>NC_054054.1:108435713-109685713 GCF_017639655.2 Falco naumanni | reverse complement strand
AAGACCTGGTGCTAGGTAACACTACCTTTCAGAAATAAATTATATTTATTCAGCAAAAACCTTTTTTAAAATAGTTACATGCTACACATACTTGATTTCAAGACAATATTAGCTTAAGTCAAAATATAATTAAATAAGTAAATGTTCTCAAATATATTTCCTGTAGCTCAAAGGCTAAGGTTCTAATAAGGATCTAGTCTGATTGCCTCAATATTTCTTCAAGTTAGACAAGCTTTAAAGAACAAGGGTTTCCCATATGATCTGAGGTCCAAACAATAACAGTCGACACACCAGCCTCTTGTTTTCTTTGGATGATAACCTCAAATCCTTAAGCCTTTTGAGCAACACAGACAGAATGTGCCATGTGCAACAATGCCAGTTTGTTACTTACTCCAAACAGAAATTTCTGATACAAGAAAGTAGCTGCAGCCTGCATTAAAGTTAACATCTTCCAGGAAACCAGACCGGCTTCCTCATTGTTCCCATCAGCCATTTAAATACCAGTTCTTCTGAACAAAGACAAGAGGGGAACTGAGGCAGAAGAAATTTCATCTTTAACAAGGTAAGTCTGCAACCGAGACCATCCATGCTTGCTTCAAATAACGGAGAAAACAAATGTTAAAATGAAAAAGTTATTTGGGAGGAGGAAGACAGACACTAAGTCCCAAATAGGCATAATTTGGCTACACAGATTAATTTCACAGTAGAAAAATAAACTTCATTGCCATCTGCTAAATCAGAGTTCTAACAAGAAAAAGCTGGAATGTCTTACTACATATTTGACTGCGCTTCGTGCTCGCATTTCACAAGTGTTACCTTCTTGTATATGGCCAGCACAGTTATGCTCACACACTCAGCATTACTGCTTGGGCTGACGAAAACAACATTATGCTTTAGCGACAAGCTTGCTTACACCAAGAAACTACTGCCTTTGGCCTTTCAGTTTCCTCACTTTCTCACATTATTACTATAGAATTAAGTAGTACTTACTCTGTAACTGATGTTACATTTTCCTGTCCAGCAGGTATTACTGGATCATCTCTCAACTTATCATTTGGAAGCTGAGGCGGTAAGAATTCCACATCCTTTTTCTTTGGAACTTTATAATACTTCCAAGTACTATCAGCTTCATCTTCCTCCAGATTCACTGCAGTACCAACATACATTGTAGGCTCTATAACTTCAGGAAATTGAGCTGGAAAAGGCTGAGACAAGCCATCGAGTCTGTCTTCCATTGTTTTTGTGGGAACCAAGGGGTCTGGTGTTGGCATCTGGTAGAAATGTTGACTCTGAGGAGTAGAAGGTGCTTTAGCTACCCCTTCATCAACTACATCACACGGGTGAGGACTAAGTGGTGGTGGCTGAGGTGAATTTGCCATTTCAGCATTATGCATCTGAGGAGTCTTTGCTACATCATTAGTTCGGATATTTGAAAATCTCACTTGACTGTCTGGTGCAGTCATCACAAGCCTCTGACTTGCTGAATCTGCCTCCATGGCAACATCATCACTGATAGATACACGATGATGAAAAGGAGTCAAAGGGCGTTTCTGTGGCTTATCCCCTTTGTCTTGCTTCTCATTTGTCTTGTGCTTTGGAGCTGCTTGCTGTTGTTGGCCCACAGGTGGTGCCTGCCCCTGTTGACCTGAATTTCTTGGTTTGAGATTTTTGTGCCTGCAGAATTAATACAGGGGAAAATACTTCACATCAATCTTTCAAATATGTCTATCATGTTCTTTTTCACTAGATAAGAACCCGCTTCTAAGCCATTAAACAGCCGATTATAGAAGTCTGAAACTGACACCATTCTGAAGCAAAGCTGCCTCTTTCTGACCACAACTTGATTTGAATGACTTGAGTAGCATTGCAAGATTTTAGAATACTGGTGAAAAAACTGGAAAACCTGTCCTATAAGCCAAACACCACATTATCCTCATAACCAAAGACACTATTTTATAACTGCTTTTAACAGAAATAGTCAGTCACATGAACACGTTGTTACTTTTAACTTCTGCCAACACTGATGAATCAGTAGAACATAAGAATTTGTGAATGACTTCCTGAATTCAAGCATCAATGCTAACCAATAGTGCTGTCCAAGTCTCTATGGGTTAAACAGAAAACTAACACCAAGAATCTAGAAGCCAAGCTTAGTCCTACAGAAGCAATTTTGAAGCTTTTGTAGCTATTTACCTACAAATTTAGCAAATGTGGAAAAAAGAAAAACTCAATGCCTCGACTGCATTAATACAGTTAAGTTTCTTTCCAGTATAAATGCACTTGAGCTTAAGCATTTCATCTTGAAGTTCAAGATGCCGACTTTCTAGATCACCTGACAGAACGAGAGACAAGAAATACCGAAATCTAGAATTAAATGTTTATGATTAAGCTATTGAACTGCATGTACATTCTTAGTGCCTGGCTATTCTTTGCCACTCTTCCATTAGGAAAGTTAAGCAGCATACAACTGGTATTAAAAAAACAGGATTAGGCAGGAATAAAAAAGGTAAGAGGTATCAAAATCTATTTTTAATTTAAACTATCATACATATGTTTTTCATCATTTAGAACTCAAAAAACTGAAAGCAATATGGGGGCTTAAGTCTTTGCAATTTCTCTTTAAGCAACTGCATATTTCTAATACACACCTCACACAGTTAATTGATAGTTTCTCTTAAGTAGTGCTATCATATCTAAATTCTCCTTTAAAAGAGTATTTAATCCTGTCTCAGCTCGTCTCAGGACACAAGTGTTTCCACATAACTTAAACCAACCATTTCAATAACGGAGGAAAAAAAAATACATTTCTTCCAAAATGTTACATCCTCCAAACATTAGGTTCTTTTAGGATTCCAATATTCATTGTGAGGTAATCAGCATAACATTTAAATCAGAGAAAGCATTTAAAACCTTTGCAACACTTCAGTCACCTAAACGTTAGTATTCTGCCATAAGTACAGAAAATGAGAGTTCACTGAAATTAATGTTTCCATTTAATTTAAACACCTGCATTAACAGTCTGTGTTCCTGTAGTTTCAAAACAAAAGTCATAACAAAAACTGGAAGTTAAATTCATACTTTCCCCCTGTGCTTTGATCCTTTTTTTCCTCCAGCTAGTATAAAAAAAACATACACTGGCAATCAACTCACGTAAAAGCAGTTTTATATAAAACCACCCATGGCATGCCATATTTCCCAAAAAAAAATCAGGTTTGGGTTTCTTTTTCACATTCATCAAGACACAATGCTACAATCGTCTCATAGCTGATTAACAGATTTCTCCTTTCAAGGCTAATGCCACAGCCCTCTAGAAAAGGTTCTTGACTCCTAAACAAGTAGGCGTTCCCTTTCCATTACAGCCCAAAGTTGCCCATGAGAGAGTTTCTATCCACACACAAAGGCGTAAGGAATTCTAGCCCAAGACTCAGGAATTGCACTGAACTGCAGTAGGTCTGCTCAGATGATTCACTTCAATAAAACCTCTGCATTACCTTACTGGGCAGAGTTTCAAGACCTACAATGACATTTAGGATATGAGATACAAATTTTGTTACAGCTTTCCTACAAGCAGCTATTGCTTAATTACACCTAAAGGAGTCATCACAAGCCCTCTCCTGAGCACTTCAATCTCAATGTACATTGTTGGACTGCCGGTTTGCCAAGTACTGTACCTTGAACAATTGCAATTTGTCCTCTGTGTGGCTTCAACAAAATCCCAGGATGCTATCTTGTCAGCAATCTCTTCATCACACAAGCTATTTGATGTAGCAGAATACTTCCTCCTATGATTCAATATCAGGAGAGTTATTTGCGATCAACATATGTTCTTTCTTTATCTTCTGTCAAACCTCAAGAGCCGTTTTGTGACACAAGATCCAGCAAAGAAATTATAAATAGCCTTTTACTAACATATTAAACTGAGAATTAAAACTACTAGTTAGGAATAAACTATTTTCAGCTTCACAAAATGAGTACATACTTGTTCTGTGCTCTGTTCATATTGCATTCTTGCCAAACTCTGTCCACCACTTGATTGGCTAGCTTTCTAGGTATTTTGCCACCATGATGGCTAGTACTGTCAGAGATAAATCCATCAGAAACTGAAGAAAACTTCACCCATTTCTGGGCAGATTGAGCATCAACTGAAAAGCAGCATCAGAGGAATTGTTTAGGCAATGAAGTGATACACTCACAATCACTATTGTTCCAATTCAACCACCAAAGGAACATAAGTATCTTCTTAACTCAATGTTAGGAAACAAAAACAAACAGAAAATTTAGATATAGTAGCAGATTATAACAACATGGTTCCCTCTCATAGGGAGGAAGAAGAAAAAAAAAAAAAAAAAAAAAAAGTACCATACATGTTTATGCTATAACTGGGCTGGCTATTCTTTGGCTATTCTTTATCTTCCAAGAAACTATAGACCTGCAAAAGAAGATAACTTGAGCAAAGCTACCTGTTAACAAATTTAACAGTATTATAAAAAAAAAAAAAAAAAGGTCAAACTAAAGTAACAGAAGACCTGGGGGACAGGAGGGGACATGGGGATGGACACCCCAAACAAAACCTCTTTTGCAGAACTGTATGTAAAGCCACCTGAAACCATCAGTGAGCCTTACCCGCTTTGACTTAAAGCGGTTTACCATAAGCATTACTTACGCACAGTTCAGAGGGCACACAGCCTCATGGTAACTTAAACACAAAGAATCTTCCTTGGATTGTGAAAAAAGCTGAAAACATTACCTTGCTCACTAATGACTGAGAGGCACAATGAGGATTACTAAGCTATGCCAGAATGCATACATGCACACAAACACACTCTGAGAGGTGGAAAAAAACCTAAAAACTTGACCACAGAAATTTAAAGTACTGGATAACACCAGGTACAAAAGCAGTCCTCATTCACCAACTTACAAGTGTTCAATTTTGCCCTCAAGTGAAGGATAAAAATTGGTTTCACTACAACAGACATATGACTAAAGAAATGTGATTTTTGGTAACAAGTCAGCTGTACAGAGAACACCTGAATCCTTACCAAACAGTGCTAGATTTAAAAAAGCAGCCATCAAAATGATTCCCCACACGCAGAAGCTAATTGTATTATACCTGTCTGAACTTCCTCCGGGGACGTCGGTGGAGTCAGAGTTACCGAAGACATGGCAGGATCTCTTGTGGAAGCAGGCACTTGGTGGACACCCAAGCAAGTAGTTGAACAGTGCGATGCCCCTACAGTACTAGGAGCAGGGATGTCCGTCTGAGGAACTAGAACGAAGCATGCTGGGTACACCATTCGCACACCAGCTGAAAAAAAAGGAGCAAACCGATTTTACAGTTGTTTACCAAAAGCTTACCTTTAAAATCATCAACAAATGGATCATTTTATCAGTCACTCCTAAGTTTAACTACCCTTTCTACCTCCTAAAGTGCTATCCTTGGACAAACAGCCTCCGTTGTCATGTCACCCTCATCATTACTTCATGATTAGCTTTACACAGAAGATTTGGGTGAATGAATATAAAGGGCTTTGTATATACAGAGACAGCCCTGGTGTCTACATGCTACTACTTGCTTCTAACGTTTTGTTTTGTAAAGACAGCTAAGAACACACTTTTTGGTATCACGTAAAACTGACAATATTCCCCTCCCCATCTTCATCAGGGTCTCCAGCCATCATTACCATACAAGCTTGTATTGTATTGTATCATTACAGAGAAATGATTACATTAGCTGGCAAATCAAAGGTCAATAGCCCACAGCAAAGGAACAAACTACGGCATCCCAGAGGCTTAGATTTTAGGAAGAGCAGCAGATAAACACAATGCCCGAGTACATTAGGTTCTCCAGGACTGTGGTTTTGAAGACATCCCTGAAAGGCACGTCTGTTCCGTTTGAATTTGCACAGAATCTGAAACAGCACAACATGCTTTTGATGCATCTCAGATGTCAACAGTGATAGTCTAGGGTTATTTATTTGTTTTTTTAAACAATCTTGCTTCTCAGGGCACAAAGTGGAACACCTCCTACCACCAGCTCTGCAAAATCCACTTTAAGCAGCAACTCATTTAGACAGTCCTGAGCATTAAACAGAAAAACAAACCAAAAAAACTAACAGCAGATGCAAAGAGTTGCAAAAATACTAAAATGGGCTCACTTTTACATGTAGAATTTTGCAGACGTAACTGGCCGGTTTATTTCAGTAATGAAAATATAACTGGAGCACTCACCAACAAGGACTTCAACAGCAGCTAAAGAATCATCCTCCCAATCCATTTCTTCCTGTTTTTCCTCAGATCCCTCCTTCAAGTTTGATGTGACAGGATAGAATTGTTTCCATTCACCAATAAGCTTTTTTGTTGATGAATCGGAAAGCTTGAATGACTGCCCTGTAAGCGTGCCATTTAATCCGAAGGGACTTAGAATAACTAAAAAGATAAAGAAAAATACATTGGAGATTACATCTAAACAAAATTCACTCTTCCCCACTGAAATAGCATTACTATTATTTCAGCCACACCAAGTAGACAACCTACCATTGGTAAGTCAAAATGCACCCTAATCATATTTTACTATATTGCACAAGTTTTTGGTAATAGATACACATTGTTAAGTGTATGTGTACTGTAAGAATGAAGGAACCACAATAACTATTACAAATTAATCTATTTTAACAAGCAACAAGCAAGTTTTCATCTTGGCTAGCAAGGAGTCTCTACCATACAGGTGGGATAAAGAAACACTATTTCAAATTCTGACAAGGTTAAGGTGTTTCCTCATCCTTTCATTCTGTCTGGTACAGTTCCAACAACAACGTAAATACAGGGAAGTAATCTGTTTCATGTTTAGTCTTGCCCATATTAGGAAAGTGCAGCTGCTGTTAAATTGCATTCAAAAAAAGCAAGTTTGGACACTGAGCATTAATAAACAAGGGCAGTATGTGGTCATGCAGGAGAACTGACTTCTACAGCCAACACAAGTGTGTCTAAGAGAGGGAATGATCAAACAGCCCACTAACCAGACTCAGGCCCCATCACTCCTTTGTCTTCGAGAGCATAGCCTGCATCTGCTGGTGGAACCAAAGGAATTTACAGGCAAGGAAGAGCCAAATAAAAAGGGGTAGAGGGAGGAGTGAATAGGTTAAGTACGTCAAGTCAAAAATGGATTTCTAGAAAAGGGGTTGATGAAGATACGTGGGGGCTGTAAAACATGTTACAAAAGGAAAAATATTTAAGTCACCAATAGGACAGTACTTGGAAATTAGGTTTATTGTGTCGTGAACACCAATGACTTGGCTACATGCCAAGAGATGAATGTGGAAATCATCCACCTGCAGAATAGCTGAGACACACCAACTGCCTTCTGACTACGTCAAGACAGGGGACATCTGGGGAGGAACACGCAACCGATACAAAACAGGTAACGCCTCTCTGCTCCCACGTTCTAGTCTTCACCAGAAGTCCTTATTCTGAGCAACTCAAAGGGCCGATTCATTTTAATACTCAAAACCTACCTTGAAAAGGGCTGTTAGACTGCTGGGCGAGCGTGAGGTGTTCTTCACTGAGCAGGTACACAGGTTGATGCTGACTGATTTCCACACTGGTGCAAACATTGCTATCTCCATGTAAGAAGAAGGTGAACGAGCAGGACAAGTGCTCGCTGGGGAAATAGAAGTGTGAAGGGATGGAAGGGAGAGAAAAAAAAATTCCTAAGTACAGAACTTAAAATAAGTTAATGGCTTTCTCACTAGTTTGAAGGCATTTCCTCACAAAATATTCATTAATGAAGTAACCAAAAATCCCTTCTATCTAAACAGCAAGAAAATGCTAAATGCATGTTCCCTTGTGGCATTTACAAAGTAATCCAGCATTAAGACAAAACCAAAGATCCAGAGGAAAACTAAAACACGATCTTTAGCAAGACAAAAAAGTGTAAGTTAATACTTTTGTACCTTATTTATTTATAATCTATAAAAATATTTCTGAACATATATTACTTTTTAATGAGGTCATATCTAGCTTCTCCTATCATAGATCCACTAAGCAGAATTTATATTTGAAGATTTAGATTTAACACTAGCCAACAAAAGTCACTTATTTAAAAGCAGGAAGAAGAATGGCAACAGCTCTGAGTTTTGTTTTGGGTTTTTTGTGTGTTTAAATTTAATCTTATCTTCACGCTCCTGAAGCCAATCAATTAACTCAAAATGAAATCCCATACCTACACACAAAAGACAATCAATTAAAAACAAAACAAAAACCAAGCTCAAGTTATTGTTAGTCATTAAATCAAGTATCAATGTTTCAGATCAGATGCTTCACTGACAGCTTCTCTCAGTCCAGTGTTTTAGAAAAAAAAACCAAAAAACATACAGTCCTGTATAGCAAAAGACCCCAGAAATAAATTTCTCCCCTTCACAGAAATCTCAATTAAATGCTGTTTTGACAGCACTGTACATATTTAGTAGTTCGCAACTCCATGAAATCATCTGCTTCCCAAGATAACGCTTCAGAGGCTTCCCAGTTTTTGCAATTCTGCTAGCTGTTGTTTTGTTACAAAACTACAGATAAACTCCTGCACGTACAACTACTGAAATATTTCATGTTGCATCCAGATCAATTCAGTGGTTTATGTGAAATATATTTTATAAGTTTTAATTAAAAGGCAGAAATAGAGCAGGAAGGCAAAAAAAGCAGATCCCTGCCAGGATGCTGCAGAAGCAGTACATCTTCATACCCAGTTCAATCTGAAAAAAACACAACTGTTTTGTTTTGTTTTTAAAGAACTTATACAGGCACAGCAGTTTTCAGTTATTTTAGCTACAAGTTATCGCAAGTGTCTGCCAGACTAATACACTCCCATAAGAACAGATGTTTAAAAGCAAGAAGATGCTATTCACATTGGACATTAAATTAGGTCCACCATCTCAGTAACAGAAGAATGAAAGTCAAGGAGAACCTTAAAAGTGCTTCATAAACTACCAAACAGAACATAAATCCTTCTCTGTAAGGAGCACCTGCTCAGTCTCAGGGAAAGAAAAAAACCCATCAAATCAAGGGAAACAGACTAAATCAGTCAAAATAGCAGATACTAGTGCATTTTTCGCAAGGTCAAATGGAAAGGTCAGTCTACGAGCTAGTGTAGCCTAAAAAGACTATGAATGCAACACCACTGTTTCCCC
This sequence comes from Falco naumanni, assembly GCF_017639655.2. Lineage (NCBI taxonomy): Eukaryota > Metazoa > Chordata > Aves > Falconiformes > Falconidae > Falco > Falco naumanni. Next base: position 109,676,534 of record NC_054054.1, on the reverse strand, counting down.
AAAAAATAAAATTAGACCCCATTAACTAATGCCCAGGATGGCATGCATGCTCTCTGACCTCATGAAATGCTTGCATTTCTTAGTCTACAGCAAGAGAACACAAAGCAAGTTTTGTATTCCTCAAGAAGACACATTGCTCCAGGGCATGCAGAACTGACAAACTCCAAGCACCTCAGCAACCTTATTAAAATGCAGCCTCCACAGGTGCAGTTACCGGATACATCTTTAATGCCATTTCCAAAGACGTTTCTTTCCTCCAAATGGTGGGACAGTTAAACAGTAAAGGAGAAAAAGAAAAAGTTTCTGGAATTGGCAAGGTCCATTCAATCTATGAAAAGAGATATGAAGTGATTCGCTGAGTATCACCCCAAAGACTCAAAGAGCAGCCACCAGGGCAGTCAACACAATGAGGAGAAAGGCAGCTGTAGAGTCAAATACACAGCTCTGCCTACCAGCCAATTTAAAATTAGGGACCTAGAGCACTCCAAGGATGAAAAAACCCACAAACCGTTCAAGGAGGAACAGGAAGCGCAGCATGTTTTTCATTACAGTAACTTAAAGCAGGCCATGAAGTGAACTCAGTAAGGAACTGCTTGAAGTGGATGGCCCTGACTGAACCATAACCGTTTTCCAGGTGCATCAAGGCTGCAGTGGTATGCTGATCTGCCGTTCAATTTTAATTGTGTTTTAGGAACAATAAAAGCCAGGATCCAGACAAGAGAATTAGCCCAATTCACTGACAACTACTTAGCACAACTGCTTCAGTAATCCAGCTCTAGACAGAATACTCCCTGCAGATGAAATAACATACTGGTCAGCAATCCCAGTAAACTTAGTTTCCAAAATGCAGCAACAATAGAGCCAAGCATCTTGTTGACAATTTCAAGTTCAAGTCACATGGCTAGCACACACCACTAAATTCGTATATAGAAATCTGATTAAACAGTAATCCTTATGCAAATAGCTATAGACTGATTTTCAAATGGGTTTTTATTTTAAAATCATATTGGATGGTTTAAGGTGAAAGAGCGGATAGTGTTCTTGGCTCTGAGTGACAGGTAACAATTTAGAAGCTTGGTGTAAGTGAGGCAAAGGTTAAAAATAAAAGCACATATTCTTCAAATACACTTTAAATGCAATTAAGCTATGTCTCCTGTAAACACCACATTATCACACAGATAAAGGATAGACAATTGTAGCATAATCTGATGGAATTCAGATAAACCAAGACAAAGAGAAGCATCAGCATAACAACAGAAGCGTTTCAATTCATTACACTGCAAAACTACTTCTAAGAAGTAGCAAGGAAAATTCAAGGTCATCACGCAAAAGTAAAATCCAAAACAAACAAACAAAAAAACCAAATTAGAACTCTTCTCTCCCCTTTACTCAGCAGGGGAGAAGTTTCCAACAAAATAATAAGAGTAGCCATTGTTGTCACTGGCATCATTCAACCAGTTCTGGCATGCAAGCTGCAAGCACGCTGCTTGCACGGCTGCAAGAGCAGATCAGCTATGGCACAATTCATTCTGGAAAATCCAAACATTACACAATTTTCACTAATTCTGGTTATAAATTTCAGCGTTAAACAGCGAAGTGATGCACACCACCTTGGGTTTTTGTTTCAGTACTTCCGGAGATGCAGCACAGTCATTTTATGCACAATAGTATAACATTGTTTCACAGCAGAAATACGTAGTAAAACCCATGTGTCCTTAAACTCAAGCTAAGGGAAAGAGATTTGCAGACGGTACACACAGCACCTCCCGAAAACAGGGGTGGGCTTGGAACTAAAGGTGGACGTGAAAGGCAAAACTAACACTTTACCTACTCAAACACAACACTACATTTCTTCCTAGCTAGTCAGGCTCAGAAACTGTTTCCTCACATTTAACGTTATAATTTGTTACATTACAGAAGTTTAGGAAATATCAATGCATGTGAAATAATCACAAGAAATATAATGAAGAATCCTAATTTAAAAAAAAAAATATCAAACCCATACTGAAGCTCTGCACGGGAAGGAGTGAAGGAGGAAGGAAAACAAAGATCCAGAGCTCTAAGTTAACTGGATGCCCCTACACACACCATTTTACCGACTTGGCAAGAACCTCTATAAACATGCATGTTTGGTTTTTTGTGGGGTTTTTTTGTTTGGTTTTTTTTTTTTGTTTGTTTGTTTTAATACATTTGTACATTCTCCCATTCCCTAAGTTTCTAGACACTGACTGCTAGTACCCAATGCCACCTCAACCTCAGCTTGGAAAGAATCTCAAACCTTACCGTAACATATTAAGAACAAAACCAAACCCAAACAAACTCACTCCACCATTTCTCTTTCTCTCATATTCTCAATAACTCACCTCACAGTCAAAAATACTAATCAAGTAAAAAAACCCCAAACAACTAGCTACTTATCACTTTGGGGTAAATAGGCAAATTACCTTTACAATAACAAAGCAAGCTGGTGGTTTCCTGCCTGCTAACAGAGTTCATTCTGTATGTTTATTTGCAGACTTTTCTTTAAGTAGATCAGACTATCATTAGATAAATTCTGCACAGCCTCTTGTGATTGAAACATAATATCTATACCTCACCACTGAGAGCTTTTGTCCTGCATGCAGAGAGAATCAGTCAAGTCCTTAACATACAGATACAGAAAAAAAAAATAGCAGCTTGTCTTAAGGCTTGTACTGATATTCCCCCCTTCCCCCTCTCCCCCCCCCCCCCCCCCTTTTTTTTTTGTTATTTTACAATTATGGTGGTGTTTTATGTGTGTAAAAGCAGAGGACAGGATTTTGACAGAAAATTCTGAAAACAAAATCCTAGTTCACCCAAAAATCTCACTTTCTTGCCTGCCCCTGAACATGAAGCTGCTCCATTAGCATTTCTAATATTTCTAATTCGGGTAATTTCATTGAAGTCCTAAACACAGAACTTAAATATCAGTAATCTAGTTTCCAGCTGATCTGAACACAAATGTTAAGAGATGTCACCAGAATGAGCATTCTTTACGCATTTTTACTTGAACACACCAGAATTCAGTCAGAATGAGTTCCAATACTGAAAGCAGCTTTAAAAATAATTTTTTTAAAAAGAATTGAAAAAAAAAAAGACAAACTCTTTGGAAAAGCAACCTTCAGTCCTCATCTAATGCTCCATAAAAAATACATTTGTACAAAACATCTCCGATTCAGCCCTGCTCTTTTCACCCTAGTGATACAAAAATATTTCACTTTCAGAGACAAAAGGTTCTGTTTCTTTTCATATAGAATCATAAACTGATGTGGAACATTTCAATGCAATTTCTACTTCTACCTGTGTAAGAGAAACTGAAGAATAGGAGGGGAAAGCACACTAAAATTTACATATACATGAGGTTTCTACATCTCCATTAGCAAATCTGAAAATACGTTCTTGATAAAAAGGTAATTAGGTTTGTTTTTTCTTCCACATTAGTACTTAGGTAGAGCTTTGTATCTTCAAAGTGCTTCACAAACATTAGCTGCATTAGAACCTCACTAATCCACACTTCAAGAGATTGCATACTTCAAATCAGCACCACACTAGGCTGAAAGGCAAGGAGACTGCAACAGCAGAAGCCACAAGGAAGTCTCCAACTAAAAAATCCCTATAGCACATTTAATAGTAAATTCAAAAAAGCATTCAAATGTTTCAACTGAAAGAGAGAAATTGTGTTTGTTCATTTGGGGATTTTTGTTGTTTGGTTGGTTTGTTGGGGTTTTTTTTGTTAGTGTTGGGGTCTTTTTCATTTTTGTTGCTTGTTTGGGTTTTTTTTATAACTACCATTCTCTTATTTTCCTAGATGGCCTTTGTAAATTACTTTTCAGTTGAACCAAGAGTGGCTTAGGGAGTCAAAGCACTGCTAAACTTATCAAAATATCTACCATATCCTTATAAACTATATACTTTCTACTGCCGTTTCTTAGGTGAGGAAAATGAACATTGCAGAATAAAATTACTGTCCCAGAACTAATGGCTGTCACAACTAGGATTCTACTATTTCCCTTTCAATGGGGTAGAACACACCTTGCTGAGGAGTGCAAATACATCAGCTAGATTTTTAAGTCAACTAATTAATATGCATCATTATTTCAGACTGCTATGTTTGCCAAAAATTGGTACATATTGGCCAGCACCCAGCATCCCTTGGGGCATGTTGACCAAGAATCAATATATCATGACTGGCTGACCACAAAAAAAAAAAAAATCAAAAAAAAACAACAACAAAAAAACCCACACACCACACAACAAACAACACAAAACCAAAAGCAGCAGCAACAGACCTGAGAGCTCCTGACTGATGCCTCATAGCTGCCCAGATAGAAGTGCCTCCAAATAGTTGTTCTTCACTACAGACTATTTCTGTATGTCACTTAAATAAACATAAAGTATCAAAGAAGTTCCTTTTTAAAAGGTGACAGTTGCTTTCTATAGTAAATTCTTGGGCTGGAGAACAGAGTCTTACAATTAAATAGACTCTTTTGGAAATAAAGAGAAAAAAGTTTTAAGATTACACACACACATCATGAAGCCCTAAGACCCTTCATTTTCAGTTATTTGTTGGGGTTTTTTTCTTTTTCCTTTAACCAGGTTGAGAGACACCACTATAGCAACCTGCATAGGATAGAAAACAAAATGTAACTGCCGAAGAATAAGTCTCAAGGAATTACATACCTGACCACACACACAACATGCACTACACCGTCCTCTGTTCTACAATACGTTAAACCATACGCTCTGTTCTTTGTCAGGCGACCCTCTAGGGCTTTTCATCACAGAGAAGAAAGAGTGAAGCTGCCAAGCCACTTGAGGCTTTCTGAGCTAACAGAAGAAAATCAGAAGCAACTCCCTCAAGACAACCCATCTCCCACCTTTTCTTTGTAATTGTACACTATTGTGTACAATTGTGTTCAGAATAGTTCTTCGTGACTATATACATCTTCCAGGTATAGCCATAACACTGCAATGCACTGATGAAGAGAAGCTTTCTTTTCAGCCACCTTCACACCTATGCCACTTGAACAGTCAATCTGCTTTTAAACAAGGCATCTTCAATTTCCACTCACCACCCATAATCCTGAATTATGAAACTCTACAATCTCAATTCAGACTAGAAAGGAGCAGGAAATTAAGTACGCATTTGCTGTAATAGCCAAAATATGAAATCAGTAGAATACTAAAATCAGATTGCTATATTTACACAGCACCAAAAATAATTGCCAGGAAAAACATATGAGTTTTTCTTTCTCTTTCATTTATGAAACAAAAGAAAAAACACAGAAACAAAAACACAAGGCAAGTACACAAATTGTTTTAATTATTAAATGTTTCAGAAGCTTTCTTTGGTTTTGTTTTAGTTATTTTTGAGGGGGTTGTTTTGCTTTGGAAGCGCTGGGGGCTGAGGGAAATACGGGGTAAGATAAATTAGTTCCTAGTTCTCTAGGAAGAACATGCTATCATACATAATCATTATATTGCAGTACTACTTTTTATGATAAGAGTTTGAATCATCATTAATCAATTCACAAACATGCCCTTCTTGCCCTTGGCTACAAGCTCCCCTACAACATCAGGGTTCGTATCAGCCCCATCACAACATCTGCACTTCAAGCAGACACAGTGGCATTAATATCCTTAATGTGGAAGTGCAAAGAAATCTAAACAAATGCACATCTACATTTTCCAGCAAGTTACATATTCTGTATCTTAACATGAAGTAATAAGATCTCAAAATACAGATGCTTCTCTAGCTACTGACAAAAAGATAGAACAACAGACATTTTTCTAAGCATCTCTGAGTAACTCCCTATGGTCATGAAGGTAAATATAGCAGAAAGCTGATTTTGATGATAACACAAAGCAAAAAACATTGCTAACAGCAAAGTAAAAAAAACCTTCCAGTTCAAAGCACATCATTAATGACTACTGTCAAAAGGCTCTCCAAAATATTTTTGAAATAGCTGAGGATATCTTGATTTTAGTTAGACCTGCAAGTTAACTTGGTTATGGAATAAATAAATACTTTTATGTGCACTAAAACAAATACATATGTAGCAAGTAACCTATATTGCAGAGTAGAGTCATATTCATCTCTAAGACTTTCAGATTTTTAAATTAACTTCATTATTAATGAGCTTAGCTTCATCCCAATAAAAGCAAGGTTGAAACAAAAAATTATTTTATTTTTGTACACTACTGAAACTATAGCATGACACCTTACAAAGAAGCAAAACTGTTTTTTTCAGAATGCAACTAGAAGTTTATATATACACACACATAAGAAAGTATAATTTCTCCAGATCGGACGATTATAAGCAATACTGCAAAAAGAGTTTGCTCATGTTCCTGCATTTCAGAACTTAAATGAGACTCATAAATCTGTCATCTTATATTTTAGCATCTTTTAATTATTGAGGATGCAAATCACAGTTATCTGAACTTGAGCTTTCACAATGAAACATACGTGCACTATAAAGAATAAGAATTCAGAACGTATTTGTAAAATGGGTAATAGCTAGACATCACTATTTCAAAGACAAGGTAACAGCTTTCAATGTATTGTTCTTTCCCATTCTGAAACATTTACAAACATCTTGTTAAGCCAGATTTTTTTCAAAGTTCAAAATGGAAATGCATTATAACATTTTCATTTAACAAAATCTGAAGGATCTGTATGGGTTTTGTATTATCTTACTCTTCAGTGAACAAAAAGAGCATAGATTTATTGTTGAAAGCTGAATACCAAGAACCATGTCATTTTTTCATTTTTACTGATGAACCAACTACCACTGTAACTTAAGCTAAGTAAGAGAAAACTGCTTTGTGATGTAAAGTGCTAAATTTGTCTGCTTGTAGTCTCTGTAGCAACCCAATATTCCAAAGAGACAATCATGTGATCAATGCTCTCAGCTCCTGCTGTTTATCCTGCACTGTCCTACTTACAGCAGCTCTCAATTCCAGCTGTCTACAGTAAAAGGAAAAACATCACCTGCTCTCCTGCCGGTACATGATGCCAGAACAGCCTCATTAGAGCTGTTGTAAAAAAAATGTTGACATTGTTTGATTTAAAGATTAACATAGGGAGGAAATTTACACTGCAAAAAGAGTTGAGCAGACTTAACAAAAAATATTCCAGCATTATCAAGGAAAAGCCACGTAGTTCCAGCTATTAAGGTTTCAAATTAAATATATAGAAATAAACGCAAAACCTGTGGCTACATGTTGTTCTTGTATAGTTAATCTGAAGTATGAGGAAATCTTTGAGCTTTAGCACCCAGAAATCTCCACCTTCTATTCCTTAATAATAATTCACAGTATCATTCTAGAGTGATCAAGAAGCAAACCACTCCACTCCTATGGAAAGAGGACCCATGGGAAATGGGGAAAAGGTAGCTGAACAGGGGCAATAAGGCAGACATGTGGGCTCAGGACTGAAAGCATAGCATTGACTTTGTCTTAAGGGCAGCCAAGACCAGACAGACAATAGCTGATCTCATCCATGCTGTTACATTATCAATACAAACATTTCTGAAGTAGGCAGCAGCAAAATTTCCACGACCCAAGTGAAGAAAAATAGACGCCCTCCCCATCGCAGCCATGGTCATTCAAGACTGCAGATTTACCAACACATCTGCACCAAACCAGGAATCACATCCGTTGTGGCTAGTTTTACCTCCTCCTCCTGGCAATATGACGTCAAAAGAAGAAAAAAAATATCTATTCAGAACTACGATAAGCACACCTTTAGATCAAGGTAACTACATGTACAAAGGCTTATGCAAAACCACATTTGTATCTAGAATATTTTTCAGCGGTCATTTCCAATGAAATCATATACTTATTATTTACATCAGGTACTAAAATAGTATTTCCATGAAAAAATAGAAGAACAGTGTGCTGGCATTATAAAATTCTGTACCCAGACCAACATTAAACAGCATTACCTGTGAAACCTGTGCAGCAAGTTTATTTTTGTAAGCTATGATAAGCTTATCACATATGATTTTCCAAGTGGGGTTGTATTTTTTTGGATTTTTTTCCCCTCATTTGTTTTGGAGGTGTGGTGGGCTTTTTTGTGTGTTTTGTTTCTTAAGTGAACCCATCAGACACAAGTTTTGGATTGCCAGCCACTGCAATTGGTTATATTATTTCCTATTTGCAAAGGGAAAAAACCCAAAACCCAGAAAAAGCAACCATACATGTAATAAAGTAGCTTTTAGTATTCTAGATTTTCAGCTGTCTATCAGAACCTCCCACAAAATCAGGATTACTCAATTATTTGCTTACTGGTATTTCAATTGCGTTAAAGTTTAGCAAGTTGTCCTTATTACCAAAACTTCAGGAGATATCCTCCACGTAAGCACTTCATACTTCAGTTTCATTAGGACTGCCAAATTTAATCTTCATTATGGAATTGTATCTAAAATTGTGTTTAATCTTACAAGTTTCCTAATACTCATTGTAGGTATTTGATCTATTTTATCATTCAGTTGGCAAGCGGAAAGGTCTCATCCAAAGGCTGATATTTGAGCAGTCTAACCAGAAAATGTAGACAGACAGCTGGATGCAGCAGATCACAATCTCCGTCTCTTACATTTATAAGGTGGATTTTTGAATAAAGCAAACAACGATATTTCTGAACGTGGCAGTAACACAATGGGTTGGAAAGGAGAAAAGAGAACGTCATTCCTATTTATCAAACTTTGTAATTTAATATGCAGTCATTTAAACCACATTATTGAGCTTCTGTAAACTACCTGGCTTTAAGTGATTGAAAAAGGTTGTGATAAATAGGGAAGCAATGATTTTTTTTTCCCCCCCTCCTGTTTGGTTACAGCTAAAACCATTAGCAAAACCTTCTCTTTAGTCTTTTATTCTACTGTTGTTCTCCTGCTGACCCCCATCATCCACTCCAGAAAACTGAAAATTGCCTACTTAAAAACGAGCAACAACAAAAAACCCACCACACATTTTAGGGAGTTAGCTACTCCATTCCTGCCCTATCTATAAACAGAAGTGGAACTAGCATACTTGAAAACCTCAGACGGTTTCCTCAGGCATGGTAATCGCGACTTCTTCTAACAGATCACATTTCACCAAATACATGACTGTCTCACTTTTCTCAATGCTGGTTTTAGGCTGGGGAGAAGAGGGGGAGGGAGGGAAGAGCAGGTCATGGTTATTACCTTGCTATCTTGTTAACATGCAGCATGTGACTGCATAATGCAAACACAGGAGGTTTTTACTTTTTCCATAGTAAAATTTAAGAGATATTAAACAATAATATAAGCTGGTTTTAATGAGTTTGGGGGTTTATTTTAGGAGTCACATCATTAAACATAATTAAACAATGAACACTTAAAACTGTCTAATTCTTACTTTCTTGGTCATCTATTCACATGCCACAGTGGCTTCAGTTGATTAATGTTAAGAACTGTCCTTTTAAAATTAAGATGCACACAACACAATGATGAAACAACTTTTTCTTTTTCTAATATAACCTTATACAAGGAGGAAAAAATAACAGAGCAACAGACAAGAAGCCACAGCTGCCTGAGAATCTGTCATCACAGCCAAACAGCTATTAGAAATCACAGCCTTACGCCTGTTGCACTACCACATACATACGAAAAGCACAACATGACTGAGTATTATTGTTGGGAAACCCGATAACAGAAAAATCTCACATTCCGGAACCACGTGCTTTTAAACGGAACTCGGAAAATTCCAAGTGGGATCAGCTTCAAATGAAGGAAATAGCTCTATTCGCACATCCTTCAAAGAGGAAAAAAGGGAAAAGCGGGAGTAAGGTCCTGCACACTGCTCAATCATAGCTCCAGAAAGCACATGCTAAGAAGTCACCTCCACCACCAAGAGCACCAACTACTCAGTTTCTAATCAAAGTCTTTGAAAGTGAAGATTGTCATCAAGAACACCCACCTTATCAGAATCAGTAGTTATAATACACAGAGAACAAGTCTATATAGCAACCAGCCAAGCCCCAAAGCACAGGGTAGCATAAACTATGATCTGGAGCAGACTTCACATCACCAGTATACTAAGCACCTTTAAATTATACAGGCACATGAATTCTGTCTCAGGGCTTCTGAATGTTAATGCAACAAGCAGTCCCAAAGAAAGCAAAGCATACGTAACAATATGGGATGGAAGTAGACAATGAAGCAAGATGACACTTATGTGGGGATGGATACCAGAGAGTGGGGCAAAGCCTTTCTAATTTTGGGCACACGCAGTTTCTTTCCGTAGTTCTCCCACTATTCAGTATTTTCTAAGGAAGAAAGGATAAATAAAAATATACCAACACCATCATGGGCAACTTTTTCCTTCCTTACGAATCAGATATACATTTAATCAACATAAGCAATACAGAGAAGTAATTAAAACCTTCATGAACAGAAAGGCCTTACTCCCTATGACAGATAAAATATCTGCCACATTCACCTGTGGCCACTTCAGCATAGGAGCAGCACTACTTTTGGGGGAGATGATACATATCTCTAACAGAGGAAGAAACAGAAAATCTTCTCAAAAAGACTATTCTTCCTTCATCAGGAAGCTAGCATGACATGCTTTTTAGATGAGCATGATGAATACTATTACTTGAAAGATGGTGAAAATGGTCAAAAGACAAAAATATAGCTTCAAAACTGTTCTGATTCTTAAGACGTGCATCTACAATCATGAACTAAAGAGTGGCTTTGGGAAGGGGCTGTTGGCGATTTGTTTTGGGTTTTAAGTCAGCCACATCTACAAAAAAAGATAAACTTATTACAGGTCTTGTTGATTAAATGGATCCTAAGGAACAAAAAGCATGCAAGAGTTGTATTAAGGTTTAGATTGTGTTAGTTCTAGACCAGTTGTCTGGTAAGAAACACATTAGCACCCCAGGTCCAACACTCAGAGCATTTTCCAGGCTGGCTGCAAGCCCCTTTATGTTGAATTTGCTGCAGCGTCACGCTTAACAGTTGATAACAGTTGATAGTCCCTTTTGACTAGAAGAATATTCCAATTTATACAAGAGACCAAAATCCACTCAAACCATTACACTTGACACTTCCTCCTCCATCACAGCGTGATGCACTTTCTAGCGACAGAGGTGGTATCACAAAGCACCTATTTCAATCACTTGGCTTCCCCCCCCCAGGAAGTTGCTGGGAGCAGCAGAAGCCTGAACCGATACCTCTGAACTGCCTAACTCTCCAGCAAGTACAGATTATCCAAATTCTAGATATTCCTAGAAGGGATGAGCCAAATATGCCACGAGTATGCACATCTGCTAACCATTCCCCTCACTTCATTTCATAAAAGCCAGTACTTAGAATATCATGTGGTATTGAGCTATCTGGTAGGAAAAACCCGATATTTCTCTGCAATAAAACTGCCTTACACAGATCTGTCTAATCTTTCTACATATTTTTCCAGTAGTTCTGGATTACTTATGATGAAGTTGTTGTGTGGGTAAGCACACAACTCCTTCAGTTATTTTCATCAAGCATGCTGACCTTCTGACCTTCTTAAAAAAAAAAAAAAAGAATCAAGAGTCTCCAAATTAAACACACACTGCTATTTTATTTTAAAAGCTTTCATCAGCTTTTCCAGCTGCTGTAGAGAGCTTTATAGAATTACTGTAAGAGATGCCATGACATAACTAATGCTAGTTTCAAATGGCAATTTGGAAAACCAGTTCCTCAAATGAGGAAAGACCAGACTGTGCCAAGACAATATTGGCCTAAATAGTTAAAAGTAAACTCTTTACTATTGATTTATAGCAACTGCACACAGAAGAAACGGATGGACAAGGACACCCCAGAGAGGAAACATTTTCCCTGACCAGTGTGGAGAAAAAGAGATGCTTAGAACTGAAGGACAAGTTTATATATAAATTAAAAGCAGCAGTTCACAACTAATAGAAACACACACAAACATGTGCTTCTGCTTCTTCTGCTCCAAAACAGCTCTAATTTTCTTTCAAGTTTAAATTTATTGCAGAAGATGCCAACAATGGCCAACTCCACACCCAAAAAGCAAAGCCACTGGTCTCAAAATTTCCTGCATGCAAGATTAATACATACATATACACACACACGCAAAAAAAAAAAAAAAAAAAAAAACCCACACATCAAAAAAGAACCCCACCACAAACCCATACACACACACACAAAACCCCATCGTCTAAGCTTTAAATTACTTTGGATTTTAAAAGCTGATTTGGGAACAGCGATTAAACTTGTTCCAGCTAACCTAGTTTTTATTCATTTCATTATTTATTGCTAGGCAACATAGACCGTGTCAAACCACGTTAGAACCATGAGAAGAAGTCCTTCCAATTTAGATCAAAATTTTTCTTCTCGCCCTCCTCCCCCTCAGTGTGGGGGGCCACATGTATTCCTTTAACACCAGCATTCCCAGATGAAACCTTCTTTCTGACCAGGAGCTGAATTTCAAACTCTTCTCAACATCTCCCATACGATGCAATATGATGCAAAAACTGTATGTGGTGCCTGTAAATAGCTCTCTAGATCCCGCTTGCTCAAAGAATGAATTTTTCTGAGTATTTACAATCAGAATTAGTCCCAGTCACTATACTGGCAAGTATAGTGGGCAGGTATCTCTTCACACTAGTGTCCTTTTCTTCCATTCTAGAACACTCTACATTCTTTTCCAACATCCCTATTATCCATGGTCTGTATAGGAGTACCAGCACAGAATAGCTGGCCTACTACCTTTTGTATTACTTCCTTATGTCATAAGGAAGTTTTGAAGAACTCCAAAAAGGCAGAAAAATAAGAACAAGTAGAGATTCAGGTTCCCAAATAAGACATAAATGGAATGCTCTTAATTCAACATTTCTTTTAGCACATTTATTTTAGCACAAATAAACCCTACAACTTCTTTAACAAAACAAAATAAAACATCCTACCTTTTGTTTATAGGTTTTTCATCTTTCTCATAAGGCTTCACAAACCATTTCCCAATGCGTACAAAATTTCGATTCATTAAACACCTCTCCAACAGATTGTGAACGGCTTTGAAAAGTAGAGTGCGACATTCATAAGAAAGTCCATTCTCCCAAACACCATCTTCTTCTTCTATAAGGCAAAGGGGAAAAAAAAAATAAATGAGCATTGAAATTCCATCCTATTATTGCATGCACATATCACAATTTCCTTTTCTCTCCCACAAGCTTTTAAGACATTCACAGTGTAATGTGCAACCAAAAAAAGCCTGTAACATTCAGATAAGTCTACTCACTTTAGAATAGTATAACTGCTAAAAGTAATCCGCTACAAAAACATCTCGTTTCCCACAAGAAAAAAAGGCTCAACAGCTATTTGTACACAAAAAGAGACAACTAGCACCAGTTATATATTTCAGCCTGCAACATCACTGTATACCGATCTGTCTGCAAGGTGGCTAATGTTTTGAGCAGTCTGAATTACCTATCCTGAAGAGTTAGCTGACAATTATGCTTAAAAATAAATTGCCCAAAGCCAAACTTTGAATATATCCCAGTGTCTTTAGCTAACACTGAGGAAAGCTGGGCACAAATATCATTGATCAACTGACCCTCAGTATTCAACAATTTGCTAGAGGAGGGGGAAAAATCCCAAACACACTCCCCAATTCAAAAAACCGGTAAGAGCAACCTGATTCTCCCCAGAAGACGCTCCCAACTGCAATTTTTCTTTTAAATTCAAAATAAAAAAAAGAAATTTATTTAAGCAGGCTAGTCCTGCTTTCCAACCTATACACAGAACAGAAGAGAGTAAGAGCAAACAGAAAGGCAAAGCCCAGTTCATACTGATAGGATTCTGAAGTGAAACACGGAGATCTTATGTGCCCCACAAATCAGAGTCATGGAATCCAACTTACACAAGCCAAGCTGATTTGCCAAATCGGAAAGCGAGATTCATTACAAGCAGCTGTAATCTCTTCAACCACTCTGGCTCATAGTAAGCATTTGAACATAGTTTACGGGCCCTCGAAGTATATACACTGGCCCAAAGTGTTACAATGGCATTACAATTACATTGCACACAAAAAATGAAGGACATTTGAATACTTCTGTAGTATCTCTCAGTATGTATGTGATAACATTCATTCCCAGCAACACACTTAATATGGAGGATAACATGAGAAAACTCACGATCTTGTCCTGAAATTACTGACAATCAGGTCCTATCTTTACACCTACAATTCTGGCATATTGTGTTTTATGTATATCCCTAAGGACTGCTTCTGGTCTCCTTGGACTAACCTAGCATAGTTATTCTTACAATGCCATTGCTTTTATACTCCAGGTAGCAGCAGAGACTAGAAGACTGTGTCTGACATAGATAAGGAGACATATTTTTACTTCTGTCTCTGGATAGTCGTGGAATAATTTAGGCTGAAAGGGACCTGCGGAGGTCATCCGCTCCAACCCCCACTCAGGGTTCAAAGTTAGAACAGGTTGCTCGTATCTCACATTTATCGCCCCTCACGCCATCTCCGCACACCGCCAAGAAGCAAGGCTTGGGTTGAGGTTTAGTTCCATACAACAGGTCTTACAATAGCGACCTGTCTGTTCACCTCTTCTTCACAGAGGATTTTGGTTCAAATAGCTTTCCACTGGTTTGCTCGATGGGCAGAAAACCTCAGTAATACGGCCAAGTCCTCGCATTTTAAATCCCCCTTTGAAATAAGCCCCTTCACCTTTATCTGGAAGCCACTTACAAGCTTAAAAGGTTGCAATAGTATTAACTAAAGTCTCAATATCCTTAAATTAGAGAGCATGCAGAAAACCAGACACCTCGCAATTTTGTTGCTGGAAAAAAACCCTAAATATAGTTTATTTTAATAATCTGTAACACAAAGACGACAGAGAAAGGAATTTCAAAATACTATTGCAACCAGAACCTGGTGGCCATATTTCTATATTGCTAGATTCCACACAAATAAAAGTACACTTCCATTCCAGATCAGTATTGTCAGTTAAATAAAACTACTCCCAGCATCCTTCTCTGAGGGACAGAGTAAGCGTAAATAGACCTGCCAAATAATTTATAAATGAGGAGGTGTCCACCATTACAGATGAATCACTGCATGAAATATTTTTCTGGTAAAGACAAGGAAAAGCAAGGAACCACATTTCCTAAATAGGAGGCCTCGCCACGAATTTCCCACCCCACCACCCTATTTCAGCTTTGAAGTTCATCAAAAACTTGCTTTTGAGAACCACAAAAGCTGCAAAATAATACAGTAACTCGCTAAAGAAACATCATACAAGAAGCTTGTAACAAAAAGCAGCAAAGGTCCAAAGTCAAAGGGTATAAAATGTTTGTGCCAAGAGGACACGCTTTTCCCCAGCACAGAGATTTGTAGACATACACAGAGGAGCAGCTCCATCCTACAGGCAGCTTTGCTGTTCAGCACACGCTGCTCAACTGGTGGCAAACAAGCTGCTCAATAGAGCAAACATTAACTACAAAGCTTAATGATATTGGACTTTAACTGCACAATAAACTCCACACCATTTCAAAGGTTAAATAGTTGGTTTCTATATGGCTCTCGTAATTTTAAAAAAGTCATTCTAAAGAACATCCCCTGCATCAATTACCTACTGTAAGAGGAAATAGAAAAAGCTATTTCCAGCCTTTATGCCTAATTTTGTTTTGACATATTAGCGTATCAATGAGAAGAAAGATGCTGAAATTGCAATGATACTGAAGTGTAATTTAAAGCTTGCATTTTGATGGTCACACTATGGACACAAAGGGGAGGTTTTAATTTTCTGAAGACACTACAAAGTATTTAATTTAACATCAATAGCTGTGCTGACAACCAAGTTATGAACTAAAGTTTACATGCAAGAACTTGCCACGAGATTGTAATTCTGAAGTGCTCTCCTAGCTGTCTTTGGTCTACTGGTGAAACAGAGAGCTCTTAAATGAGCATATTACAAGGAGAAAGTATAAGGCATTAAATGGAAATCACAATTAAAATTCTAATATTTAAAAAGACAGCATTCTGTAAGCATGCCGACTGATCAGGAAGAATGACTGGTACGCAAAAGACGACCATCTGTTCAAACTGAAATGCACCTTGCTATAGAAAGGGAAGGTTAAATAATGTGACAGTTAAAGATACCCTCATTTCAGAACATTATTCAAATTCATGCAAAAAAAATAGCAGCAAGTGTTCTGTGTCTTTTTGAAATCTATTTAGTCACTCCCCACCCCCCACCCCCTTTTTTTAAAGGGTGGTAGATGGAAGGAAAGAAATACAACATCTGCTCACATCTCTCAAATATTTTTCTTCTTAATTGAAACTGTTGTTTCTTAACATGAAAAAAATCCTCCTACTTAACAGGAATTGTACAAAGTAAAAAATTTTGAAAAAGAGAGGGAAAGGAAGAGACACTTTTGTCTCCTAATCTTCCTTAAACAAAAATGTTCAATCTGGTAGTGATAACTAACCAAAATAAGTTGCTGACTCATTTAAGAAGGTGTTAAGCCACAATTTCACTTCAGATGAGTGTTATCCACAAAAGTGCTCCTGAAACCTTAAAGTTACAAATATTTTACTTTTTATTAGTTCTCTTAGCTGCCCAAACCACTCAGCTCCTCTGTGACATACTTTTATGTTAACCCATTAAACAAGCTATACATGTATCACCCCAATATAATTAATTCAGTTCCCTCTCTCTTTACACCACATATTAGGTGGAGAGTTTTCCTTAAATAAAGCTAAAAATTATCAGGAAGTGAAGAATTAACAGAAACAATGGCCAGGAAAAAGCAATTTTCATACCACACATAAATAACAGTCTTTCTCAGTCAACACCTCCTCAATACTACAACCATCCGATTTTAAAAAAAAAAAAAAAAAAAAAAAAGTTGTAGAAAGTGATTTGCTTCCAGTACTTTTATGTTCTACTTTACATTCTTCTTATGGTTCACCTGAAACAGTAAAGTTCATTTTTACCGATTATGCCCTTCTGTCTTTCCAGTGTTCCTGGGCAAGCATACTGTGAGGCAGGAGTTTGGAAGCATGCTCAGAATACAAAAGCATTGCAATTTTTAGTGAATTCTGAAAAAGCAGTATCTTTAAACCTTTCCATTTAATTCACGTCAGATGTTTTGAACCGTATTTGTTACCCAGAGAACTCTAGCCAAATTTATTAATCAAGGACTGGTAATAAACAGATATTTGCTTAACTATGTTTTTTGCAAGAAAACCAATTTTTAATTTCTTAATCAATACTGCAACAGATAAATATACAGTATTAAAAATTACATTTTCAAGAAGACTTTTGAAGAATGTGGATATTCCCCCTTCTTCCTTTTAACATATAGCTGGCCACATCAGCAAAACACCAATAAGCATCAGTTCTTGAAAAGGCTGAATATGTTTACCATACCATTAAAAATATCTTCTAATGCTCACTGAACCTCTAAAATAATCCGTGCAAAGAAACAAATCATAGTCAAGCCTCCACTTTGGACTACAACCCCTCCCCCTTCGCCCAATTACTTCAATTACAGAGAGGAAAAATCCATTCCTTAGTATGACTGAGACGCGTCTTCCAGAAGTATTACTTACCTTCATAGGCTTCCTTTCTGTCATCATTTGACAGCATGCCAGTTATAGAAATAGAATGATGCAAAACTCATTTATACGATCAAACTTCCTATGTAAGCTTCAGATTACAAGGGAAGTATAATAAGCAAAGTAATGTGAAATTGCTGCTGTATACAATATTGTAATAATATGACAGAAACACTTCAAGTAAAGTTTTCTATTTAAAAACAATTTTTGAATTAAAATACTTTAAGATTAAATAAAATTGCTCAAAGCAAGAACTACCCAGGTAACCTACTGAAAAATAATTTTGAGGGCCTATATCCCCAACAAAATAAGTGAGAAGATTTTACGTGAAAAGAGGGACTGAATACAATTTTAAAATACCAGCTTAAGAATCCAAGTGAGACAACTTAAGTTTGTTTCCATTAGAGTTGTGTCCATTATCTATATTCACTGAAAACAGCCTGGACATAAAATTCGAGATACCCAAACTAGTTGGAAGATTTAATCAACTGATAAGGAAGCCAAAACATGAGCTACTGTCCAAAATACCATACCCAAAATATTCAGAACCATTACAAGTCAGTTTTTGTAGTGCTAGCCCTTTAACAGCATCACACATGTAAGTTTTATGCTTTCTCTACCCAGCAGAATATTTTGCTAAATATTTAAAATGTATGACCTTTTTGTAAGTTTGTGACTATGCCTGTTCATAAGGATAACAAGGTAACAGTTTTCCTTCAGTATTTGTTGAGTGCAAGTTGGGCTGGGCTGGGCTGCATAGCCACAAGAAAAGAAAAATCTGAAAAACTTTCTAGCTAAATGTTCCAATATCCTCCTCCACACTGTCTCTGAGTAATTCCATATGCAGACATATTTTACTTATATTGTTAAATTTTACACTTAGTGCCTATGAAGTCATTGTTTCTACTTATACAGGTATATTATGCATGTGACCTTGTACATGCAACCAACATAATATGAGGCAAAATACTCATTTACTGTGAAAAAGTGTTTTCCACCTTACTCCACAGATATTTCACATGCATGTTGCTCTGGAGAAAAGGGAAAAAAGGAAAAAATTCAAACATCACCTTCAAGCTGGTACTCACACCAAATCACAGAAGTTTTACAAAGACCGCTTCAGTCATTTTTGCATAATGTTTATCAGCAGTTTTGCTTAAATGGACACAGCTCTAACATGGAGGACTGAAGAAATGCTAAAAGCGTCGATGCACCACGCAGCAAGGAACATCCATAACACCTTCTTTATTACATACACATGAACATATATATCCACCACAGACAAGATACTTAAGCTCACTATACTAATACTGGGTGCAAAATTATTAAGAAAGCATGTTTGGTTTTTTTTGTAGGAGTTAAATGGTCTTAGGAAGCAAATGTTATTTTTTAAAAAATGCAAGCCACTAGCTGAACTATTTTCAAAGCTCACTTTGCCAACTACTTGCAACTGGCAGGCTTTTTTGCAGAACCCTCGGTATGATAACTGGCTCACACTCCAGTTTCCATTGTATTAAAAGTAATGAGACACTCAATGCTGACATCAGCACATATCAACCAATTCACAGATTTGTTTGGAGACAAGGATTTGGTCTATAATGCATATTTATCGAGAACTACACAACACAGAGAAGTCCTTGCTGCCATGACTGCTGCTGTTTTTACCATACTGTATCAACAGACAAGCATCAGTACAGATCTTGCTCCTCATTCTTTCAAGCTCTCCTACAAGCCCAGCAAGGAGCTAAGACTAGCATTATTTTCATACATTTATCTCCTGCAGAAGCATGAGGAAGACTGTTCCGCAAACAAAACCTGATTAACTTGATATATGACAGGTACAGTGAAAAGTCTTTAATTTTTAAAGTAAATTAACAAGACTTAATTGACTCCAGAACGAAAAGGACACATCTTATAGCTCACCATATAAAAGATGCAATTTGAAGGTCAAAGGCATATAAAAATGTTCCCCTATCCAAGCATTAATCAAATTGTAACCGTTTCCTTGGGACTAAATCTTTACATAATTCATACCTGACTGTTCTCAGGTTTGAGGTTATCTACTGCCAACGTAAAGAAAAACACAAACCAAATCAATCCCAGTGTATACAGGTAACCACTTTAAACCAGGAAAGAACATATCTGATAAAGTAACTGCTGATCAGACCAGCGAGAGACCATTGCGTTCTGAAATTTGAAGAGATGTCCTACTTTAAGGTTTGAGATGCAGGAATTACTATAATCAAGCCTCACTGTCACAACAAAAACATAACCTTTGAGGTTGTTAAGAGGATAAAATAACATTTCACTAACTTCTGTCTGCCTCTAGCTATGTTGGGAGTAGAAACAGACTTACGGGGTTTTTGGTATTACATACCATAAGTAGCTTCCTAGGGAAGGAAAAGAAAAAAAATAATGATTGAGCAAAGTCAATATTACTGATCAATCAGCATCTCTGAACAAGTCTCCTTTTGACATGCCCCCAGGCAACAACAATCCCTGGCCATCAAGAAGACAGTTATCCAGCTCTTGATACAAGAGTTCAGATATAGCCAGTAGCAGGCATTCAAACGTATCTCTAGGGCAAAGAATGAACTTCTAGAATGTACAGGCTGAAGAGAGAGAGATATCATTTATTTTTTTCATCTGATAGGCATAGATGTACTCCCACAAAACTGTACATTCCCTTTTGAAGTGAGCTTGAGAAGGGGACAAGAGGATTCTTGAAGGCTGCCATATTTCAAATCCCTGAGGGTTGATAACCAAGATGTGTTCCAGAAACCGCATGTTCATTGTTCACTGAAACTACAAATCACCAAAAAAAGTCAAAAACTGTCAAAATACCAACCTCTCCTTAACAAGCATTGTCTCATACCAAAGGAAGCCAGAATCAAAAAGTTATTAACGTTGCTCTGGCACACTTCTAACTACAGCTCCTTTCAAGGCCCACTTGTACAACAGCAGCCTGTCCATGGGCAATAAAGGACAGGCTCACAGCGACAGACTGCTCGTAGCTCCTCTCCTCCTCCCTCACCCCATCCTTCAGGACAACACTTCACCTACCAAGGAGAAAAGCTCTAAATGAGGCAGTACCTCAGCCTTCAGCAGCAAACAATTGCCAATCAATTTTGTAGGTAACAAGCCTCTGCTAAGAAGTCATTTATCTTTCCCATTGAAAAATGTAGCAAGCAATCATTGGGAGAACTGGGCAATGTGAACTACTAGAAGAAATTGGCCACCAATGAAAAAAAATCCATTAGGTCTATGACAAAGGTCAGATAACATTGTTTGGGTTCAGCCATAATTCTTTCTAATATAACACTCACATTAAGATTTTGTGAGCAGGAAAGAGAAAAAGTGCAGGTAGTCCTCAGCCACCTCCTCCACAACCCAGCTGATTAATATCTTTATCAACTTCTGGTCAGAAGAGCTAAGCAGACTAGCACACTAAGAGGTTATAATGTCTCCTTTTAATTAAAAGGAGACAAAAACATACCTGCAAGAACCAAGATGCCAGATACATCTACACACAGACATAGGTAACAGTTGCATGAGTGATAAGCATTTAGGTAGAAAAACAACTAACAGCAAGACACCCGGAATAGCTCTACTGAAGCACAGACATCCACAGGTGACCTGAACAAAGAAAATACCCAAAACAACTGCAAAGACATGGCTGAGAGACTCTAATCCTCTCTCCCTCTCCCTTATACCCTAAGAGAAGTTAAGAGTTGGTAAGTACCTAGGATGATAACACACAAAAGTGCAATTCCATAAAAGCATAAATGCATGCTGATCTGAAAGTTCAGCTGCAAGACACCACTGTTTTCAAAAGGTACCTCTATAGATTCAAGAGAGAATGCAAAGGAAGTTGCTCAAATAATTTTGATGGCCTGGTAGTGCAGAAATGCACTCTCCAAATGGCTTAACCTCTATTTCATCTTCCACTCAAAAAAAATAATGTAACATATTTGTCTCAATGTAATCCCACCAGCCAACAGCATACAACATTCACATAGATAGTTTTGCACAAGCATTGATCCTCGCTCAAGGCAAGCCCAGGCCAAAACCAGCATTTAGTCTAAGTTACATCGCAGTCTCACAATAGATGTTCCCTTCAGGTCAAGACTGAGGTTATTCATAGGGCAAAATAAGGAAGCCTTAAATGCACTAAAATATCAAGCAACCTACAATTTAACTGCCATTTAAGATGCAAAGTTTCTTGTTCCAGGACAGACAGGAATACAGTCAACATCCCAATCTTTGAAGTCAATTATTCAAAGAAATAAACATCATTTTAGTGCGTCAATTGTTTTCAGATAGTATTATTTTTGTGTGAAAATTCCACACATTATTGAATTGTTTCAAGTCAACTTCCTCAGTGGCACTTCAAACTCATATTTGTTCTTCAGCTTATCCACAAACACAGCATTAACAATTTCTGGTTACCAGGTCACCAACCCTTGGTCTCATTTTACACTTCAGTAATCTGAATACTGTACATTATTTGCAAGGAAATTGGAGTAAGGTGACTTTTTTTCTTTTCTAGAATTAGTATAGTCTCACCGCTAGACTTACACAGTTTAAAAAACTAACTTCACTTTACTAATAAGCAACTGGAAAGCCATCTACTTTGGGAATTGAGATCAACAAGTAAACATTTTCAGAACAAGGTGTCAAATTTGAGGTACAACACTACTGAGAAATATAGACTTTTGAAGGACTGACAATATTTAAGTCTGAAAGCAGGTACAGCAGGTTCAGAGCCCTGGGAAAGGGGCAGAGAGAAATCATAGAAATATGAGGTTTAGAGATTCTTGCACAAAAACAGCCAGCTAGTTTCAGATGCCTTCTTTTGATGGCTTCTCATCAATAATTTGGCTTCCAATCAAAACAGCTCCATACGGCTTAAGAATTGCCCAGATCTCTACAATTCCTATTGCATAATAAAAAGTGGTTTACTACTGAATTTGGAAGTTCTAATTCCCCAACAAAAGGAATCTTATCGAAACACATTTAAAGACATCACTTCTGAATCACAGGTACAGATTTCTTGTGAAGAAGCTGTCAAAATATAGGCTTCGGTGGTGGTTTTTTTCCCCAAAGAAACAAACAGGGAGCAAAAATTCGTTTCCTGAAAATCTAGCAGTCCTAGACAACCTTAACACAGGCAGCAGCTGTTTGATCACTGTGCTGCCGTAATAATTTGGTGTAGTTTGTAGCAATAAATTTATCTTATCTATAGACGACAGTCCATCTAGTACGGATTTTCTAAGGGCTGGCAGAAGACAGCCCTGAGTAACAGCATCCTTTCACTCACCAAAAGAAGGTATTAAGTTCTTCCTACCTGAGAGATCATGATGAATAAGGTCAGCAAAGTTGGGGTCATCACCCCACCAAAATATCCATAGCTCCCTGCGTCCAGGTCTCTGGTCTCGGCGCCAAACACTGAGTACATCCGCCTTCAGACAGCGACTGAAACTGCTCAAAATAGGGTCCTCTTCCGTGACCGGAAAGAGAATTGGGGCAGATGTTGGACCCTGCCATACATATCGCTTCCATTTAATCCCAGTTAGATCAGCCTAAGGGAAGGAAAAGAACAACTGTCAGTCAGCAGGGTCGGTACACCCCCAACAGAAACATCCCGCTATAACAAGGTGATGGCACACGAAGAGGCGGGTGGAAGGAAAAAAAGATCAATCCAATAAAATTTAACAGAAAACATAGTTGTAAGTTCTCTGTACGTTCTAAAAAATCTCCTTTAATAATGGCAGCAAACCAAGAGCTGTTCATTTTCATGGCAGCTTTAAGCCAGATTTGATTTAAAATTTAAAAAGTGAAAGACAACTGAATAATGTAATTATCTGCAGGCTGCAACTGTCCAATCTGCTGAACACTTGCCTTAGCAAAGAACGTCTTTCTTTTTGCTTACTTATGTATACACTACCTTTTCAATCCAAGATTACTCTTAAGGAAATAGGTAATATGGTAAATCAACTCAAGCATACATTCTTCCAGTCATCTACTACTTCAGAAAATTTCACAAGTTTCTCAATTGTAAAAAATTCTCTCCCTCTCACTCTCTCGGAAAGCCTCTCAAGTACACTTATTGGTACCAAGAGCTATCAGCCTTCTCATTTCTCACACCGTTTTTTAAGAATTTAAGCCCTAGTTTTATCATTAACTTACATATCAGACTTGTGTCCACATCGATTACAATCCACTAAATGCCCTAGTTAAATGACTGCTTTATGAAGTAAAAGCGTTAATACTCTATGTAATGGGAAAGAGACAATTGCTGGATTATCTACAATGCAATGCCACACCAAGTTTTAGTGCTAAGTTTTTTCACATGAGGACAGTCACCTGCAGGCACGTAGGGGAGGCATCGCCCCCCGGGTTCTCCTACTACCCGGGAGAATGAGGTAGGCTGGCATTTGCCAAGAAGTCGCTATTTTGTTTTCTTCCCAATATGACAACACCGAGATTACTGCAACATCTAAGCCTAACATGGCAGCCTTCCTACCGTCAGGAGGAGAAGCAATTTAGATAAAAGGTACTCTTTGCAACAGTTGATGGTTTGGAAAGACTTTTAAGATTTAAAAATGCACTACTAACATGGATCTGCAGGCCTGATGCAGGCTGCAGACACGTTCAGGCTGCCCAGATTCCCCCCCATCCAAAAATATGAGTACCATAGCTTGGCACAGGTTTTTACTTACAACAATCTCTAGAATAATAAATAGCAGGCAGTCAGCTAAGATTAGCTGATTTGCATTAAAAAGCAGATGAAACAGCTCAGCACAGCCTTCAAAAATTGTATCACAGTCCAGTCACATCACATTTACTTTGGGAGCTACCGAAATCAACAATTTGAACAATTTTGTACTCGAATTAAGAAAAGGCTACAAAATGGTGCACAACAAAACACAAGATAACACCACTTCACGGGGAGTGTATCACCAAAAGCAGACCTCCAGAATAAAAACAAGCAGTAGAAAGAGATCACTTCAAAAGCAAGGCAGAAGGGAGGTCTCGGCTCAGATTTGTCCGGGATGTCACGAGTGGGGAGTGAAAGGAGAAAGTTCCCGGAGATGCGGGGCTGAAAGGAGGAGGAGCAGCACATCTCCTTAGCTCCTGCGAGAAATTATCACGTTCAGCAGCAGAGATAGGAAGATAGAGAGAAAGGAGGAAAAGTTGCAGGCGAGGAAAGCGAAGGAAAAGGCGAGTGCAGGGAGGATACTACCCAGGAAGAAAGCGGAGGGAGGGGCAAGGCTAGACAGACAGCGATGGAGGGGGAACCAGAGGGGCATGGGAGAGTTGGCTGGCTCCAGGCAGGGCCTACTCTGAGGACTCATCCAACAGAAGCTATGCTAAAAATGGCTGCTTTGCTTCCACTACCCCTTCCTCCCCTCCCCCAAACCTCCTCTCTCTTTCACTCTGTGTCTGCCGTGCGTGTGTGTGCCGGTGGCCGACACTTACCAGGCAGAAGAGGTTGGAATGGCAATCCTCCAGGCTGGCCCCGTTCGGCACGAAGCAGGAACTCATCCTCACAGCCACAACCCACACGCCATTATCCCACAGCCTCCGACAAGAAAGAAAGAGACAGACAGAGAGAGAGAGAGAGGGAGAGAGAGAGACAGACACCGAGAGGGAAAGGGGGGAGGGGGGACTATGCACACGCACAAATAATAATACAATTAAATAAGGGATTTACACACAGACACACATGCACGCGAAATAGTTGTGGGATAAATAACCCGGGAGGAGAGTGGTATCGGAGAGGGGGTTAAAAAAAAATATTAAAAAAATTTTAAAAAATCTAGAGAAACTCGGAACGTTTTCTCTTCTTCTAGATATCAAACGGGGGAGGGGGGGGTCAAGCCACTGTGGAAGGGGAGAACAGAAAGAGGGAGGTGGTAAGTAATCCAACGACGACGGGAGATTAAGATCAAAATCCTCCCTGTTCCTCTTGTCTTCTCATTCGCATAAGGAGGGGAGGGAGAGGAGGTAAGGTGAAGGGGTAATTGATCCAACAAGAGAATAAAAATGGGGTAATTAATCCAGGGGGGCTAGGGGTAAAAATCAGTTGACATCCCTCCTTCCTCTCTTCTCAGATGCCAAGCAAGAGAAGTAGGGGGAAAAAATATAAATAATCCAGTGGGGGCAATTAATCCAGAAACCTCCCTCCTCTTCCTCCTGTTTCTTTAGTCATCAGATGAGAAACGGGCAAATTGTGGAATGACTGGGAAGGATTGGCTATGGGAGAAAGAAAAATCCAGGCTCGTCTCTTCGGAGTCCGAGGGCAACAGGGTGGGGGGGGGGGGGTTTGGGGGGGTGGAGGCGGGGGGTCAGATTCTTCTCCCCTGCTCCAAAAATATTCCAAATAAATTAAAATTTAAAATCATAAAAACAAACTTTAAGGGCCAAAAGCAAGGCGAGTCGGAAGAATTCGTAAAGGCAGGACAAGAAAAATTTCCTGGGGTGTACCCCAAAAAAACATCTGCGGGGGCAGGGGAGGGGGGAAGGTATTCCTTGAGAGAGAAAGGCCGCAAAAGTCTCCTCAGCAGCCCAGCGGGGGATTAAATTCCCCTGTGGAACCCCCCCCTCCCCAAAACGGAATACTCTTCGCAGAGAGGGCGAAACCAAAATATCCTCCGCTGGGTAAAAATCCTTCCGTGGGGAATGGAGGGAGGGGGAGCGGGGTGGAAGGAGGAAATTGCGGGTGACCCTCGAAGTCTCTTCGGGGAAGGATGGAGGAGTCTCCCAGCGGCCGATCCCCAGTCTGTTCGGGGGAGGAGGAAGGGGTAAATCGCAGAGTCTCTTCGGGGAGGCTCGCCCCCCCCCCCCCCCCCAGCTGTCCTCCGGGGCCGAGGGAGCCCCACAAAGTCCACACGGCTGGGTGGGTCTCTTCAGGGGAGCCCGGACCCCGCCAAGTTACCGCCGAGAGCCGGGGGCAGGGGGGGGCTCCGGGGCACGGAGGGCCCCCTCCACCGCGCCAAACCCCGCAAGACCCCTGCGAGCGAGGGGGGGCGGCGGGGAGGGACCAGCCCAGCTGCGAGGCTAGTCCCTCAAAAAATAAAAGAGGGGGGTGGGGAAAAAAAAAAAAACAAAACAACCACGGGGCGAAGAAAAAAAAGGGAGGAGAAAAATATAAAATTATAGTCTTCACACGGAGCGGTCTCCTGCGGGGGAAGAAGACCCGGCGGCGGGGCGGGAGCCCCCGCTCTCCTCAGGTGAGGGGTCTCCGGGAGGGCCGGCGGCTGCCGCGGGAAGGCTCCGCGCCGCCCCGCTGCGGCGTCCCCGCGGGGGCAGTGGGCGGAGGGCCCCCTCCCCGAGGTCTCCTCGGGAGGGCGGGGAGGCGGCGGCCGAGCCCCGGGCTCTCCTCAGCCGGAAGGGCCGCGGGGGAAGGGGTCGGAGCCCCACAATTCCCGTCCCCGCCGCCGCCGCCGAGACAGAGAGACGCGGCGGCCGCTGCTGCTGCTGGCGGAGTCGGTGCCCCGAAGCCCCCGCCGGCGGGTCTCCTCCTCGCTTCCCCTCAGCGGTGCCTCTGTCGGCGGCTGCCCGGCCGCGGCATCCTGGTCCGCCAGCTCCCCCTCAACGCGTCTTCCCCATGTCGCGTCGCGGCCGGAGCGGGGAGGGAGAGGGGGGGATTCCTCTGCCGTTTAATTCCGAGCCCCTTTTTCTTTAATGGCGGCCACAGGGACGAGAGTCGGGGCCCCCCTGCCGCGCTCCCATTGGCCGCCGCGCCGTCACGTGGGGCCGCCCGGCGATGGCCGCCGCCGCCGCTGGGGGAAGGCGGGTGCAGCGGCGCCGCGCGGCCGCTAGGCGCGTGCCCGGCGAGTGAGAGCCGCGCGCCTTCCTCGTTGGGAGGCCGCCATCTAGCGGCCGCCGTGCGCCGTGGCGCAGTGGGCTGCGCCGCAGGTTGGGGCGCAGCGCGGCAGCCAGCGCCGGTTCGAGGCCCGCCTCCCCGCGCCAGGCCCGCGGGCCCCGCTGCTCCCCCGGGTGCCGGCGGCGCTCCCCATCGCCCGCCACCGCGCAGCCCGGCTCTCCGGCCCCAGCTTCCGCCCCTTGGCAGAGGCTTCCCACGATCCGGGCTCAGTGACACCGCGCTGGTGCTTTGCACCATGGAACAAATTCCATACCGAATCCTCGGAGCCTTTTTAAACAGGCAGGCAAGTGTTGGAAGCGCTGGCATTAATATTTAATGGGAGCATTAATGCTTTCACTAGTCCCACGGACATCGTGTCTGCCGGAGCAGGACTGTATTCCAAAATTCCATTTTTCTTCATGCGCAGATCCGTAACATGCTGTTTGTGAGGACGAAGTAGGTGGGTTCTCTGTTACTATACACACAGATTTGCAGAAGGACTTTGAGATTATTCAGAATTAAGATGCTACAGAAACAGGAAAAGCTATTTTTAAGAGATATTTGGGAATCATACACATCCTGCTAATCCTCACTTATTACAGATTTTCTGTGCAATAGTTGCATGTAGAATGTAAAATTTTTAAGTTAGTACATCATTTTTTGACTGCAAAGTTCAAGTGAAAATACAAACCCATATAAAGTGCCTAAAGTAAAAGAAAGACCTGAATGTCTCAGCCAACATGACATTCACATTAAAATACGATACGTTCATGCAACAGCAGCACATTGCATCACAACTATGCAACATGATGATGTTTCAAAGGCCCTGCAAATTATTTCAGGACTCATGAACAAGACAAGCGGCAACCTTCTGCAAATGTCTTGATTGAGTAGGAGGAAAGAAGGACACTCTATAAATAAATTTATATGATAAGTCAAAAAAAAAAAAAGTGAAGCTTTTTTTTTTCACCAAGAGAAACTTTGAAGATTTACTCACACTAAGACTATTTTTGTACATCAGTGTAGGCAAGCAAGATTCTTCTTTTTATCTAAATAGAACCAGAGTATTTTTAACACAGGAGATTCATTCCCTCACTGCTCATCAAAACGCGGCAGCTGGGGACGGAGCCGGGATGCGGGGGGAGGGCGTGTGGAACCAAACCCCTTTCCAAGTGGAACAGATGGTTTTCTCCGTGGTGACTACAGACGAGGACCACGGTGCGAAGAGGATTTGCTCTGCGGCAGCGCTCAGAACCCGCTCCTCCACGCTGCCATGGGTGCCGAGGGGCACGCGAAGGCCCTCCGAAGTTTCAGCGTGCCGCTTTGGTCATTAAAGCAATTATCTCACTGCACACAGAGAAGTTATTAAGTCACACCTCCCAAAGGAGAAATCCAGTGCTTTGAAAGCAATACAACAAAGCAACATTCAGCATTAGTACAAAAGATCCGGTATGGTTTTCCCTCTAAAAGCAAAAAGCATCCTTTGGTAAAACTGCAATTTTGTAGCGGGAACAGAAATCCGGTGCAATGACTTGGTGTGGGCTTGACGTGCAGCAAACATACTCTTGCATTTCCCCACTGATTTCGGCATGACACCAAATTTTCACTAGCTGAGAATCCACGTCTTTTGCCTGAAACAGCACAGCTCAACGTCTGGAAGAGAGGATTAATCTAGTGTCTAACACTGGTTTTGGCACTGATTCACTTCACAGTTTTGAGGAACTCAGCTTCTGTGTCTCAGTTTACTTATTTGTAAAATGCATTTTGAGATCTGGTTCGTTAGTACTTACACATTAGTCACAATAAATACTTACACAGCATCCCAGCACCATCATGCAGAGAATATAATTTTTCCAGTAAACATAAATATAGGATAAAGAACTAATAAAATATTGACAAAAGAGGAAATAAAACTAACACATCGACTAGAGATTTTTTTAAGTAATTCCCTTCCTGCTTCAATCCTGAATTACAGAACCTACACGCTTTCCCAATTACACGTACAGCACTAAGTAACAGTAGGACACACAGGAGAGCAGTCACATCCATGTTTGGCAAATTTTGGACCCGAGACATTGCTTGCCCTTTGCATACTGTATGTGCTATTTGGGAAACAAAGCCTGTTTAAAAACTGGGGAGGAGGCAGACACAAAAAAAGCCAACACCACCACTGTGGAAAAAATGCTATTGAAAATATGCTTTCTATTTTTCAGATGGGTTCTTACACAGTTCTTATGTCTGCAACTTCCAGAAGTGCATTAAGCTGCATAATTAGCATCTGTCACATGTAGCCTTTTCCTTCCCTCTTCCTCTCCCTAGAGGGAAACTGTATGAAGAAATTTTAATATAAATTTTAGTATATATACTGTTCAGTGCATTCATTGTTAGGAAAGACACTGTCAAGTTTGTGCTTGATCTGAGGTTCATCTTATAATATAATATAAATATATTATAATATAATATAAACTTCACCAGTTTAAAAAAATGCTGTTGATCCCATCTAAAAATTAACTAGTCTTTTGGAAAGACAACGGTAGCAGGGGTGTGGTTGAGATGGAACCAGGCAGTTAATGCTAGTCACTCATCCTGGTATTACAGCCTTCTACTCTCACACACATCGAAACATCTAGCCAAAAGTAGTAGGGGATGGACGGTGTTCCCCTTTAGTCAAAACTATTTCTTCTGAAAGGAAAAAAACCCATATTTTGAAAAACATCACAACAAAAAGTAGGGCTTCATATTGCTTCTTCATTCACATTTAAAGATACTCCACTGTTGAATGTAAGAAGGTCAATGGACTAGAGCATCTCCTAGTGAATCTCTGCAGACAAACTTAAAAGAAGGTGTGACCTTTAAGAAGTAAAGACTAAAAAGAAAGATATATCACTTAAGAACAACAGCAACATGAAAAACAATCACAGTATTTTGCCTTTGATTTCCATTCAGACTCTCTCCTCATTTTTTCCAATTATTTATTTTCTACTTCATTAGTTCAAAGAAAATTGAGATTATAGGATTGAGCATATTGGCAACAACCTGAAGTATGAAGTGCAGACTGAATGCTTAAACTTCAGCTACAGAGGTGGTAATTACTGTAATTGGTCCATGTGAAGCAAAAATATCAAGTAGTATAGAGTTCAAACTCATGCCAGTCAGTCTCCAGTTGGCACCGACAGTTCTATCTGGAGGATACAGAGGTCTCAGCATGACTTACTGTTGGCAACTGTTCAACAGTTCTCTTCTCCAAATGGTTTCAAAGGGATTTGGTTGGGAAGAAAGATAATTTTTAACAAATTAAACTACCTAAAAATGGCTAAATGCCCAGAGCCACCTAGTCTGCATTAGTCACTACTACCAAACCATTTTAAAAAGAAGATTAAAAATATAATTGCTGCAAAGAAATGCCTATCTGGCTTTAACAATATGATCAAATCCCTGCAAAGTTACCCAAATATGTACTGTACACCATACCACAAGTATATATATAAACATGTCCAGAGTAAAAGGTATAGCAGAATATTTACACAGTGTGTGTTTCTCAGAAAACAACTGGCTCAAGTTACTGGAATCCAAGTATTCCTGTAAGGACATGTCATATAGTTTCAAGATATTAGAAGACCACTTACTTTCTAATTAAAAATGACAATAGCAAAACCCCCATAGGAGATAAGATTAGGGGGACAGTTTATTTCCCGTTAGTATTTATCTTAAAGCATTTGTAAGGTGTCCATAATTGTGATGTAAAACATAATTTAGATTTGCACCAAGAGTTTTCACAAGAGACACTGCTCTGTGCCATATTGATGTTCAGCTGCTTTGTTTAGATTTTGCAAGAATGCTTTTTTCAAATGGTGAATATGTCATTTTTAGCAGAGGTCTCTAAAAGAAGATTTGAGTTTAATGCACAGCAATAAAAAGAGGAATATGAGAATTCTTGCTCTCTTTAGTGTCAGTTTTGGTTAAGACGTATGAATGCACATGAATAGTCTTGTCAGAATCTCTGGGGCTACTGACATTCAGGATCTAACATATTATTACTTCTGACCAGAACATTAGCTGCTGTGCAGTAAGGAGAAGGGAAAGAAAAAGTTAGGACCACTCCCTAATCAGATAGAAATTGTTACGTATTTCTCCGCTTGGAAATCTCTGAACAGAACTTTTCTGCTGTGAAAATACAATGCTCATTTTCTCCAATCTGAGATGAATGACTGTACTTTAAATCTGCAGCAGGAAAAACAAAACAAATCATCATTTAATGCCTGATCTGGCACCTTTTACTCATGGAAAGGATCCTAGTTAACTCATATAAATAAAGGCTGTACAACCAAGTATTACATCCATAAAATGACTCATGCATATCAGAAGAAAGGTTCTAGTTATCTCTAGCTGCTGACTCTTATTTTTTACCACTGAAAGGTTCTTTGAATTACTACTTTCAGATAAAAATGATTAAAGAATTTAGTTAAAGTAAGTTTAATTCAAATGTCAGTGTATATCAAATCTCGATAACAGTACAATGGCTAGGCTCATTCACCAGAAGCAAAAATCTTACAATGTGCTTCTGATTGAGTTAAGAGAAAATACATTTCAGGTTTTTGTTGTTGTTGTTAACAATTTGTTGCCAAATAAACTGAAATTCTTCAAAAGCACTAAAATTAATTTAATCAGTAAGTTTGTCTTCCAAAATTTGAGATGAATGAGTACCTTTCATTTACAGTGCAACAAAAGAGAACATCCTGCATTTTGCAAGTGAAACTACCTTTAGCCCACATTCACCAGTTACAGCATGTCAGACAAAGAAACCTATTTGTTTGGTGCAATAAATGATAGCAGACCTTTACATATTTGAAGTGCAACAGATGGTCTTCCAAGAAGAGCATAATGACTGGCAGACAGTACACTTCATTAGAGTGGGTTGGAATGTCTTCAGCAATTACACAGAAAGTGTTTTGGGGGGAAGCCCTGTCATCTCTATGATTCTTCTCATGTAAATATGATATTTCCCTGTTTAGATGCTAAAAAATTGCATCTTCTAAAATCCAACAAGCTAGCCAGCGAACTGGAAAAGGACACGCCTTTGACCCTCCCAAGACTATTCGAGATGAGGCTCCAGTCATTTTGTTACCTGAGAAGAGAGATGTAAGTAGCAAAGAAAAAACAAATTAGTGTTAAGAGGAAACAACTTTGGGAACGTAGCTGTAAAACTATTAATCCATACCCAAGTATTCCATGAAAACGTAATATACGAAAAAAAAGGAAGGTTAAAACAAGATCCTTCAGACTTGTAGAAGCTGGGAGGTCTACAGATAGAACATGCAGAATATCTAGGAAAAAAAACCCTAAAAGACTAAATTACTGAATAACAACCTCCTTCCTTTGGGAAACGGGTGACTTTCAAAGAGTCGCCAACATGAAACATTGTGGCTGCAGTTCTTCAGGGCAGGGCAAAGGGAGCTTTTCTGAGGCAGTCTTTCCATTTTCATAGACAAGCTATTCCACAAGCCAGTGATTAAGAGTTATAACAAACAAAAAGTAACAAAATGCTTATCTTTAATACTGTGTATGTGGGTTAGAAAAATTTAACTTCTCTCTCTCCCTCCCTTCCCCCTAATCCTAGCATTAGTCTTTCCTGTTATAAAATCTTCCCCACCAAATTCACCCTGAGTAAAATTTTATGTGGCAACATAAACACGACCAAAACGTGTCCTTTAACAATGTAACTTAAATGTTGATGGAATCATAACTGCATTACTCCCTCTCCAATTAGCAGCAGCATTCTTTATGTTTGCTTATGAAGCGTAAACTGTTCGCTTGTCACTACAAAGACCTTCTGTAGGGGACTTAAAAAAACAGCCACAGCAATTAAAATGACAACAACAGAGGTGGATTGGTCACATTATGACGGAAAATACCCAGCTGTTTCTTTCCAGCAAGAGTATATACCAACTATATGAAATACTCTGACCAAATTTCGTCATTCTACATAATGTTGGTGGATATTCTGGCAAAAGTACAGATTTCCAAGAAAGAAACAGACCAATATAGAACTAAATCTAACCTCACAGACTGATTTATTTTTCCCACCTCATGGGGGTTTATCACTCATCCTTTTTACCCATACAAATCTCCCTTTTTGCTAGAACTATAGATACTCTATTCTGTGAGAAAATCTCTAAAAATAAGAGAAATTTTGGGGTTTGTCATCCAAAACAAGCAAGGAAAAACCTGATAGAGTTAGAAGAAGTAAATTGGGTTTTAAACTTACTTACTTCAGTTGCGTTAAAAACATTTTAAGAGTTAATTAAGACCATAAGTCTCATTACACCCAGGCTATTACTTATAAAATGCTAACCTCTGTTACAATCACATCTGTCTCTGCTGCTGGTTCCTGCCTGTTCTGCTACTACAACAGTAGTAACATGGGCAGTTATTTGTAATACATGTAGAAATTTGTAAAAATCATTTTAAACATAAATTTGAATAATAAAAAGTTTGAAAAATAAATATTTCAGGTTAGCTTTTCCTAGTTAAGATTACAGGGACTAAACATCTGAAGGGATAAGGTAGGTTTGATTTCTAATACAGCAAGAAAGACCATGAGAAAATAACTGACACATACAAGACCAGGCATTCAGAGGGACACACACACACCCCTCCCCAAACACTGTCTGTAGAACCCACCTACAGATATGTCCTTGGAGAAAAACTGATGAGAAAATTATCAGGAAGATTTTAATTTCTGTTTCTTTTTTGCCTCTCATAACAGCACAGGCATGGCAAGTGATATGTATCAGAATTCATCCATGCATTGTATTTTGCACATCAAATTAAGCTGATTATTCATGACTTTTTAGGCAAACACAGGAATGCAGAAAACATGTCAGCTGTTATATAGAGAATATATGGGTATTTCATTCCTTAGTTTACATTTAGAAAGAGCGGCAGATAATGAGCTTAACCATTACATTGAGAATAAATTTCATTTGCAAGTTCTGAAGTATCTCTGGTTCCTTATTGGTTTTGTGAACCAGAACTTACAGGTAGCTCATAACATTGTCTTCTGAGTTGTGTTTGTCTCCAGAGTAATTTCCGTAAGTGAGCAAAAGCTTTAACGTTGTCTTCTTTACACCTTCAGCCACAGTGTTTTTCACAAGGTGAGAACTTAAGACTCGGAATAATTACTGCAAAATACAGAGGACAAGAAGAAAAAAAATAAAAATCAAGAAAACCAAAAAACCTGTCTTTTTTCTTCCCTAAATTTCCAGAATTCATCTTCAGATTTCATGCCAGTAAATTAGGTAAAACATTTTCAGACCATAATATTACACTTCTGTATGTTTCATCTGATATAATTGCTTGACAACAAGCATCTCTTTCTCTGCAAGTATTCTGCAGTGAATTTATTCACAACAGGAAAAAAAAACATTAGAAAAGTGTCTAATTTTAAAAGTTTGCAAATTAGACAGCAGTGACAAACAATTTAGTGTGACAGCATAGGCAAGACACAAACTTGAGCCATTCTACCGTTTTGTGGACACACAGATTGCCTTTTTCACCAATAGCCACGAGAAAGATCAGACTCCCAAAAGTTTGGAAATCAGCAGGTTTTGACAAACCAGTAATAAATCCTGAGCAAATAAAAAATGTATGGTTGAGCAATATCTCATAGGTGTAATTATTCTTTGCAGACATTTGCTATTTAAAACAACAGAAAGAATGTTTTGTTCCATCTGACCAAGTGGTATCAGACACCAATTTTACTAAGACAGTGAGCACAAGACTGTTCAGTCTCAAAAGGTGTAAATTCCTTGACATTGGGCTGATAAAATCATTTGAGATTTTGTAATGCATGTCATACAATAATTACATTGTACTTCGTAGTTTACAAAAATGTATTCACAAAAATACAGAAGCTTGTCACACATTCTTTATTTTCAAAGAGTATCACTTATCCATGTAAACAGTCTCATTTAAATAACTGTGATTGCTCACATATGCACATTACTGGATAAAGCAAATAGTACCTTACTGGAATGTATTGGAAACAGAAATCAGAATACCTCTTGTGGCTTGTTTTGCAACCTCCTGGAAGTCATATATATCACATATACCACAGAGTGTGAAAATAAAGCTTTACAATAAGCTGGAAAGTACTTGTGTTATTGTCTTTGTTGCCTAATTCACTTAATTTACCTCAGGAAGACCTGGCTACCCACCACTAGGTCAGAAGGGAAAGTACTGTAACAATGGCTTAGTAAGATGTCCATTGTTCCTCTGAAGTCCTAGGCTTTCATCTACTCAGGCAGCTAAAGCTTTGAGTCACTCTTACTACTCAGATACTCAAACCCAACCAGGTTTAGTAGGCATTAGGTACCAGAAATGCTATCTGCTTTCATACACAATGGGCCTTCTTGTTCGCAGAAGTCTTGCAGGATTCTGTAGTGAAATAGAAAAGAGTCCAAACGTGGAAAACTTGAAAACTTGGCCCCACAATGACTGAGAAATGTAAATAAAGCCTTAGGTTGCAACTAGGAATGGAGTTCTAGCTGGAAGTTGAATTAAACCCCTTTGTACAAAGGGAATGACTACTACCTAATATCATATTAAATAAATAAATAAAAATTCTATGACCTGACCAATATAAAACCAGGTTCTATCTGTCCCTATGTCAAGAGGTTTAGCACACTTAGTCAAAAAAATGACTTCTTTAAATAAATAACTTTCTGGAAGACTGGTTGATGCTTGTTAATTACCAGACATGGTCTGAATATTAGCATGTTTCACAAAAGGGCAACTTTCAATGTAATTCCAACAAGGTTTTAGATCTTGTAGAACTTTTACAGCAGGAAACTAGAAAGAAGGCAAAACACTTCTTGTGCTGGAAAGGCCAAAAAGATCCAGTGAAGAAACTGATGGGAAGTGCCCTTCCACTAAATGCAGATACCTGCGTAACCACAGTAACTGCAGTGAAACAACCAAAAGGCTGTACAAATGACAAGACAACATGGCAGCCACAGAGCAGGACACTCCACTGATGTATGGATCCTGAAAATAAAACTTTTGGATTGCAGTGCCCAGAAGTACAACAGAGAATAAAACCCCGCTTCTGGCAGGTAGAGCAGGAGCCTGTGTCAACAAGAATCACACACTTATATTATTGCTCAACAGATGTATTTTTTCAAATAGTTTATCTCTCCAGTTCAAGTACCTGGAAGGTATGTGCAAACTATTTTGCCTCTTGTGCTTCTTTCATTGTAGAGAAAAT
Source organism: Falco naumanni (assembly GCF_017639655.2). NCBI lineage: Eukaryota > Metazoa > Chordata > Aves > Falconiformes > Falconidae > Falco > Falco naumanni. Next base: position 109,639,764 of record NC_054054.1, on the reverse strand, counting down.
GCACACTAGCCAGGATTCAGAACACCTTATTCTTTTTTAAGTGAATAAAAATGAGTAAAAGAAATCTTGTCAATAGACAATCATCCAGTGTATTACAAGAAGATGGGAGGACAACCCTGATAAAGCACAAGCACAGATAAGGCCAATACATATATAAATCAGAATATAGTAAGTACACTTACCACTGAAAAAAATGTAAGTAAAGCCTTCCTTAGGAGAGAGATTTAAGACTATTTTCCTTTCTTCAAATCTACATCATCAGTGAAGAGCCGTAAAGGAGCTTTCTCTTGCAAAGTGGTTGTCTTCACTTTTTGGCAACTGCAGTAAGAACTGCCTTACAAAAAAGATCCCGTAAGTAGGTTTTATCCTGTGAATAATCTCCTCAAAGAGTGAGGAGAAAACACGAGCTAAAATTACTTGCACAATCATGTTTCATAACTGTTCCTAGTCTAGTGGTATTGGCCCTTCCCTTTCCCAAGTACAAAAATGCACAAACTTTTCTCCCTCTTTTACTAAGAGAAAAAACCCAAACACCCAAATCTGCTTATCCTTGGATACTTACAGAGTTTGGAGGAGCTCAAAACAATGGATCACTGTGTGCCTCACTCATCACATAGACACCGAAAAAAAAAAAAAAAGTATGGAAAAGAATGCATGAAGTATGTAATTACTGTCTCACAAGATAATTTCATTATTAATACATCCCCAAAGATAGCATGCACAATACTGCAATTTAATTAGATGATAACTGGAGGGGGTTTGAATTTATGAGGTAGTAAATATATTTTGGACTAATAAACTCCAAGGCTGAAGTGTTTATTAATCTAGAATATAAAGATTACATAGCTGATAGGAGACAACCTCAGGTTGTGCCGAGATGTCTATTGTTTATATATTTGAAAATTAATATTTTCCTTCTTTTGGGAGCTAGATCAGAAAGCCCACAATGCTGTAGATGGTACTGAACAATAATACAAACTGTCCGCCAACTATGTGTTCTCAAAGGCAAGGAGTATTTAAGTCTCAGAAGATACTTTGTTTTTAAAGTTTCACCTTTTAATCAATTTCTCACCTAAACTATTAAGTACTGCAAATTCACCCTCTATACTATGCCTTCTGACAGCTGTCAATGCCTTATTCTGATGGTAAGAAAGGACAGATTCCCTTGTAGGATAACCAGAGCCTTTACAAGAGTAATGGACCCCTCCCCTGCTCCCCCCAAACACTCAACTCTGTCTCTTTTTTCCTGCTTTTGGATTCACCTGCAAGACCACATCATGTGGTGAGCTAGCACATCGATTTTAGCGTCTCATTACATTTTTTCTTTCCTCAACATTGCTCTTATAAACTTTTTGCCTAGTATAGCACATTAAGGATTTGGAAACTAACTGTTCTCCACTGTGAGGATTTATATCCCAAACAGCTGTGCCAAGAAGTTAAAGGAATCAAATGGCATAATCCATTAACTGGTCCTCAGGTAGTTACAACTAGAGCTTTATAAACTGTCACAGACTTCAGGCCATTTAAACTACATTTCTCTGTTATTCTGAAAGCGTCCATGTCTCACATACACAGCAAGACAGAACAAGTGCAGTCCAGGAAAAAGCGTGCACAATTGAAGTCAAAGACCAGGTTGCTTAAGCCAAAGTTAAGTTTAGGTCTGACACAACTACAGAGGAAGGAAAAGGAAGAAACACCAGGAGGAATAGCATGTGGCACCCTCTCCTTCCAGATGAAACAAGACTAATATGCAAGGGAACCCTACCCACTCACAACCGAGCGATTGCTGCTGTGGCATTAATGAACAAAACCAAAGAGCCCAAAGAACCACGGCATGCCGGGGCAGAAGCAAGGAGAGGAGGTAACAGGCAAGACACATCACATCCTAGATTTATTGGTAAGAAAAAATCCTGCTTCTCTGAGCCACTCCACGTTGAGTGACAGCAGTAAAAAAGTTGTGTTACTGAGGGCTGTAAAAGACTTAAAGATATTTAAGAAGATGTTTACTGATTAGCTTAGGTGATCCAAGTATAATTGGCTGTGGGTTCTGAACAGCTTCCAGTCTGGCTCCATAGGTTCAGAGCAAAGGCCTCAACACCAAACCTTGTGAAGGTGATACTGATAATTAATGGGAGATGATGATGACGGTCATTTCTAAAGCTCCTGCCTTTTCATTCCCAGGCATATATACTCTCTCCAAATGAAACAAGCAACAAAACTAACTTTCCAATATTAAATCTCTATGCAGTATGCTATTCATACAGCTTATGTAGATGTCTTTACCCTCTGGAAAAACAAAGTTTAAGAAAAATGGTTCTATCTTTGGGGAACAGTTTAAGTCTCAGGATAACTACATCAGGAAATCTAACTCTATTACTTTGTATCTTACATTTTATTACTAGATTGGTAATAGGAAATTACCAAATAAAATTGGTATTTTACTTGGTAATTTTTTTCCGTGGGCCTCGTCTAATATGAAAGATGGTGATCATCAAATTTATTCAAGTTTTCCTGTCAACAACATCATTAACCAAATCCCTCAATTTCAAAGTAAATAAAAGCATCTGGGCTTCTCGCACAGCAAGACTGACTTGCATATTTAAGCCTCATATATAGATGAATTTGCACTGGACCGAATTTGCATATTAATGAAGGACTAATTGCTCTTTGCAGTCAATTTTATGCAGATGAATTTACTCCTCTCAGTACAATTTTCATAATGTTCAGAAAGAACCAAAAAATGTAAAACTTTTTAAAAGTACACAAATGTTAGACAATCAAGGAAGAAATATCATAATGACATCAGACAGCTTTACATTAAATTGTATATAATTCATCTTTTATATTGTTGCTTTATTTTAACAGCCTCCCACAAAGAACAGAACAATTCATAGAGTAACTTAGCCTATTCCCCCTCCTCAGACTCAAATTTTAACAGCTTGTAACAACCCATTATATTATCTTGTTTCCAGCTGCAAGGATGGAGCCTGAATTTTTAGGAGAAGTTAAATTTGCTAAAAAGGAATTTATTTTCCCTCCGTCATCTTCATGCCACAGGTCAGATACCCTACCTTCCACAATTTTAAGGTAGTTTCTACCCAATCTGTGCTATTAAGAAAAAGCTCAAGGCCCAAATCCCCATTCAGTCTCTCCTTCTGAACTAAAGTACAAAATAATGAGAAAAAGAGAGGAAAGTACATGGGAAAGAGAGACATCAACAAACATCAAGAAAAAAATTGTAACATTAGGGAGGAAAAGGCAAATGTGGAGTAGAAGAGGAAAGGAAGCGGAAATGGAAGGAGAGAAAAATGATTATTCAATGTGTATATATCGGTCTAGCTAAAAAGAGGAAAACTGAAGGATTTGGGAGAAAGTTCAAGGCAAAGTAAACAAATATAAGAGAAAAATGTAGCCAAGAATGTACCCACAAAAAGAAAAAGAACAGGAAAGGTAAGGAAACAAGAAATAAAATGAGAATCAAAGAATAGAAGATGTAAAGAAACCAATAAAAAGAAGGTGTGAAAAATACAGTTTTTCCTAATTCTGTTGGAACATAAGGGCAGTTAGTGGAAATGCATTAGGAATCTGAATTTGCATGTATAGCTTTCCTCTTGCCAAAGAGAAAAGTCTTATTTTAACTGTGAAGACTGATAACCATAATATTTATATGCACCATAAAATCACTTACAGAAGACGATTTTAATCAGAAAAGGAATAGCATAAAAAGTTATATCTTTAAATGACTTCAAGGCCTTTTCTAGAAGGAACATGGGAATACGGTTCACAATCACATCTGCCATATCTTTGATTGCATTCGTTGCCCTGCTCTACAGCTTTTGCTGTTTTAATGTATCCTTTTTAAGGCACACAGTACTCAAGATGCAAATATATGAAGGTTTTATAGCGGTATCAAAAAGTTTCTCATGTTTGTTCTTTATTTCTTTTCTAATAATTCCTAGTATCCTACTTGCTCTCTGGACCACAGAGCATTGAGCTTACAGAGCTCCTATAATCCCCCAACCTTGTTCCTGAGAAGCAATAGGTTATAACCATCACAATATTTAATGATCAAAATAAGAGTCTTCAGTATGAATATCTTTTGACTGAGCTATAGAGTCCTCCTCAAAGAAGAATCAGAAGAGCTCTTAAGCCTTAGATGCAAGGTGGAGGGAACACAGCAAAACCGACAGAAGGTCACTTTGCAGTTTCTCTTTTTGGTCTTTCCAACCTCGATGACAGAGGCCACAACAGATGGAGCACTCGTTAGGGATACACTCCTCCATGAGCAGTAAAGGCAATGGTTGTACTGAGGCAAGAGCTAGCCATTGCAGGCCAAAAAAAAAAAAAAGCCAAAAAAAAAAAAGCCTTTAAGACAGAAGAGTTGGCAGAAAATATCAAACCAAGGGGAAGGATAGGGAAAATGACCAAGAAGCTTTCACTAGCATTCAAAAACAGAACAGACCACAGAACAAAGACAAATAGAGTTATAAAATAATAACAGTAATAATTGGAAAAGAATGAAAAATACTCCACCAGGAAAATATTGCAATGCTACTGCTGAACAATTTTCACAGAGGAAACAAGACTTAGTTCAGCTGATCAGCTCGGAAGATTTTCTTTTACAAGTTATTTGAAAACAAACTACAGTACTTTGCGTACTTTGAAAATACAGCTTTTATTCTGCATTACGAATTCAAAATGTCTTCCTGTTTTGCTCAATGAGAGGAATGAAGGGAAACGCATCCTCCTTATAACTTACGTATACAGCATTTGAAAACCTGCTATGGGCACTCCCCCTTTTTTTCCAAAAGATGTCTGGTTCAAGTGATTAATGCTGTGTGAAGGTAAACAAAGATAATTATTCAAACAAGAACAAGATGTTCCACCCAAAATGATTAGCTTTTTCAGTGGATGAGATGCCTACTTCTAATCATCAAGAAAGGTTAACCTGACCAAATTTAATTAGCTACTTAATATAATAATAAAGATGTATACATAATTGGTGAGGAAAAGACCACAGAAGCAACACAGAATCCAAACAAAACACCTCCATCAAGCACAAAGTCTGGGCTGTTACTGCATGATTACACTGGTAAAAGAATTCCCAAGTTTTTACATTCACTATACATACTTTTGCAATTGCCTATGCAAAAACTCACCTGATTAATAATAATAAACATATCAAACAAAAAAAGAAACAAACAACATCCCTCAAATTCAATGATACAATGAACCCAATTATTTTTCTTAACACTGTGCTTCAAACTCATAGACAAAGTCAGCTGGTTTGTACAGATTATTTGAGGACTACAGCCTTAAAGCAAAATAAGTTACCATTTCCTCATAATCAAAAGAACTAAGAAATGTTCATCACTTTTTCTGGAATCACAGCTGCTCAACTAACCCCTGGCAAAGCAAAGTTCTGACTCTGAATTAAGAGACAGCTCTTCCTGCTTAAGTGTATTTTAATAGCTATTTCTCTGCAAAGCAGATGTTTTTCAAGTTTTGCAGGTACTAAAAATATAAGAACTGGGCAATACATTTTAGAGGGTAGTTCTCATTAATCTGCTAGCATCTGATTTCTGAATGGGGATTACATGTTATGGAAGATTTTATTTTATATATATATATATATATATACGTATAAAAAAGGAGATCTCAGACAGACATTTTCAACGCAGAGTTGGTATTTTCAATGGGAAAAAAACTCCCACCTAGTCTTATTCTGGAATATTTCCCTAATAATGAAATGAAAGCTTTCTATTGCCATAATAAAACAACTTGCGAATATTTAAATATTATATTTTGGAATACTGCAAAATATATTATGTTTCGAAGGATGTTAGGAGATTTAATTAGCCTTGCATCTCTGGATAACATGTATAGCACTTGCTTGTTGAGGGAGGTTGTATCTCAAAGTGTTACCAACTAGTGGTTTTTAAAGTAGAGGACTAGGCATCAGACCTTCCATTTTCTTTCAATGAAGTTTAAACATCCCTTAAAATAAACAATTCAGTGCAAACCAACGTATCTGATATTGATTTATTCTATTCATAAAAAGTAACAACATAATGGTAAATTCAATCTATTCAATGATAAGTTTATGAGCTTAAATATATCAAAAGGGCAATGAAAGCTAATATATAGTGATTAAATAACAATCTGTGAGAAAAAGACACACAACTTTCAATTCCATTATACTGAAATCATATACTGACAAAAAGCAGGCTTTTGAATTGTTTCAAAGGAAGCTGCAGCCATTTGCCCTTTTTAACAGCTTGGAAGTTCACAAGGAAAGATTAATTTATAATTTAACTGAAGTGTATCTCAAATGAAGTTTTTGATTAAAATCTACATTTCTGAGCCTCCTGGCAGTGCCAATATTGCTGAAACAGGACATCAGCTGCAACGCCAGCAATTCTGGAATGCAATGCCATAAACTGTAAATCAGTTTTGTCCTACTTTAATATTGGTTTAACAATAAAAGAAGAACTTTGATGTTTAATATTTAAATAGCATAATTATTCCTTTAGAACCAAGTCCAGAAGGACCCTTCATGGGTACACAACATGAAACAACAACAAAGAGAACGTGCTTTTGCTGCACTAAGAGGCTTTAATTTGTAGGACCTGGGTGAAAGATACAGCACAATTTCTGTGTGTTGCAGGAGATTCCACAGAAGCTCTTTAGAAGGGGAAATGCTCTCCCACGATGACGGCGATGCCAGTGGATTCATGCACAAAATTGAACAACAAAGCTTAAACACTGTCAAAGCAGAGAACTGTGAACAGTATCCACCACAGTTGCTCAGAAATCACCAGCTGGCTATCCTGGTGCCTTGGTTTTGAAACCCAGACACAAGGGTTGCTTTCTTCATCATTGTTTTTGAAGTCAAGATCTGAGCAAGCAAAGCTTCCCTTTCCCCTCTCTCCTACCCTTTGTTACTTCAGGATGGGTGAAGACAGAAAAATTTAGATCTTTTGGAACTGATAGATAGAGGAATGCCTGTCATTATGAGCTAAGTATTGCCTCTGAACATTTAGTTGATTAGTAATGGTAAGATGCAATAATTTTCCTGTTCTGGAGTAAAGTTAGAGAGAAGTTCTACACCTGCACTAAAACCAAGGAATGCAGGATAATTATAACTGCAATTGTCAATTTTTGTCAATCACACAGGACACTGGAAAACCATTTCCCACTACTTAAATAGATCCAAGGTACTACTGGAAATACAAAGACAAATATAATTATCTTCTGTAACAGAGAAAACTCTTGTATATTCAAGGAAATGAGAAAGATGTAATTCATTTTGACTTAGAATGCAGTTTGTCCAGACCAAGCAATTACAGAGTTACACCCACCAAGGAAGGAAGTGGGAGTGATAGAGGGATGCGGGCTGAACTCTGACTTTGTGATGCAGGGAACATTCAAAGTAGCAGAAGCTTCTGCAACACAAGACAGCCATCATAACCTGACTGCTAGTGGTGGGATCACACCAACTGCCTATGCCTACAAATACTCTTAATCCAGTGCTGTACTGTACCATGCAGTATTTGGCCACCATGTTTCATATACATTACAATACAAGCTATGTGCTGGAACTAAATCAGTTATCTAATTAAGAAGTCACTTATAGCATTCAGCCTTAATTTGTTCCATAAATTAAAAAAAAAAAAAAAGGTGTAATGAATAGAAAAGGAAAATGAAAGAAGAGAAAGTTTCATGATTAAGGCAGATGAATACTATCTAGGGAACTAAATACTACCGCTATTTCTACCACGGAGTTCCAGTGCAATGAAAGGTAAGTTATATAAAGCCATGCTCTTCAACATTCGATCACTAACTGGGCTCTCAACATGAAAGCATCATTAAATGAAAAGTCTAGTTTCAGCTCTATTGCCTGGAATGGTACACTGCACAGTTCGATCACAGGAAGGAACTGTGACAGGTGGAACAAGCTCAGGAAACAGATCCATCCGAGATTTTAGTTGTTAAAGTCTATCAGTATGTTTACATAGTTGTGGATGCAGATTCTGGAAGAGATTCTCTCCTATAGTTTTCCTTCTAAAATGCCAAATTTGTAGGTATGCTTAAAATTTAGTACAGGCTAAAGTCTATCACGCAGCAGCAGTGGAATATGATGTCTGAGATGAGGTATTCTCCCAGCTGTGCCTGTCTGCATTAACCATAAGCTGGAGCCACAGCCCGTTCTCTCTACTCTGCTACTTCACATGTCCTTTGAGTTCAGCCTGTGCGTGCACTTAAGGGGTTACTTGTAGGTACAGGGCTCATAGATCACCAGTACAGGACAGAGACCATGGTGATTCATCTACATAGCCAGGACCTACAAAGGCTCTACTAAACACAGACTCCAAAAGAGAAGAAGGTAACTGGTACTCTTAAGTAGGCAGAGTTTGCAGTCCCACCAACAGCATTCAGAAATGCCGCTAAAAAAGTAAAAAGTCATAGTGATAATTAGCATAGTAATTGCTGTTAATATCAGAATACATATTAACATCTGAGAACTGGAATATAGCGCTCACCTTTAAAAATAATAGCAACCCTGAGTTATTACACAGAATTAATTTTGAAAGTAAGTAATCTTTATATCTGAATGCAAATAAAGACATCTACTTTATCAATGTAGTAAGAAATCTGTCACAATGAAAACAAGATGGACTGTCATTCCCTATTTATCACCGCATTCTTACTCTACAGTTTTCAAGGGCCATGTAATATCACAGTGAACTGAAACAAAAACTAAACTGCAATTTTATTTGCTCAAGCATTACTTCCTATTTGCATTATTTCAAAATGAAAAATAACTAAATTCCTCTGTATCTTGTATATGTGTATAAATGCTCAAATATTTTATACACAATTATTCTTAGTGTTTAGTGACTTAAGTCCAGAAAGTGCATGTTACATGTATGTCTAGACAGATAAGGATCTACAGATTACATGTGTACAGAGAGGGAGTACGCATATGCAGGCATTTGTATGTAACAAAAGTGGAGTGCTATTTACTACCTAACACAGATGGATAAGTCACTTTGGAAATCTCTGCAGACTTGTGAAATCAGGATGATGTGTTTGGAATCCTTCCTCTCTTCTCCACTGCTGAAGTAACTCAGGCAAATGCATGTTGGCAGTTCCCTTAAAGATGCCAACTAACTCATTTTACATAATAACTTTCAGCTGCAGTAAACACAAACACACAAAAAGCAGGTAGCACAAATACTAAAAAATCTAAATTTGTATTACATTCAAAATACATAATGTCTGAACAATGAAATCATACATAAACTAAAATAATTCTTACACTAAGTTGGATTGTCTATGAGACACGTTAGCCTTTTAGGAGTGAAGTCTACACCCAAAGCGAAGTTCCAGTAACAAAGCGGTGTGCTTTCCGAGGCAACTGAGGAATGGCAAATAGATCAAGACATCTCTAGGCCTACTGGTCCCTATCAAATCAACAAAAATTCAGTCTCCTGGGGTATTTATTTTAAGTCCCTGCTCGGAACAGCTCTGTCAAATGCGAAGTGCAAGTCTTCTGTATTAAAGAAGCCTCTTATTCCACAGCTCCTAATGAGCATTTGCTTCAGCACTGAAGTGCATGGCTTTCGTACTCCTTGTATATTAATTTATTCGTTGCTGGGCCTAAGAAAAGCTTAAATCATAACTCTCTGAAATACCAAATGAAACTAATCTATTTCCAATCTAAATTTTAATTAACTATTCTACTTCAGCATTGCATTTTATTGGTACAAATTACATGGAGGTATATGCAATAAAGAAGCTCTGTAGAACATCTAAATACATGAGAATGAATATAAAAATATTTACTTTGAAACTTTATTTATTTTTCTCCAAATTATAAAAAAAAAAAAAGTATTTGGTTGGCTGAAATAATCTAAGACATAGTAACAGCGTATTAGGTGACAGAAGAAAATGGACCAGATCCTTGTGACTCAACTCCATTTTACCAGGCACATAAAACCAAACTAGTCTCAGCTTGATGCAACTGTTCTATATCCAAAATGAATGTTAGACATGAAATAGCAAAAAGGCTGGTGAGCCAAATTTATCTTACAGGATTTTTTTTGCTATTATTCCCCTTCTACATTTTCAAAATAACCCTTAATGCTTTTTTCTTTCAGAAGGAAATCTAAGTCTCTCAAAATAATATTTACAATCTCAGATGCAATCTCCTTCATGGTAATTCACTCTGGCTGTTTGTTACTTTCTGTGAAGAACAGATCTGCTTGAGTTCTTAGAACAAAACAACTCTGTTTTCCTGATACACTTCATATTCAAATTATTCCGAAGTGTAGCACAGAGAAATGAATTGGATAAGGGCATAAGGAAATGGGCAATTCATACATGGCTGCCATGACGAGCTCACCAGTAATTGATACAGCTTTGAACATTAAAATAACTTTAATGAGACATGATATTGACCTAAACGCCAGAGTTCTCACCACTATTTCCTTTAAAAAAACCCCAAACATTGATTTAACATCCACTTCAGTCTCCACTGACAAACATTTTAGTTTAATATCTACTTCTGATTTTGATTAAAATACCTTTAGATTGCTACTTAGATACATAAGAATTTCAAAAGCAATCTCCATCTTAGTTTTCTATAGTCTATAATTTTACACTCTCTTATAATTAATTTTAAAAAAATCCAACTTTTATTCCCTTTCTACCTAATTCAAAGACAGATGTAATACACTGCATCTTTCGCTACCTCCTCTCTAAATTAATAACACTGTTTCTGTGCAGCCTGTCACGGAGTTTCCAGATGAAAACAACAGTGTCTGGTGCAGGGGGTCCATCATTTCTGGTGACTACTAACACAGAACTGGACACGATTCTTTCTTTTCTACACCTACAGCTACACTGCAGTAAGAAGTGCAACCCAAGGCACACAGGTACTCTGGCTGTACAGCTGTGCAGCTGCAGCAGCACGGCCTACGACCCCTGCCCTCGGTTTCCGAGCCATTGCTCTCCATGCCAGGTGGACTGACATGAGGTTAGCTTCCCCACACTCTCCTAAGCACACACCTGACTGTTGCGGCAATGCTGGCTGCAGGAAACTGAAACTGTAAGTTAACTTTCATGATTAAGATGAGCTATCACTAATCATCTATTTTTAAGTACAGCATCCTATAAATCCTCCTAATTAGTAAACTAGATGTCTTCTTTTTAGCAAACAATCCCCAGCCTACTTCCTTATTTATCTTCTTGAATTCAATTATATTTGCCACCTGCTGGCCCAATCACCTAAATGACACATTCTGGATATAAGGTAGAAGCTGGGCCATAAACAATAATTTCATTACAGTTCAATTTAAAGTACTTGCCTGCACCTATTTGCTCTGCTTTATAAAGAATGTTTACGCTATTTCCTCCTCCAGGGCTCTGCTAGCTGCAGGACTCTGCACTCCTGTCGGGAGATGCGGCAGCAGCACCAGCAAGAATTTTGCATGGCTCCCTATCTTCCACTGCCAACTCCGTAAGGAATCAAAGCTGAGATTTTTGTGAAGGGGAGGAACCACTAGAGGCTGAATAAAGAGGGAAGGCGCAATTTCCAAACCTGGACTGAAAAATGGATAAAGGTCCAGAAAATTTAGTCGGTCACTAAAAAGCACCCCTGGTAAAATAAAGGTTAGGAAGTATTTCTTTAGAAGATAAAAATAACAGAACTTTTTTGACATGGAAAGAAACGGAGGCTGTACTCCTGTTGTTATTTAACTATCACGGGGCTCTAACATCCATCTACTCCCTAAAACCAATAATTTACATTTCCAAAAATCTTCCTAAACTAAATCCGGTCTATAAAATGCACATTTTGCAAACACTTTAGCTTGAAGCATGAATTTGAGTGCTTTGTTCAGTATAGCAGGCTACTCTCAAGTTCGGTAAAAGTAAATGGGCACAGAAGCCATTCACTGCCTTTAAGGATTAAATGACATAGCGGTGGATTGCTATGAAAGTGTGAAAGTGCACGGTCCTATCATGTATGAGCAGATGGAAAGATCAAAGACTGAAATCTGTTTTGGTCCATTTTGTTCTTGACTGGGAACTCAACAACAGCCAAACCATCAGGGTTCTACAGGTCAAGTCTTCAAAGAAACCCACATTTCCTTCCATCGCCTTTCAAAATGTAACTTACAAACTGACCTTCAAAACCTCGCTGATACATTCTGAAGCCAGTATGCCTTCCCCAAAAACCACCAAAAACATGGAAAAGCTGCCCTTCTGAAACTGCATTAACAAAACTCAACGCTGTAATAGGAGACAATAAAAGCAATGGCCCAGTTAATTGAGCATTTTCCCCACTTCTCACTGCCAAAGGATACATAAATCCATGCTGCTTCCTTCATAACGGCAGAAAATTTTTCCACTATATTTTCTTATAACTAGTTAAGAATAGATATAAGCACAAGTTATTCTCTAGCAACTCATTTAGTCCATGATTCTGCATCTTTCATCTCACCAATCCTCTCCCAGATTTATCTTCCATTGACTTTCACAGTTTGAAAATCGATGTTAAGCCAATGTTGGGTAAAATTATTATTTTACCATACTTATTTTGCAATAAACAGTAATTTGAGTGAGTGTGTAAAACTGTACTATATATAAATAAAAACATTAACCAAACTGGAGGCATAGAGTCAGTTAATGCCCTAATTGAGGAGCCTTGGAGACAGAAACTGTACAGCATTTTTATGTAGCATGTGGGAAAACTGTGCAGCATGGGAGTTTTGAACGTTAATACTGCAGCTGTACTAAATCTACTGTGTCAGACACTGTCTGCAAGCAAACCAGATTTAAGGAAGTACATTTTTACCGCAACATCGGAGGCTGAAAAATGGTTAACTTGGTTAAGTTCAACAGAACTTACTTAAAGTTCAGCTTACTTAAAGAACAGACATTAATTATGTGCACCTGCTAAACAGTCATGGACAAACAGTTCTGTACATACACAACTATGTGACCTATATAAAGGTTCAAATTATGGATCAAAGAGTAATGCATTTTACAATTATTTTAACACTATGGCAATTATGCATGATAGAGAACAATTACTGTATCAGGATCCAAACAATGAAAAATACAAAACATTTCTGTTAACTATAATTTCATTGCTTAATGCCTTTTATCTGCTCTCACATCTTTCTCTGAATGTACTGTAAAATGTTAGATGGATATCAGAGTGACCCTGGGCAGGATTCGCAGATATTAATTTGTTGTAGTGTTTCATATTTTCTCATACGTTAATAGAAAAAAATAATGTTTTACTACACACAGAAATACGCACAAGAGAGATGTTGTACAGCTGCTGTTATCGCTGTGACGCATTTGAGAAATTTAAACAAACATGCCAACTCTTCTGCAAGCCTTGAATTAGTTGTTTTTCCATAAGCATGGAACACCACACTGGCCTTATGGAAGACAGTGCAGAACACATTCTGCAGACCCTTGCTGCCAAAAGGCACAAGGAAATAGCCTCTGTATAAGGAAGTTCTGTGAGATGGGATGCACAGCTGGGAAGTTTGCAAAAGTATGTATGCACACAAACACACACCCACAAAAGTTTTGGGCATCTAGTACATTATAGCTGGAATCCTAAAAGTGCTATGACATATTTAATTTATAGGTTAATCTACCTGTATCTGTCCCCTTTCCCTCATGCTGTTGTCCTCCAGCTCTCCCCCGCTTTCACTGAGCTGAAGAGGATCTTTTATTAGTCTGTATATACTCAACCACATGCTCCTTTGTCCACAGACCCTGCTCACACAGTTGACATCTCCATTTGGTCTTCTCCAGGAAGCTACTGTCAAAATTATAACTGTAATGTTTTCAAAACAAACACAAGAACACACACACAAGCAGTGTGGTGTGACAAACCCAGAATCAAAAGCAGAAATTATAGAGCGGCAGACCAAACTTTTCAAATTTGAATGCCTGAAGTTACACATATTAGGAAGCCTGTTTTTCACCAGACATGCTCAGGCCTCCAAGTTACTAGGACTTTCTGGACCACTCAGAAAAGGCCTTTTATTTAGGCATTTGCCTATGATTTCTTGCCTAGCTTCAGACAGTCAAGTCCTACAATTTTCACTAAAACACTGGCACTTCAACTACCATATCAATAAACATGAGCCTGCTAACTGGCTGGAGCTTGAATGGCCCTCAGCAAACTTAGTGTTTGTATTTTTGATCTATGAGCAGTCAGAGACCTGGCTGAAACTGATGGACAGCCCGGTAATTTTCTGCTGAAAATAGGGAAGACAACGCCAGACTTCAAATCATGCAAGCTTACATGCTTAATCATTATAATGTCTTCTGAAAGAAGTTATATATGAGTCTAAGATTAATTTCAATATTCCTTCACCAATGTTTTACTTTGTAAGTAGTTCTTAGTTAAGTACTTTTGTAAGTAGTCTTCCATTAATTCTTTCTATTAATGAAGTAAAGTACTGTATGAGCTAGAACTCACTCTTAAATTAAGATAATCATTATCCAACAGATGTTTTATTTGACTGTCTGAGGGATATGGGTGTGCTGTGATTTAGTTCAAGACTTTAGCTCAACTGAAGATTCAGACCATAAGATTAAATTAATCAAATAACCTCACCACCCTCATCTCTAACTGTATAAATCATAAAATCACCACTCTCAGGGACAGAATTGGAGATCTTTGCAAAAAGACACTAGTTTTGTTTCATGACTTAAGTGCAAACATACTGAATCTTCTCTGCCTCCTCAGAACTGGGTTTAAGTATGCCACTGCAAGGAAAGGGTACATCACAGCAAAATAACAAATGTGTCTTGCTTAACAAACAACAGTGTTATCTCCTTTGACCAGACACCAAGTAGATGGCACTATCTCTTAACATTATGCTGCAGACAAGGCCTCTGGCAGGCTGAAAGTCAAACACCTCACACTATCATATATTGACTTATAACTAAACCACTGAAAAATAAGCATACATCCAACTACGATATACATATGAAATGCATGGGAGAAAATTCTTCCATGGAAATGAAGTGTCACATTCGGAAATGTGGACCAGTCAACTATAAGGATCTAAAGGTCGTCTGTGCATTTCCTCCTAAACCATACAAGTGTGACTACTGTATTTACTCTGACTTAATTGAAAAATGGCTATGTTTGTGCTTGCTTTCCAAAAAAACAAATTTCAAATTAGGAGGAGGAAAGTACTTTATTCCAGAAACCTTTGCCTTCTGAATTAACACCTGCATTCTAATTTGTACAACCAAAACATCTGCATGGTTAAGCATGGGGAAGTATGAACAACTGCTTAAACGATACCAGTTTCCTATGCAGTATTTACTTCAGAAATGTGCTGCGTCTTCACCAAGGTGTTGAAGTCTATACCTGATTTTCCAGTAACTAGGGCCAAAGGATATCCATAATATCAGCAATAAGTAATACTTCATTTTGCATAATTCAGTTACTATTTTTTCACAAGCTACAGTGTTACTATTGCATACTCTACTACCAGCTGCACAGACATCTAGAAACACATGCCTGTTGCTGTTAAGGTCAATGGGAAGTCCACCATTGATTTCAACAAGGGCACGCATGATAAAATTATAGACACATGTTTCTGTGTGATACATATCCTAACAAATTCTGTAATGAACACAAATATCAGTATCTCCTCTCCAACTAAACAATTTTTTTAATGAAATTGGAAAACAGTGAGCTATATGTGGGCATATGCAGAAGGGTTTCCTAACGGCAAAGCAGTATTTTTATTTTTATATAACACTGAGGTAATGGGGGCCTTGACCCTACAAACTCATGCAAATAACTTCACAGACAAGAAGCCCTTATTCTAATGAGACTACTCACTTATGTATGCTAATCATATACATTTGTAAGATTATGCCCTAAAAATTACAGCAGAGGTAGACCACACTGCTGAAAGCACAGTAAAGTTCTTGGGGAAACTGTTGCCAACACATTTGAAAAATTTACTTGTTCTTTGCATATTCAATTTTACCTATGATTCTGATAAAATTAGAGAAAAGTTATATAGCTTTGCCTCTAGAACCATAAACCTCCTTGAAAATCACAACAGGCATAGTTTCTGACACTTCTATAAACTCCAGCAGACACAGATTCCATGGTGACTCCTTTGTAACAGAAAGTACTTAGACATGGCTAGAAGTTTGCATTAAGATATATATTTATCATTAATGAATACAATAAAGCTGTATAAAAACAATTTTTTCCTCCACAACATTTACATTTTAAAATCTGTGTCCAATAGCTTCACTAGTACATGCTCCTTTTCTGAATGGATTACTTAGTTTAATTAAAAGCCTGTCAGCCTTTTTATTTATTTGTTTATTCATTTTTAAGACTACATTAAGCATCTTCATTCAGCATTTTTTTTCAGGCAGCCTCCTCAAGTATGCTAATGCCAGACAACTTCATTGTTAAGTAGGTCTGGTCCATGAAAATCCCATTCAGCAGGCTATGCCTGATCTTATTCTAATCTAGCCATGGCTTTTCCCATCAACATCTAGAAGAGAGGTGTCTTGCCCTCAGAGAGCTGGGAAGTTTCTCCTAATGCCATTTTTTACAGTTATTAATGTTTGAGCCTCCCATTATTATAAATCAAAACCAGCAGAATATGTTGGCTTCCCAGGGCTGGAAAAAAATCTTGTAGTGTTACATTTTGCATTACAGCAGTCATCTCTACTGATTTGTAATATACTCGCAATTAATAGCTTTGACTTTTAGTTAAACCAAATCAATTCTGTTTAGGCTATTAGTCAATTTTAACAGCAACATATTGTTTGTACAGTACATTAGTAGAAAAAAATATTAACATTATTAATCTAAACATGAACAGAATACCAATGTTTTAACAAGGAAGAATTTTGCACTCTCTAATAACAGACCCCAGAAAGTTGGCATGGATGGGAAGGAAACGAAGGAAGCACAGAAGAAATTTTCATTTAGTGATGGTCAACAAGAGCTACTGTAGAAGACATGAGTATAATTTCTTCAAAATACTGGAGTCTATTTATGACAGGGAGCAAAACAGGGTGTTCTTGAGTTTTCAAAAGCAGCCAGTGCTCACTTCTATTACACCTCTAAACTGGTAAGCGAGGGCTCTAGCTGCACTATGCCTAGATGCTCAGGATTTCTGAAGTAAGGATACAGGCAGTGCTCACCTACAATCAGATGAGAATGTTCAACAAAATAAATTAAAAAACTGAAGAGAAGCAAAGATGAAAGCAATAGTATCATGCAAAGGCAAACTACCACAGAAGACTAAGTTTTTTCCTTTTTTTCTCCCCTCACGTTTCTTTCTCCTTTTTTAATATATCTGACCATGTACAGATTTTCAAAATGCCAACAGTAAAAAAAAAAATTTAAAATTAACCACCCCAAAAAACATGCCACAAAACCCAAAACCCGCAGTAGGGTTCTACAGTTCTTTCATGGGAAGTTGGATTTGCAAGAAATTAGGCACTGGATCTAGATGACAAGCATTTCCTTAAGGCATGTTGGTGAGTTACCCAAATGTATCTCTCAAAAACACTTGCATAAGCCAAAAATCTACATGGTGTTTCTGAGGTCCTCCTTCAATCTAATTATTTTATCTTATGCAAGGAACATTAAAAAACAAAATACCAAATCACCATATAACAAACAGTGGCAAATTTTCCTTTACCAGAGAACTTGACTGGCATAAAACAAGCAATGTGGAATTTCTAATTTACAGTCTTATATTTATTCATTTTATAATTTATATTTATTTATATAAATGTATAATACATTTATTCATTTTCTCTCTTTTTTTTAAATTTTAATTATCCTTTCTGTACTTGTAAAATGTTATAGGCATAACCTGGATAATCTTATTATATGATGAACACGGTCTTAATTGTGGGCAAGACTTCCTAATAAACTTACACACATCTGTTAATACAAAATCTTTTTTTGTTGGAAAAAAAGTAAAAAAGCCCTCCATATCATTAGAAACAGAGAATTTTATATATTGTCACCAAACTAAAACCAGTAAGTAAATATTAACTTTGTGAAGTGCAAAACAAGTCTTATTGACCAGTGAGGTAAATATTGACTGAAGCGAAGCAAATATTTATATGCTGACGTTAGTCCCGTTCAACACAACAAACATTTTACCTACTATATTTCTGCGTTTGTATTTATTCTGAAAGTTCTGAAAAGACATATCTGGAAATCTGACAATGGAAATGTATTTTAAAAACAATTGGTTTTCCTTAGCAACTAAAATGGACATGTGTTCAGAGGGCCAGAATATTTTGACCTTGCACAAGACAGAGGTTTAACAAATTGTTTTCAGACAGAACATGTTAACTCACTTACTAAAATCTGACCAGATAGCAATGTCCAAGACCTCTGTTTAACTGATCTCTAAAAAGGTAAACAGAAATTTAGTAAATTTTCAGCCACTCATAAGCCAATTTTTTTCTTACACTTATAATGGTAACTAATGCAAGAAGATTCTTTGTCTCACCATTTGTTAAGGTTATAGTCTGTCAAATAAAACTTTTTATGGCAGACAATCTTAATAATTAGAGAAATTTTTTCCTTCTGTGAGTTAAAGGCTGCCACCCTAACCAGAGCACACAGAAAGCAGTTGTGTAAAGCACTTACGGGGAGCAATACCTCAGCCTGAGATATCAACACAACCTGCTGCAGCAAAACAGTGTTTGCTCCTATTGACAATGTGCCACAGGACCCCCCCCCCCAATAAAACCCTTTCCCACTCGCTATAAAACTCAAACTCACCTAAATTAATAAACCAATATGTCTTCTAAACATTTCAGTTTTATGAGTTATATCAGAACATTCATTTTTTTAACCTATTTACCAAGGAACATAAAGAATAATTAAGGATATAACTATAAGCAGGTACTACAGATTGAGTATAAATTAACAAACCTATCTACCCCTTTCTAGTAAATCCACTCCGGCTAGGTTTTTACATACATGAGAAGTCATTATTCAATAGAATGATTCACACAAGGATTCACACATTCAGATTAACACATTAGATTGGGAAAAAAACACCCTAATTTTGAGAAACTTCAAAGCTTCTATTGAAAATTCTGACACCTTTAATCACACCCATTAGAGAATACCAGTGTCTCACACAGTGGATGATCATTACAGTACATCTTCTGACCTAAATACCTTTGTAATGCTCTTACAACAGCAATTAACACACACCTTCTAAAATTCTTTAACAGCTGCATATTTTTGGAGTAATTGTATTTAACAGATCCTACAATGTCATTACAAGAAAAGACCAGTTCAGAAAACAGCTTCTCCACTTCATTCTAATGACCATGGGAATCGCTCTTTCTTACGGATGAAGACAGAGGCTGAGCACCCTCCTGTGCAGTGAGCAAAAATTACAACTGCCCTTTGTGGCTCCACTATCTAATTTTCATTCAAGGCTCTATCTATATACAAAACCCAAGACTCTGGGATGTAATTCACCAGTTTTAAAACTGACACTATGTCAGTGGAACTACTCTCAGCTTAGAATGACTTAACAAAAACAGGCACATTGCTGTACACAGAGAGCTAGTCAGGTTTCTGGAAACCTCAGGGAACGAGATGATGTCATTGCATTATAAGAATATCTGGTTCAAACTCTTTTTGAGTCTGCTTGACAAAGCTTACATGATCAGGCTTCAACAGTGACATTCAGGTTCCTCTGCCATCACTCCAGTGATGGGTTTTCAAAACTGGTCTCTATTCTTCAGTGCCTTTAATATGGGAGTACAGTAGCTGTTTTCTTGGGCTCAAAATCCAAATTGAAGTAAAGGTTGTATAACTGCAGGAGCTAGTTTTAAAAAGATTGAGCATTCAAAGCTCAGGAAGCATTCAAATTTTCAAGGTCATTTGAACCTCCTGGCAAGACTTTCAAATTCTTCAAACAATTTAAACTAAACCCTCTTAATTTTGCAAAAGTCATCCATGCTCAAATAACATTTTGTGTAGAATGAAGACAACCAATACAGCCTTTGACTATTCAGGACATTCTGCTTGTTTTACAGACTGTTGCAAAAAACCAGTTTTGTTATTATATCAGTAACTGTAATTCCCTTCCACATATCTGAGGTTAGTTCCTTTAAATTTCACCAAAGATATATCTGTACATCTAATTTTAAAGGACTAGTTCCTTCCATGCTTTTTGATGAAAAACAGCAATACTAGTTTATTAGGAGAAACAAAAGATGAAGATTGTAACCACTTAATCCGCTCCACGGAAGACTTCTGCAGAGCTACTTCAGGAATTAGGACTAGGATACAAAATATTTTCTTCTAATATTTCTATGTATAGAACTACCTTTCAGCAACTTTTAGTTCAGTTCAACAAAGTAACTGTTGAAAAGGTAAATATTGCACTGCCAGAGTTCCGCAAGGATCAGTGTTTGTTCCAATACAGTCTCATGCATTTACCAACCACAGGAAAAGCAGGTATACACTGATGCAATCTGCTGATAGCATCAATTAAGAAGGTACCACCTATACCTAGGAGGATGAGAAAGCCTGGGATACCTATATCTGAGCACATACATATACCTGAAAACATGCCTGGACATCGATTCAGCTATCTGTATGAAATTCACGGGCATCCTAGGAAGAGACTCCAAAATACAGATTGGTAAATTTATTACTAGATACTACATGACCTAATGTATGCAATACCCATGGGAAAAGACTTCCAAATTTATGTTAATAATCTCTGAAATCTTTCTTGTGTCAGGAGTTGCTAAATCCAGAGGTCATTAATAGCACCATGACAACACATCTGTTAAATAACAGCATCACTGAAGAGTTACATACCTTCTAATGAACTGTGAATTGGAGATAAATCAGCAAGTGACCTGCATGAGCAAATGTTATTGATTAATAAGCTGACACGAATTAATTTCATATTTCCAGTGCATGTAACAATGAGAAACACTATGAGAACAACTTTGATTTAAAACTACACTTGTACTTTAATGCATTTTATAATTACAAAAAAGAAACGGCTGAACAAGGGGTTTATATTTATACACTTTCAAGCAATGTACAGAAGGCATGCATAATTTCCAACCATAAAATACTATTTAAAAATCAAAGATTTATAATTGCTTTTCCTGATTTGAGAATCAAATTAAATTTTTCACATTGTCCTTCATAATCCAAACACTATGCAAATGACTAACTGAGCAAAGAGTAAGAGAATGAACAAGATGGCACAGCTTAAGTCAAACGCAACAGTTTTGTGTTATCCTTGGAAGAATGAGGATATACCTGCGTAATTCTTAAGAGTGCTTCCAGCCAAGCATCTGAAATCTGCATTGGTGCTGCTGTTACTCAGCAGTAGTGCGATTACTGGGCAGAAGTACTACACAAACTGGAAGCTCTTCTGAGTCCAGAGGGCTTACAGGAACAGGAGACCATGTGGGTTTTTTTAATACTTAAGTGTATCTGTAGCAATTAGCCCAGGTTTCTTCCAAGACACCAGCTGCAGCCCAAGTGAAACGCAGAGGATACAGGGCCTGAAATTCTCAGTCAAGAAGCTCTAGGTACAAGTTTCAAAACCATCAAAGTAGACCAAATTGCTGCAGATGCCTCCGTAAAAACCTACCTCCAACAGAAACAGAGACGCGTCTGGTGTTTTCAGCTTCTTCCTCAGGTATAAATGAGAAGGTTTATTGTTAGGTGGTATGCGCTACCAAATGCCAGGCTGCTTAACTCTTAAAAACAATTTTCACCTCATGAGACCTGATGTCTAAGTGCCTGTCCTTTCCCTTTGCCGGGGTTACTGACCCCACAGCATTTCTGTATTTAATTTTTTAAATTAAAACAGTAGTTCTGTTTTATCTCAGAATAACACAGGCCTGATTTTCAAAACTGGTCAGATATTAGGCACCCATTTGAGTGTGAGCTGCATACCTAAAAACTTTTAGAAAAATATCTGAGTCAAGGAAAACAGATGCCATTTCTGGATACAAACTAATTTATTCAAGAACATATTTTGAAAGAAAACCCTGTATCTATCTCATTTCAAGCTTCTCCTAAGACCTACAGCAGCAGTAACTAGGGCAGCATTTTCCTCAGGTTTCCTGGGAGGCAAAGCCAATTTCCAGGCAGCGAGGCTTCCCAGCGGTGAGCGCTAATCACCACCGAGCAGTACATATATATATATATATATATGTATATATACACATTTATGTCTTAATTTCCTTCATTGTTATTGCCTTCCCTAATTAATTTTAATCGAGACTTTAAATGAAAAGCGAGAGGAGCCGCTGCCCTCCCGGCCCTGCTGAGGCGAGCCCCCTCACGGCCCCGCACGGGCCTTCCCGGGCCAAGGCCTCGGCGCGCCGCGGCCGCTTGTTGCCAGCGCGACGCCCAGCTCGGGGCCTTCCTCCTCCTCCCCCTCACGGCTCCTCCTCTTCCTCCCCCCGCCGCGCCCTCTCCCACCCACTCGGTCTCGGCGATGGAGGTGGCGGGCGGCCGCGGCCTGGCCAGCGGCGCCGGGCGGGAGGCGCTGGCCGCCTGACGAGGTACCGCCCGCGGGCTGCCGCCCGGCCGCGTTCCGGCAAGGGAGAGCGGGAAAGGGGCTCCCCGCGGCCGCTTCCTCTCACGGGCGGCGGCGGCGCGGGGGGGGAGCGGGGCCGCCTGCGCCCTTCGCTGGGGCTTCCGCGGAGGCCCCTCCTCGCCTGGCGGGGCGCGGGCGAGGCCGCGGGAGCGGCTCCCCGAGAGCTGGGCGGCAGCGGGCCTGAGGGGCCGGCGAGGGGAGCAGCCCCTGTCAGACCCCGCCGCACCGCAGCGGGCCTGAGGGGCCGGCGGGACGGGCGAGGGGAGCAGCCCCCGCAGAGCCCTAACAATGCAGGCACAAACCTCACCGGGGCCGAAGCGGGTTCCCTGCGCGGGGCAGCCCCGGCTCCCGGCGTGGCGGCCCGCGGGGCAGAGCCCGGCCGCACTCGGGGCCCATCGCTGCTGCCCTGGAGCTGCCAGCCGTCCCGGTCTGCAGGAGCGGGCCCGGACCCGCCAGCTGCAGGGCGCTCGGGAGAGATCGCCTCATTTATTCCCCTCCTCACTTACTTATTCCCCTCCTTTTACAAGCAGCATTGGTGGCCTGATCCCGCAGCCACGCTTGGTAACACTGTCCACACGAGTCAGTGCAATCTCCAGTTTATTCCCCTTTATTCATGTGCGTACAATTACATACAGCAGGTGAATTTTGGCTAGATCGAAGCACAATGTAATCTTTGGCCAGCAAAAATACAGTAGTGGCAGCAGAAGCACTTCTAAACAGTCACATTCCCATATCCATATATTGTTTGAATTAGCAATTTACTCTTCTAATATAATCTCCACTTTAGAGGCTAAAGAATTCTAAGTTTCTGCAAATATATTAAGAACTTTTCACAGTGCAAAACCAGCCTTGCTCTAACCTTTTTGCGTCTCAGTGAAACTATCTGTGTATGTATGCTAAGCTGTGGAAAAAATAAATTTCAAAGAGGAATCTGGAAGGGTTTGAATTACAGAAAAAAGGATTATAACAAAATTCCCAATGTTTCATTAATGCCCTTTAGCAGTAACAACTACTATGGCAAATCCAGCTTCAAAGCATTCTCCGAAGTCGTTACTCCGGCATCACACCAGTGCACAGAGGTAGATTTAATACTATTTGTCCAGTGTCAGGACTGACGCAGAAGTGACAAACTGCCTGGGAAGACAACAGAAAGATGCCACAGGAAATATAAATAAAACCCCATTCGGGTGGTCTCGCTGCTGGGTTACTGCTTGGTGGCTGCATTTCTTTTTTCACCTAGACCATATGGTCCAGGTTCTTTTAAATGCTTCTTAGGAAATAGACTAACCTGGTTCTGCTTGCTTACCCAGACAGGATAATCTTGTTAATCTCCTAATGGCCCTCAATTTTCAGCGTGCACTGGCTTTTGACTAGACGTGTCTGAACAAATGTTTACCATTTTATGGATGCATGTAAATGTGCTCTTTGCCTCCTTCCCATCCCTGTTTGCTCCTTCTCTGTCCTACTACTGTTACTATTTTTGTGAAATTACGCAGTGCTTCCAAGATCTCTTCCATACAAGCGAGCGCTGGGCTCCTATTCAGCAGCTTTTGCTGTTCCAATCTGCACTGAAGCAACTTTAGATTTCACTAAGGCAGCCAGGTTCACTGCAGGCTAGAAAATCTGCATGTGAATGAAAGGAAGTCATTTAATATGGCACACAGAAAGCTGCCCGGTGGAGACTGGGTGCAAACCCAGCATGCCAAGCTTTCAGAACACAGAGCAACAGCATTTCCCAGAAAGACAATCTTTACTCCACGTAGACAGTCACTCAGTACAATCTATTGTATTTTTGTGTTGGTTTTTTTGTTGGTTTTTTTTCCCCCCTGAACTAGTTCTCTCTTCCTTCAACTGTGACTTTTTATGTCCCACTCTAGGAGACAAAATAGCAAGAATCTGGACCCAAAAAAATCCCACCATGCAACCAAACTGCAGTCACCTCCACAACATCCAAGGCAGCGGTGATGACTCTTCATCTCAGAGCACCCACGCAGCAAGGCTGTCAGGAGAGGGCTCGTGCCATCATAGCAGCGATATTCGCATACAGCTAAATTCTGCTGTGGGAGAATCCAGAGAAAATGCGAGTTCCCGGCACTCGAGGCCAGGTTCCCAAAGTCGCTCACACGGACATGCCCACAGCGAAGCAGCAGGGCTCGATGATTCTGCTCCAGACTCAGAGGAACACAGCGGCAGCTCCCTCTCAGAGCTCAGATACCTCCTCCAGTGGCTGCACAAAAGTCTGCCGTATATCTTGATTCTGTGTGTCAAACTGATCATGCAGCATATAATTGGTAGAGTATAACAAAATAAGGTCTGAGGGAACAGACCCTCCCCCAAAGATATATACTAATAACCATGCCTGAAATATAATTCGATTTATCTTTAGCTTTATTTTTATTGGCTTTATTCATCAGAAAGAGATTTACTAAACTACATTTCAGTGGCTTCTGTTTCCTTTGCTGGCACATGTACAATGTGCTTAATTATTCTGGCTTGACAGTCTGAGTAATTAATTGTAATTACAAAGACATATAAGAAGTGGCTGTTTTTTTAACCCAGTTCAGTTTTGTTTTTTTTTATTTTCTTGTGTATAACTGACCCTTTTTTCCTAATAGGCATTTCTCTTGGAATTGGGCTGCTAACAACTTATATGTATGCAAACAAAAGCATAGTAAATCAGGTTTTTCTAAGAGTAAGTATCACCCTATGCACCAAAAATCTGTAAGTTAAC
Source organism: Falco naumanni (assembly GCF_017639655.2). Classification (NCBI taxonomy): domain Eukaryota; kingdom Metazoa; phylum Chordata; class Aves; order Falconiformes; family Falconidae; genus Falco; species Falco naumanni. Next base: position 109,614,375 of record NC_054054.1, on the reverse strand, counting down.
CAAGACCTTTATCCATCAGTTTTTGAAACAAATGTCAATGGAGATACTGTGTTATTTATCTAATAATACTAGGTGTCAGGGTTTCAAGATGGAAAGTCTTAATGCTTTTGTACAGTGTAGAGTTTCTCAGATGCGCAAGGTCTGCAAAATTCAAGGATTTCCAGCCCCCCCCCCCTTTGAATATTGAAATCACTTCAACTGATAGAAGTTTTTTGAAATTTATGGAAGAACTTCTTAACTATATTTGTGGAATCAAATAGGGCTTGACAGTTTAACCTTTCAGCTGTTTCTGTTCACTCCCAAAGGAAAATCTGGTGTTTCTTCAGAGTGGGGTGGGTTTTGGTTGTGTTTTTAGAAAAAAACTCGATATACATAGAAATTGTTATGTTGAAAACATTAAAATTACTGTTTTACCTTTCTATTGAGCTCTCTATTTTATTTGGCCTTAAACCACTAAGATAAAAAATCCTCTAGTAGTTCAGGTGCAACAGACATAAGAACTTTGGAGATCAGATGCCGATAGTGATGCAAGGACTGTAATACATCTTTACAATTATCTTACAGGAACGGTGCTCCAAGTTGCAGTGTGCTTGGTTACTAGTATACCTAACTGGATCATCTCTCCTCTTGTATTACACCTTTCATTCTCAGTCACTGTATTACAGGTAAGTAAGTAGAGGAACATCTCTACTCGCATCATAAATTACTCAAATGTTAACTGGGAACATTTTATATGGGCTGCTGCTGTTTTTCTTTAGTTGCAGCATCAGTTTCTCTTTCATTTTAATCTCCAATCCTCCTCTTCTGCCAGACTGAACAGGTGCTGTCCTTAACAATAATATGTAGAAATTTGCAAGATTAGACCCCATATTCAATGTAATGGCACTACTATACCATGGGGAATGCACCTGGGTTTGACCCTACCACCTTGCCTTCAGAATACTGAATATGGCTCCATGGAGTTTGTGTCCAATTTATATTTTTTTTCCCCTTCGCATTCTGTAGGTACGGTCTTGGCTGCAAATCAGTCAAAGGCTGTATTGCTAAAGAGACAGCAAGCCTGTCTCTAGAGGGTGGAGGTTGTGATGAGGATACAGGAAAGAAGGTTCAAAAATAGAAAGGCTGTCAGAGATTATAAATGATCAATTTACAATAAAGAGTTCATTTTCTTAGCAAATATTTTCCCTCTGTGTAAACCAGGTTTCCTTTTCTAATTAAACCTGCTGTGATAATCTCTAGTTATGCTTTCCTCTAAATAGGGTACTCCGGTAACTTCTGATACTTCTTTTTGTAGCTTAATCTTCTTAAAACCTACTGTGGATTTTATGAACTTCTGGGAGGTACTTTGGATTGTGGGAGTCACAGACTTTATTCTGAAATTCCTCTTCATGGGCTTCAAGTGCTTTATTCTCTTGGTGCCTTCTTTTATGATGTCCTTTAAATCCAAGGTAAGGAAACAAGCTATATTTTTTGCTTCCTTAGGAAGATTCTTTTACGGTCAAATTAGCTAACTATTAAAGAGAAAAGGTCTGTATATAATCCATCACTACACTGTGGACAAGAAAACCCTGTGGATTTCATGTTCTTCCCTGCTTGGTGCTAAGAGGAAGGTTTACAGTCTGATCTGAAACAATTACTTGTATTATGTCGTTGGATAAATGGGTTTATTTCTGTCTCTGAGTGGGGGAGATGAAGAAACCTTTTATTTGCTCCAGTGTAAGAATCTGTATACAGGCAGTCAGCATCAAGCGGCGGAAGCACAGTACATTTTTTTACATGCTCGACACTAACTGACACGAGAAGATTTTAAGATCTGTGCATGCAAACACCTGTTTTTTCTGTCTCTTGAATAAATAATTCAGAATTTTCCTTTTCTTAATAAACTTAATAATTGTGTGAGATCAATGTGAATTTGATCATAGCTTAAATCCTCAGATCAGTGAAGTTTAATAAATTTTCACAGATGCCTACAGTGGTTGGTGGGGTATTTATTTGGTTCCTGAGGTGAGACAGACAAAAACCATTAAATTTTATGTCAAAATAGCAAAAACTAGTACTGGTTAAAAAAGAAAAATTAACAAGTATGGTTTGTACGTGGTAGCATTTAAGAGGATGTTTTGGTAGGTTTTATCTCTTAAAATGTACCAGAACAAGTTCTTCTCAGGTACAACTGATTTTTTTTTTTTTCTTTTCTTTCTACAGCTAGTGGTATAACATCCAAAATACAGCTAGTGAAAATTCCATTACACCAACTGTGACTTATACTGTGGCTAAATTAAAGAAGGAATCTGGTCAATATTGGCAAACTGTGGCATTATCCAGTATACATTATAGAAAGAGCACTTCTTTGTTATAAGTACAGTTTTAAAGACTAACTTAAGGAAATAAATTAAGAGCTAAGCTAAATACCGGTGATTGCACATGCACATACACACACAGTGCTCTGTGCAGGATGCTTGTGCTTTGTAATTATTCAGTAATTTTTAGGGCGTCACTGAACTCCATTTGCCTGTTCAGTCCAGCCACCCTAGGCTTCTTTCCTGGCCCCTCCAATTTTCTTATCACCCCATCCTATATAGGAGCTAATTGACACAAGATAAGGTTCCTTACACAGGCATGAAATAACATTTACAGGAAAACAGTTTGTAATTTATGTATGTTAATAAAAGAATGACCCTTACTCTCATTTTTTAATCCTGAATGCAGGACACTACTCTTAACGACAAGCTGATCTATATGAATAAATTTGTCTTACTTTCCTTTTTTATGTAACTTTTATTTTCTTTTTTAATGCTTACGAAATTAAGTGTGATATCATTGTTAAGTAGGTAGGCATCTGAAAAAGCCATCCTATTTCAGTCTGTTAATTTGATTTTCTGCAGTACAGCAATCAATTTTGGTTTTATACAGTTGCGGTGAGACTCATCATCTGGTCTTCATTCTTTTTCACGCTTCATATTTAGCTGTTTCAAGGTACTATGGGAGAACTATAAGTTTCTCAAAAAGAATAACAATGCATCTTTTCTCTATATTTTAAAAATCCTTTTTGTTTTAAATCTTGAGCGATTCCTTTGCATGTCTTGCTTAGGGCTACTGGTACATGCTGTTAGAAGAACTCTGCCAGTATTACCGTATGTTTGTCCCCATACCAGTTTGGTTCCGTTATCTTATTGGCTATGGGGAGCTGGACAGTGTACTAGGATGGACCCTTGGGATACTGCTGGGCCTTCTCTACCTCATCCTAAAAGTAGGTAAACTTTACATTCCTCTCAAACCATTTTGCACTAATTATCACTAGAGGGCTAGACACATATGAACTAACATTTCTGAAAGGTCCCCTGTGTTTGAACTGACTTGCAAGTGGATGCTTCAGCACAACTGATACGGCCTTCCAAAACTGATAGAAAACCGGCTCGGGCCACGATAAATCATCTTTTTCCTGCATCTGTTCTGGGAATGCACTGGGGTTGCACAACAAAGAACACTGTTACTATAGGTCCCCTCACATCAGACACTAAGACGACTGTTACCAGGTATCAAGGAAAAGAGCTTGCAAAAATAGTTTAAAATTCATGGCTAAAAGAATCAGCATTTTCCAGGAAACTAGATTTTCTCTCTGATAGAGTATCCTGTGTGATGCTCAACAAGTTAAAATTAAGTGTTCATATTGGCTGTCTACTTCACCAAAAAGCTAATCTGCACCAAATGTAACCAGACTCAGTTCAAGTTTGGTTTGAACATGAAAAAATACTTTATAATGCTACAGTATCTTAATTACAAGCCTAAAGACTATTGCATATATGATAATAATACTGACAGATTGGCACTTGAGTGCTTCATTTCAAACCTTAACACTGTACTTCTTTTAAAGAGCAGATACCTACTGGGGAAAAAAACCCTTTGGGTTAAATTCTTTTTGTTTGGTACATATTACACAACCAAAGTAGGGTCAGTCTGAACTATAGTTTTGCTTATGTTCCTGCCAACATCAAACTAGCGTGAGACTTCTAGTGTTGGAAACTGCACGCTTGGAAGCTTTTCAGTTCACACAGAAAAATTCTAAGCATAACTTGGGTTTTCTTTCCCATTTCAGCTTTTGAGCTTTTTTGGACAACTGAGAAACTTCAGGCAGGTCTTACGGATATTTTGTACACGACCAGTGAGTACTGAATTCTTTTATGACAAAATAAACCCCCCAATTTACATGAAAATACTTTTTTAAATACCTCACTCCTATATTTGCATTGTTCTGGCAATAGACAACGGCATTATTGAAGAAAACCCTGTATACTGGTTCTCTCATTTCACAGTCTGAATTCCTTGAATACATAATTACATTGTCATCTGAACAACAACAACAAAAACCAAACAACATTAAAAAACCTATTGTGCATGTCTCTTCAGATAAACGTATGTGAAATAAGATACCCTTTTTGTCTTGCTTCCTACTTTTTAACTGGGATAAATATTGGGTGGATGCAGGCAGAGCTTTATGCCGAAATACAGTCAGAATTGAAACTTGCCAAAATAATTGACATGCAAGTAACCTCTGTTAGAACTGTAAGTTTTTAGATAATCTTTCTGTAGTAAGAGGTATTGTTTCCAGTCTGCTATTCATTCAGTAAAACGTATAGAACGTTTAGGAGCACAACATCATTTAAAAGTACTGCACTTCTCATTTTTTAAGTGCCATCTTGATCAAATTGAAACTTAACAGAGTGTTTTGCTCAGAGGTCACTGTTAAAAGAAAACTGCTACAGATTCTTCCAGAAACTGCGATCAGGGGAAGATACTAGCTAGGCAGTGTGATAAGTAGGAGCATATAAACTTTAGGCCCCAAGACAACTATTAAAAAACTTAACATTTCACTGGATTAGGGATTGATAGGTTTCCCAGCAGGGCAGCCCTTATTCCCAGTTCCTTTCTATCCTGGTATTTTTGTTTTGGGGCTTTCCCCCTCTCACCCAGAAACTAAAGTCTGCTGAAAATATCTTGGTTTACAGCACTATGGGGTGACAGCTAGCAAGAGACAATGTTCTGAATCGGATGATATTTGTTCAATCTGCCAAGCTGAATTTCAGAAGCCTATTCTGCTCATCTGTCAGGTAATACACGTAATCAGAATTACTTTTTGCCAACTTAAGAATATTTTAAACAAAGTTTATATGCCTTCTGATTATTTTTAGAAATCAGAATTTGAAAATAATATACTATCTTATAAATGGAAGAGCTTAGAAGCTCTAAGTTCTTATTCTTTTCATTACAGCACACATTTTGTGAAGAATGCATCTCATTATGGTTTAATAGAGAAAAAACGTGTCCACTCTGCAGAACTGTTATTTCAGACCATGTTAACAAGTGGAAGGATGGAGCTACATCTATGCATCTACAGATTTTCTAAAGCATGTCAAACAACTTGTTTGCAGTTTGTTTGTTCAAGCTAAGGTTTTCAGCCTACTGCAGAATTAAACTGTAGGTGGCACTAGGAACAAGTTTCCAAATTCTAGGTAACATGCTTCTATGAAATGTGCCAGTATTTAAAACAGTGCAGAAAACATTCACTTGACCTTCTTAAGTACAGAAGACTAAGTTTTCAGAATGAATGCAGAAAAGCCAGCATTGCTTCTCTTGTGATTCTTTTAGGAAACAAGTGCTTGAAAAACGCTGCGTGACTTCTTGCAGCAGCTTATTAATTCAACATTTTATTTAAAAGTTTAAGTAGAGTTCCAGACTCTACTAAATTGTATTTATCCTTCTAACATGACTCAACCCAAAAGGTCAGCCTACCAATTTTATTAAGATTATGAGCAAATTTTATACTCTGGACTACAGTGAGAAGTAAAGCTACTTGTCACACTTGGCATTAAAGATCTTTTAATGTTTGCCCAGTAGACGAGGGAAAGTAGCTGCTTAGTCGTGTACCTGTAACAGCAACTATTTCTTACTGTACCTGGAGATAAGCAACAAGAATAAGACATTCCCTGTTTAGGTTCTTGTAGACTTCTGATGGATCTTTGGCTTAATACAGAAACCAACCACCGATGTTAGGTTTTTACTTATAACTTTATATATAAAGTTGGTATTTTTAAAACAAATCTTTAATACTGTATTTTTGTCATAACAGGAACCAGATTTTCTTACAGGGGAGAATCTATTTTATACTATATTTGCAATTTGTAGCATGGATAAAAATCAGAGAGAATAAATGCATTTAAATCTATTTGTTTGGTGCATGTTGAATAAAGAAACAAGATTCATTACTGTTTCAGTATTAACTTACATGTAAGCACACAACAACAGCTCACTGCTAGGTATACTTTTCCTGTTAAACTAATGTCTCTGAAAAACAAAACCCCTCCAGATGCTACAACTTATTTGTGACTAGTCTTTGTGTTAATTATAGAGCTAACTTACGTATAATCTTAACTTTTTTTGTGTTTGTCTTTTTTCACCTCGCTATTCAGGTAAGACTGAAAAAACCCCGACTCAAATTACCCTGTTACAGCAAAGTTAAATTGACCTGCCGTTGAGCTTGTCTTAACTGAATCCCTTTAGCAAACTTCTAAACTGGGGGGGGGGGGGGGGGGGGGGGGGGGGGGGGGCGAACCAGAATTACAAAGTTAAACACTTACTTGATGAATAAAGTAGCAACTCAGAGGGCCAGGCAAACTGACTGAGTAAAGTTGCAGCTGACACAGGCAGATTTATAGCTGACAGGGCATGATGGGAGAACGCCCTTAAAGGCACAACTGAAAGTGCATTACTAGTAGTATTTAGTATTCTGAATAAAAATGTAATGAGATGGAAGAGTCAAGCTAAGAGGTATCATTTTATGTTCAGCTTGCGTTTTGCTATAGCATGCTGTGTATTTGCTAATTGTATTTTTGTTTGAAGTTTACTGCAGTTGAGTGTAAGTGTGCCCTATGATTGTTCCACCACGGTAGCTGAGTGACTGGGGAAAAAAATAAGACTCCAGCGTAAAGAAAACAGGCCAAAGCTTCTAAGTCTGTAATTGGAAACTTACGGGAGTAGAAGAGGCTGGTTCTCATGGAAGCCTTTCCCAGCAGGTGAGGTACTTAGTCTGGAGAATGTGTGGCTGAATGGCGTTAAGAGCAATCCTGAGGGTGACAAAGAAGAATTAGAGCTTGGCCACAGCCAGAGCTGTGCTGTAAGGGGCTTGCACTGGTACCTCCAGTATCATCGGAACAAACCGCTCTTTATTTCCTCGGAGAGATCTAGCTATGCCTTAGCTTGCAGTTGGAACTCATACAAGATCAGAACTGTTATTTGAATTTCATCATTGGTGATATTCAGGCTGCTGCGGCAGCAGAACTTCCCTTGAGAGCTGGACAGGAATTGTATCAGTCAAGGAACAAAAAAAAAAGAGCAGGGGGAACTTAAGGTTGGATTCTGAGTCTCTGATGGGCCCACAGAGACTTTGGCAGCTCACTTGGTTACACAATCAGACTTTCCCAACCTTAATCATGAATATACAGTTTAGCTAAAGAGTGGTTTAAGGGTTTTTTCTTCATACCAGTACTGTATAAATACTGTGTAAACAATGAGTGCTATATTTAATTTAGTCATCAGGCAGCACCTTTTAAAAAGCCTTGCTTGTGTGAGTAAAATGAGTGACTGAGCCCAATACGCAGTTTATAAAGCAGATACAATAACCAGCCCTTTCTAAAATACTGGGCAGAATAACAATTGTAACTGAAAAAATGAAAAAAAAAATCTTTAACTTACCCTGGATTGGCTATAAGCAAACAGCAGCCCCATTACTTATACAGCAGGGAAAAGTGAGAAAGCAGGTTGCCGTTCCATCACAGAATCATGGAATCTGCAATTCGGTGACAGTGCAAAGCTGCAGGGGTCTGTCAGGACCAATAGCTTGTGCTGGCAGGCCTAAGATGAACTAGGAGGGTAGTTACAGATCAAGAAACACGCTACTTTACACATACACCTTCGAAGTATGCAGGGAAATTTGAAAGAAATTAACCTGAACTAAATACTCTTTTGCTATAGAACAGAAGTATTTATAAACTGCTTACTTGAACAGGTAGTTCAGTATCTGAGACAGATACTGCACACTGGAGGAATTAAGGCATCGAGGACTGTATACAAGGCTGTCATTTTTACTAAAAACTATGAAACTAATTCAAAGTATTACACTTGAGGTTAAGAAGAAAAAAAAAATCAACACAAGAACTCAACAGTGTCACCTGGCCTGTAAAGCTCAGCAAGACTTTGACAGAGCACAACAAAACACAGTGGCAATGCTTTAAGTCAACCCTGGACTGCTGCTGATGTCTTGGTCTACCACAGAGTAGTAACAAGCCCTTACTAGAAACAAGGGTGACTGTTGGTCTGAGATAGGGCCAGGGGAACAATTCTGTCTTTTATTCTCTCTGTGGATGCATTTTTTTTTCCTTTAAGATCCAATGAAAATTATCCAAACCCAGTAATATTATCAAACACATTTTATTAAAAACCAAAGAGCTAAAAAGATATTTTGATCAACCAGTTCAGGTTTACACTTCATAAATGAAACAAGTCGTTCTCATCTTAGTTACAGAGAGGAAAAAAAAACCAAGGAACTTACATCCATGAATGACATCCTCTCTGCTCCGCTTGTCAGCATCGTGCTATTAGGATGCGACTCTTCCTTATCCAGCCCACTCAGGCTAGGGTAGCTGCCCTGCTTTCCACTCATACACACAGTCACGCAGCACACGTCTGACTCTGCAGGGGACAGAACAGAGAAGAGGATGACAAATGGCAATCAACAGCCACTTTTTAAGAGCCCAAGAACCAAGGTGAAGGTACCAGCCCCTGGCAAGACAGATTGATCAGAACTAGCATCTGTGTGGTCCTTTAAGTTCTAAGCAGAATTCCTCCTCCCTCCCTTTCCCTTTAAAGCTGTCATGAAAGACAACGATTTAGATGCAGTTGTACTTAGGGCCTACCTACTTCCTAAAATAAAATTTTTAAAAAAATAGGTCACTTGGATTAGCATATGTTTAAATTTGCATTTAGTTGCTATTCACATCCGTCTTATTCAGCAGTTGAATATATTTAGTTCCAGTAAACTGTGAAAGATGAAAAACAGAATGGGGATTACCTTTATTTCTACTAAGGCAGCTCAAGTCTGTTTCTTGACGGCAGCTACAAAGCCAAATTAATCTAGAAGAGAACGATCTGTACACGTTCATGCATAGAAACTGTATACAGTGTACCATCAAGGATCTGCAGGAAGAATATTTAAATAATTTGCCTTGTTCTTAGTAGCTTCTCTTCCTTTATCCCTTAGGGAAAGGATGTCCCTGTAAACTGGGGGAAGCAAAGGAAAAGGCAACTCTCCTGCTGTAGAGAGAGAATTTTTAAAAAACACCAAATCCCAAGCATCTGTCCTAAGAACAGTAGCAGTCTCCCTCAGTGTTTGATGCACTTTTTGATTAACAGTAAGAGCAGGTTGGGAGTTATTACAAAGAGAACAGACCCAAAGTAAACATCCACTGTATAATCAGAGTGGACTCATATTAAATGTTCTCCAGCAGTTCAGCTTTTAAATAGCAAAACCCAAAAAAAAGGGATATTCAAAAGAACAATTGACTCATTTATTTTTATCTTTTATTATGAGCTAATACCAGGATGACATTCAAATGTCAGATGGCACAATTAAGACAGTCTTGGTAGGAATTATTCCAGCATTCCCAAAATTACAATTTAGTACACGAATGGCATCAAATGTATGCATCACTCCCACAGAGAAAAATTATGAAATTCTGAATATCTTATACCAGAATAGTTTCTGCATCAAATGGGAAAAGAAAAACTGCTGGTAACACAGCTGACCTATAAACCTTTTGTGATAATGACCTGCAGAACAAAATATTCCCCTATTTAACATCTAGTAAAAAAAAATATGACTTTTGTTCAAGTTTAATACTTTTATATGGTTAGCCACAACAGGTATTAACCTCAGTTTTACTATATTTTTGTAATGCTACAAAAATCCTATAAAATCAAATTATAGTGAATTTTTCAGTGATTATAATTAAAAAAGCGCAGCTTGTACAAAATAAAAAAAATAAGATTCTATACTCTAATGAAAAATTTAAGACATTTTTAAATGAACGAAAGAAAGCACTTGTTAAGCTCTCCAATATTCAATGCATTCTGCACTTATCTGAAATAGCCAGACAGGAGCTAGATCTCCACTCCCCTTAGTTCACGACTAGTAATTTTGACACTATTATATATATATATAGAGGATCTATGTCTGATATTTTTACAAATAAATACAGGATAAACCATATTGCATAGTGTGTGCTTGCTGTCCGAGTCACACTCCAAAAGTTTCACAGTTATGGTAGGGAATTAAACTTATAATCTATGGGATGAAACAATGACAGTACATGAAATTTACTTTTAAAACAAATGATTTCTATTTGTAATGAGCAGTGAACTCAGACAAACAACTCTTGCCATTCTTGCCAGCCATATTAAACCAATTCTACTGGACAATTAAATCCAGCCAACCAAAAAGCAACTGTTAGCTGTAACTAGGACCAAGAGAGATCTGCCTCCCAAGAAAAAAAAAAATTAAAAAAAAACTAAGTTCCTTTTTACCCAGTAAACATGTTAGGAAACCTATGTTAACGAGTGGCACAGAGAGGCACAGCTTGAAGTGCTGCGTATTTGCAAATATGCATAAGACAAACACATGAGCACTTGGATTTCGGTTTCACAACATGTCACCCGTGGCCACATTACCAGATGAAAAATGGCAATCTTCCGGTACGATTTGTGTCACTATAAGGTAACTTACTTTTCCTTATAAATCTAAAAAATGAAGTTTCCCAACAAAAGTCTTATCAGGAAGAAAAATAACATACTAATTTTGCTCAATCATAACCATCTTTTTTGTTGGTTCATTGTTACTATCAACAAGGTATTGATGAATCCTTCTGACTTGCAAATTTTAAAAAAGAGCACTCTGATTGGATTCAACATGGTTATATGGCTTGGATCCTATGGCTCAAAAAGATTCAGTATACACAGAGTAAGCAGAATCTATAAAAAAATCCCTACTATTGTGAAACACTAGAAGTAGACTTTGCACAGTTTGACTAAAGATAATGCAACGTGTGGCAGGCAAAAAGTGACAGGACTTGTATGCAGTTGCATGATCATATACACACACACGCACACACCATACACACTCTAACTAGTGTAAAGCTCTGCAGATATTAACCCTTTCACCAGCTATGTTCATGGAAATGCTTTCTTTAAGGCAGGAAGTATTTTAAGTAAGGTAAAGTTACCTTTATTTTATTCTTTGTACCTGTAAGTCATTTGTACAGATTGTGACAATTTCAAAAACATAAATAGTGTCCTTAGAACATGTTTCCTAAATTAAGTTGCTAAAGTTCTGACCCACTGTGGAAGACATTCACTGAAAGGCCATTTAACACTTTTCTCATACAATCAGCAAACTTACTGCCCCAGCATAGAAAAAAATGTTGCTAAATTTAGAAATGTATAATGGCAGGGAACTCCCATAAGCAAAGTATGTAAAAAAAAAAAAAATAAATCCTCAAATTCTTACCCACTGGTTACAAAAAGTTTTATCACCTTATACTATGTAGAATTCGTGTATGTTTCCTGTGGTACTTCCTATATGTTTCTAGCGACCTTGTATTCCGATGCACTTTTTCCTGATCTTTTATATGGGTAAGAATCTGAACGTCTTCAGCTGTCTCCGTCTAAGGACTAGTGTATACAAAAGTGATGTTTCCCAGTGAAATGTCTGCTGAGGACAAGGATGAAATAAGCAGGACATGTATGTGAGCCCATGGCTTCCAGTTAAGCCTAGAACATAGCAGCATTGCCGTTTGATTAGATCCGTTTGTCTTTGCAGGAACAGGTATTTCAGCTGGGTAAGCAAGTGAAACCGTTCTCTCCCACCCCACATTGCCAAGCTGGTAACTGAGTGATTTGCTTATTGATTTGTTCTTTCATGAGGAGAAAAATCAGAACTAGAGCCTTTACTTTCTTCACAGCAACCAATTATTCTGCGGTTTTAATTTTGGGATACTTTCCATAATGAGCTGAATCAAAAAGTCTATTTGAAAAATATATTTTTTTTATATATATAAAAAACTCATTATGTTTTGAATGTGAAATACCAATTAATTTTATCTTTCATCTTTGATTCCACCCCATTGTAGGAAACAGCTTAACCAAGCTTGCATGCTAATTATTCCTCAGCCGCAAGCATAGAGGCATTTCGTACTTTGCCTAGTGAAAGGGCTAACCCTCCTGGACACATTCACAACTAGACCAGTGATTCTGAAGCAACATCCTGACCCTTAATACTGTCAGTTTCAAGCTATCAAGCTGAAAAATCCTTGATAAGGTGAGAAGATGTCACTGCGAATCAGTTAGATGATGTGCCTAGAGTTCTGCAATACCATTTTCTAAAGTTTTTTTATGCACCATTGATTGACAGAAAAAAATCTGTTTTTCTTTGCTTTCCAAGTCGCTCTGTGCAATGACTGACTCTTTGATACTGTCACTTTTTAAAAGTAAACCATACAAGCCCTCATATTTCAACTTCAAGGGGGCTTATGTCCGTTCTTTGTTTTCCACCTTCAAAGGCTTAAAAAAATTGTGTTGTCATAGATTCATGCGCAAGTGCTCTGGTCGTTTGGAAATCATGGGAAAAGCTTGTTTTTTATATGGCCCAGAGTTTGGTTGCCGGATTGGAAGTGGTGCAGAGGCCTCTCCACAGACTGTCACATCCATTTGTTCTATTCCACTTGTCTCCATTGGATATTCCACAGGTGTCTGAGTATTTGATGCGCTGGCAGAAGCACCTCTTCCCCAGAACTCCCCAGGGGAAAACTTTACAGGGCTTTAAAACAAGAAATACAAAAATCAGAGATGAAGATACACACAGCACCAAGGTATGTCCTTTACTCTGCAGGAAGCTGAACTCAAATGCCTATTGAGAAGCATTTGTAATTCTTCCTTCCACTTCCAGAAGTCTGAGAAAGTTTCCATGTCTAGCTTCTACAATGGTCTCTTGTAAAGTAAAATTCTCTCATGTGAGCAGTGAGAATCTACGTCTAGATGATTGCAGGAGGAATTTTCTGTACTAACATGATTCTTTAGCGGCACATAAGTACTTAGGATCTTCTGAAAGAGTTCTAGAGCAATGGTCTACCAAAGTCACCAGCCTGTGAGGCTGTATCAGCACTGAACAGCAAGCAAATTAGTACTTCTTGTGCTGCCAAACACCACGGATTTGTCTCTAATAACAGTAAAACAGGATCAATGCTGCACTTCTAATGAAGTGATGGGCTTACTGAGAAGAAATGCCACGTTTTTTATTTCTAGTGCAGATCTATTTCAACTACTTGCCAAAAAGTGTAATACACAAAAAAAAGAAAAGAAAAAAAAAATCAAAGATACCTGACTGGCGTCCTAGGGCTACCTATGAATCTGCGAGGTGATCGAATTTTTGGTTCAAAAGAAAATTTCTCTTTTACGCTTTCAAGTACAGATGGAGCCACATATGTAAAACCCTGCAAAACAGGAATGAGTGCACTGTAACTTACAGGCAAGATTTACTTTGATGATCACTTCTGCAGTTATGATAAGCATGAAATAGTAAATGAGAATTACAAAAAGGAGGATTAAATGTAGATATATAAACTTCTACTCACTGCTTGAAGCAAACAGCAGGACTTCAGGGAGTTCCTCACCCAGGTGCCTGCACACCCCAGATACCTCTGCCCAGATCAGATTCCCACAGGCATACTCAATGTAATTAATTTTGATCTATAGAACCGACATTGTCCTCTCTGCATGAGTATGAAAGCAATCACATGTCCATGGTTCACAATGCAACTATGAATTAGAATGCTGACATTTCAGAAAGCAAGCAACATTTGTTGGCTGGTTTATCTATAAAAAGAAAATGTCAGCAACAATCAAACGAAGTATTTTCAAAGCCCTTAAAAATTTCAGACCTGCTGCAGAACATGTGTTTAAAATTAGAGTTTGCTTCAAGCATCAGGTGTTAAAGATTCCCTAGAAATAATTTACCTGAAATGCCCTACTGTTTCCAGTTAACACAACATACCTCTCTACAGTCATCACACACTCTTCCCTGGCTCACTTACCAGAAAGACCTGGTTGGCACTTTCACTGAGAGTAGAGTCATCTGGGCTATCAACAGGTGTCTGACGTGTAAACTTTGAATCAAACTGGCTCACATCCTCTTCAGATTGCTTTGCAAAAACAAAATGATTAAGGGTTTATATTACAGATATCAACCAAATGGCTTAGCGGTGATCAGTGTAGCCTCTGGATGGAGTTCATTCCATAGGTTTTTGGCAGAGCTCTGCTGTAGTAAAACCCTGGAGTGGTGTCGGAATCCTGTCGCTGCCAGTGGGAGGTCACTATGGGCACTGACACTGAGAAATAAAGGCAAGGGGGAGGGGCAAAAATTATGGATCAAAAAGGAACACAAATTAAAAAGATGCCTTTAAAAAAAAATCTCAAATTACAAACAAAATCTTTTAGAAATACAATGCCAGCTTCTTGCAAGTTTAGCAACCAGTATAGAACAGTTGCAACTACTAGCTTTTGGCAGCCTCTCCAGATAATTTCATCCTGGTTTTGCACATAGAGAAGTGATTATACTGTGAGGGATAGGTGACAGCTCTGGAGTAAGTGACTATCAAGAGTATTTATAATTCAGCCAAAGAACAACAGACATAATTCCAAGATCCTTTCTCTCATTCCTATGAAAAGGCAGTATGTATTCTGCAGGCCTTCATGCAACCATGGAAGCATGTTTTCAAAAACCATCTGGTTTGTACACATAACTTTCATAAAACTTGCTAATAGCAGAAGAACCCAAAACTATCTTCAGATAATTCATTTGCAAATATCAGTCTTGTGTCATTCTGAATTTCATTCAAAACTGTGAGGAAAAAAGGGTCTGGAGCCCCCAAGCTGTAGTATGCTCAACATTAGTGATGCCCAAGTCAGTTTAAAGTGAGATTTTTAGTAGTCAGGATCTATCAGGGTGGCAGTACCCACTGCTGCTGTAGCCCACTGTATCCGGGGTGGGGTGGGTGGAGAAAGACAGACACCCCACACCATCAAAATATAACATAGGATAATAGAAGCATATTCATCACATCACTGGTTTGAGGTAAGCTTTAATTACTGCCTACAATAGACAAGATGTATTGTAACTATTAATAAGCAAACATACAAAATGCTTAATTAGGTGATTTCATTTACTTTTGCTTAGCAACTATTTATCATCTTAGTTTCATCCAAGTACAGGCTTGCTGTATAATGTTTAGAAACAGGACTTCAGAGAGAACTGCACTTGCAAGTCTGTTTAACCTACAGATTAGAAGCAGGAGGAATTAAAACTGCAGCAGAACCTTCTTCCTCCAGAAGACTTAACAGAAGGACGAATTAGCTTCCAGCTGATTTTTGCCACCTTCTCACATTAAAAAAGCAAGATCCTATTCCAGTGATGGATGAGCACCATGACCACAGAGTAATACGACAAAACAGCATGCTCATGACAGCCAGTATTTCATACTGTGTGAAGACTTAAACAGTTGGGTTTTTTTTAATGTTGATACAGCTTAGTTCTCAGAAAAAAAAAAAAAAAAAAAGAGAAGAAAAAAATCAGTCTGCATCAGGCAGTATATCTGGCAGATCAGGTGGTAGATCTGCCATCTCTAATTTGACAAGAGTGGATCTGAGAACCAGTAACATCAGTTGAACTGTTTTGAAGTACCAGAAAACCATGGCCCTCCAGTTTGTAAGAGTGAACATTTCTAAGTTTTAGATTCCACATTGTTTTAAGACCTTTCCTAAAGGCATACGAGTAATATCTCACAGCACTCTGAGTACATACCAATAAGGGTTTAAAAGGAGGTTCCACCTTTCGTGCCAACAGCTCATCCCAGTTAATGTGTCTGAAGAACGGGTGAGCCTACAAGAGTCAGCAATAGCACAGAGTCATGATCCGCCTTTTGGGTATAAATCACAGCAATTTAAGAATGAGGCATGTTCTTTTCAGACCATTCTCTGTGGTGTCTTCCTTTCCAAAATCACATATGGGTCTAGTATAATATAATCTCCAGCACTACATCAGAGAAGCTGGAAGAGCTGAAAATTGATACCATACCTCCAAGTCAGACAACATACATCCCCTCTCATGTTTTCCTTGAAAGTATTAGAAAAACCAAGTTTACATGCAAAATACCTCTACATTTTTCAACTTTAACTCAGATATCTAAAAATAATGACAAAACACTGTATTAATGACAAATTATCAGAACTGGGTAATAAGAAGGACTCTCTAACACGTTATTAATCTCGTCGCAAAAAAAAAAAATCAAGCTGGAAGCAACAGGAACTAAGCCTCTGCCTTAACTTTTCACTCCGCAACACTGAGTGCAAACTAACAACACTGTTCCCTTGAAAGAGCTGCACTAAATCCAAGGGCTGGCAGTTATTTTGTCGGACTGCTTTTCATTGCCTTTAGATAGTTGCCTGTACTATTAGCATTGTGCAACTGCAGAAAAGATCCACTGGAAGACAAGAGTTAAAGAATAAAAAGTAATTTTCAAATCTCAAATTATCAAATAGGTCGACAGCTGCTTTTGTGAAGCTTTAAAGCATTCAAATTTGCATCAGCTGTCACATGTGGCTGCCTTTTCGCTCGTTACACTTCAACAGATATACTCTCCTTCCCTGATGCACCCTCAAAGCTGTTTTATTTTCAATGCACTAATACAAGAATTCTTGAGTTCCAAAGTTACCTGAACTTCTCCAGCATCTCCAGGACCAGCTCCTAGACGTGAGGCAGCATTTCTTTTTAGCAGCTTAATGAGAAATAACATCCAAAAGAGCAAAATTAGTTATGCCGTTATGACTAGGCTAGTTCTGACATGAATCATCATTTGAATGAATACCATGCAGAGTGATTACAGAACAATCAGAAAAACTGCACTAACATTAGAAAACAATTGTATTTGCAAGGAAAATCACCTTCTGTACCACACAAAACAAGGCTGGCTGACTTCGTAATAAGTCCAGACTTGGACTGAATAGCCATAGTGGTACCATTGTAATATTTCTGTTTTCTACATACGCACGTAGTGTAGTACTGACATTCATTAAAATTCTACCTTTTTAAGCAGATCTCTGGCTTCTTGTGTGAGGTAGGGAGGCAAGTTGAGTTTACACTTGAGAATCTTGTCGATTGTTTTCTTTCTGTTCTCCCCAGTGAAAGGAGGCTAGAAAGCACCATTGTAATGGGAGGAAAAATGGGACTCATTCAGATCTTTTATTTGTGCACACAGAACTCACTTCAGTATTTTATAAAGCAGATAAAATTACTGCAAATGGGACTTTTAAGTAAGTGTTTGGATGAGAGCATCTCACGACTGTAGCCAACATAAGTGTAGCTGTAGTTTAGTTATTTCTTACTTGCAATCTGTATATATACAAATACATACGTATTTATACATGCATCCGAATTAGAATACAGGTAACTACAAAATCTATGAAGAGAAATACATGCAATTGTAACTGTGCACCTACTGCTCCAGTCAGCATGTCATACATTAATGCCCCCAAACTCCACCAGTCCACAGCACGATTATGCCCACTCCTCATCAAGATTTCAGGGGCCCTATAATCAGAAAAATTGAAAATACAAAAGTATTTTAACAAGCTTAATAACTAATTCTGACTACTAGTTTCCAAACAAAACAAGTAAAATTTCCCTAAGTGACTGAACATATGGACCATTAGTTGAAAAAGGCAAAATTTAGCCATTACCCCCCAGACCAGAGTAATACTTTTCTATTTCATCATGCAGCTCACATGTATTCAATTGTTCCACAGAATGTGTGTGTGACTGTTCCATCGTGAATAGATTCTTTACATAATCCGAAGTCAGTCAATTTTACATGACCTGAAATTAAATATATAAAATTTAAGACTTGCCAGAATTCTGACATTTGTATAAGTAACATTAAAAAATAGGAATTTTTAACATGAATATGTAATAACTCTGAACCACTTCCAGATACCTTCAGTTGTCTGACAAAGCAATACAGCTATAAAACAGAATGAGGTAATCACACTTACAGATAAAACCTCTGCATTATACCTGCATAACAAAGTGCTTATTCACATATAGACAAAAGTATTTAAATACAAAGATTGTGGAGCATCATTCAGACAAGAAGGCAGGCTATCAAATTTTACCACTTGCTTCAGAGTTCAGGTAACAACCTTCAACACATTGTAAAGTGCCCTGAATAATTCAGTACAAAGACCTGGACTAAGTAAGTTGTTTAAGATAGCATGAAAATACTGGATGGTACAGATTGCCAGACTCAATCAGTGTCATATGGGCAACGTAAAAACACATTCAGGAATAGCTACTACTGACAGGTAAAGCGTCAACAGCTCAGTCAGTCATTTCAGCTACGGATGAATTGGCACCCTACCTAAACTGCCCTTCCTAACAAATGTCTTCAGTCAGCCCCACTGACTAAAATGTCACTGAGAGTACACTGAAGACACAGATCTTTATGCACTTTACAATGACCAGCAGAAGAAAAAGTCCAGAGCTGCAGAAATAGCAGGTCAACCATTAAAAAAAAAGTCTGTGTGTACACACGGAGCCTGCTGTGGCCTATTAAAGTCCAAGAAGCTGTATTTAAGGGCAGGCAATTAGCTTTGGCAATTCTTCAGTTATACCAGGAGTGATAACAAACATGCCATTGTTCTAAGGAAATTCATGTAAGAGAAGTGTTGTGACCTTTGAAGAACTGTTTTCAAATGACTGGCAACGCAACTGTTACTATATTTCTACCTTGGTGATTAAGCATGATGTTTTCTGGCTTCAGATCACGGTAGATGATTCCTTTTTGATGCAAATGCCCCAGTGCCATTGAGATTTCTGCCAAGTAAAAGCTGAAAGGAAACATATGCCACAAAATTAGACATATCCAATCATGCAAAGCATCTTAAGCACTAAGACTATTATGTACGTAGCAACAGTTCCTTGAAAGTATCATTAGAAGTGTATGAGAGAATAAATGAGAGAAACAACGATGCCTTTGAGGTTGGTTTGCCAAAAGGCACACAGACTCCACACTGAACTAAAATTACGCCATTAGCATTAGGTTTTCCTGTTTAGTAGCTGTTTTGCGAATATATTTGGAGGAATCTGAATCTACCAGTTAGCGGTTAAAATATGCTTCAATCTGTACTACTACGTCTGGATGGCAAAATTGAAGAAGGGAGAAAAAAAAAAAGAAAAAAAAAAAGAAGCTAAGAAGGTAACCAGCAGCACCCAGAATGCTATCTGTGGAACAGTATTACAGCCCCATATGGACATCAAAGCTTTCCTAAGGCACTATCGGGATGCACTGTGGGAAGATACGACTGTATTCAGTTGTGTGAAGCTTAATCAATAAGGGATAATTTCGAGCTGTTTATATGTAAAATATCACTACTCGGAAGGCTTTTTCTCTTTCATTAGCTTAATTGATTTTATCACTTCACAGATTTGATCATTAGAATACAGTCATCACAGTGACTTGGAAATTCTGTAACCGGCTGGTCAAATTGTGCGTGGACCAATAACAAAAAAAACCCCACCAAAACCTGCATTTACAGCAAGTCTTTCACAGTCTTGTCTTCAACACCTAAACCACCTCTTCTACCACAGCCCTATGGATTATAGCCTCACTCAGCAACCAGCAATGGACCGTCTTCTGTAGTTAGACTGGAATTACACCAGCACAAACTGGCAAGAATGGAACACATACATCTTCCCAAAACCCAGTTAACTGCTTTTTTCACTGGACTGTGAAATGAATGAGTAGTTATATGTAGTTTTTCAAGTCAGAGTATACAGTTTAAGCACTTGGAAAAAAAAACCCACACCTGAAACTATTAATTTACCAAAATAGTTTCACTTACCAAGCTGTGTCTTCCATAAATATCCCTTCTCTCTCTAACTGCATAAATAGTTCTCCTCCTGTCATAAGAAAAATGAGGTTATACTCTATTAAAGTATCATTTTTAGTCAGTCAAACTCCCATTTTCTAGAAAAACTATAAGCAACAGGTATTCTGCTCTACAAAAAGTCGTTTCACAAAAACCAGCTGAGAACTTATTCCTCTAGCAACCTAAAGAAATGGCAGAAGAAATCAAAAGAAATAAAAAAAAAAATCAAAAGAATTGCTCAAACAAACAGCAGCATTTCTGTCCCTGTTTCTGCTGTTGTTATAGCTTGAGCAAATTGCTCCTAACCTGCATTTGTTTCCCTGTCTGTGAAATAAAGATAATACTTCCCTGTTTCACAGAGACCCTGCAAGGACTAAAACCTCAGGTACTCCTACACAGAATCTAAGACTAACATACAGGAATTAAAAGCCTGATGGAAGAAAGGTATTAAAAACCCTCCTCTCCTGTACTGTCATGAAAAGTAACTATTTTATGCTTCATTCATCTTTATTGTATTGAATTAGAAGGTTTGTGTATGTTATTCTATGTATTTTTACTAATCCATTTTACATTTTTAAGGTACCATCCCAATAGCTGCGTGGCCTTTTAGACTGAGAAATCCAAATTCTCAATTATATAAGATACCAAGAAGCAGTTAACAGAATTTCACATACTGACCACTGAGATACTCAAGGATGAGGTAGAGTTTTCCACCGGTCTGAAAGGCATAAATTAAGTCTACAATGAAGGGATGTTTCACTTCCTCCAGTATATTCCGCTCTGCTTTTGTGTGAGCTGTATCCTTTGCATTCCTTACAATCATTGCCTACAAAAAGCAGAGATACGTGAGCACAAGAACATGCTAAACAAGACAGGTTTTTATATTTAGTTCAATCCTGAGTTTACTAAACCACAACACTATGTGTGACTCAGCAACAGCATAAAAAAGAAAATTTCTCCACATACATAACGTGAGAGTCTTTTTGTGGAAGTTTAAGTCTTTATTTCACAGAATTACACAGTAATTTAGGTTGGAAGGGACATCCCTACCTATTTAAACTAGCTGTGAAGAACACCACAGACAGAAAAATTTAAAGTTTAATTCTAATTCCAACCGTACCTGTTGTTTTTTTTTTTCAGGTATCAGGTTTATTTTTAGGTATATTAAGTAATTAGGTAATTGTAAAAGCTAAATGGAGGGATAGATTTTTTTAGATTTAGATAGCAGTGAAATGTGAACGTTTAGGTTACCTTTTTAAGAACTTTCATGGCAAATATTTTCCCGGTGTTTGCTCCAGTTACTTTTCGTACTTGAAACACCTATACAACACCGATACAAAAGCAATCACATATTGCAACCACATTAACCATCGTAAATTAAAAAAACCAACGTTCTGCAAAAGAGAAATGTGATCCCTACAAACTGCAACGCTGCCTGAAGGAGAAGAGCTAGTGACCTGAACCAGAACCAGTTTGGGACATTTCTACTGCCACCAGCCGGTGTGGCTCTGCCGGTCACCAGGCTCCCACGACACCAGCCCTAGCAGCCCTGAGGTTACCTTCTGGTAGAACAAACTTTTCAGAAAACAAGACGGGAAGATTAGGCCTTGCCAAAGGCAGCGAGTGAGAACTTTAACCGCCTTCAGTGTAATGGATTTACTTCCGTAGAAAAGAGTTCCTTACCTTTCCATAGCCACCTTTGCCAAGTACGCGCAGTAACTCAAAGCACTCTGGTCGGATCTTTTCTGGACCTCTGTTTACACTAGTCTCTGAAATCTCAAATTTTTCACAATGTTCCATGCCACTGGATAAAACCAAAACAAGCATATAAGACTACCTGACACTCAAAAACAATCAAATGAAAGCAAGCAAGCAAATTACTTTCTGAAAAGCATACAGTATATCTGACATAACTGAATGACTTCTTTGGACATTTGGAGAATTCCCAGCACCAGAAATTTTACTTAGGTGTGTTGCAGTAAGTTGCAACTTGCACAGAAAAGATTGCCTGCAAATTTTGGGGGGTTATACTATCAAGATTTCCCTCAAATTCCTTCATTTTAATGCACAATAAATCCCTGTATTACACCAGAATTAAGTTTAAAAGACTAAAGCCTTAAACTGACTTAAGATATTCCTACAAGACCTCAAGCAAAGGGTATAAGGCGTGTTGAAGTTTCAGATCACATTCAGCAGCCCCAACAGTCACAGTAAGACTTCTGTAACACAAATATTTTGCAGAGAAAGCTGTAACAAGAAAGTCTCACAACTCTAAACATGCCACAAAAGATGACTGATTCAAAATTTAATGATGCATCTAAATTATGCTACAGTTCTGCAAAAGACTTAACAGATTGATCCTCTTCAACGTAACTGAACTGTTTTAACTATCACTGCTTTCTTCTCACAACATGGTATGCTCAAACAAACTGGAAATCTATAAATGAAGCAATGCCAAACGTAGCCATCTCCTGAACATCAAATCAGAATTTCTGAATTCTCATCTGCTACAGACTGTTATGCAAATCTGCAACTGGAGCCTTTATAAAAAGAACAGAACGTACAATGTGCTGCAGACAGGGCATCAGATTCATATTACAAATACTATTCAAGTACAAGAGATATATTAGGAGAAACAAGGATTGAAAGACAAACAGCAAGTTTTGCCAGAGTTGTTTTTATTATTATTATTATTATTTTACTTCAAGATACAATTCACAAATTTTAATGTGAAGAAATAGTGAAACGACTAGAAACAACTCAAAATTGAACAAGAATGACAAAATTTTCTATTTAACAATGTAACAAAATTAGAAGTCATATGTAGCTCGCATGAATGATACAGAACATTTTCTAGCAGCAACTTACAGGTCATATTGGCCAACTCCTCCATGGTCCATGCTCTCACTTAATTGACCCTGAGGATGGGAGGGGTAGAAGGAAGATTAATTATAACGGAAGAAAAAAAGAAGTGTTCAAAGTAAATGGACTGATGTGCTTTACAACTTCTTAAATTATATAGATATAAAACTAATTTTATATAGAATTAGTTTATAGTATATAATTAAATAAATCTAAAGGTCAGGAATAATAAGTTATCAGCAGAAGACAAAGAAATCTGCAAAATTCTGTGCAAGACCTGCAATACTTCCACATATCTCAAACAGGGACACAGAGAACCAACCACCTTCACCCAGCCACATTGTTATTCAACCACTTCAGTATTAGAGGTAACAGTTTCACAGACACAAATTTTGAATTTGAAAAATGTTAAGGTACTGCATTTTTCTTTACAGTTGCTCTTACAAAATCCTCATTCAATACTATGCAAATTGGAACGTAAAGATTATGTGACTAGATGAACTGGGATTCATATGTACTAGAACCAAATAATCTACTGGGAAGTTTTTATTATTCTATTGGTAATCTTTACTCTGATGTTAAATACCTTTTCTGGCCAATAATCATTCAGATAGATTAACGCAAGCAAATATTACTGAAGAAGGTTCAAGCGCTTCAGCATCAGAACTAGTCATCATTAAAGAATGTAGTTAATTCTGAAGAGGTATTTTCTTCAGAGGATTTTCAACTTGATCCCTTATGCAAGATAATACTTCACTGTAATTGTGGCTCTACAAGGCCAAAGAAGTGCAAACCAAGCAGACAGCTGGAATGAATACAAATAGAATTGAATGGCCATGCTTCTAACGAGCTTTAGGTTATACCTTAACATTTTTATTTTAAAAAATATGTACATAAAATAACAACTGCAAATTAGTGAGAAACAGCCCAGAACCTACAGACTGAATACCTATCTACTGAGTGACGTGTGAAATTCAGAGAAACAGAACAAAAAAAAACCCCAAAACACACGAGATCTGCAAAAAGCAGACCATGCCAAGGAGTGCATTTTCAAATATTATGTAAGTAAAAAAATTAACCAAAGAAAATCAGAAACTTTCAATAGCTTCCAAACTATTTAAAGTTTACAGAGCCTGCTTTATTTTGGTCAGCGATCTAGAGGGGAATTCAACTGCTGGTTCCAGCTACGGTTCCAGCTACTAGCACCACAAGCAATTATGGAGTCTAAAAGTTCAAGTTTGTTTCCAGCTGAGAGAGTTCCTACCTCATGTCCTCTCGATAACATTTATTAGAGAAATCCAGCCTACTGACATCTGTTTCACAATAAAACCCACTAAAGCTACCCTTGACCCTACCGTTAGATGCCAACAAACCAATTAAAAAAAAATAATATTCAACAAACACTGAAAATAAACACCCATCATGTTCGTAAAGCAACTTCTCAAGTTACCCAATGGTTCTGGCAAAGCTGACACATGCTTTTCTTGCCCTTCTGAACTATGGTTTTTATTTTCAGTATTAACTTGAACAAAATTCACAATAGACACTGTTCTGCTATTTTCAGGATTTTTTCTCATTTCACAAAACCAAGAAACGCAATGGTGATCTGGCTGGGAGGCGATCAGTCCTTCAGTCCATGCACGCTGTTTCATTTATTACAAACACAAAAATGAAGGCTGCTTTTTTCATCATAATAATTAGTGCAAACAACCATATGGCTTATGAGCAAACACTCCATTGAAACAATTTTTCAGATTTTCTAGAATGGCCACGGCTATTCAAAACTCCAACTGCTCTGCTCTTGCTGCTATTAGGCTTATAGCTTCCAGGAGGCATCAGGGGCCAGCACCACAGAGATCAGACAAGACAGTTCAGCCTTTACACCTTGCTCACTTCAAATGTAACGACCTCAGGTGCTCCAGCTGCAGTGTCTTTCTGATCCTTCTAAAACACGCACAATGCCTACAGAGATAACTGTCAGTGAAACATTTTTCCCCTTTCCATGATCCTGACACTTCCCCTTCTTTCCTGCTCTTATGTTCCCTGCTTTTCAGTTCCATTTTGATTTCAAGTCCATTCGCACCCTCCTTTACCTGTTTGCCAAAAGGCACCTGAGAACCAGATGAGGTTGCCAAGGTGCCTTCAAGTCCACAGCTGCATGATTAAAAACAGTCACTGCCATTTTTTACAACCCACAATAACTAATGAACTTCTAAAACTGTTCCCTGAGATTGAATTATTGGAACACAGGAGAGCACAAATCCAACTTTCTTGCCACCCCGCTTCGGATCTGTTCTTGGCAGCATTAACAGAGTGATGCAAGTGACATTTTTTTAAGCCAAGTACTTTATTGATTATTGAGGTGACAGTGCTTTTTCCTGCGGGTTGAGAAATGGCCAAGCCTTCGGCTGTCAAAGAATGTCTTTACAACTTATACGTAGCATGGGGATCCCAACCGCGACGCAGAGTATCTGGTTATCTCCAAGACTTCAAGACCGACATTAGTATTTAAATAGCAAAAAATAAATGTGGTAGCGGTTTAAGCAACAGTAAATATTTAATAAGCAAGAGTATCAAAACCAAATAGCACTAGAAAAATGTGAACAGGGATCTTGTAACAAGATTCCTCCAAAGCCTGAACTGGATCTAGATGAGCACTGCAAAACGACAGACTACAGGCTGCAGGGGGAAGCCTTTGGGAAGCAGAGATGGGAGAGGCACGGACAGGCGCCCAACGCAGCACGGTGAAACTTTGCTTTTAATTTTGGCGCTAGAGCAACGACATTATGCAGTGCCAGAAAGAAAGCCCTTCTGCACCGACGTTACAACATGTGACAATTAAAAAAAATAATAAAAAAAATAGACACACACACACACAGAAAAAAACCCACCCCACCGCTGCGGCACTTGGCTGGGAAACCCACCGCACAACTTCCACGGGAGGGGGCTCCCGGAGCGCGGCGACCCCGCCGGCGGCGCGACCCGCGCCCGCCCGCCAGGCGGCCCTGCCCGCACCCGCAGCCGCCACGGCAGCCCCCGGGCGCGCTGGAGACCGCCGGGCGCCCCAGGCCTGGCCGGGCCGGGCGCAGGCTCCACCGCCCCCCCCGGGCAGGGCGCGGCCGCCTCACCTGCGCGGCCCGGGCCGGCAGCCGGCCCCGCGCTCCGCCTCGCCCGGCCTCCCGCGCGGCCCCGGCCCGGCCCGCCCCCGCCGGCAGGGCGCCCGCCGGCCGCTCCCGCCCCTCACGCCTGCCCCTGGCGCCGCCGCTCCGCTCCCGCCCCGCACCGGCTCGGGCTGCCGCCTCTCACCCCCTCCTCCAGCTCCTCGTCCGAAGCCGCCTCCTCAGGCTGGTCCAGGTCGATGTCGAACACGCCCGCCATAGCGCGGGTGCGAGCCGCGGCGCCGCCGCCCCTCCCTGGCTGCGCTGGCTGCACGGGGCCCGGGCCGCCTCATGGGCCCGCACCCCCCCAACTCCACCACGGCCGCCATCACCGGCTGCCCGGCCCCAGCGCGCCTGCGCCCCCGCCCCGACTCCGGCCGCCGCGCAGGCGCACGGCCCCTTCCGCCGGCGGCCCAAGCATGCGCGGCGGGGCCCCCGCCGGGAGACCAGGCGTCGGGCTGGGGCTGCGCCTGCGCCCTGCGCGCCCGCCTGCCTCGATCCTGGCACAGAGCATGCGCGGAGCGCGCAGCGAGGCCTCCGGTCGGGCACATGCGCAGAGCCCTCGGTGAAGCTCGCAGGCCTGACCCTTGGACCCGGCCTGCCCGGCGCCCCGCTGCGCATGCGCGGAGCGGGCCGTTCGAAGGCGCGTCCGGGTACGGCAGGGGATCGTGGGGCCGGGCGGCTGCGCATGCGCCGCGGGCGCCTCAGCGCGGGGTGCGGAGGTCAGCCCTGAGGAGGGGCCGGCGGCCAGCGGGGCGCGGGCACCCGGGGGGGACCGATCGGGGAGAAAGGCTGGGGAGAGGGCGAGGTGGCCGAGCGACGTGAGGGCCGGGGGGCGGGAACATGGCGGCCTGAGGGGCGGGAACATGGCGGCCTGAGGGGGCGGGCGGCCCTGGCCAGGCCCCGGCGGGGCTCGGGGGTGTCCCCGTGCGGGCTGGGGCTGCGGATGCGGCACCGGAGGGGCGGGCGACATGGCAGGCGCGGGGGGGGTCGTACACGAGCCTTATCTGAAAACCATTGACATTATTTATTTTCTGCGGTGAGGCGTAGCTGGCTCTGGCAGTAACACACGCCCCGGCCGGCCGCAGGCTGCGAGGGGCGGGCTGGCAGCAGCGCTGAAATCGGGCACAGGAATCAAAAATAGCTGCGGAATGCAGCAGGGTCTGGTGACGGGCACTGACGCTTGCCCAGGAATGCTGCTGCTACAGAAGGGCTGCAGCGCAGCTCGGCAGATAATGAGCAAATAGCAGCCCAGAATAATGAAGTGCGTTTAAAAAAAGTTGACGTTGTTGCTGTAAAAGGAAACAAGTGAGAAACAGGAGCTACTGCAAAATGTTGAGTGGAGGGAAAAAAAAAAAAAAAAAGTCAAAACATACCAGTACTGCGTCAAGCGCTCTGTGCTGGCAGCAAGGGTGATACTCTAGGGAACCCTTTTGTCACCTCAGCAGATTTTGTCATCAGGCCCGCAGCAGTACAGCACTGGAAATCAGGTCGATTTTTGAACAGGCTTCATATTTCCAAAGGCATATGGCACGTTCTTATTATGCCTTTACAGCCTAATCCTGTAACTTTGTTTGAGTTACAATTACTTGTTTCTATCCTGCCTTACTAAGCAAAAGAAAGAAACAAAAGACGTGGCTTGCTGTGTGGTTGGTTTCAGCTCCCTCCAGATGTATAGCAACGGTAAACGGATTGATTTCCTATAAACTGCCATCTGCATTCTTCTGATATTCAGGAGAAGGTGCTGACAGTCTGCTTTTCCCCAGAAACAGCCAGTGGCTCTAGGGTAGCCTTTTCCTTCTCACTAGAGGTTCTCAAAAAGTTGCAAAACTGATCTATTTGTCAGAATTTCTCCCCCCCCCCCCAACTTTTCCACAGTTACTAAAGGCATACTTTTCTTTTTTAGGCTTAAATACAAAGTGAAGAAGAATGTCAATAGTCACAGTCCAGCTTGGTCAGTGTGGTAATCAGATTGGTCGGGAGGTGTTTAACACTATCTGCAGTGACGCCCGTGGTGCGCATGGGTTGTGTTCAAAGAAGGAGAATGAATCCTACCATGATACTTGCAAAGAGCGTTTTTTCTTTGAGGAGGAATCTGAAGGTACAGCATCTAAGTGTTTCCCACAGAGAGTCTTGGTTTCCAGCCTGGTACAGATAAGAGTACAGAAATAATACAAGTCTTTTACCTTCAGTTGAAGAATGAGTTTTACCTTTGGTCTTGAAAAATTGTCATAACTATCTTCCTTCATGACATTGCTAACAACCCCAGAAGCAAAATCAGTAAAGAAAAAGTGTCTGAGACCACAGAGTGAGTCTGCCAGTAACACAGCTGGAAACAACATATATATATATATATATATATATATATACACACACATAATCTTTCCTTCCAAACATCTGCATTTTCTACTGTAGATAAATCATAACACAGCGTAGGACCCAGAGTATCTGAATTTGGTGTTACCAAACGCATTAAGCGGTTGCTTTCCTGAAAGACTTACGGTATTTGAATTGGTCTCTGAAACAACCAGAAATCCAGGGCATTGCCAAGTCCTCCTTTCTGTACTTGCCTGTACTGTCCCATTAATAGCCTGGCTGACGTGCATGGAAGGAATACAGTTTGGGCCGTGGTGCAAGTCCACCCATCTTACGTAAGCAAGTTCTTAACATTGGCATTATCAAACATTATTCTCTTGTTTTCCTTCCTATCCAGTACCTGTTGCCCGGGCTGTGCTTGTTGACATGGAACCTAAAGTAATTGGCCAAACCTTATCAATGGCTGCCAGGTCTGGCTGCTGGAAATACGATGGTCACTCACACTTCTGTCAGAAGCAAGGGTCTGGGAACAACTGGGCAAATGGGTACGGGCAATTGTTTTCAAGCTTCACTAAGGGAACTGTAGAGGCTAATGAGCTGTCTAGACGCTCTAGGAGTGGTACTGTTGCAGCTGTGCAAGGTACAGAGTACATTACATTAACTTGATTTATTTTTAAGTTAAAGTAGTAATATATATAGCAGTGAAATTTCTAAACTGCTTTTTGCAAGGTGGAATTGGTATTTACAGTGAAAATGTAACATTACAATCGAGTGAATATATTTGGTTTAAGAATAGGAAACAATAAGGACAGTTTATAAGCAGGTGGCTTGCAAAATAGATGTCACCTCTGAGAATTGTTTACTGCAGATAGAATGGATGACACGATGCGAGGTGATGTAAATGATAAAAATAAAAGTATGCTTTATGAATAGCTTCACCATTTCTGCCTTTATTTTGATATAACCTGCCACATCTTGCTCTTTTGTTTGTTCAACAGTTACTCTGTTCATGGGCCTAGACACAAAGAAGCAATAATGAACCTGGTACAAAAAGAAGCAGAGAAATGTGATCGACTCAGTGGATTTTTCACAATAATGAGCATGGCCGGTGGTACAGGATCGGGCTTGGGAGCATTTGTGACCCAGTGCTTAAGAGACGCTTTTCCAACCTCATTTATACTAAACCATGTTATCTGGCCCTACGGCACTGGTGAGGTGAATGTCATATTTCCCAGAGATATTCTGCAAATTTATAATCACTATTTACTTTTAAACCTAAAATATCTGCAACTGAAATAAACAAGAACAGAGGTACATTTTACTTTTAAAAAGTTAAATGTGACAGAAAGTAACACAGCTAGTGAATGGTTTGCCTAATATTTGGTACATGTCATTTCACAAAGAAAAAAATGCTTTATAGTCAAAGTGCTAAAGTATAATGCAATTTCATGAGGAGCTTTTCTTCATGAGAAAATCTTCTGTTATGATAGCATCTCAGCATTATAATCGGTTCCCAGACAGATTTTATTCTAGCATGTTTGTATGAAGTGAGATGGATAACATGGTTTTCACAGGTCTTGCTCTTTTTCCATGAAAAAGATCTGCTAGCTCCTGACCTCATTCTGCACTTTGGCAAATAAAATGAACCAATTCCTAAATCATAACTGAGGAAATGTCTAGCCAGAGGATTATAAACTAGAAAGAGATTAAGTTGGTTGGCTCTCATTTGTGTGTGGTTTTTTGTGTGTTTGTCTCCAGGTCATTGTTCAAAACTACAACTCTGTTTTGACTCTGTCACATCTGTACCAGTCATCAGATGCCCTTCTTGTTCATGAAAATGATGTCATCCACAAGATCTGTGCTCAGCTGATGAATATTAAACAGATCTCCTTCAGGGATGTAAATCAAGTCATTGCCCATCAGCTGGGGAGTGTTTTCCAGCCCACTTATGCAGGAGAAGGTGGCTTGCTTTATAGCAGAAACCCATTAGGTATCTATAATATAGCTGCCTAATGCATTCTCACACATCTTTCTGTAATCATTTCAGGCTGTGAATATAAGTTCTTCAGTCTTCTTCCTCAAGTTTTCGGACACATCCCAAGTTTTAAGATAGGAAAAGTGAAGCAAAAGACTAAATCATAACTTCAATCCCAGTTTTGTAGCAGAGTCAAAAATAGATCCCCCAGCTTCTGGTTTCATTCTTTACTGAAAGAACCCCGTTTCTCCTTTTTCAAAAGATTACAGACACATTTCAGAGGAAATTTGTGCAGGACAGCAATTTTGGACCAAGTTTTACATTTCACATTAGGTTAGAAGTTTGTATGAACTGAAATGAAATCAGTGTTGTGTTTTGCCCAGGCAGAAGACAGGCTAGTATACAACTTAGCAGCAGCAAACTGACCTTTGTATCTTTAAGGGAGTAGAGGAAATTACCCATATTGCCAAGAGTTCTGCTTGTGAAATTAAACTTTCATATTTGTCTATTGATCTTTTTAGTGGTGCATAGGGTGTTTGAGATTTTGAGCCAGACTATAAAGCAAGACAAGTCTAAATTACAAAGTAAGAGCTACTAATGTGCTTGTATAGAACTTGGTAGTACGCAGCAAGTTTGCATTACTTAGTCAGATGTGTGTCCATGTATTTGTCAAATTAAAACTTCATATATCCCACTTTTTCTTACCTTTACTTGCTAGGTCTTTGTAAAATTCCTCACTCTCTTCTCCTATTTTAGCTAGCCCAAGCAATATTTTTGTCAAACATGAGCAGCTGTTAATTTCTTCTTTCAGGAGACTTAATGGAGACGTTAGTTCCACATCCTGAATTCAAGATGTTGGGTCTTCGTAACATACCTCAGATGCCTGAAAACTCCCTCGCTTATAGCACATTCACTTGGCCCGGACTCATCAAACATTTAAGGCAGATGCTCATTGCGAATGCTAAAATGGAGGAAGGTAAAAAGCATTCATGCATCTTCAGTATCCATGACTCTCTAAGCATTTATTTTTACAGATGAAATAAAGCTTATTGTTTTGTGGAGCTCACTGACTAGTTTTAGTCAGTTCAGAAGCGAGCTGCAGCCCTCAGACAGCAGGAATTTGCCCCTACATAGCCAGCTGCTCCTTTCACTATTCACTCAGCTGCCACAGCAGCTCCTGGCTTGCTCCTGTCTTTGCTCCCAGACATCTCAGTTAATTATAACTATTGAAAATACGCAAAACAAATCAACAGTTCTTGGCCCTGCGCTTAATTTACATGATTCATTTGGAACATTCCTTGGATAGTTCATTCTGCTATGCTTTTTCTTTTTACACCTTCTACTAATAAAAAGCATGTTTAGCTCTTCCATATCATTTACACGGGGAATTCAGTGTAGTTTCCAGTTATGCAAAGAATGGGCAGGCAGATCACTAAGTATAGAAACAAGCATCTATTTTCTCTCACAAGGCTAGTGACCACCAGGCAAATACTGCTGGATTAGCACTGTTTTTCTCTGAGAATTGTGTAATTGCTGCTTAATTATCATGCAGAAGCTACAAACTAATACGATCTCAGCTTGGGGCACAATGTTGATCACTAACTCTTCAGCTAGTCTGAATCCATATTTCATGAAACGTTAATTTGCTTTTGTATCTTTTTTGCCAAAAATCTCACAGGTATTGATTGGCAAGTACGACCACCACGTCTAGGCTCCTCCATCCCCTCCGGCTGTTCCACAAACAAGCCGCTGCATTTCAATACTTCCATTGCCAACCTGGTTATCCTGCGAGGAAAAGATGTGCACAGCGTAGACTTAGGTAAGATGGAAAAACACAGTACCTCGGTGATTCTTGATTCACATCTCACTGTTTTCTTTACAACCATATCTGAGGAAAGTGAAAAAATCCAAGGCCATATATTTGACTACTAAGGTCAGTATTCCCTCTAGAAACATTTTAAAGTCCGAGGCCAAATTGTCTAATTGCTTAGGGCTGCTCTATGTACAACCAGCTTCTGTGTTCCCTGAAGCACTTCAGGGAAGGAGGAAGACACTGAAATCCACATATATGAGAGGATTCTTGCATGTATTGTCTGAAAATATATGTAGCTGCTTCTGGAATGATGAGCATAGCTTGCAGATGAAGTACTGATAGAAGAGTAAGCTTCTAGTTAATCTAATGAGTGTTTAAAACAGTTATATTTTCAACAGGCTGACCACTGCAGATTTTTTTGAAGGCCTGAACTGACCTGCCAAGCATTGGTTAGGTCACACAGAACTACTGACGCCAAGATGTAGGACCTTGTAGCTTTACATTTGTTAAAAGGGCTGTATTCCGCTACAGGAAGTTTCTGGGATCCCTCGTTATATACATCATGGCTAAACCCTCAGGATGCTTTTCATGCATGGAAAACACCAAGAGCATTTAACAAGTATGAAAAGTCTGCTTCTTTGGTCAGCAATAGCCAGTTCCTGCTGAAACCTCTTGACAATGTTGTAGGAAAAGCTTGGAATATGTTTGCTTCCAAGTAAGTGAAAATAATTATGCCAATACTTCACTAATAACTGCCAGTATCTTCTTCAGTGGTAGCAAAATCATTGTGAATACAGCTTACTCTTTCAGGAAAGTAAAGTAATGGTGAATTAGCATGGAGACTGTTCCCACACTTTAGGGGAAACATTTTTGTGCTTGAAACGTGATGGCAGGGGGAGGAACGCAGAACAGTGCTTACGTTCTGTGGCTAAGTGAGACCACACATTCTAGTACTGTCAATTTGGTTTCTCAGCTCCCCAAATCTAGTGCATTCCAGTGTGACCATTCTAAAAATAACATATAGAAACTCTTTTACTGATCGTATAATTTCTAAATGGTGTACAGACACAGTTCAGGAAAAAGGATCCTGCTCAATTCAGAAGCATATAGGGGATTTGCATGTTTACTAAGGCTCCTACGCTATTAGTTTGATTTTTCAATAGAACTAAGAAATCTAGAAAAGAATTACCTCTTTACTGTGATCATCATGAAGCCAAGGTTATTCCACGTCACAGCAGATGTCTGCTAAACATGAGTTTCAAACATAGGAATTCTGCAATTAAAAGCCAAAAGAGGAAAACTGCTGCCACTAACTGTGCTCCTAGTTTTACCACCTGTTACAAAACCACCAGTGATGAGAAGCAAGCTATCTTGCACACACAGGTTTAGGCTTTGCATCTCAAATCTAGAAATTACTTTTCTCATTTAATAATCACTTCTCTTTCCATTTCTCAGCCCAGTTTTGTTAGCTGCAATGTTGTTTCCTTAAGCAATACACAAAGTTATAAAACCTATTAGAAACAAGTCATGACTTACCAATAACATAAATTACAAAATGAGTTCAAAAGAGCACAGTAAAAACTAACCAGCATGGTTATTGGGTGGAAATCAATCATTGTTTGAAGTTTTTACAGTAACTATACAATCTGATTTCATGTGTCATAGTCTTCACTGATTTCTAATGTCTTACCCGTTTTCCAACTGTGACTTCAACACACAGAGCCTATATTCACCAGTATACTAAATACGGAATTGAAGAGGAAGATTTCCTGGACAGCTTCACAGCTCTGGAACAAGTTATTTCCAGTTACACCATCCTTTGATTTTTTTTTTTTTAAGTGGTCTGAAATAGAGCTTTCCTGAAAGAACCCAGCACTGGAAAACCTTCGATCAGCTTCCTGAAGTATATAAATCACTGGACTGTAGCTATTTTTCAGTCTTGTAAGCAGTGTGTGCATGTGGTAGAATAATAAGAACTGAATCTGAACTGAATGTATTAATATGGACAGATATTATTCATATTTCCTATAATAAATAGCTTTTTTTTTAACACATTTGCTATGTACTGTAGCTACGTCTTCAAACATCATTTTTGGCCCTTGGATATTTTTCATAAACAATGTCTATACAGAAGGATTTTTCTCCAGGCTAAACTCCCAGCATCTAAACTATCACGAACTAATGTGTGATAAAAATTAAATCTGTGCTTGACTATAATACTAAGGCATTCTTGATCCTCCAGTTGGAATTTTTCATTGTAACACTTTGCCCTACGAATGTTTCAATATTGATAAAAATGCCCAGTATCAGAATTCTTAATCCAAATTCCATTTGGGTATCATTCAAGGTACAATAGTGTGCTACCTGTTCCTGTAAAACCAAGTAAGACTTACATTTTATTTTAAGGACCTCAACTTTGACAAGATCGTGGAAGTTTAGAAGCAACTTTTAAAAAAAGGTATGAAGGGTTCTTAATTTTCCTGTCATCCTCAAATTATGTTAGGGATCATAATGAGTTATATGCTTTGCTGGCCACTTCTCTGTGCTATGTTTTCAAGTGGTGTTACCCACCACTTGAAAAAAAAAATATTCCCTATAGCACATCAGAGGTCTTGGCTATTTGTTATAGGGGAACTGTAGGTTTAAGCAAAACTTCAACTCTTGCTCTTGCTCCTACAAGTTAGAAGCAGGTAGGGGTTTTAATTAATTTAAGCATATTTGGGAGGAGAATTTGCTGGTAGATTTCAGTTGTAAGAGCCTGTAATATAATAAACACAGTAGACTGTATAATTGTAAAAGTCAGTTTAAAAAATGGGCTCTTTTCTTGCACAATTTTACCAGCCCCACAAGGTGGTGCCCCTGCGAAGCTGCAGTCGGCGAACACTCAGCTGCACCAGCTAGACAGGAAGGGGGGACTGCAGTAGCTTGTGGGGGCACAGACTGGATGCTGCTTATAAAATAAAAGAGTACAGCAGAATTAAGGATTATGTTGGAACACCAAGCTTTCTGCTGCCTCTGTTAGCTCTTCACTTAATGGTAGGGAGAGCTTCTGGAATTCTTGCTGTTCTTCCCCTTATTCCACACTGTTCTCCCATAGAAATAATCTCACTCACTATTAAATAGGTATGTTAAAAAAAAAAAAAAAGTTAAAACAATAAGTCTCAAGGACTTTTCCTTTGACAAATGGGCAAATCTTACAGTTTCCCTTTAGGTTTTAGTGCTGTTTTTAATGAAATAAAGGCCTTTTATTTTGGAACTTTCAACTACAAAGATGAGCATGTACATAGTATGACACTATAATACGTCAAAGACATTTGCATTATGACTAGCAATGCCCACACAGAAATCTTGCCCTGTCAGAAATACTGATTTAGATCTTAAATAATTAATTAATCAGTGGTGGATGCAAAAGTGATGTTGTAATTCTGCTAGGCTTCAGTTAGAGCACAGCAGACACTCTGTGCTACCCTTATTTCCTTGCCTAGTTTAATTTACCTTTTCACTTTTGTTCAGGCCAGGTACAGAAACACTAAAATCCCCCCTGGAGCCCCTGTTCTCAAAGCAGCTCTGGCACACGCCACCTGGAATAGCAAACAGACTTCCTGACAGGATTCAAGTGACTGTACAGTTGAATCTGAAGAAAATAAGTACTGAGGCCGAGTTCGTAATGGCTCAAATACACCCTTAGTAATGGCCAGTCACCAGCATGGTTGTGTCAATGCAGGTCTCAATGGATTCTGATAAATTTCACAAGCAATGTTAATGTCATGCCTTCTCCTGCCAAAAAAATAAAAATTTCAACTGCCTGTTAGTAGTAGGGCAACCTTCAGCACACATTAGAGTTGAGTCTAGTCCTAGTTCATGCAGAAAAATCACCTGTGTAAATTAAGAGCTATATTGGTGCTTCAACAGCTAAATCATTCAATATACAGGGGAATGAGAATTGTTCACTGGGTGAGTGGGGAGAACACAAAAGGGAAGATGAGGGGAAAGCAGATTGGGTATATTTACCCAATAACTTACAAAAAAGACACTTGGCATTTATGGCAAAACATTTTGACAATATTCTTGCAGACCACAGTACATAATCCAACAACTCGGTCTGGTTTGCTTTGTTTTCACTCAACTCTGCCAATTCCTGTTTTAGGAACTCTCTCTCAAAAGAGGAAGGCACAACAAACATAGTTCAGCTATACAGCCATGCTTCCAGCCCTATACTGCTCGGTAAAATGGGAATTGTTTGGAAGTTCAAAACTACATATAACTGTGGTTACAGAATATAATTTGTGATATTTAATTTTTTTTTCCCCCCACTAAATCACTTTCTGGCAGCTCAGAGCTCGGGCCTGTTCTGATCACAAGGGCTTTTCTGGTGGTGTGTTTTTGTCAGTTTCAACCATTGTCTTTAACTTGGGTATTTTCACAGAAGAAACTGGGGGAAAGATTGCACAAGAAGTTAAGATAAACAGCACAGGCAATTCAAGTTTGAAAGGAACAAAGGGTCAGGAAGGGAGACAGTATGGTAGGTTCTCCCTCTTTCAAAAGTCACAGGATGTTTAGCAACATAGAAATTATTTTCCCTAGTGTTCTAAACAGATAACAGACTGAGAACTTCTACCACTATCAGAAATGAGAATAGGTAACTCCATATCTGAAAAAATAACCAAGTCCCAGGAATGCATACTCCTTCTTGGTGTTCCACAGGACACGTAATAGATTTTTAAAAAGCTAAGGACAGCTACAGCTTGGTCCTCTCAGAAACAAGGAAGCGAGCAATGGGTTATTACACTGCTCTATCAGTAGGTAACTTTATTGCAGAAATAACCTTATGTTATCACTATCTATTTACAGTTCTGAGCATGAAGCAAATACAGCAGGTGCTTATTGCACCTATGAATGACATAGACCCGTTTATTCATTCTTTATACAAGTACATTTATTATTTATGGCTTAAGAGGTGAATATAAAAGTGTACCTGTTGCAATAGCTGTTATAATCCCTTATATTGCTTTGGAGAAGAGATTGACAGGAATTATTTCAGGCATCTCTAGGCTTCTTCCTGTTAGTGTTTTTCACTGCTGACCTCAGTTCTAAAATTCTCACACCCTTTCCCAAACCAAGCCTTCATTTTTTGATCTATGGCTGGATTCCTCTGCGGTTTGTT
This sequence comes from Falco naumanni, assembly GCF_017639655.2. Taxonomy (NCBI): domain Eukaryota; kingdom Metazoa; phylum Chordata; class Aves; order Falconiformes; family Falconidae; genus Falco; species Falco naumanni. Next base: position 109,577,008 of record NC_054054.1, on the reverse strand, counting down.
TTTTTTTCCCCAGGATGTGAAGAGGGTCAAAGTGACAGGAAGTGAACAACTGTTATCAAATATTCATCCCCTACAGTTATATTAGAAGGTGGAGTAGTCATTTTCTATTTTATTGATAAAACCAATTATGTAAATAGTCAGAGCCTGGAAGAAGGCCTTTATTTCATTAGAAATTAAAATGAATGAGGTAGATCAAAGGTCAGCACAAGCCAGTGGCTCACTGAGGCAGGAACAAGGCCAGTGAGTGGCCTTGACCCAGCTGGTTTTAGGCAAACTACCCACAGGATGTCCATAAACCAAGGAACAATGCCTCAAATCTCACTATTGTTTTTTGTAATGGACAGGTGCAGCTCACTTGGAAGTTGATTCAAGGACTAACTATAGCAGACACTAAATGAATAGGTAACTTGTATTTGGCCAGAAACAAAAATAAAAAAAATGGGATCAAACCAACCTGTTAAAAATACTTTAAAGATAGTAACTGTTGGACAAGCGACAGGGCACTAATGTAGTTACAGAGACAATTTATTTGGACTTAAGTATATACTGGTGCTTACAAGGTCAGACTGACGACCAGTACAGAAAGGACAGAATCTTAATGTAAATGTGTAAGGGGTTTTCAAGAGGATTACCTGCACAGACTTACCAGACTGAAACAGCTGGTGTAAGGACAAAAAAATCTGGTTTCCACAACAACCAGGATTTTCTCAATAAGAAAGAAGGAAGTTACATTCAAATTACCAGCTGATACACTACCAGGAAACATTAAGGTACAAAAGGATATCGAATGAATAATGCACTTCCCTCTGCATTTGTTAATAAATTTAGCATAGATAAATGTTATGAAATGAGGGACCAAACATCCAAAAGGAAATACTCTCAGATGTCGAAGTGTACTTTAAGGAAATCTGGATTTTGCTAGACACTACTCTAAAAACTGCACAAGAGTCATCGGGAATGTGATTTACGGCTCTGATACGGTACAAAACACTTCCAGAAGGACTGGAGCGGCTGCCTTTCCTCCCCTGCTTTCAAGGCAGCTCAGACAAGGCTTTACCGAGGCAGCAAATTCCAGTGTGGGCTTCCTCCTCAAGCCTCCTGCCTCGCTTCCCACCCCACCTCTGCCCACGCTCCAGAAGCACAGCCTGGACACTCAGCTTGAACTCGCCTGGATGTAGAGCTGATAATCCTGAATTTTAACTACAGAGCCTTTCCGGCTCTTTCAGTCAAACTCCAAGTTCACAATGGTCCCTTCTGATTTCACATTGTATGAATCCTCTCCCTCTAGACAGCCACTTCCCCTCTGCCCGGGTGGGGTAATGAGTCACCCACCTCCGTGAATCAGCAGAACCTGCTTAACCCTTTCCCAGAAGCGCAAACAGCTGCAGAGGGTGGTGGTTCTGCCAGCCACAGAGAGCACGCTGGCAAAGGTGAAGGCAGCCCGGGAGAAAAGATCAGAAAAGCTGCTTCTGCTCATTAGAAAACTTAAAGGGAATTTTTAGAGGTAATACGTGTGTTCCATGATAGAGATCGTGGCAGGAGTCTAAACCGTAGCCCCATGGTTCACACAAACCTGAAGGATTCTAAACAGTGACTTCTAAGAGAGTCTGGTGGTATTAAACAAAAGGCACAGGCTCCTGTACTTCTTGGTGTGAATCAGGTCGCAGAAACCTAGTCTGTTAGTCTTAAAAGGAAAATTTAAAAAATATGGAATGTTAGACTATAAGATAGAAAAATAAGTAAAATGAGGACACCCTCTAAGCCAAGATTCCTATTTTAAAAGTAAGAGCAGTAAGCACAGAAACTAGTTATAGTAAGCCTCTGGTTAATACCAAAAAAGACAGAATAAACACTGCTGGAGCTTCAGTAAGCTATAAGCTTTTGTTTCACTAGTTACACGTGATGAGAAATAAATACCATCTCATATGGTGCATTTGCATTTAAATGGGTGTGTTCTGCAAAAATGATTATTGCACATATTTGGTTACATGTTCAATGTAATGTTTATTTAAAGGCTCACAAAAACACACTTCAGTTGCCTGAGAGTGGTGTAATTGTGGTCAGATGGCATGATTTAATTTGAACTTTTGCCCAGCAGTCTCCAATATGTAATAATCATTTACAGGAGCATGTAAGCAGAACACCACTGAAGGAGCCAAATGGAAAGCAGCCTTATCCCAAACGCTGAAGGTGTAATAAAATACTGACTCTGTACTTGGCTGGCAAGGGCGGCCGTAGCTGTTTGTTATAATATCCTCAATAAGTATGGTGAGAGCTGGGCAAGAGTTCAGAGCTACTGCTCTCCAGATGGCGCAGAACAATGCTGAGGTCAAGAATACATATTTCCATGTAAGACTGCTCGCTGCTGGCTGGTGTACGACGTTTCTGCCACTTGCAAAGAAAACACTGGGAGGTTTCCTCCCCGCCCCACTTTGGGCAACTTCAGCCTGTATTATTACCTGATCAAGTAATCTCGTCAGCAGTTGTATTTATGTAGTTATCTGACATTGTAAACTAGCACTTTCTCCTTCCTAGAGTGAATTTTGGTGAAGAAACCTAATGCAACTGATCGCTGAAAACATAAATTTGGCACCTGATGAACAAAAATCCCATTAAATACTCTTCTCCCAAGGAGAAAGCTTCCGTTCCCTCCCTACCAGACATGAACTCAGGTTTCCACGTTATTTTCATCTATGATTTAGACAGGCTTCTCCAGTTATTTTCACAGTGCGGTATTTTTATATAAAAATAGATGCAAACCTAGTGTGTGCTGCAAAAGGGGAGCTTATTCTTCAATGACAACGTAAAGGAAACCTGAACTTGCCGCAGTACATGCGGGGTCCAGTTCAAGCTGAACAGAAACTCCAGTCAACGGGCCTGAACTTGTCCAAAAATGGCTAAGCACCGCGGACAGCCAGGGCTGCAAGGACTGCACTGCGAGGAGGGACACCAGCGACAGTTTTAAGCTAGGATTCCCAGGATCAGCTCTGCCAAACAACACCTAAAACACTGCCCCTGTTCACCTAATTGGAAGGATCCCCTCTCAGTCACCTGGGAAATCTATTGCCAAAGGGTAGCCCAGGAGATTCCCACGCTTCACCTAAAAACACGGGGCTCCTCCTAGGCCACTGTAACAATTTTAGTTCGTGCATAGATGAATGCTGCAGTGGGATTTCCCACATGGTGGTTGTGCACATGCAGAAATGTTTAAAACAGGTTTATGTAGAAGTTAAAGGAGGCAACAGAATTAAAACCACCAATTGCATTAATGCAAATCTAGTAGAAATATTGCTTAGCAATTTTATTTCCATTATTTTGAACTTAACTACTGGCTTCAGGCATCTCACAAGTTTCTCTCTTCCTTGCTGCTCCCCACCTAGAGTCTTGCGCAATACACGTGGAAGCATGTGACTGTATGTCACAAGAGGTCAGCTGAACTGAGGTGAGACATAAAAATCAAGGAATCTGAGAAATGAAATCTGTTATGAAAATAGCCTGAACATTGCAGCTCTAGAGAACAGCTGCAGCAACAAGAGGCACCAAGAGAAGACTCGTTTCTGAACAGACCAGAGGGATTCTGTGACCGTGGCTAGATTGGTACAATGCTGTAAATCTAAATGTCTGTTTTCTCTTCATGCAGGCCCAGTTTCATTCAGAGACAAAGGAAATGCGGAGCACACAAACCTTTTTCAAGCCTTTTCAACAGATGGGAAGAGCCTCAGAACATGCAGTCTCAGGAAAGACACTGTCTATTAGAACTCACATGGTTTCTACACGTACATGTAAGCCTTGAACAAAGTATTGACGTGGTTTAGTTAGAAGCAGCTTCTGCAAAAGAACTGCCAGTTTCTTTCCTGACAACATGGAAGGAAAACAGAGGTACCGCAAGGTCATTGTGTGCAGATAGAACACGCTCTGGGAAATACAGCCAGTGTCTTAAAGAATTTCTTAACTTCATCAAATGGCTGGAGGCAGAGTTTAACCTCCTCAGGCACCCCTGGGCACTGGAGGTGCTTGTGCTCAAGCAGGTTAGAGCTCTGGCTGACAACTTCCCCAAAGCCACGCCACCTTCCAGGGAGAAGCCTTTAATTCTTAGAAATGTCATACGGATCAGCTGGGACCCAAGTAAGGGGACAGGCGGCTACCTACAGATCCATGTCCTCGGTCAGAACTGTGGTCACAACCTTGTGTAAAGCCAGGCTGATGAACACTTCAGTGTAGTTCATACGGAGATATCTTTGAGATAAGCAGCTAAAGGACACACTACCAAGGCCACAAGGAAACAAAGTTTGAACCACCTCTCATGAGGAGGCAGAATCAGACCTGTGTGGCCTGCTCTGTCACATTAGTATTAAAAAAACCCAAACAAAAGCCAACCAACCCCCAAACCCCGTGGATTGTTCCTTAAGTCACGTGTACTGCACAGCCAGCCCTTCCCTCACAGGATCCCTCAAGCAGCAACAGCACAGCAGTCACCAAAACCACCAACTTGTCCTTTTTACTAGGACCAAAAAGCAGTTTCTGAGGCCATGGGGGAAGGGTGCGGCTTGCAGGGCAGTTATCAGGGCAGGGAACAATGCACCGAGCTGACAAGTCCTATCTCATGCCTTTCATCCGGAAATAGCAGCTAGTTTCCTTATTACCAGCTGCCTGGGCAACTCATTTAAGCTTCTCGGGGAACCAGAAGAACAATTAAGCTGGCAGCAACTCCCTTGAAACAGGGAGGATGCAGCACGCTTACCCATATCTGAACAGCTCATCAAATGAGGTTTGAAGAAAGTTGACCTTTGATTTAATGCTAATGTAGTCAATGCTCTTTGAATCATTCTGTAAGTGAATAATAAAAATAATTTAAAAAATCCTCTAGCACAATAAAGGCCAGTGCTAAAGGCAAACTAAAACAAAGCCTGGTCCATTTAACAGGTTTGTATGTGCACGTTTGCTTTACCACAACTGAGCTCAGCAGTGAATGGGCTGAGTAACTTCAGAGCTCAACAGCCTCTCTGTACTGTAACTTCAGCACAGAGCAACAGTCAACTTCTATGAGCAAAACACCATTTTGCTGAATTCCTGACACATGCCAAAAAGCCTGTCACAGATTGCCGGGCTCTTCCCGCCTGCCTGTACCTGAGAGCCAGAGGGCTTTTGGACATTTGATGACAGTTCCTGCAGTTGCGTTCCTTTCACTCTTCTGACAAGTGACCCAGGTTGTCCCAGCCGCTCCCACTCACGCCACTGCCCCAGCATCGCTCCGCTGCCTTTTATGAAAGCCCAGTGGGTGCATCAATAAGCAAGTGAAACAGATAAAGAAAAAAATGCCAGTATTTCGTGGCATCAATTAGACACTTGGATTAGGGAAGTCACAGCAAGCTCCAAGAGTTTTTCAGTATAATCCTTTTAAAAACGAGTTTGCAAGAGCATATGCAAATATTTACCCTCGATCTAGTTCTGAACGTTAGCTGGGTGTTTCACAGGGAGGACGATTGCTTCACTCCCTGTTTCCTGAAGAGGCGATGGCAATCCACAGCTTCAGCAATTAAACCCTCCCGGGGATGAGCCTGCTCAGCCAGGGGTGACAGCCCAGCAGGCAGCCCTCCCTGGCTCTTGCTCGCCCACTTTCACACTGTACTTAGTGCTGCAACCTGGAGAAGGCTGGACCAAGTCCTTACTGCTTTTTCTTCTTCTACTCCAAAAAAAACACCCCACCCCCTGAACCCCTGCAAAAAAACCCCAAACCACCCCAAACCCAGAAATTTACAGAAACCCCCTAGAATTTTAAATCTCAGAAGAGCAATTTCAATTAACTTATAACTACATTCAACCTTTTAACTACTGATTACAAAGTATTTTTTAACCATGTGCTTCAAAGAAAAACTGAATTACTTGTACCTGGCAAGGAACGCACCCAAGCACCACTTATTTTTACACCTGCAATCAATTTTTTTTTCACTAATATTTATATTTGTGCTTGATAATCAGGGAAACATCCACAGAATTTGTGCTTGCAATTAGCACTGCCTGCAGCGAGCAGGAGGCTGGTTCTAACAAATTCAATAATGAAACCCAAAAGCACAGCAGGGAAGGACTTTCTGGAACAGCATTAAGCCACCTTCGGATATTAATGACAAGTGTCCTTCAGTATGAACAGGCAGCTGGGTGATTTCAGAGGGAGCTGCTTTAAGAACACGGTGTGACATGGGGTGGAGGCAAGAAGCTCCAGAGAGGGGCAGCAGGCGGTTCCGATGGTTTGGATGGAGCCGAGGCAAGTGTGGAACAGGATGATTCAACCCGACAGGGCCAGTGCCAGCCTCACAGCTCAGCCTGGCACAGAGCACTGCGACCTTTTTAGCTTTGCTTACATCAACACAATTCCTGCCCTGATGGGGAACATCACACCTGCCACGGAGAGGGGCACACCAGTGCGCTTACATCTCAGACGGCCTTCCAAGGCACATGTCACAGGCCAGGCAACAAGTAGTGAATTAAGAGGATTAGCTGCAACCCTACCTGACCTCAGCCCTGATGGGCTTCTCTGAATTTTTGGGCTGGAAATACAGCCAAGTTTCTGTTTTGCTTCCTATTTACGCTGCACCTGGGGAAGTGGAGCTTTAGCCATGTTCCACAGTTGATAAGACAAACCAAAAATCTCTATCACCTCCAAGTCATATTTGATCTTTAACCAAACATTACTTGTTGTTACAAGGGCTGTTACTTCCCTGTGATCTTCAGTAATTCCAAGAAAAAACCAAGATACTTTATTCGGTGTCTAAACTACAAGAAGAATCAGCTAAAAATAGTGATCTATGCTAAGACTGTTTCTTTTGCAACAGAGCTTGCTTTGGATTTTTCTCTAACACACTTTATAGATGACTGACAGCTTCCAATGTGTAACTGAAAATATGAACAACAAAAGGAAACTCTGGATTAAGGCAGCAGAAGTGCTAAAGGCTCTGGGTCCTTCTTTGAAGCTAGAAAATGCAACAGCACAAAATGTGCATCTTCCAGATTCACACTCACTGCAAAATGCCTGGGACTAAAGCGTAACCACCAAGCTCCATATACAGAAATTGAAACAGAAACTGAAACAATCCAGCTGAAATAAACACCGGGAAACAATTATTTTTTTGTTTATTTAAGCAAACATAAAACTATCCATTTGCAAATCTCATCAAGTTTGCATAAATTTCATTTCTATTATTTTTTACCTTTTGCCAAGTCTTACTATCTCCCAGCGGCTGAACAGGTAGAAGCAAGCAGAATGACCAGTCCCTTCTTTAAATAGTGTTAGAAAGCTTCAAAATAAAGCACAGCTTATTGGAATGGACACATACAAACAGGAGCTGCAGAACAATAGAGATATATTTCACACTATATGTATGTCTACATATATTGAAATAGAACTGAGAGAAAGCTTTCAATTTGTCTTGTGGTTTTTCAGCAGGCAAGGAGGCATCACTGTAAGGAGCCTGCTAAAGCATTCAGCAACGTGTAGTTTATTGGCTCAAGCTCTAGGAAGAAGGTTTTTTTCTTATTCATTCTTGTTACAGTCTCCTCATTTCAATCTCACAGCATATGGGGACTTCAACAGGACATAAATGTCACTGACTCTCACAAAAGGCTTTAAGACACCACCAGAACTGTATGAATTAAATACCAGTATCCCTCAGGTGAATGGCAGATCTGAGGAAAAACCACTGCCACTAGAACCGGGGAAAGTGGCAAAGAGCTCTTTCACTAATCCAAGTATCCTGAAGAAAAACGAAGCAGCTATGAACTGCTGATGCGATCTCTGACAAGGTGCAGAACTAAAGTTTCAGTAGACTGAAAAAAGCAAAGCAGCAAACACTGCTGTGATCTTTTTGAACGTGTATTGTATTAGAACAAGTTCTTTGCTAAGTTATTTTCAAAGACCACATTTAGGCCAAAGAGTAAAAAAGCTGCTAGGCCCAAGAGTTAAGAAATACTGTTCATCTTTTAAAAACCAACAGGGGCAAATGAATGGCCTTTGTGCTTTTAACAATCTCATACTACCTCCCAGCATTCAGACTTATCACTATTTCAGCAGCACTGCTGAGAGAAGTCCATACTAAAAAAGCCTCCCCATTCATTCGGTAACATTGTTTGAAGTTAAATATGAAGCGTACAAGAGAAACGTTACAAACCTCACACACGACTGAGATGAAACTTTAAAAGATGTTTCTTATGTAGACAGCTGCACTGCATGACTTCTGAACTCATTTCCATCTAAACTGAAAAACATTTATATGCTGTTGATGTTCAATGAAAACAGTTGGAGATGGATGAGCAAACGGTCAGATGAAAGATACCAAAATGTCAGACAGCCTACCGACTGTTGTTGCCATGAGATCCAACAGTCAACATCAGTCTGATAAGCTATCCGACAGGATGGTACAGCCATGGAGATGTCACGACGGTTGGCAACACAAGAGGACATTCAGGCAGGATTGAACAAAATATATATTCTCACACCTTGCCCTAACCTGTCGCAGGGATAAATCTTCACCTCAGCAAGAGCATGATCTAACCTACTTTGTGCACATATGCCACCTTTTGATGACACTAACTGAAAGTTAAATTCATTCTTGTGACTTATCCCTAGGATAAAAATAAACAATAGTTCTAAAATTATTACAGTAGTCACACATATACAGTAGCAGTGGACTGGATACCTACTTACTGAAGAGGGAAAAGATCCAGTGTAATATCAGTCATGTTTATGTACAGTAGAACTGGAACACATCGATTCATAACACTGTTTTTAAAATACCTGACTTGAAAAGCCTAAGGTTAAGGTTCTCTAAAGTTCTCTGCATCATTGCTGGGTTTAACATCAAATCTGGTTTCAGCTGGAATCTTTATTGTAATTGGAATATTTATTATAACCTCTCCTCTTCATTGCCCACGGTGCTGTGCTCAGTGCAAACACCTGAGAGGAACTGATAGTAACGAGCACTGCTAGCTATTTAATAACTTGCCTATTTTAACCAGCGCGCCATCCTTCAAGCAAGCAATATCCTTTGCACTTCCTTCTGCTAAGTAAGAAGTTCTTAAGAAAAAAAAGAAAAAGAAAAGAACAAAGGGCTTCAGCACCATTTGTGCAGGAAGGATGAGTAAAGCATGCGATTCATGGGATTAAGGCTTAATAAAGAAACAAAAGAAACTGAGCATACAAAAGTGGAGAGGAAAAGAAACAGCTTAAAAAGACTGACACAAGAAATTCTGGAATGATCAAAGATGACTTTATAAAGTTTTATCTTAACTTCATTCTAAATATACAGAATAAAAAACGTCAACTTCAGCATTCTGACATCAATCATCTCTGCTAACATCATGAAGTTTAAGAGGGTGGCTTCTCCAACCAAGAGCACGTGCAATGCAATGGGACACTGGAGAATTCAGATGGAATAGCCTTACCATGAGGGACATGCAACAGTTTGTATCCAATCTGTATTCATTTATATACATTTTGATGGTCTTGGAAAGTTATGGAAAAAGCAAAACAGCCACCCTTCAAAATAAAAAGTTACCCCTAGGTCAGTCTGAAGTTAAATCAGGAAATGGAGAGTATTAAACCAGCCAGTTTAGAAGTAATTTGGATGGACAACACTTGTGTTAAACACCATTTAACATCACATTGTCCATCTTGTATAACACAACTCAGACTTGTAAAGCATTTATACCTTACCTTAACATTTATAAGTTTGTCAATGCAACGTTTGCTCTACTATCCGAATTACTTTGAAATTAAATAAAAATTTGTTATAGTTGAAAATCGATGTTAAAAAGTTTCCCCCCACTTTGAATAATGCTGATTTTTAAACATATGAAAGATGTGTCATTTTTCATGTCTGCTAAAACCCATTGCAAGGGGCTTTTTCCAAGCTCATTTGGTTTTTTCTTCAGAGTACATCTTCTGTTGCAGTCGTTTGGCATAGCTTTGGGCCATGGAGTTGATGATAGATAAGATAAAATAACAAACCATGACAATCACCAATTTTTCAAACATCCAGGATAGCCAGTTTTCCCCCTGAAGAGACAAAACAGAACGAGGAAAATGAAAATTAGTGGACGGCACAATGGAGAATTCTCCATTTTCTGGGTGAAAGGGAAAAACCTAACCATTTTTTTTTATTATGTAATTTATCAAATTAAAAACAGGAACCAAGTGCAAGCCGACAGGATTCCTGCAGGTCCCTCTGTGAAGCTGACTTTAGTCCCTTGAAAGACAATGCAGGAGGGCTTGCCAAACACACCGCAGGGCAGATGCTGAATCCTTGATCGTTACTAGTGTGCTAATGCAGTAATTTATTATTCCGAGTATTGTTTTGTCTTTGCTAACAATTCGTAGAGTTTGGAATTGGCAAACCCCTGCCTGTCATTCCCTGTCATGTTCATTGCAAAGAAAACAATAAGGTCATTGGTTAACAATGGTTTTTTCCTAAACGGCATATACTGTGTTATCTTCCAATTAGCATCCGATTCTTCTGGTGTCACTAGAAGTTAAAGCGATGACCTCGGCAGTCCCACTTCGAGCGCTTTCCACGGCTACTCTTAACTTGCATTTTTTTTTGTCAAAGGAGGGCAGCAATGCACTGCACCAAAATTACTTCAATGTGCATAAAAGGAATCTGCATATTTAGTTATTCCAGCCCGATCCTCCCTAATTTAGTCTCTTTTGTGGTAAGAAATGGTCCAAGAAGTATTTGCAAGAGCTACAAGTATTACATGTGAAATGCAAGTTCGATTAATGGATTTTATCTTTAGTTTATGTTTAGAATCCTAAGGAATTTAATGTCAAAGTTGCTCTGTCCCCACTGAAACTTGAGGGAATGTTTTCTGAAATATTGTTTTTGGTTTTTAAGACTTCTTTTGTGTGAAAGGACACTTCTGCCCCTTTGTACCAGCTCTAAACACCGTATTTTTCTTTTCCTTTAGCCAGGCTTAGGGGTTCTGTTTCTCTTACTTGCCATTAAGCCACAGATCCTACTGGCTTCTGAAGTGCTGGTGCTGCACAGTCTGTTACCATCTCACACATAAATGCAACTTTTTCCTGCTTAAAACTTATCTTTCCAAATAGGCAGCTGATATTACAGCGGCAAGACATATGACTAGTCTTGCTTTATTGTTTTCTCTACTCTTGAAGAGGTTTAAGTCCCAATTTCATATAATTACAGTGTTATTTTTAATTCCCAAGTTGCTTTTAAAATGAAACTTTTATCTATTCCCTGGGCCACTACAAATCTTTGAAAAACAGAACCAAGAGTTACATCGGTAAACCTGACAGGTCAACAGGCAGCCAGAGAAGGGGAAAAATTAATTGGGGAGAGAGGCAGAGAGGTTCTTACCTGTGGCACGCCACTGTCAGGTTTGTGGTGAAGTTTTATCCTCTGAGCTTCCAAATATTCTTGAAATGGCTTCTGAAGAGAAGGACCTATACTTGGAATAGCACTGATGCAAAGTTCATCCCAGAGAACAAGACAAAATAGGGGAGAAAAAAAAAAAAAGACAAAAAAAACATTTTTTTTTTCAACTTACCACTTTGACCCAAACAGAACAAAGTTCTGACTGAGCTACAGCTCAAAAAGGCATTGCTACTTGAGAAAACAGATAACCAAGAAATAAAGTGTATTTCATCTTTTTATCTGATACTTCTGAAAGGGACACGTTTCCTCAGATCCTCAAAAAGTGCTGAAAAAGAAAAATATCTCAGAGCAAGCCAGTGACACTAGAGTGCTGGTAACAGAAAGGAGCTGAGCTAGAGCATTTCCTTAAAGGCAGGGAGAAGCCAGCTGGGGCTGTGCGCTGGGGCAGCGCTAAGAATGAAATGAATGACTTCTGAGAAGTCCCACATTTATCACCAGCAGTTCCTGTAAGAACTGGTTTGAACCGATTAATAAGGAAATGACTTGTGCTTGTGTCATCCCTCCGTTAAAAAAGAAACTGCTGGCCCTATGACTTGCCCCTATCTCCTCCAAGAAGACGGCCCCTTTCTCAAACTAAGTCCTTATTAGGCCAATCTGTGCGTCATCCTTCCCCAAAAAGAATGCATTAGCAAATTGTGCAGGCCCCTCCCACCCGCCAGGGATTAACAAAGGAACAAAGAAGGAACTATGAACCCTGCTCTGAATCATGCCATGGGTTATGGCAGATGACTTGCACAAAAGCTACGACATGTTACCGAACACCTCGTTCTCCCGCCAAGGTGCCAGAGCTGACGGGGCGCTGGGGGGACGAGCGGCTCCCGCCTTGGAGTGGGAAGATGGTGGCACCGCGGCCTGCAACCGGGGCCTGGCCTGGCCGCCCTCTGATCCAAACCAACCTGGGAGACCAGCCTTCAAACCCACACCCCATGCTTTAGCAGGAGGCCTGAGGAGCTTTAATAACTGTCACAATACTTAAAAAAAAAATAAATAAATCCCTACTACACAGCCGAGGTACAACACTAGCTGAGCTGGTGTGGTGAGAACTCACACACAAGCCGAAGGCTCCCAAGGTTTGATCCACATATATACACTCTACTCCTATATTACACTAACTCCAGCCATGGGGGAGTCCCCATTACTGACAAACACCATTTTAATTTCAAAAAGAAGAGAGATTTTAATTATTTTTTTCTAATTTTAAAGAAATTAAATATGGTGGGCTACATTAAAAACAGTCAACTAGATTTCATCACTTCAGTTTTGATTCTTTACACTACTGCAAAGCACACCAGACACCAAAATACACAGTGTTTTACAAACTATCCCTCCAAATGCCTGTGGCTGAGCTAGGTCCTTCAAATTATCTTCCTGAGTCTCCTGATGTGACATGATAGTCCCTTTTCCAGGCTAAAGCCCAATTTAAAAAACCCCCAGTTTTCTAATCTTAAGAAATTATGAAAATGCACAGACTGAAGAAACAAAGTAGCTCACTCTTCCACGAAATGTATCAGTAGCCTGGGGCAAATAATTTTTGTGAACGTATTTACAAGAAAAGGATTGCTTCCCTCATGATTCACCGTCACAATGATACAAATGGGTGAGTAAATTCTGTGCCTGGACTGGTAAAATTTCGGGGGGGGGGGGGGGGGGAGCAGAGCCTAAAGCACATCTATTACACATTTTATACATGACTATGTCAACTTTTACAAACAATTTCCAGCTTTTCAGAACCGTCCCTTACAAAGCTGCGTATTCGTGGTAAAAATTCTCCTAATGACTCGCGATCGGAGCGAGTCACAGTTGTAGAAATCAGTTACATTTTGAGGTTTCTTTTTCAAGGAACACTTGGAAGCCCGGAAAAGCTACTGAAAGGTAATGTTTACTTTTAAACTTCTGCATGATTATGAAATAAGGAATATTTAAATGATGAGAGATGAATGATTAACAGAATGGCTGTTCAAATGCCTCCATTTTTTTCTGAAAACTGAACTAAGTCAGTGCCCAATTAGCATTAAACAACAGAACAAAGACATGAAAACCAAGTTCAGAGGGCTTGAAGATCACACTGTATTTCAAATTTTTTTTCACTACAAGTATTTAGCTTATTTTTCCTTTGTGAGCATGACTAATTAAGTGCACAATATTCATTTTATTAATGCTCTTTTGAAGAACTGTAAGATCTTGAATGCAAGGGCCTTGGCTTCTGAAAGTCTGCAATATTTTGCACATTCGCAAAGACTTTAATTGTGAAAAAGTATGCATAAATTTAAATAGGGAGTAAAATGAAGGAAAGTAACATCTATAAAAATCACAAATCCACAGTACTAGGAAAAAAATTCCTGAAATCCCATTTCAGCAGCACAGTATCGGTTACTTGTACTTTTCCAAAAAAATTCAATCATTTAATCAGCCAGCTAACATACACTTGTCACCTCATATCCAAAGCACAGACATAATCTTAGATCTAAAAGTCATAAAAATTGGTTTTCATTTCCTTTAACTACACATGAGTGGTATCCCCCTGCAAACCTCGGGTAGTTCAGCTCACTCACCCTGTTCTTAGCAGAGGAGGGGGAAGGCTTCAGGACAAATTTTCAAAGCTTACACTCAAACTAAGGCAGGTACACAGGCAGAAGGGGCAGATTTGCATCATAATTCTGCGCCACTTAGCAATGACTTTAAAATACACCTTCAAAAGGCTGCTGCAGTTTCAGGAGTCTAGATGCAAGCCACAAGTGTATTTACACATCGGCCTTCAGAAAGGAAGATGCTGGAAGATAAACCTATTTGGTAGAAGAATCTAAACCCAATTCCTTGCATTTTGCTTTGAGAACCAAGCCTATTGTCTTTCAAATAAAGAATATGAAAGGATAAGAAAAGAGGACCTTAGCACACAACAGACCTCAGCTCATCCACACTTTGTAGTCTCTATCTGCCAAAACACCACACACAAAAAACCCCAAATGCACAACCTGCTGTCCCTTCTTAAAGGCTTAAAATGTAGGTCTTGGCGAGCTGCTTAAGGCCTTCAATTAAAAAAAAATATCAAAAAATAAAAAAGTCATTCACTAGATGTTTTCTGTCCAAAGAAACAATGAAATATATTGTACTAGTTGCCATCACTGTTAATGAATTTTGCAGTTAATCAGGAACAAAGATGCACCCGTAGGACGAGAGGTGCTGTTCTTTTGTATTCTGTAAATTCAACAAATTCAAGTAAATTTAACAAAATGTACTTGAAAAACAGAAGAGACCAGCTAGAGTTTTATCATAAGATTCAGGAAAAAGTGCTTTGGGTTTATTTTTTTGGAAGGGGGAGGAGAGAATATTAATTTTAGATAGATTTTAGAAACAGTCAACATTAAACACAAACTTTTGTTTTATTGTTTCTGATTCTCCACTACAATTGAATGTTTCACAAGGAACTGAAACTGGAAACAGACTTCCAAAAGATTGCACTAGCCTAAATTCATTAAAATCTGAATATTTCAGTAAAAAACACCGCTTGCATTCTAATACTACAACATAAACAACCATTAAGAATTTTGCTTCATGGAACAAAACACTGTTGAAGCCTGTTTCCAGAAGTCTTACCTAGTATTTGTAATTAAATAGAGGCAGCTTTGATTTTTTTAAGAACCATCATTTCCATCCAAATGAAAAATTATATAGATTTTTTCCCAACAAATAAAACTTCACATCTCTTTGAAGCGCCACACTACAGAGATTCAGCAAAGTTTTTGTAGGATCAGTTTAAAAGTTACACCAACTTCCAGCCTCTGACACTATGACTCCTGAAACTTCTGTTCCAGTTACAGCAAAGCCCTGTTTATTAAAATACACTGTGTAAATTATTAATTTTGCTTTTTAAAGAATGACTGTCAGCAGTTGAACCTCAAATGCATGTCACTAGTCATGAAGGGGGAGGAAAGATTTTGGGGAAACTTCTCTTTTTAACAGACCCTTTGGCACTACAGGCAGGAGTTTTCTCCAACACACGTGGATGAAGCACCAAACCAAAAGGTGGGGGTAAAAAAAGAAAAAGTATTTTCCCTATGCCAGCCAACCAACTGCATTTTTACTACTATTAAAAATACTTCTTGAAAACCATCTAATCATGATATTTGTGCTTTCGAGAGCCATTTTTTTTCATCTTACAAGATCTTTAAGAGTATAGGTTACCCTTGAGTTACTGAAATGTCATAACCATTGCTTTTACAAGTTGTGAACGTTCAGAAATGTTAAATGGTGCAGTACAGTTTCTATCAAATGCTGCATTTTAGTATCATTGTGCTATATTTCGCACACAAAAAAATAAATCTGTTAGTCCATAACCTGGGACATAAAGTTCCCATCTTGTACAAGTGCATGTGTATATTTGCCTACTTTTCCAGAGAGAAGTGTTAGAATGAACAAGCATTTTGAAGGAACACTGAAGCTGCAGTTGTCGACTCACATTTAGGAACATTAATAGGGTGGGTTTTCTACTGTTAATGAAAGTTTCTCATTTGTAAGAGGCCTCCAACAGCAAGTGATGATTAAGCTGCTGATTAACTCTTGGTAGTACTTAAACTCCATTTATTCTGACAGAATTTAAAAATGTAAATAAGAGCTTCAGTGGCATTCAGTTCTGAATTTTATACCCTGTTCAGCAGCTCGTTGAATCAGGAGCAACTGGCATCAGTCCCCCAGTTGCAATGATCAAGAAGCATTAAGTACTACAGGTTTAAAAATATGGAAATCTATGTTATCATGGAAATAATAATGTGAAGGGAAATAAGAACCACGGTCCTTGAAGAGGTGGTGCAAAGAAGCCACCAGCCTCCCAGGCTGAAACACCGAAGCCCTGCTTGGAAAGGTGATGCAATATTGAGTCACAACCCCATTTTATGGATGATCTCTCTAATATCCATGGCTGTTAATTTGGAAAAATCGTTTAACTGTTAACAGGTTTTGTCAGACTCTCTGGCATGCACATTTTGTCCTTGTCCGGACTCCGGGGGCCTGGGGACAAACAGCATCATATATACATTTGCTCAGATTCAGCTATTTGGGCGAGTCCAGCTACAGAAAAACATCCTTTTAGGAAATGCCAGCACTACAATTCCATACAAAGACAACAGCAAAAGAAATTTTGAAACAACAGAAAACCAAACTAGGAGGGAAAGGTCATTGTGTGTTTTGTTAGCACAAGCCTTGCACACATCCAGAACCCTGCTGCCCTGGCGCAAGCATGGCCCGAGGCCAAGGATTACCTCCTTCCACAAAAAAGGAGCAAGTACCACTGAAGAATGTGAAAAACGAAGGAGGAAGAGTGCTGGGCTGCAGCCTCCCCTCCCCGGACCTCCAATTCCTTTTTTATTGATTTATTTAGATCAGACTAGCTATCACAGCTAGGCCAGAGGGCCAAAGCAAAGGCTTCCACCTTCCAAACAATTATGCAAAACACCATTAAATCATCACACCCAACACCCATTCCTCCCACACAGAGTTTCTCTGTATTAGCTTCACATTTCTCCATTCCCCTGTAAGAACACAAGGAAAAGCCACCCCGCAGCTCACAAGCTGTGCGTGTGGCACTTGGCAGGAGGCACCCAACTGGGTTATTTCAGCCACCCCTCTCTCAAAAGAAACTGGAAGTTTTGCTCCGGCACGGTATCAACTTCTTTGGAAATTAGATGTTTTATAAACCACTGAAAAATAGATTCTAAGGGAAATATTTTCACGTGGCTGGACAAGTAGCAAAACTGATTAATCTGCATTCCATGTTTGCTGCCTACACAGAGCACCTTTCTTCCTGCAAGTTATCTGAACCTGCAATGGTTAATTTTTTTCCAGACAGTGATCTAAACAGGCTTAACGGTTAGTATTTTAATGAGCTGTCATTTCCTGTGCTGATAAAGATTCTCACAGTATTTAAACCATCCGTTTCCCTGAGGCTCCGCCAATACCAGGACCCTGCAGTGACTCAGTGGCCCTCGGCCCCCAGCTGATGCTGCAGCAAACCTGGACCCTGGCTGGGAGTCCGGCAGTAAAACCTGGGTTCCCCAAGCCCACAGGGAGCAACCACAGCCTTCGGCTTCTACCACCGGCCTCGGCCTTGGCGAAACTTAGATGTTATCTGCCCTCAGCCTTCTGAAACTGCAGAAAATAAAGCTGGTTCATGGTCAGGACAAACAGAAACGTTTTGGGGGTTAAAAGGCTACTTGGCAGATTCGCTTGCTGTAAGAGATGAAGAAAGAGTATCTTACTTAAAGATTACTAAGCTAAAATTGTTAGATGTTTGACGTCATTTCTACCTGGAGCTACGCTCCAATACCCACGCTAACCAAGCTGGCTGTAAAACTTTCTTTCTTGGGACATTCTGTTATGTTAACATCAATGCTTTCACAAACAGGAATTGCAACATCTCTGAACTGCTGGTTCTTAACTCAATATTGCTCTTTGCATGGCAACTTCTATTTCTGTTGTGAAGATATATTTTTGTACACAATTCAGAAAAAAAAGAAGCAGCTTGTTTGTTCAGAGTTAAGTCCTACAAGCCTTTTGCAAATAAACTCTTCTAATTCTGTTGTGATCCACTGGAAGGTTTTCAACACCAGTTACTCAAGTTTCATCCACATCTGTGTCCCTTTCAAGGCACTAAAGCCTTTTTTGTGCAGAGCTGTTCTATTGTGTACAGGGTGTATTACGAGGGCACAGTCCCACAGGTTTCTGATATACTTGTGGGAGGAGAGCCGTTGATTTATTGTACCAAAAAACGTCAGGTGGATTGGTGTAACCTTCCAGAAGCGCTGCGCTCAAGAGGTTTTTAAGTCATGCTCCGTTAGCCACACTCTCAGCCACTTCAGGTCATGCTTGGTTGTATTCTGCTACACAGGTTTTATTTTAAATATTGATTGGAACCTATTTTTCGAAATATCTTTCAATGAAGACACCAATTTAACAGGATCTGGAGTTCCTGGTTTACATGCCAAGGAAAGGTCCGCCCCACCAGAAGGTGCGGCTGGCACGTGGAGCCTGGGCTTGTCCATGCCACGCTGCCCAGGGCAGAGGGACACCAAGCCCTGGAGATGAGCTGGCAGAGGCCATGCGCTGCGCTCAGACCCTGCTGGAGCCCCCAGACCCAGGCAATCGCATGGCACAACATGAATCAATAAAAGGGGCTTTTCCCAGCCCAGGACAACTGACTTCTGGTGCAGCCCTTTCTCTCATGGTAGCTTCTTGACTTAAAGAAATAACCTAAACCTATATAGTAAATTATTTCGGGGAAAAAAAAATACAACCTTTAAGCAATTTTTCCGGTTACATCAGTCACCATGATTTCATTTGTACTTTTTTTTGAAAGCTCCTTACAAGAATCAACCACGATGAAGTTGTGAAGCAAATAATTATGGCACAATAAATAGCAGCAAACTGGTCTGTCAAGGACATGGTTCAAGTACCTGTTACCAGAAAACTATTTTTCCTTTCAGATGTGCAGTCATTCAAACTGGCCTGCATAGCCGCTAAGCATGGAAATTGTTCCACAAATGCCACCAGGTTAAGAAACCCTCCAGAAGCAGTGGGATTTGGGGGCAGATTTCCAGAGTTCGTTCACCGCATTAACACGACTCACCCACGGAACATGGGTGCTAACAGATTAACTTTGAAAAATCTGTGGAAGTATGCAGATTTTTTACATGCATTTGACCAGCTTCTATTTAAACTTCAAATTAGTTTATTGACTCGGTTAATGAACTGAATAAATTAGTTTCTACTTCTCTTAAAGTCAGCAAGGCATCGTTTGCTACCAGCAGCAGTGCACTAGCATACCTGGTGTATCACATGAGCAGCTCCCAGGGTGCCTGCCTCCCTTCTGAGTAACTTATCACAGCCTCTGTAATTAAGACATTCTGCAGCCTACAGGAGTTTATCATTAACTTAACAATAGTCAGAGGGAATCTCTGTGCCTTAAGGGTGGGATTTGTCCAAAAGGGATGCAGCCCTAAGGCTTGTCACTGAAGTTCAGATGCTTTAGAGGTGAAGGCCACGTGCTGTCTAATGCTATATAAAACATGTTTATGATTTTTTTAGATGTCTGTTGAAGTTCTAAAATTATTAGCTCATTATCACAACATACGAACAGTGTGCTGAACTACAAAAAGGAAAAAAATTAAGATTTTTTTTTTTCTTTCTGAACATTTAACCGGAATTGATGGCAGACAGTTTTGTGGATGGTGTGTGCTTTGAGAACTATTTCTTTAGTAGTTTTCTGGGAATTCTTAATCCACATATCAAACGGGCACTTCCAAGAAAATACAATTGTGCCTAAAAGCAATGTGCTTGGTGTGGCTTCATAAACAATCCTGCAGCTGTAGGTAAAAAAAAACAACTTAAATGGAAAAATTTAAGAGCCAAAATGAAACCCACAACACACATGATAATTAAAACGTTAAATGGGCTAGGTTTGGCCTAAACCCAGCGTCGAAGTGTTTTACAGGGATGATCAGTAAGTTAAATTCTTCTTTGGTGACAGAACACAAGACAAAACTCACACACCATCTCTCCTCACAAAAGCTTCTGGATGTAATACAACCCGAGAGAAAACGTTCTCCTCTCCTGGCATTTTAGACAGCAACAATACAACTTGCAACTATTAACTGGTAGAACAGGTTGATAATTACCAGCCAGTGTGAGCTACCACTGCCTTTGTAATCCTCTTCAGCTTTGATTTCAAGACTCATTCTAACCAGGTTCTTAAACCCATCCATGCCTCCCTGTTCCTCCCAAGGAGACTGCTGCAGCACTGCTGCCCTTCGCCCTGCTGCTGCCACCACCTTAGCTTGCTTTTTTTTTTTTTGTTTTTACTAGCTACCACCGATGCTTTCCAAATTTTTTTGTAAATAGCTTCTTAATTTCCTGCCACATTTAATTTTCTTTGCCTTTTCATTATTCAATTAATATTTAAAGTAAAATAAATAATTTAAAAATATTTAAAATAAAATATAAAAAATAAAGGAGTATTTTATGATTCTTTTGTAATGGAGACCTAGACAAAATTCTAAAATCAAATTACCTTAAATTATATTAAAAAAGCCTGGTTATGGCAGGCTTGGCATGCGATGCCAGCAGCAGCCCAGTAACAGAAGTAAACAAGGTCTGCAGGTGAATCATTTTTGCTTTTTGACTAAGACTCACGTAGTTATCAAGAAATTCTCTCCGGCTTATAAAATCAAATATTCTCAGACTTTATCTCATAACTTAATCTTCTGTCTAGATTTTAGTTATCCTGTATATTAATAGGTTCGTTATTTTAAAGTATTGTGCTTAGACATTTCCTATTGTGTAAGAGCAATATCCCAGACAAAAAAAAAAACCCTCCTAAGTCATTGTGTCAGACAGAATTTGATTAAAACAGTTACTGACCATTAAACAGAGCTATATTTTAATTTAATAAGGGATTTAATGCAAACCATTGTTTAACAAGTTTTATACTCCACTCTAGAAGAAATTGATGAGGTAATGCTAGCAGACAGCTTGAGAAAAGTCAAGGATACCGGGACATTCCAAAAATCTTACTGTCTCCCGAGAACATTTTTTAACTCTGACATCAACCATCTAATAAAATCTGAATCCAGCAGAGGTCTTGTGAATGCATTCAAAGTAATTTGATGCAAAATTATCTCCAAGACAGATGAAGTAGGAAAAAACTACTAGTTTTGGCTCAAAGATTTGTAGGAGAGTAGATCTTTGGAAATATACCTGACCTAGCAGCAGTGCAGATCAAAAGCTAGTAGTAAATTGTTTAGTGGGATTGATACGAAGAAAATCTAACTAACAATGTTTAAAAGTACCCACATTTCTCTTTTTTTTTAAAATAATATTCAAAGCAACAAATTAATTTTGAAGTTTGTTACAAACCAGACACCCAATCAGAAGATCAGGAAGTAATAAAGTCAGGATTTGTTTCATTAGCGAAATGCCCTAGAATGTTTCTTCTGACACTCCTTTTTCTTTATATAGCATTACTACTTCAAGTTTACATATTTTTAACAGGAATTATTTCCGGACATTCCTCCCCTGAAACTGTTCTTGAGGACTTTGGCTTTTTGGATTATATGTGAAAATAATTATTACAGTTTGGATAGCAATGTATCCATCAATTTGCCCTATATAACAAGTGAAAGACCTTGGAAAAGTAGGAACACCTTAGAATTTATTTTACAGATCCACATTAGGTATCTAGTTTTTAAAAAACAAACAAAAAAACAAAAAAGCACAAACCCCACAACAATAAAGCTTTCTATTTAAGACTCTTATTTAAAACTTTAAACCTGTACCCCTGACCTGAATGTGGTCTATGTACTGACAACACGCAGCAGCCTTCCCCTGAAGAACACATTTTTACTTTGAACAATTAAGCATGGCTTCTTGATGAAATCCATATGATCTGGTTGCCTACATGTAAATTAAGTTGCATTCTTGGTTTGCAGTCAAGTAATTTGTGAAACTTCTGCATGGTTAGAGAGGCACTGTTGCGATCTTATTTGCTGGATTACCAGGCAGGAAATGCTGACATTTAATGGATGTTAAAATTACACAGAATTTCAAGACTGAACAGGTAGATATGAAGAAAAAAAATCTAACACTTCATCATCAGTATCCAATCTTCATTCAAACCCACGGAGCCATCATCTAAGTATGTTTTTTCAATTGTCTCCCCCCCTGCTCGCCCCTCAACTGTTAGCTGGGTTTTTGCTTAGTTTTCTTGTTTTAAACTGAGCTTGTAACTTAAAAGATAAAGCTCTACACACCAAATTTTTCTTTCTGACATTTTATGAGATATTTAAATATTTTAAATGTATAAGATAGCTCAAATTACTGAAGATGTTTAATGTCATCTTGGGGAACTGCGTAAATCACAACAGATCTTTCATTTTTGTCATAGGGTCACACTACAACGCTGAAGAAAGTCTATAAAAAACCAGTCTATTTGCAGCTAAAAGTCTAGCAATCTGCATTGGGAGAGCTGTATCATATTTCTGGGTGAAAGTTAACTGTTGGTACCATATACTCGGGCCATCTGACCTTCGGTGCTATTACATTTCTTGAAATACTTGAAGCCTTTGAGGTGAGGAATGAAGTTGCAAATAAGACCTAAATCACGTGTTGGCCAAAGCTTGCACTTTGAAGCAAAACACAATTTTCAGCACATCTAATTTGACTCCTCCAGTATTTTTCCACTTAATAAGCGAAAGTATTACTGCATTAAAGAATTACTCACCCGATTAGGGACACCATCTGCTCCACTATATGTTTGCTGAATGTTATAATAACGAAAAGTTTCTGTAGGAAGGAAAACATCAGTTAGAGAAACATGGGATCAAAAGGGAAGCAGAGACAATGGGGTACGACAGTTCACGTTCCTTTCCAACCAGACAGCTTCTGCAGCAGTCACACATAGTTTTCCCTTCCCTTTTCTTTAAAGGTCTTTATTTTTCAATACTCTCCTCAAAAAAAGGCTGGAGGGAGAAAAGCTGTTTACTTTATTATTCTATTTCCTCATAGATTTCATTTCTTGCAATGTTTTTGTAGCCTGTGTTCCTAACCATTCGCATCCTCCCAGATGCGAATTTTAAGATTCCCAGAAGCTGAATGCCACTTTACTTGGTCAACAATGTTTTAATGGAAAACCAGTCATCACTATGTAGAACAATTCACATCCCCTTACGCAAACGCACGTACTTAAAGATCACAGAAGTGAAAAATAACATATCTTTTACATTATTTAATGTATATGTATTATGTAAATAGAACTATATATGTAAAATTTACATAATGTATCTCCTAGTCCGTGTGGGTGAACAACAAAGTAAGAGCCAGCGGGTACCTGTCTGTTCAAAAAACTTAACTGTCACCATCTCTAATGCAACAGACTATTTAGAACGAAGTAAAATAAATGGCAGAAACTTCTCTAACACAGCTTATGTTGCAGAAAATCCAAATGTCCATCATTTTATCGCTCCCTTCTTTTCTAAAACAAGTTAAAATTTTGTTAAAATAGCCTTTGCTAATTCCACTTTTGTCCTATTTGACAGTTTGTTCCTTTGCAGAGTGAGCCAGACTGGGTGTAGATGCGTACGCACACACACACAGTTCCCACAGTCTCCTTAGATCAATTTAAACATGAGCTAAGGAGAACTGCATTCACCAGTCTGGAAATTGGGAATGTGACTACGACTACACAAAATGATTTTGTGGTCCGGAGGAAGAGGCCAGTTAAAAGCAGTTCCAGGGTGGTCACTGCACCACTCACTCGCTTCCTGTCTAGAGAAAGATTTCATTAAAAGCCTTTTCCATGACTCTTACATTTCCGAAATTCCAAATTGCAGCAAGATCACTACAAAAATCAAAGCTATTGCACAAGAGTATGCTTGAAATCAAGCATCGCAGAAAAAAGCATTCTAATAGCTAAATGTATTACAAAAATAAGATGATTTACCAACTGTACAAGACACTGGGAAATATTTTTTCCACTTACATTTGATCTGAGTGTGGAGCACTATAAATTACATAGCAATCATTCTGCTAGCTAAACAAGACAAATGAAATCATTAAAGGAATATTAAACAATAACTATTCCACTTTTCTGTGTTGCCAGAACAAATTCTAACAGTACACAGACTTAAAAGCAAAAAAAATCAGATAATACAAAATTAAGTGTGGAGAAAAAGTTGTTCTATCACAGTAGATGAAAGAATATTCAGATCTTTTAGTTACTTTCTGTTTCAGGACTGGGGAAAGTGAAAAAAAGTACAAAAGGAGGGGAAATAAAGGGTTGAAGATTGAAATCTTCTGTTCAGGGCAAAAGAAGGATTTTAAAGCAGCTTGATGAGGGTACTACACGAGTAATTTTATACTACTAATAGCTTCTGCTATTTTAATGTAGTAACAGCAAAGATTTCCAAGCAATACTGCTATAGGCATGGCACCAGTCCTATGGAGATGCTAAAAAAACCAAGCCCCAGCTGAAAACATTGGTTCTAATCATTACAAATAAAGCAATGTAGTTCATGATCTAGTACTAACCACCCTGCCACCAGTGAAGAATCGCCAGAGAATCAATACTTCATCTTTCACTGCACAAAATGGTGATGCATTTTCAAAGTGAGACTCAAAAATTTTGAAAGTGAGACTCAGAAAGTTTTGAAAGCAACTGGAGATTCTGATGGCCAAATTCAGAACATTCAGTAAAGCTCTGAGTTAGCAAGAAAAAACTGGCCACATGCTGAAATCTAGCCCGTTCAGGGTAACACAGACACCAAAAATTGCTGACCGTGCTTGGAAGCAACAGACAACATGGCCAGAGCCGTGCCCTCGGCCTGCTTTCTGCAGGGCCTGAAAGGAGCAAGGTTTTCTCTACACACTCAACTGAGATAAAAGGCAGCATTCAAAAGTGCCGCTTCACTGGCGAAGGCTGGTTGCAGCGCTCTTTGAAATGAGTATTTGTTACCAAAAAGTCAAGTTCATTATGAGTACGAAGTCCTTTCAGTCTGGTAAAAACCGTAGGTAAATAACTTGGCTAACCACCAATTTCCTGAGTGGTGTAGGCAGCAAGCTCATTAGTTTGTAGCTATAAATTATTCAGTTGCCTAAGTTTTGAGCCTAAGAAGCCTAGCAGATCCTTTATTGTAAATCCTTTGCACCAAATTAATTTCCATTACTTCAGGTCAGGAAGGGAGACTCCAGAATTCATTAGAGTAACACAGTGTAACAGTCAAAAAACCCCCAAAAAAGTCTTCACCCCAGAGCCCTGAGGGAGCTGTAGTACTTGCCTGGATGTGCATTTTAATTACTGCTTTCCCAATCAAGGTTGCACCAAAGAAGGTCCAGAAGGGAACCAGAAAGTGTCCACATGTTATCCCAGCCAGGTCAAACAGAGGGTTTGGAATCTATGAAGTGCAAGGGAGAGAGAAGCTCAGGAACTGCAGCATTTACCAAGATGAACAGGAACATGACAGACTTTGAAGCTTTGAAAAATGAACATTTTCCCCTTATTCAACTTGATCCAAAACTCTTGTGTCTTAATACTTACAAAAATGTTAATGTCGCACCACATAACTTAAGTCTCTGGGATTCTGCTAGACAGTGTCCCAGACAATTCCATTCTCATGGTCCCTTCCTTACCCCTGGATTTTAAAGAAGCTAACAAAAAGTTTTCCATGTGAAATGCACTGAAACCACAGTAAAGCCGTTTTGAGTGATTTATCAAATTTTCTCACT
The DNA here is from genome assembly GCF_017639655.2 of Falco naumanni. NCBI lineage: Eukaryota > Metazoa > Chordata > Aves > Falconiformes > Falconidae > Falco > Falco naumanni. Next base: position 109,551,299 of record NC_054054.1, on the reverse strand, counting down.
GACAAGCACATCACTCTTGGAAGCCAGTGTTCAAAATGATCCCCAGTGATTTCCATCTGAGAAAGTACATTAAAAACTGGCATTTACAGTCATATGTATCCAGTTTAAAAGCACTGATTAGATTTTATTAAGCATATGCATTTCATTTAAAATTAAAAGGTTTTTTTATTATTTTTAAGCCATTGGCTTGATGTTTGCTATTGTGATACTATCTGTAAAATATTTTTGAAATTAAACCAAGAAAGTATCCAGATTCCAACCTTTCACACTTAGCATGCAGTACCAGGGCAGACTGTCTGAGTAAACACACGGAGTATGTATAACTCACAGTAGCAGTGTATTACTGGGCTAATATCCTGCAGTATTTGTGTCCTTTTGTTACACAAACAAATAAGAATGTAGATTGCTAAACATCTTAAAAAACAGTAACTTGCAACTGACTGAATGGAAACCTGAAATCTGCGAGAAAGCTTATGAGGGTTATACTTAGCTGTTATAAACTAGCAATTCAAATTTATGAGCACCCACAACACCACCTGCATAGGAAGAAATCTGAAACGGTCTCTAATCATGCCCCGAAACGGTCTCTAAACATGCTCTGCTTCAGCTAAAATGATTCTTTACCTGTGACAGCTGTCTTAGGCATGGGAGGCTAGTAAATTATTTACTTACACCACAGCCAGATAATTTTGCTCTTCTGAGCCAAGTCTGCTCTAGGTCTCAAGTATGGTCTCTGTTGGCTGGTTTAAGGGGTTTTTTTTCCCCTAAGTTCAGAGTACATTTTAACTACTGCATCACTATCACCATAGAGGGAGCAGCACACTTCAGGTAGGGGTAACCGTGGATGTCACCCATACGTTACAGATATCGCAGTACAAAGGTACTCGACAAGTCCACAGCAGGGTCCATCAGCAGGCCAGAGAGGTTTCTCTTTGTTCTTTTTTTTTTTTTTTTTTGAAAAAACACGCACACGCAGTACTGAGAGTTGCCAAGAAAGCCCACAAAGACAGGAGGGCAAATTCTCACAAGTCACAGCAAGGATCTTCCAGGGCTAATTCCTGTTTTATTCCTTCCCCAGAGCTGCCTTTAGGTAGGAAATAAGCTCCAGACAGTAACATGGCTTTCTTATTGCCATTAAACAACATAACATTTGGTTGACTTCACTGGATAAATCTGCACAGTTTTAAATTCAACTTGATTGTACTTTTACTGAGAAGGCACTGCTTGGCACACAGCAGCAACCTGGAGCTTATTCCCACTTCACAAGCAAGCTCCCTAATCATAAAAAATACACTCCACTAAAATACTGTTCAAAATCTGAAAGTACGATCACAATTACAAGGGCAGCAAGTAAAGGAGACACCCTCTAGCATACGGAGAAGCAGCAACAAGCAAGAGAAGCCCTGAAGCCCATGGGGGGACGCACAAATGCAGGAGCACGCACGCGGCACTGCCTTCCTCACCTACAGATGCAACAAACACATCCAGCTGTGGATCCCTGTGCTTTCTCATTGCCTCTGCCATGTTGAACCTCACCCTTTTTACCACTCCTCTGCAGTTGTTCTGTACACACATTTATAAATCCTCAAGTGTACTGTGGTGGACTCGTGATTCTGCATCCCTCCGGCAGCTCAGTTAAGCAGAGGGAAGCTGGAGCGCAGAGCACGGTGAAGAACAGCACAGTAAGTAGGTAAGAAGTTAAACAAATGTTTCTAAGCAGGAATTACCAAGACTTTACACATCACCTCTTGTGTTTACCAACTCCTTCCTCATGTTCTCCATTTACCCACGCTTCACCTTGTCCAGCAACCCCAGTAACTCATCCCTGCCATCTACAAACTGCTTGGATTGCACAAGGCAGAGAGAACAGCCCATGCAGCGATGGCTCACAAGATGGTGACTAGAGAGTAATGAGTCAGAGGCAGCGAAGGAGCAGCCTAAGAGCTTACTAGAAAGATTTAAAGAACAGCTTGTACCTACGTCTCCACTCTGAACATTAAGACAGTTCACAAAATTAGTAAACAGAAGTTGTATGTCAGCAACTATAATCGGATTAATTCTTTCCAGCTAACACAAGTTACTTACATTTGAGAAAATAGTTAGCACGGTCGTCTCTACAATTTAGGAAACTAGAAGAGATGCTAGACAAGGGTGGAATTAATACCTCATCAGCTGAGCAGCTGGCTAATGGCCGTGGGTATTCCGGAAGAATGGAATCATAGGGGACCTACACTTCCCCTCTTCACTGTAATCGCATTTCTGTGCATCACAGCCCACTTCTTGTGTGTGGGATGGAAGAGTAAGGCACACCATTCTGACCAGTTCTTATTAAGCTTCCAGCAAGACATCTAAACCTCAAATGGTCCCATATTTTTCTAAGCTAAAACAACAGTATTATCCTACTTAAATCCTAAAATACCATCAGTGGAGATGCTTGTATCACCTCTTACTTAGAGAGAAAAAAAGCCACTTTTTTTCTCTCTAAGTAAGAAAGATACAAGAAAAAAAAAAGTTTGAAGTTCATACAGCCATGACTCAAACTTGCTTCCTCATTCTCTCTCTCTGGTTCCTAATGACCCAAAGATATCGCCTGATCAGACTTAGAACAATTAATATCGATGGATACCCTAATGAGGATTTATGCAGGTAGTTTTCCGCTCTTCAGTCTACGTATACCTTTGAATTTGAAGATGTCAAGCACTGTAAGCTACAGTACATAAACACATAAAGAAATTATAATACAGTTCCAGCAGAACCTATAGGTAGTAACACAGCTCTTGGTGTATCTTGCCAGCTAATAATCTGGGCTGGGAAGGTCTCAACAGGGTAACTGTCAGCAGGCATAAGATCTGATCTGCCAAATATCCACTATGGCAGCGCAGTGAGCAGCAGTGTGCCTGTGCCTCCGTTAGAGAAGACACGGCCTCAACATCAAATGCAGGGAGCATCCCCGGTCTGAAATGGAAACATAGAAACTTCTTGAATTTTAAGAATGTCTTAGTTCTGTCTCTTGTAAGTCCTCCTCACTGCAACAGGCCTTTTGCATCTTTAGTAAACTGACCTGTTTTTATGGGGTTTCACCACACTACAAAATGAATCGCTTTATCTTTTTAAAAAATGGGATCCCTTCCCACACCATTCTGTTCTGATTGATTAAAAAGGAAACAGCACTATCCCAAACTCATTATCTTCCAAGGAGAACTAGTGTCAAGAAGCCCAGCGGTGAAGCTGAAGGAAGCGATCATGACTGTTGGCTGTGCTTTTATACAGAATTCGACGTGTTTGGTACTAATCTAGGACTGGAGTTTCTCCATGCTATTGCACTTGCCAGTCCCACGGCCATCCTGTTTCTCTAAGCACCACAGAGAACACAGAAAGAGCTAACAGGGCACAAAGATGCAAATAAAGTCAAATAAAACCGAGTCACAATTCACAGCGTTAATTTCACTGCAATACATCTGATCTGCAATTTGTGATGATAAACCAAACGAACTTACTGAAGCACAGGCCAAAATGCCGAAGAACCCAACCTTCTGCACCAGGTTCTGGACAGCCAGTTTAGCCCGGGAAGCAAAATCCTGCCAACAAGAAAATGAAGCATTAATGAGGCAAAAGTCAAAATTACCCAAAAAACCCTCAAAGAGGTCTTTTCTAACCTAAATGACTCTATGGTTCTTTGTATGTGATTTCAATGTCCTCCATACTTTGGGATTTTCTAACTGGCAATGGGAGATTTTTTAAAACAAAAAAAGCCAGTTTCAAACTCTGGGCTTAGAGGGAAGGCAGAGAAATTCACAATGCTCAGCATGAAAATCTGACCACCCACATGTATTGAGTTTTGTTTTTCAAAACTCTGCAAGTGGCACTTAGTTCACACTACTATGGAAACAGGTTTTCTAGTATTTATTTCCCTTCTCTTTGAAATGCCAGTGCTGCTTGTACCTTATTCCTTAAACAAGCAAAGGGAATCAATTCCTGCAATACCACTTACAGGGTTAAAAAGGTACTTTCTCAAAACACAAGAACAGGATATAATGGGATATAATATCCTATATATTATATTATATATATAATTATATAAAAACATATATATTATATAATACTATATGGATATAATACCCTTAGATATTTTCTCTCAAACCCAGGATCTTAATCAAAATAGCTAATTCCAGCTATTTTCTACAACAGACCTGTAAAATTCATTAAATCTATAGAGCTGAATCTAAAATACTTTCAAAGCAAATGTGGCAGACCATATGACACCTTAGCTGTTCTTTACAAGGCCATGCTAAGAACATGCTGCCTACTTTTATTTTGTGACCATAAAACTTTCAAACAAACTTGTGACAAACTCCTGAGTCTCAAAGTTTACCAAATACACAGTAAATATTTTAAAAAGGAAAAATAAGGATTCTCACAAGCAGTTTTATTTGAATGTGAGAAGTGAATTTACATGAGAATAAAATTCTTTTGAAGCAGACCCGTCAAAGTTACACACAGGGTCAGTATTACCGATCCAGGCTTGGCAACAGTAGTTGCCTGACTACTTTGAAAGCTGACTATCTTTGGTAATAGCAAACTTTGAAAAGGGATTATAAATTATTTTTACAAACCCTACAGTTAAGCAATAAAAAGCTGATTTTTCCACTAGCAATGTAATATTCACCGATTTACATTTTGTACAAAACTATCAGATAAATTTCTCAAGGGAATGGCTTGAATCATTAATGACATTCTAAATTCCACACTATTGCAGTGTAGAATTTAGAATGTCATTAATTATTAAAGCAACTACAAGATAATCCAGAAAAATTAAATGTATGCCATTGTATCTTTGTTACAATTCTCTTGAAGCCTTCAATACTATACACCAACACAAGTAAACTACAACTACTTGACAATGTTCTTGCATATTATTTAAATTCTGAACTACAGAACTGACATAACTTTCTATGCTGGATGACTAATAAAAAAAAACTGTGCTAAGGCCATTTACTATCTTTTTACACGCCTTTTTCAAGTAGCAATTTTTCTCCATTACAGTGCCTTAAAATTAGTTAAATTCTCAAATTAAAAAAACCCACCAATTCTTATTGAAACCAGAGTAATGTTATTTATTATACTGCATGTTTGAGAAAATAACCCAAATTAATACGAATGTTTCAACTTAAAAAAAAATGCCAAATGAATGAGATTTCCTACATCCTACAGTGGGACACAGGAGAATATAAAAAAAACTTTAGAATATTCTATAAGGGGAGAATTTGCTAACTTTCATCAGGAGTAACACCTTGGGATCATGCGTGTCCTACTGCAAAATGGAACAGATGAAATATTTACTCTCTGTTGAAAACTCATTCCTGATATTTTTCTGTTTAACTTCTGGGATACATACGGCAAGCGTGAGTGATTCAAACCCACTCCCAGCGAGGCTGATACCAAACACTTGAGCTTGTGTTAGCAGAAACAGGGCTAGAACATGCCTACATCCCAAGTAAAGTAAATTTTTTCAAGTTTTTCTGTTAAAAAGAGTGCATTTTGACACAAATTGTTATAAATAACAAAACATGATCATTTACCAGTGAACCAAGTCCAAAAATCTTGCAACATCAAGGGCAGTTCCTTCTCAAACTAAAATTCCCTCACGAGTATTTCCAAGTTATTAAGCAAAACTGAAACAAGGTAATACAGGATCCCTAAGAGGGTCAGCACTAAAATACTCCTCCAGTCCCACTGAGGATTTAGGACACGCAATGAAAAGGACACAACACTCCTCTGCCGACTGTGACCACACAGCTATCAGCACAGGAAATAAAACTCCCACTAAGGAGACAACAGGTATCCCGATTCCTTAACCAAGTACAGAAGTACAAATATGTCTTCAGAATTTCTCTACAAATTCATTTGAAGTGCAAAAGTGTGCTAACACAGTAACACTGTCCTTTCAGCAAGAGATTTTGTGCTTTGAAAAGGTGAACTGAAAAAGCAGTGCCTTAAGTAGGCATTTCATAAGATGTCTCGCCCTGTGCTCTATAACAAAGCTGAATGTGACCATGGTATTTTCAGTTCCTATTTTATTCACCATTTCACAATGCTCATGGGGTTAGAACAATATTTTCACTTTTATAAGGCAATAAAGATTTTTTTCACAGCTCTATAAATCTCATTGTAAAGGATCTTTAAAATAAAACACTACAATCCAATTATTCAAAATAGATCCATGATGTATTTCAGTGGAAATTGTTCCTACCCCAATTTTAACATATTTACTCATTATCTTAGACTGCAGTGCTAATACACTGTTGTATTAATTTTCACAAGCTGGCATTGGAAACAAACTCTAACAAGTGACCTATAAACTAATGCTTGCAGCACAGCTGGTTTAATAAAATATATTATAATTACATATAGATTGACTGTATTAACCTAGTATAAGCACATTGCACCATTTTTCATCAAATTTCTTAAAAATAAACAGCTTTCCTCACCCACATTTCCAGACTGCTGCAAAATGCAAGGCTGCTTTCAAACTAATTTTTTCACTCCAGCTAAAAACATATAATTTTTGTTATAAAACCAATGATGAAAGTGTTGAAAAAGTGTAACAAGTCTGTCCCTCAAAAAAAACCCAAACCCAAACTAATTTTGGGGCAATTTTTCTCACCTTATTAATTCATAACTTTTTTTTAATAAAAAATATTTTTACTCAGTTTCTCCTTTCAAGTTTTTTTACATTCATTGTCTATTACAAAGTACTCTATGGAAAGCACAGCCATAGTTCTAAAAATTTCAGTCAAGAACTTCTAGTTTGTCTTCCTTTTTCAAGTTTTCTAAATAAGCTAAGAGATAAGGATCTTTTTTCCTATTTTCTATGACCTAACAATCATAGCTACAAATTATCTGCATGGTAATATACACATCAGGGCTGCAACAAAACTACATATTTGCAGTCACAACATTTACTTTAATGAAAACAAGCTCAGAAATACTTGTTTAGTTGCTTCCTTAAATCTTGTTTGTCAAATCTTTGCGACATCTGCAATAATAATAAAAAAAAACCCTTAAGAGTTTCATTTCTCAGAGAACACAATCATCAGTTTCACAACTTTTACCTATTTCACAATATAATTTTTCTGTTATAAAGCCTGCGCAGGGAACAATCTTTTCTCTGCTTTTTTAAGCATTTGAAATAGAAGCAAAACAATTTTCATAAATCAACTGATTTAACTAAAATAAAGTAAAATAAAAAGACATAAAAGTTCAGCTACTTACAGGCAAAACATTTTCCCCCCAAATTAAAGTATCTAGACAGGATCCGACTCTCAGCTAATATGATTCATTCTCTATAACATTTCAGGATCCTTTAGTTCACTATGTCCCTTTCAAAGATGATTTGGGTGGTTTTTTTTTTTGGTTTGGAAATAGATTTCCTGTGACTGCTACAATACAGGCAAAGGAAGGTTAAATGATTAAACATTACTTCATTGGGTTAATCATCGGATCTTAAGAACTGGAATAGAAATAAGAGGCATAAAAAGGTCAGTGGCAAAATACTGATTCACACGTCTCAGCTGGTGGCTTGAAGAAATTCGTTTCATATCTGCCTTCAGTAAACGGACATTTTATTGGTACCAGCATTTCATTTTTACATGTTGGCAAAGCAAAAAACCCTCCCAATCTTCCAAATATAAAGGGAGAGTAATGAGAAATTACAAGTTTTGCTGCTCAGTAAGATTTAGCCCAACGTTCCTCCTTTCAATATGCACTATGGTGCAGTTTTGAGTGTAACTTAACATGGACCATTTGCCCCCAGGAAAAAGCCCTCCTTCTAGAAAGAGCGAACGGACAATCTTAACTACTAGGTTTCATCCCACCCCCCCGTTTATTTTGTTTCCATTTATAATTAAATCTATTTCTTCTTTCTCCCTTCATTGTCAAGCACACTGCACAAGCTCTTCTGTACTCGAATGAAGAATTCTCGAGAAAACTCGAACCTCACCAGATTTAGTTAACAAGCTCGAGAGCAAAAAAATGTCAAATACCCATTTTTACTCTTTCCCCTCTGTAACACTGCTTTATTATCAGAAAAAGAGAACGGGCACAATTTATTGTGTGCACCAGAACTGCAAAGCCTCTTTTCTTCTTAGTCTCAAAGAAGGGAGTCGATGGATCCATCGCAAGTACCCAGCCGATGGTTACCAAGGAACTCTGAATAATCAGCCTTGGATTGAATCCCATCGTCCTCACAGAAACAACCCCAAGGACTTTGACAGAAGGTATTTGCTTGAAAGACTGCACAGATGGGCATATAACGATTATGTAACGTAATGGTTTATTTTCTACCATGAAGTTGCTATCAGTTTTTAGGAGCATCAAGCAAGCTATGACTGCCTATCACAACTCAACTCTTCCTCGCACGCAGCAGCGATGATAGCCATCAATCTCTGAAAGATACGATTCGGAGTTTGAATGATTCAAGGCCCGGAAATACTCCTATCACAATTCTTCTTCCTGCTGTAATTACCTTAGCACTTTACCAATATATGGGCAATATTGGTATATTGGTGGATATAGCACAGAGAGGAAGGCCGGTAGAGAAGAGAAGGAATCTATGAGACGAAATTCTATCCTAAGCTCAGAGCACATGCACTCCCTGCTAGCAAGAACAGCCAGTGCCTTGATGTAGGATCAGGTGGAAGTCAGTGACGGAGTATTAATGCAATTGCTCAAGCAGGATATTAATCACCTGGCAGATGGTAGCTTTAAGAAATTCAAAATAAATTTCTGGAAGGTTTGGGAAGGGTTATACAGCATTTCTTACTCTTAACAAAAACCAGGATCGTGAATGAATGTTTACAAAAATACAGAGGCATAACCAGAGATCTCAATGGAACGTGCTGCACCTTGATGGTCCTCTACAAGCAAGTAGAATACCGAGGTTGCTGTGGAGACAGATATTCATCCGAGTGCCAGCAGACTCTCCTGATGCAAGTGTGTAACTTGACTGTGAGGAAGCAGTGGACAATCCTTCAAGATTCAAATATGATTTCTACAATTCCTGTAATACATTCTTACTAGAAAGTCTAATTATCCAAATAATAATCTGAAGAGAACTTTTTTCCCCAAGGATTGAAGATGATGTATGAAGCTACTGCCTCAGATTATTAAAATTATAAATTCCTTAACATTTAAAAAGCTGCCTACAAAGACAGTGCTCCTTTTTATGTAAAAATCTGAGTTATGTTAAAAATGAGCTGCACAATATTTTGTTTCTTCTGGCTTTCTATTACAGCACAATGGAATCAAACACAACTTATGGGAGAATGACCACTTGTGGTTAGGCAATGAACTCTAGAATTTCAGAGGACTGGGAAGAATTATTAACTCATTGAAATAACGTATTAACTGCAGAAGAGCAGTTTTAAAGAAGTCAGAGAGCTACCTACAGGCTGAGAGGTTACAACATACCTCCAACGCTCAGAGAGCAGATCAGCAATGACGTTTAACAATCAACACAGTAACCCGGGGTTAAGATGAGGAGAACAGAGATCAAGATAGAGCCGATAGTCACTGCCTATCACTGCGAGTAGTTCATTACTCAGTGACCAAAGAAACCATTTCATACCTCTCCTGCAAGACATCAAAGGTAACAGATCTCATGAGTAAGGTTCCAGTAAGTTGCAAGCAGAAATATTTTGACAGTGGTTCATGGTGGTACTGATCTCCCACTCCATCAGCTGCGGTGACTCTCAACATCACAACGCCAATGGAAAGGGCTGTGGATCTCTGTTCTAGCTTTTTCAAAAATCCTTCCAGCTTAACACAAACAAGAGGCAAACTAAAAGGGGATATTTCCAGCTTGATGCCTGGGTAGAAGAGGGTGTGTGAGGTACGGTTTAAACTGACTTATCACTTGAAACTCCGGGAAAGAAAGGCCCTTGTCTTGGAAACCGAGCTGTCAAAAGTCAAAGCTAAAAGAGGTTTTCAAGGATTGCTGAAAGCAGCTAAGGGAAGGTGGCAGATCTAAGCAAGTAACGAAGTTTGATAAAAAGTATTTACATACAATAAGCACAGGACAGGCATTCCAGATTAAGAGGACTGGCTAAAATTCTAAGCTGGAGAGGGAGGTAAATTTCACTTCACAAGACCTCTGGGTGTTCTGAGACACTAAATACTGGAAAAGGAACAGGGTAATCATATGGGAAAGTGACAAGCGGTCCACATTGACAATAAAAACACAGTTTTAAAAAGTACAATATGAAGACGACTGAACAGCAGTGAAACAAGGCCCTTGACTTCGCAGGCTTTACCAAAGAACTGTGGAAAGACAAGAGAGCAGTACCTACAAAACCTTATTAAACAGATCGCGTCAGAGATCCGAGGACTTCAAGCTAGTAAGATTTCAAACCATTATTCAGAATATTTGTAGGCAAAGATGAACATACAGTAGGTACTACATACCAATCCCAAGTCAACAAGAAATCAAATACACAGGTGAATTCTTCTACTAGCCTTTCCTAGGGCAAGAATACTGAATATAGATTGTTAAAGGACTGCACAGATTTATTTCCACATCTGTTTGTGCTCAAATTCTTGAGGCTGGCTGCATGTTAAGGGGTGACGCTGCAATCCACAAAGATAATTGGAAAGATGCTCATCTGTGGGACTTTGTAAACTCAGACATATGAGTAACTACAACTAGTTCTTGTGCCAGAAAAACTGAAGTTTTTCCATAGAAAATACAGTTAAACCTATTGTCCTCATAATCAGATTTTAAAACCACTGTTAGAAGACAAAGACTTACAAAGCCATAGATGGAGCCGTGTGCAGAGCTGAACCTTTTGCAAGCTGTATGTGAGCAGAGCCTAACAGAATGCAGCATTCGTTCCCACAGCAAGCTTTGCTTTCCTGGTCATTTTATTTGAACCCGTTGTGGAGCAAAAGTGTGAAACTCCCAATTCATTATACGTAAGTAAGACCTCCCGTTAACACGAGCAGGATTTCAGTCAACCAGCTCCAGATTAAACTATTAGCATTAGGAACTTGTAGGCATTTCCTTAATTTCATTAACTAACTGTAAATGGAAGAACATTTAACTTCCCTCACTTCTCACTCTCCCCTAGACCTTGGGGGAAGCAACAGCAAATGCTTTTTCATAATAAACTCTATCCCAGGTGCTTTAGTTTCAAGATTTTAGACTCTTACAATCCAGCACCATGCACAAGTTTGGAAACGACGTACCAAACTGAACACAGATTACAGATCTCAATGACTTAGTAAGCACTCTCAATGCCAGCATTTTCCACAACTAGAACTGAAACTCTCAGACTTTAACATAAGAAGTCCTTTTGCTTCACACTGTAAGAAATTTTGTAAAGAATAAGACACAATTAAAGGAAACCGTCTGAAGGAAGAGGAAGGAGCACGTCCTTTCAGTCTTATCAGATCTGTCCTGTACAGCAGTAGCCCTTTCAGCCACATCCCCTGCCATCTCTGCTCCTCAGTTCACGCCTGTGCAGTAGCATGAAGCAACATGTCCCCTTGACACTTTGCAATTCCACAGTGGTGCATGAAAATGTGAAATAAAACGTATTATTTCTTTGCTTGCTAAAGAACTACTTTCTCTTCACTTCTCGTTGGAGATCTGGCAGTGAGCAGATCCTGCAATCTATTTCATGGAAGCGAGCCGTCAGTTTGGCATGTCAGGGAAGCAGCAAGGCCGTTAGGACAGTCCAGCTTGGAAGAGATAACCCAGAGGGGCTGTGCAGCCTCCGGTCTTGGAGGGCTTCAAGACCACACTTGACAATGCCCCGAGGACCTGAGCTGATCTCACAGATGACACTGCTCTGAACAAAACAGCTGTGACTAGAAACTGCTTCAGGTCCCTGTCCAGATGAATTTTTCTGTGATTCCATAAGGAGATACTAGCAGCCACCTACAGAGAGAAGAATGAAGTAAAGCAACAACCTGTCCCTCTGGTTCCCATTGACCTCCACAGCTTTTGCTTCTACAGTTGAACGTGTGCACTGGTATTGCCTCCACTGGTGTGCCGGCTGCCTGAAATACCACTGCAGCTGCACGGTGGAGTGCTCATTTATCTCAAAGCTACAACTGCAATTAGTTATTGTGTGTGGCCACAGGGCTGCCCATCTAGTTATGTTGGCGTGACGAGCAATGCCAGGACATTGTCAGTTTCTTTTAATCCATTACAAATTATCAAGTTCTATTTTTGGGTGGTTTAAGAGCCAGACGTTACAAGGAAGGGCTCATGCTTGCTGGAACGAAGCAAGTTACTGCTTTGCTTTAGCTACTATCATCGAGAAAGGAAGGAATTTCTGATAACCAGACAAGTAGACTGACCCTTATCAATCTCTGACAAATCAGAGCCAAAATCACCAGCACTGAAAAAAGAATACACTGTCCCTCCACAAAGAACTTAGAAATAAATTCAGGAAGAAAACCCACGCACAGAAAAATCACTTGTAGGATAAAAGTGAACAACTTCTAACACAGCTGACAAATCCTTTTGCACACACAAGGCTTCCTACTCAGCCTAGCCAGCAGATGTGCAGCGCTAAGCATACCTCTCGCTTGTTCTCCCTCGGAAGTAGCAGAGGTTCCCAGACAGCTTAGAGAAGTGGTCTGCATACCAGACTCTTGTACAACACAGATATTTAAACAGTGTCTGGAGCAGAGGCAAAAAAAAAAAAGTAGCCATTTTCTTGATTACGATACCATAATTAATTTCTATCAGTTATTGAAGGCTGCCCCCGAAAAAATATTTTTGAAGCGGTTTATCTGATCCAAACTTTTGATCTTTTATTGGTCTTTCTCAGAATAGCGGGAAGTGAAATCCCAAGTATTTAGGACCAAGTTTTTCCCTTAGAAACTTGCATTGAGCATTCCCAACACACATAGAACATGCAAATCCAATGGCAGAGTTCGACTAAGTGCTGCTCCACATCGATGGTGCAAATGCAGCTTGCAAGATTTCCAGTAAACGTGGCGGCATCCTTTCTGAAAAGGCTACTTTCTGTTGTAAAGTTCGAGATTTGTTACTGAAAAAATTCATCTGAGCTAGTATCCTAATATTGAGCAAAAATATTGCAAAGTAATCCAGATTTTTCCAGTGGCTAATTTCTGATGTACATGCTTACTTGCTAAACATTAAAATGACAGAGGGCCAAGTAAAGGAGTTTTAGGGAATAGATCTTATCACAAAGAGCCGTTCAACACAGAATGTGAAAAAGTCATCTCTCTTACCATTAGCAAATGCAATGTAATGCTCATTGCTGTTTTTTCCTTATCTGTAAGCAGGTGTGCAAATGAATAGAACAATGCAGGCACAAGACTGCCCTATTCTCTTGCCAGTGTCCAAAGAAATCCAGCAAGGAGGTGGCTTACACAGTTGTTACTCATAGCTCCTATTGTCCATCCTCTGCCTGTATTAACTCTTTGCTACCCCTGCTCTCAGGAAGGCTTCTATAAGGAGTTCCCTTATCTAAAGCTTTCACTGACTCGTTCCAAAGCTTATTTCAACTCAGGAATTTTGGAGAACAATTTAAAACTAAGCTGTTCCTTAGTATATTCACTGCTTCACACACCCTCTGTGGAAAAAAACCCACCACATGTCACTGTCAGTTCACTGTCAGTCTGCCATCTTACTATCAAGCATTCACAGCAAGTTTCTAAAGCAAAGCTTCAAGGTTTGATTAGTTTTGGATTTCCATTTAATTAATTAAAAGAGGTAAGATACCTCCCCTACATCTATTAACAAAGCCAGGCAATCAAACTTCAGGAATGCAGTGGGTGAAGACAAGCCTCCTGGTGGCCACCCATCAGTCAGCTCAGACCAAACACCAGCAATCTCCTCCTTGTACCGCACAACTGATCCAGTGAGGAAGCTGAAGAGGGAAGGGGGTGACTGGAAGACTGAGCAAGAGAAATTACAAATGGAATCGGATGTTGGGTTTAAACAAGTTATTTCTGGGAAAGAAGAAAAAAAAGAAAGTAAAGCTGTTCCAGTTATTGTATGTGACTCTGCCACTTCCATTTTTATGATAACTGCTTTATAAAACCCTGCCTGTGGTCTGCTGGAACTTCTTATTTCTTGTCCCAAATACCCTGAAAACCTTTGGATTAAACAAGCCAGCAGCCAGGGAATCCTTTTCAAGCAGGAACTTATCAGATACTAGCTGTTAATTTAATCACAGGAGAGATCCATTTTTAATTTGGCCACCTTCTTTTAAACTGCTAATTAAGTAACATTTTGCTTATTAGTTGAACCTAATCATTCCATTTGAGTGAAGTCACAGTGTCATGTCAGAACACAGTGCTGGGTTCTCGAGTAACCATGGCTGGGTGTGGTAGCGTACTTTGTTCTGCTTCTGCAAAGAGAAACCCCACATGAAGATGCAGAAAAGCAACCCAGCTCAAGGCAGCAGACCCTTCAGAAAGGCTGGAAAGATGGATTTAACACCTATCTAACTGTCACTATTGCAAGAGTTCACCAGTTTAACTCCTTGCAGACAAGAAGGCGACTCTCAGAGCAGGAAGTTGTTCGGTGGAACTCCTGACGCAATGCAAACCCGAGCAGTTGCAGCTTAGCTTAATACAAACCCTCTTGAGTCCACGTTGACAAATTCTTTAACAAGCCCTGTGGTTACAGGGAAGCTGGTTTCAGTCTGAGTCACTCCAGTTCAAACAGTTTACTGGAAATGGAGGGGAGGGGGAATTTTCAGAGAAGTCATGTGATGGCCAGACAAACCACAACCAGTAAAGGTTCAGTGGAGTCAAAAACAGGTCCCAGCAACAACTGACAGTCAGTGTGCAGATGGCACTCGATCATTTACAAACCAGTCCTGCTGCACCTCAGCATTTAGATCGATTTAACCCTTTTTCAAGCTTATACTGCTTCAGAGGGAGGGCACAGTTTGGAATATAAACAAACAGCCCTGGCAGATAGTAACATAGGCAACTAGCAAATATTTTTACATGGAAATTTGGCTGCAGCAACGCTGCACAGAAGCAAAGCCCGATGTGTAAATCATTAGTTCTTAAGAATATGCCACTTAATGAATCCAAACACTTAGAGCCATTAACGATTAGATACACAGCAAAGATATTAGTACTTTCTCCTCTTAGCAAGCAGTACCATGCTACAGCAAGGGCCCACGCATTATGCATTATCACAAAGTACCTTGAGGGAAGCTGGCATTAAAAGCTTCATTTTCACCAGAAACCCCCATCAGCTTTAAGTGTTTCCCCATGACAGCGACAAGATGAGAATGCTTAACAACCAGCAACTATTAAACGGGCAAAAGAGAGTCCCTGCACACGTGTGTGTAGACATGAAACTGTACAAAAGTATGCCTGCACCGTATTATTACCAATGTGCTGCCCCAGCACTAAGTAGTAGATTCACTTCCCCTAATTGAGAGGTTGGTTTGCACGGCGGCACTGGAGATACTCCCAGTGGCTAAATGGGGAGCTCTGATAAAAAAACCCCACAACTCCTTTGCTCTGGAATTCGTCTGGAAGAGAATTAACAGCAACTGAGGTACCATTTCAAATATTCATAATTTTTAAATACTGCCTTAACAAATCAGACCCAGTTGCTCTGTTCCTATAGTGTGCTGGGCTCTGCATTGTGTGGAGCTCCGAGGGGAAAATGAGAAAGAGCGCCCTGCTTGTAAACCACACTCCTCCTCCAGGGCAA
The DNA here is from genome assembly GCF_017639655.2 of Falco naumanni. Classification (NCBI taxonomy): domain Eukaryota; kingdom Metazoa; phylum Chordata; class Aves; order Falconiformes; family Falconidae; genus Falco; species Falco naumanni. The sequence continues at coordinate 109,535,581 of NC_054054.1, read as the reverse complement.
AGTCACTCAATTTTAACAAGAGCAGCCACAAGGCAAGAGAAACTCAGACACTCCCATAATGTAACTGGGACTAACTGGTGTGCACACACAAGGACGCAGAGAAAGGAGAAGTGAGTGCTCCTTTAAAATGAGGGGCTTTTTCTCAAGTATGCTAATGCAAAGTACAACAGGCTTACACATCATCTGCAGGCTAATGAGTTTTCTCCAAACGTAGCTCAAGGAGACAGGTCACTTAGGTCTGAGATTTAGGACAGAAAATCCATCAACAGACTCTTTAAAGTAAACAGTATTTTATGCTGTGTAACACTGCATGGGGCACTAAACCTTTATGTTGTTTAATCCTTTTTTTTGGTTGTTTTTTTAAAGTGCCAAGCTAGCAGGCACATTCACCCTCACAGATCCTTCAGGCTGGATATTATATTCGTGGTCTATTCTCACCATAGAAGATCCTCATCTGTTTCTCAAAATCACCATTGTTTTTGAGAAATAGCAGCGACAAGCTTTCTAAACAAAACACACGCACGCAGAAACGTCAAGCCATTTGGCTTTGCCTTGTAGGCATACAGCCGCTCAGCAGAAGTAGAGGGGGAAGCTATTCTTCAAAATCCAACACCCATTTTCATGCCTTTCAAAAAGGCAAGGATGAAGCGAGACCTTTCTACTGAAAAAAAGGCTCCTGTCTCTTGACGTCAAACATTTGTAGTAGTCTCTGTGGCATGAGACACTTGTCACATCCCCCCTGTTTTAAGCATAAGGCTTCGACTTGGGAGAGTGGGAGAAGCTGCTGTAGGTAATAAAAATTGTTATTGAGCAATTTAAAAATAGACATCGTAACTGCTCATGAATAGCAATTACAGAACAAAGAGTGATAAGCTCTGCTGAAGATTGGGATTTACTAAAGGTCATAGGAAAAGGCAGGCCTGTCTCCCACAGACATCTAGCAAAAACACGACTGAAGCCAAAAGCAAAAAGGAAGTCATATTAGCAAATGGAAAAAACTGAACTGTCAGTTTTATGAGTGCAATACAATTTAATCCGATTGTCAAAGCCTCATGTTAAGAGTTTTATAGAAACCAAACCACAAGTGGAGTTTAAAAAGATTTTTTCTTTTTCCTGGCCATCCATCCTCAAAACAACATGCTTCAATCCAAATTCAATTGCCAAGAAAATAAAATCAAAAGTACTGGTAAATAACACCATAATTTTTCTTAATTAATTACACAATGCCATTCGTTTACTAAGGGCAGTCAATACAGCTAGCTATATTTTGGCCTGTCCTGACAAAATGCTCTCTAGCAAAAATTTTCTTCCCAAGAATCTTACTGTGCCTTCTGGAAACCAACTCTGGCTGCTCCCACAACTGTACATGCATATAATTTGCTGGGAGAGTTTCAGTAAACACAGATAGCATTTCAGCTAGCAAGTCATGTATTCAGCGGGTTTCACTGTTTGGTTTGGGTTTTTTTTTTTCCATGACTTAATTTTTATACAGTTAGGGATTACTTCGCAAAGCAAAGACTGATGATAAAAACCAAAGATATCCCCACCCTGCACGTTTAAAGAATTTACTACTTACAATAGCAGAAAAACCCTTTGGAACTTTCTAGTAGAGGGAGGCTCTCGGGAAACACAGGGTTTACTGTTAGAATTACTAGATTGCACTCAGTATTTCCAGACAAACCACTTTCTTTCATGGAAAAGCTTCACCCATTTTTTGAAAAGGAGAAAAAAAAAAGTATATACTTATACCAAGAAAATACCCTGGCAGAACATTTTAAAGACATCAGTGGATGGTAAATAGCATCTGCTGGTTTTTTAATAGCAGTCTCATGACCTGTTTCAACTTAGTAGCAGACAAAACAGGACAAGAAGGAAAAATACAGCAGAAAAATTCAGTGGCAAGTAGTTTGAGGAAAAAACATTTGATTTCCTCTAAAACAGTATCACTAACTCATGAACAGGATCCAAACTCCAAACCTGAATGAAAAATCATCTACATAATATCTGACTCATGTACAGCATCAGTCACAAACAATGCTGTAACACAAGCACTATTTAATCCATCAAGAAAATAAATGACAAGAGCAACAAAAAGGGATTCAGAGCAGTTTGGTTGCATCTTCACATCAAGGGAGGGGGAAAAAAAAAAATATGTATGTTTCCTCAGGCTGATGAATAGGTCATGCACTGGCCCCTGAGGGTGTTAGTGGCAAGGCAGGCAAATGTCATCTCGAGGGGATGAGCTGAGACTAAAAAACCATCTCCTGGCCCAGGGAGGCTTTAAAGGCAGCTGTAACAGCCATAATCACGGAGCAGCACCGACTCGACCACTGGTTTGTTAGCCCACTTTCTTCCTACCTTTATTGTGCTGTCTCTAGAAGTCTGAATAAATGCAGTATTTGTAGCAAACACTTTGGCAGCGCTATCTGTATGTGCTTCAACAAGCTGTGTTCTTGGCCTCCCATCACCAGAGGTACCTCTACCCAGTGCAGGATCTTTTTCCATCCCCCTTGCAACTCACACAGACTGATTTTTGGCCCATTCCCATTTCGTTGGAATGATTATTTACTTCATCTAGTTGTTCTGTTTTATTAATTCTGTTGTTTTGCACTGTTCTTACTTGTGCAGTCTCTGCATGTTCCAGCATCTCCTCAAATTCCTGATACTCTTCATCATCAGGTTCAGCACCAGAGAGTCGGGCCGCCCGGGCCATAAAATATGGGGGCAGCTCTCCAATGGCTGTGCCAGCACCCTGAGAAAAGAATAATTCGGATTTATTTTTGTGTTTATTCTTGAACAGGAAACATGCGATATGCACAGTCCCGTGGACATTTCAGGTTATTAGAACTGATGAGACCACTGATTTGAGAAGTTTGCTTTTCCCCAGCAGGTCCCATTCCTCACTGTTTCAAACAGAATGCTGCTGCTCTTCCCCTTGTTTAGCACAAGGCAGCCTCTCTCAGCGCAGACCACCACGCTGCAAGCCAGCGGCTCCCAAGCTGCGGTCTGCAAGGTCGGAACGCCACGACGTGAGCATCCCTGGGGCCCGGCCGAGCTGGCAGCCGGTGGCCAGCTGCAGGGAGCCGGTGGCCAGCTGTGCTGGGGAGGCTGCAGCTGGGGAGCCGGCCAGGCTGGGGGCCCCGCTCGCTGACACCATCCCTGACTCAGCACAGTGCTGCCATCTCACCCCACCGCATGATGCCAGACACATTCGCCGGCATGTGACAGCCCTGGCTTCAAAATGATCTGGGAACTCCTCCCTGGTGCCGTCACGTAGTTTACTTGTTCAGTCATGAGACCTTGTGCAAGTGTTTATTAGAAAACAGGCTCGAGTTTTACTACAGCTATGACCAAGGAAAATAAGGTTAAGCAAAGCCTGATCTCAAGTCTTCTCTCTCCTTTACATGGAATAAAGCAAGCCAAGAGAACTCGAGATGAAAGTAGCGTTGCTTTCTCACCACAGGAAAATTATATTTGTTTTCTCAGGACATCAAATGACTCATCTCAATCTTGTGGGTAAATGCAACTTTAGCTTAACCAAGGAAAAAAACAGAGAGACAGCTAAGATTGAACATATGGATAAACAGAGGCTAATGAAACAGGAACTTGGACTAAACTCAGAATGGTTTAAATATAGGACAGGTAATAGCACAATAGTTGGGCACCACACTGGAAAAGTGCTAAAACTTAGCTACATGCAGATGGCTTTTCTCTCTTAGGGTCAAGAGTGAGTAACAAATGCTTTTCCACTCCTTTGAAGCAATGTGAAAGCTTTTCAATTTCCTTTGTTCCTGCTCTATATGCAGCTGCAAGCAAGGGAGAATTCCAGCTGCTGTGGCTATTCCAAATCAACAGGTCGTGGTCTGAAAAGCCGCCGCTCTCTGTAGTTACCCAAACTGTTAAATTCTTGGTGTAAGCATATAAAGTGCACAGCCTCGTATGTTTATGCCCTTGTTTTCCACAGAAGAAAAAATTACACCAGTGCAACAAGCTGAACTTCATTAATCTGCCTATTTCTGGCACAAGGGGAGATAAGCCTGAAAACAGTAGCAACAACGTTTCAGAAAAATTAACTTGAGGTTATGTTCTCAGGGTGATGCAAGAACAAAAAGTCACATTGCTTCTCCAGGCTCTGCCAATTTGCTTTGGCTTCATTTTGTTAACAGAGGAAGAGGGCTGCATGCGTGTACTGGACATGAACTTTCTTTAAATTGGGTAGGTCACATGCTCATTATTACAAAACATTTCAAAAGTGCAACAAAAATCATATGATTTCATGTCTGCTGGAGATACGTTCTTTAAGTGCATTAAAAAAAAAAGCAGCAATTAAGGGATCCAACCCAGTAACCATTTAACTGCTTTTTGTATCATTAGCTGTCCATTTTCACCATTTCACTTTGAATACCAGTTTTACATGGAGATTCCTTGGACTAACAACAAATTGGAAAGGCAAATGCTAATCAAAATTCTTTTACACAAATACATTCAGAAAAGGAAACTGGGAAATTACTCTACTAGAAAGAGTCTTTTAAACAGATTTTATCCTGGTCAGGACACAGGCCGCCTGTTCTGCTAATCCTGAGCAATTAAACATTTTTATTCTTTCCCCTTATTTCTTGTAAAAAAACAAAAAAAGCTGCAACACATTAAAAATGTAGGGCACTATTGAATTCCTCGTCCCTGTGGGATGGAAGGCTGTGAAAACTGGCATACACCTAGCAGATTGTTTTTGAAAGTCCTTCTGCAGGCCAGGACTGGTGGAGCCAACTATTACAGTGATTGAAAAATTCATCATTTTCATTTCACCCAATAATTCCTTAGATTCAGTGATATTTAATCCTCATAACACTCATTATCAGCAAAAAGGGCTATCACTGACATGCAGGGGAACAGTAATGATTTTAATCTCTGGAAAAAACCGTACCTGGTTTAAGTTGGCTGAAACAGCCGCTGATGTTTTTGTGATCTGAATCAAATCCCTTGTGCAGATAAATCCCCACATTCAAACCTTGCAGGATACTTAGTCTGGGCAGCTTTATAGTCGGAGGTCTGCAAAGTCCCCACTGGGACCGACCTGCTTTCAACATTTCACATGAAAACTTATATTGCTACCACCCTCCTGTCTCCCTCCAAATAATCAAGGAGATTGGCAAGATTTCACGCTGGAGCCTTTCAACATAATTTCACTTTACAAGTCTAAAGGAAACGGGCTGTTGGTGGTGTTGGACCCATTCCTCACAGGGCTCCATGTGTTGCATTAGCAGCACATCTGTATACATCCAATAATTCCTTTTCTTTTTCATTTATCCAGTATTTATCATAACTTCAGATTTTACATCTAATTAGAAGCTGCTGGCCCCATTAAAAAAAAGATTTTGTGAGCTCATTCAATCACACCGATTAGGAATTAAACTTAATATTCCTGATTTTAGTTTAAAAGCAGAAGATTTTATTTTATTTTTTAAAACTAAGGTTTTGATTTGCAAAAATCAGCATTTTCCCTTTCTGGAACTCATTGTTACTTTCCTGTTAAGTGGACGTTTGGTTTGAGTGTGACAGAATAAAAAATAATTTTCTTCAACAGCTTCCATAAAAACTGAACTGGAATTAGGACAAAAGAAACATACTGGAAGAAGCAGCAGCAATTGCCAACTTGATTTGGCTTACAGGAAATTAGCAAGCAATGTTTATGTACTCATGAAACATTCCAAGAAAGCATAACATTACACTAGACACCACTGGTAGACAGAGGATGCTCCCAAGGGAAAATCTAGTGGAGACAGAGTTCAGTGAAAAGGTAGCTGACAGTGAATTTGAAGGCGAGAAGAAAGAAAGAGGGGAAAAAGTGGGATACAAACATTCCGGCTCGGTCCTATTCCCTTGGCCTTTCCCTTGCCTGAACCAAGAAACACAACTCAAACAAGAGACCCAAAGTACCATTTGTTCTCCCTCATGGCTGCTCAGAAGGATACAAGCTTTCAGGGCTTGCAGCTCCATTAACTCATTTCTAAACTACTTAATTCTCATCATAGTTCAGCTATTTTACATGCTTAAGATTAAGCAATGGATGCTTACGCTGAGCTACATTTTTATTTTGCAACCCTAGAAACGTAATTGTAAATGCCATTTTTATTACTCTAGTCCTCATTAAACAAACTTAAGCAGAGGGGGAACAGGAAGAAAATAAAAAGAAATCTTATATTTACAGTCTTAAAAGTACTTGCATCTTTAGCTACTTATCAAGCACTCCGGCAATTCTGTCTTCTCATTAGAAAAAGTGAAATGCAAGATGTACTTTGCTTCTTGAGAGGGCTTTAAGTCCACTTTCTTTCTCACTATTTTGACTTTGGTACTGCCACACATTACTTCAGTCTGCAATGCGTACAACCTAACTGGAATTTCTGTTAAGTAACACAGCTGCTGCTAATTTAAAAAGTTGTAGTGACCAAAGTTGCCTTAATATATTTTATTTTTTTTTCTTCTTCATATCATTAGAAGGAATACAAGGGCAGACATGAGATACCATGTATTTTCAGAATTTCCAGTCTCTACATTTGAACTGGACAACCAAGAATTCCATAATAAAGTCATCAGCTAGAACAGGAAGTCAGTAGTAAAATAAAGTTCATTTGGCATGCAGTTCACAGCAGATGCGTCTGTGTAAACTGCAATTCAAAATAATCTACATGTAATGAAAAAACCATCTAATCTGACCAAAATTCTCCAAAAATCAAACTTCTATAAAAAGCTGTGGGGGGGTCAGAGGTGGTGGGGGGGAGAAGGAAAATGCAAGGGAAGTTCCAATGACAGCGTTTCCTAAGATTGTGATTCACTTAAAAGCTAACGTAGTTTTCCTGTTTTAAGTGAAAAGTTTGCCATGGTGGAAACAGGCAGAGAAACAGAAATAAAATACATAAATGTGCAACATAACACACTCTTATTTAATCCAATCTATTGATGCAACCCAGAAGAATATTTCAGCTATATTAGAGCCAGAGTCCTTCATACAAATAACTGCAACTTCACTCAACATACAGGCTCAACATTTTTGAAATTATTTATTGCTTAACTGCATGCAGTGCAAGACCTGACAGCTGCATGATCATTTGGGATGCAGATACCCTTTCTGAAACTTACCTTTTACATCAACAGCTTTGAAGTACATGTTTTCTGCTAGCATTTAGAAAAGCAGCGGACGCTGCAGTTGATAGAAAGATAGCCCAGTAACATCCTATTACTTCTCCTCAAAGGACATTAACATTATCCAGGGCTGGAAGGTTGATCACGAAGGCAACTATTCACATTGCAGATACAGACATTACTGTTGGCAGTGTAAGCCATCATTACTTTGCTAATTCAGGAATTGTTGTGTATTGCTGGACAGAGAAAATAAGTGTGTAAATTAAAATTGCTGAAGTTTTATAAACCAAACCTTACCCACATGCAGGCCTCCAGCCTGACTTTTGAGATGATGGCCCATAAAGAAATGGATCCTTCAGTTGTCTCCTCATCAGGGCAGATAATTTGATCCGGGTAAGGAGGCTCAGGAAAATTAACTGAGTTACATTCATATGCAGCAAGAGTAACCGATGCTATGTGTGGACCCTGAAAAAACACAAGTAATTTCAAATGCATTTTAGGTTAGTTAGAACAAAAGTTAAAATGAAAAGCCCACTTTTGTCCCTGATGCAAAGAGCCTAGGCTAAAACCTAGTGTTTCTCACTTTGGCCATTAATAATGTTATATATGTAAAATGTCATGCCGTTGTACAGTAGCTTGAGGTTGCCAGGGAGAAATAAGAATCTTTACTTCTTCAAAAAAGAGGAAAATTTTCAAAACTTTAAAATGTTCTCCTTAAGGTATTTATAGCCTACAGCTTTATTAGAGCAGGTGTTTTCCCTACTGTTGCTTTTAGAGGATGGAGGCATTTAAATTCTGTTACATTTTTTAATTTTTATTTTTTTACAACTGGGACTTTACAACATCTTACAGCGGACCTTCTTAACTTTTGGAACTTTCTCCAAAACACAGTTGCTTAATCTGTGTTAGATTTTCTGCATATACAAGGAAGTGACCTTACTGCTGTTTGCAAAAAATGGTTTGAAATATAAGCCAAAAACTTAAATGTTATTTGTCATTTAATTGAATTACTTCTAGTCTCCATCTTACGTTAAAAGATTTTTTTGGATAGACCTCCAAATACAACTGGTATAAAGATCTATTCAAGAACTGAACTGCTACATATGCAAAAAACCTGAAAGATTTGCCATTATTTTAATACAAAACAAGTGAGAAGCAATTCAAATCATCTATGGCCTGAACACTAGATGTTGTAATTAAAAAAGAAATCACTTAGCAAAAGGTCAGGGAAACACTGTCCAGGGAAGGAGGAGGGGAAAAAAATAGGGAGGGGGAGGAAAAACGGACAACTACTGAGTTAAACTAAAGTCTTATCATAAAAGCACAGATTTAAATAAAACTTAAACCTTTCTTCAGGTGCAGAACAAATTGCAAACACCTTAACTTCTGCTATTTATTATGTGATGGATCTTGACATCATGCTGGGAAACATTGTCAACAATTTTCTACTTTTTTTTTTTTTTTTTTCCCTTTAAATGAGTCATGTTTCATTAGACCAAGAAGGGAGCCTGATACCCCCAACCAAATCAAAGCTCCATTTAATACAGGGTAACAAGGGAAAATGAAATAGACCTCAGCACTGCCATTCCCCTGCACCAGGCTTCCAAAGCTCACTTTGAAATGCAGGAGCCAGAGATACATTCAGAGGACGCCTGCAGGCTTCATTTGCACATTAAAGGCTGAAATTCCACAGCAGGTCTCACACAAAAGGTGAAGCTCAGCTGCTTTTTCTAGACTGGCTGGGAAGAAGATTTTAGTCGGGTTGGGTTCGCTCAGTAACATTTCAGGTCCCACTGAAGAGAGCAGAGCACAATTACATCGATAAGGTCATTTTTTTAGAGGCAGTGAAATAAGGATGTTGAAAAAAACCCACGCCGGTTATATTTTTCTGTATGACAGCTCCAACTACTGTTGTCATACGTAACCAATTGAAAACAAACCCATTCTTCTGGCAAGCAAATGGTAAAGGGCAAGCTGCTCTGACACCAAGCAAATTATTTATTCCTTCTTACTTTACAGGAGACTAATTCAAAGTGCTTTGGCATACTTCAGACTATATGAACACATAGGTGTAGCTTCCCGAGATGAAAAACGAGACACAGTCCCTCTCACAAAAAAAAAAAAAAGTTCATTGAAGCAGAACTGAAAAAGCGGGGATCCAGAAATTGATACACGAGCGTGACTTTGATATGGAAGGGAGAATAAAGAACGGATGAATGAACCAGTGACTAATAATGTATACTATCGACATCTCTATAGGTCTGCCCCAGTGGCAATGAGCTCCTTGTTGGTACTTGTCGCAAGATCATCCCTGTCCCCAGCAGCTTCATATCTAAACAAATGCTAGGAGAGAGTTGAAACTTTCCTAGAATTATAAAGTACACTCATGGCAAACCTGGGAACCTCTTTCTCCACTGTACTCTGACATTCAGGGACTTCAATCCCATTCCTTGCTTGCACACACACACCCCCCCCGCCGGCTCCCTTGGGGGAAAAAAAAGGGTCTCAGGCCATCTTCCTTAAATTAATGGTTTTCACCTGCAGAAATTTGCAATAAAATTCTCCTGAATAACAAATTTGCATGGAGGAAATCCCCCCCCCCCCCCCCCCCCCCTTGAGTTGTAAATGACCATTTCCTACCTTCCCTTGAGAACAAGGGTCAGGTTGTTGCCAAGGCAGTGAGATACAGTGCGTCAATCACGAAGTACGGTTTTCAGTTCCACAAAATTCAGAAGACATACCGCACTACAGTGTAACTACAGCCAGCTGCGGCGGCAGACTGTTGGTTTCAGTTTTCTAATAGCAAAAGACCAATTTAATCACTACTATACAAGGTCCCCATGCCCTTGCAAGGTTTCAGTGCTGGCATTAGTAGCGTTTCATCTTGATCTGCAGCGAAGGTGGCTGCCCAACCTCGGGAGAGCAAGCAATGCCAAAATGCTAGTGGGAGACGGCTCCACGAGGCTCTTACCATGAGCAGCTTCTCTCAACAGAGTTGCCATCCTTGAAATGGCGTGATGGTCTCAAAACATTGGCTCCTGTTAAGAGAGCTCTCCCAGCCTCCATAAATGGCTCCAACAGGAAAAAATTTACAAGTAGCCGATGGAAAGAAAAAAAGGCCTTTCACAAAGCAGCTGTAAGTGGCCAACGAGCCACCTGAAGGCTACGCCAACTGAACGTAATCCTTCCACTGCAATGTAAACAATTCTATAATGGAAAAAAGTTGGAGTTATGGAACCCACAGAAGCCACATTTTAACTGGCATAAGAAATAAAGTATAAACGGTTCATTTAGAGTGATGAAGTGTGGAGTACTGGAAGTCTGAGCGAGCCAAGGGAAAGGAGAACAATCCCGTGTCCTCCCCTGGCAGCGGAGCCCAGCTGCCCCGCTAGTCAGACGGACAAGGGCTCCCAAGCTTGGCAGGCCGCGTGCAACTTCTCCGACATCTGCTTTTGTTCTAGCTCAGCCCTGAAAGCTTACCCAGAGCGTTATACTTCCACAACGCCTGGTTACCAAGCTCCTCAAAACAATGGTTGGCTAAACAGGACCATGGCTGCAATGGGGTGGGAGGAAGAGCGGGAGGGTCACTGGTGTTTCTTAACAGAGGTGCCCTTTTGCTTTCTGTCTAGCAAAGTGATGGTTGAACTCTGAATGGAACAGGGAACCAGCTTCAAATGGGCTTTAGGTGTCACCTTTGGAGAATCTCAGTCACTATACACTCAGATGTTTTCTCTGTACTCCTCCCCATGCCAGAAGGATTAATTCTCATACAATTTTTTAATCCTCTTCACAAATAATACCTCCTCCACCCTTTCCTCCCAGTTCTCTGCATGGGGCTGCAGTAAATACTCAGCATTTTGCCTCTCTGCAATAGCTCAGTTTATTTCAACACTTTAGGAAAACCTGGAAGATATCCCTCCTCGAGTCCAAGTGAAGCTCTACCTTTGAAAAGGGCATTTGCAAAACTACTTCAAACCTTGTCATACCAGACAACAAATATTAAACCCAGGCGATTCAGTAGACACGTTGCTTGCCAAACCAGGAAGAGTCGCTGAAAGTCAAGGCATGTAAGATCCTGAACACCAACTGTCTTTCCCTCGTCTTCTTCCAACGATTCACCCCTCCTCCCCTCCGCCCCCCCCCGCCTTTTAAATTGCAGGAGGCACTAACAAGAGCTAACAGAGAAGAAATTGAGACACGTTCTGCTGGCTCAAGTGAGAAACATTTGCTTGCCACTACTGATGACCAGAAGGAGCCTGTGGTTAGGCTGGAATGCGATTTGTTAGAAATATCTGTACAATTTACAAATCAAACAAGACAAGATCTGGTCATCAAGATCAACTCAACATAAATCTGTTTTTTAGCAATAGTAATTTAGGGGAGTTTGGAAATCCCTACCTATATGACCCCGATGTCTCGCAGAAGGTAACGAACTCCTGAACTCACAGGCCTTCAGAGAAGTTTTAGTTCAGTGACTGAAGGCAGCCAAGTTAGAATAGACACTGCTAATCCTTAGAAGTGTTATTTTAAATGCTGTAGTATGAAATTTCTAGAAAGTATAATCTTTTAATCTATAAATTATGCCTGGAAATTCATCAGTGCAAGTAGAAAGAGACGACAAGCACACGTAAAAAAAAATCAAGAAGTTAAACCCCTTAAAAATATGCTGATATGTATAATTCTTACAACAGAAAAATCTTTACCATAAGTGACTGAATATCCAAAATGAATAATATTTTCACATTATTAATCATTCTGAGCACCCAGACTATGAACACAAAGCTATAAACAAACTCCACATCAAGTGTTGGTTTCTCACATGCCCCTTCACAGCACAGCCACCCTGCTGAAGTGATACAAGCACACCAACTACATCTAATTTTAACCTTTTTATTTTTGGGGAAGATATAATTTTAGACTGGCTCTAATTTAGAAACATTTCTCAAAGAAAAGTGATATGTCTGCCAGCAAGAAAAATATTACACTGAACTCACTGCTGAACTTAATGCACTAAAAATCTGTTTTCCTCCATGGATACACTGCTGTTCGTACTGGGTTCAAGACTCGGCCCTTCCACAGGGGGGAAACATGTCATGCTATATTTGATTAAGATAAATTGGAAAAACAAAAGCTTGCTTCTCATGGGAAACATCCTTCAAGCCTTGCCCCAGGCTGCGACTCATCTCATACTTATCTATGAAGTCATTACACCTCTCAAGAAAGTAACACCATGTTACAGCATCTTTTTTATCTTCAAGAGCAGTGGACAACTACCCACAAAGAAAACTGCTCTGTGATTAAGAACAGAAAAGCTTGATCTGGAGGTGGCTAGTAAATATGTCAATTCAGTCTGTCTGTCTGTGCTAAAAGATTAAAATGTCTCGTGATTCTATATAATGTCTGGTATGCAGTGCTGGCTGTAGTAGGGGGCTGAGAATGAAGAAGGATCCCATACCTAGAGCATCCTCAAGTGACACAGACATCCATCAAGTGGTTAGGCAGGGCTAGTTTTAGCACATTGTCATGGCATTTCAAGCGATGTATTAATTTTACAATCACGTGTTTGTTAGCAAGTTTCTATTCCCACTTCAATCAAGCCTTGCCCCCCAGCACGGAGCTGATAGAAATTCCAAATGATGAGCCACAAGCTCTGAATATGACTGAACTAGAACCACCGAGGGAACAGGCACGCGGTACCACTGCATACATAACAGGGCCACGTTGCTACTTTGAGGAGTAACATGAAAAGCAGATGTTTTTTAAGGCTGTAGCCACACTACTTTCTATAGGAGCAGAGAGACTCATGTCAGGGAAAGGCACAAATGGAAGAATCCAAGTTTACGCTCCGGTGCTGACAGAATACAGATATAATCTGTCAGCATTCCCTCCTTATCCTTCCCTAGCCACCCGCTTATTAATTCCGAAGACTAAATCACAGCATCTATTCAAAATGACACGAGTAGTGACGACTGGCTTGAACATCTCCAATTAGAGATCGTCTTGCACTGTTACCATTATTTAAAACCTGTTCAAGGAAGCAGTGACATGAAAAGCACAAAGTGCAGGCTGTGCATAAAAAAAAAGCAAGCAGAAACTCCAAGGGATCAAACGAGGAGAAAGCATAACGTGACCTCCTGGCAGAGTTATGAGAGAGAGAACCAGGGACGAGGAAGTCGAAAGCAGATAATGAAAACAAGGTGCCAGCATTTAAAAGGTAAAGTCCATCAGCCTTCGAAAGGAGGAGACGAGTGTACCCATCACCTTACTAACTCCTCAGCTTGATGCAAGTTCAAATCACTACACATAGCTTAAATATTAACATGATGCGATATTTTGCGGACTTCTGAACAGTCGAAGTAAGGTAGCTAATCCTGCACAGACAGAGGCACTTCACACGAGCTGTTCATTGCCACAGTTCCAACTTCAGATAAACCCCGCAGGCTCTGATGTGCACCACTTCCAGCAGCACAGGAGCCATAAATGGCACTTGCAGCCACACCATCCCGGGCGCTGACTCATGAGGTCCGGCAATCCTCCGTGGGGCTATGTGGGAGGTTATTGCTTCCAGCTGTCCCACCAGCCCCTACGGCAGAGCTCACCACCCTCGGAGCAGGGCAGCGGGGGTGCCGGTGTCTGCTTGGCAGTTGCCAGGATTGTGCCCCACAGAACGTAAACCACCGGCGCTTCCAGCTCCTGTGAACGCGCCAGGCTGGGGGCTCAGTGCACAGTCCCCAGCCAGAGCCACAGCCGTTGGAGGGACCCTTCTTCCACAGCGTAACCTAAACCACAGGTGTTGGTCTTATTCTCTGCAGGTATCTATCGGCATCCGACACATACAACAACAATGGGTGCACTTAGAGGGACTAAGACTCCAAATGAATAGTTCTCTCTTGGAAAAAAAAAAACAATTTTCATCTCTGATCTTTTAGTGCAAGCAAGCCACCAGAAGATTTAAGAAACACCCAGGTTACACAACTCATCTGGCAGCGGCGTCCAGCTTAATTCATTGGACCCTTCCAGTGGATCACAGTGCATTATTCATATCAGTGCTGCAGTTTCAAGCAGAACAGAGCCCACGTGAGTTGGAAGCATGAGTTCCTGTCAAGAGATGGTTAGCAAAAGTGACTTTTTTTTTTTTTTTTAAGTTATATGTTGATTCAAGTATTCCAGGATGTTCTAGTTCATTGCAGAAAGCTTAGGACAGCTGGAGGAAATAGGTTTAAAGGCATGAAGGAAACACAAGTGAGAGAGTAAGAGTCACAAACAACCCTCACACAAACAGGATCCATCCCAACTGATTTCAGAATTAATTTCTGTCTCCTGTGCCCACCATGCATTTTTCTTTCAACTCTCTTAAGTCAAGAGCAGTAATCCGAGCACAGATAATGGACAAAAAACATTTTTAGATTTCATTTGTTTTAGGCTTGCAAGTTTACATGTCAATTGAAGAACAGTATGGACTGGAAATGTACACCTCACTTAAAAATAATTCAGTGCTGGGAAGGGGAGCACTGCTGCACACCCTCCCACCTGGCTGAGGCAGCTCAGCTTTTGTTTCTCACTTCTTCCTTTACACACAGAACCCATAGTTTTCCGAGTTCCTCACACTTATTTTGAATGATCCACATGGAAAGAGCAAAACTGGATTTTTTGTTTTTCAGCTTGTCACCTGGAGCTGACAATCACCACGAAAACACCTCTGTATTCAAGTTACTAGTAAATAAATGGAGAAAAAAGATGAGAGTAGGTTCTGTGACTTTCCAAATTATTCTGTCTGCTTCACGTAAGTGGAGTAAGCCCTGTTCTGTGAGCTTTTCTTCTTTAGATGAGCTACAGTAATTTTACGAGTCTCCTTACAAGCTCAACTCCTGGAACCAGACAACTAAAAGGAATTAAGTTTGATTTTAAAAAGTTTTCTGTAGTCCTGGCAGGAAAAGGTTTTTCTTTTTATTTGTGAGAGTTGTAAAACTACTGACATGAAAAATTATTTTTTTTTTTTTTTTAAAAAAAAAACAACTAGTGGGCTTATTGTCACACAAGGTGTCTGCATGTTAAATCTTCAGATAGGGTTAAAACACGACTCACTTCAGCAGCAAAGTACCACACTTTTGGGAGGCCAGAATGTGACCCCTTGCCAAAGCCAAACCCTGGAACCAATTCAGGACAAAAGCCAGACACTGAACCCTCGAGCCCAGATAAACTCCAACGGGCTCTCTAAAGCCAGCCCTGTCAATAAGAACACTGTCTTTCCAATCCACTTCTCCTTAAAGGCAGGGTTTTGTTCTTTTTCATAGCCTGAAATTATTGCCGTGCTCTCTTCCACGATGCTACAGAACACCCTAGGAAGAAAGGACAAACCCACATATCAGAGTTCTGAAAAAATTCGAACTCCTGCGTGACCTCCGCTCACAAAACATTCCTATTGTACCTTGCGCTTCCTGTTTGTGCCGCTCCGCAGCCCTGCCACCCATGCAAACCTTTTCAGCAGTTGCTCCACTTGGCTCTAGCAGCGAGCGAGCCGAGATCCACATTTCAGAAACAAAACCACAAGCAAATGCAAAAAGCTGAAGCTGGGTCTGCACTTTTGACCTGTAAGGAATTTGCTTTCATTCATCCCCCACCACTACAGACATAACGGACCATACACACAGGAGGGACGTTTATCACCCGCTTCTCCCGCAAGGCTTTTTGATAGACTTTGATTATAAGTGGAGTTTTGTTTGCCTCAGCTGCATCTGTTGCAATCCACTCGCCAGAAGTGAACTGAAACCAAATCACGAGGCAGAGCATCGGGTGAAGATGGCAATAGTGGCATGGTCCCCACCGAGCTCTCCACCTAGTGCCCCCCGCTCCACCAGAGCCTGCTGCCTGCCGGCCCTCCGCAGCAGCAGACAGACCTCCCCAAGATGTACAGAGGCATGACTTTCCCAACGATTCCCAGCGAGTCACCCTGAGTCATCTTCTTTTGGTAATTAGGTGATTCGTGCCATTTATATTGTAACATACCACCAACAGAAGAGAAAACATCTCAGGACTAAAAAAAAAAAACCTCCATGCTGCTAAAACTAGTATTTAGAGTTATTAATCATAATAGCTTTATTTCCTACAGAACCACATCAGGATTACTATTTTTAAACTGTTGTTTTTAAAGAATTGCGAAAAACCTTTAATGGACTCTGGGAGAATAAGCCAGAAGACTTGTTTTGAAAGTGTCAGAATAAAAAGGATTCTTGGAAAAGCGGCCTGCTTCCCTATTTCTGCATTGAAGATCTGCACTGTGTCAGCCCTTAGCTCAGTGCCAATCTGCAGCAGGAGAATTGTTTCCCAAAAAGCCATGTCAAATTTTGCATTTAGTGCTGGCTACAACTACAGAAGCAGCATTAAACTGGGAATCAATACAGCAGACAATGTTCAGAGCCTTTATAATGTATAGGAAGTTCCCGAATCACAGAAATAGCAATAAAAAAGCCTATTATCAAACTGACAAAGTTGACCTCTCTCTCCTACACTGAGATGTATGCAGCAAGAATGTTCTGGTGACCAACAAGATCCAAATCGGATGTGATTAACCAGGGGCAGTAACATCTCCTCCACGCTGAGACTGCTTTAGACTGTAAAATCTACTTTAAGCAAACTGTTTCCAAGTCCTCTCCTGTCAGCTAACCCCAGGATCTCCCCTGGCACTTGAAATCACGCTGCTCCAAAAAGTGGCTTGTGAGAAATTCTCTGAAGAATCCAGACAAGTGACAGTTTGCAACACTGGAAAAACAGCTAACCCAGGCAAGGGGAAGCAAGCATCCAGAGTCATTCACATACTGCAGCTATTGCGTAACTACTGCTAGATCTGCCCAGCTAACAGGCTGTGCTTATGAACAGTTTAATGTAAAAATAGTGGCATGCAGTAAATGGAAGGCTATATTTGAAAAAGATGCACCTGTGTCACAGCTGAAGAAGTGCAGGCACAGTGTCTGAACAGGTGCCTACATGCCATCAATTCTACCCCTTGGCCCTTAATGGCAGAGACAACAGCACAAGCCTCAGCAGCACATGGGTGGGCCCAAAGGCATTGTTCTCTAAGCATGTAATTGCATTCCCAACAATCTCACTGTACATAGAGATTTAAAATGAGCAATTAATTAAAAGCAATTTTAGAACACTTACTGAGCCTATTCTCTATTGCCAGCAAATCCAGGTGCTAAAGCAGAAGAGGATTTGCTGTTTTGTAACTTGTCATTTCTTTGAACCAATAGAGGAACACGTTTTACCATAATGAAGAAATGTAAAGTATATGGAACATGAAAAGTAGATATCCAGTAATGTAAAAGTTAACACAACAAGTTCCCCGCTAAACCTGTTGTATTTCTACTTTCAGAGGCAACTGCTGCACAACTAACCAAGCAAAACAGTTTAAAACTCCTCCTTTGGAAAGGTGGAGCTCCTAATTGCATCGTTTCCAGACAGGTTAAATCCAGAACACTATTCTGAAATTATTTACCCCTAAAAGTTGCACCAGTCTTCAGTTAGCACCCTTTCACACAAGGTGTAGGCTCAAACCCCGGAGATGTGAAGCAGCGTACTACCACCCTGCTGGCACCTTACACACGCGTGTCGCTGATGCAGCCGTACCGACAGCAGTAGCAGCAGGCTGCTCGGGCACTAAACCGCTGTTTTTACACTCCCACTGCCATCTAGAGGCCACAGAGCACATGGAACCCACCCAGTGACCAGCCCTTCGGTGCCCGGAAAGGGTTAACTGACCTGAATGTACAGTTCATGTTAATCACTAAATCTTGCATAGGAAAAAGAGGAAAACGAATCCCTGCTTCCCTTTCTTCCTACACTGTCTTTATGGAATTCCCTCAGTATAACAGAAGCACGCTTACCTGCCTTATATCTTTGAAGCCAACAGGTATTTCTCCTGTAGCATTACAAATTAGTTATCGGTGGTACAGTTTCATCGCATTTTATTCTATAATCACCTTCTAATTATTCAGTGCAATCTCCTTTGTTTGGTCTTCCCCTCCTAACAAAGTCACATGAATCCTCCCCTCTTTTGTTCCAAATAAATACCTTCGTTACCAATATGAAACTACATTTCTTAAGCGATACACCTGTAATCTTCAGAAGGCTGTTCACCTCCTATACACACACCGTAAGTTCTAACTTTTCTATTGGTTTATCAGTATATTTTGTATATATATTACTTTAATGTCAGCTCAGGTCATGGCCTAAATAAATCCGTTAGGTTCACATCCCGCACGGGAAAACTTAAGTGATATATTATGAAATTTCATTTGTTTTCTATTCAAGTAATTTAGCACTATTTAAACATCTGGATTTTTAAACACAGAGTGAAATAAAGGTCAATTCATTCCACCTTCTTTTAGAAAAAAAAGCGGTGCTGTTCTATGAAGACTTCTTTATGTGACAAAAACATCTTGGAGTGGCGCAGGGTATAAAATGACAGCACTCTTGCTACCCTGTCAGATCAATGTACAGCGAAGAAACACTACTCACTTTCAAATACAGTTTAAAATGGTGCATTTCTTACTTACTGGTTTTCTGAGACAACGTGTAAAAATTAAGAATAGGAATTGTATGATAAGCTCTCCAAACTGCTTCAAAGAGAATGTCTAAATAATGGGAAATGTTTGGTTAGCGGAAATGTAAGTTGAC
This sequence comes from Falco naumanni, assembly GCF_017639655.2. Classification (NCBI taxonomy): domain Eukaryota; kingdom Metazoa; phylum Chordata; class Aves; order Falconiformes; family Falconidae; genus Falco; species Falco naumanni. Next base: position 109,516,765 of record NC_054054.1, on the reverse strand, counting down.
TCTCACTGGTTGATAGCCCAAGAAAATACAGAAAAAGCAGAATAAGATTAAAATCTACTATTTAAATTGTCTCCTACTTGCTGATTTAAATCATGAGCAACTGGTTTCTACAGCAGACCTGGAATTGCTTTCCTTTCCCTTCCTCTCCCTGTGCTGCTGAAGAGCTGGTGATCCCACCCTGCTGCGCTTTCACTGCCACGGCAGACTGGCAGGGCACCCACAGCGACTGAGTTTGGGAGCCTGACTCCAGCTCACACCCCACTCCATGCTGGTTTGCCTCTCCAGCGAGGCAGAGCACCTCAGTTCGGGACTGACTATTTTGATTGATTCTCCCTCTGTCCAGCCCATGTGTCTTACTGTCCCTAAGCTATTAGCAGCAGCATCTCTGCAAGCCAGAAAAATCCGTGCATTGTCAATTCCCTGCTGTCCAAGCACAAGCCAGCGTTACATAAAAATGTTTAGACAGTGTGTTCATCAGCTCTACTGAATTTCCATTTCCAATCATTTAGACTGACAGCAGTATTTTTGCCTAGAAGGCTATGCATGCATAAACTTGTTCCTGTTCAGCAATAGTTTCCTTTCTCCTGCGCTTTCTACCTCCACAGTCGTGAGGCAAAAAGCTGCACTAAGTTCAAGACTCCTGCAAATGCAGCCCATACCAATGTCGTTCGATCTCACAGGCACTGCCCTGCCGTGTGGAAAAGCACGGGTTTCTTGTTTCATGTAGTGTTTTCTGTGTTATTGTTAATGATTAAAGCAGTTCTGAAAGTAAACATCTGTAATTGTTCCAAATACAAGATGACATTTGTTGCATAAACTGGTTTTAATTATTTTGTGGCCATGAATCCTTTTCTTAAATCCAGGACAGTGGTTTCATAAACAAGGAACTAATCCAATGGCCAAAAGCAAAACACACCCAAACATTTCCCTAACTTTCCTAAGTCGAGATAAACAACATCATGCAAATTTTCAGAACAGATATTATTTTATCTTCATAGACATATATTTTTCTTGCTATTATTTTCCAAGCCAAAGTAATACAGACTGAACTTTAAAAGAGCTGCCTATTTCAGTGGTGTCAGCTAGAAAAATCATCATTTTAAGCTACTAAAAAAAGTATGCTGAAATATTTTAAATGGAAACATCTGAGCTGCACACTAGAAAATGTTTAATTTAAATTAATAAATTAGAGGACAGAGCTTGCAAATTTTGACTCACTGTTTCAAAGTGAGGATTAACAGCAGGGTGGTATCTACAGCTCAATAAACGTATAGCACACAAACTACAAAACGAGGTTATACAATGTAGAATATTACTAGTATTCACTAGAGCCCAGAAGCATTACACCAAGTATTTCTTTTCCTTCAAAAGTACTTAATGTTTAGGATTTACAGAATATTCTTTATTTACATATTTAAAAATATGCAACAATTAAAATGTTCAATTCAGAAAAAGCACAGTATGGAAATTTCCTTACCAAATAGAGCAGAAAGGTGTGGAGACCTGTTCCAAGTCCAACAGAGGACAGAATGCCTAATCCTACCCAGTAGGCACACCAGAAGAACTTTTTCTCCATATACCGCACATACTGAAAAAGTCACAAAAAAAAGAAGAAAAAACAAGAATGTTTATATCTCCTAAGGGAGAAAGTTAAAACTACAAACTAACACAGATAATTACCAGGATTACAACAACTGAAATAGAATCCTAGGTAATCTATTTGTGATTTATTAGAATTACAGCAGACATGTAAAGAAAATAGCGCACTTTCAAAAGAAAAGCCCACGCGCCTTAGAACCAGCAAGTTTCCAAGGAGATAGATGAAAAATTCAGGTTCAATAGTAGGGGGTGGAAATCCAGAGCCGGCATACTGGGTGTGAGCAGCAAGCCCCAGACAGTGGCTACTGGAGCCCAAGCAGTGAGCAGACAGCTCAGGGAATTGCCTGAACAAATTAAATAAAGAAACAGAACTAGATGCACTCTCAGCTGGGCTGCTGAATGTTTTATCTCAGACCAGTGAGTAACCAGGTTTGTTACCTTTAAGAAAAGATTAAAATTTAGTTACGTGTTGCACATGTAAATGAGGGGATATGGGAAAGTCACAGCAAATACTGGACATAAAAAGTCCAGTTGGGTACACTGGAGAAACGGGAAGCAGTATCTCCCTCTCAGTGCCACAAAAGCAATACTAAGAGGACGACCCAGGTCATCAACTCGTCTATCACAGCCCCAAGAGGTGCCATTTTATACCACCCATGGACCAACAGCCCCAAGATGACCTTTAGCAGTCCTTAACCAGGCTTCAATCCGCTAGCATGTAAAAAGGTCCTGAAAATGCCAAGTTAAAGCCACAAATCCACTTTGCCATTCTGAGTATGGTTTTGGAAGAAAGCAGCTCATACTCAAGAATTCATTGATGGCACAGAGATATGCAGAGGCACCAGCAGGACATGGGCTTCAGGTAAGGAGCTCTGAAGGAAAGGGGATGGACAGAGACCTGCTGGCACACATGACTGAGACCACCGATACGTGTCCTTCTCTGGTGACATTCAAAACCCGCCTGGACGCAATTCTGTGCAACCTGGTCCAGCAGAACCTGCTTTCACAGGGGTGTTGGACTAGATGATCTCCAGAGGTCCCTTCCAACCCCCCACCATTCTGTCATTCTGTGATGACAGAGAGTTCCAAGCACTGTCTGGACCCTGCAGGTCACACTCCCCTCACCAGTCCCAGAGGCACAGGTTTGTTCCCAGCAGGCTCAAGGACCATGTGCTCAGCACCAGTTTGCAAGAGCCACCTAGTGGCAAATGCGGAGCGCATCACGCTCACAAGGCCACCAAGCAGGGCAGTTTTTAATGAAGCAGCTATTTGCCCATCAGGAACAGGCCACCTATTTACCATCTGCCTAACTGCTCCGCGTGTAAGTGCTTAGGTCTGAAGTGTGGGCCTGAGCGAGCAAGAACGCCACGAGCTGCAGCAACTCATTCCACTGCATTTCAAGACTTTTCCTGGGAAGCCAGAACTCCTGATCCAGACCTGCACGTCCCTCAGGCAGCCTGTGATACACCGCAGCAGTATGGATGTAAACAAGTTCTCTGAAACTGGGAACCTGCTGATTTCAGAGTCAGAGCGGTAAGATGATTCAGTTACACAAGGAAATGCTGCACACAGTTTAAAAGGGCTGCCTGCCCTCAAGGAAAATCTGAAACTCAAAGAGAAATGGGGAGGTGAAAGGTGTAGATAACACCATCACCTTATGCTTAAGCAATGGCTTACACTTCAAGTGATGCAAAAGCATCAGCTTCATGTACACCAAAGCACAAAGATTTTTTAAACAACTATTTGAAAACAACAGGGCTATGAGAAATAACACAGAACCAGATTTGAACCATGAAACCACTTTATGTCTAGGTATACGCCTATCCTAGCCAGGAAACCCTTCCATAAAGCAGAAGAAACATTTCTTGGGAACCACCAAGTTCTATCATGACTCAGTTAAGGCTGGATCTGAAGAGCTTGCACCACTATTAAAAGCTTGTTAACAGATGTGAAGGGGTGCTGCAGCACCGGAGATGTGCTTATTCAGGAACAGATGAGAAGGGGAACACCTACAGATGGAACAGAATAGATCAAATGATACAGCTGATCATTCCCCACCTCTAAAATGCAACTCATCCACACACAAGAGAGAGGAGTCGTGACGTGAGAAACAAACATCCTTCACAAGCAGCAGTTCAAAAGACACGTTACCATTTCATGAAGACCCATCCAATTCCCAATACATCTACATTAGCACATGGACAGAAGTATTAGTCACTAAGGAAAGTAACTTGAAAACCTCATACCTGTTGATGTGTTCCTTCAATGTAATACGTAGCTGTAAGCACTGCAAGCGTCAGTAAAAAAGACACCAAGATACTTCGCCGATGCCACAATCTTAAAAGACAAATGGCAATTAGGGTTTTTCATAATTTAGCATGCATTTCAAGGTAACTTAGTTATCGCTGTAGACTGGGTCTGTATGGATGTAGTTAGCAGGGACAAAGGCAGCTGACAAGCTGGCTATCGTAAAAGCATAAACCTCCCAAGAATATAGTTGGGGAGCCTTTATTCTTTACGGAAAATTCTCTACTTCACTGTCAAGTGAGATCAAAGTTCAGCCATGCATATTATTTTTTTTTAAATCAAGAAAAACAAAGTAACTGCCTGAAAACAAACACAATCTGAAAACAAATTATTCAGCTTCTGCAGCCAAGACAGTCTCAAACACAGGGCCATCAACAACATCCATGGTTAAGCGAAGTGCAAAGCAGGCACTGCACTGGCCCTGGGCAAGGGATGAGCTGTGGGTGGAATACAGAAGTGTAAATTTCAAACTGTGCTGGTAACAGTAAGAGGAACAAATCTTTACACTATTTTGGTTCCCCAATCTATTGAAATTATCTCTCATAACAGCTTAAAGTTTAATAAATACGTTTTATCTAATTCTGAAGTGTTCGGAAGCTACCACAGAAAGCAGAAGAAAGCATTTTCCTACGTAATCTGATAGCCAATTAATTTTGAGCCTGTTTATTCTTACAAACACATACTACCCGATGTGTATGTGGCCACACACGTTAGATTATCAAATACATTTATTATTTTGGGGGAAACACTATTATACTGTCATTAATGATATAAAAAAGCAAGTGCTAGCATCAGTTGATCTCAGAGATGAAATAGCAAATTATGAACGTAACTTATCTATTTTGACAGACAAAAAGACAGAAATAGGAGAAATGCAATACAGGAACAGTCACAAATGCTTCATATTAAGCAAGCAGAAGAAAGTCAGTCCAACTTTCCTTTAATTTTAAAATAATTTGTGCTGCTTATGTTGGTATGACAATTGACTTTTCAAGTGACTGTCATCATTTAAATCACAATTCACTCAAGTGGAATGCAGGAGATCATTAAGAGTCAATCTGAGGCCTCGACTTAATAGCTTATAATAGGCAGTGTTGTTTTCTGGAAAGCTATTGTAATGCTAGTGCTAGACAACATAAACATGCTGCACAGCAGAGGATACAAGTCCTATCTGTAACAAAATTTTATGTCTAGGAAGCCAGGTAATAGTTGTCTTAAAGACCTCAAATGTCATTCCTGCTGGGTTTAAATAAATGCTTGGAGGCTGTCAGAAATGGCTAACATGAGACTCAATAAAGCAGTTCTCAAAGAAACAACTCCCAACCATGGTTGAAAGAATGCACATAGTAAAATAAGTAAACCTGGTATTTTTCATGCATATCAATTCAGAGGACCAAAACGGACACCAGAAGTTTCTTTCGGTGGACCTGACGTGTCAGCACCTCACACCTAGCCCAGAAGGGTCAGTGCACGTAGCCCATTACCATCAATCTCAGCTCCCTGCAAAGCAGCAGTCCGACAGCTAGAATCACCCAAGGTGATATTAGATCCTATCTTCTCACTGGGAAAATGATTGTAAACTCGGTCCCAAACACAAGCGATTCCAGTTACCAACACAAGCACTAGGACCGCTGCTACCCCGGCTTTTTCAGTTGCCAGTTTTACTCATGTTTGCCTTTTGGCACTCCAAGCCCTCAAGCCTAGTGCGTTAAGAAATAGCTATGCATCTCAGCATTAGTAGGGATGTTACAAATTTTCTAGCTGAATAAAAGCCCATTTTATCCACTGCGTAAATAATGCTTAGGGAAAGCGCTTTAATAAATCATTTCCTGCTGTGAAAGGGACCACGTAGCTTAGAAGCAAAGTCCTCCTTGCAGCATCATAAACATCACTGCAAGTTCCATGTCATCCTGAGCCCTGCCCTGGCTGAGCTATTTGAAGGTCATTCAGCGATACTAACACATACATTAATAGATCAGTACTTAACACTGCAGTCGTAAGTACAGTATCTCTTGCCTTAAGGATCCCTAAACGCTGTCCCACTCCTTCAAACTGGAATATTCAACTCTTCAGAAAGGAAGTTTGCAATTTTCTTCCACTGACACCTTACTGTATTTATACTTATGTAATTTAGGCAGAAGGTCTGAGTACACAGCTAGAAGTGTGGTATGTTCCAGTAGCCACCTTTAAGGTACAAAAATAAGTATGCTGTCTGAAAGAAGAAATTTAAAGTTGTGAATCATCAGGGAAAGCGAGATGTCAGAATGACCTACTGAATCAGAGCATGGGTTTCCCCAGAACGCTTAGTAGAAGTTAAAGAAATGATCTTTACTTTATGGTCCATTCCTTCAAGTTTATTAGAGTTTCCAGGAAAAAATACTGCAAGGTAACAAGCGGTTGTCTCCACAGTACAATATTCAACCTCTCTTCTCGGTCCCTTCGCTTCCGTTCACTCAACAAAGAATCTGCAAATGAAAAACAATAGAAATGTAAAAGCACGGGCTGCCAGTTTAGATTCTATCCTACCTAAAAATATACTGGCTTTTTTTTGTTTGGATGTGGGGTTTTTTTTGTTTAGGAGGTTAATGTGAGCTCCCAGTCATCTTTTCTACTCATCACAAAACTTTTGCTCCAATCACATCAGAAATCAGGTGACCTCCAGCAAAGGAAATAAGGTGGCTTTTTTCCTCTGAGTAGCTGAGGACCATTCAAGAATCTCATTGGCCCAGGGTGCAAAAAAGTCTGGCATATCTATTAGCCTTTATGGAAGGTATTGCACTACTAGTTACAAATCAGCAAATGTATTGGCTCAAACATGACGATCACCCACTTCAGAGACCACATTTCACTTTGAACGTCTGAATTTGGTTCTCTTCCAAAGCTATTCTCAGAGTTCTCCAATCGAACTAGATTGAGTTACACATGCTCTTTATACACTTCAGCCACCGTGTAACTGGATAATCGCATCTACCCTCCCAATCAGGATCCTCAGGCCACGTTAAGACTTGCCACACTGTTCAGCTTCTCCACAACGAGCTCACCAGCCTGGAAGTGTTCCCATGAGAAGGACCTGCTTCTATACCGCTGCCCCTTGCTGGACTGACACTATACATTTGGTTGCTTTTAACTGCAGCGATTCGGTTGTGATGCAGAGCTCAGCACCACTGTAACACCAGTCGCTGTACACTACCCTACAAGCACAGAACAAAGGTTCTTCTAATAAACGTGTTATTTTGCATTTACAATACTAGTCAAGGCTAATAAAAATCCTAGCTGTTTTTTTGGCTGAGAATGGTTCCTTCAAAGGTCATCAAGCTAATGAGTGGTAATAGTTTTTAAACTTTTAAAGAAAATGAATTCTGAAATAAAAGAAAAAAATAGCACAGAACAATGGAAAAAATACATGAGAATAATTCTTGTATCCAAACAGATAAACTTGTTTAAGCATCATTTACTGCACATATTTATTGTTTTGCATACATTTAAAGCATTGCAATAGTGTTCATAAATTTTAAATTTGTAAAAAGCTGTTGCATTTAAAATATTAATCTAATCTGAATCCCCAGCATATTGTAACCCAAGATGTATTATTTCAGTCTTATTCCAGTAACTGAAACATGCTGCCTTATCAGATGCTAATATTTACATAGAAATTGCATACCTCATCAGTCACATAGTCCATTTAATTTTGTACTCTTCAGCTGTAAGCATCAATTGCTTTAGATGAATTAACAGAAAACCTACAATGGCAAATACTGGATAACACCCACATTCCCTCAGAATTACAGAATGACTTAAGCCTTTAAGTAAAAGGCTTTGATTTGTTCCATACATACACACATACAGTTCCTCTTTAAATTTTGCCACGTTCATTGCTTCATGGATTTCTATTATCTATTTTTTCACTTCATACGTCTAATAAAAATGCTTCAATCTTGTTTTTTATGACCTTGTTTTTAGTGAAGGTCATAAAAAGACAATGGTGTAAGACTGCATACAACTTGAGAAATCACTTTGTTACAAAACTTAATTAAATATGGAACTGGCACAGTCAAAGCTGACAGGAAACAAACTAAGATGATTGTAATTTCTACCCTATACTTACTACACACACAACACAGATAATTCACTGACACAAGGCTCTTCATGAAATCTTCTCAGGTCATTTTTCATGAGTCCTAAACATTAACCTGAGCCTGCTTCAGATGTATCAGTTAGAAAAACAAGAGGTGAGCCAGGAGATAAAGTGGTTAACTGTTTCGTTGGTAATTTATCATTAAAACTGATAATTTATGGTGAAGCTAAATGTCAGCAGAAAAGCTAGAAATTGGGAAACTAATAACTGGATTTTTCCCAGCGTAAAACAGATTTTTATTACCAAGTACTAACTTTTCAGTGCCAAAGGGTGGGGCTGTATAGCCTGACTTCTACGGCCATGTATTTGCCAACACAGTTCAGTTTTTGAGCTCAGTCCTCTTGCAGCCCCTGTTGGTACCCAAGTCAGCTTTACGGGGCTTACATGCATATGGACTACAGAATAAGAAGTTTGGAAGGAGAAAAGAATATAATAGAAAATGGAATGGAAATACACAGCATAAAACTACTCTGTGGCTTTAAAATACATAAATCCTCCAGACTTCAGATTTAGAGATGACTGAAGCTTCCAAGATCGATTCAGGCATCGAGGCCTATTGCATTATCTGGGCATGAAGCTCAGCAACATAAATTCCTTTTCAGTATTGTGCTGGTCATTTTACCAGCATTTACACCAAGCTGACCAGCTGAGAACATTAAGTCATTTTCCACTTACCTGTGAAGTTTCCATTGTGCTGTTCTTTGATCATTCCTATGCGTCTCTGGTCACAATCTGTTCCATTCTCTGCCATTTCATAGATCAGTCACGTATGGAGATCTGATAGCAGAAGAAAACCAAAAAGCACAATGTCTCCATTTCAGGTTATGAAGACTCCATTTACTCCATAGTCAAAGGATACAGGCAAACACCCAGCAGTTCTCCAAATCCAAATCACAGTTATCCTGCATTACGCCATTAAAAGAGAGAAAGTATTTCAACTCCCACAATGACAAAGATTAAAACATTTCCACCTACAGAAATCTAAATTTTTCACTTACATGACAAAACTCCCTCACTTCTAACAAGCAAACAAAAGCTTGTTAAACAATCCCTTCTCGCAATCAGCCCGCTGTTTGGGCTCCAGAAGCAGCAGAGCTTCATACAAACCTCAGTTCAGTCCTGAGAGAGAGAGGCATTAAGATTTGATTCTCATATTAGGAAGCATCTATTCTAGCACTAAGCCTCCAGGTTAGTTAGCAAACCTCAAAAACCTCACAACCTAAAAAAATTAGCCCTCAATATGCTAACTAAGGTACAGAATTGCATCTCGTGTTTTGCTCAGTCTAGTATCTCTGAACAAAAAAAGGTAAACTCTTAAATGGACAACAACTCTGTGATGGAAAGCTTTTTTGAGAAGTGTACGTTCTGTCTGCTCATTTAGCCCCTCTCTAGTGAGGTCAGCCTTAAAAAGCCCGAAAGAACAGCTGTGGTTTTCCTTATCCAGGAGAGTAAATAGCACAGTAATTGGAAGCCAGCATAAACCAGAATGTTGCAAGAGCGTGTTTTTTTTCCTCTTAAAACAAAAAACCCAAAAACCTGAACTGCTGACAATTCTTATGCAATCAAACACAAAGAAAGTAGCCGGTCAGACCTCTTGCTTTAAAAATCCTCTCTTGAATCTTAAAACAGTTTCTGGAATTTTTATTTTGCAAAAGAGTGTGCTCAAAGCTGAAGTATCTTATTTGCATTGCATTTCTCCCTGTAAGCAAACATGATTTACAGTTTTTGATATGCTGCTTTTGTTGGAAAAAAAAGTAGTGCAATATTAAAATGACAGGTTATATAAAACTGTCTCGTGGAGGAAATTAAAGTTTTACAGAAAAAATGCTTCCCCTTTGATTTATGTTAGGCATAACAGCCATGCAGCAACTCAGGTTTGATAAAGCGGAGCGAGACTGACCCCTTGATTCAGACTGCAATAATTTTGTCAATGTTTTAAATAAAATGTTAAAATATTTCAGATACTGTATTTGTTTAATATTTCCAGGGTTTCACAAGTCTGTTTTAGACAGATGTTCCTCTAATCAGGTACGAGCCTTATGCATTACTTGTAACACAGATAAAATTGCTAGCTAGAATTATTGATCATCAAAGGGGTTTTATTTAAAACCCAATAGTTTAAAAGCATCAAGGTCTCGGGAAGGAGTTCTTCCTCCAGCACCTCCTTCCTGAAATGAAATGCGCAGAAATAGAAATCTGTCTAGTTAAACTAGCTAGCAGAAACTCATCTCTTGCATGTTACAGTTTCTATTCATTGAAACGTGGTCCCCAGAATACCCAAACCACCAAGAAAATTAATAAAACTGCTATGCAAAAGTTTGCTTCTGAAAAATACTGAAGGGCTCCATAGTCAGCCAAGGACAACAGAGGACTGACCTGCTGCAGCAGGAGCTCTACAGCATCATTCTGCAGCCACTTGCAACCGAGGGTTTGCTCTGATGTTAGTCAAACACCAGAGAAACATGAACCTCACTCTCTCCCCAGATCAGTTTTATAGCAGCCTGACACTCTGCAAGTCAGTGAAGTTACCCCAGTACGTAGTGGAGTATAACTGGCTGGTTACTATGGTGATACAAGGATCGAATGTTCAGCCATCTCCTAATTTCATCTGGACAGTAAGTCCCTGTCGACAGTAAAGTGTTTTGTTTGTACTGACTGCACTTACTTGAGCTTATTTTTTAAATATATATTTACACATGTAATCAATATAAGCTTATATACACACACGCATATGTATATCACACACACTTCTTGCACATTCACACACACACCCCACCAAAGCTCCCACTGCAGAGGGAAATATTTAAACTGGGCACCAGCGGTCAGAAAGCCTGATGTTCACAGAAAGCTGCTTAGGAAGCAGAAGCCATCCCAGCCCCTGTGCCCACAGCCACACTAAAAAACAGGTTCTGGTTTAGGGAACTGCAGTCACGTTTTGCTGGCTTAAAAGTAACAAACACTACTAAAACCCCAACAACTTCAGTGGAAGTCGCATGTTCCTCATTTTAAAATTCATCTTTTCTCCTTGTGCAAATCGAGGCTTCAAAATTAAAGTCTCCATTGGCTTGGTCTCTGCTCACAGCTTAATTACGTTTCAAGCAAGCAAATTTACTGTAACACAAACCACTCTCCATGTTTGATGCTAAGACCTAGCCCGTGCACAACCCTCCCCTCTCCATGAGCTGAATTCCGCCACAATCCATTAAACATCTTACTGGCACATCAAAATCATCACTCCCTGGGGATCTCAGGTGCGTGCTTACATACATGTTACAGCTTTCACAAGCTCAACTAACAGAGCCAGTTTTACCCTCCCTGCTTGGAAAGGCACTAATCTGGGATTAGCTTTGCGTAACGCTACCTCAAGTGCACAAGTCAACATTTACAGCAAAGCAGACAATAATCCTCTTGCACACTTCTGTAGGGCAAATCCTTGTTGAGAAGGTCTTAAAGTTCCACCATTTTGCAGAAAAGCTCTAAAAACTTGTATTTAATGATACAGTTGACCAGAAGATTTGATACCCATCACATGGCAAATCCAAATGGGCTGCAATTCAGAAACTAAACCCTTACAGGTTTCAGAAGAAACTCCTTGGTTTACCAAAGTCTAATTATACTTAAAGCATCTTAGCGTAAGGAACTGGAGGATGTGCATCCAGAAAGCTCATCTCTTTTGATCTGTTGCTCTGGTTGACACCTGTTAGAATCCCTAGGCCTGCACTAATGTCTCCCCATAAAGATTAACTGGCGTCAGGGCCTGACCCAAAATGGTCTCATTAACTGAGTCCACATTCTCAAGTCTACACCAAATCCATGACAGCCCACCACAGGAAATTAAATTCCATCTGCTAAACAAAACTTTACTTCTTATGAACGCTGAAAAAGACAGAGTCCATATCTAAAAATAAATTTGCCTACTACATGAAGTAGTTACCAGCAAACATAAAAATAAACTATTTAAAAGAGTGAGAAAAACAACTTTGAACAGTTTTTGTATCAGGGTTGCTTAGATCACTTGTTAGAGCTGTGCTCACACAAGAACTTCTTTGTGGGGCTGAACAAATAGCCCACAAAGCACTATTCAGCTTTAGTGCAATCCATAACATTAAGTATAAAAAGACAATTATTGCTAGTCAAAAATGTAAATTGGTCAACAAAAAGGGCTTATGGTAACTGTGACTGGCACTTCACAGCGTAAGTGAGACAAAGCAAAACAAGCTATTAGAGCATGAGAACATATGAAAATTAGGCACTGCAACCTCTGCCCTCCGTAATCAGAGAAAAGGACAAAAGTGTCCTCTTTCTGAAGCTCTTGGGGAGGCCGCCGAAGCACACAAGTGTTGGGTGCACTTACATAAAAGGAAACTGTTTAAGACAAGGCAGCTGGGTGCTTGCACTCCCCCTTGGAGGAGCAGAATGTGGACTCACATTCTGTACCAAGGATCTTTTGAGGACTCCTTTCCAATGTGCTGGAACAACAAGGAAGCTGTTAAAACTATTTTAATGATCTCACTGCTTTCCCAGACATTGTTTGAATCATTAATTCTTACCGCTTCTAACTTAGGCAGACCCTGGAACCCTGACTCTTATCTCCATCAGAGTTACATGTCACGCAGCTGCTAGAACCAGATTTATAGCTTAGACCGTTTTGCTGCTGTTTTCTCCCAGCCACCTCAGCAACACACCATTTTCAGTCTTTTGTCATTTCTTGCATTTTAAGCCAAACACTCCAGTTCTGCCAGTATCCTGCTGCTTATTTTTTCCTCAACTGTCCTGATAACCATTCCTTCTTCTTTATCTACATCACTGTTCTTCAATTACAATGAACACAAGAGTAAAAAGTAAGACTTTTTACAGGTGGGTAAGTGATTGCACTAAAGCAGACAGCGTTACACATCTGTAATACGGTTTTGTTTCAGTCATCAAATGCTCTACATATAAGCAACAATTTACATAGGGAATAAGTTAACAGTTTCTTGGCAAAGTAACAGTTTGGAGAGCACTTTCCCTCTAAAGTCAAAGACGGCCTGGCACATGAACACATTTAGGTAAAGGATGAGATCAGTCTCAAAGTGAAACATTACATACCCTTTCAGTTCCGTACAACTATATCACTCTTCACTACTTCAGTATTTGAAGCCAGTGGAACAGACAACTACGTCCTCAGCTCCGCAGACATTCAAGACCAAAGCGACTGCTCTTCCAAACCTCCTGTCCCTACAGAGTAAGATAATACTGTTCATCACGTGATACACAAAACAGATGCAGTCCCTAACTTGAAGGTTAATAACTTTCCTAAAAGACGAAAGAAAATAGAAAAAGTAACTGTGATTTTTTTTCCAGTCCTTTAACACTCATGGGAAGCATTCAATTAAAATAAATTAGGACACATCTGAAAGATGTTCAAAATCCCCATAGATTTAGCTGTAATGGGTTACACTTTGATAGGAGTGCATTTATTCCCATACTAAAAATGTTTTTCTAACTAAAATAGTTTAATCCCTGAAAGGAAAAGTAATTCAGTTAAAGACCACAGGTTTCAATTTTGTGGGTTATGCCTCTGTACACCAGACCTATTTTCCAATTCCTAGCCAAATACCATTTCAAAAAAATCATCTTACAATTTAGAGTTAAAATTTCCATTTTCCCCAAAAGACCTTGGGACATCTTTTAGGAAAGAATCATTTAATATTGTTGTAACATGAGTGTCAGGGATGCCGCACATTTTCATTTGAGGTGACTAAAAGTTCTGCCCCTTGCCATTACAGCCACGTATATTAAAACTGTTCTCTTTGGCAGATCTTCTCAGGTGAAACATGAATACTGATGGTTGTCTGCATAGATCCAGCAGTAGAATCACATGCTATAACAATGCAACAAAGTCACTGCACACTACAGAGATGAAAAGACATGGAAGATGGTAGAAAACACAAAATCCACATTGTTCAGGTCTTCGCAGGGATCTCTCACCGAAAAACTTCCCTCAAAAAAAAATTAAATAAAAGAAAGGAAAATGAAGGAAAACCGGAAACATGAACATTATCCATTGCCATTATGTAGCATCTCATGCTACGATGCAAGTCACAGATCAGTTCTGCGCTCCTCACCCTGGCCGGGGGCAGCAAGCCTGGGGTGCGGATCACAGCTCACAGAATGAGACTGCTCCTCTGCAGACTGGGATGGTGCTCAACCAGCTGCTAAGAAAACCCCTTCAAGGTTATCAGAAAGGGTGAAATAAGCTGCTGAGAGGGTGACCTGGGGAGATCACACGAGACCTCCCCAGTGCTATTGCTGTGCTGCTATGCTAACTTCGGTTTCCCAAGTGCCCTGCTCAACTATACCCAGATATTGAACGAGACAGCATTCTAATACACTGCACTTCACATCCTCTCTCAAACAGGGATTCAGTGACAAGTACTACCACAGCGCCGATCAGCACCACAACAAACCTCTTGGGGAGGGCACATCACGTATGCCCAAGCAGCCCTTTCACCAAAATTGATGACTTGGAGAGACTGACAGAAGAGAGAGGCCACGCCACATTGCAAAGACGACTGTAAAGTTAACATTCAGGTGGCTAAACAGACACGGTATCTTTCACATCCTTAGTTCCAGAGACCTCTGTAGAAATCCACACACATACTATCTGCCAAGCTGTTTGTCTCGCAGCCCTCAGTCTGCATTCTGCGTTCAGAAGGTGGCAGGCAAGCTCTCCGCCGTCGGCCTCCCTATGCTGCCCAAAGGCACAAAGAAAGGTCACAGGAATTGTCACAAGATGATACTGCATCCTGCACAAAAAATGGCCTGCTAGAATTTGACTAGGAAAGAACAAAGAGTTAGAAACATAGGAGTACAAAACTGAAGAATCGTCACCCGACTCCTCCAGCAGCTGGGGGAGAGTGCAGATTTGGTCGGAACTTTGCCTTTATACTATCTTTTAAGTGCTGGGATACGGTTTCCCCACAAGAGGATGCTTGAACCTGCCCAACCATTATATCTGGAGTGCTTCTCCTGTAAGAGGCATGGCACAGATGAAAGGGGACAGACAGAAGTACCTAACAGACCTCACAGAAAACAGTAGCTGAAACATGCTCCTGAAAACGACTGCTGCTTTTCATAGACATTAACAGTCTCTAACTGGAACCAATTTGAGTTACACTATGGCTGCCCCGGCCATTCAATGAGAATACGCTGCCTGTACAAGGTAAATCACAGAGGCTAATTCTGAGCCTTGTAAGAAAGAATACTCTTTTAACAAGTTTAAAACACACTGAACAACTGCCTGCCTCACTAATAACACCTTACTGTCTCCTGGGTCCATCTGGTCAGTGCAGCACCTAAAACAGCAAGGTGCTGCCCCATGACTGTAGTTGAATACAAAAAGCTTGGTGTGGCAACAGCTTCAGGGCCATGCCCTTTGTTCTCACAGGATAGCAAAGTCCATCCAGCTCACTCTTCTCCATAAATAACAGAAGTTAAAGTTCTAACCTGCAGATAATAGTATGTTTCCTGTCACATTTTATTATACCAGAAAAACTGGCACTGGCTTACTCTTACTCAGAAGTAATAGTTTCTTGCTTTAAAACAAAAGCTTGTTAAGAAATAAGAGCAGATCTTGAAACATGCATTAATTACACAGAACATTCTAAGGAGAGGTATTCACAAGATGTAGTCAGAAACAGCCATGACATACAAAAGATATTCAAAGAGAACATCAGGAAAAAAGCTTTAAGGTGGAAACAGTGCAGGAATTCCAGCTAAGAGGCTTGCTTCCAGCATACCCTCCTCATTGCTACTACCCACTTAAAAGCTACTAAATCTCCTCCTATCCTTTCCCACAGAAATTATAAGTACCATTGATTTCAGCTGTTAAGTAGGACAAGAAGCTTAGCTCAAATTAATAATTAGTGCTCACCTCCCCTTGCACAACTGGGAACACGTTTTTTCAAGCTCTCATCTGAAAACATGGAATGAAGCCATCATTACAACTTTCACTTATGACCATTAAGGAATAAAGAAAAATCCACCTCATGCTGTAGAAATAGTGGATTGAAAGAAAGAGGACTGACATAACGAAGCGCATTTCAACAGGCAAATTAATGCATTAAGACAAGCTTATATATGCTCTCATAAGGTAAGATAGTATAAAGCATGAGAACCCCCAGTCAACCTACCTGGCAGGAAGTGGGGTGAAACAACCTTAAAGAGCACAAGTTCTAACAGCAGAACAGTATGAAAAGCCACACTCAAACGAAATACATGTGCTCCAAGGTATAAAAGAGTAATATCACACTCTCTGTGGCTCAGAGCACTCAACCCATATAATTAACATCAACTAAAGCAGGATACCCACTTGTTGGTGAACACACAGCAGAGGAAATAAGGACAGGAGAGAGCTGTGAAGAGGTGTCATACGTGCAGTTCAAAGCGGATAACCTGGATTCACAGCACTTTTTAGATAAACAGCCGCTATCAAACTTATTACCCCTTCCCTCAGGTCACCTACATGATTTGTCAAACATCCAAGAGGCAAAATCAGAATAAAACGGGAACCTTACTGCTTTATTATCTTCTGTAACCACTAGATGACATTTGCCAGAGAACTAAAAACCAGGGAAAGACATGCACATGCTTAACTTCAGCCAAAAGAAACGAGACATTAAGGGTCTTCATGGATTTGGGCCTAAGCAGCCAAGCCTGGAAGGGAATGCACAACTATGGGAAGAAGGGCGGCCGGCAGGATGCAGAGGATGCGGTGAGCAACCCCGCTAGCAGAGGACAGCACGTTTCTGCTGGAGAGGCGAAGACCACCGGACCGGCCTCCGACTCCTCGCAGCCAGAAGGATGGATTTCTCACTCTGCCGTGCGGCACCGTGCCCAAGCAGAGCGATTATGCCCCGCAGGTTCCCGGGGTCTCGTCCGACGTGACGCGAAGGTCTCGAGCAGCGCAGGTCCCGGTGGGCCGGGGGATGAACGAGCAGCAACACGGCCCCCGCCCCCAGCCGGGCCCGCACCGGCGCCGGGCTTCCACCCGCGCCTCCAGCGGCTCGGGGACGGCTCCCCCGCCCCCAACCCCTTCACCCTCCCGGCGCTCGGCCCCGGTCGCCTCCCGCTTCCCCCACAGGCCGCCCGTCCCACCCGCCAGCCAGCCCTCCCGGCCGGGCCTGGCCTCCCCCGCCCCCTATGTGCCACAACACGGCGCGGGCGGCCGCTGGGTCACGGTGCCCCAGGCCACCGCTCCCGCCCGCCCCGCGGCTCCCCTGAGCTCCACGGAAACATGCGGCCGAGCCTCGCGGCGCGCAGGCCCCCATCAGCGCACTGCCTCCGGGGGGCCGGGGGGCCGAGAGCGCGACCCCGGGCCGGCCCTGAGGGGAGCGGCCCTGAGGGGAGCGGCCCCGGGGGCGGCGCTGAGGGGGCGGGACGGGGGAAGCCGGGCAGGGGCCGCTGAAGGGGGCGGCAGCGCAGGCCCCTACCCCCCGAGGAAGACCCTGCGACAGCCACAGCCACAGCCCCAGCCTCGGCTCCAGGCCCGGCTCCAGGCACGGCCCACAGCGCCGCACTCACCACGCTCCGCGCCGGTAGCTCCCGCTGGGCCCGCGCCAACCCGGAAGTGCAGGCGGGGCCAGGGCCGCCCCTTCCCGCCCAAACGGGACGCATCACTTCCGGCGCGCCGCCCTCGCGCCCCGCCCTCTTGCCTCACATCCGGGCGACGGCGGCGGGGTGGCGGCCTGGCGGGCGTGTGGCAGGTAAGCGGGGCGGCGGGTCTCGCTTCCCCCGGCGGCACCCCCGGGGCCCGGCCCTTCCCCTTCTCTCCGGTGCGAGCGTCCTCATTGCGGCTCGACCACTGCATCCGCTACCTCCGGGGCCGCCCGAGCTGCCGCAGGCCTCGGTGGGGTGGGGTGGGGGCGGCGCTGCCCCGCCCCTCTCTCCCTCCGGGAAGCAGGCCTCGAGGGACTTTTGGGTATTGAATTAAAAAAACCCTTCACCGTTTTACCGTTTCTGTCACCGGTTTTAGTGTAACTGCCCCATAATTGGCGATTTTTATCTTCGTTCGGCTTCCTGAGCCGAAGCCCGTCAGCGGTGGGTTGTGCATCGTCACCGGTGACTTTGTGGTGCGGAAGGAGAGGATCATGCACCCAGAAATTTGTCTCTGAACATCCTTTCCCAGGGCGTGAAGGTGGAATAGTACTTTAAAAAAAAAAATGCTTTGTTAGTGTAATATAATTTTTAACAAATAAGCAGGTGCACCCTAACAGACTGAAAAATGCTCTATTCCCCCTCTTTCTTAGCCAGTCTCCAAAATCCATCATGGATTATCTCTCCAAACCCGGGTTGCTCAGTGTCATTGCCGGAGTCGCGTGTGGCGTGTGCCTGGGATGGGGCATCCGTGGGAGACTTTTAAGGCAGACCAAAGCTGGAATGACTGCTCCTGTCAATAGCCTGGGGAGCGAAGCCAGCATCATGGGAGAGTCTGGGGAGTTCAAGATGGTGCTAATTGTCCGCAACGATTTGAAGATGGGAAAGGGTAAAGTAGCAGCACAGTGTTCCCATGCTGCTGTTTCTGCCTACAAGCAAGTTCAAAGAAGAAATCCTGAACTCCTGAAGCAGTGGGAATACTGCGGACAGCCTAAGGTGGTCCTCAAAGCTCCTGATGAAGAGACTCTGATCCAACTCCTGTCTGAAGCAAAGCACCTCGGACTGACTGTGAGCTTAATACAAGATGCAGGTCGTACTCAGATCGCTCCGGGCTCCCAGACAGTCCTTGGTATTGGACCGGGACCAGCTGATGTAGTAGATAAAGTTTCTGGTCACCTGAAACTCTTTTGAACGGGGACCAAAGAAATCTGAATGCATTGGGGTGTATCGGTACCAAAGGGATAAAATCCAGGTTTGGGGATTTTTGCATATATTCTCTCAGTATAAATAAAACAACCAGGTTTTGTAAGAGAATTTAATTTGCAAATCATGAGTTTCTCTAGCTTCTGCATTGTGTTCTAAAGTAGGAAAGAAAACGGCACAGTCAGTGGAGTTGAGGAGAGTAGAACTGGCAGAGTTTTACTAGCCGTAAGAAGAAACCCAGTCTAAGACTTGTGTGATCGATCAAGGATTTTGCACTTTGGCTTAAAAATTGCCCCACACAGCTGGGGGTAGTCTGTAGCCAACTTCCTTCACCACCAGTTTCTAACAGAACAGCTGATGCAATAGCTTGTAAGTGGTAGGAGGGCAACCAGGCTTTGCTGCCCAGACCTCATGAGCCAGGAGATAGTTCTGGGGAGCAGCTGTGAGCTGTGCTCTGTTCTAGATACATCCATGTAGCTACTGCACCTGCAGGAATCGGCAAGCAGGTCAGCACACCCAGTTCAACTAAGGTAGGGGGTTACCCTCAAATAACAACTTGTTGCACAGGGACTAACTTAAATCCTGTTTTACTTGGAATTACCAGGTCCTCTTGGGTTTAAGGAAGCACTCTGTTACAGATCTTACTGGACAGAGTTCAGAGTACCCTGATCATGGTTTATGTAAATTCTACCTGTGCCGCTCCAACACTAGAAGCAAGGCCCCTGCATTTCTGATTAGGTGAGCTTTCTGAGTCACACTTCTAATAAAGCTGTTCTGTGAGAATTCTGCTGTTGAGCAAGCCTTTTACAGCCTCTCAGACTTGTCTTCCAGTTGAGTCCCTACAAAACAGGTTGTAAAACAAGGAACAGAAGGATTTGGCTCCATCAGTCAACTTTACAGACCCAGAGGGAATGTGAGAGGTGTTGAAATGCAAGTGTAAGCAACAGAGAACAGAAGTTCTTTATACTGCACCTCACACTTAGGCAGAATGCTTTTCAAAACCTGACACTACTCACTGCAGACTTCTGCTCTGCTACACTCTTGAACAAAGACCCAGAGCCTGCAGCAGGTTAAGCCCCCCCAGATGCCACTGCAGCATGGGGCTGGCAGGATCACAATGCAACTGCAGGGAGCGAGCAGGAAGGGGACTCTGCCTCAGTGCAGAACCTGACACCCACAGTGGCTCCTGATAAGGAGACTGGAGCTTCTACAGCTATCACAAGTAGGGCCAGTGCTGTAATACTTGTTACACTCAAATATGACAGTATTCATAGAGGAACATTTAAGTCAATTTTATTTGAAGCTAAATATGTTTAAGGCAACTTACATACCTAGAACATGATCTCAGTTTAACTGACACACCCTACTACAATCCTAAGTATCATCTGGTCAAATATGCTGTAGTTGACTGCAGTGCAGGCAACTAGTGGAAAGTGCTATTTTCCTCCCTCTGGCATAATCCTTCTCTAGAAAAAGCGTTACATATTTTCTTGTATTGCCCCCGCAGTGTGAGACACCACTAATAGTCTCCATTTCTGCTCCTCATACCTCTGAATGAACGCACCTGCATGCCCCATACCACTAGCACTGTAATACTTGGTTCAAGCTCAAAGGTCCTTTTTGAAGACAGTAAAGTGAAGCTACCACTATGCAGCATGTCCACAGTCCAGTAATTTATTTTTAAATTGAGTAATTTCAAATTGCACAAACAAAACTGAACAGCAATATGCTTGAATTCTCTCTTCTGTACACTCAAAACAGTGATCTAAAACACCACAATATCCAACATACACAAACCTCAGGGCAGGGTTAGTAAATACACAGATTGGAATCATGGTGCTCTGTTCCTGAATGGAATGTCCCACAAAAGCACAGGATACAGCACAACGTAAGGTCATCTGTTACATATGGAGTGAGCAAAAAGACACTAGCATTTTCTATATGCGTAACTGGAAAAACCTGCATAGGTTAAGAAAAAAAAAAACTTTTACTCATTTTAAGTCAGGCAAGGTTGTCTGTACGCATTTTAAATTCTTTTAGAGCTATGCAATCCAACCCAGGTAGGATATGCTGATTAGTGTTGTCTCTTGTCAGCGGTCTTGCAAGGTCAAATACAAGTATCTTCGCTTTAGCTTTCTCCGAATATACAGTGAGACTTAAATGCATTTAGAATAGACAGTACATACTGTAAGCTGCTCACATACAATGAACTTAAGATTCAATATTAGAGTGTAACACTATAGAGTGCAAATCAGAATCTTCACAATAGACTTAATGGTAATAAGCAGTCCTGCAAAAGCCCACTTGAACAAAGTCGTTTAAACTATTCCCCTTTCAAAGTAAAGTCTAAATGACATGGAATGTGAAAAAGATTTAACATAAGTGATTCAAATAGGTTGCGCTAGAAAAAACAGTCCTTCATGAAATAAAGGTTACAAGAACACGAGGCAGAACTCTTTGCTTTTCCCTGTTATGAGTTAAAGCGGGGAGGGACGGTGGAGTTTCAGTAAGAAAATACGCTAGCTCCAAACTGACGTGTGCTGCATCTTACATGCTGTACCCAAAGCCAGGCTGTGGTTGCCCGTATGGAGGCGCAGTGTAGCCATAGCCAAAAGGTGCTTGTGGAGGAACTGCGACACTGGGTCCTGCTGTCAACATGAGCTGTGGCTGACCTGGAAGACAGAACAGTCTCATCTTTATTCCTCGGTACCAAGAGTTCAGCCAGTAAAATTCCTGCAACTTCCCTGTAGACATTTGTATGTTTAACAGTAAGTGACCTGGTTTGGGCTCCTTCGCAGCCAGAATTGATATTTCCCCAGAAAAACTCATGACAGAGTACATGGGGTAAAAACACTACACTATGAAGTATGTGGACACGGACAGATTCCTGAAATCTGGAGCAAGTGGTTTTAGTTTTAAGCTCTTAGAAATCCAATTATGAGAGAGAAGGCAATGGCTTCCTGTTCCTTCAGCATTCAACTCACCCAGTCCAAGAATCAATCAGGCTTTTGAGTAGCATTTACTGCTCCAATTGTGTTAGTAACTCTGCTTCATGTAAGGCCTGAGTCCCAGGCTACAGCAAGCCTGATGTGAAGGCTCAGGAGTGCAGGGGTCAAAGTACACAAACACCTTCTAAAACATTCTCATAAGCCATGTTCCCTACAATTGAATAGCTCATTCTGGAGAACTACATCTTTGGTAAGTGTCTGACTTTCAGCTGCTTACGATTAACAATTTAATACCACAGCCCAATAGTCGGCAGCTCTAGTAGCATGTTAGGCCAGGACACTCTTCCCAGACTTGCTCAGCCTTATAGTAGCAATTCAAACATATTAAAAATATGAAACTTGCATAAAAACAACTTGTTACAACATTTTTTGCTTTGGAGACAGGGTAGCTTTACTGGCACATTATGTTGTGACTAGAGATGTCAGCTATACACTGGAGGCTCCTTTATCGCTGGATGAAATTCATATCTGTAACTCTTACTAGAATTACCAGAATAACCTGCGTAGAAAGGAAATACCCAAGATAGGTGTAAAGTGTGTTCAGCAAGATCCAAAAATACTGCACTTGGTGGAAGTCTGGAATAGTACAGCTCTTCCACTCCTTTTCTTTTGAAAGCTTTTCCTTAACAAGCTAGGACAGTCTTAAATCCTGCAGCCTGTATCCACTTTTAGCCACAGCAGCACTAGTACGGTACTTTAGTATTTTGGAACTCATTCTTTTAAGACTTGATTTCACATGAGAACGTTCCCACTTTCAAAGACTTCCCTGGGGAAAAACGTGACTAGAGAAAGGTTGTTGTGAAAGCAAAATGTGTTATTGACAGTACATGAACTAGAACATTACCATAAACAATAGGTTGTGTTTCTGTAGCTTGCTCCTCTTCCTTTCTCAAGGACTCTGATGCATCCAGTTTATCCACCTGCAATTGAAATCAACAGTTAAAAAAACTCCTCTAGAAAGAGGTACTTATTCATGGCAGAGAAGTGGAAAAGCCTTAGTGGTATGTTAACACCCATCAAGAAAAGGAAACCACTTCAAGTTAAAGATCAATTCAAGTAGCAATGTTGGTACTGATGCAGTCAAAATTGTCTGTTTCCTGAAAAGAAACCCTAATTGAGGGATTTGTGGAACTTCTTTGAAAGCTCACTCCAGGCTGAAGCTTTGTATGAAAGGTCCCATACTGGACTAGAGCTCCTTTGACATCAGTAAGCTCATCGGTCAGCATTGCTCCAACTACTTCAAACCAAGAGCCTTAGGACACAAACTCAAATTTTAGCACCTTTGGTGTTGGAGCAGTTGCTAAGGTAACGCTCAGACCTGGAGAAGTTTCCCTGAATGGAACATTGAGGCAAAGTAATCTGAAGTTGGTATTTGTATACAGCAGACTGCAATAGCATCCGACATGTCACTTGAGCCTCAAGATTTTCACTTTCCAAACCCATTCACTCATGCAATTTAAGTTCAAATGCAGAGAATGCATGTGTATAAGACTTGCTTTTTTCCACTTTAGAACTGTGTGGCAGTCAGCCTAAACCCACAAACAGTCAACATGTTTGAGTTTAATACACAGTAAGAAGACAAGACTAGCCAGCTTCACTCTGCTGCACAGCAAGTGCAATTGTGCTGTTAGCCCACCCCTACAGAAAGGCAAGAGAAGAAACTTATTCTGTAGTGAAATATTGCTTGTTTCTAAAACAGATCCAAGGAGACTCAGCATTACTACAGTCTAAGGCAGGCCCTGAAACTGAAACCACAAAAATTAGGTATCGATATTTTATTCTAAATCTTATCTCCCAGGTAAAGTCAGTCAATCCTGCCAATTACTTTTTAAGACAGTAAGACAACTCAAACCAGATTAACCTTTGATTTCATTTGTGTCCTTTGTAAAGGAGTTTGAAGACAGTTTTCCTGTACTTACACAGGGTTGGCATTACATATTCAGCTACACCAACCATAAGTTCAACAGTTTTCAGCCTAACTGCGCTACCTGAGCAAACATTTGCAGGCAGCTCTTAACAGCTTTCTTCCATTTAGTTGTGAGTTACAACATGTGGTCCATAAACCTGTTAATCTGTAACCTCAATTAGAGGCATAAATCCAGGAAGTGGCATAAGTCCTGAGCTTTGTGAGTTCATTCATTGACTGGGCTTTCGTGGCAAGCCTTTTTGTTGCCTCACACCAGTATCTGCCTTGCTGCTGCCAAAGTGCACAGGAGTGTATGCCAATGAGCTTCAAGACTCGTTTCCAGACACCATGCTGAGAACTGCACTGTTTTAACTCAAACAGCAACACACTGAACACAGAAGCACAGGTTTAGAGATGCAAATCCAAGGAGAATGTGCAGAGTTTGCTATTAAGCAGAGGCATTTGGCTTACGCACACTTGGAAAGCCTCCAGCCCAGGACATTTAATGCATTTTTCACCCAGTTTTGATGCCTCCCCTCAGAGCTAAACAAGTATTTACAGTAACAAGCACGAGTTTGAAACCAGCCCACAGGATGGTTCTTACACCACTTGCTTGAGCATCACCAGGTTCAGTACCCTACACACTTGTAGCAAGATTGTTTTAAAGGCTTTTCCACAGGGACTGCAAAAAGCTGCAGAGGAAAAGTAACATGCATTCAATGTTATTGTGTTATGTGTGCATGAAAAATAGGCAAAAGTACTGAAGCAAGAGTGAGGTCTGAAGATGACTGCCATACAGGCTCCCCCCAAAAAACCACACGCAGCCCACAGCAATGCCTTGTAGCTTAAGGAATAGTGGGATGTAATTGCAATGACTGCTACACATGCGTAGTTTAGGCAAACACTGCAGTTCAATTACCTTTTTTCACACACACGCTTTCTTACTGCCTCACCTACTAGCTGCTGAAGGACCTTACACTACACATTTTAGTCAGGTTAGCCTTTAGTTCCAGTGGTGTCATTACAGACATCTTGTCACCAAGAAGCAGTTTGCATTTAGTCCATCTTCTAGCTGTTTGTCAGTTTGTTCGCCCTTTGCTCAGCCACATTAGTGGAAAACTCACGCTAGGGCTGACCTCTGGTCTAAGAAGAATCCCAGTGGTATTTGTACAGAAGCAGATGGACAGAAACCTTAGAGATCGTCCTTCAGGAGGGCAAAACTGCATAGTGAAAGGCAAGCCTCAGAGTAGCCTCAGAAGAGCAATAAGCATTACCTTTTTTTATTATTATTTTTTAAATGAGGTAGCAAGAGAAGTTTAGTGAAGCTGAAGAGCTTGGAAGGCAGTCTTTTTGGCACAACTACAAGAAATTTACTACAGGGAAGAGAACCACGGACTTTGTCTAATAGCTGAAGTTTTAAGTTGCCATGTGAACTAGGGCACCATGTGGTTTAGACTAGCACCATAAGAACCGGACACCTGAATAAGGAAGTCTCTTCTGAAGCAGCTAGTATCTATTCTGCCTACTGTCAGCACACATTAGTAACGGTCAAGAGATCAGAAACTGGATCACAGTCCTTAAATGAGTAAATACCATACTGATAGACAGTTCAGAGACAGTGGTCCAAGACTTAATGGTTTCTTATCATAGGAGGTTCTTCCAGTCAGATTTCCTGTCAAATAGTAGCACTTGTCTATCCTTTTGATACCAGGTTGACTGTGATCCAACTGATCACCTGTATGCCCTTCCTGAGGATCTATAAGCTTATTAGTAGCAAATGAATCTACTTTTGTCCTACAGCACTAGCTACTTGTAGAGTTAAACAATTTGCATATGCTTTAGTGATATTTTGTTTGGGGGGAAAAGCAGTAGCAGCAGTGTAGTAAACATAGGAAAGGAAAAAAACTCATGCAGAATCCTTAGACTTAGTCCTCCAGACTTAAAGATGGAAAACAAGAATCAACTTTCACCTTTTCCTTTATTGCATCAACCTGCAAAGGAATTCAGAAGGTGCAGCTTAGAAAAAATAAAATTCCATATTTAGCATATAAAAGGTAGAAACAAAAGCGTCAGGGAAGAAATAATTAAGGTACAGGTGAGTAAAAACAAAGATACACCAGAAGTATCTGCTTTAGAAAGGCAGCTCTGCTTGTCGCTAGCTCTTAACTGCACTGATTTCATTAGCTACGCTACAGTTACATCCTAACGCTTTAGCAGATCATCAAATTTTAATCTTTTAAGAATCCCACTGCAAGACTGCTACTCTCAATAGAGGCCTAGTATTAGCTTGGTACATCAGTCATCTGACAAGTGATGTTACTGCTTCGATAGCTCCCCACCTCCCCCAAAATACAGCATTTAAGGATAGCAGATTGGCTATGGAGCTACAGAGTAGTCCTGCCTTTAGAAGCAACAGCCAGGCAAATCTTCCAGATAAGCAGGCACTCTAGTCTTCATTGACTCTAGTTTCAGTTAAGCTTTTACTTCTCAGAGGAAGTGTCTTAATTAAGGAATTTACACCATTTCACTGGAAGATACGCTAAAAGCTTCAGCTAAGCAAGTTTTGCTAGTGACAGTTGGCAATTAACTCAAATTTGGTTCAAGTCTGTCAAAACATTACTGAGTACCTTCCCCATCCTAAGTCACTTCAAACAAAAGCCGAGTCATAATTAGTGCAATTAAGCATCAGAGCCACATTTTAAGAGTTAATGCACAGCAGACCACGTTAAGTCAAGATCTAGCCATAAAAGCTTTTTTAGTATACAGTCTAGAATTTAGTTAAAGAGTTTGATCCCAGCTGGGATTCCTGACTGATGCAGCATATGAAAAGCCTGAATCCTGGAACTACTTTTAAGACACTGCCCACGGCCAGGCAAATACTACTGATGTAGGTTCTGTAATTGGTAGATAGGGTGGAGTCTGCAAGTGTTTCAGTCTCTTAGAGGGCGAAGTCTCTCCCCAGATGGACTGAAAAATAAGTGTGGACATGGACAGACAGACATTTGACAAAGCCCAAATCAATGTTAGTAGCAAGCAGACAGTCTCAAGGCATACACCACAGTGACTAACAAGCTTTCAGCGTCGGAGAAGCACCTGCTCTTACCTTGGTCAAGTACTCCTTCATGACCTGAATAAAGTATGGCATGGCAAAGTCCATGATGTTGTGCCTCCACGCCGTTTCCAAGACAACATCTGGCCTTAGGAGATCGTAGCAGGTGAAGAGACAAGCACCAAAGCATTCTCTCTTGTTCTCCTGCAAGAACCACTGCAACAACTCTTCTGCCAACTCGGTATCTTTGGATTCTGAAGCATACTGCATTGCATCCTACAACAGGAGAGTCTGTTTAGCCTCAGGTGCCATAGTACAATGGCTGACATGTACGTGGTACTTCACTAAGCTGCAATCTACTACTGACATTAGTAGGAGGCATTCTAGGACTTGTTTGCAAGAAATCTGTCCATCTACTGCCACTCTGAAGCAAGATTTGCCAGATTAGCAACAGCCACCAGCTAGTAGCATCCAAAAAGGTGCAACTTTACCAGAAAGTCACAGGTCTCCGAGAAAGCCAAGCATGTTTAACCAGACCTGTGCAACGGTCTTACCTTATACAGTCTGTCTTTCTTACAGAGTTCTACACTCTGTTTCCAGCGATTGTTTCCTTTAAAGAGATAAGCAGCAATTCTTCGGAACTCTATTAGTTCATGTTTCTCCAAACGTTGAGCAAGAGAAATGTTGTCAAAGTTGTCATAAGCATCTATGGAAGTCCTAAGAGCCTGAGTTAAATAGAAAAGAAAAGTTATTCACACCTCAAATGTACAACTGCATCCACAAAGATGCAAACATTTCCATACTCCTATTTCCAGGAGGATAAAGTACTCTAGCCAGACCTGCAGAGAGTTTTAGGTTTATCTGGGGGTTTGGTTCAGGCGTTTGGTTTTTTATTAATTCAAGTTAGTATTTTTGCAGTGATGATTGCTGAGGTTAAGGAGCCTCTGAATACCAGAGTTGTTTTCTGAAATCTGTAGAACAGCTAGACATCATAACTGTTTGCCCCTTCTGTGAATTCTTTCCTTAGCACCCCCACTGTTTGCCTTAAATAAAAGCTGATCTGCCACACTCATACCAAAAGTAGCCAGTCTACCATCCCCAGGAGTGACCCAACAAGCTCCCAGAAAGTCACTACCAGTTCTCTACTTAAACCTTGTCTAATCACCACTAGTTTAGTTCGAAGCGTCAACATACATTCAAGGAATTCAAGTCAAAAGCAAGCACGTAAAATCTACTGACAACTAGAGAGAGAGAAGCCCGTGTTTCTAGACATCAAATGCAGATCAAGAATATTAGTTTAAGACTGACACAGAAGCCAGCATGAAAATTTTGAAATTCAGGAATAGCTGTTTCTATTATGAAGCACATACAACACGCAAGTCGATACCTGTTCCAGATATTACTGCTGCTATTATATTATATCTTGAGACAAGACATACCTGGTAGTCTTCTTCAATAATGAAGAGGTTGTTCAGGGACTCATTCACTGATTTGTTGTTGTGATTTTGAACAGAGCGCAGGTAAGGCTTAACCAGTGGGAGCTGTTTAACCTTCAAGGAATCAGGTAGATAAGTTTAAGTCAAGATAACTTTCTGTAGAGGTCCCCTAGCATCTTCCCCAAGGCAGTGAAGTAGCTGAGCATTTTAAAGTGCTACTACAGCTAAATGCTTTTCCAGCTGCAAATTTTCCTTTGACCTGGATAGCAGGAAAGTTACCTTTGTGAAGAAGGTGACAGCACGAGTGTGGTCAAGCCGAGGGGACAACACCATCAGCAGATCATTGAGCAACAGAGGTTTAAATTCCAAATAGAATTGAACTGCCTTGTAATACAGCTCCACATTGGCCACCTAGAGATGAGTAAGGATGCACATTCAGAGCAGAAGCTTGATCATAGAGAAATCAAAATGAAAGACAGACATAACCTTAGATATTCTAGCACAACTGAGCCACCCGTCTAAGACTTATTCTTGTGTCTAGAAATCTCTTCAGTCACTGTAGTTGACTTGCTTTGAAATTGTGTGGCAATACCACAGAACTTTGCATTTTAAACAGGCTACAAGTAAGAGAAGTGCACATAGCAAGAAATTTACATCCTTTCACTAGTAAAGTAATACCTTTGTGATGATATCTTTGAACTGGCCTTCTTTCCAAGCATCTGTTGGGTGATTCATCATTGTGATTATGGCGTTATCATATTCCTCATATTTATCATACAAGAACACCAGTTCAGCCCAGAGATGGGCTTGCTCTGCAGCTCTAAGAACCTAAGCAAAAAGTATATTAGAAATTCCAGTCAACATATGTTACTGTCAGTGCTATGAATAATAGCTCAAAAGCTGCTATTGCAAAAGCTAGGGTACAGACAATCCCAACAGATATGTTTAAAGCCAAATTTAAGGCCTCAGACATTCACCTTGGGAATGTTGACTCTGGACCAGAACAGCTCCAAGTGCTCTCTCATCTTCTGTGGCTTGAATTTGGAGTAGAGAATTGCTAGTTCTGTAAACATCCCCATGTGGGCTCGCTCAAGGCCAAGCGCTGCTTCCAACATAGTTATCAGCTCTTCAAAGTAGCCACGATCCTAAGAGACAGATAGTTACGATATGTTTCGTATTTATTAGGAACCAACCTGAATCTAAATTTCCAGTTTTGGACAAAGTTGCCATGAAAGAATTTAGACTTTGTGTAACAGGAGTCAGTTTAATTACCTGGTAATAGTTGATTAGCTCTTCCAACTCGTCTGCATGCACTACAATATGGAGTCCACACATCTGGGCCAGGCGGAACTCTTTTCCATCAACACAAGCAAAGCAGACCTGGAATCAACAATTGCATTATTGCTTACAATCAAAGCTTCTCATGAGGCTCAGCTACAGCTTTGAAGTCCCTTAACTTATCCGTAAGTTTACCTCTTTCCATGTGCGAGTACTGTTTGCTTTCCGAGCACCATCTACAGCTGCCTGGTATTCACCTAGGTGAACTAAAGTTGAAGCTAAACGGCCAAAGTTGGACACATTGTTATACAATAGCTTAGCTGCTTCATACATCTTTTCATCATAACAGCGATCACCAACCTGTAGGAGAGCATAACCAGGTTATTCTCCCAGCTTTTCAATCAAGGGCTTACATAAAACATGTAGCATTCAAGCCATTATCAAAATGGAAATGCCTTTTGAGTTCAAGATCTATCTACACACCCAAAGAGACAGAAGACCCAACAGCCCCCTGATTAGCAAGGCCTAAGGAGCCTGCTGCTGTGATCCAGCAATACTGGAACTCAGTCTCACTCACTTGTTGGATATGTGCGTTGTTTGGTCCATTGATAAACTCCTCTAGCTCTGCTAGACGGTTTGTTTTAGCAAGAGCAAAGATTAATTCCGTTTCCACATATGACTCCCGGGCCTTCTTGCGTGCCATCTGGAGATACTTCACCAGTTCTTCCCAGTTTCCTATGGAACAAGAGTTCAGAATGCTTACTTCCTGCCATTGAGTATGCTTGTGCTTAAGCTGTACCACCAGCTCAACTTAGTTACATGTAAGTATTTCCACAGCTATTCCCAACAATCAAGACTAGCCTTTGTACTGCACATCCTAGACCAGACTAAAGTTGCCTTACAACAGGCCTAACTAGAATCCTGGAATTTAACTTCATGCAAAGACCTTCTTAGTAGCGACTGCTAGTCTCCAGCTAGCTGGAGAAAGTAGTTTTAAGACCACTGAATCTGCAAATGGAATACACTATCTTTACCTGTTCTCACTTAGGGCAGTCTTTGAAGGACCAGATTCCTCTACTTGTATCAAGGTACAGATTTGGCAGAACTACAGATTGAGCCACTACACAAGAGAGCTGAGCAACATCAACAGCAATAAACAAAACTTTATCATACCACTGGCATTGGCAGCTTGAACAACTTCCATGTAGGAGGAAGGATCATCTGCTTTAATATACGAGTCAATTGCTTCCTTTACCATCCCCTTCTGAAGCTGTGCTTTAGCCAGCTGACTCCATACAGCAGGCTCATTGCAGCGTTCAGCAAATTCATATGCACGGTCCAGGTTTCCAATATGCTCTATTAATACCTGAAGAAAGGGTGACCACGATCAGCCACTATTTATAAAGGTCAGTTTTACAAGATGCTGAGCTGTGTTTTGTTACTTCAACGGATCCACAGTTGCTTTTAAAATAGGGACTACTCTGCACAACCCACACAGCCCAAGTGATTTTAGGCTTACGAAGTCTCACTTCAAGAGGATTCAATATACAGCATTCGTTCTACTTTAAGACAAGACACTGAGCAGCTTTGGTCACTTTGCTAATTGGCGTTAAGCGCTGAAGTCACAAGTTAATGGCAAAGTCCTTGTGTTCACATGTCTTAAGGAGTTATAAGACCAATACAGAGACTGAGATTTTAAGATACCTGTACAGCTGATGTGTTGACATCAAATTTCCTGAAGATAGCAAAAGCCTCCTCAAAAAGCTCATTGCTAATAGCTATATTGGCTATGTCTGGAGCATCGTAGTTATCCAAGCGGTTGATGTACTCCATGACACGGGTGCGATCAGCCTTAATAGCTGTAAGAATGAGAAGGTTCTGCAGATTCCTGCATAGAGAAAGAAAATATTAGTACATACCAAGTAACAATCAAGAAATTCACCCTTCCTTCTGAGGAAGGTATTAGTTTATTTGCTGTTCCACGCTACAACAATATAACAGCTGCACTAGGTATGATGTCAAGTTTCCCATGACCTAGTTTTGACTTTACACACCTGTGCTCACTGAACACAGAGTTATCGAGAACTATTTTCTCCAGCAGTTCAATAAGCTCATTAGGAAGATCTGCAGTCATGAAGGCCTTCACAGTAACAGAGACTTCCTCAGGATCCTGTGTCTCTGACAGTGCAGTCTGTACAACCTGTAGGAAGAGCCAAGCAATTGGCAAATCAGTTAAGTTGGGTACTAGCAAGTGAAGTCAGGACAGCAAAGGCTTTTAAAGGTTTGTCAGCCCTACCTGGTCAATTAGCGGTCTTCTGTAGGGGTTGCTTTCCAGTAGTACGCTGGCCCACAGTTCAGGGTCTTTACGACGAACTAAGTAGCGGGAAAGACTTTTGAAGAGGGAGTTCTCATTGCACACCTAGTGAAAGGCAAAGTCTATTCAGAGTGCAGTCACAGCTACCGAATGTACAGTGAATGATCCAATTGTATCGCAACATTAAATAAGCCTGCCTGGGATGCAGATTAGAAATCTCAGGCTTTGGTGCTTCTTTTAGCCTCCTATTCTAAGATATCCAAGGGAGTCCCACTTCTTATTAAGTTTTGCAGAGGGAGATTAAATAGCTACCTATTCTGTTAGAAGTGAGCAGTTCCTAACTTAATACTTTTTAGGAATTAAATGCATTTGTCAGGCAAACCCAACCATCTACCCCATGATACTCAGGTTAGAACTTAACCCATGAGTTCACTGCCTTGGCATACGTACATTAATAAGTTCCAAATCACACTGTCCACGCTCATAAGCCACACAGGCCAGGTGAGGGTCCCTCTTCTCACAGTACTTGCCAACAACACGACTATCATAATAAGGATTCTCACGCAGGAATCTTTCTGGGTTGTTGTTGCTATCAATGTATATTTTGGCCAGTGCATTGTGAGTCGCAGGCTCCTCACAACCCTCGTGAATTCTTGCTTCCAGCCAAGGCAGAAGCAGTTTCAGCCTAGAAGGAAGCAGTTTTCACATTAGAGAGGTTGAGCGAATAAGCAACTACCTGCTTGCAGAGTTTCTTCACTATTCAAGTCAGCTTCAGCATAGGATAGACTCAGTAACTAAAGCAAAAGTTACAGTACTCCGTTTTGACCTGCATTCTAGTTCATTATTATAATGGCATAACATTCTGACACTATGAAAAACATCACATGCCAAAGACACTCATTTTATAGAGGCCGTCTAAGGGAGATCCCCAACACCGGCCAAGAAGTAAAGCAGACTTCTGCTGCTCACTCACCCAACAGCAGCTTCTTGCTATGTCAGTACCGGCTTTAGCTACGTAAGGAGGACATGCATTGATGTAAGAGCAGTGTACTGCCAAACCAGTAATGGTGAAGAGATTTGTATAAGTTCAATACCTGTTTCTTTTCTCAACCTCTGCAACAAGCTCATCAGTCGAAAATTGACCTCTCACTACAAGGATAAGGTTCTTTATCACATCTTCAGAGCAATCCACATCAAGCAGTCCCCCAATAACCACAGGCAGACGGCTTGGATTCACCTGAACAGGATCATTTAAAGAAGTCAGTGTGTTGTCACGCAGCATAGGTGGCCAATACTTATCCCTAGAAGTACACACGAAGGCTGCTTATTAAGATTGACCTCATCTTCCTGCCTTTACTCGCAGCTTCCTGAAGTTCTGGACAAGCTTGAAAGTCAATTCTTCAGCCACCAGGGGTTCACACCACAGTTCAGTGGCTTGCTAATGCTCAGTCCCCAAAGGAGGAGCTCCCGAGCAAGCCAATTTGTCCCTGCAGGAAGTATAAAAAAAGAACTTCCCCACCCCCAACATGCTGGAAGTTAAAATTACCCTAAAAACTCCGAAGTTATTCTACCAAGTCTCCCTCCTTCAAGGGACACATTAGCAGAGGTTACTGCTCAGCTTGACTGAAGAATATGAGACCTGACTCACGTAAGGGCTAACTTAACAGAGGCCATTAACAGCTACTTAATTATGAGGCTGTTTGGAGAATACTTAAATATAATGCCTATAGTTGCATATACTATTAGAAAGATCAATCAGTTTGACCCATTAAAGCCGAGTGACAAATCGTAACTTACCTTCTGCACATAAATCTCAATATATTTTTGGAGATTATTTCTATACAAATACAGCACCAAGTCGTGGACAAAGTCAAAGCGATCACACACAATGATGAGTGGCAACTGGTCAGTGAGTTTAGCTTCCTACAAAGAGAAGAGCCTTAGTAATTTGGTTTTGTTCTTGGGCTTCGGCAGACAAATACAGTCACTTAAAACTGTTAAAGCAGCTGAATTTGGAAAGCCAAAATTCGACACTTAGCCCAATAATGATAGCTCATTGTTCAACTAATTGTTTGCAATATGTAGCAAGTAGGAGTTCTCACGCCCACTTCAGGGTCTACAGCACGAAGCCTTCTGAACTTTAACCCTGCTCTTTCGCACAGCAGAGTATACAAAAGTTTTACAACACAATACAACTATTACAAGCCTAAGCTATGGATAGCATTCTTATCTGCCACTGGTGTTTCGTGTGCAGGATTAGCACTCTGGGATTTCAAAAGGAATTTAACCAAGACTACATTAAGTTATGGTTCACAGTGTAAAACATATATACAAAATTAACTTCAAGTGCCATGTGTCTTGTGATATCTTCTAACTATGGATTTAGAGAACAGTTAAGAATCAAGCCAGTAGCAGTACTACTTAAATTGCTCATCAGATTAGTTATCTAAAAGCATTCAAACTTTCAGCGTAAGATTACAAATGATTACAGTACAGAAGCTTAGGCTATGTGGCAGACAGTATTCTGGATGCATACTTCAGATTACTTATTTGAACATGCACATCCCAGAATATAATCCTACGTATAAATTACACTTAAGGACTTTACACAGGGAGGCCTGTACTGGGAGATTTACCTGGTACATGTCCTGCACATTCCAGACAAGGAACAGCACAAAAAACAATAGCTTTCATCAGGAATTTGACAGCTTGATAACATATCTTAGGTGGCTTGATCAATTTACATACCTTACACCTCGGTGACACCAGGTCATTTTTATAGTATTCTCATTTGAAGAGTTTTGCCATCTTCAGATATGATCAGCAAAATCTAAGACTATACTATGTAACCAACAAACATGAAGGCAGGAAATGTTCCCAGATAAAGTTTTCCCCTCCCACACTGTTTCTCAGTTATTTCTAGCATGTTACATTTGTCGATAAGCTCAGCACTAACAACGGACTACAGAATCGGAACTTGGAACACACCCTTTTTTTCCAGTCTTCAGAACTGTTTCAGCAATGCTCTGAATCCCAGCAATAACAGTCAGTTAGCATGTCCTTACACTGACTGGCACATCCTAGCAGCACTAAACTGTGGTTCACCTGGCTAAGACTTCAGTGTGTATGAGTAAGATGGATCAATCATGAACTCTGAAAGCATTTATGGAATTAATTGACAGAATTAATTTGCTGTTTCAGTAGTTGCTCAGTTGAAGCCGATTATACTGTAAATAACCATTAAGTTTTGAACTCATTTGCCATTGTGGTTCTTCTCAATCTTCAAGTTACCCATTTGCTACTTTATAGCTGACATCTGTAACAAGTTTAGATGAGCTGGTGCTATTATTACAGGTTTAGAGTTCATGCCAGGTCAATCTTCCTAATAGCAGCAAGGAATTGATCTGACAGATTCTCCATTTTTCAGATATTGTTCCAGGCTCAAGTTTTATTAGGAGGTACTGCCAGCATGCTAGACACCTCTGGTTTAAGAGAACAGGTGGACCGTTCAGTGCAAAGGTTAAGTCTTAAGAGCTGCCTCATTTCACTGGTGACACCCACCATGTTTTCTTAGAACCCCAAACAGGCCAAGACAGTCCAGTGCCACCCAAACATTACCTTGAGGAAGTTTTTAACACGTTCAGGGTCATAGCAGTTACTTTCCCTGCAGATTCTTTCCACTTCTTTAATCTGTCCTGTCTTGCATGCAGCCTGAATATACTTGAAGTGCACATCTGGATCCTGGCTGAAGTTCACAATAGAGCCCAGGAAATAAAACAAACCTCGAGGGAAACAGTCAACATGTTATTCTGCTAAAGCATTTGAGGTGGATCAGTATTAGCTTTCTAGCAGGCTTCCAAGTTACAATTACATGAAAATTTCACTCCAACTGCTGCCAAAGTTTACGAAGAACTGAAAAAAGATTCAAGTGTTGCAAGTTTTTTTACAAAACCCATATTGTCCTAGCTGAGTTGAGCCTGTTGTTGTTCCCCATGTACTATGTAGACTAGCACGTTATAGGCAACTTCGTATCATCATCAATTGCCATAGGTCAGCTTTGTTAAAACATCCAACATGTGCCTTCCACACGCTCCCTAGACAGGAGGCGAGGAAGAGTTTAGAAAACCAAAACTAGTTGTGCCCAACAGCTACTATCACACCTTTCACTAAACAGTGCAAAAGCTGCTTGCCATGACCAACAGCTAAAGTTCACTTAAAGCTGATGCCATATAATACCCAACTACTTTAGACAAGTGACTGAAGATTCATTTGGGTTTTGGAAAAAACACATATAAGGCTGCCTATGCAAGAAACCTGTCTAGAATAGCATCTTATTCCAATGAACCATTCTCCCAATTCCGAGAGTCCAAGATTATGTTGTGTTCTCAGCCTTTAAAGAGGTTTTCTTTAAAGCTTAGCAAGATGCTGTTCAGCCACACATCTGCAGAGGTTTGACCACTGATGTACCCCCATGCTGACTAGACAACACACAGGTTGAGAAGTACAAAAGCTAAAGACCCAAAGGCTACACACATTTAAGATGACCATTTTGGACAGAGGAAAAAGGCCAGCAGCTCCTTCAGTTACCTTTTTCAATTGTCCTACAGCTCCAAGCATTTTGGTAGCATTTCAGAAAACTGAAATACGCAACACAATGTTGCACCACCACCATCATCCATAGGACAACAGGTCAGGTTTCAAGACAGTTTTGAGATCTAGCTACTTAAGTTCAATATGGCTTTCTAAATTTCAGCAGATCCAGTCTTCATACACACATGTATAATGATGAGTACTAGCTCCTTTTGCTAGAGGCAAGAGCACAAACTTACCTTCAAAGCTCTTGAAAGACTCAAACAGCTCAATAAGTGACTGTGTCGACAACTGCTCATGGTATTTTGAAGCTACCTGGACACAGATCTGCAGGTTCTGACGAATATTAGCAGACAACATAGCACGCAGACACTCCAAAGAGTCTTCTACCGATAAGGAACCAAAATAATTCACTAGCCACTGCAAAGACAAATAAGCCATTTTAGATTCAAGTAGAACACTCTACACTCTGAAATCAAATGTTGAAATCAATTATTTATGGCCTGGCTTTTGCTGGATTCAGGATATTTAATATCATACCTCAGGATTGAGAAGATGAGTGTGAACTACCGCACGCTTGATGTCATACAAGTCTGTGAAGTGTTCAAGTGCTCTCTGTAGCAAGCCAGCTTTCTCACACAGCTGAGCTATGTGAGCCCGGTCATAGTGAGTAAACATTTGGTTCCCCAGGATAGCATCTGCAACCTAGAAGGAATAGTGAAATGTTTCATTTAGTACCTGAACACTGTCACTAGCATTTGGTATGCACAATAACGCAGTGGCTGGTCTAGCCATAAACAAGCCTGATCCAGTAACACTGAAAGCATACCTGAGGTGCATGCATGAGGTTCATCTCAAGTAAACGTGTCTGCAGAGGACCTTCTGAGGGACGATTATTCTTCAGTGCATCCAGCAAGAAGGCTGTACATTGCTGAATTAAATTGTATTCCATAAAGACATCCACAATCTGCAAAAAACATTTGAGCTTTTGATTAGAAACTGGAAGCATTTTTAAACAAAGTAACATCAAGTGTAGCTTCCAAAGCTACACTGTTTATTCTCACTGCACTAAGCTGTCATTCAGCATTCTTAAAACTAGGCAAGCAACAGCACTGCCCTGGTACGGTAAATCCAAACTTGCAGTTCAAAATCTTTCTCTGACGGCAAGCATATGTCTCCTCTTACCAGTTTAAGGCCTTGAAGTTAACATTTCATAGCAATAAAGTTATTTACTTGTGTTATGTCTGCAAGAGGCTCTTCATCTTGAACAAGCATTTGTGCAAACTGCTGTCCTTGATCAGGGCTGATTCTCATTACATTCCTCAGCAAAAAAATCCAGTCTGGAGTATATCCAACCTGAAGAGATAATGAAAAGTAGTAACTCAGCAAGAGCACACACCTCATTAAATAAAGAGCTCAGTAGAAGCTACTGTCAGTAGCTTACACAATCCAGTCAGGATTTCCTCATTTGGAAAAGGCTACCTAGGAAAGTACGAAAGGATAAATGCGTGAAGTCTAGCAGTAATTATTCACAACAAAACCTTAGGCCTAAGTAGGTACTACACAGGCTCTCAGACCTCACCACAATTACTCCTAGTTACTTTGGAAGGTATGCTAGTTATTCTTTAACACAGGACAGACACGGGCATCTCCTCTCACCTTCTTAGCATACAAAACAATCTTCTGGACTTGTCCCGTTTCAGCAAAACACTGGATGACTTTGTTTGGAACATTGGCTCTCAGATAGACACTAAGTGCTAGCGTAGGATCTACAGATTTCACAAGGTCTCCCAGCTCCTCCGAGCACTCCAGCTGTTAAAGAGATATACACACAGTCAGTCCACTCAGAGTGCCACACTGAAATGCACTACTACCTCCTTCCTCATTTGTCTTACTTTTGGACTCCTCTTAAAAAAAAAAAAAAACACACTCAAGGCCCAGCTTGACAGCTTTATCCGACTCTTTCAGCAGTGATCTATTGGGCTCTGTTCCTTATGCTGGTCCACATGAGTTAAAGGCATTTATAGAGCTAAAAAACAATTAGGTGATGCATTGTATCAGCATCTTTCTTCAGCTAATTAGAGATATAACCACAGCTCAAAGTGGATGTAAGTCAGTACTCAAAGAAGCCTGAAGTGGTTTGGGAAGGAAAAGCAACAGCTCATAAGCTTTCCATACCAAGATCACTCTGCTGTAATTTTAAGTAGAAGGAGTGAAGCTCTTCAGAGTATTTGATCAATTCTCTTGCAGTAATATGGGTCAGTTACAGGTAGAGTGAACAGCCATTGCTCAATGGTTTGATCACACTACCCAACTGAGTTTTCCTGGGGAGGGGGGCTGTGAAGCAGTTATGTCCCTCCCCCTCCAGGGCTCTAAAGGTATCTACCCCAAATTTACCTTATCTTCTTTCAACCATTTTTCCAAGAGCTGTTTGCGTCCCTGCTGAAGCACAGGTCTGCAGAGTTCCAGTGACTCGTACTTATTCAGCTGCCCTTGGTCAAGCAGAATGCCAAAGTATTGGAGTAAAGGGGAAGTCTGTCCCGGCTGAGCTGGAACACTCTGGAACCGGCGTATGGTGTCTGGAGTACGCAGGATTCCCTGCCAGAAACAAGAGATGCGTTTTAGTTTTCTGTTCTGCTGTTGTGACTTGGCAAGAGTTTCTCCAGGAAGCTGAAGTCAGAAATGCTTGCTACAGCGACATTATGTTTTGCCAACCCAGAGCAAGTCAGAAGCAGTACGGCTGAACACCAGCTCAGACACTGCCTTTGAGACATTTTGACAGAAGATGTGCAATAGTAGCCAAATAGACTTGTTTCGGTAGCAATGCAGATTTAAGTTCAGCAGACTGTCCTACAGAATTAAGACACCCTTGTCCTTGCAAGCAAGTTCCTCAATCTGAATCTCTTAGTCCGCCCTTTTTATCCTGTTCCCAGGTGCAGCCTCAGCTAGAGGCTGTATTTTCATAGAGCCTTTTTTAATCATTGGAGACGTAAAGATACATGAGAAACATCAAACCTCATAGCCATTACTTCATCATTTATTCTGTTTCCCCTCTGCGGGCTTTACACAAGCTTTACAATCTTCCAGCATACACTCAGTACTCTCAGCACATAACTGGGAAGAACTTGTACACTAAGTACAACATTAGAACAGCAGCAACAACAAGGTTCTGGTCTTGCCACTTCAGAAATTCAGTGAGCTTTCCTGAAGCAAGAAGTTTAAACCAGTGGAGCTCAGTACTGCTCTGAATATCAGTCTATTACCTTTGGGGCATTAGCTGCCACTTTCGCTGCCTCCGAATAGTTCCCTTGTGCAAAAAGTGCATTGAATTTTCTGGCAAAGAGTTCCTCAGCACCTGCCAGGTTGTTGCGGACAGCCATTCGTAAAGCTAGGTCAGGATTCTGCAGCACATTTGTAATATACGGAATAATATTCTCTTCTTCCACACACACTGAGAGCACCTGAATAAATCATCAAGGAAAACTTCTAGTTAGTCCAAATATAAGACGTGACCCAAGGGCTAAGCTAACCTCTAAAAGGAAAGCTATGGCATTCATGGGAAGCTTTTTCATCCCCTGGTAACTGCAGAGTCTTCTTGCCATTTTACTTGAGAATCACACCTCTGGTTAGGAAGAACCTCTACCATTCAATTACTGCATCAAGGCAGACTACTAACAGCAGATTAAACTGAGGCATTTACAGAGGTCAGAAATCCAGGGATGTAAGCATTATCCTTCTCTAACATGTACTCAGTGTCTTCAGGATCCCAGAGGATAAACTAGGAACAAGTCTGCTCTGCATTACACATGCTCAACAAGCAACAACATCTGAAATTAATTCAGTCTAAATGTTAGCAGACTGGTTTAAACTAGTTAAGTTAGGTGTGTATGGAGATACAGTAGCAAGTCTCCCTGGGCACTCAGAACACTGTCAGACATCAGATGTTCTGAAGAGTTAAAAGTTACTGTAGTTAAGATTTTCATTAGCAAGCGCTCTGCAAGAGGATACAATCTGCCCCCCAAGAGGTATATTCTAGTTCCATCCTCAACAGCAGGACAGTGTTTAGATCCACTGACTGCCATTACAAAACCCCCAAAATTATGCAACCTGAACCAGAGTTGTAGAAGAAACTGTAAGTAATACAAGCTGCCCTCCTGTTCAACTACCCAATACCACCATAACTCTCATTTTATTATTCTGTCTTGTTAATGTCTGGAAACTTTTAGACAAATGAAAATGCTACAATGTATCATTATGGGCCAGTGGGATTAGCTAAACAAGTGGTTTCCAGGCCAAGCTTCCTTACTTGTCCCTTTCTGTTTACTCCAATAATTCCAGCTGTTGCTTCATGCTGTGCAGTAACAAATATGGTCTCTCCACTTATTCTGTTCATGTAGATACAGGTACCAGTTTCCAGGTCATACAAATGAATATAGCCATATTTCGTTATGAGAAATACCACATCGTGCTTGTCGCTGATCTGCAGAACAGGAACAGATTAATCAGATTTGGTACTGGATAAAACAAGTGCATGCTTTTAAGAATCAGAAGACAGCTGTGCCATTTCTATTCTACTATTTCAGTAGAATGATGTTTTAAAAGCCTGAAAGACAGTTAAATATATGTGGATATTTCTTTCATAAATAAGAGCACAATGTCTTTGAATGCTGCTTCAGTTTCCATGTTTACTTTAACACTACTGAAGCAGGAGCAGAAATCACAGCAGCTTAGTGCCAAGCCTCAGGTCAATATATTGACCACCTGGCTTCCAGTGTCCTGTTACAGTGTCACATCCACCAAGAGAAGCTACAGACTTGTTCTTGTGCTCTTGTTTGCAGCTCTCATACCTGCATGGCAACAGGAAAGTCATTTTGTGCTTCAGGAGGAAAGAAGACATCCACTGCTTTCTTTGGAAATGGCTGATTCCCAGTAGGTGGTGTGCCAACTTCAATGATATGCAACTGTGCAATAGATAAATTAAATACAAGAGCTAAGAGACTAATCTTATGTAACAATAGACTCAACAATGAAGATACAGCAATTCTTTTGCTGCTAAGTCTTAATCCCAAACTTAGACAAAGATAAGCCAAGTCAGTCTTCCTGAGTATTTTGTACTGTGGCTAAGGGTCTGGCATACTGTATTCATGTATCATAGATGAGGGAAACAGTTAAGCATGATCTTCAGTTACCCCTAGCTACTTCAAAGTTTAAGAATTCAGTTAGGTCACTTTATAAGCACTCTTTTGACTTGGTTAACACTCTGCAGAGACAGTTCTGATGAGGTTTCTTTGAATCTAGCTTTGGTTTTACTTTGTTTTAGCTGTCATACAGTAGCTCACATAATTCCAGCGCTAGTATTAGACTACTAGTTAGCCTTGTAACACTTAAGTGTTTCATTTTCGTCCAGTAATTTGGAAGTAAATTAAGCCTGATACTGGGGATGAGCATTGAAGAAAGATTACAACAGCTTTCCCCTTAAGCTTAGCCTGTGAAGCTGAAAGTCACATGTTTCAGGCAGCTAATTAGGCTAGTCATGACATGCCACCTCACTTCATGACTTGAAACAGACTCCTACTACATCAGGTAGTCCCTGCTGTGAAGCTCTGTATGCCCCAATTTTCATATACATTAGTTATATAGCATCCAGACTGACACGTAGTCCTTTTTTTATTTTTTCCTAAAGGCAACTTTGTGCATTAAACCACTTGTTTTTCTGGAAGCAGATAACCAGAGTGAGTCATTAAAGATTACAGAATACTTAGAACCAAGTCTTACCTTACCCCCAGCTTGCCCTCTTACTGCAAAACAGAAGAGAGTGGATTCTTCAGCATTTCCTTCCATCTTGAACTGTGCAAAGCTAGCTGCATGTCCCTCAATTGGTTGTGATACTTTTCTATCTACAGAATATAGCTGCATTGCTCCCACAACACGATTTTGCTAGATAAGACAGAACAAGAGTCAGAAGTAACAGGCACTCATTCCGTAATCTAATTTAAGTTAGTGTCGGTAAATATGTTGTCATATGAATCTGAAGCACCACACCATGCTTTCTCCTTACAAAGGCATCACATCAGACTTTTAACCTTGTACTATTGTTTGTACCATTACTGTAAAATTTTCAGTCACGCTTAAGTTTGTTACTTAAATATCAAGGCAACCATTTACATTCCCAACAATGTTTTAGGAAAAAACACACACACCAGTCCCGCTCCTATAGAAGGAGGAAACTACAGAAGCCCTGGGCTTCCCATAGCAGGCCTTCCTAGTAGTAAAGTACCTGTGCAGATATGCCAGTTAGCAGTAGCCACTTCTGCTTAGCATCAGTACGGTAGTTGATGATCTGGCAGCCAGCAAGACTAGAATGGCGATCAAACATTTTCACGGGCTGCGATTCCCCCTCCATACTCCAATGGTAGACTGCATTATCTGTTACAAGGGCGACAGTATTCAGAGAGATCCACTTCCAGAAGGTGACATCATCTGTCATCGTATGAGCCTTCATTTTGCTCTTCATTTCAATATTGAATATTTGAAGCGTCTTCCCAGCTAGAAAACACAACAGA
The DNA here is from genome assembly GCF_017639655.2 of Falco naumanni. NCBI lineage: Eukaryota > Metazoa > Chordata > Aves > Falconiformes > Falconidae > Falco > Falco naumanni. The sequence continues at coordinate 109,473,741 of NC_054054.1, read as the reverse complement.
GCCACGTTACAGTTTCCGCTTGTTACTTCAAGCACTGGTTAAAAGTAGAAGAGCTGGACTGTGACATTAACCCTCACAACATCCTTCAAGAAAATCCTTTTATATACTGACAGTATCTTCAGCATCCAGCTATTACTTTTAACCAGACTACACTCCTAGGGCTAATTTTACCAGTTTGCCACCACCCAGCAATCAAACAGATGTGAAAAACAACTTGGTAGGAGGCAAGCTTTAGCTACACAAACAAGTTGTTTGATACTTCATGTACATCAAAACTAGGTTACAATAATGCTGAGTCTCCTGAAAGTTGAGGAGAGCTATGCCAGTGTCATTAAAAACTATGCCCACATCTGTTTTAAGTACAAAAAAGCGCACAACATGGAACAGTCAAGTTGGCAGAGGGCTTTCGTAATTCAGACACATTAACTAAAACCCTTAGGTTGCACTAATGGGATACACAGCTACTGGCTGCAAACCAGACTAACAGAAACTGGGCAAGGAAAGGAACCTAGTGACCAACACAAGCTCTAGAAGGCAAGAGGAAAAGTTCTGCAAATTACATAGAATGGTGCATACATACATCCTGAACAGCCACCTGCAGTCATTTCTACCAGATTTTACAATGCAGTGGCATGCAAGGAATTATTTCTTGCTGTTGAGAAGATAAGGAAGGTTCTGACCAACTTCTAGTTTTAGGAGACAGCTATTTCAACACATGCTAGTGTAGCCCAAGAGGAATATAAAAGATCTCATGAAACCAGGCACAGCACAGGTCAGAATAACTGTTACAGTTACTGACTGTAACTCAGCTTGATAAAAATCAGTGCCAGATGGGCAAGTGCCTTCACTCATAGAGGATGAGTTTAGTTAGAAGCCCCCATTAGTTCAGCTATTGGCGCAAGATGCAGAGTCAGGAGTTTCTCCAGAGATGGAGCAGACCGTTTAACACAGTGTTACACAGGCTACTGTGTTTGTTTCCGTATCTAGTGCAGCTGGAGCTTTAGAGTCAAAGGAGATGACATCCGGGTAAGATGCTATGTAAAGCATATTAAGAGGCAAAAATCTAGGCTTCATTCAAAAGGGTCAGTTCTGTTTATAAAAAGCTTGATACCAAGATCCCAATAGTTTAAGCACGCATCAAGTTCTTGAGTGGATTAGTTTTCTGAATTTTAAGGATTCCCTTGGTTGGGAGGGCATGAAAAACCTCTGAATTTTAGGATTTCAGTTGCTTAAACTCTACTGTTCAGCCATGTGCACCATAGATTTGAGCCATTTTATACTGCTTCTTTTCATAAAACACAACAGGAACTAGTACAGTCAATTAAAGTAACTCACCGTCTGCACACACAAGAAAGCATTAAAGTTGTGACAAAACAGCAGCACAGTATTAAAGTCAAACTTAGATCTAACATTGAATACATATAAACCTTTCCATTCGCAAGACATGCATTTCTACGGCACCAGTATTTAAGTCTTTTTGGGGTGAGAGATCAACACTTCTGGAGACTCCAGAGGAATGCTTATTCTCTCTATCACCAGAGATACCAAGTTAGCTGACCTTGTGCTTTATTCACCACACGAGTCTTTCCTGCATAGTTTTACTCTTCTTATCACTGACTGATAAAAGAAACATGCACAAACTGGGGCACCGGCCTCTTCCAGCAAGGCCAGACTAAGGCCTTCAGGAATATTTCCCTTCCTCCCCAGTCTTAAGTGTTCCTCTCTGGAAAGAGAAGCTTAGTTGACAGCCCTTATACACTTTAGGAGATCAGGTCTCACTTCCCTCTAACATGACTCCAGAAGTATCTCAAAAGCCTGCACTTTCCTCCCAGCTCTCCCGCTCAGAAGCTGTAAGCATTCTGACTGAAACCTCATTCTAATGACCAGCAAATGGCAGGTTGCCCCAGCTGAAGCTTACTGCCCAGCTACCTTCAGAAGAATTGAAAATGCATTAAACTTAAGCTCCCATTAAGCTGTGGAAGACTGGTAAGGGATCCTCCCACATCAACTGCCTGAGAGACTTCAGTCATAAACTAGTCTTACAGAAAGCTCTCCATCCACTTCAAACATTTCTTTATCAGGGCTTCCATACCTTTTAATGCAATGACTTTACTGGCAGGGTTCATGATAGCACTGTCAGCTGAAATTGGTCTTCGAATAGGGTTGCTGGGGTCATTCATGTCAATGATCACCACTTGAGCCTGTTCTCCTACTTTCTCTCTTATGCAGATGAATTTGTCAGACTCCATCGTCAGAGTGCTGAAGCCAATGTTTGCTGGGTTGATGCCCAGATTTTGGAGCTGAAAGAGAAAAAAGGTTTAGCATTAAGTTACACCTCAGTAGTAGACACGAGCTTTTTTGAAAGGTACTAGGCTTCACACATCTTTGTGACAATACAACTCCACTACCCTAAAATGATATGGCACACAAATTCTTGCCACCTTCAATGGAGCCCAGCAAGCTTTCTGAAGAAGCCCAGTGTCACTCAAGTGCTGGGCACCTTGTCTTCAAGGTCCATTCACAACTTACTGTTTCGAGAACTCTACTTTTGAGCCCCTCAAATGGTTTAAGGCACGCTGAACTTGCTGGTACTGGTAGCCATGCCAGAGTTGCAGCTTCAGCACTCACTCTCACCAGCTTTGCTTTCAGAGCTCCAACTTATTTCATTGAGCTTGACAGCCATCACTATTTCAAGCTTAACATCACATGTGAGGCGTCTGAGCTTTATCCTCATAGAGTTAAAAAAAGCTACCTGTCTAGCAATTAGCCTAGTCCTGTCTGGCAGCAAGTCTGTATTACCACCCAGGAGGCAGAGCTAACGCATACGAGATGGACATGATTGAAATCAGAAATGGCTCATCCACAGCCATACTTGACACAGAAGATTATTGATAAACCACCTCCTTTCCTGCTGAGGCACAGCCTGCTTCTGTAAGACTTTAAATGCATACCTTATAATTATAGCTCTAGTATGGCATGCAACAAAACAGCTCAGTCAATGCCACTTCATGGTGTTTGCAACAGGCTAATGTATTAGGGTGTTAGTAGTGAAACAAAGCTTATTCCATTTTTAACAGTGGAAATGCAGAATGGTTAGTTCACCTCACATACAAATACCCAGCTTGTGGGTCGATATACCTTAAAAACACAACATCAGTCTTCTACCATTAGAGGAGTTACCACTTCTGGTATTTCTGATATCTTTCTTTCTGGGAGACTGTTTAAACTTCAAGCTCAAGGTCTCCCACAAAGGGCTAGACCTCCAAAGCCATTTTAGTATTATTGTACTAGTTTGAAGCAAAACACTAAGCTCTTATCAGCTGTGTTCTGTACAAGCTCCGAGATGACCATGCCTCTGCTGCTTTGTTCCTGCCTACTTGCAGCTTCTGATAAAGAGGGTGTTTTACTACACTTCCCCTTTGCCCCAGCCTTCAGACAGCACATGCAAAGGGACAAGTAACATCTAAGATATGGCACACCAACTTAACAGAAGCAGCTTCAAAAAAGGCACTTCAGTGGATGATTTATAACATCCAGTGAATCAAGACAGCCAGATCTTGGGGCAGCTTAAGGTTGAGACTCAAAAGCAAGTCAGTTTTAGCTCCTCAGGTCTGCTTGAAGGGAGAACTGGAAGAAGATTCAGCCTTTGGGCATGGTTCTCTGGTCACTCTGCATTTAAGTCCTTTGTCCTAAAGTATGCTATTTCATAGCCGTTACCTTGCTCTTTCAAGAGAGGACTTCACGATTTGAAGCTCTTCTGTCAGGTTCGAATACTACCAAAAAAATGTTCGGGCTCTTCAAGGGCTCATTTCAGAACTAGTTTACAGAGAGCTAACACTGATTTCTTTTGGTAAATTTAAGGTCAACACAGCTTTTCTTCTTCAAGAGATTTTAAGAGAGAAAAGGCTGTAAGCAGGACAGATTTAAATGTAATTCCTGATCCAGACAGCAAGCTGGTTACCTGACTGACTAGCTGAAGCCCTTCTTTCAAGGCAGAAAACCAACACTTCCTGCAACTTAACACAGTGAATAGTTTTGTTCAAACACAGCTCCCTTCACATCCGTCCCCCTGACAGTAAAGTCAGGAAATTTTCATGTGAAAGACAAGTGTTTTATCAGCTTCCACATGACAAAACTGTCTTTATGCTACAGCTATTAAAAAATAAAATATATTTTTTTAAAAAATCCAACTACTTCCTTGACAGGTCAGAACTCTTAACTCAAATTTAAGTGAGTATTTGAGGTCCAGTATCACAGAACCTGACCACACATTCTTCAGCAACACCGATTCACTTACAATATTTCAGATTTAAGCTCAAACCTTCCTTTCACACCTTTATTTGGATAGTGTTCTCTAGGCCTGGGACTCCATACATCAGTTAGGCAGGTGTATATGCAACCCGGTCACACCCCTGCAGGCAGAGAAGGCTTGAAGATGGAAGAGTTTCATCTGGTAGAGCTGAGAGACTTACTCCAGATTACTCCAGGAAATGTGGCATTTCCTTTTGATAGGCCTGCAAGCTTGACAGGTGCAAAGTCATTTATCAAGCACTCAATTTCCTTGTTAATTTGGTAGAGAAGCACATTTTCAGAGGGCCAAGTACTCCACCTGGCAGTTAACTCACAGCACTATACTCAAACAAACGTTGTTGACAGAACAAATCAAAAGCAGCAAGGTCTAGCAGATGGCAGACCTCTTAGGGAGGTCTAGGCATAACCACTGAATCAAAGTTGCTTAGGTATTGCAAGACAGATTTATCTCCAACACGACCAGACTGCCATCTGTTAGGTGTCACATCCGAGGTATCCAACCTTGGTTCGTAGCAGAATACGTGGCCCTTTCTAAACTTAAGACCATTTTCAAACGTCGAGTATTTCTTTGAAAATATTTAGTGAACTGGCACTAGAGCGCTGAAGAAAGCCTGGGGAAGTTTTCTGATGGAGGCATGACCGTTACTGAGGTCTTTAAGTAAACAAGCTTTCTTCTAACATTTCATCTTCTAATCTCAACAGCCCCGAGCATACGAACTAAGCCTGCTTCGAGCCCGAGACAGGAAGCTGACTCTCTGACAATCTCTGCATTTGATTACACAAGAGCATCACCAGCCAGGAGTGGCACTTGCTTTGCTCAGCTGGCAAAGCTAACAGGAACTTTTCTTGCCTGCACTCAGACCTACTATACAGAACTTTTGAGAGTATAGATCAGTCCCTGGAGTATAGGTTGTTTTCTTCCCCAAACAGGCTAAAGTTCAGGTGAGTTAAGGCAGGAGTGTTTATAAAGCTAAGCAAAGTAAACAGAGACTAAGATTACTATTAGGAAACATGACAGGAGGTATTTCTCTGATGGCTTTTATTATGAAAACCTCAATACTATTCCACACACAAACCCCTGAGTTTGCAATACAACTGAGAGTACAGAGGTTTATGGCAGATTTTCTATCCCTTCTCCACTTACCACAGTGAAAAAAACCCCAGATGTTTAATATTGCACTCACTTAGGTCCACCAATTCACAAACAAGTTTAGAAGATTGAAAAAAAAAAGAGGAAATGTTAGATACTCCTACATTATACTACAAAAAACACTTCCTTGGCTTTCAAGCAGATATGAAAGCAGAACTTGCTAGCTGCGCTTGGGCAACCAATTTACAGTTCAAGTTATTTTATACCACCATTTGTTGGAAAGTTCAGTTACACTGGTCTCCCGGAAGCACGCTGAGAAGAAAGCGTTCTGTCAAGTAGCTGCTCCATTACAGCAGAACCATGAAACAGGTTGCCAGAGACAGCAGCAGCTCTTCTGTTCAGCAGAGATGTCACCATGAAGGAGCCTCATCTAACCCAAAATTGGATACTTCAGTCAACTGCAGGCTGTACTGAACCATCGAATTCTGTGATGGCATTTATCTGAACAGCATCGAGACATGAATCATTATAACACAGCAAGTGAAAAGTCTGACTAGCAAAATTATTTTTTCACTGGAAGATAATTCAAGTATGTTCTTGGTAACTTACCCAGCAAAATTGTCACGTTACATGCACGTTTGACATCAAACTGAATGGTAAAATTGCTGACCAGAGTCTCTTTGTTGACCCGTTCCTGGAACATTCGCTTTCTTGTGACAGTTTGCTTAGCTGTCAAATAATTTCTCCTTGCCTACAAGGAAGGGCGCGGAACTGCTGAGTATGCATTTCACCTCGACTCTCACTCAACAGGATATAACCACTGTTCTTGTAGCCACAAGCAGCTGCTTAGTCTCTGCCCAGAGACTCCTTATCTACATGCAGCTAGAAATCATGTAGCTGGAAAATGCCAGCTAACAAAAAACCTCCCAGTCTTTTCAGAAGCACAGAGCTCTTTGACGTGCCGTTGAGTCACATTAGCTCTATTGCATGGCCATGCTTTAGTAGGCTTTGATTGAACAAGGTGGACATCAGGCTACATTTCAACCACTTATTTAGTTCCATACATTAAAAAAGACAAAGCAAACTTCAATCGCACAGAAGAGTTTTATCTGTGCCGATCTGTCAGAATTACTGACTGCAGCTCTGTAACACCAGAGTCCTGACACCAGTCAACGGCTCCAAAGTACTTCAAGCCTACCAGTGCAAGGTAAGAGCTAGTTTGTGACAGGCTAGGAAGTTACACTGTCATCAGATAAGAGACCTCTGCAACATTCAAGAGCTCTATTTCTATATCCTTCCTATTTTCTGCCTCACCCTCAACAGGCCGAGGTAGCCATCCGGTGTCAGCAGCCACAGGCATGCTGTGTGACTTCTTCAGTTACAAGCCACAGCTGAGACTTACCACTGAAAACCGAGTTCAGAACCACTGGCTGCCATTATTTCTCTTTGGTTAAGCACCACAGCCCCAGCACCAAGCACTGATGTGTACCACCACCAAGACAAGCAGGCCTGTTGACTTCAATATCTGCTGCGAGGGATGTGCCAAGAAGAATAGCTTATAAACTGCTTAACCAAGTGTTCCTATCCAATTAGTTCATACACACACGCACGCACTCCTCAAGATACTTTGATTCCTCACAGCATCCTTTGTTACAGATTTTCCCTCTGTAAGAATGCTCCAAACTCACCAGCTTTAGGAATTCAGATTCACTAAAAAGGAGAGCGCAAGAATGCCACCAAAACAGCATTAGGCGCAGCAGTCCTCCAATTCCTAACGTAAAAAACAAAAAACCACCAAAAAAACAAAAAACCACCAAAAAAACAAAAAACCACCAAAACATTGTATCAAACTCATGCTGTTACAGCAGAGATTTAGTGTTCTAGGATATATTCAACTGTCTCACTGTCAGCACAATACCTGGAAGCATTTTGTTGTTCATCATTGTTAGACTGAAGTAGTAGACGTGTAAGTTTTATTATATGATGCCTTGGCTGTGCAGTTTTATTCAGTTAGCTCTTTGGCATAGCTAGCTATGATTCTGAGAGCCATCCATCTAGCCACCACGCTAGAATATCATAGCCACTATTCAGGTTTGCTCCACTAAAGACCAACAGATACCAAACCCCCTTTCCTAGTTTAAAAAGAGTAGTTCTGTGTCAGTAGCAAGTGCATAGCCTGAGCTGACAGTTTTCTGAACTGTCTAGACAAGTCTACACAGTAATTTAACTTTTTAAATATATCTAGGTTCAGAAGAGTATTTATTAATGCCAGTCACAGCAGCGTGCCTGGTCCAAGTTCAATTTTCATCTGTTTCAGGGTAGTGTGGCTACATTAATTGGCAATTGCAGTTCATCACCTGCTAACTAACCTTCTCACTCATCAACTTGTAATCCTAGAAAAGCTCCACACACCTACCACAGTAATCAGCTGTGTTTTACTTTCACCCTCAAGTAAAAATTCCAGAGGCACCAGCCTATGGAATCCCTAAAACCTAGACACAAATAACCAGATTTGCATTCATTCAGCATACTGAACTCTGATCTCCCACTACATGCCTACTGGATCATTTCCTCGTGCCCACTTAAAAAAAAAAAAAAAAAAAAGGAGCACTATAAAGTTTTATAACATCAGTCTGGTAGTTTTGATAGCACAGGAATCAAGTTTCCCCTTGGAACTTCCCAAGGAAAATGTTTCTCTACAGTGTGTTGTTGATGTTCTTTTGTGGCAAGGCAGGCATCTACAATAGACAATACACAGATAACATCCTACATACTTGCAGCTACTGAGATTTCAGAGCTATGCAGTGGGACTCAAACAAAACCCAAAGTCTGTCTACACATTTTGGTTTTAGACTTCACTTAGTAACTATCCAGACAGCTTACTTAACCCTAGTAAGTTAACTAGTTGCCACATCTTACTTACCCAAACTAGATCTTTAGGTCAAATTGCAGGTACAAAGCATGCTGTACTGTGTACCCAAGAGGTAACACATTCAGAAGTGCAACAGCGCAGGGCTTCTGGAGCCTGTAACTTTTCATTCCCATATGGCACAGCCACCATGCTGACAGCAACGGATCACGCCAGCGTGCCTCAAGGAGTACAACCAGGTTGGAGCTTTGTCAGAAAATGGTCATGTAACTGTCTGTACCTGCAGTAGTGGATCCAGGGAGAACCAGTATCATACTACAGGTATTGCTGACTGCCAGTCTTCTATATTAATTAAACACAAATTTCAATAATTATCTCACAAGAACATTCTCATTCACATCCATCACCTGCCTTTTTATGAATAAGGCTCCAGCTGAGTACCTTGTCTTTTGTTAGGCATCAGCTACAAACTTACAAGTGTTGCACAACACCTGTACAACAAGTTTCCTAGACAAAGTAGGTCAGGCACAGTTCAAGAAATTGTATTGAGTCCACCAGGACCTCCTATGAAATGCTTAGAATATGCTAAAGTGCTTCTGGATAGCAAGAACATAGCAATATCAATTTATCCGCTCTCAAAATTTACTCCAACAGCAAGTCAGAAGCTTAAGCATGAAACCAGTACCTCTGAGAATTAAGAGTTCCTCGGATTTTTTTCAATTAAACAGAATGAGGAAGTTCAGTAGGTACAGCAAACTGAAGCATTATGGCCAAGAACCACGTATATGCAGGCTCAAAGGCTGGACACCCAGCCTCACAGAACACCAGCTCTCATATGCAGTTGTAAACGATATTGGTTAAGCCAGTGCTTTACATTAAATAAGAAAGGGGGGGGGGGGGGAATGCAAATAAACAGATAAATCAGTATTTCGTCAGAACATTGTGTTCTGCAATAGAGCTGGTCTGAAACCTATCAGGACTTCTGGAGTGAAGCAGATGAGTTTCATTATGTAATAGTACTCATGTCATTAGAGAGCTGGTAGCAGGTCACATGCAAGGTTTGTATCTTAAATAATGTATCATAGATGCATTTCCACAATACTTTATTAAGAACTAAACTACCCAGAGGGATGAGTTTCACCAGAGTACACAAAACCTTCTCAACACCTGGTTCCAGGCTATGCCACTATCAGGAGAGAACACTTGCTCAGAGCTGAAGCTCTGGCAAACTTGTGAGATTCTCCAGTCAGTGCTGCTTGCTGAAGAAAAGCCCAGGGCTAAACCTGAGCTATGAGTTCTGGCCTGGTTTTAAACTGATTTTGAAGTAAAATTGTCCAATGCTCAACAGTTAACTAGCTAAATAAAAGCCAATCACGGCAGCATTTTTTAAATCTAAAAATAATACTATAGACAGCAATTTGCACAGCAAAGTAAGGATTTTGCAACTGTTCTTCTAACAAGGTGTCAATAAATTAGTTTCTTTCCATTTAGGCTAGAAAAAAGCCACTACAAATCATGCAAATCCATCACTATGTTAGCGCCTACCACTGCCCCAGTTAGCTAAGCACAAACTACACACAGACACTGACATCGCCAGGAAAGAGGGCTACAGACAGGTTGCCAGAAGCCCCTGCCTAGGTATGCCAATGTCATTTTTACTATATAATTTCTGCTCAAAAACCCCCAAACACTCCTCAGCAGCAGAGTCAAGCTTGATAGCATCACAGCTACAACAACTGTGGATGAGAAACATGGCTTACAGTACTTCGCCCTATAGCCTGCTCAGGTAGGAAGCGCACGTTGCACAACTGTATCACGGCTTCCACACCCCTCCCTGCACGCCAGCTGCCCCGATGGGCAGGAGAGCTGCACGCTGATTTGAGAAGGTAACCTCGCATTCCTGCAGCAGAGGCATTTTATAGAGTTTGTTACTAGTGCCTTCAGGAGGCCACGTTAAAAAGAAACCTGAAGGCCGTTACTTGGAAATAATCTATCAGCACGTCGTTATGGTTTAATGAGACACAAACCTGTAATTGTTAGAGACCAGCAGCCCTGGCACTGGGGTGCCCGCACTGCCACAGCCGTGCTGCAGGGAAGCCCGCAGCAGCTTTCGCCTTCGACTGCAATACGTGGTTTCTCTTCGCAGAGGATGACATTACGAGTCAGAACACCAGGAAAACGGTTTAGAACGTCCTTACAAGTCTTAGCCTCGTTAAAAAAAAAATAAATTAAGGAATACACGAGGTCAGCTCGGCCACCTCGTTCACGTGCCCCCCGGCAGACCTGCTACAGGAAGCTTTCCCCACTCTTTTTCCCGCAGTCGGCCCCTCTCCTCGGTGGCGAAGAGGAGCCACCCGCACTCTCCCTCCCCGTGCCGCACCGCCCTGCCAGTGCTAGCGTGGGCACGGCGCCAGCCTCGCCTACACCGCGGGACGACACCGCTCCGCCGCCGGGAGGGCGAGCCCGGCACCGGGCAAGGGCGGGATGCCCGGCCCCGAGGCCCCTGACCGCCCTCCCCCAGGCCTGGCAGGGCCCCGCGGCGCCCCAGCCCTTCCCCCGGCGCCCCGGGCCCACAGGCAGGCGGCGGGCGCGCTGGAAGGTGCCCTTCGGGGCAGCACGGCGGCAGCGCCGGCAAGGCCTGCGGGGAGGCGGGCAGCCCGCCCCGGAGGGGCCTGGGCCACCCCACGAGCCGCGGGGAGGGAGCGCGAGCGGGCCCGGGGCCCCTCGCCCAGACACCGGCCCCAAGCAGCTCCTCCCGCCTGAGGGAGCGGCCCGCCCGCCCCAGCGCGCGCCCGCCCGCCCCGGCCCCCACCGGCCCCTCGGCGCCCACCTGGAGGTGCTCCTGGAAGCGAATCGGCAGGATCTGGGCCATGGTGGCGGCGGGCTGAGGCTCCAGTCCGAGGCCGGACCGGAGTCGCACCTCAGCGGGGTCCGGGCGGAGCGGGGAAGCGGGACCGCAATGGCGGACCGGGCCAGCGAGCGGGGAGAGCCGCGGCGATCCGGAAGCTGCCCCCGCCGGCGGAAGGATACCGCCACGGAAGGAAGAGGCCTGCCCTCACCTGCCGGGACCAGTCTTAACTGCGCCGGCCGGGCGGAAGGATCCCGGCGAGCGGCGTGGCTCACCAGCCGCGGGACCAATGGGAGCAGCGCAGGGATCCGCCACGGGAAGGGACTATTTCGAGACTCATCACTCCTCCCTCCCCGGCCTTTTTTTTTGCCACATCATGCGACCGAGGTGAGGCGGCGTCACTTCCGTTCCGCGCCCGGCGCCGCTGCGCGTCACGTGCAGGGGGCCGAGCGGCCGGGCAAGGTGACTCGGGCGGCGGCGGGGCCCGGGCGCGGACGGACGGGGTCGGGGTGCGCCCCCGCCCCCCCCCCCCCCCCCCGGCTGAGGGACCGGCCCCGCGCCTCGGCCGGCAGGGAGGGCGGGTTCTTGCTGTGCACTAACACATCCCAATTAAAAAAAAAAACAACACAACCTAAAGCACCACAAGCTAGTACCGACCGTCCTCGTCACCGAAGTCCCGGGCCGCAACCCCCCCGAGGCTCCGGGGGGAGGGGGGTGCCGAGGGCTCTCCCCCCCCCCCCCCCCCCCTCCCCGCGTTGGTAAGTACAGTGACAGAATGAAACGTCACATTTATTTCGAGATTTATTAACTGACAATGTAACTCCGGCCCATAAAAACAGGTGAACTTAACCCTTCTGCCCCCCTCACCGCGCTTCTATGTGCAGTAAGGCTCTCTTGCCTTATTTTGCAATCTCACAGCTACTTCCTCAGACCGTTTTTGCTTTGTCTTGAATTCACAATTTAAAAACCTCTGAACACAGCCCCGGACCACAGCACAGGGGGGGGGAAAAAAGCCCTCCCTCCTTGCTACTAAGACAGTTTTTTAAAAAATTAGTAAGGGAGCATTAGGATGTGCCAAGATACATAGCCAGGAGCAAGAGTGGGCATTCCAGCTGCTCATCTCAGACCTAGTCCGTGGTGCAGATGGCATCTGGCTTGCAAGTGGCTATGACATTACAAATATAAATCAAAGTAAAAGCAAAATTCAGATTACAGGTTTAGTCAGGAAAGCGCTGGCTTCTCCAAAGTAGGGTCTGAGCAACAGCGCACGCAATCACAACGCTTTTCCACCTGAACCCAGGATAAAGGGCCCAATGAAAGAGGGACTGAAAACACGCTGCTTCCTACAAAGATGGATCACAACCAGTGATCGCTCGATTCACGCATTCCCTAAGCAACTAGAAAGGCATTAATCTTGCTGCCATTCCAGCGCTCCGCACACTCAGAAAAGGGGCAGGTGGCAGCAGTTCTCCTGCAGTTGGAAGCTCTGTGACAGAAGCTCACAGGGCAGCCGCAGGCATCACTGCTTGCTCCTGCTATCGCCCGTGACAGCTACAGTGATGCTCCAGTTAAGCCTCTTACAGCCTCGCCAAGGCGGCACTCGGTGCTGCGTGGCAACCGGCAGCATATGCTGCAGCCTTGCCAGCTCTGCCAGGCACAAAACACGCCCTTTGCTGGGTTTGGCAAGTACACAGACCAGCCTCAGCTTTTTAATTTGAATAGGTACAATTCCAGAAAGCACAACTCTAGATCTACCACCTTCTTTACAAAGAGTAGTATGATTGTATTTCCCATCAGAGAATCCCAAGGTTTTTGAAAGCTTATGACCAGCTGGAGCCTGTGCAGCACGGAGGTGGAATGCTTCAGGTTTTACACAAAGTGCTAAGGCTTATTTACAACACTGCTGGAACAGCCTCAGCTAGCTACTTGAAAGCAGGTGATGCGTCAGTTGCGTGCACTGGGTATGAAAATCAACAGGAAGTTCCTCCAGTTTTTTGGAAGTTGTCTTATACAAAATGTGACTTACTGAAAGTGAAAAGCAGCAAGAGACAAGCTCCACACTAGAGCACTGGAACTTTTTTAAGATTATTAAGGTGACAGGAGGGGATTAGCTCTTTACTGAGAAGGAAACAATCTTTATGATGACAAAGCATCTTTTGCTTTTTACATACTTGAGCTGAGGGAAAAAACCCTAGTATTTCCTTGTGTATTCTTTCTACATGTTTCAAACAGTCATTCTTCCGACCAGAATCCATACATTTTAAAAACACCAGTCACCAAATTCAGAAAAACAGCCCACCAGGCAGCAGGCCTGCTGGCAGCCTGCAGGACAGAACCTGGCTGAGTACGGGATTGACTGCTGCATTTGGGGTTGGGTTTTTTTTTTACCAAATGGAAAACACACAGTGCTAAGTCATCTCTGACAAAAATTATGCATTGTGAATGTGAAAACATTTACAAAATATTTTGCATACAAAGACATCTTCAACTAGAAACACGACTGTACACAGTACAGCACAACACAGAATAGGAACAACAACTGTCTGCAACAGAGAATGCAGGTGGCAAACACCTTTTTGAATGTGGGTCCTGATGGTTCCATCATTAAAAGTACACTACCTACAGATTTTCCTGAGTAGTGACAAGCATGAAGACTGTACAGCCACAATTGTACAAAGTAAAATGGATAACACACAACAGTTCCACTCCTTTAAAAAATAAAAACCTGTAAGAAAGTTTTATTAACAACAGCAGTGAGGCCACTGAGACCTTTTTAAGTCAACTAAATGCCACGGAATTGGCACCACAGGGTCACATATTCATCCACATGAGGCTCCTAAATTGTTGCCAGTGACATGTAGCAACAAAATTCAGCTTGGTAACTTTTTCCTTGCTGGATGCAGCAGAAGGAAGATTGCGTTTGTATGCTTCAGCACTCAAACTTACCACAAAGCAGAAGTTTTCCATCATTCCAGTTAGTCATTTTGCATTATGCAAACATACCCAGAACAACTGCACCAAACTGCCTTTCCTCACAGTTGGTGTAGAGCAGCCATGAGGATTACCCCATTTCTTTCAATGGGCCACTTAAACCCTGTGCTCTTTGCTGCTTTCTCTCAAGATAGCGAGCTCGGGCATCCAGTATTGACTGATCATCATTCCTTCTCTCCAGCTTCTTTGCAGAGTTGTCTGTGACTGCTTCTGGGGGGAGAGAAGAGAGGAATATACCCTTCATGTCAAAAAAACTAAACAGCATTACAATTCCTCCTATTTTTAGAATATCCAAAAACCCCCAACAGAATCTCAAGTGTTTTTCAAGTCCAAATCAGTCAGTTGAATGACTTCCAGAGAGGACAGACAGTACCACAAAAGGAAGGAAAAAAAAAATTTAAAAAATTTGTGCCTTAAATACCATGTCAATATTTGCAGCTGGGCTCATCTCAGCCCCAAATGTGTATCTTGCTTTTTACTGTAGCAGATACAGTATGCATCTTGTGTCCTGTGCACCTGTTCCTTCTCTAAATTACGTATCTCAAACTCAGGTTTAGGCAGGAGAGGGACAGCACTGGGAGCAGGCAAAAAAAAAAAAAAAAAAAAAAGCAGCTTAGACTAAACTATCTTTATAAATTTCTGGAGTGAGGATAACATACAGATACAGGAGTGGGAAAAGTCAACACTCCAGATCAGACATCACTAAAAATGCATGTTTTCCCACTGAGCGGAGACCTTGGGAGTGCTTCTCCCAGACAGAAAGAAATGCAGAAAATACTTTGTTTAAAATAATATTTGAAGTAATAACAGGAAAAAAATAAAATCATCCAAGGCCTCCAAGAGCCCAAGTATTGTATGAATGAAGCAGCTCCTGTAGCCTGTTCCTACGGCTTTGGGGCTGGGCACCAGATTCTTTGATATGAGGAAGGAGCTTTAATCAGCATTCACTATTGGAACACTTGTAATTATTCTGTCATGGAGTCAAACAACAATAATTCAGCTCATGTTCCAGCCTTTCCTTCCATTGGGCATTAATTAAGCCTTTGTCAGCTACTCAGCCACCTATTTTTATGAAGCTCCCAGAAATACAGCATCTGTGAGGTCAATCTTAATCTCAAATTAATTTACAATTGCCTGGTGAAGTCAAAAAGTTAAGGGGAATGAAGAGAACAAACTTCAGCTTCTTGGACCTCAGATAAGTAGATGAGGTTCCTCTGCATTGTCCAGTAATGCAGATATCCTTTCCAGCAAATGTATAACAAAATCCAATTCATATTTTTATCATTTTAAATGGCTGTTTTAATAATGCAGGACAGAAAGAAATGCTGGCCTGAGCACAAGAGTCTACATTTTTTCCATTTTTCTATTGTTAAAGAAACTGAAGAGAATCTATATTGCCCAGACTGTATATTAAAACAATGTTTTGAAAGAGTCAGCTCAGGAGTAGAAAGGCCCTTTGAATACTTGGCTGCTTTACAAAACCTGCTGACAGAAGAATTCAAAGAATGTCAAGCAGCCAGATCAGTTAGCAGGCAGTTTTAATTAAAACTGACTGTTTAAACATATGGCATTAAATTCATTGTCAGAATGAAGACATTCACCAAAATGTGAGACTTTTTCCCTCTGTGTTTCTTTGTTTGATGTAGTTTTTGGGTTGGTGTGGGGTTTTGGTTGTTTGGGGGTTTTTTGGTGGGTTTTTTTTACCCTCCCCCTCACACCACAGCCCTTAGGAGTTCTCTCAGAACAGTATTATTTTGGGTATCTGTAGCTAGATACCCTTTGCAAACTTAAATAATAGTCAGACTCAAACGCTTTTACTCAGCTCTGTGTTAAAGTTCTGCTCCTGTCAGCTATAGTAAACCAAAAGCATAGCAAGAACCAGCAAGTAAACAGCACTACATGCACCACAGAGGCAAGAAAATAAGAATTGCAAAACTTCAGTAAGAAAACTGCTAGAACTACACATCCCAATATATTTAGCATACTCAAATCAACACCTACTAGTCTAGAATGCAGTGACATAATATACACACATCTACAACAACCAAAAAACTACGCACGTCATAGATACGGACTAGTAACGTGCTTACCATTCTGCCTTTTAAGATCCTCTTTATATTTCCACTTGGTTATTTCCTCTTCAGTTACTTCTTCCCGTGCCACACTGCTCAGTTCATATGCATCAATTTGATGCAATCTGGGCAACAAGTCTTTGACCCATTCATAGCGAACAGGACAGACTGTCCTGACATAGATCTTGGATGTCACTGTGACATCATGGAAGATGATCCACTCGAGAAGAGTCTCCTGGTTATACAGCTGCAAAATAAAAGATTTTTTCAGAACTGATACAAAAGATTTTTTTATTTCTTGAGCACCCTGCACTGGAATATCTTCCAATGCTTCAGATGCAATAATGAATGAGATAAAGCTGACATCACCCTAAATTTTCAGACAAGAAAACTAAGGCATAATAACTTGCTTAAAATTGCTCAGGAAACCCAAAAAGCCGAGAAGCAGCTCAGTCTATGCCATACTTGTTTCATAAACCAAACATGTACCAAATCTGAAGAAATGAGGCTCTTCCCCACTCTCAAAATGAACGCTGCACCAGTGCTTCTCCTGGTCATAACTTCGCACAAACAAAAGAAGAATTTACAGGGACCTGCCTTTTACTTTGCTACTTTATTAACAGACTTTGGTGACTTACTGTAGATGAAGGATGGATATAGACTATGCTGCCATGTCCGTCCATTGTGCAGAATGTCCTGGCTGCAGATCTGAAAGATTGGTGGGGAAAAAAAAAAATATATATATACAATGAAACATAGTTTGCTGTGATTAGGAAGAAACACTAATCAGCAGCAGAACAGAAGAAAACTCAAAATATACAAACAGAGGAAGATCCTTCCAGAGTTAAACTGCACAAAAACTAATGAAGAATGAAATTTTCTGTCTGATTTACCACAGTAACACTGCAGGTAGAACACCACAATAATAAACAGGGTTTGGGACCAAAGTTTGTGACAGCCGCAATAATTAGAAATTTCCAAGCTCTCTAGTTCAATATCTGGAACTACCCATCAGCTTACGAGTTCATTAGACAGACAGAAAAATTAAAATTCCAAGGATGTAAGCAACTTCCCCAGGAATGTCACGAGAGTCAAAAGCAGAGTACCTGCCAGGCCTCCAGCCCTGTGCACAAACACCACCTTCTGCTGCAATTGCTACTTTTAAAAATATACAGCCTTACTATTCTGTTTCAATATACAGCTGCACCTTTAAAGAATATGCATAATATTTTTTCCATTCAGTTCTCCAAACTTCATTACTTACCTCCTAGCTACATTGATAAAGTATCCTGCACACAGACATCTTCTTAGCAGTTCAGTTCTGGAACCTTCAAACGTCTCTTTGGGGAAATCTGGCAGCTATTGTAAAGAAAAAACAACATGAATCTGTATCTTTCCTAAAAAATAGTGGCTACACCCCCTCCATCACATAGATTTTAAACCCTGGGTTTCTCACCTTACAGAAACCATGAGGAAAGGAGAAAAACCCTCCTTATTTATTACCACCACCATACCTGTTAGTTACACAAGCGACAGCAAAGATACACTAATAAATATATAAGTGGATTAGTTTCTACTGGAGAAAGGCAGCAGCCATCTGGTAAAGGCTCAGTCTTTGTCTTCAGACTCAGTACATATCTTCAATATACACTTACATAACTGAATCCTATATAAAAATTGTAATTTTTACCTGTTTCAGTTTACTGATTATTTCCCGAAGTTGCTTTTCCACACTAAAAGCAGATTTTAAAGCTCTCCAATGGATCCAGTATTTCTGGCACCAAGCTGAAGGAGACTTGCTGAGAACAGAAATACTTGTATTATAAAGAAGCCCTTTGTAAGCCGCAGGCAGAAAGTTGCCTCTATTTTTTGTTATGGTCGTACAAAGAAGGCAACCTACACAGCCAGATACTTTGTTAGTTTAAATAATACATGTCTTGATAGAAATCAAGAGATCTCAATACAGAATGCATCTGCAGTTAGGTGTAAGTACATACATGGGCATACACGCAATGTATCTAAAAACCATCATCAGCTGGGAGTTATGAACAACGCAAAACCACTTACTCTATAGAATAATTTTATACCTTGCTTTGCACTGTTCAAAAATATTTAAGAGGGTTGCAAAGTCATTGCATCCTCCCACTTGTGAGGAAAGTTCCTGGTGTTGAAGCTCAGCTTCCTTTTGCTTCTGAGGATCACCTGAGGAAGTAAGTTATATCTCACTTTAACAAAGCGATTTTTATCACTCCTACTTCATTTTCTGTTAGCATCTCTTCAAGGTGTGTTTAACAGCCTTGGCTCTTTATTCAAGTTATTTTTAGATTTGTCTCTCCTCTACAGCTGCATTTACAGTTCCTCCTCCTTTTACTAGTGCTGAACAAGAACACGTAGATGCTATTAAATCTGTGATTGATCTCACCAGTCAACATTAGAGATGAAGAATTCTAGTCTCTCAGAAAGAAAGGTTCTACATATTTCTCCCTCACCATCAATTCAGATGCCAACATGGAAAGATAAAGGAACAGTGACGTTAAACAGCTCACAGGGATCAAGTGAAAGTTTTGCCCCAAGAGAAGAAAAAAAAAAAAAAAAAAGAAAAGACTGTTGAAACCACCTCATCATAGCACCACCTAATCTATTTAACTCAGCTTTTGTCCTAGTACTCAAGTGCCGCAGTAATGGCAATCTTAAAGTAAATAAGAGTCTAGAAAAAATGTGATCTGTGAGTTTAGTAGGAATTCCCCTTCACTAAATGTTAGGAATGTACTAAGCAAAAGCAACATTTCCAAAGTGTTATTTCAAGTTTTAAAGACCTAAAGAATTTTTCCCCAGCACAACCCATTTCCCTTAGTAGAGGGGAATATGGTTGCAAAAGCCAACGCACGGCATTGCTGCTGTACTGCAGACAATGCCAGAATTCTTGGGTATTAAAAGTAACACCAACAAAGTAAGGAGGCCTGTTTGTACACATATTGCACATGAGCAAGTGCCTTCAGGATGGGAGCCTCTGCGTTGGGTGCTAAGGCATGGGGTTGCTGGAGAGTAACGAACATGTGTGTGCATTAGCTAGCTGAACAGATAACAAGGGCATCTTGCCAGATGGAGGATGGGAAAGCAAATGGACGATTATGGGAATCTGAAAGACCCCAGAGCAGAATCCAGGCTATCAGTACTGTCAGCAGCGTCTTTAGCTGTTGCACTAACGGGCACGGTTAATAGACTACAGAGATAACTGGACAAGAGCCACTGAGTGACTAGAAAGGACAAAGGTCTCCCACAAAGACTGTGCTACATATAAAGACTGTATGTAGCACAGTTAGGAGGGAAGGGGGGTGGCAGGCAGGAGGGGAAGGAGGTAGGAAGGAGGACATGAGAGACAGAGTTTAGCACTAGTGAGAGGTGCTAGCTTGGAACCACAGCAAAATTACATTTTTCATTTAGAAAAACACAAGCAATGGAGGCAGTGACAAGCTGAGCTTCTCACAGTAACTTAACAGGTCTATTTCATTACACAGAGTTACTGAACAGAAAAGCCAATCCAGAGATGACCCCATTTGTTCAGAACAAATTAATCAGTCCCCGTTGTCTGTACTTAAACCAACAGCAAAACATCTGCTGTGATGCATTTTGGTTTTCTGGTGGTCTTGGGTTTGGGTTTTTTTTTGGGGGTGGGGGGTGTGTGTTGAGGTTTTTCTTCTCTTCTTTTTGCCCTGTAACACAGTTTTCCCCCTTATCACCTCTCAGCAATCCACTCACCTGTATGTTGCTTTACGGCTCACAGCCCTGGGACAAATGCAACCCAATTCCATGCTATTTTGAAGCTTTTGGAGCAGCATTCCTAGCATGCAATGTGGCCCAACTCCAAGACCACAGAAAGTTGTAAATACATATGGGCAAAGTGCTGTTGTGTATTTGTTCTAATCTTACCTACAGACCTGCTACAACATACTCTGAGGGACAAGGCATTGCACTTGAGGAATCCTCGCATTGCAACATAAGGGCTTTAAAGCATTGATTTCAGGTAATACTTATGTCACCCACCAGTGTTGGTCCCAACTAAGCAGACCAGCTTGCTCCCTGGCAGGAGTATCCTCATGCTCAAGTAAACGCTTGTGCTACCACCATTCAAATTACAAATCAGTTCCCACTTTATAACCCAGAGATACACCTGTAAGATACTGTGGCCTCACCAGCTGGTAGCACACAAAACTACTGAGAGCAAAAAACCCTGCGGAGGGAAGCCGTAGAAAAGGTCTCCAGGTGAAGCAGTGTGGGCTGCAAAACATGTCCCTGTCCGAGCAGAACTCCCCACCCACCCAAGGCTGCTTTGGGATAAGGGGCTTCCTACCTGGACGAATGAAGACGTTTTCCACAGACAACATGGCTGCTATGGGAAGTAGCAAATCTTCACAGTCAAGAGAAGCAGCTTTTATGACAGCGCAGGTCAGGTTGGGAGGGAGGGGAAACTGCACCAGAAATTCACCCAGTCTTGTCACGTGGCCTCTCCTTATCCCAGGAAAAAGATTTAAATACCAGGTTCAACAGAACTGCATTTAAATGTAAATCGGAATGTGCACACACAACATCAGCCACCATATACTGATAAAGAGCATGAAAGAAGAGTTTCCCTCTGGACTGTTCTAACGCTGCAGTCTGCGTGTGCTCAGCTAGGTGCCGGAGTCATTAAGCAAGTGTCACTAGCAGAAGAATGTTTCACCTTTCTCCAGTTCACTTATGCCTGCTTCAGGGCAGGCAAAGACAGCTTTTTAAGTGTATCAGATGCTTAAGATTAAAACTTTTTTTTTTTTTTTTTTTTTTTGCAAGAAGAATTCCTGGAAGCTCAGGATAAGATCTTGCTTCCTGTCTCGAGTTCTTGGATGGGCCTCACAGCTAGTGCCTAAGCACCTTCATCACAAAAATATGGGATCTGCTCTCGAGCTACAGCACACGGAGTTGAGGTAATTTGTCTGAGGTCACTCAGGAACTCCAGGACAATATGGAGAAATTAGTCTGTATCTCTCAAGCCCTAAGCCATTCTCTAACCCTAATTTTACAGACAGTCTATCAACTAACCCAGCAGTTCACTTC
The DNA here is from genome assembly GCF_017639655.2 of Falco naumanni. NCBI lineage: Eukaryota > Metazoa > Chordata > Aves > Falconiformes > Falconidae > Falco > Falco naumanni. Next base: position 109,452,469 of record NC_054054.1, on the reverse strand, counting down.
CTGGTCTAATGAGGAAACATTCTACTGCTGAGGGAAGTCCTTTAGTCCACATTAAGAACTCACTACCACCAGTTAAACCATTAGGTTTAAAATTCTTGTAGTGACTATACTCCTTTATTTTTTACCTGTCAATAGCATCACACTGGTAAAGTTCCTTGAGAGCTTCTAAAATATGCCTTTCTTCAGGGCGGTCCAAATAGGGAAATCTATAGTGAAAAATGAAGTAAGAAAAATCTCACTGTTCAGACTCGGTATAGCTTTGTTAATTTTCAGTTATTAAAATGCTTTTTTTAACCTTACAATACATGTTTCTGACCAAAGTGCACATAAGCATCTTCTGTGTACGGGTGTGTTACTACACGTACAGCCACAAGCTGGAGAGTTTACAAACCCCAGCATGGCACATGCAAAGACTAACTCTATTTTCTGCACACATATGATCCTAAAATTAAACGATTCCACAGAGATGAAGCTTTTGGGATATAAACATCAGTATTTTAAAGGAACATTATTGACTACTTAATTTTGGAGAGAAGGAGCTAGTTTTGGCAGAATCTCAAACTGAACTTCAGCTCAAGATCCAATCTGGCATTAAAGACTGAGGAGAACAGCAGAAAAGCTGATTGTATCAAAGTGTCACAGTTGGCCGGGGTCCTAATCCTGCCTCGTGCCAACAGGCTGTTGGTGCCTGTGCTGCCTTGCTGCTGAGACGCAGGAAGAAAATGATAATCCCCCCTGCTGTGGAGGTTACCTTATGACATCATGCACAGAAAGGCACTTCAAGGTCAGGATCACAGATGTCAGGCTGGTTCTCTTGATCTCTGGGACTGTGTGATCAGGCATACATTGCTCCCAGAATTCTTTGCTGTAGAGCCGATAGCTTTTTCCAGATGATGTCCTGCCAGCTCGGCCAGCTCGTTGCCTTGCTTCGCTCCTTCCAAAACAGAAAGGCAGGGGAAAAAAAAAAAACAACATCCCAACTCTTGATCCCTTCTGTTATTATCCAAAGAAGTGCACTGTAATTATGATAAATAGCAGCAATTTTTATGCTTGTAGATGGAAGACATATTATACTGTGCGGCAACTGAGAAATCCAGCAATGCAAGAACTAGCAGAATGAAAAAGCATTTCAATGCAAGGGAAGATTGTTTTAAGCTTCTTTGAATCAGGCTGTTGTATTCAGCAAACACAAGATGACATGTGAGCCACTGTTTAGACTACAGACAATGCACTGTCAATTCCTTCTCAATGTCTGTAACTTCTAAGAAATTATACATCCTGAACCACTTTTTATTTAGCAGCAAACAAAATGACTTTAAATTACGGAGCCTCAAAGCTAACCCCCTTTCCTTTTTTTTTTTGTTTTTTTCCTAAAGATCAACCAATATGCAGTATTATCAGAGCTACTCCCAGAAACACTGAGCACATGACCTTTTTAAAACTTACTTTGAAATGGGAACCACCTCCAGTACGTCCAAGCCGACTCGGGGGTTATGATTCAACTGCTTCACAAATCCACTATCTACTACATATCTGAAAAAGATTCATACTCTGTCAGAGAAGAAAACGACAGAGGTCTCAGTAGAGAGACAGGTCACTGACACATGAATACCATCAGAGCCAGAAGACATTTACTCTACAATCGCTGCAAACAGGTAGTTGAACTTTGCAGGTCAGCTGCAGCCCTACAGTGGTTCAGCCTACAGGGTGTTAACAGATAACACCTCCCAGCACCCAAGGAGACCATACTCATTTAACAGAGCTGAGATTTGATTTCAGATTAGGGTCAAACAATATTAAGCCATCTGTAAGACTATATGATAGTATCAAGGGTGTTGGTTTTTTTTTTTGTATTCACTGCATACGCACAAAAAAGGCAACAGGTAATTATTGGACAGGTATAGGAACAGAAGGAAATCAGACATTTTTCCAAATCTAGTAGAACTTTCTTAATTATTCCCTCCGTTTCAGCTTTTAGAAAGAACAGGAAACAATACCTGACTCCTTCAATCGTCAGAGATGTCGCAGCAATGTTTGTGGATACCACACATTTTCTAATGCCTGCGGGAGCTGGCAGAAATATTCTTTTCTGTTGATCTAAAATGACAGGTAGTCAGTCAATTTGTTACGTCACAATGCTCCAATTTCAAACCACATCTTTAATGTTGGGCAAACTTACTCAAATGCTTAGTGAAAGTCACTTGAATGAAATTAGAAAGTGAATCACTTAACATTCTAAAATACAGATTTGGTATTATTTTAGCATATGCCAGAAATGGGAGAGTATCTTCTTTATTGCTTGCATATTCAAGAATATTTTGAGATCAAGAAAGGCCAACTCTCCTGGATGTTTCCTAAACCAGAGCTAGGAAAAACAAATAAAATCTCTGATCTTAATAGAACCTTCATGAAGGATTTGAAGGGTTTTAACAATCAGAGCAAGTGAAGGTGAACATGAAAAGATTCAGTTAAATCCCCCACGTTTCCAGCAAATCTTCTTCTAACATGTAACAAAGCAGCGCAAGCAGTTTCCATTAGTTCATTTGGTTTTCCAAGGAACCAAAAAAGGAGGTGGAAATTCAGCTTTCCCCTGAATTTTTCTCTTACTATACTTGAAAAATATAAAAATCTCTTTCAGGAAAAGTCTTTCTGCATTTAAAAATATTCAAATATAGTGGCCTCTGAGAAACTACCATGAAAGAAAAAAAAAAAAAAAAACCAAAACCCACACATTACTACTCTCAGTCAGGAATCTAACATCTAACATGGAGTAAGGAAGAAGCTAGACTTTCTTTTACACAACTTTTCATTTTGCTCTTTCAAGAAAGCAAAAATTTACTCTGTTACCAGATTTTTCCTCTCACCACCACTTCCAGATGGAAACTGCTGTCCTGCTCTTCTGAACATTTATTCAACCTCTTGGAATTCTACATACTGCACCCACACATTTAAACATCACACTCGAGTTCATCTGAAAATGCAGAGTCTGTGTACAGTAAAGGTCAAAAGGCCTTTGTTTTTAACTCTTCAAAACTAACGGTGGTATTGCTGCCAAATAAAACAGACTGACTCATTCTGATAACCTGTACTTTTCTACACTGTGTAACACAGTACTACTTCTATATTCCCTTACAGATCTAATCTCCTCACCAAAAACCTACTGGCAATATCTTTTCCATATAGAATAAAGCATGAGTGTCTAAATAAGACATCTGAACACAATATCCCCTTCCCAAGCCAGAGACCATTCCAGTGAAAGCCATTTCCAGTGGATACGAGTTTTAACTGGAGGCTTCTGTGCAAGTACAGAGAAGGCTGAATTTTGACTAGTTTATGAATGCCACAAAAAAAATCCTGTAATGCTATAATATTTTAACAAATGGGTTAATGAATGCCATTTTTCCCAATTAAAATAGAAATATTTGCTTAGGATACTGTTTATAACAACTCATGCACTTAATGCAGTTGTGAATTAAGTTCCTAAGGACATTATATGCCCTTACCTGTTGACATCGACCCATACAATGGTAAGATAAGCAGACCTTCAACAGACCGATCGTGTACTTCGTACCGGTAATCAATAGATTCTGCTTTCTTGAAAAGTAAGTCACAAGCTCTTTCTATCTCAATTTGACCTAAAAAAAACATACAAGAGCATTTAAACGACCTATGCAGCTACAACTCTGCCTTCCTAGTTTGCAACACCTTTAAACAAAATTGTTTTGCCGGTATTACAGAGTCATCAACATCATTACAAGAAGGAAGTAATATTTATGAGAGTTAGTTTAGGAGGTGACACCTAGTCTTTCCACAGTGCCTCTCACCAAGGCTTTTCCTTAAAAGATGACTGCGTAAGTGCCTGGCCCATGCACTGATGTCAGGTTTTGCAGCTAAATAATTTCTCCCTTCCTGAATTAATGAAATAAACCACATGGACAATACACAGTAAATTTGGCACAGGAAGAAAAGCACATATGTACATTTTTAAGTTAATGTTTTGCTTATCTGATCTCATAGGCATGGATATACCTAAACACGCTGTTGAAAACTATCACTTTGCAGGACTATGTATGTCAACCTGCAACTTTCCCTTCTCTACTTACTGCTCAGGGACAAACTAGACAATCATTGGAAGGATGTACTGTTTTGCTGGCAATGCCATGCTTCACCTGGAATAACCATCAGTTGTTGAAAGAAAAATTCGCACCTGTCAGGAAAACCAAGATGTCGCCTTCTGGTTCATTTAAGTGGATATCCAACGTCACTTTTACAGCCTGAAACAAACAACACACAAGCCAGTAACAGCTGGAATCTCGCTTACTCTTTCTAAACCTCATAGTACTAATTCTTTCTATATCCTGCAGAGATGCTAGGAACACAGCAATCAAGCAGCTACTCCTTGTGGTCTTTCACAGATGAACATCATACTAAGAACACAGAACACGGTACAGAAACAAAGTAAACCAGGCCAGACCTCTGTAACATACGCAGAGCTGCCTATGTCCCTTGGACTGAGCAGGTTGCAGAATATCTCCTTGACAGGATAACTTCTTCCTGGAATATGCAGCACTGAACAGTCTCCAAAGAACTCCGAGAGCTTGTCTACCTCCAGGGTGGCTGACATCACCACCACTTTCATATCCGCCTTCCTGTTTGGCGGTTTCTTCTGTAGAAATAGTTTCTTCAGCAAACCAAATAAAATATCCTAACAGAAAAACAGAAGTAACTTACATTAGTACCCCAGTTTTCTTGGAAGTGCCTGAAAAACTTTGAAGAGACTGATTTTATCCCGCTGATACAGAGACGACAGAAAATCACATCTTCAGGGCCTAAACATTGAGAAGAATACATACACTTAACCTGGTAATCTTCCAAGCACACCGATTGATTTCTAGAATTTAATTATTTTTTTATCAGCTCTTCTCACAGCCTATAAACAAAATCAATGTAACTTAAAATCCTTTGGTTTTCATTTTTCTATTCTCAGCATCAAGTCATTTGCAAGCAATTACCTCAGACCCATTGTAAAAAGTCATCACCTTTGTCCATTATTTGTCCATACATTACCTGACTAAGTGTGCACCCTCCTTTGTTGTACTATTTATTGTTATGACTTCAGGAAGTTTATTTTGCTCCACAGTGCTCTGGTTTAAAAATATGCTCCCTTTAGTTAGACACAGGTGATGGAGCAGTAACTTCACCCTAGCTCAGTTACCTGCAATACCCTCAGATGCTTGAGGGCAGAACTGGGATTCAGAAAGCATTTTCCCTTTTCACCAGCTGGACTGGTAGATTGTTTGCTGGACTGGTAGTTTGTTTGGCACACAATCTCTTGAGGACTGAGTGACTCAAGTGTCACTTTGCTTGCCACAAGAAGGTCAGAGTGACATTTGATAGCTTTTGGTACTGAGGTCAGCCTAGATACTTCCATGACCCCAAAACCCACAATCTGTTTGCACAATTCATATACACACCCTAAAAAACATTAGGCCTTAGAGTGAGAGAAACACTTCAGAGTTTCATTTGTTTGTGTGTGTTTTTTTTTTTAATTTGGATTTTATAAAGTTTGAGTTCACTGTGCTGGCTTCAAACTCCTGGAAATTTTTGGAAAGCATGCAACAGCCAGCCAAGTTTAAACTGCTTTCAGACACAACAACTGCTACAACAATTCCAACAGGATTACAAGCTGCATCTTATTTTCAGATTGTGCAGCATGTATCAAATGAAGCAGCAATTCTATGGTCTACAACACAAAAGGATAAAGCGCATCCTTATAAAGTCAGCCAAAATCCTCAAGGATTGTGCAGCTGTGAAAGAAAGGTATAAGCAAACCTCAGTTAAGGAGAAACACTGACCCAAAAGGACAGACTTAAGGCAACACTCACAGTGCTGAGGCTCCGCTCATGAGCTTCATCCAAAATGATGATACCGTACTTGCTGAGCAGGGGGTCTGCCAGTATTTGCCTCAATAAGCAGCCATCGGTCATATACTTGATGGCGGTATCCTGAAAGGTTTAATTAGACATTCAGCTGTTATCCTGGATTTTTACTTCAAAGTAAACACATCTACACAGATCACATATTTGTCCATAATATGGACGGAGATTGCATCACAGGTGCTTGGCAATGTTTCACTTATAGGGTGTTCAAAAAAACATCATCAAATGAGTTATGAGATACATACAAGTGCAGCTTCACCACAGCTAGGACGGATGGCTTCTCAAGACTCAGAGACCTTCTACATGCAAAGCCCCAGGAAAGGCAACAGGGCTGTGCCACTCCACAGAGAGGCCTACAAGCTAAAAAATGAGCCACAGCCCACTAACCCCCCCCACCCTGCCCTGACAACATGTAGAGGAACACAGTCCTCAGAGCCCTACCTCGGTGGTGCAGTCATCGAAGCGGACCTGGTACCCCACGATGCTCCCCAGCGAGCAGCCCATCTCCTCAGCCACCCGCTGGGCCACCGAGATGGTGGCGACGCGCCGGGGCTGGGTGACACCGATGGCCCCATGCTTGGCTAGGCCTGCGGGAGACAGGGAGCACAGGGACACTGAGCCGTGCTGCTGAGTCAGCTTATACACAGGTACCTACATAACGTACATATTTTTTTTTTTTTACTTTAACAAGTTTAATCAAGGCACCTCCTCTCACCACACGCGCAAGGGCACGGCCCTGAAGCTGCGTCCCCCTGGGGGACAGGGGGATTATCTGCCTTTATCTCTGCTTATTCCCCACGTTTCTGGACCCAGGCTGCAACGCAGAGGGGGCTCTCAGGGGTTCCCCCCCTCCCCGGCCGTTACCTGCCTCGAAGAGGTACTTGGGCAGCTGCGTGCTTTTGCCGCTGCCTGTCTCGCCGGTGACGATGAGGAAGGGCCGCTCCCTCACGGCCTCCACCAGGGCCCGGCGGTGCCGGCGGATGGGCAGGGCAGCGCCCGCCATGACGGCTGGGCAGGGGGGCGGCCCCGCCTCCGGGGGGACCCGGGTGAGGCCGAGGGAGCGGGCCCCGGGTGAGGCCTTGGGGAGGGGCCCGGGTGAGGAGGGGGTCCCCGGCCGAGGGAGCAGGGGGATCCTGAGTGAGGAGGAAGCGGGCCCCAGGTGAGGAAGGGAGCCCCCGGGCGAGGAGGCCGCACAGCACAGAGCCCCGCACACGGAAGCGCCGCTGGCGCGCACGGCGATGACGCCCACTGTTTACGCACCGCTCACGGCCCGCGCCGGCCTCCGCGCCCCGCCCCCTCCTCAAGCCCCGCCCCTCCACGTAGGCCCCGCCCCCGGACTCTTCTCAGCCCTCGGCCCCAGGCAGCAGCTCCCCCCGTGGTTACTCAAACCCATTACTTTTTGCCTCAGATCCGCTGCAGCTGTTCACAGCGGCGTTTGCTCCGTCCTGAGGAACGGTGCCAGCGCAGGGAAACCCAGCGGCGCCGCTCTTCGTGCCGGCCCAGGCCCAGGCCCAGTGCCTCAGCCCCTGCAGGCCTGGCACAGCTGAACTGCGGTGTGAAATCAAACGGCTCGCAGGTGGCATAACTAGTGCTTCTCACAGCAGGTGAGATAGCCCCTCACCGTGGATGCAGTGGGTTGAGGAGCCACGATGGGGGGGGGAAAACAGCTCCATAAAACCAAGGGTATCTGCGACGGCCCACGCTGAGGACGCGTGGATGTGCCACCCCCGGCCTGCCAGCGCCCGTGAGCTCCTGTAAGGCCTGCAGGTGGCAAGCGATGCCCGCTGAACGCGGACCCAGCCTGCGCTGCGGCTCCCCAGCTCCTGCCTAACAGCTGCAACTAAATCCCTTTTTCTGCTAAAGCACAATTACTGCACTGGGCTTTGTCCGGACGTCGTTACGTTTGTTTCCCTTACGAGTCCCGCGTATGTTTATGTGTCACCCTCCATTATGCTCTATCAGTGACAAGAATCACACAGTAGATTTGTCATTTTACTAGGACCGGGTTTGAGCCACCTACTGACTCCAGTCACCACCCCAGTTTCTACCTCGGATACAATGGGAGGAATATTTACCTACTGGCTCAGGCTCCGTGCTGGGGGCTGAGCCGGGCGCATTCGCAATGCACTCTGAAGCCTGGAAAATGTTACAGCAGTCCCCAGTGCTGCCAACTTTGGATAGGTCTGACCTATAAATATTTGTTTAGTCTGTCTACAAACTGGCATTGTAAAAATCACAGCAGATAAGCTGATTTTTTTGCCCTTCCTCACTAGCACAGCCTGAGAGAACATTGCAGTAACCATTTCATTATGGTACCACAACTAGGAGAGATACCTGGTATTATGTCTCCGGGTTTATTGCTTTGAGATGTTTGCAATAATCCCACAAAAAAAAAAAAAAAAGACAGACAGACAAATCCCTTCTCCAAAGGTACACAAACATCCATCAGCTACTGAGAAATCATCCGTATATTAGTCTTTTTTGCAACATGCAGACTCCTACTTCAGGTAGCACTGAGGTATATAAATCTTCCAGTTCTGTCTGAGGCTCTCCTGTAGCAATTACCTAAAATAACTTAAATGCTCCTCTGTAAGCATGACAAGCATGTCAGTCTAGCAGTAACACTACTATAACCAGCTGATAGCTCTGTTCACTTGGGTACGTAATGGGATGTGCCCATACACTGTATGTTGTTACATCCCTTTATGAAAGCATATCATATTTATTGCCTCGTGATGTACTAATGCCACGTTGCCACTAGTAACTCACACAATTAATGGTGATCATATGCAGTGCTTTATTATTTCTCACTAGAAGCCTCAAACACCTCATTACACTTTTTGGTATACATTTACTAATAAGTATTTAATGGGTTTCACAGATACATTTGTATGCATGAATGCATGCACACTAGCACATTCTGCTTGATTTTATTTAAATCACATACTGCTTTTGGCAGACATAGGGGTAGGTAAGGTTTTTCAATTTTCTTTTTTTGTCCTCCTAGACTGGGAATAGCCGATTTGGTTTTAATCAGCCTCTTTGCAGTCTTGAACTTTGTCCTCCTGGAATACAGTGCCATTCATTTAAGGATTTCCCTCTGTCTAATAAACATTAATGAATCACACTCTACAATTCCTTTGTGATCTTATCTCAGTTTCACAGATGGGGAAAACAGAAGCAAATTAAGGGGTCTGCACAAACTACAAATCAAAGGCAGAGCTGGGGGAAGAACCCACTAATCCTAGCACAATTCCCTGCTCCAATAACTCTGTAAAAATGCGTTTTTACCCATGCAGCTGCTCTGTCAGTAACTGCGTCGTACAGGGCAGCGTGGTTACTTCCAGGCTAGCCAGAAAGACTGAAATTGCTCTTTTCCTAAGGTTTAGTTTTACACGTAACTGCAGATTCTGTGAGGTGATAGAGGGCTGTAGATCTGCCAGCTTTCTGTACTGAATTATTCCTGAGGATGTCTGTTTTTTCCCTTCTGAGCAGAGGGTATCTTTTCTTTTCTGATTAGCAGAGATGTAGCGAGATATGGGGAATATTCTAGTCCCTACTTGTACACCACAGGTTTATCCGTCTTCCCATAGGACGGACCTGACTTCATGGTGAATTTTCATGTCCTTGCTTTGGGCAAAGTGGTCAATTCCATGATGAACACGGCATCCCTCGGTGCCTGTGAAGAAAACCACATCTATTAATTACATCAAGCGAGTGAAGACAGATAATTGCCTTGTGCCTGGAATCTCTTAAGTAGGGCCACTTTCTAGAAGAAAGGTCCCCAAGCTGTAATTTCAGTACAGACAAACAGAATAAACCAACATTCCCTGCAAGCTGCACTCCTGTCAGACAACCAGCAGTTTTTTCTGACAGCCAGGATTTTGTATCACTGGCTGTGAGTCACTATTGAAAAAGCGTTATTCTTAAAAAACAGAGGATGAGCGCTGTAGAAAGAAGGTGTTAGACACAGCAAAAAAACAAAACCCCTTTTACACCTCCATCTGCTATCTTACAGTGCTTTTCTACAAAACATTTACAAATTGACAAGTTTTATTTCAAATTTTGCTCTGCTTGCTAAAAATTGCTTCTTTTTGAAGACAGAATCAGATGCCTTAGCCTTTCTCCTACATAACAAATAGACTTGCCTTGTGTTTAGGTCCATGTAAAACAACCATTTCTACAGTGCAGCCTTTTGCCAGGACAGCCAGGTTACTCATAACTGGATTCACAGGTTTCTGCTAAAAAAGGCTGCAGGAAATACAGCACTGGCAGCAATCTGGACTTCTACTGGTTTAGCTTGCTTTGTTCAGCAGGTGGCAAGGGACAGTGTATGGCTGGATCCAGGCTAGGAATTGCTCTACCGGAATAAAATACCACTATTTCTTTGCTGGAAAAGGATTTACAGCATCAAGCTACCCTGAGAGCACATCTCAGCCGCAATCTTGTGCATGACAGTCCCTGTAGAAGCTCCTCTGCCATCTCTCACTTAGCTACCGCCGGCACGCAGGGTAACTGCTACAGCAATTGCTTGTCTACTTGCTGTTCGCCGGCCAAACCCGCAGAGCTTGCGCCCAAGGCTGTACCCTCGCCCCTTCCTGAGCTAGCTGGTCCGAGGGTGCCGCAGCTCTGTCTGCACATGGCCCCAGCCACAGACCTGACCTGCAGTGAATCACAGTTACAGATTCAGGTCTCTCTGCCCCAATCCCACAAATGTTTCTGCACGAACCTTATTGTATTCGGTAGAAGAGACCTGGCATACTCACTGCAAGCCTGAACTATAACTCTTAAAAGCCTGTTTTCTTTTTTCTTTAAAGCAGGTTCATGACAGGCTAGCAATTGACTTCGTTAATTTACCACTCTCACACGTACGCCTGCATCACCCTTTTTAAATTTAACTACAGTGTCAGATCTGCAGCTGTTTACGAGGCCACATACCTGAATGATTGCTGCTTCTGCCAGGTGCAAGTATGAATTAAAAGGTCGTGGACTGGGGGAAGGATTAGGCTTTGGCTCAGCTGTTTGCATTCTCACACGGAGCACGATCAGCCCATCCATCCATCAGCCCGTGCACACGAACCAGACAGGTGAGGAGCTGAATACTGGAAACAATTCAGTGGTGCTTGTATAAAGATACTACCAGAGATGTGCACTGTCTGTGGTTTAAAAAAAGCTTTTACAGCAATCCTCTGAGAGCCCTTGGATCAGTGAAATTATCTGTACAGAAATATAAACGCAGAATGGCATGGGAACGGTCTCCCCGGAGACTGGGGTAGGGTAGATTGGAGAATACCTAAATCTTTGAGTGGTGCCAGAGATTTTTGTGTTAAATTGGAACATTTTCTTCCCACGCTCACCTAAGAAGATGAAGGCAGATGCCCTGACTACGGAGAGCAATCAGGGCAAAAAATTCCAGCAGGCATGGACCAGACCCATGTCCCCAGATCTCCTCCTGAAGCATTGCACTAATTCAAGGCCTTTTGTACCTGCTGTAATGAAAGCTGATGGCTATTTTAAGACCTTCTCATGCTTTTGTTACAACCCATGGGAGGCTTCTGATCTATTTCTGTATATCAGACATCATTTCTCTTCTGACTTCCTTATCAAATGTGCAAAATAATCAATAATTCACTTAGGCTCTACATTCCCATTAGAGTGCACCACAGCTGTGATTTAAATGTATTTCTGTGACTGTAAAATAAGCAGCTATCCTAAACTATCCTGGAGTTGTCCTCTTGTATGTGACAGCATCTCCTACCACCCAAAGTAGTTTTATTTCCCCAACTGTTAAATCTAGGACAAAATAAGACTTTTTTATTCTAAATTAAGACCATAGAATAAAAGCAGCTGACCACTTTCACAGCTTCTGCCCTCACAGACAAGAACATGGGGTGAAGAATTAACCCCTGGCATGAGCTTTTTCTCATGATAAGTCATTAAGAAGAGCCAGATCTCCTCGGTGCTCTCTCAGAATTAGATGCTGATGAACTGGAGACACCTATTGCCCTCCCCTTCCCGTAGCCCTCACCATGCACTGCAGTTAAAGACTCACCGATGATTACAGGGTGGTTTCCCTCCACAGCCTTGTTTTGAAGACCCGAGATTCATGTAGCTTAATTAAAAAGAAAAAAACAGGTATGAAACCCTCCCATCACCTACCATCGATGCTGTCACACCTCCCGAGTCAGTTATAACTTCATCCCTTACACCCCTCCGGGGTCAGCTCGTTTTGTAGTGGGGAGCTGGGCTCTAGGAGATTAAGTACCTTGGCCAAGGTTACATGTGTCACGAAGGGTGTTTGAAGTGAGAGATGCCCAAGTGCCGTGTCCCGAGTTAAGACGGCTGGCTAGACCCAACCAGCACTGAAGCTCCTCTTCACCAGAGACAGCCTTGAGATCCAGGGACAAGGAGACAGGCCTATCAAACAAACCAACTCATGTATTTTGTCTGTGACTCCACAGAACAGAGACTGCATTTCTCACTTTCCTCTTGTCCCTATGTTTAACCCTTTGGTATCATCAGCTGTGGGTGTCCATAGCATCTAGCGACAAGGGCGGAGCACACGGCAGCCACACATGTCCTGGTAATGACTTCATTTCTTCCACCAGCTCTGGAAAAACAAAAACAAAACCAAATCCCTAGTCCTGCATAATTGTGGCCCTGTTATTCATGGATCTTAAATCGTACTCCTTCATGAATTTTAATGTGCAGTCCATTTTCTTTCCACTAATCCTACATTAGGCTGGAAGCCTTTATAGACTAAACGTTTGCCCCCCTTAGCTCTTTATTCCCTACAGCGTGGTAGCTGCTGTGTCCCCAGGCATTGCCCTTGTCTCAGCTGGTCTGACAGCTAGGCTCAACCAACATTAAAGTGTTTTCTTATTAGATACTCTAGTTTTGTGCATCTGTGACAAAAGCAGCAGGCCTGTTGAATAGATACCCTGCGAACAGCAGCTTATTTATTTTGCCCATGATTTGCTGATCTGTTGGCATCTGTATTAGTTGCACAGCATTTGAGACAACTCCTATCTGTGAATCTTTAACGACTATGCTTTTGTAAATGTCTTTTTTCAGCTAACACTGTCTCGACAAGTCATCAGAAACAAGTGAAAGCCCTCCAGGAAATTACCTTTTCCAAGGGATTGCAGAATTTCTGTGTTGTTACGGCTGAGCGACACACAAGAGCAAACCATGGACAGTTGTACACCACTGCAGACCATAAGACTCTCAACAGCCTTATTTTAAATGTTAGATTTGAAAGCCAGACAGGACCATTAGATACTCTGTTCTGATCTTCTACAAAACGCAGTTTGAGCCTGTTATTCCACTACTAATTTTAGTGATTTTTTTCAGCTAGAGTGATGCTTCTAAACAGAAGATATTTGATTTGGAAAAGTGGCAAAGCCATAGCTTCCTTCGATAAGCTGTCCCAGCAGAATCGGTCTGCCAGGTCTGCCCCAAGGAGCAGAGTCTACAATAAATTGAGGCAAGATGCTCTTTTTGTGTAAATCGCTGAGAATATATCAAGTCCTACCCTTCCATGTGTCTCACAAAACCCTTATTAGATGAAAAAGAAATATTGTACAGTCCTCAGCTATAAAGTTCTAAAAATATGGGAATTTCAATGTATAAATGCATGTTAAGGACCTTTCTGGCCCTGACTACAAATGTTCCCAGCTGCCACTAATTCCACATCACTTGCAGAACCAGTGGTAATATTTCTTTTCTGAGATACATAGAATATACTTAGCGTTTTCAGCATTCCAGCCCTGGGGATACTTTGTGCTGGCGTGTGCCATTAATGCAACAGGCAGACAAGCCCAGGCAGAAATGAATCTGACTTAAAATCTGATTTAACTTAAACAACACTGACCTTATGAGAAGTCTGGAGTCCGAACCAGGCCTGCAAATCCCATCTGTTTCTTATTTCTATAATGGGCAAGCTAAAACCCTAAATCCAAACAGCTCTGAGATTTGAATCCAAATTTTGCAGCTTGAGTCCATTATTAAGAAGGACGACTGCTAGTCCAGCATGTACCCACTTCTTAAACTGAACACTGGGATTTATAGTACAACGTTAAATGAAGGAGACATATTGCTGATTGACTAAAAACTGATCTGGGAAGGTACTTGGAGACAGAGATTCATCAGTTGGTGAATAAGTTGACACACCTCTTTGCTCCCCATAAAATTGTTATAGCAACACTTGTGGACTTTAGTGGTGTTTTGAGGGTTAACTGCTGTTTGAGAGCCACTCAAATGCTCCTCTGCTGTTAGGAGCTAATAAAAACCTGCACTAACTCTGTTAGGTATTACATTAAGTTACAGGTTTTGCTGTTTTTTTGCTGAAATTTGATGTAAAAAACTCGCATGTAATCTGTAAAGCAAACAGCTTTTTAGGATTTTTATGAAAAATAGAAGTGGGTGTACTCAGAAAAAGCCTCATCTCTGTCCTTTAATTCAAAAGAACAAAGCTGGTGAGGGCTGGTCACGGAGCGTGAATGGAATTTGGCAATACCACTCCCTCCACTGCAGAACAAACCCGTTAAATATATAATGGCTTGAGTATAATGTAGATTAGAAAAATGAGTATGGAACTATAAGAGTGCTAATTATTTTCCATCCATCTACCTGTACATGAAACACCAAGTTTTGATGCTTCCTCAGGTGCTGGGTAAATTACTGAATGTAAATGATGATCTCTTTATAGAATTGCAATTACTCAGTATCAGCCTTTGTTTGGAGAAGAATCCCCATCCATCCTCACTAATGTCTTCTGATCTCATCCGACGTGGAGGATTTCCTGAGCATATTAAAAACATTATTCACTCTGCCTTTTTAGCTTAGCCAAAGATTTAATGACTTCAGCATAAGAACTGTATGTTTTGCTGTATTTGAACTAGATTTACTCCCTGACGGCTGATGCTGTGTGCTCTGTTCCCTCCATATGTACATAGGCCCTAGAGGAGTTCTTGAACTGGTTAAATTACAGATTTTTGGGAGTAAGAATCTTCTGAGCGTATGAACCTCAGAGTACCCTTAACACCTGAAAATACATCCTTGTCTCACTGCCAGGGTTGGGCAAGTGTTAGCTGGTTTTTGCGTGGCAGACCCTTTTGCCCTACCTGGACACCGCATTAAACAGCCCAGGTAGAACATGAAGCTCCTGAGACCTTGGCCGTCCAGCGCTGGAGCCAGCCCAGCCAGGACAAGGCAGACCCCCACCTCCAACACAGCTCTTTCTTCACGAGGTATGAAACACCTTTCAGCAAACATGCAGGTTTTATTTACTATCTTGAAAGGTGCCGGTGTCTCACAGGTTATGTAAAGTCCAGGTTTCCTGGCTTAAAGAACGTCACGAGCCTCTGGAGTAATAAATAGTCCAAGATCAGGCAAAAAGCAGCAAAAAGCCAAGGAGATATTCAGGCCTCCTGTTGCTCTGTCCCTTCATTTGGAAAAGCTCAGAAATATTATTCTCTACACCCTGAAGCCGAACATCATAACCTTGAAAACACAGCCTATATCTGGGATTAGGTCCTTTTGTAGTGCATGGGTTCGGTTTCAATCTCTCACTAGTATTGCAGTGCTGCATCCTGCGCCTCCCTGGCAACACTGGGACACCCAGCCCTTGGGATCTTTCCAGGTGATTTGCCACCTGAATCCATCACTCACTCCAGGATTTAAATTTTCTCTGTCATGTAGCAAACCCTGGGTGAATCACTTTGCTGACAAGTATTTGAAATCTTCCCACCCCCACCCCCTGTCTTTTGCACTTTGAGATGTTTAACTGAGACACAGCAGTACACTCCCGTAAGATGGTCCATAACCGCTTTAAAAATAGGGAATTATAGATTGTTGGTTCCACACCTGGCAGCGTGGGGTTCTGCCCTAGCTCAGCTCACCATGTGCCATGGATTTTAAACTATCAGTGAGTGCAGGGGGGGGTGCAGTTACATTCTGGTTTATCTTTCGTTAAAAAAAAAAATAATTGTCATATTTCCCCTCTTTCTTCAGCGACCACCCATGTGCTTGTGATTCAAGGGATTTTTCACTAAGGTTTTTACTGCAGAGTGTTTCTTTGATCACATCTTGCACTGATTACTGTCATTTGTTTCCAGGCCTCTCCTTCCAGCCTGAACGTTAGATGCAATGTGAGGTCGAGAGGCAGCTTCGTCCACCCTGCCTTTGATCAGCAAAGAGGCTGCGTGATTGCTTTTCATTCCTACCCTTATTTATCTCTGAAAGAGCAATCAGGAAATGCAGGGTTTATGTATGTGTATTTAAGGCTTTTGGAGGAGCAAGAGCCCAGCAGACAGCAGGGAACTCCCTGCCTGCCCTGCACCTGCTGCCCAGGAGCCTTAACCAGCCTGAGAGCACCCCGGAGGGGAGCATCACCCATCCCAGCTCTCGGGGGGTCTCCTCGCCCGGTGGGATAAACCCTGTCCTTAGAAAACCCCGGAGCAATCCCAAACGGAGGGACTTGCCATCCCTCACCCTGTGGCTCCTCAGGGCACAGGCTTCCCTCCCAGCTTTGGGGAGGGCTTGCTTGGGGAAGCTGTGGTGTTCACCCAGCGCACACAGGATGGAGCAGGACAGTTGCAGCCCTTCAAGTGATCTGTTCCCTGAGGAATCAAACAGCAGCTCACGATGGCCAGATTCACTGGCTCCTCCTGTATCTCCCTGCCAGAGCTGGGCACCACCGGGTGACTTGCTGCCCTCCAGCGATGCTTCTCCAAATGCTCCAGGTCAGAATTTCATCTAGTCTAGGACATTTTGTACCTAGCAGCAAAACGCAGTGGGGATTGCTGAGTGATGCTCTCCTGATTGTGTTAACTGGACATAAACTGCTGCCTTTCAGCCTGCTGCTGCGTAACAGGCAGAAAATAAGAACAGAGGCCACCAGGGACCTCCTGGAGCCACTTGATTTCACACTAACTTCCTGAGATAAAGCCACTTCAGCACCAGATCCATCTGAAACCAGATCCATCTGATGGTCTGAAACGCCCTTGGTGCGAGTGACTTGCAAGGAGGTGCCTGGAGGGTTGAAAGAGTCCGTGGAGGGTGCTGCTGGAGCAGGCGTGCACACTGGCTCTGCTGGAGTGAGTAATGATAGTATATTGAGTGGGTTTGATTTACCTGTTGCACAGAGACACATGGCCGGGGTGCTGGAATGCTCCATGCCATGGGGAAGAAGGTGAAGACCTCTGTTTTTCAAGCAGGTGGATATTTTGCAAGCTCATTCCAGTGTGAACACACGGACACAGACCCGCTCCTCCCTGCTGTGCTGCGGGAGGGATGGGAACACCCCGAAGCGGAACAACCCCAGACCAGACACTCACCACGATGATTTTTAATGCCATCTCATAAGATGTGGAAACCAGAGCCCCAGGGGCTCGCTAGAAATCTGCCTCTTACAACAGGTACATGGGCTCCATCCTGACAGCACACAGCCCCGTCGACCGAGCACCAAAGCCCTACAGCAGACAGCCCCGAGCCAGGTGGGATTATACAGCTCTGTGTGTACATAACTGAGAGGTTTCAGCCTAATTTTGGGATGCTCACCTTCACCACCCCCCCAGCTCTCCACTGTCCTCTTCCAGAGTTGCAACTGCATTTTTGCTCAGTGGCATGGTGTAACGCCGGCGTGTTTCAGCCAGCCGCAACGTTTACAGCAAACCCAAATGTAAATCATTTCCAGCACACGTTAGCATGACCAGCAGCATCCAGACCGCATCGTCCTTTGGACAGGATTAGACTGCGGATGTAATTGCAGTTACTGTTTGCTAGAATGATGCATTTCCATGGTAGATTTAATTTTATTCTCTAGTACTTTATTTTTTCTCTTTTCCTTAGCTTACACAGAAAAACAGTCCTGCAGGGCACAAAGGAGGGTAGACTGGCAAGGCAGGCATCTTCCCTGCCGCAGTTCCACGAGAAGAGAAGGTTAATTAGGAAGCCACAATCAGTGCCTGGGAGAGATCAGCACCCACAGCCCCAAGCACATCTCAGTGCCCTTCGCAGGGTGTTGCAGGAGGGAGAGGGGTGATCTTGGGGTGCACACAGCTAATTAAGCCCACTTAAGCCGATCACTTATAAACCATCCAAACACAACTTCAGCATGGCCGTTAAAAAAATCACCTACAACAGGAGGTACCTCAGCACCCCTGCCCTACGAGCACTGTGCTCAGGCACTTCTCCAGCTCTCCAGGCTCTGCTTCCTCTAAAAAAAAAAAAAAAGGAAAAAAATAAAAAACTTACGACCGAACTGCAAAATGGTGTTCCCCCCCCCATTCAGTATGCAACCGTTGGGCCTAAACTCACCTCCATCTAAATGTCAAGCATAGCTGAACTCTACAAACAATGCACTAAAGCAGCTGTGCAACCAAAATTTCCTCCATCCATAACAATTTTCACAGGCAAAGCTCATCAGACATGACTGACACACGTGCTAATAACTCGCGCTGGTGCACACTGAATTTCTGATTTTCCCTAATCCTTTTTTTCTGCCTTGAAACATGGTCTGCTGTATCCGATGTGAATCGATCTTTTCACCCGATCTATTTGGCAGATCTACAATTTAGTACTCAATTCACAATTCAAGAACAAGCCCAGTTTGTGACGCAGGCACCAGTCCCCAGCACGAGCTGCCAATGCCCACATCGACCTGCCGTCTCACCGCACCTCCGAGCAGCCGCTGCCTCTGCTCTTACCGCCACGAATAAAGCAAATGCAAGAACTGGGGAGATTAAAGCAGATGCAAGAACTGGGGAGATTTCCAGGGGAAAGCAGCGACGGGCTCTGGTCAGGACTGTGGGGCTGTGTTACAGGTGTCTAAGAGGCGACAGAGGGGGCATGGCCTGGGGCGGACGGATCCCAGCGCAGGCAGCAGCGTGGGATGGATCACCTCTTGCAGGATCTGCCAGCCCTGGCTCTCTGGGGCTCTGCAGCTAAAGGGTGACTGTTTCATTTAATGAAATCTTTTGAAGTGAAAAAACCCTTGAACTGCTAACGGAAGGAGCGTAAACAGCACCTGAGAGGAGTCTCAAACACTGCTCGCTGGGGTGGGTTTCCAGAGCCCCCGGGGTGGGTTTGCAGAGCAAGTCCAGGCTTCACCTTGTGTCTGCCAACAACCCAGCCACCCTGGGGTGCTTGGGGTGCACCAGCCACGTGCCTGCCCCTCCTCCACAGGCAACTCCCAGCCTCATCCCAATTAATCGTCTCCTGATGACTTTCTGAACGGGGAGGATTTCCTTAATTATACCATGCATTAGACTTTAATCAAGAAATCAATCTTCCACGCCACCAGAAACCCGAGAGCACGGCGCGTTCGGCAAAGAACGGGGGGCACCCTGCGCACTGCACCGAGGAGATCCCTGCGATGCCACTGGCCATCCCCACACGCCACATGGCTGAGCAGAGCCCAGGGACTCCCCCGTCACGGCCCTGGGGACGATGGCATTGCCATCAGCACTGTTGTGTAACTCTCCCTTTGCTGCTGTAGGACTCTGGTGCCATCCCTGGAGCGTGAGCCGCTGACAGCCCCACAGTCCCCAGCGACAGAGCAAAGTCACCGGCTGGGGCCGCGGGGCAGGTCACACGCAGCCGCCGGGACGCAGGCAAAGGGAACGGTGCCTGTTTACTGGGGCACAAATGCAGCAGAGCTCGGCAAGGAGGGGGGCTCAGCTCGGGATCGGCAGCTTGCCCACCTGTCCTGCTGGAGGGACCTCAAAGCAGCTGCAACAGCCGTGGGAAAGGTTTCCCCATTCACAAATACGTTGTAACAAACGCGCAGGGACAGCCTGCAGAGCAAACGAACGGGCTGCAGGGCAGCGACGGTTTGCTGCTACCCCACAAACACGATGCTTGAGAGGGCGTTCAGCTGTGGGCTGTCGCTCAGCCGCGGCCGTGCCCTGTGGCTTTTTTGGCTTGTCCTCCTCCTCCCCGCCGTGAGGAAGCCGGTGCTGCCCTGCTCGCCCTCGGCCCTGCATCGGGAGCAGAGCTGGGAACCCCCCCAGGGCCCCAGTGACTGATTTCTGTAATAGAGCAGCAGCGGCAGGTTGTAAGTGGCATTTGGAAGTGGTGTGTGTCAGAGCAGAGCTCGTTACCTAATCTAGCTGGAAGTGATTTAATTAAGATCCCTGCACAGCCCCGTGCCGGTGCCCCAGCTCAGCTGAGCACCGACATCCCTATATTTTCGCCGATGCAGGATGCCAGGCAATGCGCAGCCCTCATGTGCCGGCTCATAGCGCCTTTGTGCCGAGCTGGATGCGGTGCCGAGAGGATTTGCATTTTTCAGCAGCAAAGCCTCGTGCGGCCTCACCTGCTCCCACCTCACACCGAGCCCGGCGCAGCCCCGTCTGCACCCCCTGCTCTGCAAACCCTGGGAAAAGGAACATCAGTCCTGGGGTTGCTGTGCCATGCTCCGGTGCCAAACGCCGCGCAAGGCTGCTGCGATCCAAAGGACAGAATATGTCTATTTAAATATTAGCCTGGCTTTTTTTTTTTTGTTCCAGGTTACAGGATGCTAAGAGGCTGATTGCACCAAAGGATTTATTCTGAAGGATGCTGAGCGCCCCGGTCAGATCAGACCTGCCCTGTTCGGAGCAGAGGACAGGCTGGTGGCTGGTCCTGATCCAAACCCTGGCAGCACATGGCAGCAACGCGGTGCCTCCAAGTTTGGGTTATTTCGGTGAAGGAGCCCTTGTTTCTCCCCTTGCCTGTTGATGTTATTAAACCCGTTCCCCTCGCACCGGGGGGAGAGCATCCCCCTCCTGCGACACCCCTGTCACACAGAGGACCCTACGTTTGCCTGCATCCACCCCCAGCCCCGCTGTGCCGGAGCCAGTGGGTGCCACGGAGCCGCTGGGGACCAGGGGTCTCCCCCCACCCAGCTGGGTGCAAAACAATGACGGCGACATTTAACAGCACGACATCACTCAGATTTTTTTGCCGTTGATTAATAGGCAGGTTTTAATTTTCTCCTTTCGAAGGAGCTCTGCTGGGGCAGCCAGCCCCAGACAGTTTTATTTCCCCCTGATACCAGTACGAATTTTTTCATGAGCTGCTGCAAAGACCCAGAAACTTAAAAAAACAAAGGAGTTCCTGCAGTTTTCACCCCCAGATTTGCTGGTGCTGGCCCGGCTCTCTGTGCACCCCATCAAACTCTCCCCATTGCAGTCAGGCGGCGGCGGTGATGGGAGAGGAAAAATAAAAAGGGTTGGGGTTTTTTCTCTCTGTTCAAAGTTTTTTTTTTTCCTCAAATACAGGAAGCAAAGATGTGATGAAGCAAAAGTGATTTAAGAAAGTATTATGGTAATGGAAGGGAGGGAGACGGGGCCGAGCTCCGAGGTCACCTGTGCCAGTGCAAGCGCAGAACAGCTCGGCTAAAGGCTGCCAGGCTGCTTTGGTTTTAAATTAAGGTGACGAGCAGAACATTTTGGTGCCTGTATTGCCTCTGCAGAGCCCTGCTGTGCTTTACCGGCCGTGGATACCTCGCCCGAGCTGGGGCTGCTCAGGCACCACGTCCTTTCCCCATCTGACACCTGCTCAGATGATGAGGCCGCTGGGCTGGGGAAGGGATTTCAAGTACCTGCTGCCTTTGTGAGGAGCTAAAAATAAAAGGCGTCTGCTAAAAATAATGAATGAGCAGGGGAAAAAATGCTAAACCCCAGAGATCTCCCTGGACTCTGAGGATTAATTTTAATTTCCCTTTAATCCAAACAAACCCAGTGATGTTGCTGGAGGGTACGGCTCAGCCCCGGGGACTGAAGCAGGAGCTGTGCCCCCCTGCCCATCCCACCCAGCAGTACCCCGAGACCCCACTCGCTCCTGGCATGGCTGGGTCCCAGCACTGAGCTTTTGAGTGCATTCCAGAGGAAAACGGGCACGCTGCGGGCGGGAGGCTGCGGGGCTCCAGTCACTCCCACAAGGGTCATGGCTCAAACCCCGTGGGCGCAGCTCCCACTGGCCGTGGCGCAGTCAGGCTTCATGCTGTTCTGCACGCTGGGGTACAGCCGGTTTTGGGGTGCTCTGATCCTACATCACGCTACAGCCTCCAGTAAGGGCAAGGAAAGGGGCCAGATGTCCCAGATTACAGACTGGACAGTTTTAAAATAAGATTTACCAGTGCTTTTTACTTTTAGAGGGAAGAAAAACACTGATCAGTGAGCTACCTAGCTTGCAATCTTCCAAAGAGACAAAGAAAAAATTAATTCCTGAAAGCGCATTTAAAGGAGCAAAGGGTGCTCGGCGCCCGAAAGCCTGGGCTGCTTGAGCACCGCAGCCGCTGCCTGCCCCGTCTGACCCCACACTCAGCCCCTTTCTCCAAATCCTCAAAAAATGTTTCCCTGGCTTTATCCAAGCAATAAAGCAGCGATAAAGCACGAGGAGAGGAGGAGCACGGGCTGGGGTCTCCCTGCACCTCCTCGCTCCCAGCTACCCGTGCATACAACAGGTGAGCATCATTAAATAGAAACATTGCTCCCGGCTTACCTACTGCCTTCAGATGTATGCAAATCTATGCACGCAATGATTTACATACAGAACTCACCTGGGATTTTGCTTTGGTGCTGGGAGGAAAATGCCCTTGGTTCCTGGGAGAAGCCCAGGGCTTGGTGCCCCCCCATAGCACCTAAATTTTGGCGGGTGGGGTGCTTGGGGGTGGATGGGCTCGAAGGAAGGAGGTGCGAGGACGTGCTCTGTGGCTCTTTGCGCAGCAAAGTTGCAGCCTCAGAAATATTTTACATGCTGAGAGCCCCTGAATAGATACAAGGGCTCATAGTCGAAGGTGTGATTTATATGCAACAGCACATAAACACCTGAAAAACAGGAGCTTTAAAAATGCCTCAGACTTCACCATAATGCTGCTACTGTGGAGCTGCAGCAGCCCCCAAGCCCAGCGCTGCCTGGGGGTGGGGTGGGGTGGGGCGGGGGTAGGAATTAAGAAAAATCAAAGCTAACCAATTCCTATCAAGCCACTCCAAATGTGTTTTCAATTCAAGAGTCACCAGAGAGGTAAGTAAATATTTTTCTGGAAAGGAAATTACATTGTGTTTACACCTAATGCTGTTTGCTGAAGCGCTGCCTGCAGTCAGGCTCCAGCCTTCTTAATATTTACCCAGCTGTAGGAGACCAGCAGCAGCTTTTGGCCGTGCCAGGCATGACATAGGTGAGGGATTCAGCATTTGTACACCTCGGAAGCCCTGTGGTTTTGTGAGCTGCCATGCACAAGACTCAGCGTCTGTTTGCCGGGCTGTGTTTTTGGGAAGCCGCAAGCCTGGGACAAGGGGCTGCTGTTGGACTGTGCAGCACCGCGGGGAGGGTAAGGCAGATAAAAAGCAAATATTTAAGTCCGGAGGGGCCAACCTGCAGCCGGCCAGGGCTCGCAGCAGCCTGCAAGGCTCTTCCCATCACGGGGAGCTTTGCTCTGCGTGCTGGGGAGATTGTCCTGGCTTGCTTTAAGCCTCCCTGCTCCAAATGCTGGAAGGTGACCGACCCCAAATTTGCTGTTCCTGCAAAGACCTTTTTACTACCCTCCTGCGCTCAATGCAGTGATGCGGGAGGGACACAGATGCCACATGTGTCCCAGTGCCTTGGCAAAGCACGGGGGACAGACCCGTGGGAATGAGCTGTACCTGTCTGTACAGCAGGTTTAATGGCTGGTGCATCCCCAGAGCCCACCTCAAACCTGGGCGCTTCGGTCCCTGGCGAGGGCACTGCCCACGTGGGGTGTCTGCGGCACGCAGCAGGGCTCACCCAGGCTGGGGCTGGCGTCCCCCAGAGAAACAAATTTGCAAGACCCTGAAAACGGTGGTCAAAATCTATAAATATTTCCCTTGGACACTGAGAGGGCAAAGGCGCCCGCTGCCACGTCGCCAGCACGAGGGACCCCCAGCTGAAGCGCTAACGAAGGTGCCTCTGTGATGCCTTTGCTCATCGGCCTGGAAGCTGCCAAAGGTCGGGATTAAGCTCCACAGGCTGTGCCGAGAGTTTGTGCAATGAAATCCCCTCCAGCAGCCCGGGAAGCGCGGGCCGAGCTCTGCCCGCTGTTAATCATTGATGAGCGGGGCGGCTTTGCCAGGCGGTGCAGCGGCAGCAGCAGCCGGGGGACGCGGCCGGGCTCCCCGTGCCGCTGGGACCTGCTCCAGATCCCCCCACCGAGCCCTTAATCAGCTTTCACCTGGGATTAGCTCAAACATTCCCAGCCTCTGGTTCAAAATAGCTTTTCTTGCTTGTGGGCAACTAATCCCGAACGAGCCCTCCCTGCAGCAGCCAGCATCTCCAGCAAGGGTTGGTTTGTTGGTGGTTTTTTTTCCCCCCTAAGGCTTGAACCTTGCTCAGTTCCCAGATTTTGTTGATTGAGCAAGCAGGACACGGGATGCACACGCAGATGCCCGGAGCTGTGCCATGATGGGGACCGATGGCTGCGGCTCACGTAAACCCTACGGAGCAGAGCTTGGCCTGGAGCAAGGCAGGCACCAGGAGCACCCAGCCCAGTCCAGGCTGGACTTGTCCGGTCCGTGTTTGGGGTCAGTTCAGGGATCTCACTCAGGAGCTCACAGCGGGACGGGGGGCACCATGTGGGCACCCCCTGCATGAGCTGGGTCTGTCCCAGCTGCCCCAAGCTCCTCCAGCTGGCAGCAAATGGAGCCAAATCCCCTTGTGTGGCCGAGGCCGTCGGGGCCGGGGGGGGGGAATCAAGGGGGGGAAATGGCAGCCCCTTCTGTGGGATGGAGCCACCGAGCAAAGAGCTGCCGAAGCCCACGGAGCAAACCAACAGCTCCCAGCTGCCACGGGCACACATTGGGACGAGCCAGGTTGGGAAGGGACGTGCAACCGGTCACATCCAGAAACGCTGGGTATGACGTGGCTACAATTAAATAAAGGATGTTATTACTGCCTTGCTAATAGCTCAGGGCGCCAGCAGCGGAGCCGTCCGGCTGCTGGCAGCTCCCGGCTCGTGAGAGCTAATCCCCGCCAGGCATCGCTGTTCGAAAGATTAAATTCACCTTCACCAGCCCGCGAGCAGCATCCGTGGCAGCAGCTGCCTCCCGCAGCCCCAGTAACACCCAGCAGCTCAACCAACAGCTCAAACGCCACGTTCGGAGAGAAACCCGACCACCAGCTACAGGCAGCAAGGTGCATCCCACCATCTGCTCCATCCCCTGCCCTACAAACCTGCTCCCACCCGGCCGCTGCCCACTGACCTGCCACAACGCCGCGTGTCCCGGGGAGCCGCTGCAGAGCGGGGACGCCTGGCCAGGACCTCAGCAGCACCCATGCTGGGGATGAAGCTCCCTTCCAGCACAAAGCCACCACGTTTTCTCCAGAAACCAGCAAAACCTGGGGCTGGGGGAGGCCCCTGTGATGGGCAGGGCTGGTCCCTCATCAGTGCTATCCCAGCTACCTGAGGTGGTGCCTCCTCACCCTGTGCTGCAGCTTTATGGTGCTCTGGGGGTTGAGGCGCTGCACTGGGTGAGGAAAGGCCCCTTGGCCAGCAGTTAGAAATTTATATTGGCCCGTGAAGTGTTTGGGTTTGTGCCCCCTGAGCGGGGGGTGTTGGCTGCACCCCGCTCTTGTGCCCCGAAGGCTCCCCCTGGGGCGCCCCACTCCGTGCAGCATCTGCACCCCGGCTGCTTTGCCAGGCAGGGAGCTCCACCGGGGAAAATACACGGCTGGGAGGTGAGGCTGGAGAAAACCTCCGTCGTGCCGGGGCGAGACATCCGCTAGCAACGCCGCTTGGCAAAGCCATGCCCCAGGCTGAGCCCCGCAGCATCTCAGCTCCTCCGACAGCCGGGCTCGGCGAGGAGAAGCCCTTGGTTTCTGTCCTGAAACCTTCATAAAAATAGCACAATTATGGGAAAATCCGTGTCCAAGTGGAAAAGAAAACACCAGTCTGGGTTTCACAAGGAAGCAGAGCTATATAAAAGCGCACTCCTATAGCCGCCTGTTATTTCTGTAAAGCGTCCAAAAAATTGCACAGAAACCCTTCACCGAGGGGCACGTTTCCACAGGGTGAGGTCAGGCCCCTGGTAAAGTATTTTATTTTTTTTTCCCCCAGCATTTTATTTCACCTAATCAGAAGTTTCCGTACATGGGGAACAAAACGGCTGCAGAAACGGCCCCGGTGGCTCCATGCGGGGCAGCCCCACCAAGAGCCGGCTGCTTGATCCCGAGCCATAAATAACAGGGCAGGCTGGAAAATCTCCATGATTTATTTTAATTTATTTTTTTTCACAGAAGGCGAGCCGGTGATGCCTGGCCCCCTGCCCCTGTCGTCCTTGCAGCAGCGTTACCCCAAGCCCCCCAACACCAGCCCTCGTGGGGATGATCCCCCCTTACAGACTCGGGGTGACCCAACCGAGGGACGTCTCTCCTGGAGGGATTTAATGAATCGTTAACCCCCTGCGTGGCCTGGACAAGGTTTGTGCCCACAACCGCCCCGCAAAAACAGCGCTGAGAGGCCAAGGGCAGCTGGGGGCTCACGGGGGGCGGTGGCTTTTGGGGGCCACGTGGAGAAGGCTGGCACTGGGGCTCTGCCATTTCAGCCACCCCCCCCTGCGGACCCCTCTCTGCAGCCAGGGCAGGCACCCCCAGGGTGGCACCCTCCTGGGTGACATCCCCTTCATTCCCAGCCCACGTCCATGGGACATTTCTTGGCCAGCGATGGGGAATGGCCTCGATGCTATTTATTCCCCGAGCTGGAGCCGGGTGAAAATAACCCCGGTGTGCTTGGCAGCCTGGAAGTGCTACTGTAAATCCTCCCTGTCAGCACGAAAATCCCCCTGCTGGGGTGGGAGCCGTTACCCCAGTGGGAGAGGTGGCATGGGGGAAGCCCGTGGGGCTGGAGCCCTGCTGGTTTGCCCAAGAAAGGAGGAAAAGGGGTCGGGGGGACCGACGAGGAAGCAACTGGCAGCAACATCCCTCCCCAGCTCCCCTGTCCCAAAAAAAGGGCTGGGGAGCAACGCGGGAGTGTCAGATTGCTCTTGAACCAGGATTAAAGGCCACCAGCGCCGCTTTATTTATAGCTTTGTGATCATCTTCGGGAAAAAAATAATGTCACTGGGACGGGCAGGACCCGGGAGGAGCTGTGAGAGCTGCCCCACACTCAGCCCTGGCGCTCCTTATCGCCCGTCCTCTGGCTGCGGGCGAATGTCACTGTGGCTCAGGGTGGCACCGAGGGGGGGTTCATGCAGCAGCACCCCTCCTCCCTGCCTCCCTCCCCTCCTCCCTGCCTCCCACCCGTCGCGCTCCAGCCCTGGGCCAAGGTTGCAGCAGTGATGCTGCAGCCGCTTGCCAAAGCCCACGTCGGCCACTGTCTGAGTCAGCTTATCTGCGCCCGGCTATTAATAGCTCGCTTTGGCTCGCTTGGGCTCTAATTGCAGTTTAATAACACATCTAATGCAAGCGGGGGAGAGCGCTGCCCCGTATCACAAACCCTGCAACTGCTGTCCTCGCCCCGGCTGGGCAGGGGGCTAACGCTGGCCCTGCCATGGTGGCCAGGTGCCACCTGTGCCCCCCAGCCCAGGGCTCTGCTCCAGGGCACTTTTCCACCACCACCACCAACGTGGCCAAAGGGTCGGAGGCTCTTCCCGGGGCTGCTGCTGGGAGAGACCCCTGAGTCAGGTCTTACCTGGGATACTCAGGATGGGGAATACCAAGCGCACCACTTCTTCCTGCGGGGGGAATCTCCCCACAGGGGTCACATCCAGGCTGGCGCGGTGCCGATGCACACCAGCCTGCTGGTAGGAACCGCTGCCACCGGAGCGGAGCAGCCGGCAGCCACCGCCGCTGACCGGTCCCCTGCCCATCCTGCCCGCCCCAGCAGCACGTTGCAGGGGAAAAGCCGTGTAACAAGACAGAAATATTTTAATTTTTCTCTCTAAATCACATCAAAGAATTAAAGTCAACAAAAAGGGCCAGAAGCCCGGGCCCTCCATGCCGGGCTGTCTGGGGCTACGGCAGCAGCGGGCGCGGGGGCAGGATGGCCACACGGGCTCCAGCCCTCAAGGGGCACCGGGACAGGCAGCCCTGCCACCCCGCTCCTCGCCCCAACGGCTGGAAGCCAAATCCCTCTCCCCGGCCACACGTGCATGGCCCCAGCACGCGGGCGCTGTAACGGGGTCATTGGTGTCACTGCTCGTCGTGCCACCGTGAGATGGGAACACAGTTAAAACCTTTGGGCCTGTTGAGCGAGCTGGCACCAGCCCCCACGCAGGGCAGCTTCGGGGGCTGTAGGAACGAGCCCAGCGCCGGCGCAGCGGTGAGGGGCTGCCCCGCACCAGAGCCTGCTCATCGCCAGGCACCGCGGCGTGCCCGAAGGACCAGCCTCACATTGTTCGGAGATGTCATCATTTCCAAGACCTTCCTGCTGTGCAGGGCAGAGGCAGCAGGCATCTCACCCTCCCGTCTCCTGCAGATGCCACCAGCAGCCTCGCGAGCCTGCAGCCAGCACATCAGGCGCAGGCGTGGTGCCAGCAACGGTGAGTTAAGGTTTTGGCAAAATCAAGAAGTCCCGTTCCCTCGAGCCCCCTGGACAAGCCAGGCATTGTAACGACCATCCCATCGGCTGAACCCGTTTGCCCACGCTCCCAGCGCCCATGGGATGTGGCTCCTCACCCGCCTCCCACGACCCTCGGCGCCTCCTCGCCTTCCACCTTCCAGGAGTTGCAGCTTGAGCTCAGGGCACCGAGGAGCTGGCACCATCACGCCTCTCCAAAGAGGGTTAAGTTGCTGTTTCAGACACGTGGGGAATTAAGGGCAGCGGGTGGCACGGTGCACTGCCGGGCACTGGCACAGGGCACGGGGACAGGTCCCAGGCACGGTCATCAGTGGGATGAAGAGGGATTGCACCAGCTCAGAGAACCCCACCCCAAACACGCACTGTTTTCAATCCCACAGCCCTTTCCAAGGGAGTGTTGAGCTGAAGGCACCGGGGATCGGAAGGGTTGTGCCCCGCTCACCTGGGAGCACAGAAACAACCCTGGCATGGAAGCAGCCACCGCCAGATGGGATGAACAGCGGCAGGCTGTGGTTGCAGCTAGCAAAAATTACTCGTAACGACATCACAGCACGTATTTGAGACAGACAAGCTCCCTCTGTTACTCAAAGGCATTGCTCCGTATTTTAATATTGCAGGATCGCGCCCCCCCCCCCATGTGCCCCCTTTCCTTCCAAAGTGCAAGCTCCGCTTCCCACACACGGATTTTCTTTGCTTTGGGACTAGCGTGGACCAACCCCAGGAAAATCTCGTTTGCCAAACTTCTGAAACCAGCGTTTGACTTGCAAATACCCAAACGCGCCAGACAGCTTTACCGACACTTTGGTTTAACTGCGAGTAACAGGTACCTCCTACAGGCACCGCAATACTTTACAAAACCACAGAGCTACACAGGGAATTCTACCAACAAGCAAAACTTCCAAACCCTGGGGTGGTTTTCTGGCCACTGGGAACCCTCTGACCCATTCTACCATCACAGGCACTGCTACAGAACGGTGCTGACAAAACTCTTCACCCACGGGAAGCAATTTAAGGAGAATTAGCAGATTTTTTGATTTTTTCATGGGTTTCTTGTTACTGCTGCCACTTGAAAAATACCTTACAATTCTGTAATTCCTCATGAAATAAAGTCGGTGCTTCCCTGCTGGTCTGGTTTAGGGAAAGGCACTCGGTTACGGTATGGTGGTGCCAGGTGTCAGCGCTGTCTCCTGGTCCATTTGTCGTTTCCTCTTGTACTAAATCCTGTTTTTCAGGAGCTACGGATCATCCTTCTGCTCTGCCCAGCAGGACCCTTGCCCACCACCACAGTCTCCAAGTGCTGAAGTGTTTCAAGTGCACTAGGTGCCTGCCCCGGACTGGCAGGCACTGGAAAAGAGGATAACTGGACTATTTTCAAGCTAAATGTAAAATTACTCAGATAATCAAATTTGCACACAGTCAGATTAAAACAGGAACACTGACCAGCAGTTTTAGTACTTGAAAATTTTATTTTCTCAAATGAGCACCAACACATATTGTAAATATGACAAACAATACGCCTCCCTCTAATACTGAAGAACTATATACAATGTACAAATACATGAAAAGGTGAAAACCAATTATTTGAAAACAATTGCATTTATTACTGAAGCAAATGACCTGAAAGAATATGCCAAAAAAAAAAAATTAAAATAAGATCAAAGAAATAAAAGTATACACAATTTGTAAACACAAGAGCATCAATAGACAGGCTGGTATTGGAAATATCGTCCTTTAGTTTTGTCAGTGGGGAAAGCATTCCCATTTCCTTATGAGAAACAAAACAAAGGATACATACAGTTTGTAACTATGAGAACAGCTTATTTGTGGTTGTACCTTACACAATGCCATTCTGCTTGCGTTTGAATATGTTGATTTTATATTTTTTTTTTCTGAATTCAAGATGATTTTGTTTCCCCTCTTCTGCTTATTCTTTTTAAACAGGATTCTGCAAAATCTACGCCTAACCTAATTGTTTCTGAGCATTTAATTTCTGAGGCCTCTCACGCGGTGAGAAGCGCTGCTTCCCACTGAGCTGAGCTCTGGTTCTCGCCGATCTGTTTACCCAACCGGGTGTTTGGGTGTCATCTCTTCAGCCTAGAACTGGTTCACGCGGAAACATGATGCTCCTCCCGAAACAAGGAAGTGCAGTGAAATGCATGATTAACACATTCTCACATACCAGTTAGAAGAACGCATACAGAGAAAATTCTCACTTGATCATCACAAGAACAACAGATTTCATTTGTAGGGTTTGGGTTTTTTTCTGTATATTTTTTTAAATCGTGTGCACCAAAAAAAAAAAGAGTATTAAAGAGCGTGCAACAGTTATTCAGCACTGAAAACAGCTCCTTGCTCAGCAAAACACAGTCCAGTGGTTTGTGCTGTTGGTCCACTTTGGGATAAACAAGAGACCCCATGAATTAAGAACGAAGAAGGGGGAGAAGGGGGGAGGTTGAAGACAGAAAGGAAAAACAAAAAAATGAACTTTACTGCCAAAGAGGTAAACTTTTACTCTAATTTGTTAAGTAGCAGCCTGGTTTAAAAAAAGAAAAAACAACAAACAAACCCAAACAAACAAACAAACAAAAAAAAACCCAACTCAAAAAGAAAACCAGGATCCATGTCCAAAGACTTTATGGTTTAGTTTAAAAACAATGACTAGTTAAAAATCTTCATCCTCCATCCCTGCTGCCCCCAAGCAACTGGCAACAGCATTTCAGAGGTTGCAGCTTATATTCAATCCTGTTTTCTAAGTCTCGGTATCTACTTCACTCCAGCCAATACTGGTGCAAGAGAATATTTCAGGCCCAGATCCTACAAACCAGATCTCCTCAGGCAAGTTGTGCCCAGATGGAGCCTACAGCTTTGCCAGGACTCGCTGTGGGAACACAAGCTGACACGGGGCTCAGGCTGCCGGATGGGACCTCCAGCACTGAGTGAAGGTGCTTCAGCACGTAACTCCAGGCACCGGGGTGCTCCCCGAGCGCCTGCAGCTACCTCCCATCTCACACTTCAGTACCTGCCTGCACCGCGGGCTGCTCTCCGTAACCTGGCCACCGCCTGCGCCGGAGACCAGTTCTGCCAGATGGAAGCGGGAGTGACTCCCCTCTCCTGCCAAGTCCAGAGGAAAAATGGATTGACTTAAGAGGAAAACGTATATGATGATTTTTGTTTCCCTTTAAACATATTTTCCAACAAATACAGAAGGAAACAGCATCATTTATAAACAACAAAAAAGTGCTCTCAGGGAGGGGCTCTGAGAAAACAGCACCAAATATATTATTTTTTTTAAAAAAATTAAATATTATTTACAAAAGCATATTTCACAAGATAATGTTGTTTTTTTCTGCTTTGTATATATTATCATCTGAATATTTATTACAGGGATCAGGATTTCAAACCAGATAATCCACCAGAGCAAAACAATTTAAAACTTTCTCAAGTCTGAGCTTTGGGATAGTTGGGGGTGATGTAAACTCAAGGATGCATGCAGCTTGCCAGAGACGAGGCTGCCGCATCAAAACAAAAAAAAAAAAAGCGAAACTCGCTGCTGTCCCTATCATCTCGAGGATGTCACCCACAGAGAGCAGCGCCACGGGCGCTCAGTGCTCTGCGTTCAGGCACTGCCTGTCCATGGGCCACATCTCCAGCTCAGAAACCACGGTCCCACCTTGCTCCCCCCAGCTGGTAACAAACTGGCTACAGTCAACTCACAGGACCAGAGGGATGCAGACAGCGAGGTTCTTTGGTTGTGCTCTCAATGTATCGCTCTATGAGGCATTGGTTTCGCCTGCGCTGACTGCGGTAGCCGCTAGATACAGCTCTGATCATCCTGTCTGGTCACCAGCTCCCAATACTGTCATGCATCTCAATACAGCAAGTCACAGATGAGTTAGAAGCGGACTAAAAAAAAAAAAAGTCCTTCATATTTAATGGACACGTAGCAGAGAACAAATGCCAATGAGCTTCACAAGCCCATTTTTCCTTATCTCCCTGCACAGTGTATTAAAGTCACTCCGCAGAGAATTCTCTGGTTGTCGGGGACGTTCACAGGCACACATGGTTTTTTTTGTATCAGGGCTTGAGGCCAGATTCTCAGCAAGTGTGAATCTGTGGGTGATGACGGGACAAAACCGATTAAAACCAGATTAAGATCTTGCCGTATTCAAGCTTAGACTGGTTGCCATTAAAAGCATAACCCCTGCGAAGAGTTAAAACCAGCCCGATCTGACGGATCATCATCCTTTCTTGTCCCAAATATACGGATAAACACATTTACATCTGATAGCTCTCTGCAGTGACTGTTCTTATTTCTCAGAGCAGTCTTCTAGACAGGCCTACCTTTTATATTGCTTTTTAATAGGCAATCACTTTAAATACCAACATAAACCCATGAGCCCTTGTGTGCTCTTTTTTTTTTTTTTTTTGATTTGGGGTTAAACCCATGAGCCCTGTGTGCTTTTTTTTTTTTTTTTATTTGGGGTTTTGATTTTTTTTTTTATTTGGGGTTATCTCTTACTTCTCCCGACTCCAACCAGACCCCTTTAAAGGCTACGTATCTGGGGAGACCAAAGAGCTCTTCAAAGAATGCAAATTACTTCCCATTAGTCAAAACCCAATAACTTGGGTCACCAACCAAAGGACAGGAAAACGGGACCAGGTCAGTGCCAAAGTCAACAAGACAGTGGGCACCGCAGAAGTTTGGATTTCTACTAGATTTTTATCACCGAAGGGAATATGGATGATGGAAGCAGAGACCATCAGAAACGCAAGCTGAAGCAACTGTTACACAGCCACAGCAGCAAGGGTGAAGGCAGAAGCCACCTCCTGACCAGGCAGCCACAAACGGAGCCAACTCCATCCACTGCAGGAGCCAGGCCAGCCTCCAGCTCACTTCTCTCCCCAAGGCTGCAAAGTGGTTCAAGAGAAAAAACAGCCTTTGCTTAGATGGGCCATCAGGTTTGGGTTTCTGCAGAAGGACTCAACACATGAAGTTCCACCCTGGTCCATAAGCAGCCTCTCTGCCCACATCCCCTTCATTTAACAGCAAATTCCTTTCTCACCACCGGCCCTCCGTCCTGATCCCCACAGCTGAGGCTCTCCTGGGGGTGGGGGCGAGCGACAACAGATTACAGCTCCAAAGCTTCGGTTTCATAAGGAGTTACAAACCCCTGCACAATACTCTTTCCTTCTGGATTAAGAAAGATTTCCCCCAATGGATTAACCTACTTGAAAGAATTCCACAAACAAAAAGAAAATTCACTCAGAGAGATAAAACTAATTCGGTTAAATAGTCTTGAGTTATGCACCAGATACTGGCTGGACTGTTGCAGAGCAAACTTCACATTGTCACTTACGTCTAACGCAGCTCCCCTCTCACACACGATGCCCCTTCCCCACCGACCACTTCAGGAAGGTCCGCAGTAATTAAAATGAAAAAATTAAAATGGGAAGGACTTGTCCCTTGCAGTTATGATGCCCACATCTACCCCCCACGCCCCGCTTTAAACACCCAAGGCATAAGACAATTTCAGGGGTAGCGGGAAGATGTTTCATTTCTTTTTCCTTTCCCATTCCCCCTGTGCCTGCAACAGGCTTCTGGGAGTGAGAAAAGGGGGGGGGGAAGTTTTTGGGGAGGATACCTCATGGCTTGAAATATCCACCTGTGCAACACTGCTACAACCACCAGGCTCCTCTGCTCCCTCCTCTCCCCACTCTCACACGATTCCTCTGCCAGGCTCCATGAGCGGAGCTGACGGCTGGCGCCTGGGATTTAAGAAAAAGATTCTGTAACAGTATTTTGCTACTCACACTTGTGAAGGATTGGTAAAAGACCCCCAGGGATGCTCGGTGGAGGCCTGGAAATCAAGGGGTACCATGTGTTACTACATTTGTCCCCATCCTCCTCCACGCCATCTCCTCTTCCTTGCCTAGCACGTGCCTTTTTTCCCCCCCTGTCATATCTTCTAAGCTGCAGCTCAGCCCCCTTGTGCCTTAAGTGGTTTTCTCCTCCTCTCTGAAGGGCTCAAGAGTCAGGATTTGGTTTCTCCAGCTGTGAGGATGCTCCCCACAGCTGTGCTCTGTTGGGATGTTCGACCTACCTACCCTGAAAGATGAGAAAAAGGAGAGGCAGGGAATCTCTCCAGCCTTCAGGTCCTCCGCCCCCGCCCCCAAACAACGAGTTCATAAATGGCAAACAAAACACAGATTTGCGATTAGCTTGCGGGGGGAACTGGTTACGACTTGTGCTCAGCCGGCTTAGACTGAAGCTCCATCGATGGAGCAGGTTCTACGATTCGGAGAGAACGCAGCCGTGAGGTATTTTTCTGTCCATTTAGACAAGTAGATAGTTTCAAGCCTTGGTTAACCAGGACTTAAAGGAGAAGTACAGTTTCAACTTCTGATGACTTCCCTTTGGGCCCCGCTCCCCACCCCCTATTACCTTCTCCTGCCCAAAACTCAGGTCTTCCTCCCGCACCGAGACCTTCTGATAAAATGCCACCACAAAGCCAACTTCAGTTTGTACTTAAACATTCGTCAACATGGAATGGCTGTCGGGCATTCGGTGCATTCTCTTAGCCAACGCCAGAACAGAGAGAGAAGCAGCCAGGGTCAACTCACAAACAGATACAAAGCAAAGAGACAGAGAGACAGAAATTTAGAGGCCAGTCACCAATAAAGATGGAGAAGGGTGTGAAGATGCTCCCAAATTGCAGAGCCTCTAAATGCATGGAACCAAGCGTTCAGTCACTCTCTCACTCTTGGATATAATGTTCGGTTGGATGGCATTCTCTTACACGCTGGTAGGGCTGGGCTCTTTCCATTCAATCCCAGCCATTATCCTTGATCATGTGAGCTAGTTCAATGATGTATTTGCCTTCTTTATACTTCTGGCTGCTTTCAAAGGCGTGTTCCTAAAAAAAGGAGAAAGAATGAGATCAAGACGACATATCAAGACGATATTTGAAGGTAAATTCACAGTAACAGATCAGATCCAGGAGTGCTGGTACAAGTTTTCGCCTTGGCTACAGAGTAACACAGTCAAACTGTAGGTCCTCCTGTTGGCTTTCAGGAAAATTAAGTTAGGAGAATCTTAAATCCTACTTCTAACTGTCTTTACAGGGGTGGTAAAAGAGCAATCGGCACCACGCAAATGTGCAGCTTTCTGCAGGCCAACGGCAACTGCTCCTTGAACTATCATTTAGGAATCATCGGTGATGAAATCCACCTCTCTCTAGGGTGCTCTGTGGATTTATTGACGTTTATTAAGAATGCAGAGGTCCTCTGATGAAACATGCTGTAAAAACGCTACCGTTGGGAATGAGATGCAATATGGTAGGTTCCGTGTAGAAATGGAGCTTCAAGCACCAAGGGATGAGAAGGACCCACTCTACACAGACGTGTGCTTGGAGCTACAGAAACCCACAGCGCTTCAGCACGGCAAACTGAAGAAGTAAGGAAATCTATGGGATCCCTAAGCAGGAGGGACTCCTGGTATTGAGGTTGCATCCTCAAAAGCAGTTTCAGCTCTGCTCAGGTATTCTGTCTGCACGCATACCATGCATCTGAAAGAACATCGCTCTCTTGCTAGAGAGGCTCAGGCTTAGTGCTATATTTAGGAAATTTTGTATTTTGTTTTACAATAAACACAATTTATGTAATTAGTGTCCTTCTCCATTTGTGAGATCCATGCTGTGCTTCTGCATGGGTTCCTACTGCATCAATTTTTGATGCTTTACTTTTTATAGCCTTTCAACTGATTTATTAAAGCATATTTCTGTCCAGAGGCCACGGATACAATATATGTTTTCTTCAGACACTGGTCAAACTGTTTCGACAAACAAGTAAGCTGCATGCCTCCTGAAGCAGAAATTAGGATGTAACATAAGCCTTTATTTGAAGGTAATTGAATTTATGAAAAGCAAGAGACTGTAAACAGAAAAAGCTCATGTTCAATAGCATTTCCAGTGGGAAGGACACAGGATTAACAATATATGGATCATTATTGTTCTGATATCGTCTCAGAAAAAAAGACAGTATGAACAACACGACTGACTGAAGTTACCTTCATTTATGTTAAGTATCACTAAGGGACCCACCAACACCAGGCCCACAGTGTATATTCTTCGTGAAGAAAGACATTAGCCACAACGAGCTCCTGCTCTGAAGGGATGCAGCAAACACAAAGCAGGTGGTGGGAAAATGGAAACACAGGAAGGAAAACAGACGTGGCTACAGACCAGAACCCACATTCCTGGTTCCCAAGTTAATGCTCTTTCCACGAGACCACATTACACACACACCTTCAGAAAGCGCTGCAGCA
Organism: Falco naumanni; assembly: GCF_017639655.2. Classification (NCBI taxonomy): domain Eukaryota; kingdom Metazoa; phylum Chordata; class Aves; order Falconiformes; family Falconidae; genus Falco; species Falco naumanni. The sequence goes on along the minus strand of NC_054054.1, from coordinate 109,415,688 downwards.
AAGATGCTCACAGAGGAAACAAATGATACTGATACTCACATATTTCCAACCCAGTGTGGTTTTGCAGTTTTCACAGTAAATATCTGCAACCGCATGTAATCCTGTTAATAACACCCGCTCCTCTGCAGGGCCACAGCCCACATTAACTCTGGGGAAAAAGGAGAGATGCTCCCTATTAGCGTGTCTTTCCACATCAAGACGCTACAATGAAGCTGACAGCAGTTTTACTGCAGTATTTGAAAACATAAGCAGGAGGTTTGGGATACCAAATACCACAGCTGTGCCCAAAGCAAAGATCTCTTGTAGTCACAGAACAGAATGAAAAGGTAAAATAGGATTTTTATTCAACTAAAAATCCTATAAAGCTTTGAGCAGAAGATTAATAACATTCTAGGAAATTGCACTAATTATGCATTTGAGAAAGATTTTCATTTTCAAATTGATAAAATGGTACTTTTACTTTCCCAAATGGAAAACTGAAAAATGTCACTGGAATCAGCAGTTCTTCTGAAAGACATCCCAGCAACGATCTCACCAAAACTACTTTCAGTTATTGGGAAAATTATACTTCATTTCTCTGCTAGCTCTAAAAAGTAAGTTCATATTTAGCTATCATTTATTCTCTACGTTTACGAAACTCTGAGAAGAGAATGACTCATCCGTTAGCTCTTATTTCTCAATCTGATGAGAAAAACCTCCACCTTTTCCTAGCCGCTTATCTGAAACCTCAACATACAATCCAGTATGAATCAGTGCTATTTCCTGACTACTGCTATTTCTCCAACCATTTTCAGCAAGCTCCCAAGTCTTAGGCAGAGGTTTTCTAAAGGAAGACTATCCTTTTGTTTTCTTAAGCTTATCATAAGGGATGCAGAGGTGAGACGTACAAAGTTATACTCACACTGAATTGAAGAGGTATGCTCGTCCTTGGCTTCCTTGAAAGGACTGAAAGGCAAGAAAACAAAACTCAGTTGGCTGCTTGATAGAAATAAGGCTAAGGCAGGACCTGCCCGCAACGACTGCATTAATGGTAGTTATAGCAACTGTTAGTCAGGGCCTGAGAAACGCACATCACACATCGATACAGCCTCTGAGATGGAAGGGCACGCAGCGAAATGTCAGGAGATGAGCACTGATGAACGGAGGTCTTGTCCTGCAGACGGGAAGGGAGGAGCTGCCTCCACTTCTAACGCCTGCCCATTCCACAAGGTGTACTGGCAACCCACAAAGAACTTCACCTGGTGTTACCAGGATTTCCAGTGCTGTACAAGCCCGATGTGCTTTTCAAGAGTTAATCTGTTTTCTCTCTTCTATCCCACCAAGGCCTATTTTTACACTTTCACTTCTGTTTTTGAATTTCACACTACTGCCTCAACCTTACCTAACGTAGCCTTGCTGCCAAATACTGATTTGCATCTCTTTTCTGAAAACAAGGTGCTGATGGAGGCTTCCCATGGCACTGCCAGTTCTGGAACACTGCTGTTGCACTTGACGGCACATGAACTCCCCTTAGGAAGACTGCACAGATGGATGCTGGACTAAACTGAGAGACTGGGACCGATTTGTGCAAGGTGCTGTGCACACAAATACAACCTCTACTCTAGCGATTTTACATAAGACCTTAACCTCGCTGAGGGTCTGCGAGCCTTCATATTCCCGCTGATGCCAGGGAGATCTTCATGACTGGATCTAATTAGACATATGACAAAAAAAACCTGGGTAGAGATGAACATGGACAAGAAAGAACCTCATCGTAGCAAAACCACACCAGATAATCACCAGTCACAGCACATCCTCTCTGCCCCACTTTTCCTTGGGATCTTAAAGCATCACCATGAAAAGGCAGCACTCTGAAGACAGCAGGGCAATGCCAGTCTGGTAGGACACTCCAGGTAGCCAGGACACGTCTGAGAGCCAGCAGCCTCCATTTGTGTCAGTTCTGTAACATTATCCCATCACAGTGCCTCGCTTACAAGAGCTGGCTCACACATAGCAAGTGCTACCTGCATTTTTAATGTACTTTGACAAGCACACACTGAATTAAACATTTGGTGCTTATGAGCAAGAGCACAGTTGCTCTCTGTACACAAGCTACCTTACGGGATACCTCAGGGAATGTATGCACCAAGGGCCAAGGAGCTGGGAAAGTCAAATAGCAGCTTTTCTGGACCATTTAATCCTTTATTTTGCACCTTACCAGGAACCTTGGAATATGTAATGGTTTTCTTAAAACCCCAACTTCTACAGATGAGTGATGATTTCAGACTAAATATCCTTAGAAGCAGGGGGAAAGAGAGTTTTGATAGAAAAGAAAAACATTCAGGGTTTTACCTCCCCATCCCATTAACACTGGTCATCTATTTAGTTAAGAGCCATCTAACCCTAGGGCAGCACAAATGTGCTTTTCCCACATCACATAAAGCAATCTCTGGCAGACTCCTGCCCTTTTCAGGTTGTCCCCTTCCGTCATTCCAGCCCTAGGGATCACAGAATGGTTTGGGTTGGAAGGGACCTTAGAGATCCCCTAGTTCCAGCCCCCCTGCCATGGACAGGGACACCTGCCACTAGAGCAGCTCGCTCCAAGCTCCATCCAACCTGGCCTTGCAGGATGCGCCCCACACCTGCCCTGCTGCTGCCTCATGGAGAAGCGAAGTCAAAGCCATGCCTGAGAACCTGCAAGCTTGCAGATGGATCTGGACACCATTTCTTACATCCACATACATCTGCATTAATCAACTGCCTCCGGCCTCCTCCGCACTGGGAAGGCTGCTGCGTGTCTCCAGCTCATGGCCCTAATTCCCAGAGCTAGGGTATCAACCCACTAGCTCCGGCGACTATTTCTTGGATGCTGCCTGGGGTAACAGCAAGCAGCTCTGGAACAGCCTGTAAGATGTTCTCTCCATCACGAGTCCTGTTCATGTGAAAGGCAGAGACAGAAAATTCACTCACCAGCAGGAGAGAACAAAACACATTAAAGGTGTGATTTGAAACTGCCCTGACAAGAGAACAAGTACAGCCTGTCACGGTGTATAGCCTGGTGCCCTTCTTGGTGTCAAAGTATCTTCCAGAATTAGCAAAGCCTCACTTGAAGATCCCAGCTGCAAGAACATATGCAAAAGGCTCCCTACCACAGAGCAGAGGCACCTCTGTGGGCAAACAGAACGCCCCAGGGCATGCAAGCAGGGAGCCGCAGCCAGCCAGGAAAGCTGCCTGTGAGGTCTGCATGGCAGCAAGGGCTCTGCCAGCTATAGAGTCACCGCCTGGCAAAAAAAATTTAACTCGGTCCTGGAGGAGTGACTATTCTTCAGAGGAATCTGAAGCCTGATATTACTTGCCACCCAGGACACAGAAGAGCCACTCTGGATTCAGAGAGGACGCCCAAGGCATTTGGCTATCTTTTTCACTCAGACAAAAGCAGTGCCCTGAGGAATTTGAAAGGAATTAAATAGGACACATGGCTCAAGCATGTTTGTGTAATTGCATTTATTAGAGAAGCTTCTTCTAATCCTTCTGCAGCACTCAAGTTCTTTATTACTGTTATTGTCAGCTGGCTGATACCCCACATGCCAACTAGGTCTAGCCTGACTGCTACAAAACACACAGACTGCGTTGTGTCAGCATCCCGTGTGGTAAAGTAGGAACCAACACAAAGCTGATGCCCCCCAGTCCAGAAAGAAGAGTCCAGGCCAGACCCTGGCAATGCTCTGCCTTGCCACAGCAAACAGCAGGGGCATCGGCTGTCTACGCTGCAAAGGAAGGATGCCAGCCTGGAAGGATGGACTGTGGAGGGGTACAGAGATGAAACAGGAGGTCTCACAGCAACATGCGTGCCATCAAAGCAAAATGAAAGCAGATGAGGCTTGCTAACCATCCAGTCCTTCCCAGTAAATACTTTTCCATAAACACCAAAGTGACTAAGTTTGCCAATAACAACAACCATGGGAGCAATGTTTTTATTGGTACAGAAATAGGATTTTCCATTACTGCTGTACAAAGGCCTGTCTTTAATAAACAAAACCAAACCCATCAGCTTTGTGTTCTGGGCTCACTGGACACCATTCCAGCCCACTCCCAAGGACAGTAGCATCCTTTCAGGGGTGCCTTTCCTTCCAGCTCAAGCCAGTGCTTTAGGGTATCTAAGGGCAGTAATTGCAAAAACCATCAGATTAACTAACTCCTGCCCAAGCAGAACTTTTCAACATACCACTGCTCAGCTTTCAGTGCTGTCGCCTGTCTTAAACATTCACCCTCCAGCTAGCTAAGGATTCAGCAAGTCATATAAAAAGAAGTGAGAGAAGTCTGGCAACCACCTCAGGTTCACCTGGGCATCTGCCCTCTTTAAGACTAAGCCAAACCTATCTTTACAAAGGTAGCACAGGCAGGTTTTATCTGGGTGTTGGAACCTCAGCATTTTCTGGAGATGTTCCTTCTCTTCTGGCACTCCAGAAAAGCTGGCACATGCTGTAATGGGCACTATGAAATCAGAAGAAACAGGTATATTTATACACAAGCAGATGTTCTTTTCTGTTTGGTTGTGTTTTTTTTTTAAGAAACACACAAAGAGATTTCCACAACACGCTTGTTTTCACTGAACAGTGACAGTCAGCAGTAAAACCTACGTTCTCTGCTGTGCATTTTCCCTGTGTAGACATTTTTGACACACATTCAAAGGTGTATCTCACACGCAAACTTCTAAATCCAGACTTCTTATTCTCTAAAACAACAGCTCCTGGCATCACTTCCTAGCTAAAAGCAATGGAAAGGATTTTTTTGTTGTTGTTTCCCACTGAAAGCCCAAGCACATATTTTTCTCTGCACTGCTAACGCTCAGTGTCTGGCTGGAAACACATCTGGATGTGCCAGCAACAAAACTCTCCCTCCCCATCCTGCCTGAGCACACAATACAAATGTATTAATTAAACACAATACAAGCTTTTGAGATGTGCAGTGCACAACAGCTTATTCCTCCTGACTCCTCATGTTCAAAAAGCTTCCCTGCTCCTGGGTGCTCTGCTCAGCATGGAGGCAGCTCAGAGCTGCAGGGCTCGAGGAGTGCTGATTTGAGTAGCCAGGTGGGAAACCACAAGCCTGGAGTCAGCTCTTTGGCTGCAGATCCTTGCCTACTGAGCTGTCTCTTGTTACGGCAGAAGCTCCATGTTAAGATGCCTTTGGCAGCTGCTCTTGGTTTAAGAAGTTCCTATCACCCAATTTACAGACACTCATTATGGCCCCTTCAGCTGTGCTGATTCCAAATTAGGTCTGTGAAATCATTATTTTTAAGGACAAATACTTCGGGGGGGGGGGGGTGGGGGGTGTTTGAGGGAAATAGCTTTCTCTCCTCGTACCATATCATGGATCCAGTTTAAAGCGCAATCACCCAGACGACTAAATAATCACAGTATGGGGGCAGACACAAGTTGTTCAGAGTAGGAAGGTCTCAAAACGAAATTTGCTGGCAAAGAACCACACTGCAGAACTGCAGCTCTAGTGAGAGACAGGCTGCGGGATAGGGAGCTTGGGTTTCACAGACGCTGTTAAACCAGATCTGCCGCAGAAGGAAGCGTTACCACGCAGCCAGCATCGAAGTGCCAGCTCCTTTGCGGCAGACATGTTCTGCTCACTAGAGACAGACTCAGCCTGCAAGACTCGAAGTTGAATCCTTATATATTCAACACCCATGACCTTGGGAGCTGTCATTTTGGTTTAGTCCACTTGTTATATTCTGGCCTCGATCCAAAGCGCTGAATCTACCACTCTGAGCAAGCCGCAGAGCCGCTCTCCGTGGAGCGACAGCACGCAGCCGGCCAACACGCGTGCAGGGGAGGGCTATGCCCCTCCATCACTCCAGCCCGTCTCACCTTCCACCTGCCTTCCCACCACCACCAGACCTTTGCACTTGCACATTCCCGTTACTGGCGACTGCTGGAGACACAGAAGGAAATTTTTACATTCCATCAGTACAGCTAGGGAAAAGCACGAATCCTGAATGCGCTCCAAACACGCCTACACATCATACCCCTTTTCCCTAGTACCTACAGCTTCTCATTCACTGTGCAGCCCACTCAGCAGTTCCACACGCTGAACAGATGACAGGATTAATACCCCAAGTCTTTGTGACGACATCCGACGATAGGCTAAACACAAAAAGAGCTGGCTGGAATCATCTGGAAAAATAGGAAGCAGTTGCCAGGACTAAATGGCTACACACTGATGCTTGTTCTTTGCAGACTGCAGCGGAGAAAACCCCCACTTACCTATATCCAGCTGGCAGCCTTTTAACAAGCCAATAAAACAAAAACGAAAAGGCATCCAGTCCCAAAGAGGTACAAGAGGAAAAAGGAACAGAGTGTGCCCCTCCGCGCCGTGCTCTTGAAAGCTATAAAATATTCTCACTGCAGGGATGCAAACAGGAGCAGGGGGACCAAAGGCACTGCTGAGATCAAGGGCAGCCGGCACGTCCGAGGCAGTGCAAAACGGTAGCACCAGGAGAAGCAAAATGACCACAGCCATCTGGACTCTTCAAAAAAGGGACGTGTTTTCTGTGCCTGTGATATCCCCAGTGGGGCAGAGCAATTCAGTGAGTAAGAGAAACAGTATTATGAACTCCCAGGTTTAAGAGGTACTGAAGTCTGCGTGAGAAGAAATCACCCCGTGATCTGTTCAGAGATGACTCTGTTATCACTTATTTCACACCTACATGTACAACTTTTGGTTTTAAGTTACTACTGTCATTTGCACAACACTGACTTTTAAGATTTATCTATCCTTGCTGCTGATTTAACCCTTAAACATTTAAGGATTAGATTTTCTCATAAAATACAATTTGAATAGGGAGAGGAGTAACCCTGAAGTGTAACCAAAGAACGATGTCAATCCGACTGGAGGGCAGACAAGTTTGCATATAAACATACACTCCAAAACACAGGCTCGCTTCACATTAATCCCATTTCCCTCTAGCACTTAATCCCAATTCCTGTCAGCTGCTACCCCACCTAACAACCAACGTCACACCGAAAGCTCTGCCGTAATGGCACCTTTCGAGCCCTATTCATTATGGCAATAACGATTTGATTAAAAAAGAGCAATGTGTTCCAAGCAACCGCTGTGCCTGCTAAGAGCACGAGGTGTACGCTGACCCTGTGAGGAGGTTACCTGTGAGTCACTGCGCACTGGGAAGAAAGTTGGGAAAATGTAACTATGAAAATACCTGCTGCAGATGCTAGGGTCTGCCCTAGGCAGCACGAGCCATTTCAACCATCTACTTGCATCATACTCAAGTATTTCCCAAAGGAGCACGTGTTCAGTTACTTGGTTCCTGTATCTGCACAGCCTACAGAGACCTCCTCAGGGTTCGTTAATTCCACCTTGTTCTTCCTCACAGAAGGGACAGCCAATGATCAGATTAAACTGAGATTCAATTTTGCTCCGATTATGCGAGATACAGACCCACGTCAAGGGAACTGGTTACATTATTCCACCTCGTGCACAGATGTGACCTTACCCTGTTCCAACTGCATTCCTGAGTTTTAATTGAGTTTTAACATGGGTTCTTAATGCTATTTAAAGCCCAAAGTCGATATGGAATTAGTGGACCAAACTCATCTCTGAAGTAATTCAATTAATTCAGCACGGCCTTACTCCCCAGCAGTTTACTTTGGTGTGTGAATACACAGTGAATAACTACCAGTCTGCCGTGCTCCATCCTAGGCACAGCTACGTCTGAGCAGTTTTACACCCTGTTTATGTCTCAGGTTATGTAGTCGGTGAGAAGGAAGGCGCGCAGACCAGAAAGACGAAAGATGTTACTACTTTTTTATTATTATTCTGATGGAAGGTGTTATTACAATTTTTTATTCTGTCCCCTGGCAGCAGCAGGCGTTCATTCAACTCCCTCGTTCCCTCCACACCCGACACAAGCCAGGACGAGCCATGTTTCTGCTACAAGCCTTTTGTCCTAACAGGAACCAACTCAGCACTTTCACTGCACAGGATAGGTGGGGACAGGCTGCAGCCAGACAGTGCAAAAGGTCCAAATACACACCCGCAAAAATACCAGCAGGCTATCCCGTTGGCATCACCTCCACCTCCGTGGAATGAATCTTCTGCTGCTTGGAACAGGCTGTATGGTCACGCTGTCAGAGAAAAGGTCAATGTAATGGAACATATTATCAGCGACTGAAGAACCTCATGCTTCTGCTACATCCTACTTTAGCAGGGAAAGCATCGATTCCTGCTTCGTGTGTGAGAGGAGAACCTTTACCCCTTGGAACCGTTTCACGTTGCAGAAGCAATGCTGTGTGAGCTGGGTCCAAGTCCTCTATCCTGTGCCACAACCAGAAGAGACTGAAGGACAGACTTTCCAAACAGGCTGAAAGAATTTAGCTGTCACCTCCAGCTGAAGCCATCTTCAGAGCTACTTCAACCTCCAACAGCCCTTTAGCGTTCACAAAGCTTTCACATCACAGACTCTGCTGTGCTCTGAATGAAATCCACATGTTCCACTGCTACATGTCAGTCTCCCCACTCCCCATCCTTAAAATACTCAGCTTGGCTCAAAATCCAGGCAAATTTGAGTAATAGTTGATTTTTAATATTTGTTTTAAATAAGGACTTTTTTGTTCATTTAGTTTTGTTTTTTAAAGTGAGATTCTCTCATCTTTTCATGTTTCTAGGACCTGAAACTAAGAAAAATCAGCACTGTTCACAAGACTTCCAACAACGCTAAGAAAAAAGTATCATGCACCACGAGAGGTCATTCAGCCCACTCTCTGCAGCGTTATCCCCCTAACACCAATGCTGCTCGGGAAGATGGAAAACAAACCAGCCCGTACAGATACCCGATCCCATCAAAAGCAAGCCATGAACGCTGCTCCATCCTGTTCATCGGAGCGGTTCTCCACCACGCGTCAGCACAACGCGAAGGTGACACCAGTGCTCGGATGGGGCTGTGTTGCTCCCAGGCAGACAGGCTGTACAAACTGATTTAAATGGGTCAGGATCCAGGAGCAAATTCCCAGTTATTAATTCATGTGTCACTATGACTGTCCATTATCACCAGAGGGGAGAACAAGAGATTTCTTTCAAAGGGAAATTTTGTATTGCAATTGCAGAAGTGAGATCTCTTTGGAAGCTTTGCAGTTAATGAAGATCAGTATTTAGGGAAATACAAATTGCCTGAAATGGAGGGGTTTCTCCTCAAGTGCCTATATTTCTAACACAATTTTAGGCTCCACACTGCTAAGCTAAAGCCTGAGCAAAGTTCTATAAAGCATATCAATATTCAGAAAGTAGTTGCAAGCTGCTCTGTCCCCTTCTCCCTCCAACACGCCTGGCAGGCTGCCCTCCGGACTTTGACTCAGTTCAAGTGCAACACTGTTAAGTCTCATCATGTTATCATGAGCCCCGCACTACTCAGCCTCCTCATTAAGCCCTGGGCTCCTGGACTCTGCTCTTATTTATTTTTAAATGTGTTTCTAGCCCACAGACTTCAAAGTGAAGTTTCAAAATATGAACGCTACAGGCGCAAACAACTGAAGGCAAATAAAAAATACACTAAATTTATTACTTCTATAAAACTTCATAATATTTTGGGGCTTCTCTTGTAATGTTGATGGTCTCCGGCTGCTGCTGCTGCTATGCTTCAAGACTTGACTTTAAGATGAAAAAGGATGGAAATACTCTGGGAAACAAAGCCAATGCAGCATTTACTTTTAAAAGTAATTACTATGAGTTATTTAGGGGGCACACAAAACCAGAGCAGCTTCAGGAGGCAGATCCCTCTCTTCTCTGCAGCCCAAACAGGGAGGATAGATGCATGTGACTGAGCCCTGCAGCCCACGAGAGCAGGGAGCACAGCCACCCTCCACCAAAGGAAAAATCCATTCCAGCATTAGCACAGCACTGGGCAGACCAGAGGAAGAAGGGCCACACAGCTTCTGCGAACATGGATGGCTGCCACGTGGCCCCACTTCAGATGACGAATTCACAATCTAACGGAGGTCTGGCAGATTGGAAGGGAATTTAGCATCAACTTCTTTGACCAGGTGCAGTCATCTTCTTGTGGAGTTTATGCTTCTCCTCCATTTCTCCTGCTGCTCTTGGCTGCCAGGGATCAAAGTGCTGTGTAATACACATGTATAGCACAGGTAAAACTCTCTTCTGTCTCATGGGAAACTGAGCCCTTTTGGGGGAGAGCTAGAGCCAGGCTTTTCTAATTATCTCCATCATCTTCTGAAAGCACACATGTATTGACATCAGACTGCTTAGCCAGGCAAAAAGAAGAGCAAATCCATTGCCCAAGAAGCATTTTTAACCCCACGGGAAGAGGGAGTGTGGATAAAGGGTAGGCATGTCTTAGAGAGCTGCTTCACTTCCCACACGGAGCACTCCAAATGATAAGCTAAAACATCTCATGGAAGCAATACTGGATTAACAAGAGGAAGTCTCAAATGCATCTACACAGAAAGACCACAGATTAATTTCTACTGGACGGTAACTAGAAGATCACTTGCATCAGAAGACCAACATCTACCCAACATCAAACCAAAGAAAACTACCAAGGTCTGCCCGCTGGCAGAAGCGATGTTTATTCACGTGAAGTGCACTGAGCTCCTCCCAGGAGCACTGCTGTGAGGGCAGCCATCTCCCACATCCCATGCCTGAAAGGAGATGGTAAGCTCCACCTTTGCTGTCTGATCTCGATGACACGGGACAGAAGAAGGAAATGAAAATCCACGTCTTCCAGGTTTTCATGCTGGGCCCCGGGATACACTGCTAGTTAATCCTGATCCTGCCACTTCCAAGGCCTCATTCCCTACAGACACCAGCATTCCCAGATCTGCAGGAAGTTCAAGGGAGTTGAGATGACTTTGGCACCTCTGGCATGTAAGTCATTGGTGACACCCACTCAATGCAAGCCTTTACGTTTTGATATGTAGAAGGGCAATATGGACAGAAGTATTTTATTTACTGTGGAAAAACTACAGAAAATTACAACTAAGCCCAGTGGCGTCTTCCTGGATACAGAGGGATGGAAAATGCATTTTATTCTGGTGAATCTGCAATCACTACAGCAGCAGCTGTGTGGTTTTTCTCCCATTTTTGAGTGCTGCTGTCTTCCTGGAGGTTGATGCCAGCTTAAAGCATCTAACAATCAAGTCATTTTAAAAAGAAGTGGCAGGGGGAAGGGTAAAGCTCTTACTTTCCACATTTATTATTGCTACTGCATGGGTTTTAGAGATAAACACAAGACAGAACTGGGACGGAAGATGGAAACTGCTAATGCAACAAGTTATTCAATTAGCAGCACAATAGTGACTGTCCGTCTATCAGTGGAACACTGCATTCCATTAACACAGCCGGTAAGCTCACAATAGCACTAATGCTGACAATGAGAGCAGACTTGCTTTTCAGCAAAAGCAGATCTGTCCAGGGCAGCAGCTCTTCCCTGTTCCTGGACCAGATCCACTGCAGTGAGATGAAACCACCGTATGTACACCTTACTGCTGAGAAGGTTCATCAAAAGTTACCCTTCGTTGTTTAATCTGTTGCCTGAATTCTGGATGTTCATCTCTACTATAAAACAAGCATGGTGGTACTGAAATTTATTTTATTACTGTGGATGTGCCCTCTATGGAAACTGAACAAAAATGTGTGCACCAGAGGACAAGTCCCCCGACACTGAGGTGTCCCAGCCACACCACCGTGCAGGATGGGCCTCACGCAGATTCAAAGCGGACCACATACACGTGTACACACAGATTCAAAGCGGACCACATACATGTGTGCCCACGCCTGCATTTCTCCCCAGCCTCCCCTCTCAGAGCTGGGCTGGAACAGAGGTACTTATACTTGAAATACTCCATAAGCAGCTAAGCTTAATCTGATCTTAATTCACTCCTTCCATGGCAATCACTGCTGAAAGGAGAGAGATGACTGGAAATCTTCGAATTCCAGGTTTCAGGTAAAGACAGTCTCAGTTTCTACCTTTGTTATTGCTACTTATTCTAACAGTTGTGATTTCCATGCAAACACATCACATATTTTAAGGGAGGAGAGTCTGGGTACAGTTTCTTTGTGTGCTTGAGCTTCAATCCTCCCATTTCAGTTCTGCTGGATGAGAAAAACTGTCAGGCCAAACACCTCTGATAGATGGACACCGAGGCCCCTCTCCAAGAGGGGCCAGACTCCTAGAGATCTGCTTCTTGCTGGCAGACGTTAACAGCTCCCCTAAAGCAGATGTGATGCCCTCTGATAGCATTTCCTGCTACTATAAAATGAGACTGCAATAGCAATTATCTAAGGACACTCCTGAGAAGCCAGGGTCTTCTCCCCGAGAGGCAATAGGTGAAAAATCCACACCTCCCTCCACACAGCCCCCACCCTCATATGTACGTTTGTCTAAATTACCAGATTAACCTAGAGGTCTCAGAGTTGTGAGACTCATATCTGTGCTTTCCCTGGGCTCATTCTCACAACGGTAAGTCAGATTAAAAGTACACACCTGCATGGGAAGCTCCTAGGGCAGCTCACCCCACCAGCAAGCCTTCGAGAGCCTGCTGGCATTTCCCCCCTCTTCCAGCCGCAAGGACCAACAACTGAAATACCCCGCAAACCCAGGAAGGCTCAGACCTGATCAACTCCATGCTCCAGTTGTTCAGGATTTGCAGTAGTTGCAGCAAAAACCCTGATGATTCACTGTCCTGTGGCCCTGGCAGTTCCCTGGATAATAAATGGGAACAATATTTTATTTATGCCCAGGTCATCAATTCTAAGGCAGAGGAAGCAGCAGATGAAAGGAGAGTTATTTCCATAAAGAAAGTGATGGATTAGAAAAATCCATTTTTACCCTGTCCCCCCTCCTTGACAGGAAATTCTAAACCCTTTTGAGTTATTACCTTTTTCCTCCTTTTTTGGAACAGAATGAAATACTTTAAAATCACACAGCAATTAACTGCTGTATAAACACAATTACACAAGGAGGTACAAATTACCCTGGGCTTACTCTATTAAACAACCACATCCTGACTAAGTAAGAGGCCTGATCCTGACTGTCTTCAGATCCCGTTACAGACAGTAGGAACCGAGGAAGCACAGCAGCTTGTAGCATAAGCTCCAGAGGAAGCAATTACACAGGACAGACCTAATTTAGGTAGCTGTACTATGGAATAGATACTACAAATACATACCATGCACCTTAGATTTCATATCCTGATTTTTTCCTGCAAAGGGCATTTTTGTTTGTTTATTCCCTCTCAAATAAAGGCTGCTCAGAGCTGCTGACAGGTACTCAAATAACAGCCTTCGGGTCCCGCTCTCCTCCTCCTCCCTGCTGGAACAGAGGCCAGTAGCAGCAAGGCCAGCAAACACCAAACTGTCTAGTAAAGGTCCTGGGGGTGAGCCTGACCACAAGAGTTCATCTCTGCCGGATCAATGCTCAATCTCTCAAAATGCTGAAGGGCTCCCGTTTCACAGCTCTGACGACACGTTGTTCTACTGAGAACTGAAGTTCTCTCAATCCGCATTTAATTTTTAACCACATGGAAGCCAAAAGCTACAAGATCCCTTACCTCAAGTTCACAACAGTGAAATGGGAAGCTAAAAAACTGTAATGACTTCTCACAGAACTGCTTTGCTCTTCATCACTTACATCTTGAACTCTAGCAAAACTTGCAATTAAGAGCAAGCTCTGAGTAATACCTGGAAGTGGCAATTCATTAGGGAACAAGAGCTGAAAAGCAAGATCCAAAAGCTACTGGACAGCTTCTAGAAATGTGCATAAAATTGATAAACCTGGTGCATAAAGAGCTAACAGCAAATAAATGAACAGAAGCTTACTGTAGAGTGCTGAGCCAGTAAGACTAACACAATTATGAAATGCACACGCTGTAAAGATGTTACTGCTGAGTCTGGACAATGAGCCCACCTCCCTTTCCATTCCTGAAAAGATGTTGAAACACTAAAGACATAGAAGAGAACCACAAAAATTACACAGAACTGGAAAAAACAACATTGTACCATGACAAAGTTGAATCTGTTTAGCCTATCGAAAATTGATCAAGAGTGACCTTGGTTACTGTATACCACAACCTTCTGTAGTGAGAAAGAGTAGGTACTATAGATCTGTTTCATTAGCAAAAGAAATAATGGCCAATGACAGGAAGCACAAGCAAGACAAATCTAAATTCAAAGTCTCCGATTTTTAATAGTAAGGATGATTAACCACTGGAAAAAATGACCAACGGGGTGCAGTGAATTTTCCCTCTTGAAGTCTTCAAATGAAGAGTAAATGCTTTTTCTGAAAGACATGCTGTTATTGTGATGAAATCTGCTGGCCCATGCTCTAGAGGAGGTCACATGTGATAACTCCTCCTGGCCTTACGAGTTCATTACCATGAAGCTGGGAACTCCAATTCATGTTTGGAAGAAACAAGATCTACTTTTAGAGCAAGAATAAACCCCACACAATGAAAAATAAGAACTTTACCCATGAAAAAGAGAATACTTGCCTCACCCCACACAGGTTTTTTTTTTTCCTATGATGGAACTGCAGGATTTTCACTTGACTAGTCTTGGACACTTATTAAATGCCTCTTTGTTTTTCCATTAAATTTTTGAAACAACTACATCATAATTCTAGGATTATTGTTTTAGCTAGTGTGCATGGTTTCCCCACCCAGCAAATAACTTCATGTCTTCATGGTGAATTGACATACAAGTATCAGCTAGTTCATGAGAACTAAAGCACGAAGAACATTACACACTGCCTTGCCCACATACTAAGAAAAAAGAAAAAAACCAAACAAACCAAAAAGCCCAACAGTTGCTCCTTACTTCACCTACACATGGTGCATCAAATGCTTCCAAGCAGCTGAATTCATCCATACATATTGAAAGCCAGAACCAATGTTTCAAATTCCTTTAAGATCCAACCAGCTGCAAGAAGGAGCAAAGTCTGCTGCTTTCAGCGTGCTGGAAAGCTCACCGAGAGGCTGTTGGACCAGCAAGCTCAGGCTCCAGCAGTCTGCTAGCCAGGGAAGCAGCTAAGGCCACGACGACTGGGAGCAAGGTTTGCTTATATACCTTGCAACTCCTGCCTCAGAAGATAGAAGAGAGCTTCTAGGTGTTCCCTAGCTAACAATCCAACCTCAACTGAGAAAGTCAGGCAACACAATTTCTCTATTTTTTCTAAATTCTCTGTGCTGGAGGAGCTGCAGCCTTTTGTGTTGAAGGATTTCACATTCATGCTCAGTAAGTGTCCCATGCAGACATCAAAGGAAAACATTAAAACTTCCTCGGCAAGCCTTAGGCTAACTTCAGAGGATACATCACTGCATAATGTTTAGCAGTTTGATCACAGTAATTCATGAAAAAAAGAAACTGCAGGACGCCCACAAGACATTCTCTGCATATTTCCATAATCAGGGACATTTCTGCTGAATTACTGTTCACATAGCAAAAAAAAAAAGTCAGCAACCAAGACACTAACATAGCTGTGCTTGGCCTGCATCTTTCTGCTCCTGTTCCTGTCCCTTTTTACTGGACACCAAGTACATATGATTTCAAATAGAAAAGGCTGACAAAGAATTTGCATAGCACAGAGTAGGTAGAAACCAGCACTGTATGTGCCACTTTGAGAAGGAGAGAAGATGCTGTTTACACTGTTGAATGGCTGTTCCCCCAGGCCCCACTGAAAAATGATGTGAAAGGCACATTTCTCAAGAAAAGCTCCTCTATCTCCTTCCTGGAGAGGTCTAGCCACCACTGATTATCCCATATGTATTTCTCCTAAACACTCTAAAAAGCATGGGATGTCATGCCTGGGAAGGATAAATGTAACAAGGATCTTTCACTTAATTTTTGGCAATTGGAAGGCATTGAAAGATGCTTTTCAACTACAGTCTCCTGGCATGGTATTTTTGTTTTTACAGTAAAGCCAAAGAGAATTAGGACACACTGTACTAATCTGTAAGAGCAGAGAGTACCTGCTCCAAAGCTTTATCTTCCAAGCAGACTGGACAAAACAGCACCATTTCAATTGTACAGGTGAGGAAAGGAGGAACAAGGACATTAAGTGACTTATTCAAGGTCACACAGGAATCTGTTGCAGGCCAAGGCTGAGTTCCCAAAGTCTCAGTCCTTTTAGGCACTGGAAAAAGCAATGAAACAAGAGTATGTATTAAATTTGGCACAGTTTTTTAAATGATGCGTTGCTACAAGGGAACAAGAACCTCCAATCATGCTAACCCAGACACCAAAGGAACATATGAAGGAAAACTAGTTACTCACTCCACCCAATCTATCTGATCACCTTATATTTTCTAAGTTAATAAGACCTTTCTTGGCCAGACGATCCAACCCACAATTTAGATCTTATTACAAATCAGACATACTAAACCACTTTCTCCCTCCGGCTGCAGAAGATGAAAGGCCAAGCAAGCAAGGCAACATTTGGGTAACTGGCTTCATGTAACAGCGCTGGATTTTCTTAAAAGCCTCGGCATCGATTATTTTCTTTAAATAGCAATGGCTTATTGAGAAACCTTCTACCCATTTTAATGCACATGGTTTTCTCCTTCAGTAGAAAAGAAAGCAAAAACTGCCCTGCCAAGCCGTATTTGTCAAAGAGTTTCAGATACCCAGTCCTGGCAAAACACTTTGAAGTCAGAGTAAGTTAACACTGGTGCTGAAGCGCTAAGAGGGGAAACTTGGAGATGAAGAGGAAATAAAGTATGGCCTGACACAGAACAATACTGGGATTCAGCTCCAGCCTGAGCCAATTTCAGCCAACAGCACAGGCCAGTGGTGCAACTTGTATGTATCCAAAGGAGCTCAAAGCTCATGGCATGCAAAGCAGCACAGCTCTCATGTCGTCTCCGCACAACTCCGGGCAAAAGGAATAAAAGGAATTAATTTCATCGAGCCAAATCACCAACACCCTACTGTTACATAAAAGCCTGTTTTCTGGGGAATGTTTCCAAAGATGGTGTCATTTGGGCTGTTTTGATTAAAGTGACATAGGTTCAAGATGAGATACACTGCAGACTGAGAAACACTCCGATTTGACAAAATCTCCCACTCCCTCTTCAATCCTCATGGCACTTGTTTCTTCCTTCCATTTGCCACATTTTCATATGGAAAACAAGTATGACAATTGCACTGCCTGGTTCTCAGATGCTAATATAAGGCTGTGATGAAAGAACTGCAGAAGGCCTTGGGGAGATGTTTAAAACAACTCAGATAAAAAGATGACTATTTAAGTTTGCCTGGGAAAGTTTCTACACATATTGGAAACCCCTTGAGGCAGGGACTGCCCTTCTGTTCTCAGTTTATAGCCAGTTGTACAAACTATGATTGCACAATTACTTTAATAAAGTTTTCAATTATACAAAGAACGTATCTTACTAAGGTTTATAACTGAGAAATAAAACCTAAAACCCCAAACCCGTTGCATTCAAGTTGCATGACCCGCTACTGCTCCACCAGCAATCCAGTCCCAACACTTTTTTACAAATTTACACCACAGTCTACACTGAACTTTTAGAACAAGCAGACACAAGCACCACAGTGCACCATAGTTAATACTTCCATGATTCAATACACATAGCCTCATTGGGCTTTCATACCTTCCCTCTTGTGTCCGTATTTTAACAGTCAGCATTCTTGGGCAGTTTCTGCATGTCTCAACGGCTTAGAAGCTCAAATTCCACACCGTCTGCAGCACTGGCATTCCCCTGCTGGAAGCTACTTACCTGCAAAGCTGGCTGCATTGCACAGTGAACCAGAAGAAGCGTGAACGTGGAACAAGGAGGGGAAGGAAGCATCAAAGGTGAAACCATTGGGCATGCATAGCCTTGTGCCTTCCTTGGCTAGGGACCAGCTATGTCAAAACAAAACCAAACCAAACCAAAGCAGAGCACAAACTCTAACCTACCATAAAAACTGTAAGTAAACCACATCTTCTTTATCTAGTAAAGCATCTTCTGCATCCCAACACAAAATCCAGCTGACAACTCTCCCAATGAAAAGGCAGGGGAGTGACTACCCCATTTTACAGATAGCTCAGCTGAGCATAGGAGCCTCAAGCCACATAGCCCATCCAAGAGTATTTCACATTCAGACCTGGGCACAGGCTGCTGTTGACATTTACATTTCAAAACTTCTTTCTGTCAAGGAAATGTACAACCTTCTCCTCTTGAAAAGCTTGAGGATTTGTGGTCGTCAAGGACAGCTCTGCTAAGAACCACTGCATCTGTACCAGACCAAGAGGAGCCCCCACGAGGCCCAGGATGACTTGGAGGCAATTGCCTAATAAGAAGCCTGCTTATTCAGAAACTGCAAAACACAAAATTGTAGCAGTCTGCAATCGCCATTATTCACACCAGAGTATTTAAATTCAAGTGTTTGGCATGGAGACAATATCACACAGGTACACATCAACCTGGCCCACACAACAACCAAGAGAAAAAGGAAGGAGCCAGCCTACAGTAGAAGATGAAGGTCTGAGCACCCAACACGGGAGAATCCAGAAGGACCTCCACAGCTGCCAAGATGTCAGCCCTGTAAGGACAGATGCCCTTGATGCAAGGTGACAAGTTCTAATCTTTCCTGTGCAAACAAGAAAACGGGAAACACTACACACTTTCTAACAGGCAAGGCACGTCCGTCCCTTGTGATTGTGGCCTTTCTTCTCAAGGCTGCTCCAAGATACTGAACCGGTTTAAGCTGCGCACACACACACAATGCTCACAGTGCAATTTCCTCTCACCTCACCTAATAAATCCCATGGTGCATCTGTTTTTTCTGAACACAGATTTTATAAGCTGAATAAACTTTATGGAAACAGTTGATCGCCAAGGCAGCCAAAACCTGGAAACTTGATGCCTGACCAGAGCCAGGCACTGCAGGCTCCAACAGATGCTCTGAGAAAGTTTAGCTTTTGCACTTCAGAAAGAGATCCCTCTTGCTGGCCTGCTCCCTCTGCACCCAAGGCCCCTGACTTACTGGCTCTGAAAGCCCTTAATTTAGCTTATCCTGAAGACCCCTTCCCCTTGTGATCACAGACAGGACGGAATCTTTCCACCCTTCCCAGCTCAGAGTACATCCTATGATTCACCCTTTACTTTTTCACTGCAGAGTGTCTTGTTAGTAGACTGGCAACAATATGAGGGTTTCAGCAACAACTCAGGAGCCTTCAGAAAGCCATCTTACATTTCTGCAGAAGTGTCAGAGAAGCTTCCCTTAAGCAGGGGCTTTAGCATAGTCGCTTAGGGCAGCTCAGAGTTTAACAGAGGCAACATCATCCAGATCATGATCGTGCAGCAACCCTTGGGCTATGCTGACAAGCATGTACATGAACAAGAAGTACTGGGAAGGTAATTTACGCAGTCCTGACCATCAGTTAGTGTAGTTTTTACAGCTGGAGAGGGAGGAGGCGGTATCATGTGAAGAGACAGACCACCTGTAAGCACTCCAGAGGCCCTTGTTTGGAAATCTGTCCCCTACAGCTAATTTCAAAATCACTTAAAACCAAAAACGGTAGCTCACAAATAGATCCTTTAGGCTGAGAGCCCGTTTTCCAAGCATAAACCGTGGTACCAGTTAAGGCCAGGAACTTCTGCAGCAACTGACGTGCAGCGTGAGCCAACGCACCCTTCCGCTCCCCGGGGAGGAGCATCACCCGCGGGTGAGGTCATGCACGTACCTTGGAAATGAGCTCATCGTGGTTGGCAAGGTGAGCCCTGCAGTGAATGCAGCTGTAGGTCCTGTGGCACGAAGGCAGATATGCCTGGAAAGTCTTGGACCTTGTCATCTTCACCATTGGAGCCACTGAGCGCTGCGTGAACTCTGGGGTGGCCCAGGAGGCACTCCCACAGGACGGGTCGCACGGGAAACACCGGAAGACGCAGGTAAAGGCCGTGGTTTGGCAGGGGATGGGTGTGGGGCAGGCTCCACACGCTGGTGACTGCTTCAGAGGAAGAGAGTTGGGCAGAGGCAGCGGGGGACTTCACGCAAACCTAAGTTCATAAGAGAAAAGACAGAACGCTCAGCTCACAAAGGTGACAATGGTCTCTTAGCCCACAGGAGGATCTAGGGTTCAATCAAGAGAGCAGGGAAGAGTCAGAGCAGCCAGGAGGCAGGTGTGATGTCTGCGGATTAGACCAAGAACAGTCTTTTATTCACAGCTCAGCCACCGACATGCTGACTGCCCTCGCATCTTCCTGCTTTTGTTATCTACCATCTTCCTATTACTCCAATGCTCGCAATCTCTATTCATTCTTCCAGCACTTAATGGATTTGGAAATGACTACAGAGGTGCTAAGGAGATAATTTTCATCAAGCCTAGTCTCCCAAATACCGCTGGGGAGCTGCACACGTCAAGGTCCAACTCCGCACCACCCCTCAGAGAAGCTGGGCTCTGAGAGCCAGAGAGAACGTCAGGGCCCAGCGCCAGCCCTGCCTGTCCCCTGTGACTCACTGGTGCGACACTCCGGAAGCCCGCAGGAAAGTTGGGAGCTGGACGTGGGTTTCCTCAGCCACCAGGAAAGTACAAAACCAAACTAGTCACCAAACCAGTTCTTCTCTCCATTCTGCCCTAGTTCCCACATGGGAAATGGACGATTACTTCATTACACTCCTTTAGAACTCCCTGCAAGCTCTGAAGGTGGAGGCTACTCTATAAACTGCACTCTAGTATTTTATTTTTTTTCTAACTTGTAACATCCGACAGCAGTTTAAGCAAGGGGCAGCCTCTGAAGACTATTCTTGATAGCAAGAGACAGTTAAAAATGCAATTCAGGATGGAAACACCTTTTTACAATCTGACATCATCCCACAGAACCTGCAAGGCAGCTCAGGTCTGGCTCTCTTTTGGGAAGAAATCACTTTTTCAGATCCCACATCATAAGCCTTACCAGCTACTGATGTTTCTTCTGAGGATGGATGAAGCATAAAGGATAAAGGAAACAGCTCCCCTCCCTCCCTGATACATGGCGTGCATGCATGCTCTAGAAATTAATCATGAACTCTGGCTGCTCCTCCCACAAGGATTTTCCTTTCCATAAAACATGTGATTCTGTTCAGTTTCTAAGTTTGTACTTTGTGTCTCAACTACTGGAACACCACCAACACTCCCCACCCCCAAATATGAAAACCAAGAAATAAAACCCCCCACACCTGACCTCCTTCTGAAGTGGACAAAACAGAAAAGTACAAAAGCTTAAGAGCTGGTCTCTAAGCCGGTATGAGTAACTCGTCTGAAGCACAGCTGATGATCTTCCAGGTCAAAATAAAACCAGTCCAGGTCATGACGCTGCTACACTGCTAAAATAGCTCCCTGGACTTTGTGTGCTAACCTGGCTCTGCTGCTGCTCAGTAGGATACACCTTCCCAGAAAAAGCACCAGCCACGCACCTGGCTCAAGGTATGCTGAAGAGAACGGCTGGACTGGAGCTGTTACAAGCAAATACACCTCTCTGGTTTACTAAAGGGGAAAGAGTTGAAACAGCAGGATGGAAATCCAAAAGTCAGTTGGGGAACTGAAGGCAGGGCCCAGGAAAATTGCTGTAGGAAGCAATCCTGCAGAACTCATACGCATCCCGTTTAGATGATGTCTTCTGCCCAGTGTTAGCATTGGTCACAAGTAGCTCACCGTGACAAAACCATCCAAGTCATTCTTGAAAACAACAACAAAAATCAGACTGTGAACCTGTTACTGCTGGTTGCTGGAAAGCCTCCCGCATGATCATCGTCAGAGAGAGAGATCTGCAAAAAAACCTCATCGCTTGGGTACTGAAGTGAACTAAAGTTTCCCACTTAGGGAAACCTCTGTCTTCATCACTTCTGCTCCTAAGCAATTGTTGAAAAGGAAGATTCAAGGTACCCACGTTGCTTTAGCGTTTCTGAAAGCATTACCCACTGAACCCACTGCCGGCTGGACAATCCCAAAAGTCAGGCATGCTATCTGCAATCTTCCTAGTAAAGAGTTCCTACAAGCACAAGACTGGAGGGCTGTCATAGGCTCACACACGCACCAGTTGGTGCAGTCAAAGCTTCATTACATTATGACCATCCACAGTGCTCAACAGGAGGCAAATTCCAGTAAGACAACAGGATACCCATTTTTTTCTTTTTCTGAAGTACTTTTCTTCTGTTCTCCAGGGCAGAAGCTCTCCCTTACAGTCAAATGGGGGGGGAAGTCTTACTCATCCAGCAAACTGCTGATAAAGCATATCTATCACAATCATAACAGTCAGCACTTACATAGCACTCTTCATCCTCAAAGCTCTTTGCAAACACTAATCAGATCAACCTTTTCCAATTAAAGTTACAGTGAGAGCTTTGGAAGACCCATCCTGACACAGAAAGGCTCGCTTCTCAGCTTAGTAGGAACTTTTCAGTCCAAAGGGATCTTGCTGGGAATTTATCTGGCCAACCTGTAGCTAAGCAGACTGCCTGGGCGCTATTTGGTACACAGCTGCATCTCTGGATTTCAGCAAGATTTGTCTTCTACAAATTCTACTTCTAATTGGAGAAGTCAGGCAGTCTTCACCAGCATCCTGCCCAAGTTCTCCACTTGCACCAGGATTTTGTCAAAACCGAGTGAAGTTTTGTATTAGACAGCATTGTTTTCTGCTCCAGGGTAAGGAACACCTTGAGGACTGAACCCTAAACTTGCAACAGGGCAGAAACAACATGCAAAACAACACAAATCCTTCCTTATTTTCTGCTGATCTAAGTAAAAGCAACACATCCCAGCCTTCCTGAACTAACCAAGTGCCACCTTTACAGTCACAATACAACAGAACCATCCCCAAATTCCAAACCCCTGCTTCAACAGCTGATATGCTACATGCCAGCCTTAACACATCTCAGAACCTGGAATTTGTGAGCCATGTGCCTTGTCCTCCAAGTGCACGGAAGCAGAAGACTAAGTGTGCTCTTTCTGGGGCCAAATGCAACTGGATTCCAAGGCAAACTACCAAGCCCTGTCTAAAAGAAACAGATTACACAGGACAGACCATCTGGAGGAAAGTGCAAGGAAGGACTGGCAATCGCTTTACCTGATTTCTGAATGAGAAAACAGGCTGTGTCTAAATCTTAGATTTCATTGATTTGTAAGGAAACTGCGCAATGCCCTCTCCTTTTCTTCAGCACGGATAGGTAAATATACCAACCACCAGTTTTACTACTTCCCTCCCACACTGTCCTGCCAAACATATCTTTTCTGATCGGCTGCCCAGCACTGCAACACAACAGCTGAAGAAAGCAGTCTACAGGCATCCTCAAAGCCAAATGGAGACGTAAATGATACCTGACCAGAATAATATAATTCGTGGTTTGCTGACCCCTCTTGTCCAGGCCTCCCAAGCATCAACACTTTAGAACGAGTAAACTAGGAAATACTACAACTGCATTTATCTAACTGAGAAATGAACACAGATGCGCACAAAAAAATATCTGCTGCATGCAGCTTTCTGCAAAAGCATTTCATGAGCTTTCTTTTATTCAACCTCGTAACACATTTAACATCAGCAAAAACGTTTGCCCTTTTAGAAGTGGACAAAAAAAATATTCAAGTGAAATGATACTAGAGCCTATATTAAGATGAATTGCAATTCCTGTTCTCAGTACTGTGGTGAGATGGCAAACCAAATTGATCTCTTTGCCTAAGGCAGGGGAGAGAGCAAAGATTTGTGAGCCAAGATCTTGGTGGGAACCCTAGGTAAGAAACTGCCTTGAAAAAAAACTTCAGATAAGTTCATATACGGTAGCCATACCTTATAAAGGCACTACCCTTGTACAGCTGTCAGCCCAACCGTGGTTTGTGTGCACCATCTACCAAGAGCTCTGTCCTCATCATAGCAAGGCTGAGGAAGGAAAACCAACAGGAAATGCATTCCTACATCCATGAGCACAGCTAGTAGCTTGTAAGGACCCATGTTTGTCTTGAATATCATCTTGAAATGTATTAAACAGTATCCGTGGCTCTCAGCAATGCAAAAACCACCCACCTGTATTTTTTCTTTTTCCTAGTAGCAGATAAATTTGAACTATAATACATTTAACAGCTAACAGTGCATTCCTTCTACTGTAGAACAAAGGTGTGGGGACGATTTCAGGCTGTGCCTCTGGTTTTTCAGAAAGACGAGTTCATGTTCATTAACCTTGCTGACAGCGGGCATTAGTGGAGTCATTCCATTCACTTTAATAAAAAAATTTATGAAAAAAGGTTTGATTAGTTTATCATTGTGCCCAATATTGTTAGAGAATTAATATCTGTCAGCAGCAACATAATCCTGTATTTTCATTTTATTCTTCAAGAGAAGTTTATCTCTGGGATGGACACACTCAAGTCTATGGAACAGAAATCTGTGCATATTAATTAGTTCACAAGAATTCAGAAAACTGGTTTAGTCAAAAGGGAAGAATTATAGGGAAAAAGCTTATCAACATCATTTACTGTGGTTACTGGTGAGAGAATCAGCTGAATGTACTGCTTGCATGCACGGTGTATGTTGGGACTGCCCTGCT
This sequence comes from Falco naumanni, assembly GCF_017639655.2. Lineage (NCBI taxonomy): Eukaryota > Metazoa > Chordata > Aves > Falconiformes > Falconidae > Falco > Falco naumanni. The sequence goes on along the minus strand of NC_054054.1, from coordinate 109,391,157 downwards.
TAATCCTGCCAAGTTTCATTCTGGCAGGACAAACAACAGGTTTGTTAGGTTTGTAGGTTTGTTTTATGGATTATTTGATTTTTAAGATAAACTTTAGTCCACAGCTGCCTGTAGTAGCTCTGAAAAAAGGCCATCTATTTTGAAACCCAACCTTTCTTCTTCAGCATCTCTTCTCATTAATATAGAAACAGCTAGAGACGTACTTATGTTGAGTGCAATGAAAGCACAAGAGGAATCAGGTTTGGAGAGTTTTCAGCTTCTACAAGGTCACAAACTGCAGCAGCCTGCGTTGCTCCAGGGTCTTAGCATGATTATAAGAAAATGCTTGAGGTAAGCACGCTTACTTACAAGGGTTTTCTTGACATGGGAACTGCCTTAATGTTGCTTAATGCATTGCGGTTTGAAAGAAGGCGGCTAGTCTCCGAGATGATACGCTGAAATTGGAGTCTGGGTTTAATGCCCAGTTTTGCTTCCCTATGGAATTGAAGTTAGTGTCCGAATGTGAGGTGCTGGACCCTCACAGACACCTGGCACAGTAAAAGAGCTTTCATGCTCTGATGATGGAGTACTGCAACAAAAGATCCTCGATGGGGCAGTCCTGGAGATCCTCGCTACCACACAGGACTGCAACAGCTTTGGAAAAGACGAAGCCAGATCATCTGAAGGTAGGAGGGTAGGATGTACATTGTGAAAGGCCCTGAAAGAAAGGATGACCATTCTGAATTTAAACACTGAACACAAGGAAAAGCCAAGAAAGAAGTTTAAATAGCACATGGGCGTAACACAATGTACCTTTACTCCTTCAGTATCAAGTTTCTGAAATGCACCAATTTCAAATCCTTGATGACACTGCACCCAGCTCAGCAGTACTAGCATGATCAACAAAAGTCATTACTGATACATGAACTGTAAGTGTCCTCCTCTAACACCTTCGCTCCTGCAGCTCATTCTCCAAACCCTGCAAAGTCCTTGGAGATGGGAAAATAACAGGAGAGATGGTGGAAGATGGCCGGCAGGAATCCTCGGCATTTACATTTATCAGATACACGGACACAGCTGCATTACTAGTAGTAGCAGGGAGCAGGTTTCTCACTTAAGACTGCCTCCAACCAGAAATAACCCTCTTTATTCCCCTGAATACCTCCTAGCAAGCCACTTCACTTCTGCGGGCCCTAGTTCTCTCTTCTGCACACTGGAGGCAGCACCCTTCACTGCTAGGCAGCACTTCATCACTCTGGGAAAAAGGACCTGGATGGATAGATGGATGCAAAGAGGCAATACAGCTGGCAAACAGTACTGCAGACAATTGCCAGGAAACCACTAGAGGGCATCCAAAAGAGATCCAGTGGGAAGCAATTAAAGACGATCTGGCCATAGTGAATCCGGGACAGGCAGGACGCCAACCACGCTGCACCTGCCATGCTCCACATAGCATAGCCAGCCTGTCAGGAAAAACATCGGCGTTATTATTCTGCTGAACAGCTATCAATACTAAACCTGTCAAAACTGTCACTGCACATTATATTAAACACATTTTAAAGGTTGGGTTTTTTGGGGGGGTTGTTTTCTTTTTTAAAAACCAGCAATATGTCAGTCCATGGTCTATCACAACTCTTCATGTTGAAAATACACTCAGCACCCCTACAACAAACTTAGTCTCTCTGATGGAGAGGCTTTCTATGAAGACAACATGGAAGGTACATAAAAATGAGTTGAACCTTAAAAGGAACAAACAGCAAATCTTCATAACTCATTTTGGTTTGGAATTGTTTTGAAGTCTCTCTAGCTTTGTCACTGTACACACTATTAAACCATAACTTATTAAAACCAAAGTAATTATTGTTTCAAATTTTTCTTCACATAGTTGATTTGCCTTCTATCAATTTGGAGATTTAAAATTTTAATTTAGAGATTTTTACATTTTAAAGTTTCACTTTTTTTTTTTTTAAATAACATCTACACCAGTGCATTTCCAGGTTCTCAAGTGCAACCGTGTGGTGAGAAGCAAGGCCAGAGGACCCCTGCGTTCAAAGCAAAAGCTTTCTTGTACTGAACTGCAGTGCACACCTGACTGGGGAGCGAAGGAACAGGTTAAAATAACCTGGTGAATGAAGACAGTGCAGAGATGCTTCTTTCCTGGCAGCAGATTACAGAGACCAGATGACCATGGGAACTTTCTGACTTTATTTACATATCTAAAGCTGGACTCAGCCTGTTCAGTGTCAGAACTGCTAACTCATCTCTACCCACAATTCAGAACAAAGCACGCTGTTCAAAACAATCCACTCAGACATGCCACAGACACCACCGGCGAGTGGCAAAGGGAAATCATCCTGGAAATTTTAATCAAATTCTTCACTTTACAATTTCGTCTCAAAAGGCACAGGACAGCCAGGACAGATATCGTTTCACAGGGCTGCCTTCAAAATTTGTTACCTTTTCTGGGCCTGTCTCTGAAACCACATGAACGTGGACTGCAAGATTCAGCCTCTACCGAGGAATGACTGACACCTCTGGCTGAATTCTCTTCCCACTCTCTGATGAGTTGCCTGGCAGCAATATCTTTGCAATGCAGAAGAGCCTGCACAGCTGATAACAAGCAGCATGGCAAGTGTTATAGCTGCAAGCTGTCCACCTTTGCTTTGCAGGTACACCCCACCACAGCTGAATTCAATAACCAGTTACAACAGAGGCCAATGCGCATCACCAAATGCAGGAGGAAACATTCATGCAGAAAAGCATCGTGGCTGGCCAAGACACACGTGAAACAAGCCAGCGCTTACTTTTGTTCCTACCGGCAAGTCCCACTTGTGCCACAAATAAACAAAAACAGCAAGGCTGAACTAATTTAAAACACAAATTACTCCATTTCCTCCCTTAACATTTTGCAGAAACTCATGCCAGCATCCCCCACAACGGGGTAACGCTCCTTCCTTTGAAGTGGCCAAGCAGGTATGATGCACTCGACTGAGACCACAGCAATGGCTCAAACCAACTGTAAGATGAAGCTCTTCAATTCACACCCATCCTTCTGCTCAAGCAAGCTACACGTTCAATGTGACCACAGATCAAGGACATCATCCTTTGCCAGTATTACACATATACAGTGTTCTACAACACGAAAGCCGACCCTCACCTTGCTATCCCAGTACCAACCTGAACTAAAGACGTCAAGGAAAAGTTCTTCCCATCCAAATGGCCAATTTTACTGACAAAATGGAAACACTCTACCTTCTCAACTTCTCTTCCTCATTTGTTTTAATTGTAGAACAGTTCAGCTATCCAAATCATCTCATGTCGTTACATTTGTTTTGGTGTGCTCCTTACATTCCTCTATTATCTTCCTTCTTAGCAAATGTAGGTATGACGAGGATTCAATTAATCTGGTCTGCTAGATGGATCATCCGTTTCCCTGATAAAGGCTGGGTACTGACAGGGAACACTGTGAGAACATTTGTCTATCACCAAGTATCCTTCCAATATCCTCTGAAGTCATTTGTAGTTGAAAGAAGGATTTGCCACAGCTGCCTGTCATGACTTGCTACATGCAAGCTCCCCTTGTCAAATCCTGTAAGTTTTCATCTGCGCACGCAACCCATCTGCTCAGAGAGCTCTTCCCAGGAGCATCTTTTAACTAGCCTCGCACTGCCCAGAAGCACAGCTGTCACAGGAGAGACAGTGACTTCATTTTCTACTCTGGTACATCTGTCTCTCTTCTGAGTAAAGCTATGGATAAGATGCTGAATTCTGACCCATCTCTGCCAGTAACACTTTTTATGCAACAGCTACCATATTAACGAGGTACGTACCTTCCATGGCAGTTCAGTCAGCATCCCTCTAGCTTTCACTCAGCAACCCACACCTCAAAGGCACAAAGTCAGGTGAAAATTTATAGCTTGAATCTTCACATGACAGATACTTTATAGCTAAATCTACTTTAAGATGGTCAAGTCAGCTGTTACCTTGCCAGTTCCTGTCACTAGTTCCTCCTGGATATCCTCGCTACCCTGCACGTTACTGCCAAGGTATGTGAACTGACTCATCTCTTACAGTTCTGTGCCTACTGACACATGTTTGCGCTGGGAGTACCTGGGATTCTCGTTAAGATTTCCCCCATACACAGTTAATTAGTAACTCCATCTTTTTTTGTGATGCTGGACAATCTGTTTTTAATAACATGTTGCTTGAGCCATCCTTTAGCAATATTTCATCAGTGAAATTTCAATCTTCCAGAGTTCTGTGGCAGAGCTGTGCAATGCCTGGGTCATACCATGCTACATTTTTGTCCTCATAGTGAAGCCACTGCCAATATGAAACAGGAGAAGTGAGACCGCAGCTTTTGACACCGCTCTGCCTTCCCTCTCTGTGGATCAAAAAGTTCTCTGAAGGGCAAATTCAAAACATCCTCAGGTTTTGAAACTTTTAATAGCCTTTGCCTGACCTCGGGAGTTTAGCTCTATAAAAGTCACAATGGCAGTAAAAAAAAAAAAAAAACCGCAAATAGCTACTTATTTTTGTGAGTCAGCAAAACATCACACCTTTTAACACGCTACACCAACACTGGAAGAGGTGTGAAAGAAACTATTCCTAACTGGATGTGTAAGCCTGCGCAAAGAGACCGGAAAGCAGCTCTTACGGGTTGCGCTCCCTTAACTTCCAATGACTCACATTGCCTGGCACTATCATTTGTTAAAGCAAGAGTGAAGCAGGGATAATAGCTATTTACTAAAAACAGAGGAGTGTGATTAGCTTTAATTAGCATTGTCAAGTGACTTGAGATTGTCAGGTACAAGATGTGGGAGAACTAAGTCTCATTAATTATGTTATTTCCTGCAGCCTTAAGTGGCTTGGCCAGTCTAGTGACGCTTCCGGAGACGAAGCTGCTCCCGATGTCCAACACATCCCGCATCAGCGGCTGAAAACACTCTCAGACAGGCCAAGCAGACGTGGCTACAGAGCAGAGTTACAAAGCCAGAACACAAGAACAATCAGCTTATGTACTGCAAGAGAACTACCTGCCCTGACAAACGAGGAACAAAAAGGCAAATAAGACATGGAAGAGAACAGACTCTGAGAGAGAACCAACTGCCAAGCTTCACGGAGGATGAAGAGCAGGGACCAATGCAGGCAACAGGGAGCATACCTGAGGCCCAGGACTCAGCACTCCTGAGCAGCAGCCCACCCGGAAAACTGTATTTACTTCCCCCCAAAGAAGACACACTATAAAGTGTCTTTGTTTTGCAGAAAAAGAGAGATCCAGATCCTCAATCGGCATCACACCATCAACAGACAAGCTGATTTACCAGCTAAAAATACATTCTAAAGGACTGGAAAATCCTTGAGTCAGAACAGTCCATTATCTTCTATGGACTTGCCTTGGCTTCTGGAAGGAAAAGGAAACCCATCCTTAGCCTTTAGTTACTGCAATGAGATCCAGAAGACAAGATCTCCAATTTAACAAGCACAGAAAAGAGGGAACATCCTGAAGGACCAACTTACAGGTCTCTGCCAAGAAGGGGGAAAAAAAAGGAAGCAGTGTATTTTGTTATGGATTCGAAGCAATACATACACTCTGCCGCATCATTCTGCCTCAAACATAACTGATCAGCTTCAGAGCAGCTAAGAGAACCGAACTCTCAATTTCTCCATTCCAGACTCCACTTTGTGATCCCTCCTGAAGCCCACTGCTCTAGCACTTCACAGCTGACCTCTAAAGAAGGCTCTGCTTAAGTTCAGGCAAACAAAGGTTTGCCAGTTAATGAACAAAGCCCAATGAAAGCTTTACTGGCATTTCTTCAAGAGGCACACATGGTCAAAGGCAAGGCCATGATGCAAGAACAATAAATAAATGGGTTTTACTCCTCTGCAATCCTTGCAATGCTTCTGTAGTACCACACTAGATCAAGGAGCTCCCACTTTCTAAACTGCTAGCCAGGACCTACACCAGAGTGACCAGTTCCTTAATTAAATTCTCTCTCAGCAACAGGTATTCAACCCATGAGTCAAGGATCCTTTGAGGGAATGTGGATTTACAGGTAGTGATGCTGTCTTCCTCAATACAGCCCCGACTCAACCACCCACACCAAACAGCAAAGAAAGGAAATCACTTATTCAAAATCTGTGGATCCAGAGGACAAAAGAGAGCTCAATAACCAATACAGTTTTACCAGTTATCCTGATGCTGGCACCATGAAAGAGACACCTGCAAAAAAGCTAAAAAAAAAAAGAAAAAAAAGAAAAAAGCAGCACTTGACACCATCATCATATGAAAGCAATCTCTCTGACCTCCCTAAAGCATTTCCAACTCTAGCTTCCAAGCACAAGGCTCACTTTTAAATGGTCTGTCAGCATAAAATGAAAATTAGGAATACAGTGAAAAAAGGAGAATATCTTAGTTCTCTATCCAAGCAGTGCCGTTACACAGCAAACAATGTTTACAAGAAATGAGAGGTAGGGATCCCAACACGATGAGATCTTAAACAAAGTCAATGGGAGTGCTCTGCAAGAACAAAGTCACAAAATACATCCTCTCCAAGCAGAATCCTCTCATGGATTATAAGCAGCGCTCTTAGTATCTGCTTGTTTACAACTGCCTAACTCAGCAAAGGCCTCTCTGTGCTACCCAGCACAAGCTTTAAGTAACTGTAAACACATTAGCAGAAAATCCTTATCTGGAGCACGTAGTAGGCCCTGAGGAAGATAATGTCAGGAAGGCAGGTGTACCGTCCCACCCCTGGCTTAACTGCCGTCTGCAAGCTAAGAACACAAGTTTGACAGGCCTTCCTCTTTCTGTATTTTAAGACAGAGGCTACAAAAAAGTGGGGACAGATTCACTCCACCACATGTTGGGAGAAGGGGGTGAGGATTCAACTTCTTTTCCTACACCACCAAAAGCACATTTTGAACTGGCACATTCCAAATTCCTCCGGCTTCAAAAACCAGCATTAAAACCTGAAGCTACAGACCCATAGCTCGCTCCGTGGCTACTTCTGTCATCTCAAACTTCTCTGGCTTTTCTGGATCAAACCCGTGAGTTTCTGTGGAGAAGCATAAGACAAGGGACCCTTGACATTTCGCTCTCTGCCCTGGGACCTTGGCACAGCGCTCCGCGTAAGAGGAAGCTGCTACACACTTAACCAGAGGCCCGAGTAACAACACAGACCCAAAGAGCCAACCCTGCTCCCTGCGGGGCACCGGTTTCAATGCAGCACACGCAGCAGCCGCCTGCCCTCAGCGCTAGATGCTCTCTCCAGGCGGACCCAGGTGCCCTGCAGCTCTGCCACACCAGGCACCGTGTCACTCCTGCAGCAGCGAGCCCGGCCTGCCGGTGGGAAAGGCCCGGTCTGCCGGGCCTCGGTGCCAGCACACGGGGCGGGGCGCTGCCCCCGGCCGTGCGGGCTGCGGGTCAGGAGGTGCCCGCAGCACCCGGGAATGCTGCCCTCCCCCAGGGCCGCAAGCCTCACAGCTCCGTGCCAGGCACGGCCCTCGCCGCGCTTCCCGGCTCGCGTGAGGGATTTACCGGCTGCAGGAGCCGGCCGGTGGGGAAGGACCGTCCCCCGCCCCTCCTCTGGCGGTCGCCGGGCACGGCCGGCCCCTGCCCCACTCCCGCGGGTCCTGCCTGTTGCTCTCCCCCGCTGGACGCGCCCGGCGAACCCCCGCGCCCGGGGCACCCTCCCGGACTCGGACCTGTTGCCCTCCCCGCCTCCAGCCCCTCGCCCGGCCCCGCAGACAAAGGCCGCCGCTCGCCGAGCCCGACTCGCGGCTGCCGGCCCCCGGCCCCCCCGCCAGGCAGCACGGCTCCCCTGAGGAGAGCCCGCCGCACCGCGGGGCCGCCCGCCCGAGGGAGCACCCCCGCCCCCGCCGCTCTACCGCGGCCGTGGCGGGGGGGGGGGGGGGAAACGTGACGGGGCCACGGCTGTGGCGCAGCTCCGAGCGGCAGCCCGGCCCCGGCCCCCCCGCCCCGGGCCTCCCCGCCGCCCGGCCCTCGCCCCCCCGCCGCACTCACTCGCCGCGGCGCGGCCGCCTCGAGCGCGTCCCCAAGCGCAGAGGGAGCGCGGCGGCCGACGCGCACCAGGCAGCCCCGCAGCGCCCTCCCCCTCCCGCCGGCTCCCTCCCCTTATAGCCGGTCCGCGAGCCTGCTGGCCCTGAGCGGCACCGCCGCGGGCCAATCGCCTCCCGCTGGCACATAGCAACACCCCGCCGGTTGGCTGCGACCAGCCGCAGCCCATTTTTTTAAGACCAGTCAGAAGGCGAGGACAGCGGAGCGCTCCCGCCCCCGCCCCCTCCCTCCCCGGGCGCGCACACACACACAGGCGCACGCAGCGGCCCCCCGCCCTCCCCGCGGCCGGCCTCGCGCAGGCAGCAGCTGGGAGGCGGCAGCCAATGGGAGCGGCCCTGGCGCTGCCGGCGTGGAGCGCGCGGGGGGAACAACAAACAGCTGCGCTTCCTCTTAAAGGCGCCGCTCCCGCGGGTGGAGAGGGAGACACGGGGCGGGGGGAGGGAAGGGGACCCGCTGTGGCACCGGGGTCCCCCCACGGGGAAGGCCCCAGTGCCGGTGGCGAGCGGCAGCAGGCGGTGGGTGGGTTGTACCCGCGCGACAAAGCGGTACCCGCCTGCGCGGAGGATGCGCGGGGCACTGCACCAAGGCTGCCGCAGCACGCATAGGGGACACCGCAGCCCGGGACCACCCCGGCACCGCTTTACTTCAGTGACCCGTTGTGGTCCCTCCAGCCTCTAGTCCCCTAAACCGCCCCAGTTTGTCCCTGTAATTGTCATAAAGGCTTTAATTACAGTGGTGCGGGGCGGAAGGAAGCCCTTGGCAGGGCCCGGGGGCGGTAGGGAAGGGGGGCAACCGCAGGCCCTTTCGCCTGTTATTTCTGTTTGCACCTGCCGCCCCCGGCTGGAGCCCCCAGCTGCTGCAGAGCCCCCAGCCCCACCACACTGCTGCCCCCGCAGTGGGCCAGGGCGCTTCCACCACCATTAGCTCCACTGCTGGGACACGCCAAGGCACCTCCATCAGCACGAGGACTAACTGCAAATGAAGCTAATGTCATATTTCTCCTGGAAATCTCCATTAGCTTCATCCCACTGCTTACCATCACTTTTATTTATTTTTTTCTCAGCGGCGATCCTGGCCATCTCCTACCCAACCTTACTGCAAACCCCAAGGTGTGCACGTCCATACGTGCACACAACACGCATACGGCAGGGCACAGGCACACAGCTAAGCCAGAAAAAAGTGCAATTAAATGCAGCCGCGTCACCACACTGTAATTAAGACACAAAACGGCACGCACCTCTGTATGAGCTCCTCTGATGGCTCCTCACCGCAGGTCTTGTAGCTCTAGCAAACGATGGCACAGGCACGGCACACTGCTCTGCCAGTGCTGGTACTGTCCTTCCGCACTGTACCAAATGCAGTTTTAATAATGTGTTCTACATGCCCTTTCCTCACATCAAAGGATACATGTTACGTATCTTACTGGATAAAATCTAGTTGCTTTATGAGTTTATTCTTGTTCTAACACTCTACCACATTAGCAAGTTCTTAAAGAGTATTTTCAGCGTTTCTCTAGTAATTGGTAATTACTGATAACTGCAAAGGCAATGTTCTGTTCCATGTTTTAAATGTATGGTCTCTAATACACAGTAAGTAAGGGGCGATATGATGTAGTATTTCTCTTAGTTATTAGATATTCCACTAGTTCTTAGACAGTCTTTGTTTTATTACATGTGGGTAGAAACCCAACCTTCTACTTCACGATATGAAGTAGTTTTCTTCCACACAAGCAAAAGATACCCTGATCACTTTACTAAAAGTGATGCCAGCTAGCTAAGGGATTCTATAGATCAGATTTTAAAATACAAAATTACTTTCCCCCCCCATAAGCTAATGGTACTACCAAATACAATTTAAATACACTCTTAACAAAGATTCAAGCACCATGGTAGTTACTAGCCACTAAATACCAAAGGAAATTGCCGTGTTACCTTTAGACGGCTACAAGAGCAGCAGGAGCCTACTTTGAGGGCTTACTTCAAGCTTCTTCTTTTCTTAGATAACCTCCTTCCTCTCCAAGCCCAGCAGCAAAAGCTAACACATCAGGTTTTTAGACCATTTCACCGGTGCTAAATGAAGCTGTATTTAACAGATCTAGACAAGGCTGCCTGCAGGAAGTGGTGAAAAAGTCTGCTTGAACTTTAAATCACCGTGACTTCTGAAAAGTAAACACAAGTACTCAGAGTTGAAACCATCAGCAAAATAAATTTACACATCATCAAGAGGCTGCCACATAACAGTGAATACCCACCCACCCACCCCGCCAAAAGTGAGTTGCGCAGCAGAATTTTCAGTTTGCTAATAAAAATACATTATTTGCAAGAACACCCAGACTCTTTACAGATATACAAAGCTCTCTGTTGTAATAAGCTTGATTTAGGATGGTGGTTAATTGGAATTACCTTGATGTAAGTTCAGCACGACCATGGAAATCTAAGGGTTCACACAGCTTTGAACATAGAAAAGACAGACCATAAAAAGGGCGAAATTTCTTCTTTAAACTATGTGCTAATCCCTGTGACTTACGAAAACTGGAAGCTTTTTAGGGGTAACAGTGCTTCACTATCAGCATTTCACTCTAGAAAAATAAAATGCTAGTTAGGTCCTAGTTACTGTCTTATTGAAGCTTCAAGTCACGTTTTCACATTTGATTCTGCATCACTGTTTGGTTGCAAACTTCACGAGCACAGCTTAATCAGCATCATTGAATACTTACACTGGGCTAAGCTTTTGGGTAATTTATTCATTAAAAAAAAAATCTGAATATGGGATCTAAACTGACAACTTAGCTTTCCAGTGAACAGCTAATGAGGATTTTTAATTTCTCTGTTTGCAGACATCCATTTTTTGGAGCCTGAACAGCACAGCTAGTGTTTCCCTGCTCAGTGGCTGACATCAGTTTCAACTTTTATTATCATTTAGACTAGAAAAGCCTAACTGATAGAAAACATCACTGACTGGGGCTAACTTTTGCCACGGCAATATTGAGAGGGGGGGAAAGTATCACATCACTCATGGAATATTGCCTCAACATTTTTAGTGCTGCATTAGAATTGTTACTTAAAATCTAATAAAAGCCTGTTTCTCAGCACTGCCAAATTTTATGTGTAGCTGGTGTTACTGGCCTTGTAATCATGACTCCTTGCCTAATACTGCCTTTCTTCTTTGTTTGTAAAGTGGGGATACTTTGAACTTTTTTCAGACATCAGGAAACAACATCTTCAAGTACTTCAGATCAAACAAAAGTGCTTTCATCTATTAACAGCAGTAGGTTTTTTCCCCCCACTTGCAACATTTTTGGTCCAACAACAAAACAGCAGGTGCTCCCAGTGCTTCATCACATCCCCCAAAATCACCGAGAGATCTGTGATGCTGTGAAACCCTCACAATCTACTGTGCGCTGATCACCCCTCTTACTTCCCACAGCAACACTCCGCAGCTTACAATGAGCAACCAGACCACCGTAAACCCACTGTCCAGCTCAATCAGCCCCAGAACCTTTGAGGGAATGAGCATCAGCTCCTGCAAGTCCCCCACCCGCTGCCACCACTGGGCAGAGCTGGCTGGAGGACCGAGCCACCAGCAGGGCTGTGGCGCCCCCCAGTGGCGAGCGGGAGCAGGACAGGCAGGAACCCACCCGTCTGGGTTGGGGAAGGTTTTGTGGCTTCTGTTATTCTGCCCTCAGCCTGTTCCTCGCATTCCACGCAGCCAGGAAAACGAGCCGTTCTCCACGCACGCAGGACATCGCAGGGACAAAGAGTCTCTGAGATTTCTACCAACACCAAGGATCTCGCTCAGCAATGTAGAAAGTATGCCCTGAAAATAAATGAGAATCGCTGCACCTTGCATCCTTCTTGCTTCGGAGGAACCAAGATCTGAATATTCTGTTTGAGCACCAAGCCTCTGTACTGCAGATTTGTGACAGGTTACACAACCTGAAGTGATCGTGGACAAATACCTTCCATGTTAAAAGAGACGTGAACATTCATTAATGCTTCCCAATTCCCTGTTCTGGTTTACTAGCCATTTAGAACATGTATTAAGAAATAAAATACTGCCCAGAGCAATCTGGGGAATTCTCTCACCAGCCTGCCAAAATCCTTTAAGTTACTAAATACTGTCACGTACAAAACCCCCACTTCACCTCTTTTACCTAACATGAAGCCTCAAGGCTTTAAAAATTACACTTGACCTTAAAACCTAGTATTTAATATAATTTAATGGAAATCTGGTAGGAAGCTGGAAATTTACCCTCTAGGGCGAAGGGAAATGTTCACCCACTTACCATCTGAAAAAGAAAGGCCTGTATTTACAGCAAACTGTCACCCAACACAGGACAACACAACACCATACAGAAACTTGCTGTAAGTAAGATGTTTTAATGTGTCACATTTCAAAAGCATCAATCTTTCTTTACAAGGAAAGAAAAGTCACTTCATAGATTTGGAGCTAGAGAGGTCCACAAGACTATTCTGCAAATTAAAAGTGCATGAAATACATGCATCATCCTTCATACATAAAATATTTTGCAATAGGGTTGAGAACACAGTAAGTGTTAAACAATATTTAGAGTTAAAAGTACCTGAAAATAATCTCTCCTTGGAGAGAGAGATTAACTGAACATCCTCCTGGACAGCTGTGCAAGTTCTCAACAAATGCTTTTCTGTACAAGTGGTTTAAAAATCACACAGCAATTTCTGGAATATACACAACAATGATTGGTAAGAACAAATACTCTACAGTTACCTCAATTCCATGTTATTTTGTTACAAACAGTTATCATGGCCTAAGCCCTGTGCATTGGTGCTTCGATTCCTGGCTTCATCCACACAACATTGTCTGTCTCAAGACTTCCACTCCCTAAAGCCCAAATGGGTGTCTGAATACATTCAGCAGCTTTTCTGGCACTGAACCCCTTCCCTCCCATGTAACTTGACTCATGCAAATTTCAGATATTAAGTAGCAGACTTATCAAAGAGAGGTCATGTATAAACAACACAGTCAAAAGCTGCATCAGATGTAGGAAGGCTAGAGGCTGAAAAACATGTTGAGCATCTTTGAAGGCAGAAGCTTCCAACACCACTGCTAGAGAGAAAGGGGAAAAAGACTAAAATGACATTTAAAAAAATAAGTTTTTCATTGCAATAACTTTTTTGTCATTTAATATAGAATAAAGCAAACCAGTTTATGCAGTGGTGAAGGAAACTTGAGAGAGACACTAAGTCATCACCTGTCCCTTGAGAGATTAAGTCCAGAAATTTTAAAACTTAGCTTTTCCTAGCCTAAAAAAAATAATAACAATATGTAAGTGCTATTTGGTAGTAATAGTCTCTCAAGCTAGAATTACATTCACATCTTAATGTAGGTGTGCGTGTTGGAAATTCAATAGCAATAAAATTGAGTTGAAGAAACCACGCTGTATAAAAACTATCTGGAGCTACACACTGAGCTGCATATGGAGCTTATTCTGTAACTACTCTGCAACTACTGAAAAGCAGGCAGAACTCTGACTAGACTGACTATTAGCAGTTATCTGACCAGACACAACTGGTCTGAAAAGGAAAAAAAAGCTTAGTACATAATAAAATATTTCATCCTTTTTGAAGTTAAACATTTTCCTCCTTCTGTTCAATGAGTAAGAAACCTGATTAAATTAAGAGGAAATTAAGTCTACGGCCATCTTAACCAGGCAGACATTCAGAACACCACCACTGACTCATTTGCTACGATCACACATTCACTTAAATCAGTAGTTTCTTCCACTTCACCCATGTGGAAATACTCCTCCAAAAAGAATTGTAATGCAAAACCAAACATTATCCATCCAGATGGACTTGACATTCTAACAGACCACCTATTGACAGACATAACAAAATAGCAAAGATGCTCCATGATTACAAGTATGGCACAGCAGCCAGTGGACAAGAGCCCTTCCACATCTGAGCTAGCAAGGGAAAAGGATGACTTACTTAAAAGTTTTTATAGCCATGAGTATACCTTCCAGTAAATATACTCTTGCATCTGGCTACTATATTAAAATCCATCACCTTCACATGAAGTTCCTTAAAGAAGTAGATACTATCACTAAACAGTCTTGTTCCAGCAGTATCTGATGATTAAATGACTGAGCTTTATACATGTCATTTTCCATAATTAAGCTACATTAATAAAACTCCTTCTGAAAACTCCCACCACTAACATGACCACACCAAAACACACAAGCATTGCAGGCTCAAATCTGTTTGACACATGTACATTGGTTCACAATGACAGAACAGCATGTAAACTTCCAGAAATACCTTCCTACCTAACCCCAGTCCATCACACCTGGGGTTTCCTGGCTTTTGCCAGTAAAGCAACTTTCATGTCCATGCACATAAAATTAATGAATATCAAATGTACTTTTGTGGAGAGAAAAGACTAAACTTTACACACATTCTAGACTGACACTTGCTCCTTTTCTAAGTATGCATATACATCTGCTTTGGGTGAATTCATTTAATAGGAACATTCTAATTTGTTCCTGAAACTCCTGACCAAACTTAAGTCTTCTCTGGTCCCTCACCCTAAAAACAACTTCCCACTCATCAAGCCAACAGATGTTAGAACTACAAATGTGCAAAAGACTTCTAGAACATTGGCTTCCTTTGTGAAAAGACTATTTCAAAGTAAGTGTAATCTATAATAAGTGCAATCTTCCTTTTTGGAAAGCTAGCTACTGCCATGCCACAGTAGCCTGACAGGCAGGTCAGAACCAGGGGCAAACCTAGACCCTGGAAGTGGAACTTGGTGCCAAACCCAGAACCTGGCTTAAGTACTGTTTTTAGACCTCAACCAGTAAGTCACACTACCACCACCACGTCAGAGAGGGGTCTAAAACCAGTTGCAACTCAAGCTCAACATTCTTATCAGTAAGAATAATGGAGTAAATCTATACTGACCAAGTAAGTTAATTCTGGTAAAAAAGTGACTGCCTTTACCAACTACACTTCACAGGCTAAACTATCTGCCTAGCCACGGATTCTGCTTTCTAGTTCTCCTGTGCATTGATTTTCTTTTTTTCCCTACAAGTTATCTGAAAACTAAAAGCAACACAAGAAATGCATACACACAGGGTATGCTTTCAGAAATTCTTTAGTTTCTGCCCACTAGACTATAACTGGAATAACTGACATGTCTTGACATCTGCTTAGGAACACTTGTGATGGGTAAAATAACACTTACTATCTACAGGTATCCTACCCAGCAACTTCCTCTCCTAGTCATCGCCATTTGTGAAGTGCGCTGTTGCTAAATGAGCTATTTACAAATGTAAACTATGTAATTAAAATTTTAAAATAAATAGACAACCTTTACATTAGGTAGCAACTTGACAACAAGGTAATAGATCATCCAATTACATCTTTCAAACAAAGTGATCTGTCTATGCTGCTCAAATTTTTTTATGAGGAAAATCCTTGGCTCACAATCTATTCTGCAAGAGCTTCCTTCGGTTTCTTCCTTTATGCTGGGTAATTGTGTAAAAACTCCTTAAGTTTTGTTGGATAGTCTGTCATCACTCCAGTTGCTCCCAAATCAAATGCCCGCTTGTATTCTTGTTCTTCATTCAGTACCCAAATATACACCTATAAGGTGGGATAGAAAGACAAATTGTTACAGGAAATAAATTTGGGGGAAAAAAAAGGCAACTTTTAACCCAAATTGTTTCATGTGAGAGAGATGATGCCACAAATATTTTAAATTATGAATGATTACACTGGGATGCCAAAGACATGTACACAGAGACACCCAACTTCTTCTCCCTTGCCCTCCAAACCAGGGCATTTTCTAGGCGTGATTCCAACTCTGTTTTGTCACCTGAGACTTCAGATATTTCTAAAAGTCAAAATGTTATTTTGTGAAAAGCCCAACACAGGTAAGCAGTTCAGCAGATTTTGTAGGCTGAAGTGTGGAATGTGTGGAAATCTTAAAGGGATTTAAATTACAGAGTCTTTTTCCGAGCATACAATTCTTCCTTTGCAACTACAGAACTGCCAATGTAACAACATAAACTATTGCTCAGAAATCAAAAAGCAACAAAACACAAACCCAACTTAAGGCCTTATCCGGCTGGCTCAAGCTATCAGTGGGTTAAAAGCACATTTCCTTTAGCTTTGCCACACTGTACCTGAATGCCCCGAGCAGTGAGGTGGTCAAAAAGTGCTTTCCGCATTAGCAATCTGCAGAAAGGAGAAAGATGTTATTTAAGAACTTCAAGTATATATGAAGTTTTCAATGCCTGTTGATGTTCTGTAATAAATTTTCCAAACAGCATTTAGATTCAAAGTTTTACACAAGAAAGTGATTAGAAACCTAATAATAGAAAACTCTTAGTTCAAACAATGCAAGACTGGTTAACACAGATACCTAGGAATTTGCATTAGCTACAGTTATTTGTGTCAGCTCTTCTGAAGATCAAATCCAGCAGATTCCTCCTTCGTACAGGTACCCTGTACCACATCCAATGAATCCATCCCTTCACTGTCAGAAAAGATTTTATCCACCAAACGACATGAAAACCCTACCGGCCAGTCAAGAAATCAAACTAGCAGATGTCAGAGATAGAAGCAAGAGCCAGAAGACACTGCAATCACAGTCAACCTCTGAAAGCATATGACTAAGTCTCCTCTGAAGCACAGATACTCTCAAAATGCAAAGTGTTTCATGTAAGCTAAGCAGTATCTCCTCTGACAAAATTATGAAAGTCACAATCCCACGAAACACAAAAGCTGCATTCTGAATCTACCTGCACGCTCATTAGCTGAACACACTTAGTGACAGAAACTAAACAGACTAAATTGGAATAATGCCCACTGTTACTGCACCTCAGCATGCTTCAGTGGATGAAAAATAAAAGTATATAGGAACACCTGTGTAAGATTTGATTATAATTTATGCTGCAGTGACAAAAAAGCTAGAAGAAACTGAAAAAATACTATATAACAAGTAGCTATAGCAATAGGTAGTTGCTTGAGCCAACTGTTAATATATAGGCAAAATATAAATAAAAATTTAATTGGATTAAAATCTTACGTGTCAGCTAGCCAGATAATAAATTTCTGGCTTCTTGTCATCTTCTGTGGTTCTTTCAGCCTGTTGAGGAAGAAGAAACAAAAATTGCTAAAGCACAGACTAAAACCATGAAATGTTCCTGCAAAAAGAACAGGAAGAATTAATCTTACGGTTTCTCAAATTAGATCAGTAATTTCCACTATGACAATGATTTCAAACTGGGTTACACAAGCAAAATGCGCTACATTTAAGAGAGGCAGCAGAGAAACAAAGAGCACGTGAAATCTCCTATCTACCTTATTACTGACTTGCCTCTTGGCCTTAATCAACTAATTTGTTCTCAAGAAAGAGGAAGAAAAGTGCAAGAATTAGCTATTTGTTCAGAACTGCTACACATTAATATGTAGATGGCGTAAGTACAAGCTGCCTTGTAAAGGCAGCTGCATGAAGGTGGTATTTACAGGAGATGCTGTAAACGGGCAACGTTGGTACACGCAGGAAGCCCACACTAACTACTGACTAACTCGGAGCTGACTACAGACAGGTTAAACACAGAGAGGCAGAAGATTTGCATGACTTTCTCTTAGGGACACACAAACCCCACTATCCTCAGCCCAAGGATACAGACCGAATCAATGCTCAAGCTGGCATTATGTTCACTTGTTTTACCATCATTTCACCACAGCACCCACCGACGGACTCTTAACTCACTTGAGGATGATTGAAGGCATGGGAATTTCTAAGAATTCTTCCTTGAAAGGAATGAATGGCAGCAGACCAGTGTAGAACAGGCCAAGAAGCAGGAGGACACGTTGCAAACAGAAGATGATGGGAATGTCAGCATTCTGCAGAAACCAGGAAAGAAAGATTCTAAATTTTCTTGGTAGATTGTTGAGTCTGTTGCAATTAAATTTACTCTTCAATGCATGTCTGAAGTTTAGCACTTGTACCTATAGATTAAGCTGCCAACTGTTTACAGTATGCCTACCACTGAACTTAAATCACTCCTTCTGGTAACTTGTAATCCAAGCAAAAGTTTTAAGCAATTTGAAGGGGCACTGGGGACATGAAAAGGTGAAGTTCTACCTGTTGCAGTACCGCTTTTGTTACCTGCCTTCATCATCTTTCCATACTGCACAACACTACACAGCATTTTCTCTTAGACTAGTACTACCACTGAGAACAAGATGTGCTTTAGCACAGGACTTGTAACTGTTTCATACCACATTAGCTCGCTTCACAACACATTTTTAAAGATGCTGGTTTATGAACCAAAATACTTGGGCATTGACACTACGAAAATTAACAAATGTAACTGCTGTTCTGGTAGGCAATGGTGTGTTGTGCTGCACAGATACATCAGAACAGTATCTGTACTCTCAGTCAGACCAATTTCACTCAGGTACATAAACCCCTTGGACTAAGCACAATTTTAATGTAATTCTAAATCGTACAATTCCTCAGCACAAAAAGCAATAGAATCTATAGCTGTAAAACAGCTTTATACCAATGTAACCATGTGTCAAACAGTGGTCACATCCATTTTCATAAAAAGAAACAGACAATAAGCAATCCTTAGAAAAATTGCTTTTGTACCTGACGAATGATGTGCAAAATGGATTCCTGGCATAAAATCATAACACTCTATATTTTACAAAACAAGAAAAAAACAGGATTAAGCTTAATTCCTCAAGTATTTTATTGCAGAGTTTATGAGTGTTAACTGTCCTTGACTTACTGTAACAATGTACAGCAGAATACAATCTAAGAACAAAATTTCTCATCACATCTAGAAGTCTGGCATAGCTGGCTACATCTTGATTCACAGGGTGCTTTTCTGTACGTTTTGTCACCACACAGTAACAAGCAGGCAAGAACCACGAAGCTGGACCCGTTCTTACCTCCTTAAGACACTTTGATACAACCTCGTAATTGACGTTCCCCCATACCGTCAAATGCTCTCGCTTATACTGACTCACCAGCTCTGAAACCTGCAAAGCAACAAAGCAGAACCCCAACATGCATTCACTGAAAATTATACGCAGCACTATTTAACTGAAAGTCTACTTGCTACTTTTCAACTACAGAAGTTGTTACAGAAAAGATACGCTCTCCCACCTTAAGACGACTGCTGTTTTGACTGGAAAGAAATGGGTGTTCAGGTGAACAGATAGAAGGAAAGACCGTTATACCTCAAAAAAACCCTAATTTAAGAAAACTAGATGGCAAAACAGTATCTGATGTAAAGCAGACTTCCTTTACTGTGATGAACGCTTACCTTCACACTGACATCATGTTTTTATGCTGCTTTGGTGGGCAACAGTCCATCAGAAGACCCTTCACATGAAGTACAAAACAAACATGTCTCTAGCAGTGTAGCATCAGTTTCATGCCAAGATACAGGTCAATAAAGAGCTGTCTGCTGAGTATCTGGCACAAGATCACTTCTCTGTCTTCTGTGTTACCTCATACACGGAGCAAGATCTAACATGTGAAGGATGAAGCAGTCCAAGAACACAGATTTTTGTATTACAGACTCCTATCAACTCCAAGAAACTTTTCTTCTGGAATTTCAACATCACTACATGACATTCAGCCCCAGTTCAGCATAGATTTTCACATACCTTTTTGATCAACACATTGTTGTTCATTTTGATGTCAATGTTGACAGGAGTTTGTGGAAATGCCTCAAACACCTCTTTCAGGAGTGGAATACGGTTATCTTTTCCCTCACAGTGACATTCTGGGGAAACAAGAAAGTTGTCACTGCTGTGGCCATTTTTAATATATCATAGATAAAAGCTGAGGTGTCAGATTACTTGTTATCTTAAAATTAAAAAAACAACCTATATAGTTGCTAGAATTAGCATATTTTTAAACAAAAAAAATTTACTTCACTCAGTTTTAATTAATTATGACAAGCTCATTTCTATAATGAAAATTCCCTGAGCATATTGCACATTAAACTTAATGAAATTCAGTCATTATTTAGCAACAGTAGGAGTGCAGGCATCCTTAAAATCCTGAAATAGCAAACATGGGCTCAGTTACCATGTACCAAATGCAATGAGATTAATATGAAATGAGACCAAATGAGAAAAACTTTTCCTTCTAGGAAAATTTACTGGAGAAGCGTGATAAGTAAAGGGAACAGAAGGCAAGAGTCCCACATTTTAATGCCTGAAACTGCTTGTGGCTCTAAGGAATTAACTACAGGCTCTCACCATTTCTTCTTATTACTATACATAAACAAAAGAAAGTAAGTGTGAAAATAACATGTCATTAAACTTATCTTTGTGCATTTTAAGTGTTTTGCCATTTTGAACAGAAAATTTTAACACAAAATTTGCTTCCTGGGCAACTGATGTGTGGACAAGCCACATAAAATAGTCACAAAGCCTCTCAAGCAAATATGTCTGGTATCATCTCCATTAGCCTCTACTAGATGGAAGTGCTCTCAGTTTTAGCCTGTATGCTTTATTCAAATTGCAGTCCCAGGAATCACAGTTTTCACAAGAAAACAAGTTAGTCTTTTTCTAGGTTTTCCTCTCGCAGCAATATTTGTACTGAACTTTAAGTCACGCCTACAGTAACCACTACTATTTTCATTCACCCTTCTGAAAACATCTGTATTATCTGACATCTCGCAGTGCTTCAAGCCCAGAGCACACTCGCACAATGGCATGAGCTGTGAATAAACTCTCTTCTGCCTTCTCTTCATTTTTCATAACAACGTATTTTCAATCAGCACCCTCTGAAGAACTCACAAGGGAACTGAAAAGCAGTTACAAAAGTAGACAAGCAAATAACTGACATGTTTACTTGCAAGAGATATGTTACATCTTAAACTTAGTCACTGACAGCTGGCATTTTAAAAAAAAAAAAGTCTTTTGGTTTCTGAAGCTAGGGTTCTATTTTCCTTTTAAAATTTCTCTTATCAAGATACTGACAGAAGCAAATCCACTTTTCTACTCCCTTTGCCAAAATAAGAAATTGCTGCACTACAATAATGGAACACTAGTTACTGTTACTGTAACAGCAACTAATGGAAACAGCAAGAGACAAAAACTTACCTTTCTGAAATGTGACATCCAACTTGCAGAGATATGGTGGAAGTTCCTTAAAAATAAAGGGAAATGGAACACTAATTCAAGTGCAGCGATGTAATCACGACTTTTCTTGAAAAATATAAAAAATTGTAATAAGCCATGTAAGTTTTGTCTTTAAAGACAAAAATCCTACTTTTTTTAAAAATTCTTCTTGTCCAAAAAGTGATTTAGAAGCACCGCATTCATTTTTACTTGAACTATTTGGCATTCTTAGACTTGTGTTACCTGTAGCTGAATAAGGCAAAACATTTCCAGATGCCTGTCTGAAAATTCTGAGAATTCCACTGAAGTATCAGATGGAAAGACACTTCTGTAAGCCAGGCTTTTAGAACTGCCACTGCAGGGGCGATTCGTCTACCAGTTTTCCCATTAAAGAGCTGGTCATATGAGAAGGAGCTCGTTGACTAAGCTTCCTTTGCCATCAGTATGGCAAAACAGGCCCACCTCCATAAAGCTATTCATCCAACCTGCTGTTGGAGGGAGTTAACGACCCTCTGGAAATCACAGACAGCCCATTTAGCTGCCCCCCCCCCCCCCCCCTTTTTTTTTTTTAAGTAAGACAAGATGAATTCCTCCCTAGATTTTGGATACTAGACATACACACACACACACACAACCTGCCTGACTGCCCCACAAATGAGTTTTTAAGCATCACCTAGCAGCAACATTTTTCTTCTTCAACTTACAGAGTATTTGAGGTCAGATATGTTGACATCAACTCCTGTTGATCTCTTCAGGTTCTCATCATGGGACACAACCACTTGCTCATCTTTTGTCAGGTGACAATCTAGCTCCAACATGTCTGTTCCTATATTAACCGCGCTGGAAGAAAAGAAGTCTGCCTTGAACCACACATGTATTTTGTACAGGCCCAAACCTATCACGTACATGTCACTAAATTAAACTAATCTCACTGGAAGTACTTTAGACGCTTAATGATGCAATGAATCCTCACAATCTCACTGCAAAGCAAGAAGCAAGTAACTGCTGCAGCGGGAAAGCTGATGCAAGAATAAACAACGTATCATGAATCAGAGATGGGATTTGAACTTGGGAGCTTTGGCTCCGTCTCCCATAGAAATCAGTTAGCACACCTGTCAATTGCAGCCTACCACTCAGGATTGAGAAACCTCCTTCTAAAGTATTGTTTCAGAATTTTGAGTGTGATGTTCATTAGTATCAGCATGTTTACCACTGGAAGAAGCAAGCTCTTTTTTAAAAAAAAAAAAAAAAAAAGGTCAGCAATTTCATGGTAAACATAAACAACCAATGACGTGAAAGCCTTTTTTACTTAAGTTAATCAGGAATGGATGGATCAGGAAATTAGCAATGGGGCTTTCAGGCTTTTGGATAGCAAAACTACATTTTCAAAAAAAATTATTATTTCAATTAAAAAGATTTAATTTAAAATTTAAAAAAAAACAAAACACTAAAACACCCAGTCACATTTTTCAAAGCAAAATAGCTACTCCTGTTCCAATCCGCTGCCTTAGAAGTTCTAATCCAATCCCAAATCCACTCTGCAGAATCTTAGCTCATACAAGGAGCAGTAAAGAAAGCAGAAAGTAGTAACAGCACTGATTAAAAATAAGTACAAGAAATGTCACACCAGAACAGAAAAAACTAAGCTAAGTGAATTGCTCATTTCATTAGAGAAGACACTGAGAAGGTATAATTTCAGCAGACAGCTAAAGTCCTAGCCTGAAGGCTGAACATTTCCTTCAAAATACTGGACTGTTCTTTTTATCCACCTATGAACAAACCTGTCACAGACCCAAAGCCCTACGACTTCAGTAACAGCCTTTTCCTTAAGAAAAGGGCTTTATTGACTGATGAAATACAGATGTGCCATAAACATTTACAAATGCAGTAACAAAACAAAAATTAGAACATACTCCCATTAAGCGTCTAGCGCAATTTCTGGTCCAGATAGATACTGATAAACAGGTAGGCTATCATATTAAAACCAGTTTGTTAACTGTTTTCCAGTGCCACTAATTAAGAATTAGGAGAGGAACAAAATCCTATTATACATAGAAGACACACAACCTGCTCTGTGTAATTTTTCTTCCCGAGGAAAAGCATCTCCAAATATGCTGCAGGAGATCTGCCAAAGTTGCAGAAGACAGTCTCCATCTCGTACCATGTATTATCATTTAACCGGCAAAATTTATTAAAAATATTACTGCTTAAGAAATTCAGGACTGATGCTGCATGGAAAAAGGAGAACAACAACTTTCCTTGTTAACAAATTTGAGAATTTGCCAGGCTCTTACTAGCAGCTTGCTGCTAAATAAGCTTCCTTAAAGTGCTGAGTTTTTTCAGCTGCAAATCAGTTTGTTCTACAGCTCGGTGATAACGCATCATATATACACTGCTCTCCAGATTCAGAAGAACGTCGCTGGATTCAGATCCAACTGCTTCAGAACTCAAGTTGTGAAGGAGGCTCACGTTTGCCAATTAAGATGATACAGTTCTTTGCTTCTGTCTAACTACAAGTGTTTTCAAGTAAAAGGACATGCCAGGAAATACATAAGAAAACTCTTACCTTGGAAATAAATTCCATTAGGCAAGGCCTAACGCACCACAACGTACAGAGTTTATGAGTCGACCACGTACTTCTATTGTCCTAACTACAGTGTTTAAAGCTTTCTCTCTGAACCAAGCATGTTCATAAAAGAAAAGGAAATACAATGGGAAACTGGAGAGTTTTCTTAGCAGCTTCCTGTCAAGACGATGCTGAAGTATATGGCTGTATTAAGGACAATTAAAATGGTAATTAAATTGTTACGACATCTTTTGTGCCAGATCCCTAAATACTTTAAGACACTACAAATGTTTCTTTTAGCTAAAACACTGTTATTTTAAAATCTAGAAACCACCACAGAAACATTTAAATACAGTATAACATGGTTACAGCCAAAAAAACCCTGAGGCATTTTAACATGCAAAACCAAAAAAATACTGTCTTTGATACGAAAAGCTTATAATTGCTTTCCAGAATATTTGTAAGTTAAGCTAGTACAGAACTTGAATTGCCAACAAGGCCTCCTCCTCCCATACATTTTTGTTTGTACACTACTACAATAATTTCTTCATTATCATGCAACAGTATTTAATATTCTCCAATCACTGTTAAAAGTGTGAGCAACATAAGTAAAACTATTTGCCAACACTTAGGTTACCACCAACAAGGCAAAAACAAGGGGGTAGGTCTTATACTGCAGGCAAGCATCTTCTTTTGGATTCAACTACAATAATGGTCAAATACGCCTGCTTGCCCAAACCTGCAAAAACGCTCTTGCAGGCATGCCCCATTTGGCTGCATGCAAAATCAAATGGATTACAAATTGATTAGTTCATACCAGCCATCTGAGCCAATCCAGATAATTTTTCACCATGCAGATCACCAATTTTCTACCCAATTCCTTTTGCTAGCTTACCGGTGGAGATGGGAATGAGCAGATGGAAAGGACAAAGCCTTTACCCCTTCACAGAGGAAGCCAGACTTTCTACTGCCTAGTGCAAGGTAATTGCTCTGACTCCGCCTTCGGCACAAATAATATGCCTTTATTATTCAACCAACACAATCTCAAACCAAATAACCTAACTTTGCTACTGGCAGTTGTAATGAATTCAAAAAGTGGACTTCAACACATCTGTTACACTATAGTTGTAAAATAACGTTCAGAATAGCATGAGACAAATGTCTGTATTATCACCAAATGCTATTTGACTTCTAGCACAGTCCTTACTCTAAGTACTACAGCTTACTTCTGGGAATGAAATAAAAATAGGTTATGGTATAACTGTCTTTGCAAGAGCCCTATACATATAAAACCACTATGATACTAAATGAAAATTAAGAAATGGTTAAAAAAAGATAAAAGGAAGTGTGGTAGAAGACTTGAAAAAAGGCAGGCCAGCAGGAAAAAAAAACACGCCACAAAACTATGTTAAGCTTCCATGGAGATAGAAAATACTGTGGTACTTTCAATAGCACTGTTTGGTTGGGAAAAGCTGGCACTCCTCAGCCTGCAAGGAAATGTGCAAACTGATGAGGCTACTTAGCACAAAGCAAATCAAAAAAACGCAAACAAAGACAGGCCTAAGTAATTTGGTCACTTCTCACTGCCAACTAGAGTTTTAGATATGTTTCTTTTTAAACTGCCTTTAAGAACCTTGTTAGAATTCACTACTTAAACGCTGGTGGCTTAAAAGGCTTTCCAGTACCAACTCCATTTTAAACCCCTGAGATAAGAGGCTTTCATACATCGTGTGAATGAAGTATGTGTATGAAGGGAAAAAACGTAATACAAGCATTTTTGATAGTTTTACAGATGGTATGTTACAAGTTAGTTAACATGAGGATTTCAGTTACAGTAATTCCAGGAAACAAATTATTAACCTTCTATATAGAATAGGGAACTGAATACCATGAAACTGGAATACCTAAGAGAATTGCTTACAGCCATAATAACAGATTCGGACTTCCTGAAATCCAGCCTTGTATGCTAATTAGCATATTCGTATAAGCTATGACCTAAAATACCTTTTGAGAAACAGCAATGCATCTAGAAAAAACAGTGATATTAGTTACAAAAAATAGCCTTGTAATGATAAATTAATAGAAGTTATCCCCATTAAACATGGATGCAGTATTGTTTCACGTTTTCTTAGCTAGCACAGGAGCAATCAGGCCTCAGGAGTTTTATTTCCAGTTGCCAGTCTACTGCGTTATGGTGTACAAATCCTAGTCTGTGGTATCCCAATTCCTTGCTGTTTAAATTGGAGTGATGTTTGGTAATCCACTGAAGTCATCCAAAGGAAAGATAACTTCCAGAAATAGGACACTCCACCCCAAACAACTGACGGAAGTCCTACCTTTCCTGATTGCTTCACTGACTAAAGACTATGAGAACACTGCTAATGTAGGCATTAGTGGTTCCATTTGTACTCACTGGTGAAAGGCTGCCATCGTGTTTTCCAGGTTCTCTCCAGCACCTACAAAAATAACAAAAACTAAAACGTGCACAAAATATTTTTCTCCCCTCAATCCCATTGGAAATGAATAAGAAAAATAAAAAGGATTTTAAAATGTACTTATTTTTAGGAAATATTTGGAGCAGCGGGTATGAAGCTAAGAGTCAGAAATCCCTGTTGCCACTAACCTACCGGAGAGACCCAAGGGACAGGACTTTCTCAAGGTAAAACAATAAACTACCAGCAAAACAACAGGAAAAAAAATAATAGACTTATCTTGGATTTGTGTAACACTTTGAATATACAAAACAAAGTGTTTATTTTAGCCGAGTTTGAGTGCCCTGTTTTTCCTTAAAGGCACTGTATTTGGCTATGACAACATGCTCCACAGGCATAGGAACAGTATATGCAAAACGTCTACTTCAGAGATAGTGGGAGGAGTAATAAGAGTAAAGATAACAAGGAGAGGGGGGAGAAGAAAAGAAGAAAAAGCATGCCCAAGACTCTCTGAAGCTCATATTCCCTAAACACATAACCCAGTTGATGCTCAAAGAGGTGACAACCTCTTTTTTCAGTGCAAGAATACTTCCTGAAACAGCACAAATCTGTCAAAAAAGGTTTATGCTGCTAGCAAAAGGAGGTTTCATACACAAATGAAACACACATCAACTCCGGTTAAGAAATGAAAGGACAAGCAAATTAAATTTTCTGTCAGGCACGAGTAAACTCTGCAACTCTTAAGCCATCATTCTCTACATAAAAATCTTTGAATATCAGCCTGGTTAGGGACTGGTAAAGATCGTGCCATCTCCCTCCCTCAGAAAAAAGGCAATGTTCTAGACCGAACAGCAAAACAACTTCAGGAAGATACCTGTACTGATGAGGATATCTATGCAAATTTTAACTACTCTTTGACAGTGATGAATGACAGACTTTGCAAACAACAATTACAAAATCTCCAGTTAAGGCCTTGCCTATTATCAAAGCCTCACCAGTACATACTTATCTAAGTCCGTGTTTAGTTACTTAATGAAAGCAATGCAATTCCATGCACGTGCAACTAGCAATTTAAAGTTGTCGTTACCAGGTTAGCTTGCATTAACAAGTTTACAAAATGAAAGACTTAACTGACTTAGAAACTTCATGACAAAATCTGCATGGTTTAACATAAATCAATACGGTAAGTTCACAGCAGCTTCTGTCATTAAGACATTCACCAGTATTTTACGGTATTTGATTGCAGAACTAGGAATAGGCTGAGTGGTAAAACTGACCAAGGGATAGAGGCGAACATGAGAATCTCATCGTGTACTTCTGATGATTGACTAACAGATAGGAAAAACCTGCACAGGACCTGTATGACTAGTTACAAATTAACTGCAATAAAAATGGAGGGTTTAGATAACTTATCAACTGTGACAATAGAGTCCATACACCCTGAACATGAGACAGGTGGGGGAAAAACCAACCTAAGTCAGTCTTCACTTTGTGAACAAAATAGAATCCTAACATTCCTGGGCATAAATTTCCAAAAATAAAACTTCTAGCGACTGATGTAACAAGTCACACGTGAAGGAAGGAGGGATGGAGAGTCAAACTAGCTAGTACAAACACCCAACTTGCAGTGCTTTGGGGAAATGAGGAAAAAAGCTGAGAGATCAACTGAAAGAGAAGTCCTACACCAGCAACATGGCTTTCACAAACCACACGCAGAAAAGGGAAGTACGACAAGCAAGTGTTTTGATGTACTAAATCATTTTCCTTCCTTAAAAATGAAAAGGCTGGGCTGACTGAAGGACTTCTGACATTTACTTAAACACACGTCCAGCTTCATGTCCATTTGTGTTGTTGCATCTGCCATGCAGAAATTACCTTGCCCAGCATACTTTAGCACCCGGTGAGCCAAAAAGGCCACATCCAAACACCATCACCGCATAGTCTGACTCCCTCTTGTCCCATGGCGAGGCTTTCAATGTCAAGCACTGGCTCAAGGAAGCGACCCTTAGAAGTTCTGTTGTTCTGGGGTTTTCTTCCCCAATGTAAGCAAAGAAGCCCGTTAGGAAGAACGTTGCCAGCCAGTCAAGGGAGATGACTGTTCCCCTCTACTCAGCACTGGTGCAACCACATCTGGAGCATCGTGTCCAGTTCTGGGCTCCAAAGTACAAGACACATATGGATCTACTGGAGCAAGCCCAGAGAAAAGCTGTGAAAATTAAAGGATGACAGATTCTTGCATACAATGAGAAGCTGAGGATGCTGGAATTGTTTAGCCTGGAGAGGAGATGCTCGTGGGAGGATCTTACCAACGTGTATAAATACCAGATGGGAGGGAATAAAGAAGACTGACCCAAACTCTTCTGAGTGGTGCCCTAGGGGAGGGACAAGAGGCAACAGGAACAAACTGAAACACAGGAAATTCAGTTTATAAACATAAGAAAAAACCTCTGTATTATTCTAAGGGTGATCAAACTCTGGAATAGGCTGCCCACAGAGGTTGTGGAGCCTCTGTTCTTGGATGTATTCAAAACCTACCCAGAAAAGGTCCTGATCAGCCTGCTCTAGTCAGATGAGATGATCTCCAGAAGTCCCTCCCTTCCAATCTCAACTATTCTGTGATTCTGTAAAAATCATCATGCTACCCTGTCTCAGAGACCCTGCAATCCAGTCCACGCAGCTGGCATTGACAGAGGACTCTTTAACACAGAATATAAAACCTTATTAATCTCAAAAATTACCAATTTGAAAATTATGCAGAAGTGAAGAAATAATTCAGGGCTGCTTCAACTGACGAGCTATAAACTGAGATTAAAAAATTCTTGCATGGAAAAAGAAGCAATATCAAAACCCACAGTCCTAAAAAACTTCACATACAAGGCTTCATCTCAGAGAGGAAAAAGCCAAACAAATTAAGTGTTACCTTGATCTCCAAAGTTAATAGGAGTAATGCAATAGGAAACCTGACACTGCGTCTAAAGCTACAGCGTGACTAAAGCCTGATGAGAACTTAAGTCCCATAGGAATTTAAGTTACAAGGTAAACACTACAGAGAGTAAAAAGTAAGTCATCTTCGGTCTCATAGTACCCGATGAGCAAAAATCTGCCATGACGTTAAGGGCTGTACTTCCCCAGTAGGTGTATTTCACATTGTATGTGTGCAGACACAGAACAATTCAAAGACTGTGGTTTTGTCTCTGAACGTCTAATGAATAGTCTTCCCATTGAGTAAGGCTTTCCTGTTGTTCTAATGGCACTCTGTGCAACTGGCCAAAACACTTGCGTTCTGGGCTTAGGGCTGAATGTCTTAACTAAGGTCACTGCAAAGAAGCGAGAACAAAAGAAGATTAAGCAGATCACACCAAGTTCCAACAAAGTCATCCGCAAGTTTTAATAGCTTGCAAATTAACAAACAAATGGGTAGCAACCAAAGAACCTTTGTTCACTGAATGAAAATACATACCTACCAGGAAACAGCCAACATATGCGTTCCAAACCAAAAGGTGTGTTTTGTGCTGTACTTAAGAGTATAGTTATAAAGAAGGTTAATCGGTTGTAGAAACTAAATTAAATAAGTGGAAGTAATAAAATCTACAAGAGATCAGCTCTAGCTTTTGTATTTTAATAATTCAAGGCAGCAGTTAAGGACCGTTGGCTAGAACTGTGATCGAATAGTGCCTAAACTGGCACTAGGTGAGACATTGAAAACTGTTTAAACTCAGCATCTAACACATCTCCCATAGAACCACAGGAAAAATACTGCCTAGAAAACCGACTGACCATTTTCACGCACTGAATGAGGCAGCAGGGAAAAGCACAGAAGTGCCAGAACAGGAAAATACAACTCCCTGTGTATTTTTTTTACCTCCCAATGCTTTTTGGAAAAGCTAGAAGAAACTTTAAAAATCCTGAAGCTATTTCAGAGAGAAAGAAACCAGACTGCCCACAAGGCCTCAGCACAAGGCTGCAGAGGGGACAGGGCTCTCAGGGTGGGATCTGTTTGGGATCAGTTCTACGGCGGCGTGGATCCGTGAAGGGCAAGGGGAGCCTGGAGAGCCCCCGGCACTGCTGCTCGGGCACTCGGGAGGCAAGCAGATCAAGCTTCAGTACCTGATCCAAGGCACACTCAGCACCTCGCTCAGCAGGAAGAGAAATACCGTAATGCAGAATCGTTAGAATTAAAACAAACTATTAAAATATATACGTTTGAGAGGGAACCCATCACGCCCCACGTAAAGCAGGCTGATTCCAGCTGACGCGTTTTGAGTTGGGAGATTAATTCAGCTTTGAAATCAAGCACTGGTCAGCAGGTGGCACCTAAAATTAGGTTGCGGGAGAAAGGTTTAACGGCAGCCCGCCGCGAGCGCCGCGCCCCGCACAGCAGCCCCGCAGGGCGCCCCCCGCAGCGGGGGGCAGCGCCGGGGCCCCCTCGGCGCTGGGGCGGGCGGCCGCGGCCCTCACCCGCCTGAGGAGAGGGCGGGAAGCGCCCCCCCCCGCGCCCCCTCACTCACCGCCGCGGTGGGAGATGTGCCGGCAGCGGAAACGCTGCCTCTTGGGCCGGTGGAGCAGCCCCGGACACTTGAGGAGAAGAGCCGAGGTAAGGACGTATCCGCCCAGCGTGGACAGCAGGTACAGCGTCGCCGACATCCTGCGCTTCTCGCCGCCGGCTGAGCCTGCTCCCCGCCCGCCCTGTCCCACCCCTCAGCCGGCCCGGCCCGCAGCCGCCTCCCAGCGAGGCGGCGGCGCTGCGGGAGCCGCTGCCACTGCTGCCACTGCTGCCACTGCTGCCACTGCAGCCGCGCAGCCGCACCGCCGCCCCCCCGCCCCCGAGGAGCGGGGCAGAGCGCGCAGGCGCGGGGGACCCCCGCCCTTCCCTTCCCGCCGCGCCGCTGAGGTGAGGGGAGCGCCGCCTCGCCCCTCGGCCGGGCCCTCGCACCTCCGCGCCTCTGTCACGGCCGGCGCTTTTTCCCCCCCTGTTTTTTTAAAAAAGCTGTTAATAAATGCTGCGAGAGATTTCCAATTACACGCTTTTATGTCCCGTTCTGCTTTCCCTATAGCACGGCCGCGTCTCTCAGGGATAACCGTTCTCTGTACTGCTTTTCCTTTGATCGATGGCACTCGGGAATCACTAAGTGCTTGGTAAATCTAAATTCATTAAGGCATGCAGGGAGAGATGCTGCCTCCCTCACAGACCGAAGGAGGCGTTTTCCACCCCCAGCAGGTCACTGATGCTGCGCGCTAAACGGCATCCAGGTCTCGGCTCCTGTCATGAGGTATAATTATTGTAACTAATTGACAGATTTTGGATGTGTGCTAATTAAAAAAAAAATATTGTAGAAATTAACTCAGGTGTCAGTATACAGCCACTGTGGCTAATACATCTTAGCTCAGGAAAAAGTTAAAAGTTGATTTACTGTGACTAATTTTTTGGCACAGCCTGCCACGTGTGGCGCTCGCAGTATTAAAGCCACCTTTCAGTATGTCATGTAGCTCATCTTTTCAAAAGCATGGTATAATTACCCAAAGTCCCTCCATCTGAAATTCAAACTGGGCCAAAACCATCCTTTCAGCGACCAAAAAAATCTTTTTAATCGCTACAAGCCAAGCTGCACTGACAATGAAGCTGCCGTCCGCTACAATGAACAAGCTTATAAAACTGTCTCCCAGATTTACCAGCAGATTGTTTGCAAAGAGACCTGTCATTCCCAAATATGAAATCAAGTTGGCCTATTAACAAAATCTGATCTATGAATACAAATACAGTAAAATATTTCAACTTAATATAGGTAAGCAGCGCTTCTGGCCAAGGTGTTAATACAAATCAGAACCGCAATGCTTTTTTTTTTTTTTAAGACAAGATCAAAGACAACCAACATCACTGCATTCAAAGCATCTATTGTTTACATACAAATAGTTTGGAGAAAAAGAAAAGATTCTGCCCATCATTGCCTCAATATGACAAAGAAAACTCTTGATTTCAGGCAGTGCTCGTTTTCAAATATTCCTAAATACGTATGTGGGAAGGTAGTGTGTGGAAAAGCACTATCATCAAAACATTTAGTAATACAAGCTCAGTACATTACCACAACCAGCTTTTACTTTTTACATATGAAAATCCAATGAACAGAAACTGTATATGCCTCAGATTCCTTTCTCTCCTTTGATATCAAACTTTATTTTCAACCTGACTGTGTTCCAGTGAAATGCAGTGGGCTTCACAAGATTGCAATGATAGCTGTTGGATAACAGACATGGTTCGAGATCCATGATTTGGATTGAAGACAGTCTTTTAAAACTAAATTTAATCTACCAGAATAATTCTTATTGTGTAATTGCTTTCAGTATTCCTCGGAGAACTTTGTAACTCATTAATTGTTGGCTTTCTTTGGGAGGAAAGCAGGGTCCACGTTCTGTCACGTAGGCGTAAGGAAATCTAAGCACCCATAGTCCATCAGACGGAAGGGTTATTTCCTGCTTCTCAGGGTAAAACACAGGACAAGGTGGTGGCCCTGGCTGAACCTGAAATCAAAAGGAAATATGAGTAGAAAATAAAATGCAATTAGAAATTTAATAACAACAACAACAACAAAAAACCCTTAAAAGCAAACTGAATCCAAGGAAATCTATTAAGTCTCACCTACAACCAGGCTCTTGGCCACTGCAGCACACTCCAGGAAAGCACTTTGCTGTTACTGTGAGACACCCATAAATTCCCAGTTTTATCACAGCGGAAATGCTGAATTTAAGGCTGCAGGTTACGTCTTGCCAAAGAGATCCACAATATAAACACAACCCATTTGCCTCTCAGGCAGCAGTAAATGCTGGGTTAACAGCGGTTTCAATGCCATAGCACAGATATCCTTGAGCTGTCACCTCACGCTAAACCAATGTGAATTTTCAAGGATTTCAGCAACATTTAATAAGGCTCTTGTATAATTCATATTAAAAGATTCAGAAAGGCTTCTTCACATGAGGAATTGATGTGTGGAACCCACAACACACAGCATAATGGATATTCCAAGTAAATTGCCACCTTTTCCCCTCCTAAATTCAAAGGGCAACTAATAATAATTAATCTCAGCAATGAGTCACTGCTTTTCTCTGACATTTAAAATAATAAATTCATTCTTACATGGTCATTACTCACTTGTTATCTTTTTTTAAAAAAGAAGCAATTATTACAGTATAGAATACCATTAATTCATCATTGATAAAATATTTTTTAAAACTCACTTTATACAAAGTATAAAGCTGGTATAAGCCAATCTTGAAGTTTAAAAAAAATCCAACAAACTGTTTATAAAACAGGTACTTTTGGCAACTACTGCCTTGAAAAACCTGATTGAAGTTGGTTTGAGTCAGAGTTTCTTGTAGCACCCCTCCAACACCCTTCGCCTGTCACCCTTGTGCCTTCCAGTCCTGCAATTAATGCACCAACCAACCCACCCCGTCTCTGCAGATTCCCTCTTGCCTTTCTCACCTGAGGCGTTAACGTGATCTGCAGCGGAGCATCAGGAACCACCACAAAGAGTCTCATGAACTGAGCGTAATGTGGCTTGAGTCCTCGGCCTTGAGTCGAGGACAGGATGTACAGCGGCATGTCAGAATTGAGGGCTTTGATGGCGGATTCCTTTGGCCCCCCTCCCATCACTTTCATCACCTTATCAGGCCCTGAACACATGAACCTCCTACCGCGTGCATCTTCGTACTCAAATCCTACAAAAGCTCGAGCTATGTCATCTCTCCGTCTTCCTCTTCCCATCACCACCGCGCTTCTTTTTCCAGGAACGGCCTTGTTAGGTGCAGGCCAGGAATTGGTATCTAAGTCTCCTTCATCTTCAGTTCTCGTCCTGATGACAATGTCCCAAGGCATTAAATAGTTTGTTCCCGGGATAAAGCCTTGTTGATCTAAGCCTGTGTGGAAGTTATAAGCCTTAGCAGGCCCCAGCTTAACCAGCGACCAGCTGGAGAATTTGGGCAAAAGGCCTTTGGGGCAATTCGAATGGAGCATCCCTGGGAGGTACTCGACAGTGGATGCCTGGCGGTCTACGAGGCTCGGCCTTTTCTCGCTTTTGGAGTCTCCACTCTGCCCATGGCTTTCTGTGTTTTCCCCTCCCCCCTGGGCATCAGGTGGGTAAGTGCCCAAGCTGCCCGTTGACTGACCCAGGCTGAGGGCTAAGCTCAGGCCTGTGCTTTCTCCCTGAGTCTGAGGTTCTTTTTCTTTAAGTTTCTCAATCTCGCCTTCCGGAGGGGCAGGCGATGACTCATCCCGAGCGGGTGCTGGATCAGGTGTGCTTGGCTGAAATACAGGAAAGTTGATGTGCTCCAGTTTCCCACAGCATTTTTCTTCCAGCAGCTATGAGAAAGAAAACGTGGTTATCTTTCCATCTTCCACCTTGGAGATGAGGGAGTTCAGAGTTATAACATTCAGCAGCTACAATTAAGATTCAAGAGGTTTGCACTATGTGAGAACTGAAGCAGCAACAAGAACACAGGCCACAAATGTGACCGATGTAAAATTCACATGAGCCAACACACTGGAAGTGTAAACGGATGCTCCTGTGTGCACGCACCGGGGAAGACTGCAACTGCCCACTCAGCTCAACCCACCGTGCAAACAATTCCTGCTCCCAGAAACATCCAATGTTTACAAGACGATAAGGTTAAGAGGAAACTTAGTTGTAGCCACTTCAGAATACAGACTTTACCGATGAAGCAAAAGAACCGCTTGAAGCAGCAATCGAGACCTAACAGTTACCTGATAAAAGTCGTAATTAGCTGCTTTGATATCAAAGGGGTCATCCCGAGGAGCTTGCTTCCTTCCACAGTTACAGGCACCAGTGGAACGAGCCCGGCTGTTGTGGTACAGAACTGGAGGATTTCTGTCTGCTTCTGGCTTTTCCCCTAAAAGTAAAATCAATCAAACCCTAGATAAACTGCTCACCCTTTCCAGAGATTCTCTAATTCCCTCCATCCACTGCCTCCTCCTTGATATATACATACACAAAATCATTTGCCAGCAATCCTACTTTGTCAAGCAACTCCTCCTTTCTCACTTTTAATACAAAGTTCCAGTGTAAGCTAAACCACTAAACTGAATCTTCTTTGCTTTTACAGCCTTTTCCTAAAGGGCATAAATACTTCTTCTGCCTGCAATAAGTGTGCATCAGACAGCTTCTATGCCTTGCTAGACATCAATCAAGCTATTTAACAACAAAAAAAAAAAAAAAAAAAGGGGGGGACGGGACGGGACACTTATGCTTCCTAGAGAACTTTTGTTCTCTTACACACGTATTGTTAGGAGGACTCCAGGGTAATGTTTCCGATGAGCATGACGGGAGTCAGAGTTACTACTAAAATTAAAGTTACTGCTAACAGCGGACTCGCTCCTGAACACTACTAACCTAAAGGAAACCTGCCGAACGGTTCTGCTATAATTAATCCCACTGTACAAAGACGACACTTTAAAGCTGCCAAACTTTCACCTTCCATAAACATGCAAGAGTCAGCGCTTTCAGCCTAAGACATTCTAAAGCAGATACAAAATTAAACCGTGAAACCTGATTACAAGCGAGCTTCTTTACCTGCTTTTGGGAGCAGATGAAACTTATGCACACAGTGCTGATCAGTTAAACTTCGCTCTTCACAGAGCTGATGCCCGTTGCTCCAGAACTTGTAGCAGTCCTCGTTAAGCTGCATGGCATACTTATGAAAGGCTGGGCCGCGGGCATGCTGGCTGTACACACGCAAGGCCTGTGCCAGCTGGTTCTTATGGACCGTCATGGTGTAGTTGTGGGGCAGGTTGGACTGATAGGCGCTGTGGGCCATGGGGAGAGCCTTCTGGCAACGGTTTTCTGAGAACTTGGTGTCTATATCTAAATAGCCTTCCAAGACTTTGATGCTGCTCATGATTTTTGAGCTCAGTTCCCCAGTGAGAGAGGTCGGGTCGTCATCTTTGCCTTCAATGGTCACTTCATACAGTTTTAAAGCTGCAGAAACCCACTTCTGGTAGGTTGGGAGCTCAAAGTGAGAGGGCTGCGGGTTCCTCCCCACACTGTCGTCGAAGCCCTTCTTGCTGAGCACCAGCTCCACGTGCTGCCATAAGAACTCCTTGAGGGTGCAGTCCACAAGCTGCCCAGAGGAGCTGGAGCTGCTGCTCTCTGCATGGAAGGACAGCTGCTGCCTGCCATGCCGCATCATCTGGTACCTCCTGGGTCCCGACAGGGCTGGAGCCAGCAGTGAGTCAGTCTCTCTCATGGTGCAGTTGCTCCTGAGCTGGTCAAGAAGCATGGCCACTGGATCGTCTCCGTCCAGGGCCCCACCAGCCACAATGTACACAAAAGCCTGGTTAGCCGGCACGGTGAACAGGCAGTTGATGCTCTGGTTGGTTAACACCCTGCTCTTGCGGAAGATGCGGTAGATCTGATCCTCCAGCGCGTGCTGCAGCCTCCTCTTCGGGGAGTGCTTCTTGGGGGGTGGCTTTTCCAGGTGACCGCAGGGGTCCTGGCCCCTGCTCGGGAGGGGATCCACCTTCAGGGCCCCGTTGAGCTGGAAGAGGAAGAGGAGGCGCGGAGGGCACGGCCTGCAGTTGAGCTTCCACTCCTTGCCGACCGGGCAGTCCTTGATGGCGGCCTTCAGGGAGGGCAGGACCTTCTGCCGCAACCCGTCCAGCGCCCTGAAGACGCGGTCGTAGGTGATGTCGAAGGAGCAGGTGGGGTGCACCAGCAGCAGGATGTGGCAGACGGAGAAGAGGTAGAGGAGGCTCAGGCAGTGCAGCTTCTCCTGGTGCTTCCAGAACTCGTGGGCCTCGGCGTGAGGCAGTGGGGCCGGGCCCCCGGAGGGGTGGCCGGGCCCGCTCTCCCTCCTCTCGGCCGCCGCCAGGTCCCCGCAGGCCCGCAGCAGCTGCGGCGTGTCGCAGATGGAGGTGAGCACCAGGTACAGCACCCGGTTCTCCTGGCTGTAGTAGGCCTGCAACTCATTGTAGTCCTTTGCCACGGGGTCGCACTCCTGCCCGGAGCCGCCGTCCTCCAGCTCGGGATCCTCCTGCCCGAAAAGGGGGAAGACCTGCCGGTCGCACACGGTGCTCACCAGGGCCGCCTTCTCCGAGCACAGCTGCAGCGCCGTCTTCCCGAAGATGCCCACCACGCACACCTCCTCATCGCCGCCCGCCGCGCCGCCCCCCTCGGCGCCGGCCGTGGCGCCCAGGAGCAGCTCCCGCAGGCTGACGGGCCCCACCGCCGCCCCCATGGCCCCCGCCGGCCCGCCCGGCAGCGGCATGGCCCCGCTCGGAAGCGCCGCGGCCCCGACACTGCGCCTGCGCCGCGGCGGGACGCGATCAGCGGCGCGCCAGCGCGGGGGCGGCGCTGGGGCGGGAGCGGGCCGTGGGCAGCGCCGGCCGCCCGTCCTGCCGCGGGGCCAGCCCCGGGGCGCCCCCTCTCCGGAGGCGCAGCCTCTGCCCGCACTGAACGTGGCTTTGCGGGAGGCCGTCCGCTGCGTGTCCTCGGGCGGTGCGGGCTTGGGACAGGGTAGGTGTCTGCCACCAGCCGGGAGCCACGGTACCCACGTCAGCTGCGCTGGTCCTGGAAGCTGGTAGCCTTTCACTTTAATGACAGCAAGCTGAACTGCTCCGCTTTGAGCCTGTACAATTACCCTCAAGATCTTTTTTTGTTAAAAAATGTAAAAGTAGCACTGAATTTCAGCCATGCATATTTATATCACAAGCAGCACCGGTGCTGGGAACGTTAATAGTCCCCACTTCAGCAGCAGCCAGGTATCAAAAGACCCGGGAAATCGTGGTGGGGTTTTTTTTTCCATTAAGAAAGAAGATGCAACCAGACCGAGACACATCAGAAAGACGCTGCCTTTAAAAAGCAGAAATGTGCTAAAGGGGTTTTATAATGCCCCATTCTCATATGCGGTAGATATGCTTGCAAATACATATGCCTGAGCGAGATAAAAATGGGATTCAAGTGGCTTGCTGGCTACAGATGACAAACAGATTGTTCCAGAAACCTACTTTAGTTCATCAAAGCTGTTTGCAGCACTGAACTGGGCAGGAGAGGGACTCTTCGGATGAGCCATCTGTCAAAATAAGAAAAGGGTCAGATCTTGGAAGATGAACTTGGTACTAATTACAACAAAATTTAGGGTGATGTCTTAACAGACACCATAAAACAGACACAGCAAATCCTTAAAATAAGACGTTATTAACCCTCAGATTTTGTTCTCCTGCAAACTAGAACAATGAAGTTAGAGATTGCATTGAGGCACTACAATGGCCATCAAAAAAGCAATTTTTCCTCCAGAAAACTTCTCTTTGGCATTGTCAGATAACCTGCTAGAAGACAGGCATTGGCATTCCAATTCAGCAGTTTCCTCACCAGTAAAGCAGGAATCAGTAAAAACAAGCCCCCTTATTTGTGCGTACTTGGCAATTTTGGATGAGAGTTACAGAGAGATTTTAACTTATGTAATGCATAGTGATGGTGCTGCATTGTAGCAGGGGGCAGGGTAAAATCCATATGAAATCCTGTGGATTTTAAAGTCAGTTTATCGATCCATAAAGAGACACCATGACTTGCCTGAAATTTGCGCCGTAGTGCCTGTGTCATTATTGGTGTCAACCCAGTCCCACATTCAATGTTTTCTTTGCTATTTAGTGGAGTGCCACCAGGACTTCTGGAAAGGTTGGAAACAAGGGGAATTATGATGAGTTCTCTATTTTTTTTTCTAGAAAAACAAGACAAGCGAATAGGAAGGAACTTACCTTTGTATATTGACTTTCTTCAGATGTTTTCGAAGATCAAACTGATTTTTAGGGGGGGTACTAACAGAACAAAACAAATTGTTAAAATAGTTTCCACTCTAAACAATGTTATTCACTGTTTAGAACAGAAAAATCTGATGTCAGAGAAAGGAAGAAAGCATCTTACATTAAGGTGTTTTTAACGTGAGCTGATGGCTTGGATTTAGATCTCAGACTGACACTCTGTAAATCTGAGACTGTAATTAAGGCCTTGCGTGTCTTCACTGGTGATTCTGCCTGAAGTGAGAAAAGAGATGTTACCACAAATAAAACTTTAGAAGGTATCATGGACCTTAAATCTATGTAATATTTATACTCTGAAAGATTTCTGTGGTTTATGGCTTTCTTGAATCATTAAGATTTGAATGTGCCTTGGATAGAAACAGATTTATTACAAACCCCCAACTTTTGCAAACAAGATTTCAGCTGGACAAAAGGAAGCCCCAAATCTGTTCACAACAGGCAGACAAAGCTACATGAAAGCTACATGCCCTTAATGTAAAATTAGAACTGTCCTGCGTGCCAGGTGAGATTTGAGTTAGTCACTTCATTTCTTCACTTCAAATGCCCAGGTGCAGATTTAGAATGATTACTTAGAGCTGATTGCTGGGTTTTGGAAGGGAAGAATTAATTTCTTGAAAAAATTCCACAAGGGGCTAAAAGAAGCACTGCAGGAAATACACCAGTTCCAGGATGGAGTTTGCCTTAATACACCATCGTCTATTTATCCATGTGTCCCCCGGGTTACCTTATCTGTTCTCAGGTTTCTGTCTGTCTTCTTCAGTTTAACATCCAGCAGGTCTTTGAGGGTGATCTGCATCGGCCCATCTTTCTTCAGTGGTGGTGCCTGAAGACAAAGGTGGTTGGAAGGGAAATTAGAACTGGGAAGTGACTGAGCATTCACAAAGACAAACGTTTCTGATGAAACCAGGTCCAAAGAACCCAGCCATGAGAGAAAATCCTTACTCCCTACCAGAAGTGCTTTAGCGCCATTGCCCCGCTTGAGGAGGAGAGGTGCTGGAGGCAGTTTTGGTGGGGGCAGTGGTGGTGGTGGTGGTGGTGGAGGAGGAGGTGCAGATGCAGGCTGCAGCTGTATTGCAGAAGGCCCTGATGCTGATGGCGGCGAGCCCATCTGCATTTGTACAGGAGCACCCGGAACTGGTTTATTACACCTTTGACAAAGAGAATTTTCTGAAGAAAAGGCTACAATTCCATTGGCCTGAAAACAATATAAATAAATAAAAGAATATTGAATCCACTGGCAAAAGTAGATGGAATTTTAGAGAACAAAGTTTCTGGCTTCAGCTGACCCAGAAAGACATAAAAAGCCTCTTATGAGGCTTGCCAGCAAACCAGTTCCCTCTAGCTATGAAGTAGCTGCATTTTAGTAATGCTGAATGCAAACAACACCCAATGAGAAGCTCTTAAGATCTCAGCTTATCTGTACTGACCATGGTTCCTTACATGCATACACAAGCAAACATTACCCTACCCTGCTGGGACTGAGACTGACCTGGAGTGTTAATTGTAGTCTGGAAAATTCAGTTTCCAACTTTTCCAGCTGCTCTCTGAACATGTTTAGCTCCCTTAAGTAGGTTTGTGATGGAAATATGAGGTCTTTAACTACCTTGAAACTCTAGGCATAAAAAGAAACCAGATCAGCATTTTCACCACCGTGTTATGTTTCCAGAGACAGGGCTATGATTACTATTGAAAGTTCTGTTGCAAGGACTTACTGTAGTCAGTGGAAAGGCAAAGCACAAAGATATAAAATTTCACCAAATAGCTACTTGGCAGGAAACCAAGGGGTGACTTCCCCCCAAATAAAAATTGAACTTCACCTAGAAATTCTAAAGTATAATTCACATTTGACCTGAAAAGCTCATACAATCATTTCTGCTATGAAAGACAGACCGCACCCTGTCACTGCAAATCCTCTTGATATTCCAATAAAAAACCCCTACAATTGCATGTATGCATTTTATGTCCACAGTTGCCTTGACGCTCTTCTCATATTTATTCCTTCAACAGTGAACACTAAATATACTTTAGATGTTTCAATAGATACAATTACAATTACAGCTTAGTTCTCAAATCCCACTGTACATCCTGCACCTGAGGGCTAAGAACAACCTCACACATTGGCAAAAATAGAGAAGTAGAAAACATACCCGTGCAACCGTGTTCTGGCACCAACAATACAAAACCAATGTTGCTGTTGTAAAGGGTTTTACTGCGTTTTTTACACTGGGCAAGGCTAATGACCAGAGTGAGGACAGATGGCTTTGGATGGATGAGGTTTCCAACGGAAGATCACCTGCTGACCTGGGACAGAATGTTTCAGAATGAGACCATACTTACATTTATCATTTCAAACTTTAAAAAAGTTAACTGTGACCAATCATCTGGAAATTACAAGTACCAGCAACAGCAGGTGACAAGCACAGAAACCCGGAAAGACCGAGATACATTTCAGTAAAGGAGCAGGAGGAATAATATTTGCAATACATTTTTATCCAAATTGCTTTTCCTACATATTAAATGATAAGAGTACTAGAAGATACAGGAGATGAAGCGATCTCACAGCATCCACGCCAGGATGTAGGCATGCTTCAAACACAATTCTACTACCTCTGTTCCACAGGGAGCAAACAGTAGACCCAGGAACAGAGTTAAAAAGGAAAGGTTCAAACTGAGCCTCTTACCGAGGAGGACAGCCTGCATCCTGAGGCTTTGCAGCATCTCCTTTTTTTTCCGGCAGCAGTTTTGCTCGGGCTGTCCGTTTTCGTCTGCGTTTCTTATATTTTGCCATTACTGTTAGCAAAAAGACACATTTAAAATTAACATATAGAAATGTACTTGTGCTCACATGGGGGGCAGAGCTACCACCACATAGGTAGGGAAGAGCATGGGCTGCATCTTAAAAATGTTATTGGCTGGTGTCTTGCTGGAAGCACCACATACAAGTGATAAATAAAAATACATCCTCCCTGCAGCTCCTGCGACCCAGCAGATGCGTTTGCACACGCGAGGAGCCAGCAATGGACAAAGTACCGGTTTACATGGGTTTTGCTGATGGATTTTCTTTATCCTGGAGGGACAGACTCTGCACTTTGGGCACATTCTGTTTGTAAGGAGAACGTAGGCAAAAGCGACGAAGAAACCCAGGCCGCGGCACCTCCCCAGCCGTTACCGCAACGGTGGCCACTCAGCTACCCGGCTCCAGCCGCCCTCAGCCAGGAGCCCACGCCGAGGAGCGAGCGGCCCCTCTCACACGACTGCCCCAGCCGAGACGGGGTGTCACGAGTGGCCGGGGACACGAGCCCGCCTCGCCGCCACCCACCGCCGTCGCTCACCTCCCCGCCCGGCGCCGCCGATTCAAACCGCTCCCCGCGCAGCGCCCAGCCAATGGGAGCACCGCTCTCAACCGCGGCCCCCCCCGCCCCCGCGCGTCCCATGCTAGCCGACCGCTGATTGGCCCCTGGACGGACGCGGGCCTGAGCTCGACGGGAGCGCGACTCCGCCCCGTCCTGGGCGCACTGAGGCGATCCGCCTCGCCATTGGGTAAAGGCTTTTCAGCCCCGCCAATCAGGTGCGGGACGCCGCTCGGCCAGGAACAGGCAGCGGCGGCTCGCCGGAGGGAACCGGCGGGGGTGACCGACGCTCCCCCGCCCGGCTGGAGCCGGACCGCAGCTAATCGGCCGCTCCACTTCGCGCCAATCGCAGCGCTGCGTTCCCTACTCCAGCCAATCACCGCTAGATTCCACTCTGGACCAATAGCGACTGGCGGCGCTTCCCCACCTAGCCAATCACCAACTGCAGCTTTTCTCCTAACCAATGGGCTCCC
Organism: Falco naumanni; assembly: GCF_017639655.2. Taxonomy (NCBI): domain Eukaryota; kingdom Metazoa; phylum Chordata; class Aves; order Falconiformes; family Falconidae; genus Falco; species Falco naumanni. The sequence goes on along the minus strand of NC_054054.1, from coordinate 109,348,309 downwards.
CCCTACCTCGGAGAGGGTTTACAATCTTCCCCACCCAATGGCGAGCGCTCTCTGTCAGCGGCAAGCCAATGGGAGACGAGCGGCCAGTGACAGCTGCCCAATGGGGACTGCCGACTCTCCCATCCTGCGGAGCGGGGGGTGGGTATCTCCCCGCCGCCGCCTGAGGAATGTCAACTATTCAACATGGAGACGGCGGTTACCAGGCTCGAGTCCATGGTGAGTGCGGGCGGCGCGGGCGGCGGCCGGGCTGAGGGGCGGCCGGGCCGGGGGCCGGCGGGGCGGCGGCGGGAGCGCCTCGGAGGGCGCAGAACTGCCGCCTGAGGGAGGGAAAGGGGAGCGCGGGCGCGGCGGGGGGCGCGGCGGGAGGGCGGCCGCCCTTCCCTCGCACCCCCGGCCGCGCCCGCGCCCCATCCGGGCCCTGAGCGCAGCCCGCGCGGGCCTCGCCGGGGCGGCCGCCGCCCGGGTCAGGCGAGTTCGGCCGGGCCGGTCCATTCCGCTCCCCCCCCCCCGGGGGCGGGGCTTGCTGGTGCCGCTCCATTCACCCCCTCGGCGCGGGGGCAGGGTCCGGCCGATCTCCTCTCACCTGGGGGCGGGGGCGGGCCGGGCCCGGTTACCGCTCTCGGTGGCGAGGGGAGCGGGGCCGCCGAGGGGCGCGGCCGGGCCGGGGCATTTCCCCGTTGAGGGGGGGGTTGCGGAGGGGGGGGGGCGCAGCGTAGAGGAGAGCGCTCTCGGACTAGTCCATTTTCCCTTAGCGGGGGGTGAGAGGAGCTCTCACCTGGGTTGGACCATTTTCCCTGCGGGGGGGTCCGGGGAGGAGAGGCTGGCTGGACTGTTTCATTCGCACCGGGAGTGGGGGGGAGCGCGGCAATGCGGCGGGATGGGCTCCCGCCGCGGGCCTCGGGCTCCGCTGCCCGGCAGAACGGGGCAGGTAGAGTGGGGCAGGCCTGGCGAGGAGCCGGGGAGCCTCCCCCCCGGGCTCGCCGCGGGTGGGCGCTGCGGAGCCGGCCGCTCGCCCTGGGGAGAGGGGCGTGCGGGGCCGGGTGGCAGCGCGACCCCCGGCCGGGCCGGGTCAGGCCGCCCCTCCGCGCCTCGGGGCCGTGCGGCGGCCTGGCCGCCCCGCGGGCTCCCGGCCGTGGGCATGCCTGAGGGGAGGCGGCTCCCCTCAGCCGCTCGGGGTCCCCAGCCCCCGGGCGTTCGGTGGGTCGCGGTTCCCCGCGGGCCGGGCCCTGAGGCGAGGCTGGGCTACCTTATGTAACGGGCGCCTCTGCCCGCCCCGCTCCTGGAGGAGCCAGAAAGAAGAAAAAATAGGCAGAAAAGAAAAGAATAAAAGCGCTATGCTGTGCTTTTATGTATTGGGAGGCACTGGAAAACTGTTTCTTTATCAGCCAAGTTCCTTGTGGCATCCTTCAGATCTTGATATTCATTTTTACACAGCGTAATCTTGTTTACAGGGTTCTTTTTTCTTGGTTAATATGGTTGGGGAATATTTTATGTGTCCAAAAGCTTAATAGAGAATATAATTTCCATTCCTATCCTTACATAAATTAAAGCGCTTGTACTCAATAATTCAAAATATGCTCGTTTTGGTTTTTCATTGGAAACTTCCAGAAGTTTTTTGTAATTTTAATTGTCCTAGCAGCAGTGTTAGGTACCCTAATTGATAAACCACAAATGGAAGAAAAACGTACATTATGCAATACAGAGACAAATAATACCATAGATGTATCTTTGGCTTTTTTTCTCCTCCAGCATTCTGGGTTTCAAGTTCTCATTAAGTAAAAATTAGTTTAATAGTCTCCTAGTTCTTATCTGTACACAGTAACATCACCGCAAGTGGCATACTCAAAAGAAACTAAGAATAAGAGGAACACAGGGAGAACATGCTGAGCGATATTGTACATCCACATTATCCCTTTTCACTGTAATAGGCTAAGTTGGTGCGCTGCTTAACGCCCTGGGTTTAGTTTACTTTCACTTTATTGTACCCTCAGGCACTTTTTCTCCAGCACCAGCATAGTGCGTTCCCCGCCCCACCCCCAGCATTAGGAGCAGTGCTGGTCCAGTGTCTGTTTGAAAAGAAAGCCACTGGCTGAAAGTTGTCTGAACCTGAGCTTGTTCTGCTAACGTGCCTTTGTCGCCTTGTTGAGTGACCTATGTGAGGTTGCAATATTAAGACACTTCTGAACGAATATTTTCATCTGTAATAGTGTTTCTGTTAAGAAATAAAAAGTAACAATTTGAATAAATGCCAAAATACCTGTGTTACTTGAAAGATCAGAGAAATCAAGCTATCCTCCCTAATTCTCAGGTTTACTGCACTTTAAAAACAAGGTGGTGGTGTTTTGTCTTTTCTTTGAAGGAACCATGCCTTTGAGGAGGTGGAGTTACTTTTCTTTTTCTGTGTCTACTAAACTGTAGTCATCATACCACATGCTTAGGGTGGTAATAATATGAAAATAAACTACATTCTTGTCAGAGCTCTGAAGTTATTTTCATTTCAAATTCAAAACCTCAGCCTTGCCCATAGCATGAGTTTGATCTCCCCATATCTTTTCTTAGTATTTTTTTTAAAGCCTAGTTTAGAAATAATAATTTAGAAATCTGTTTAGCAATACCTAGGTTAGGTGTTGATAGTTATTTGTTTAATGTTATGGTTTATTTATGTGTTTTATTGAAAGTCTCTTAAGTGATTCTCATTTTAGTACATGTAATTAGTCAGAGAGGTATTTCAGCTCCCTTAAAGTTAACAGGGGCTTTTATATATGGTAGTGCAAGAAGACAGTAATGGGACACTGTCTTATGATCTACTTTGAGTAGACCAAAGTGGTCATCACACAAATAATTTCAAGGTGGAGAGCTTGTTTGGGTCAGTTACCTGCTGAGATGACACATAGAACTTCTAAAGGTTTTGAGATCATAGCTCGGTCTTTCACTCTGTTCTAATTACCCCAAATCTTTGGGTAATACAAAAATTTCGAAAACCACACTGATTTTGATTTCACCCTGTTAGTCTTACATTTTTCCATTTGATTCTTCTGCTAACTTCTAGCAGAAGGTGGAGGAGGATGGTATGCCTGGCTGCCTTCTTCCATTAAAACTGCTGGGGGGCACAAGGCCATTGCCTCTTCACCTGTGTTTTTTTTTGTTTTAAGAAGAGGGTGTTTTCTTAAACACACCTCAATTTCACTTCTTCGTTTCCTATATACAGAGCTCATTCAAAAGTGCAATGTTTCTCTTCAGTTAATCAGAATATGTACATTGGCAGCTGTGTCTCACATATTGTAACTTTGTGTCTCTTGCTTTTCCTTGCGCTTATTGTTTCTTCTTCCTGGATTTCCTGTGAAGGCAGCTCTCTCCACAGAAGTGTGATAAAATAACACTTCTTATTTCCCCAGAGGTTTTGACATGCATTTCATGGAAAGCTTCATTTTAGTCTCATGGTACCAGGGATAAACTAATTTGTAGGAGCTTAAAAAGAATGACACGTGTGAAAATACTGGGTAATTGATGTTATTTGAGACTATTGCTTAAAGTACAGTAACAAGAAAAGCTGAGTGAACCATAATATCTGCAATATAAGATGAGATTCATTAAGCAAATGATTATAAAGCAGACTAACTAAGAATGCTGGGTGCTGTAGTGGAGGGCTTGGGCGCCTGAGACTGTGCAGCACAAGTGTTCATTGAAGTCTGCTGGGACTGGAGATCTGTCCAACAGCCTCAACAGACACGGCATCAGGCCCCTAATGCAAAAACAGTATGTGGTAGTTGCTGGTGATAAATGTATCCTTCTGCACCCACAACCATTTCATTAACCTTTAATGCGTGGTTCCTCGCACATCGAGCTAGTGCCTTCCAGCTTGCACATCAGTCTGCACTGAGAGAAATGTGGTCATCCATTTAGTAAAATCTGATAACAAATAGATAAAACTGTCAGATGAGCTGAGAGCGCTTCATGCAGAGTGATTTAGTTAATTTCTGTCAGTGTATTTTTGGTATAGTGGACCTACTTTTTCCCTTGAGTGGTGTCTGTCCAGTGCCCTTTTTATGTTGTACTACTAGTGATCATGCACAAAAAGCAGTGCAATGTTAAAAGGGCATTGGCCAGCAATACTATCTACGTTACTCATTCTTCTTGTTAGTATTATAGTCACAAGTCAAAAGTCACTTCTGAGACCAGAAGGTGATTTGCAAAACAACTGTAAAATGGGATTGCCACTAATTTTTTTTTTTTTTGCACTCATTGTCTTCCAGTCCTTTGCCAAGGAGAAATGTTAACTGGTCTTTTAATGACAAATGCCAGTATCTCTCTTAAAAATAAGTGCCTTGCAAAGAGGAAAGAACACAGTACAGTTTTCTTATTTCCTACAGTGTGTTCCAGAGAAATGTTACAGGTGTGGAGTTGACTCAGGTTGTTGCTCTGTGTGCATCAGCAATCACCCATCCCATTCTTGTTTCTTTGCATTTTGTTGTTAAGAATCTTAGCGCCTTCAAACCCTCAGAGTTCTCAAACTTTTTTATATGAAGTTACAGTTTGATGAAAAAGTAAAACCTTTATTGAGATTTATGAAATACCTCCCCACTCTGATGGTGCTCTGACACCCATGTGGTGTAACCCCAGTGGTAATGTACCTCCACAACGTTGGGAAATGAGCGTGTGTTTAAGTGCATTTTAAAGTGATTCAGCACTTGCAAATGAGAAGAATAAGCCCTGGTGTCCAGAAAATATTCCCTGTAATGTAGTTTGAGAACATCTGTCTGATAGCAGTTTAGAATCTCTGCTTGCCATGAGTCAAATCTAAGAAATAAATACATTTGGAAGTGTAGTTTGGAATTAAAAGAGCACCAAAATGTTTGGAATTTAATTTCTGACAAATCTGTTAAGCATTTCGTTGGGTGTTTTTCTCCTCCCCCTCCCCCCCACTCCCGGTCAGTGGAATGACAGGGATTATAAGTATTAACAATGTCTTGAAATATGTGAGTTCATGTGTGTCTGTATTAGGGCTTGGTGAACATTAACCTTATCCAATTCTCCACGATCCACAGAAACCACTGTCTGATTTGACCTGTTTTTTCCGATACATATTTTGAGTGTATTGATTACTTGTACAGAATTCTTGCTGCTAACGAATGCTCTGACTTTATTGCACTACTGTACTTTACAGCTAGCAGTGCAATAGTATTGTCAAAGCATCTGAAAGCAGAGTACGCAGCAATGGCTTGAGTCTTGCCCCACAGTTTCTAAGATTTTCTGCTAAGCCTGTGAGTAAATCACAAATTTACATTTTGAAAACGGCATTTTCTGTGACTGTTGTACAATACTCATCATACGAATGCTCCTAATCTATAACGTTAAGGTGAGATTTTTGCCGGTGTATGTTTCCTGAAATGCAGCAAGAAATAAATAGTTATAAAATGAAGGAAAAATGGACTGTAATGGAGGAACATATGGCAGCGCTTATAAACATGCTTTGAAATTGCTGATAATAAATTTTGTTTCTTTTAGAGTTAGTATACTTTCAGGAGAAAGCAGTGATACTGAGCTGTGTTAATATTTTCATTAAGCGCAAATCTTAAATAGCCACAGGATGGGTAAGCATTCAGCTTCACATCCAGTTTTTAATGCCTTGATTCATAGTAGTAGCATGGTGTTAGTGGCTTGCTGTTGTTCTGTAAATCTCAAATTATCAGTATTGAGTATTTTGGGAATGGAGCTTCATGGTTAATTTTGAAAGCCACCCCTATCCTTTGTCTTCTTTCCCAAAAGATCAATCAAATGGAGAGGCTGGAAAAAAGCAAAAAATTATCATTTTGCAGTGCCTGCCTTTAGAAATGAAACCTAAAAACATTTGCTAGTGAGGTAGAACAGAAACAATTGAGCAGTTAGGGGAAAAAAAAATCCCACATGAACTCTTTACGAATGCATAGTATAATAAAACCAATTTTATTCTTGCATTTTATCACAGCTGGTTTCTGGGGTAGATGTGGGAAGGACTTTTGTTGGGCAGATGGTAAGTTATGGACTAATGGGTAAAAGCTTGCCCTTTGATTTATAGATACTCAAGGTCTTTACTAGATTTATTTTCCTTTTCTTAAGCTATTATTTGAAATTTTACTGAAGGATGAGACATCATACATTTTCACTACATCAGTAAGGGGATTTTACTTCTAGAATACTTTGGATCGAACACTGTTCCTTTAGGCTAGCTGGAGTTCCAGAGCCTCGAAGGTATTAATGGCAGTTCCTGAAGGTGGATCCCAAGGCTGATGTTTAAAACATAAACATCCTCTTAGTATCCAGGCCTGACGACGTGCTACATCCACAGACTACTGAAGTTTGTTGGTTTAGCTACCCTTTTAACACTGCCAGTTAGTACTTTGGGATACAGTTAACAAACACAGCCTTATTTTGATCCTTAAAAAAGTTGTAATGGTTACTGCAGGGTTAGTCAAGTAAGTTCCAAAACACGATTTTAACTTGCTTTCTTCACTGTCTCTTCTGTGACTTTAAAATCACCAAATTATTATGTTAAAAAATTCATGAGTTGTTTGTGAACTGGGAAAACTGCCTTTCTTTAAAGCAGAAGTCCTTAATAGATATTAAAATTGCAGGCTAAAATTAATTAAGTAATAATGCTATCAGCAGACTGTTTTACAAGGCAATTAGATAATTCTCTGGTGGCTTATTTATCCCAAGGAAAGAAATATGATGTCATCAATTTATTATCTATTTGTCAGTCTGGTTTATTGCAGAATAATAAAATGTATTACGGGTATTATAACCATCTGAGAGAATGCATTTCTAATATAATTTATAATAAAATCTCTGTTAATATGCTTGGATCCTGAACACTTATAATTTCTGCTGTGTAAATAACTGAGTATTACAGTTTTGCTAACAGAACTTCTAATGTTTGAAAAGAAGAGCAACTAGCCAAGAAAAAGCTCTAAAAATTGATGGAAGATACATTAATATCTCAGGAGAAAAAAAATCACCAATGAAGATCGGTTTAAAAAAAGATGCATGTTCTTTTCTATTGATACAAGTTACCACTTTGAAGTACCACTTAAAAACTTCATCTGGAGAGATTTGGCATTACAAGGGCATATAACATAGGAAGAGATGGAAATGTTTTCATGTATTTTGGGGAGCTGCATGGAAAAGGTACTAATGGCAAGATTCAGAGAGAACAATTGGGTAATTTGGGTTAGACAAATGGAAAGAGGGTCAAATTAATAAAGTGTGTGTGTGTGTGTGTGTGCGCGCGCTTACACACACATGTAGTTTTCACATGTGAGAGAAAAATGCTTCTGTTAACTCTGAAAGATTCTTGCTTTCTATTTTTCAGGCTCGGTGTGTGCCAGCATAATTGGCAAACATTAGTTAATGGAATAGATTGGAGGAATAGAAACTTACTCTGACAGTACATGAGCCTTTAAAACAGAGGCATCTGGCTTCTGCTTTCCTGAAATACAGGAAAGGCAAATGGTTGGGGTTTGTCTGCAATTTTTGTTTTTTAATATACTGTGGCTGACCTTAAATATTTTAGTTCCAGAAGGCAGAATCTGATCTGGATTATATTCAAAACAGACTGGAGTTTGAACTAATGAAAAATCTTCCTGATAATCCAGCAGCAGAGGTAGTATTTTCAGATAAAATTAATAGATTTTATTGTATTTTGCATGAAGTTGGTAATAAATGGGTAATTTTATTTAATCCTAAAATACATGTGGCTGTTCTTTTGTCTGGCAGTTAGGTTTTATTATTATGAAGTATTTATTGCATTGTGTATCAAGGTAACTGGTCTAATATGAATTCAGTACAGAATTCAATACAACAAAACCCCCTTGATTTCTTGCTATAGTGCAATTTTCCTATGTTCTGCTCTGAGAAATGAGTAGTACTTTTAAGAGACACATTCTGATTTGAGCTAACACACACCCTTACTCTGAAATCAAAGATAAACCTGCTAATAAGCAGTGACTAAATTCAGATTTGGGGCAGAGGTGAAAGGAAGAGGAAAACAATAAATGGCATCATGTAAAGGATTTTATAAATAAGTCCTTGTCTCCATGTATATTGTAATGTGTAGTGGAAAAATAATATTTTTAGTTAAAAGTCTGTAATTTATTCCAACTCAGAAAAGCCATTAAAATGCATCAACACAACAAATTCATCCTCTATTTGTTGTGGGACCACAGAGTTATGCTGTTTTATTAACACCATCATTTTGCCTTATGAAAAATTAAATGTATAGGTGAAACAGATGGTCACAGCTACACTTTTCATTGTAAAGGGTCATTTCATGTCGTATTTTAGTGGCTCTAACGCCTAAAATTTTCATTGTTATATGGCCACATTAATTTTCTTTTCTTATATAGTTTAAATGCACTTTTATTTTCTACACAGGAAAATCCAGCTGCTGTTTTGGATGAAATCTCAGTGGTGAAATCCCGTTATAAAATGTTATGTATGCAGCTGAAGAAATTTTCCATAGAGCAGAAAGAATCCATGAAGGGCATCCGTGCTGCTCTAGAGAACACAATGAAGGTGGTTCAGACGTTACAGCAACAAGCTGATCTTGAGGTAGTATCTCCATTTTAATCACTTGGGTCTCACTTCAGTAAATGAACATGTATTTGTGTAGCCTTTACGTAGATGTGAGTAGTTGCATTGAAAACTGTTATATGTGAAAGCTTTGAAGACTCGGAAGATAAGAAGACCATTTACCAGAAGAAATGTTTGCAAGATGGGAGCTCTTGTAAATCATAAGCCTGATTTATCACTCAACAGTTGAGCTAGGGGTGTTCTGGTTTGCGGTTGGATACCATAATAGTGTGAATAGTGTGACACGTTTTAATAGTTTCATAGAAATTGATGCCTCTGTCCACAGCTGTGTCGCAGTTCTACACTGACATTTTTTAAAAGTAGCAACCTTAAAGAAATTAGAAAGTGAAACTAATTTTAAAAAGCAAAAAAGCTTTTGAATGCCAAATACATTTTCACGGTCTAGAGTAAGTTAAAAACAACGCATTCTAACATATGTGATGGAACTGCTATTAGTATATATTAGTGCAAAAAAGTAAGTTTTTCTCAGTGTGATAGTGCTTATCTATTAAAAAACCCAAAAACAGCCAACGCATTTTTGTAAGTGGTCTTCAGACACTGCTTCATTACAGTTTTGAAGAGGTTGTGAAAGCATTAATTTTGTCCTCTTACAAATAAGGCGATTTAGATAAAAAAAAGCCGATTGATAGTCTAGTGGCAAAGACAGAAGTGGTGTGACTAAACCGTATTCCCAGATCTTGGCTCTCACTTCAGTGTTCTAATGACAGTCCCCCAAGATTACGTTTAATCTGTCAACAGCTCTTGACAAGTTCCTGGTAAGTCTTTATAGATAGGATGTACTGTATAATGATTTAAAAGACAGTCGTTATAGGTCACAGAAAGGAAAAAATATTTTCTTTCCCTATGGTCTAAGGATATGCTGCCAAGAATAACTTTGTATTTGGATTTTGTTAAAGTTGAAGACTTGTCCCTTGAGTTATATTTAGACTTTTAGATAAAGATTTTCTTGTACTTTGTATATGTCCTAAACCAAAGATGGATTGAACTGTTGTGGAGAAATGTTAAGTCTTTAAGTGAAATACTTATTTTTATTGAATAGTCTATCTTCTTTCTGTTGAATCATTTATACTATTGATGTTAAAGGAATATTATGGTTGGATTTTTCAGAAACGCTTTGCTTGTAGATTGGCTTTCATTTGAAGGAAAGTAGGAGTCTACTGTTAGTTTCCATGAGAAAAGGGCTACACAAACATGGAGTTCTTCTGTAAATATCGTCACCCTAGGAACTGAAAGTATCAGAGTTCTCTCTGTTTGTTTTCCTTTTCTAGTGCCTACCTCTGTCACAAGAACAGACTGCAGCACAGCAGTTAACCTGCCTAACTGTTGAAGAAATGGAATCACAAGTGGAAGAGGCCATTAGGCCACAGAGTGTCAGTATTCCAGAAACCATTAATCCTGAGTATAGCTCAGCTGAAGCTTGCATTTACAGAGCACTCGCAAAAATCATTAATTTAACAGTATACATTTTTTAACCTTTTTCTGCCAGACCTGATGTTTGATGCCCTGCTTCACTAAAGGGTTTGCTTTTGTCTTACAGGGCAGCGCTGAGTATTTCACGGATGAAGAAAATGATTATGAAAGCCACTGACTCAATAACACAAATCTTGAAAGAACTTGCTATTGTGGAACTTGACAAACAAGGAAATGTTAAATTAGTTGTGTAAATGAAAGCTCAGTCCATTCTCATTTGAAACACAAGCATCTTGGTCATAGCTCCTGGGTTACTCACAGGCAAGTATTTCTGTGGTGTCCAGGAGCTGGAAAGCTGTTAACGTTTCTGTATACAAATTCTACTTGTAATACTTAAAATTGGAGGGTTAAAAACCATTGAGGTGTTGATTATTGTATCTTGGATGTTGTAGTTGATGCATTTTTGAAGAGTATTGATAGCCACGTGACATTTCCATATTCTTGCTTACGTTCCTGAGTGGGTTTTTAAGACCAATAACCCAAGCCACTTAATTGTACTTACATTCCTGAATAAATGATGAAAGCTAAGGAGATGAGACCATAGATTTATTGTGCTTTTATTTATGTAACTCCTGACCCTGAGCCCTGCCCTAACCCCTGAACCTGGTCCCTGACCCTTTTAATGTTCCTTTGATGTGAACTGTCTTGTGGGGTTTTTTTGTGGGTTTTTACAGTCCAGAAAAATTGCAGACCCACAGGATGGCCAAGGTCAGGAGGGGCCCCTGGAGATTGCCTAGTCCAAGCCCCTGCTCAGAGCAGTGCCAGCTGCAGCAGGTTGCTCAGGGCAGTGTCCTGAAAAAAGTCCAAGAATAAGAGTTTATAACCTCTGTTACAGTGTTTGACCGCCCTCATAGTAAAAAAAAACTAGACCCCACAAAAAAGGGCTATTTTTCTTATGTATAATGCTTTTATGTTTACTTCAGCCTAGTTTGAGAGAGCAATACCAATTTTATTAAGTTCCCTTGCTTTTTTTTTTTGTGAAAAATGATGGCTGCCAAAGGAAGGAAATTTAAATTACTGCCCTTGGGAAGGGAAAAGCTGATTTCTGAACTCACCCATGAACTGGTTGGTTTCTTTAAGTCTGTTGGGACGAGGAACAGGTTGTACATCAAAGAAGAAAGGGGAATAAAGAACAGATATGCCTTGATTTTATGATGTCTGCTGCCAAGTGTGCCCCTTTTACCTACAAGGTTGCTGTCACTTCACAAACTGAGCTGGTACTTAAGCATTTAGACTTAATCACATTGATCCACGTTCAATAGGGGACTTGATCCTCACTCCCACTGCCTTGAACAATCTTAAGTATTCAATTTATTGGTGAAATCTGGCTGAAATAATTACAGATGCCTGTTAGTGGGCAAGCAGCGCAGGAGCGATCGCACCGCACGCTGCCCAGCCGCAACAGCGGCCTGGCGGGCCGGTACCGTGCCCGTGGCTGACCCCGGGCGGGGTGTGGAAGCACCCCCGAGCTCAGCCGGGGTGCGCGGCCATGCTTCCACCGTGCCACCGGCACCGAGCAACCGGCGCAGGCCTTGGAACCCAGCGGCCGGCAGCTCCCCGCGGGAAGCGACCGCGTCCCTCGCGTTACTCAGCGCTCAGCAACGACGGCGGGGAGCCGCGCTCCGGCTGCCCTGCGGGGCTCCCAGCTCGGCACCTCTGGCCGCTTCCCGGGCCGGCAGTGCCGGTAGCGGCGCCCCGTTCCCCGCCGGCCGCGGCTCCCCTCAGCGCCGGCCGGGCCGCGGCGGGGGCTCCCGCGCGCTGGCGAGCGCCCCCTGCGGGCGCGGCGGGCGCCCTGGCGCATGCGCGGTGCGGCGGTGCAGCCCCGGCGGCCGCAGGGCGGGCTGGCGGAGGGCGGGGCCACGGCGCTCCCCGCGAACATGGCCGGGCGGCTGCGGGGGGCGCGGCCGCTGCCCGGCGGCCCCTAAACCCCCTTCCCCGCGCCTCCACTTCTCCCCCCCCGGGCCGTGTGGTAGGGAGACGGGCCGGGGAGAGCCTCCCCCGCCGCCGTGAGCCGCGGCCATGGACGAGCAGAGCGTGGAGGTGAGCGGCTGGGCGGCGGTTGCGCTCGCGCTCCCTCAGGGAGGCGGGCGGCGCGCGGGCAGCGCTGTTCCCCGGGCGCGCATCCCTGAGGCGGCGGCGGGCGGCACCTTCTCCTCAGCGGGAGCCCGGGGCAGGGCCGGGGGAGGGCTGGCCGCCTCCGCGGGGTGCGCGCCAGGTCCCTCTGCCTTGTGTGAGGGGAAGGAGGCCGAGCGGTGGGCGGCCCGAGAGGCGGTAAACAGATGGCAGCTCTGCGGTGGGCAGGGATGCGCATGGCACCGAGCTGGGCTCGCCTCAGCGCTGCTGAGCTGAGGGAAGGCGGCAGGGTGTAGAGAGGTGGCGTTTCTAGGTGGCACGCAGGGGACCTTACGGGGTCAGGGTTGGAAAATAAACTGGTGGAACATCGGAGGTGCCTGTTCTGGAGGTGGATGGAGGCCTGGCGCTGACAGAACCTGCCTCGGCGTGTGTGGAGGCCCAGTATTTAGTGGTGTCTGCAAGCTGGGCAGCTTTCATGCACCGCTGCGGTCAGTGTTAGAAGAGATGAATGTAGAAGACCCATGTGCCATAACTCCCTGTAAATGCATGTGTTGCGTTTTAATGGTTTGCAACCATTAAAGACGACCAGAATGTATGGGAGGTACTGTGGTATCTGTACGTTGAAGGTATGCCTGGCTTTTGTGTTGATTTGTAATTTCAGCTCTGGCAGGGGGAAAGTTAGCCCATCTGAAGAATCCTTCCAAGTTCCATGGTTAAAGCCAGAATGGGGTCTAGCTTCTGTATAATACAGAATGTAAACTTCTTTGTCAGTGAGAAAATCTTACCAATAGGGAAAGCAAAGATTGCCTGACATTTCAAAGTACCATTCCCAACATTCTGAGAATGGAGGGAGATGAGGTGGTTGTATTAAAGAACAAAATGCTTCTCTCTTCGAATGGGCACAGGAAAAAAAAAAGTTAAATTACATTTTTATGACCTAAGATTGATTAAATGGTGCGTGAGTGTAGAAATTGTGGAGCTAGTGCTAATGGTAGGCCTTAAAAGAATGTAAATCTTAAAAAAAAGTCAAAAAAATGCCCCATCTGGCTCAAGCCTTGTCATTAGCATTCTGTATAACACCTACATGCACTTACCATGCTTTTGAATTGGTTTAGTGCAGGTGCATTGACACTCACGGGTTCAGAACCTGCAGGTGCAGCACGGTTTCTTCTGGCAACTGTTCAATCCTGTGTCAACAGAAGTAGGAATAATGCCTTGGCTACAGAAAGGCCCACTTAGCCTAACAAAGAGACTGTTCCTTGAAGAAGGAGAATAGCATTGTAAAATGGGTGCTGAGAGCTGGTGGTGTAGGAGAAAGTGGGGAAGAGAGCCATGGTGTTTGACTTAGGATCTTGCTTAGAGATGCGCTCTCTGTAGCTGTTTGGAATGCAACTGCGTTTATGAAACCTGGCACTCTGCCTGGAAAGTAAGTGCAGCTCTGATATGTTTGAAGTGTGTGGCTTAACAATAGCGATAATCTACCCTTTGCAGAGCATTGCTGAAGTATTCCGATGTTTTATTTGTATGGAGAAATTGCGTGATGCACGTCTGTGTCCTCATTGCTCCAAGCTGTGCTGTTTCAGTTGTATTCGGGTGAGTTTGCTTACTATGGCTTATTCTTGCAAATGTATGAACTTAAAAACTACTGATCTTCTGAACATGTTCTTGCTGCTTTCTTGCCCCTTTTCCTGGAGTTCCAAGGATTCCTTTTTTTCCTGCTCTGTGCTCTTTAGTTTCCCTTTCAAAATCTTTTACAACACCCTGAGGAAAAACTAGGCAGGCTGTGCATTGCATTCAGTAGTGCTAATTATAGGGACTATCTAGAATAATTGCTTTTAAGAAGCAGACATTTAATGATCCTCCCTTTAACATCTTTTGAGAGTCAGTGATGCCTGTATGGAAGACAGAAGTTGGGACGGGAATCAAATGCTGACTTCACGTCTGTCATTATGGAGCACTAGAAGGTCATGACATCACCTCTTGTCACCTTGGAAGCGTTTTAAAATGCTTACCAAACTAGTATGGCATGACCAGATATGGGCTAAATCTTTGTCGAGGGAGTCTGGTATAACAGGCTGAAGCAGCAGCTGAACCTCAGTTCATTTATTAAGGTCATGGTTACCAATGTGTAACACTTCAGTCCCCAGTCCAGGCACTGTTACGCATTAGCGTAGTGGGAGAGAGGGTTCAGCTGAGGTTTCAGACCTCCAGTAGTATTTCCAGAATTTGGAACAGACAGTTATCATTCACTTTGAAAGCTTTGACAAGAACCATAGGTGAAGGATTCGTGTTGCATATTAAGAGTGTTAGATGACATATTGTTGAGGGGTGGTGAGAGATTATTCATGAGAATCTTCAGTGAGCTGACAAATATAAGCCTTTCAGCTGCTGAGCTTTTATTTTACACTTGTAAGTTGTAGTGGGCAGGTGAAGTTCTTTCCTCAGCTGCTTGTCTTCAGAGCTTTCTGGAAGAGAAACATTCAGAGGGTCCTTGTGGATTTGATCATTGAACTGCAGGTATCTAGCCTGTGTATAAATAGCTCGAGAGGAAGACAGAAGTTACCTTGAAGACTAGTAATTTAGACTCTAAGAAATGTGCTGCTTGTATCTTTTGCTTTCTGTTGTTGAAACATGCTCTTTAGCCCATGACTGCGGGGATCTGTGCCAGGTGTGTGGCTTCTAATGGAATATCTGGTACCTCCGATTTCTCTGTATAATTTTAACTGAAGTGCCTTTGACATTTAAAGTAGTTGCTTTGTTACTAAGATACAAATAGCAGCATCTTCTGTGTCTAAATGATTGAGCAGTTAAATTACAAATCTGTAAAAAAGGAAAAAATATGGGAAGGAAGATTGTAATAAAATGAAGTAACTCCTAATTAATGATAGAATGTATGTGCTCGCAGTTTGTTTCTTACAGTGTCTTTAAAAATGTTTTTCCTTTTTCCTTCATAGCGTTGGCTGACTGAACAAAGAGCTCAGTGCCCTCATTGTAGGTAAGGTGTTTTTAATATCAGAAATAAATTATCAGGAATTGGTTGTACTGTCCTGTTATGATTGATCTTTTTTTCACTGCAGGTTGCACTAAATTTGTAAGCTTGATTTTTTTATTTTTTTTTTGAGACCTGCCTGCTCTTACTATAAAGAATTACCGTGGTATAATACTCTAAAATACATCCTAGTTTTGTGACAAGCTAAGTGAGATCTTTGTTTTTCCCGTTACACATGCTGTTCAGTGTATGTAGTTGGTGTAATAGGGTAATTGGATGGTATTCCCCTTAGAACTCCTTGTAGTCCTCTTAGAAGAGTTAGAGAAACCAGAAACTTCAGTTTTCAGACTGAAATGTGTACTTTTTCTATAGCTATAATTTGTGTGACTTAGCTTATGTGTTGCAGATTTGTCTAAGACATAGCTACAGTATTTTAGGTTTTTAATGTGATGCCCCACCCTGTCCCCCCAAGCCCTGGCACCCCTTAGCACTTCTAGTTCTTAGAGTACCTACCAATTCTAGCTCTTGATAGAGCAATAATTGAAAGAGAGCATATTTTTACCCCTAAGGGAAAGGAGGTATTTAAAAACAACTAACCAACAGTTTCTGCAGAACTTTTTTAACATTCAGCTTGTAAAGTATTTGATCAATAGCTCTAAAATGCTTGTAAGGAGAGAAAGATATCTATATTTTACAAAGGTGGTGATTGCAGCACTGTGATGAAGATAGCTGAATAATGGGGGAGGTTGAAGAAGTACTGAGAAATGAAAATTTGCCTAGTGTTACCCAGGAGCCTGTCAAGAGGTCTGGAAATAGTTCTTGAGTTCCCTGTGTAGCTCTTCTGTATGTCACTGTGGGGTGGTTTGTTGCAGTTCCTGCCTTACCCCAGCCCCCCAAAGGAGCAAATAGACTTAAAACATTACTTTCTCTTTTTTTTTTTCTTTCTTTTTTTTTTTTTTTAACTGTCTTTTCTGAAATAACTAGTACAGCTTTGGCTTCTTTGCCTGTGACTTTTCTGGTAGCGTAGAATTGATGAACTGAATTAATTTCAAAGCTCTCTTTTAGCTCCTGGAGCTGAGTTCTTCCTTTAACTCTAGCAATGCTTTTTACAGAGCGCCACTGCAGCTACGAGAGCTCGTAAACTGTCGTTGGGCAGAAGAGGTCACGCAGCAGCTTGATACACTTCAACTGTGCAATCTCACAAAGCATGAAGAAAATGAAAAAGACAAGTAAATGGAGTATTCCTCACATAAAGCATTTTGCAGTTCACTTTATATGAATGGGCTTTTAATTTCAGCTTGTTACTAGAATCATGGAACAAAGCAATAACTTCTCCTTAATCAAAAGCTGAACTGCGCTTGCTGTCTGCCTAGAAGTTGGAATTAATTTCTGTCATATGTAATGGCAGAAGAAAAGCTCTTTGATGTCTCTCTAGAAAACTACCACTAGTTCTAGTTTGACTCAATATAGTTAAAATGAGACGTATTGGAAACATGAAGGGTGGTAATACTTCTTAAGGCTCTTAACCCTTAGTGACCATACATATGAAATAAAAGTCTTCTCTCGATGGCTTGCTCATTTGTCAGTCCCATTCAGACTGTGGGTGCTGATTTGGTATCTCAGCATGTAAAAGCAGAGAAGCTGTTCTGAGAAGATGTCTTTTAGTCCCTTGCGAAAATGTCATTGATAAATTCAGGTTGAGATCAAAGGAAATACGTAAAGTGCCACAGAAAGCACTACTGTTGCTATATCTGTCACATTAGTGCTGTTCATTCTCCTTCCTTGTCTTTGGAGCCTCCTGTATTTTCTGATATATTCTCTTCCTAGGAGCAACTGTCAGGACTTTCTCCGCAGGCTTTTCTCCTGGTTTTATCCTATTACCAGTGGTGTTATGTGTTTTAAGATATATTTTGGAGATCTGGAAGAGAAAAGCGTGAGGAGAAGCACTGAAAGATGGACGGGAACTAAGGATGTGTTCTGTGCCTGCCTCTTCCCTCAGTTCCTGAATCCTAATGGAGGGGGAAGAGAGAAGATCTGGCCTGGTCTGCCTGGTCTGTGCTTGATTTGTTGATTGATGTGCTGTTCCTGAAATTTTAAGAAATTGCAAAGACCAATTTTGTCCAAAAAGCTTATGAGCCATTGCTCTGTGGATACTTTAGGTAGCGTATGATTAGGATTTTAATAATATGAAGTATTAACTTCCAGAATTCTGAGCTTGATTCGTTGATGATATCCTTTATCTGCTGGGTAGAAATTCAGTTTTAGTAATGTACTTCCTCTCTTATCTCTGTGAAGTACTGGCTGAGAGAACACTAAGAGCAATGTTTCTTTTATAAAAGGTTTTTACTGAATCTAAGTGTTCTTCTTGCAAAACTATGCTGATGTCTTGTGCTTTACTCTCGGTATCGGGTAGCAAACCAAGTGAAAATGTTAAATTGAGTTTGCAGGAAATTCATAGTTGTTTCCTATTGATAAGTGTGTTTTCTGTTTAAGGTGTGAAAATCATCATGAAAAGCTTAGTGTTTTCTGCTGGACCTGTAAGAAGTGTATCTGCCACCAGTGCGCGCTTTGGGGAGGGATGGTAAGAAGAGGCTTACTTGCTCATATATGTGCATGTGGTATGCTACAATAAGAGACTGCAGGCGTTATGTTGGACAGCACTTTAGAGAGATAGAAATGCTATGAAACTATTGTTACGGCTATTGAATTGCCATGCAAATACTGTAGTTGTAGGTGTATTTATAATTTAAGGTGGACATTGGTTGTGAAAGGCAATACCTTCTGTTTATAATTAGAGAAGCAAATTGAATTTTTGCTGAAAGGAGGTCAGAATTATGTTCCTTGTTATAGACTTCATGAGATCTTGGACAAACTTAAATGGTAGTGAGAATTGTATGGGCAAAGGAAGAAGTCTTAGAAAATATAGATAACGCTTACGTTATTTAAACATCCTGGCCTGTAATCCCAGATATCTTCAAAGCTGTGTTAGTAGCACAATTCACCATGCTTTTTATTATCCTTTCACTTGTATATTTCAAGGAGAGACTGCTGTTGTTGTTTGGAATATAAGTGGTTAATACTGTGCTGCCTTTGTTTGGAAAGTGTGTTTTAATAATAAGAACAAAAATAAAATAACCCTTCTATCCCTACTTGTTAGAGAATGGCACAGTGAATGAAGCAGTTTATTTTTGGAGGACTGTTGAGACTCCAAATAACTCTTGACAGGAAGCTTTGATGGTATGAAAGCCAAATTCATGACTTCTTATGAAGGGAAGTGAAAGACAGACTTCCTACATACAATCTGCTTTGGAACTTTTCCAAGATGAGTGATACACTAGGAGGCTTTCTTCCCCTCTCAGTAATTTAATAGGAGTGGAATGAAATTAAAATGAGATGCTTTATTATCCTCCACCTCCGCCCACCCCTTTTTCTTTTTTAACAGCATGGAGGACATACTTTTAAGCCACTGGCAGAAATCTATGAGCAACATGTCACAAAAGTAAACGAAGAAGTGGCAAAGCTGAGGCGAAGACTCATGGAATTGATCAGTTTGGTGCAAGAAGTGGTAAGAAATCGATCCGAGATAACGTTAAGTTTTCCTGTAGTATGCCATTGTCAAAGGATAACTGTAAGGTGGGAAACAAACACCATTTCAGTTAAAAACACAATGGAAACCATTTCGTGAAAACTCATGAAGTTTTCAGCACCTGTTCAGAAGCTGTTGCTTCTGTGAAGGTAATTGGATTATCCCATAGAGACATGTTCTTACTTTTTAGTTTTTTACACAATGTGGAAAGATCAACCTATTCTCAATACTTGTTTTGTAGTTGCCAGACAGAAAAAGATGTGACTTAGCAAAGGGAGTTTTTCTTTTGGTGTATGCTATTTAAAAGCTAGAGTTAGGCAGTTTTTTGGAAGATGTCTTTTTGTCATCTCTTGTACAAATGCAGTCTGCCATGCTACACAAGTATAAAAATGCTTTATTCTGATGGAGCTTATTTTACTTGCTTTAGGAGAATAAACTAAAGGTATATATGAGCTTACAGGATAGGCTGTAAAGCAGCTGACCAGTTCAAGGTTTGAACTCTGTACCTCCTTGTTCTTCCCCATAGGGGTAAATGTGTTAGACATCCAAGCATCAACATGTTCAGCTTTGGCAGTTTCAGTGGGGGTTCCAACAATACAGTACAGTTTCTTGTATTCTGGGAAGGGTTATTTTTGTGTTCAGCTGAATGCTATTACATTTATAGTGTAGTCTTTGTACAAATAAAATAAGGTTTCTTTAAACAAGTTTCTGTATGTTTTTTGTCTGTGCTGTATTCAGGTAGGTGTTTGCCACATGCAGTGGTAGGTTAGCTCTGCTTCAGCTCACATGTCACTGTTTTATCACCAAGTTGGTTATGGTGCTGCTGAAGTTACAGAAGAGAAACTGGCAGTTGAATTTACAAATTTTGATACTAAAGAATCCCCATATGACAAATCTAAATGTACTGAGGGAATGTTGCTCAAGTTTACTGTTAACCTTTGGTTACCCACCAGAGGGCATGCGTATGTATTCAGTGAAAGTCAAAGGATATTTACAACTGGCAACAGGAATAGCCTGTGATACAGCTCATCTAAAAACACATTCCTGTTTTCTTGTTCTGAACATGCAAGCTTCAGTAAGACCAGGATTTTAAAAATTTTTTTCCTCATAGAAAAACAGGGCCGGAGGGGACTCTAGGGAGGCCTAGGCATTTCTGGGATCTGAGGGGGTGGAGTCAACATGTAAATGAGTGAAAAGTGCAAAAGTGTGAAGGCTTTGTTTTTGTGCTTGTTTTTTCGTGAATGCTGTTTTAGGAGAGGAATGTGGAGGCAGTGCGTAGTGCGAAGGATGAGCGAGTTCGGGAAATCAGGAATGCAGTGGAGATGATGATTGCCCGGTTAGACACTCAGCTGAAGAATAAGCTTATAACGTTAATGGGTAGGTATTTGCCTGACCTGTTACGAGTAGGTGCAATATATTAACAATGTGTAAATCTATTAAGAAACTTTCTTGCCCTGGGAGTATGGCTGCTTACACACTTTGTGGTGTTAACCAGGTTAACTGCTGACAGAAAACTTGCAGTTACAGCAAAGCTTTCAGGTAATTACGCAGTTACTGTGATACAGTTCTAAGTTGTTAGACATAATCTGGTTATGTTCTCTTAGAAACTCCTGTATAATAACTTGGAGAACATTCCCATTTAATTATAAGATGTGTACTACCTTTCACCTAAGGTGTTTTTACACCATTATTTGTGTTAGCCAAGAAGTTGATCTTTGTAATTTGCCATGTTTGTAATATATATTCCTTTTAATGTAATTTTAAAAAATTAGAAGCCTCCATGTGATGTCTGGTGGAGAACAGTTCAGATCCATAGATACAGGCAGCCTTGTCTGCAAATGAAGAACATGGCATCTGTAATCAGAGCTGCTAATTTGGTTCCTGGTGCTTTTGCTAACCGGGGACAGGTCACTAGCTGTCTTTTGGTATAAAGAGGTGAGAAGGCAGGTGGTACACTTGACAGATAGGGAAGCTTATAGAAGCAACACTGCTGAGAAGTGTAGCTTTCAGTGAGAAGGACCAAATATTCCTCAGCTGGCTATAATTTTGTGCATGCTTTACTCAGCTGATTTTGCATCTGTGCCGTGGTTATTCCATGTGTGCTTTCGTTTCTGAAATGCACTGATAGGAGCACACACTAAATGTGACATCATGGAATACTGGTTTCTTTAGAAGCTCTTGAAATGTTGCATTTACAGCCTTAGTTTTGCAAGGTATACAACCAGTAGATCAAAGTACACAGACAAAATATGCTTGACCTTGTATCTGTGTACTTGTCTGGGAATTAAAAGTAAGGCAATAAAATAGCTGTGCTGGAAATGTATTTCTGATGCTTGAAATCTTCACACACCCTGTCTCCCTGCCACCCAGCCAAAGAAAACATGAAATGTTCATGCTTGGAAAATGTCCTTAGCTTTGATCATGCTTGCGTTTATTCCCTTAGCTCATTTCCATTATAAACAAAACAACATAATAAATGTATATTAGCTATCTTTCAAGTTTCAAATTCATGTCAGTACTTTAAAATGTTTGCGTTAAGTTAAATCCAGGATGTGTACATTCGTACATATTTTGTACCTATATCAAATACAGTAAGCGCTCACAAGATCTGTTTTGGTGTATACTGATTAAAGATCAGTGTTAAAGCTGTGGTAGAATGGCTTAATTATTTGTATGTACAGGTTAATATTTTGCCCATGTAACACCTTTTTCCTAACAACTGCCAAATGCTCTTCAGGTATGCAATATATGATGGAGTCAAAGCAAATCCCCATGATGGAAAAGAGACAAGTGTGACTTAGATTTTTATTCTTTCTTGTTGTGGTCTTGATGCTAGTTGAAATGTACAAATGCATTTAAACATCGTTTGTTCTTTTTTATAAAGAAAACACTTCAACATCAAAGTCAAGAGAAATGGTGGCTTTTAGGAGAAAAGTGTCAGCTAGTATAAAAGAGAGCGTGAGAATGTGTGGATGAGAGCAAATTCAGTGAAGTCAGACCTGCTTTTTTGTCCAAAAAAGCACACCAAAACAGCAAACCTGCCATTTCTGGGACACAGAATGTTTCATTACTGCCTTAATCTCAAGTGAGTTGTTCACTACAGCTCTAATTAAAAACACAGGCTTGCTTTTAAAATGCTTTCTCAATCAACCTTGGTATATTTAGAAATCCTTTACCTTAGTAGGTTCTAGGGCAGCATCCAGGTAAAAAAAAAAAAAAAGAAAAAGCTCTGTTTCTTAAAATCCAGTGAGTATGTCTTTTTTATTATTACTTTCTTTAAACTTCTTGTTTTTTCTTTAAACAGGTCAAAAGACATCACTTACTCAAGAAACTGAGCTTCTGGAATCCCTGCTTCAAGAAGTAGAACATCAGGTGATTATGAAAAGAGCTGAAATGTTGTGTTACATGGATCCCTGCTCAGTCAGCCTTTCTCATTATTTTATTTATTCATAAACCATTAATTGATGGATATTTCTGAGGGTATCTTTTCATTTAAGTGACCTTGGGTTGCACATTTTCTTCTTAAAAATAAGTTTGTCTTCTAGAAATGATAAAAGATGTTCTGTTTCTTGAAAAACTACTACAGGAATTAATAGCAATGTCATATAAAACTACTCAGATATGTGTTAGTTTAGGGTAACAGCATTTAGACACTGTGGGTAGTTTCTCTTAGCTCTGCTGCCGCCAACTGTGTATGAAGGGTGGTGGCTATAAATGGATGGAGACTAAACAAAAATGTTCTGTTTCTGTGCTTTTGAAGAAAACTGAACTGGTTCTAGTTATTTTATTCCTGTCCACTTGTCTTTCCAAGAAGATGACATGGTATCACTTTTTTCGTCTTGCTTCTAGCTGTACAAGCTCAGCTTTTGGAAGTGAAATACTCAGGTTCTGCAGAGGTTGATTGTACTTGCCCTGAACAATTTCTACTTGCCCTGAGGACATGGAAGGGTTTTCTTCCTTCAAACATTACTCTATTTACTTTGCCTTTCAGCAGAGTTTGACATTTTAAGTTGGGAAAGGGGGCTAAGCTGCTTTGTGCCTGATACCTCTTGTCCTGTATTCCTTTTTCATTCCCTCCACTGCTTTTGATTCAGTAAGAATGCTAAGCTTTCTCACCTGATCAGTGATTATCATGTTCTCCTTGCACTTAATTATTGCATACCTGTAATGGGATGTCTTAGTTGAAGAATCAATGACATCAGGAGGATGAGTGCTCCTGCATACTCCATCAGCATATCTTTTTATGCCTGTTGAAAGCTGTCTGTGTATTCAGAAATTACTTGTGTTGCAGCCTGAATGAATACCTTCAAATCCTGCATAGCAATGCGTATGCAGCTCTGCAGATCAGCTTCTCTTTTGCAGAAAAAAACCCATTAAAATGCTAACACGCTAGTGTTAGTGAAACATGACCTCTTGTCCCTCCAAATTGGGAGGAAAAGCTTACCAACTAAAAAAATTGAGAGAAGATGCAGACATCTGACAACTGTAGGTCTCTGCTTGAAGTCATCGTGTGTGTCTCTCGAGAGGCTTTGAATTTTGTATTCTTTTTGTGAAAGTAATAGAATTATTTGAAGAACTCGTAGCAAAAATTTGACTTTAAAATGTACACATTAATTTCACTTAAGCCTGACAAAGTTTGAAATGTAAGTCTAAGATATGCTTTTGAAATGTTTAAAGTATAAATAAGAACCAGAGTAGGTTGCCTCCTTTAGTAAAGACATTCAGAAAATACAGTACTAGCTGTTCAAGGAACATCTAAGATTAGATGGTTTTTGGGTTTTGGGTTTTTTTTTCAGGTTTTGAAAAAACCTTTGTTACTACAGTGGTTTTATAAGATATTCTTGAATGAAGTGGGTTGAAGTGGGGTTTTGGGGCTGCTATTTAAGGTAATATAGGCTTTGCTTTGTTGAAATGTGGATGACCAAAACAAAGTTCTACATTTTAGTTATTCCTTTACTGCTGTATTGCCAGGTGCTGGACTATCGAATGTCACAGGAGCTTGTATCGCTGTGTTGTGATATATTTGAGCAAATTACCCAAAGTCTAATTAAGTGTCCTTTCCAGATTGATTTACTTTGTTATTGTTGCCTAAACACAGTAGTAGATGTGACTTGGTATTAATTGGACATATATAAATTAGTTTAACCTAAATGAAGTACATAGTAGTTGCTGTAATTTTAATTGTAGAATTTTGCAGGGTCTTAAATATTCAGGACTCCCCAAATGGACTGCACAAGCTTTGGAGTGAGACAGAATATCTGTTTTGATTTCCTAACAGAAATTTTAGAACACACAACCATCAGCTATCATAGCCAAATCCTTAGTTTTGAGAGCTGACTGTTTCAAGGGAAATAAAACCCAAACAAATGAGGGGAAAAAAACCAACCACAACCAAACAAAAAAAATCCCAACCAAAAAACTCTGAGCTTCATTTTACATTGTGTTGTAGCTAATCTTCTGAAGCTGTGACAAACATGCCATTTATTTGTTTATAAACAAAAAGTCAAAACCTACAGTTTGTACTAAGACATAAGGAATTTTTTTTCTTCTTTGGTTTTTCCCCCCATATAGTTAAGATCATGCAGTAAGAGTGAGTTGATATCCAAAAGTTCAGAGATCCTGATGATGTTCCAGCAGGTTCATCGGAAGCCTATGGCCTCGTTTGTCACTACTCCTGTCCCCCCAGACTTCACAAGGTAAGTACTGCCTTTTCTTTCCGTTGTAGTCTGAATGGGAAAGCCATCTCACAAAGGTTTGTTTTGCTTGTTAAAATAATATTTAAAGTAGCTTAGAGTATCTCTTTCCCATTTTATTGTACCACTATATGGAGGAGGATGTTCCAGTGAGTCTGGGAGGTAGATACGTTCTTATGTACATCAGCCTTTTGTAAAAGTAGGACGGAGAGTACCGCTGCATTTTAACACGAGGGTTTGAAAGGGTGGACGATAGGTGGCTGATGGATAGATTGCTGGAGAGGTTGCCTGATACCGGCCTCTAGCAAAGGAGAGTCATACTTCTCAGCTAAAGTGATTCGGTCTGTTTCTGTGTTAAACCTATTGTCTCTGACTGAATTTGGGTCCAGACTTAGACACTGAAAATTATAAACTGCTTAACTTGCTGCTCGTAGTAACATATGCCGCAAGTAGGCTTTTCTGTTCCAGCAGGGCTTATTTTATGTTTGTAGTCCCTGCTGGGGAGTCAGGACAGTGGGTTCCAGCTGACAGGTTTTTTTCTCTTTTACACTTAGTTTACTGATTTGTCCTTTTTCTCTTATTGGGTCATTCGGTGTATAATTGCAAGGCTCTCATGGGATGTCTCTGCAGGTCACCTTAATTCAGAATATATAGCCAAAATCACTTCATAGCACAGTTCCTCGTAAAGAGAGTGCTGTGAGTGCTGGGTTCTGAGGAAGTCTGGTGAGAGTTTAGGCTAGCTGGCTGAAAAGAATCTCCAAAAAATCAAAAGTAGGAGAAGTCTTAAAGAATTCCTCAAACTTTGTGTTCTTTAGCAAAAATTGGTTTGGCTTGTTTTTAAATGTCATTTCAAAACTATTCTCCTGACGTGTTTTCTGAAAAGGATAGTTAAATGCTTCTGAGGAGAGTTTAAATCTGACTGTTCATTTTCCACTGGCAGTAAGGTACACACCATTTAACCTTTGTGCTTTCAGCCGTACAATAGTTTCATCCTTTCTAGAACTACCAAGGAGTCTTACATTAAAAATTCACTATATGAAGAGATTATTAGCCATCACAGGTAAAAGGGCAAATCCTCTTAAATGCTTTCAGTTGCTCTTCCCTTCTTAACATACTTGTTTTACTGTGTGATATCACATGGAGAGGTACTGGGGAGAAGCCTTATAAATAGAATTTTCAGAAGTACTGAAATAACACAGTGTAGTTGTAGTGAATTTCAGTGGCTCTGGTAAACACTTCTGGAGATTACAAAAGTTGGGATTTTTAATGTCACGTTATTCAACTCTAATATATTCCTGTCCCACCCCTCCTCCCCCTTCACAGTGAATTGGTTCCAGCCTATGACTCAACTACGTTTGTCTTGGAAAACTTCAGGTAAGGATGTGTCTTAGCTTCCAAATATTCATGGTAATTTTTTTCTGTTTCTCCTGTAGATGAGTAGTATTCTTTAAAACACAGAACAGTCTCTACTGAGAACTGTGAGATATGAACTAAGCTATGGGAATTCAGTCAAAAATCTTCTGTTTACCAGGTGAACAATTAACCCTAGCTAAACTGTTAGCTAAAAAGATTGTCCATGATAAAGCCAAGCTACTTATTTTTCTTCTTCAAAGAGGAAAAATAATTTTGCAAGGAATACATATATTTGTATGGACACTTAACATTTTGCATGAGCCCTGTACTCTGCTACGTGCTGTGTATAGCAAGAAGGATGGTTGTAGAGTGTGAGTGTGGAAGTGTATATGCAGCGTACTATTTCATGGAGGGGTTTGCTTTGTCCCAATAGCAAATATTTTTTCTCCTTTTTCAATAGTACATTGCGTCAGCGAGCAGATCCTGTTTACAGTCCACCTCTTCAAGTGTCAGGACTTTGCTGGAGATTAAAAGTTTATCCAGTGAGTTATATTTTCAACTAGAGTTATCCCATCCAAAACTAAGCAGCACTCATTTGCTTCTCTTGTAAGAAAACACCAGTTAGTCTCTTCTCATGTTGTATATAAAAAGCTGTATGAAAAGAAGGTAATAAGGTTGTAGAGTTGATCACCGGCCGTTGGAGTATTCCCTGTCTGCCTCCAGATAGCCAGCATGAACACTCTCAATATTGTTCATCTGGTTAATTTAAAAGTGATTAAAAATGGGTCTTGTTAATATGTCATAGGAACTTCGATATTTTTACCATTTCTGTCTGAGTGTTTTTTGCAGAACTGAGATATAGAGTAACTTACTGTGTTTCTGTTTATGGATAATACTTACTGGGGAAGTTGGGAGGAGGGTGAGGTATTAGTTGAAGGGGAACCTGTTTTACTGCGCATCCGGTTCTGAGATGCTGACATTAAAACGTGTGTATCGTACTGATGCCCTTCCAGTGGGATATTCAGATTTCTGAGGCAGTGTCTTTATCAGCGTTGGAACATCAGCCCACAAGGTGTGATGTTTGTCCAGTCAGTGCTTCCAGGAAGCTCTGGCTGCTACTACAGCTGCGTTGGAAAAATACGTGTGTAGTGATCGAGTACAAGTTTTGTTGATGATTTACATGGCATCTTCAGAGAAATGGATGAATCTGTTAAGCCCGCGTGTGCACAGAATTGTATTCTTGCAATGCAGACGTGGGCTCCAGTGTAAGTTTTTAGAGTATTGTAAATTCAGGATTGACTACATGAGGTGTGCTGTCAGAAGGCATCAAAATTTACTTTTTAAAATGGTAAGTTGAAATGTTTTTTCAACCTAGAGGATTCAAGTTGAGCCATTCTTCATCCTTCGTTAGGGTGAGTGTGATGGAGGTTTTGCCGTAATTTTTATGGTGATTCTAATACTGTTTCTCAGTTAACTGACCTAACTTTTTCATATTGCATGTGTTTTCTAAAAAAATTGCTTTTCTTTCAAAAATAAAGTAGCTTTGAAATGCAGTTGTGTGTAAAAATATTTCAGAACTAATGTTTAACCTGAGCTGTTTTCATGTTGAGAATTTGAGAAGAATTTGACTGTAGTAAACTGCTAAGTAGATTTTATGAGGTTTTTACTGCTTTTTCTATGTTAAATAAGCTTTTCCGATACACTGACAAATGTGTCTATTGTCTTACACTTAATTGAACCCCTAAAGTGTTAGCAGAGTAATTAAAGCTCTGTTTTGAGATTCATATCTGAGATACCAACATTAGACTGCATATGTGCGTCCAGATGCAAACTCCATGTTGATTCAAGTTAAGAGTTGTACATCACAGAAGACTAAAAATCAAAACCGTAGCTTACAAAGTAGACTGCTGCTGCAAATCCTGTATTGATTGAAGCTGTTTTCTAAACTTCAGGCATAGATCAAGGTGTTTTGTTTTGCTTTTCTGTTTTTTGTTTTCTTATTTTAATCAGTTTATCTCTCAATCTTGTTTATTTCAAGGATGGAAATGGAGTGGTACGGGGCTACTACCTGTCTGTGTTCTTGGAGCTGTCCGCTGGGTTGCCAGAGACATCCAAGTAAGCAAACCTGTAGTAAAAGTAGTTGGTTTGGTTTTTTCCTATGGGCAAAGCATCTGCAGAAGTTTCCAAAGAATGACCTGAAGTTCTGTAGTGTTGCTAGAAATGGCTGTGGAGTTCTCCTGAGAAGAACAGTGAGACTTCTGTTGTCCATTGAGCTTTGAATCGTGCCCAAAGGTAGTATTTTTAAAGTTGTTACTCGGTGGCTTTCTCAAGATGAAAAGCTAGCTGCCACAACAACTGGTAAGAGTATCTGTCTCCTAGTATTCAATCCTCAAGTTAGTTTACTACTCTGCTCCCTATTACTGCTTTCTTCCTCCTTGTACTGTTTATGCAAGCGTTCAGCACAATTTTCAGACTGAATCACCTCTTAAACTGGGCATGCAAGCCTCCCAGGAAGCACAGTTCTCTAAACTTGACGCGTTCTGCAATTCTGACATCTTTATTTTGCTACTAATACCTGTGATCTTCCCCTGTGTAGGTATGAGTACCGTGTAGAAATGGTTCACCAGTCCACCAACGATCCCACGAAAAACATAATTCGAGAGTTTGCCTCCGATTTTGAAGTTGGAGAATGCTGGGGTTACAACAGATTCTTTCGTTTAGACTTGCTAGCCAATGAGGGCTACTTAAACAGGCAGAATGACACTGTGATCCTCAGGTAAGGGAGACAACCCAGTGGGGCTCTCTTCTGCTGTCATTTCACAGCATCACACCTACCACTGAAACGGGAATTAATTAAGTAGTTGAACGTAAAATAATTATGACATGTTTTGTCATAAACGGATTTCACTGTCAGAAGCTTTAAAGAAGATGTGCTGAAGGGAGTTGTGGAAACTTTAAATACATCTCTTTCTCTGAGAAGTAGCTGCACTTGAAAGTAATAAGGCTGTGTTAGAGATCTGTAGCTAACTGATTTAGGGAAAAAAGTGTTTTCTCCCCCTCTTAAGAAAAAAATGTAGTTTTAGGGGAACTTTGGGAATAAAGGAAGCCTGTAATTTAAGAGAACTAATACTGTCAATGGCAATTACAACGTTATGACAAAATACAGAAGCTTTACCCATCCACTTCAAATGTTCTCCCTGTGGTCCTACTCCTGCTCCCATTACACACTTTGTAGCATGTTCAGTTGGTTAGTGTTGGTTTGTGAAGATAACCACCTCTCGTACAGCTGCCTCTCCTACAAAATACTTACTGTTGCACCTGTTCGGTGCGTTCAGGGTACTGAGCATAGGAGTACTTGTCTGTTAAGTTTATTTCATCACTAGATTTCAGGCTGTATGATGTTCTTCTGTAGGACTCTTTAGATTGGGGGCGGGGGTGGGGTGGAACCACAAAAACCAAAACAAAACAACCAAACAAAAAAAAAAAAAAAACCAAACCCAAAAATCCTTTTCAAATGTCCCTTTGAAGGTTCCAGGTGCGCTCGCCAACCTTCTTCCAAAAGTGCCGAGACCAGCACTGGTACATTGCTCAATTGGAAGCAGCTCAGACAAGTTACATCCAACAAATAAATAACCTGAAAGAAGTAAGTGGGAGGTATATTAGTGTAAAATCACCTGTTACTGACCACTAATTACCTGGTTTAGATTACAGTGTTCATGTTTGACAATTGTGTTTATTTGGGTTGCTATTGTTAGTTTAATATTGGCATTACTAAAATAGTATATATGCAACTCAACAAACTTACTGGATTTGATGGTGCTACATTGTCATCTTCTATATATACTTTTGTGTATCCTTCTATTAAGAGGCTTGCGATTGAACTTTCACGGACTCAGAAATCACGAGGCATTTCACCTCCAGACACTCATCTTAGTCCCCAGAATGACGATGGTCCAGAAACAAGATCAAAGAAATCTGGACAAAGCACTGAAGTACTACTTGAGAGTGTTGCTACTCCAGGATTAGTGCGAGATAGCAAGGAAGAGGAGGAAGAGAAGATCCAGCATGAAGACTTCAATGTAGGAATTACCATTTTCCTGCCTCTTTGTTTATGTGTAGCTTTTTAGGATAGGATAGTAGTAGAAACAGGTGAAATTCCGATTTGTGAAGTAGATATTTTTTTTTTTATCATCTGTATGGAAACAGGAGATGAGCCACTCAAGAGTTAGCAGTGAGAGATGACACTAGTGAGATGTTCCAGCACAGAGCTAATGGATCCCACCACAAAAAAGTTTCCAGGTTGCAGCTGAAAAATCCGCCAGCCTTTATTGTGCTTTTGAGACCCTCCGAACTCCTGTGTGATAGTGTGATACTCTGGGAGAGAGAGTTCCTGTTCATAGCTTTTGTGACTCCATCAAAGTGCCACTGAGGTGTTTCTTTTTATAAGGACTTGTTCTGTTTTTCCTGTAGCACGAGCTCTCTGATGGTGACTTGGATATAGATCTTGCTGGAGAAGATGAGGTGAACCACCTTGATGGTAGCAGCTCTTCAGCTAGTTCGACAGCAACTAGTAACACTGAAGAAAATGATATTGATGAAGAAACTATGTAAGTAACTGAAAATGCCTTTCAGACCATCACCTTGTCTCCCAGGGTAATCATCCTAATTCCAATGGAACTGATTCATTTGCTACATTGCCATACAGTGTGAGGGGGATTCCAGTGCAATGGGAGGGGTGTTTCCTCTCCTGGAAACAGCACAGACTGATACAGTTAATGCTAAACGTTGACTTTTCGGCCAGCTAGTTACTATCTTTCTGATCTCTTTATTTATTTTAGTGTTGTATTCTGTCTTTGACAAGTGATAGTCTGTGAAGGTTCTTTCCGAAAACACTATTAAGAAATCTGTTTCTGCGCTGTAACGAAAGAGAGGTTTGGTATTAGGAAGGGTATAGTAGTAGGAGAGTGATAATGAGGACAGCTACTTAAACTAGAACATTTACAGTTTTTAGCTGAGACTATGTCAGATCCTAGAATCTTCATTAAAACATGAGAATGTTTGTAACACATACAAATATAGAAGTTTGCAGGATCAGATTTTACAGTCTAGATAAGTATGGCACTTTTGGACTCTTGGTTAGTGAGTCAGTCATTTAATTAACATACTTTCATTTGTTCAGTTTGTGTAGCTTGGAATGCAGAAAATACTATTTACAGCACTTTGTGTGTTTGTCAAGGCATGTGCCATGTTTAACAAGAGCTGAAAAAAGCTAGTAACTCTGTTCTCCTCTTTCCATCCCAATGAACTCCTAAGGTCTGGAGAAAATGATGTGGAATATAGCAGTAATATGGAGCTGGAGGAAGGAGATCTGATGGAGGATGCAGCAGCTGCTGCTACTCCTGGAGCATCAGGTATGAAAAAACAGCCTTCAGAATTCCTGTGTATGTGATGCATTGCTGGATTCCTTCCCCTGTTCTTGGAAGCAACACCAAGCTGCATGTTCTGCAGGCATTTCTATTTTTGGAAATGCTGCATCATGTGGTTTGTACTGATTATTGCAGTGTAGCAGAAACACTTCATTGGTTCAATAAAAAAAAAATAATGGGGAGGAAATCTTCTGAATCTGCTTGTTTAAAAATGATGCATAAGTTTGGAGGGAAGCTTTTCTGCCTCTTTGAAACCCCTTCCATTCTGGTCTAAAGCAGACTGACAAGCAACTTTTACTGATGTCTGTGTGGCCTCTGAATGTGTGACACATTCACTTGGGTTTTAGTGCACTGTAAAACCTGAAGTATGTGGAGGGAATGAAGTAAAGAATCCTTAACCAGTCCAGCAGAAATGGAGTTTAAATGCAGTAATGAAAAGGCACTCTTAAGATTTCTTGCAGCCTGGAGATGATCATAGCCCAAATTAGTCATAGGTTATTAAGATTCTGAAAGAAAAATATGTGTATGGAATACAAGTGTATTTATTTCTGGCAAAGATACCTGAAGTGGCATTCACTGGAAGTGGGCTTTATGCTGCTGTGGACGTCTGCTAGTGCTTGAAGGACAGACCTGGTTTTAGCTGCTGTTTCAAAACAACTGGGAAAATTTCTTATGACCTAGGAAGCTGAGGGACCTGTCTGTTTCCTTCCAAAAGGATAGCCTTTTGAGGAGAGAGGCACAGTGGCTGTAGAAACAACATTTATTTTGGAGCTTTTAAAAAGTCATTTTTAAGAGCATTTGTAAAAGCTGACACAACCTCTTCACTTGAGCTTTTTGCATTGACCTGCTTGTGCTGTTCTCCAGTCTGAATGTTAGTAGTGTCACCTGTCTGTGTTGGAAAGGTGTTCTTCTAAACTGTACTATTTTAATCTCACAGATCTAACTATTTTCTCTGAGTGTTCTCTTCATCTTTTGAGTGCCTTGGCCACTGTGTAATGGGAACATGGTAACACAGAGCAGAACATGACTGAAAATCCCCCCTTCGTTAATCTAATTGTGGGGAGGGACACATGACACCTAGAAAGTTGATGTGCATGTCTTCAGAATAAATGCTTTGTGTATTGATCCATTTACCAATCTATTTATTAATATTAAGAGATTTACATAAAAGGTATGAAGTGAAATATTCCCCCCCTCCCCCCCCGCCTGGTGCTTTTTGGCTTAACCTTCCAGTTAGAAGGGTATCTGATTGCTTTCAGAATCCATAAATCCATGAAATAATACTGGTGTCTTGTTAAGTTGCTTGGAATGTTTTCATTCCTCATCTGCGTGTAGAACCCTGTCTCTTTATTTGTCCAGGGAATAATGCAGCACCTGCGTCACGTATATGCATGCTCTCTTTCTGTGACTTCCCTCAGGTACTAGCCATGGCTACACCAGTGCAAGTGGAAGACCTTCAAGGCGAGGAGGAAGTGCCCTAGGCTCAACATCTAGTAGCAGTTTGCTAGATATAGATCCCTTAATTTTAATCCACTTGTTGGATCTAAAAGACAGAAATGGTATGGAAAACCTTTGGGGCCTGCAGCCACGTCCACCTGCCTCCCTTCTGCAGAACAGAGGTAACTGTACATCGTATGTTGGATGGTTTAATTCCAACCTGGGAGTGTCTCTGAGAATGCACTCCCAGAGTTCAAAGCGGATTTGAGGAGGGGAGGGAGGGAAGAGGGTGGCAGGCAGTCCTCGTTGAGAGCTGGACGTCGTATCCTCACCTGTGCTCTGTGTGCTGCATCTTACTGACAAACGTTTGTTGTCTTAGTGGTTGGCCTCAGCTTGAGAGCGCCAGATGACTCGACTAAAAGCAGAAGTGTGTGTCGGGGGGGTGTGTCTTCTCATCTTTTCTTGGGTTCAGTGACTGAACTGGCTGGCTGATGCGTGTAGCAGCGCTATAGATACACAGTTCACACAATTTCTTTGACTACAACTGTGGGAGGTGAAGGAAAGGCCCTTTTCTGGAAGAGGTTAGTACTGAAGGACTAACCGACACAAAACATCTGTCTGCTGAGGAAGCAGTTATGCCTCTTGCTTCACGCGGTTTGTACACTCAGTAGCTGAGTTCTAGGAGCACAGTGATACTAATGCGAAAATAAATCCTGGAGTTTACTTTTGTGTGAAAAAGACATTTAGATTTAGAAAATGTGTGTAGTAGTAAGGCTGGAAAAGCATATGTAAGCACTTGCAGAATTAAAAATGGATCAAAATGTCAGGAGCCAAAAATAGTGATGGTATTTAGATAATTCAAGACTTAAACTGAACCACAAATACTCTTTCAGGACCCTTCAGCCGAAAATGGCAATTAACTTCATGTGCAGCAAAAGCGAGAGAGCTGGCAGTTCGGGCACTCGTGGCTGACACTGAAGGTTGCTAGTTTCTCTTGTTTTGTTAGTGAAGAATTAAAATGAAATCAAGCTCAATAACACATTTGTCATGATTAACACTTATTTGGAGCTAGCTGGCCCACTACCTCAACATCTTATTTCGGGTCATTCTGAAACAACCATTTTGGTGACTTTTTAGAACAGAAGAGAAATAATGGTCCGTTTGCTACAAATAAATCCTTGCTTTTGCTGCAACAGTGACATTAGTGTTACTGAATGTAAAAGCTAGCTCAAATTGTTTGTTCCTTTGTGATTAGGTTTTTAAATGTGGTCACATAAACAGATGAATTTTCAGCTGAATGTCATCCTTATTTCCAAAAATGGAAGTCACTTCCATAAGTACAGAAAGGGGAGGCAGCAGACGAACAGTGTCAGCTCAGTTTTACCTGGAAAAAGGCCTAGACAAAAGGACTTTAAGAGAGGGCATTGCGCTTTGTGCTGTACTGCTCGAGCAAGATGAACCTCTCCTGTTGTGCTAAACGGCTTCCTGGTCATCTCTAGCTACTGGCTACAGCTGAAATTACCTGTTCTGCTGAGCTTCCCTTAGGGTCTGACTGTTCCCAGAGCTTATTCGAGTCAGTTAACAATGAGAAAGCTGCTGTTACGTCTGGAGTTTGCCAGACTTCTCCTAAGGTGAAGGTTTCTGAGAGCCACTTGACTTTAGGGTCTTTAACAGTGGAATTTGCAGTGAAACACTTACAGAATTTATAAGGCTTCAAATAGACATCAAAGTTGATCTAATTCCAGTGAGCAGCATGTAAGCTTACTTGGGTATTAGCTCCTCAGCATCGTCTTCTGGTGTTAGGTACTTAAGGGAATTCCTTCCCTAGTTTCAGATTTCCTTGATCTCTATACATTAACATGGTACGTTGATGGTATGAGCATCTTATACACACACTTAACAAATACTATAAAAAACACTAACAAATTTGACATAAACTGATAACCAGGCTTGTGAACTCAAGCTTGTCTGGCAATACAGAGCAGTAGCTCCGTTGCCATCAGAACTCCCACAGCAGTACTGCGAGCCTTGCTGCTTCCAGCGGGCACGTTTGGGGTGACCTTCCGTGGCAGGCAGGGAATGAAAACCTGCTGTCCTGCTCACCGTGCAGCACTGGCAACCTAAATACAGTGCTGGACCAGTACAGAAGGATGTGTCTCTGTCCTTCGTTTTTATAGCAGGGCAAAGGGTAGAATTCTTACAGGCTGTTAGATGTCTGGTTTTGAGAACAGTTTGACTTACCTGTTGTGTTCTTTAACTTTTCCTTTGGTAAAGCATCATCCTATTCTCTAAAAGATCGAGATCAGCGGAGACACCAGGCAATGTGGCGCGTGCCACCTGACTTGAAGATGCTGAAAAGACTTAAAACACAGATGGCTGAAGTCCGAAGCAAAATGTCTGATGTCAAAAACCAGCTGTCAGAAGTGAGGAGCAGCAATGCTGGCTCATGCGATGGACAGCCCAGCTTCTTCTCCATTGAGCAAGGCGCTCTGGCTGCCTGCGGAACGGACAGCTGCAGCAAGCTGCAAGAAATAGGAATGGAACTACTGACAAAATCTTCAGTTACCAGTTGTTACATAAGGAATTGTAAGTGCATAGAAAAGGGGGGATTTATATGTCAGCCTTACAGATGCCAGCTGTATAGTTGGTTTATATATCCAGGCATCTAGACATAGAGCTTTTGTAGTTATTTATACTCGAGTTCAGCTGTAAGAATCCAGAAACAAAACCTGCACTGCGTTTGAGTCAGTAAATGTTACGGAAACTGGTTTCAGCCCTTCTCAGTAAAAGCACCAAGCTCCACAACCGGTAACACACCTAATGCAATGAGGATGTTCTAAGTTTAATCCGGTATCAAAGTGACCCCAGCTGAAGGTCACTTCTTGTTGACAGCAGCTCTGCATCAGGCCCATCCGTGAACTTGAGGATGTTTCATGATGCTTGCCAGTGAAAAAAAAAAAGTTAAAAATTCAGACTTGCTGTGCTTTAGTAACTTGAAATCTTGCTGAAATTCAAGTAAGCCAAAATTCTCTCAGGAGGGACTTGACCTTTTGAAAGGTGACCTCTTCCAAAGAGGTGCCTGTCTGTTGGTGTGTTCCAGTACTGCCACAGAATCCTGGTGGCAGCACTAGTGACCCCGTGTGGAATCTTTTGGATACCAGCACGAAGGCTGTGCCAGTGCTTTGTGGCTTGTGCTCCTGAATAAAAGCAGTCATGCTTAACCCTCTCTCACTTCCCTGTTGCCTAGGAGAGATGATTTTCCAGTCTTCTGCGTTTTGGTTCAAGTTATTGCTTGTATTTTGAATGAGCAAGATGAGCAAGAAATGGATTATAAACAGGAGTGGACTAAAGAACCAGTAGAATAGTTCTGTTCTCCATCCATTCCAACACTGACCTGCAAAACAGGGCTTTTGCAACTCCAGCAAAGGTCTGTTTTGCATTTCATTGCTCCCACAGAGCAGAGAATTTCTTCTGTGATGGTGCACATTTAAGAGAGTTGTGTTAATGTTTGGAGTCATGAATTTGTGCCATGAATAAGTCATGGAAAGATCAAACCACTTTATTGGAAGTGCTAGCTTTTGCGTGTTGTGTGGGTTTTAATACCACCTCTTTCCTTAGCAAATGCCTCGTCCTCAAAGGTTACTAAGGCAGTGGGCAGTCGCTTCATTCTGCATCAGAATGGGAGGGACTGTGCTCTGTAAAACAGGAGCAATCTTGTGATTTCTGTTGAAGCCTAGATCCCCCGCCTTTGTGGGGTGTGGTGGCAACAGAACTTAGTGTTACTGCTCCTCTATTTCTCCACTTAGAGGAGTTTCTGCAGCAGGATCCACGCTGACACACACTCAGAGTGGTTAATTTGGGAAGTGGTAAAGCATGCGAGTCCCATAACCTGCCTTTCACTCTTGCTTTTGAGGTTCTTTGTTACCTCGGACATTGCTTTAAGAGCCAAAGGGACAGGTTTGGCTGTCCTTACCTTTTGTACTTCCAGGATGGCTGAAAGAACCTGGATGCTGGCTCTCTGAAGGATGTCTTGGTGTAAGGCAGGTGGACATGACTCGTGCAGTCTTGGCTGCATCCATAGCCAGTGAAGGTTCCCTGTAGCCCACATCTTTGACGGGAAGGGTATGGGAGTTGTGTGTGGGATTGGGAGGTAATGAGCAATGAGACTAATACGGAGCTTAACTTCACTCAGAACAAGCATGAAGACTGCAGCAGTTTGACCGAATGTTTGTCACATCTTAAAATATTTTTGCAGCTTCAAGTAAGAAAAGTAACTCACCCAAACCTCTTCGCTCTGGAGCAGCAGGCAGTCTGTCTTTACGAAGAGCTATGGACCTTGGGGACAGCGGTCTGCGTTTAAAGGGAGACAGTCAGACTGCTGAAGGTAAACAGGGTCATCTTTACTTGTGTGGTGGGGCGCATCTTAGCATCTCTGGTACAAAAGCTTTTCAAGAAAGCTTTTACTTGGCACCTGAAGTTTCCGTGAAACTTGGCTGGAGCCTTTCTCAGATCTAGTTAATGTTATTGTTTCACAGCAGATCAGCTGTGAAACAGTGCCGCACCATTGACTTATCAGAACGTAAATATGTATGTTACTTCCAGTCTCTCTGAAGATGTTTCAGGAGCTAAATTTATAGTGAAAATCACAGATCTGAAAAAATGAACTCAGGCTTAAGTTGTGATTTGACTTAAAGGGAATTCATGAAAACTCCAGATACATGTGGTGAGAGAATGGTATGGTATTGCTGCTCCCAGGTTTTACAGTGCCCTTCCTTAAGTGGTCATGAAATGTGATACCTAACACAGGAATTGGTGGTTTGCCCCTCTCGAGTGTTCACAGAATGAATGGGGTGTCACAGTTGTTTTCTTATAATGCTTAATAGATGCAGAAGTCTTGGGTAAGAAATGGAAAATACCGTAAAGTCATTACTCAGTGTAACTGTAACCTTGTGCCTGCTGTCACCCTTGTCTGAGATGAGCAAGGCTGCCTTGCTGCAGCCAGGCGGCTTCGCTTCTGTAGCGGGGACAAATGGCAGCGAAGAGGGTGTCTGTGCTACCAGAAGGTGAGTAGAAGGTAACTATGTAAGGTGGGGAAGAATTCGTCAGTACTTGCCGAGTCTCCCGTCAGAAATGGCAGCTGAAGCGGGAGCCCTGTGTGTTAGGGAGTGGCTATCAAATGGTGTGTGGTGCCATGGGTTGGCTTGAGAATGGGACGTTTTAAGAGTGAGGGTGAGGAAGATGCGCTTGTGCATAGGCTTGTTTGGAGCCAGACTGGTGATGTAAAGCAACTGGATGTTTAGTGTTTTGAAATAAGGCTCGATGTGCTTTGAGTTTCTCTCTCTCTTTTCTCAGGTGGCATAGGGAGCTCAAAGCTGAGCAGTCGGCATCACTCTGCCAGGCCCCTGGCTAACAGCGGTGCTTCCGAGGCACTGCCGAAGCCAGAGGAAAGACCTTGTGAAACTTCAGATTCCGATGCGGGAGTTTCTGGCTTAAATGGCTTAGCTGCTGTAGAAAAGACCAGAAAAGTCAGTGCTCTAGGGTAAGGGTTTTATTCTTTTTATTTCTTGTTATCTCCTCCCCCCCCCTCCCCCTTCCCTTGATCTAGGGAAAAAAAATACTAATCTACTAAACCCAGGTACTTGTAGCATGGAAGAGAAATTACTTTGAAGTTTGCTTGGTTGCTGCCGTTCCCTCTGGATATCAATTTTTGGGTTTATAACTAGGTTATAAGTCATCTCATCTTTTTTTTTTATTTTTTCTTTTATTTTGATCAGCCATGGACGTAGTCTTGGCACTTTGATTTGAAAGGCAAGCCCATCGGTTTTCCCACTATTCCTTGCAAAATATCTTCTAACTTAAATCTTACCAGTTTTGATTTCCTCATTTAAGACACTATTTTTCACCGTGACTCTGCCTCTCAGCAATTTCATAATAACTCTCTGCTGGCTAACTGAGCAAAGTGCAATGGAGCACTCAGGTGTTGGATTTTTTTCTCTAAATAACTAGAGTCACCATTTTTGGAAAATACTCATGGTAAACTTTTCCAACTTTGTTTTTTTTCAAGACTTTAAGTGTTTCTCAATCAATCAAAGCTGGGGGCTTAAGTGGGTATGCCAGAGACCTGAAACAATGCATAAAACTAGATGTAACTAGATGTGGCACTAAAAGGATTTACTTCCATAGCTGGATTAAAGCTGAATTTCTAACATGGCTTTTTGTATTTCTCCTAAACTCTTAAGATCAAATTCAAAAGGATGTCGTACAGAAGGAGCACAGTCAGGTGGTCTGGAAAACAGCTCTGAAACGGGTGACGTGCAGGGTATGCTTTCGGAAGGTGCTTCTGCAGGGCCGGAGGAAGGTAAATGGGGTGTTGTAGAGGGCAAGTGCAGTGTGACAGCACTCCTGTCTGTGCTGATCCATTCCTGTAATGGGAGTAGCTTGAAGGGGAAAGCAAAAGAGGGAGAAAAAGAACCCTAGTCAAACTCCAAAACCTGGTTTCATGGCTGTTGAACTTTGCTGTCACATCTGGTAGCTGTTGTATAAATCTCAGTGTGGAGAGGACCTCTCTGTGGCACTGCTGTCTGTGGAGAAATAGTGGTGTCATGGAGCAGCAGGAAGGTGAAGACTGGGCAGATAATGTTACTCGGTGCCATCTATTTCTCTGGGCTACTGGTTGCTTCTTGTACCTCTTGACATGTCTCAGGGTCTTTGCTTTGGCGCTCAGTGGGAAAGGATTTCTTGTCTTATTAAAACAGTAGTGACCTTGGCTTTTAAGTCTTCTGCCTTCAGGGACAAGCCACATTGATAACTACCTCCACATCTGCACTAGAATCTCTCCAACACTTCATTCCTGTTGGGTATTATGGTACGTAAGCCGGTTTCCTTAGAGACTTGGAGGAAACTTTTCCCCCTCCTTTCCTGCATCCTTTCCGTGCTGGAAAAAAATGTTATTGCTTTTTTTTTTTTTTTAAAGTCCACGTAGAAGAGTTTTTTCTTATCTTGCTAAAACTCTCCTGCCTTCCACCCCTGCACTAATTTGAATTTCAATGACTGAATTGTAGCGCAAAGCCTATATTAAGGTGCCAGCATCCATCTCTATCTGCAGTGTGCAATATTGTGTAGGAGTTGGCATTTACAGAAGGTCTCTCAGTGACAAAACTGAATTTCTGCTCTTAGTCACTGCAGCGTGATTGTGATGCGCTCCCGCAGTTCTCCTATTACAGCAGAGAGCCCAATAGGAAAACGTTTTAAGAACTGAAACACTTCATTGTTAAAAACCCCAGGAAACAAATACTAGTGTGTTAGGGGTTTTATTTTCCCTTTCAGAGGAGAAACTGCAGTAGAGCTGGCACCTGCTTTACTTTTCTTAGTAATATCAGCTCTTAGGAAGGAAAGGAACTGAGCAAACCCCTTTTGTCACCTACAGAACTGTGCACCTACAAAAAGGGAGAGTGTTGGCTGCCTTGAGTGCACACTCAAGGTCTCGCAAAACAGAAGTCATCTCGATTACCAGCAACTGTGGTTCATTTTTGTAGGAAGAGCGTGGGGTTTGCATGTGTGGCTTGGACAGAGTGTTGCTCTTTGAAGGGTCTGTAGGTGCCTCTGCTCCACGGGTCACTCTGCCTCTTAATTGTTAAAAAACACAACTTTTATTTCCTGCTCTCATCGCAGAGGCAGACAGCGCAGCTGGCACCTGGCAGGGCGCAGCTCGGACAGGAAGGAGCTGTGGACACCCGAGTGCGCTCAGCTGGTGGCATGCCGGAACTGCTCCTCAGCTGAGCTGCACAGCAAAACCAGGCTGTTTGCAGAGCTGGTACCTGCTGCTCCGTCCAGTTTCTTGGTGCTTTGGGAAAGACCCTGAGCTCTGAACATGCTCCTGCCGGCTCTCAGTACTTGCTATTGGTACTGTTACATGTGGAAAAGTTGAATGCTTAAGCTACATAGGTGTTACTGCCGTCTTTTTGGCCTTGTGGGTCGTTTTGGGTTGCTTTTTGGTTTTTCTGCAGCTGGGGTATGTCAGAAGCGTGTCCTTAATCTCCTACCAGGCATGAGCAGTGACAGTGACATTGAATGTGACACAGAGAACGAAGAGCAGGAAGATGCCACCTCTGCCTCGGAGGGGTTTAGCCACGCCTTCTCTGCCCAGTCCTCGGGCGAAGGTAGAATTGATGGTGAGAGCCCCCTCCCTGCACACCCCTGTGAGCCTGCCTCGGAGCCCCGCTAGTACAGAGCGCTGCAAACGCAGAGATCAGGGGGGTGCTCAGAGGTATTAAAGCTCAAGCAAGTGCCAGTAAGATTTGGAACTCTTCTCTTGGGATCCCAATTACAAATGGATCGAGACAGGAGGGGGAAACTCTTTCTAGCCTTGAGAAGTCAGTTTAGGTGAATCGCCCAGGGAGGTGCTGGCAAACCCATAGCTCTAGTCCTGCACTGGAGCTCCCCGCATCCCAGGATGGGCACTGTAAGTAGGCTCCTTTCAGGGAGGTAACCGCTGCCTTAGACACGGATTTGCGTCTTAATTGGCAGGAATATGCTTTGAGCACTTCTATGGAGTTTCAGAAACTCCTATTTGTTTGAAAAGCTTTAACCTTCTGATCACATTAAAAGCTGTAAGGTGACTGCTGCCACTGCGTGAGGCTGACTTCTGGCCTGAATTAGCCTCCCACACCGCATTAGCGGCATGGCCTAACAACTGGTCTCAGTAATTGGAGTTTGCTGCTTTGCTATATGTCTGCAGCAGGTGCTGAAACCTCACAACTCATCCCAGGAATCACAACATTGCTCATCTTGTGCTTGACTTAAAGGGGTCTTATATTTAAGACCCTGTGGCAGCGTTAGCAGCATCGAGCACATGGTGTACGGGTGGGTTGGGGCTGAGGTGCAGCCCAGCGGGCCTCGCAGGTGACATGATTGCTGCCTGGTAAAGGTGACTGGCTCCTCGTGTGGTTTGTTTGCAGCCTCGGAGCGGTGCTCTGCGTTCCCGGAGGGTGATCAAGGCTGCGCTGACGATCTCAGCTTTGTGGCTGGAGAAGACGGCACCAGGTAACAGTAACCATTTGCCTTGGCCTGTCAGGGGGCTGTGGCCCCGGGGCCGCACCTTCCCCTGCTGCTCCTCCCGCTGCAGAGGTCAGGGGCACTGTGTGGCTTACTGGGAGTAGGGGCGAGTGTTTGTACATCTGATGTGCTGCCATCTGCCCCCAGGAGACTGACAGGGGACAGGTGACCCCTGCTTTGCTTCGGGGGGCTCCCCAGGACCACGCAGCTACCCGTGTTTTTAAGGCGGCCTTTAGAAAGGGCATGGTGCTGAGGGCAGACTGGCTGCGCTCTGCCTGCTTACAGAATCATCAGTAGGAAACTGGGGTTGGATTTAATTACCTGGCATAAAATTTTGACTTAAGATGAGGTTTGCTTGAAGCCTTAAAGCTGTTGTGCTCAGAGGGTGGTCAGTGAAAGCTGGCTTTTCTTGGAGCAGATAGAGAATGGGCCTGAAGAGCTGCTGGCTTGTGTCCCTGGGAAGAGCTGCGTTTACCCTCTGGAGCTTAGTCTGAGGCTGTTGTTTCTGGCTGTGTGCGCGCTCCATGCCGTCGGTGACCCTTGTGTGGTTCTACAGTTGTCTTAAACCTGTGAGTGGGGCAAAGTGACCTCTGAAGGCCCTTACACTAAAGGTTGCGTTCCCACTGGCTCTGCCGGCTTCACATGCTCTGAAGAAACTGCCTGAGAGGTGCTGGAGCCCTGTTCCAGAATGTGTCCCCTGTTCTGGTGGTGGAATAACCACAGGTGCGTCAATGTCCTCATTTTACTTGGTGTGAGCCGGTTGTGTCAGACTGCCGAATCCTGCGGATGTGGCTGGGAGGGTGTTGGGGTAGAACCGCTGGCACGGCAGTTGTTTTCCCCAGCCCATGACGTGGACCAACTACCCCCATTGCCAAACTCTTTGCCACTGTGCGTTGCATTTTGAGCTGCTAAACTCCTTGTGAAGCTCTGCTGAGAGCTGAGTACCTGGTTAGTGACAAAGCATGAGTAGCTGTAACTGCTGGCTGTCCTCGTCTCGGCTGGCCCTACCACCCTTGTTTCTGTGTGACTGTCCCGGTGTAAGTGCTGTACAACTCCTAGTTTAAAACTGTTTGCACTTTGTTAATAAAATTAATGTTGAAATCTGATGTGAAGTTTTAGATGTTTGTGTGTAACTAAGTAAAATGGTAGGAACTGCTGGTGGGCTCAGCTTCCTACTTCAAACTGAGCTGCTGTAATGCCCGAGTGCTTAGAGAGGAATTTTCTTCTGCCCTACATCTGTCATTTTTTCCTGAATTATTCCATGAAAAGCATTTAAATCCATCTGGCATTTTTTAAAGCTGTGTCGGTAGAAGCCAGACCACATCCTTAAACCTTCTCTATTCAAACAGGCAGCGAAGAGAATCGGCACTTTCTAATCAAACTTGGGTTTGTATTTAGGGCTGGTGGTGTAACGGTTG
Organism: Falco naumanni; assembly: GCF_017639655.2. Lineage (NCBI taxonomy): Eukaryota > Metazoa > Chordata > Aves > Falconiformes > Falconidae > Falco > Falco naumanni. The sequence goes on along the minus strand of NC_054054.1, from coordinate 109,305,182 downwards.
CACTGCCGGTGACAAGCCACACACCGCAGCAGTGCAGTGCGAGTGTTTACTCTTGTACAGGGCTGCATGGTGATTATTATACACAGCTCAATTAGCAGTAATCATGGAGCTCTGCCTCTTCAGCACTCACAGATGCTCTGCTCTTATTAAGAGGCCCAAGCTGAAGGGGATTGGTTTTGATGAGCCACACAATCTGTTCTGGAGTTGGTGTCCAACCTTCATGGGGCGAGGAAGGAGCCGGCCCCATCCTGCTTTGCTCACCTCATGGAGAGCTAGGGGCTGCGCAACTGGATTTTAAACCAGAGGTAGGGAAAAGAGGCTTGGAAAGCTTATTTATCTGTGGAATTAACTTACACCGTGCTGTAAGAGCCCCTTCCCTCTGGGGCTGCCGTGGGCCCTGGGTAACCATACACGGCCTGTATCGGCCCGTGCTAGATGGCGGTTGCTCTCTTGTTGGCTCTTAAATAAACAGACTATCTGAAGTGTGGTTTATATTACTGTTTTATTAAGATATTGGTAAAACTTCAACAGTTTTTCCTGTATAAACAGCTTTCATAAATAAAAGATGGATGACTAATACATGGTTATAACTAAACTCATGTGAACTGTAGAACAAGATTGCCAAGGGAAAGTCCCAGCGCTGTGAAATGGTTAGCTTTAATTTATTCACTTCATAAAGAACATGTTAGTTTCATGAACAAGATAATACAGAAAGGTTGACAGGAGCACCCAGTGCAGCAGCTGACAACACGCCTGGCTACCTACACAAGTACTCGTGCAGGAGTAGAAGTGCTCAGGGTGGTCTCAACCAGCTCCCCCTGTTCTTGTTCCAAGATGTCTTCTAGCATAAAGGAGAGAAAAAAACCCAACAGAACGCAGTTGTGACATACAACAGTTGTACTAGACCCTATCAGTGGGGTTTGTTTTTTTTTCTTTAGCTTTAATGCTGGCAAGTATAGTGCGATCACCTGCTTAGCGAGGGCTGGAAAAGGGGATGAACGCTAAAGTCGAGAGGTTGTGTCAATGCGTCGTTATTACTTATTGCACATGATACAAGGGTAGAAAGTTTTGTTCCTGTTGCAGAGAGGATATGAATTAAAGAAAGATTGCCCTAAATTACAGGCATGAACAAAGCTGCAGTATCCCCTTCGATGGCTTTGTTTACGTGACAAGTTCCAAGTGAATAAATTGTGCTAAAACAGCCCCTAATTTAGACCAATCTTTCTCATTAATTTTTTTTCCCGCAGAACATTGCCAGGGTCAGGAGGATTTAGTGGACCTGAACTACAGCAGCCATATCTATAAACACAGAACTCGTTATGCCTCAGCTTATCTGCCCATAGGACAACACGTTTCTCACTGACACACAGTGTTCCAAAAACAGAGCGGAGTTTCTATGATGATGTACCACTATAAATGTGGCGTAAGTTAAAGTCGGCTTTGACATTGTCCTTCGGTGTTACAACGCAATCGAACTCAAATACTGAATGGTTTGAACTTGCAAGGACAATTGATGGCACTTCTAGGTAAAGAAAAGTTATATACATGCGTTTCCACCCACCTTTAGTGCAAATCAAAACTGTTAACAGCTCCCTGGTCTGGTGCTATACTGCTCTCTGCAACGCAGACATTCCTCAGAGTTGCACATTTACAAAGTGTACACAGGAAACTACCAGAGTGGGGATCGAGTGAATCCCGCTAGTACTCACAGTGAAGAGCTTACGAGTGAGTTTTGAGCAGCTTCAGACAAACAGCCTGGAGGCCATTTCTCAAAACCAACAATTTAATAAAAAAAAAGAAGAAAAAAAAAATGTTTTCACTACCTACCTCCTAGTTCTGCAAACACGGTTAACACGTAAACTGAAACTGATGCGGGTTGTGTTAACGCGGAAAAGGGATACTTCAGCTCTTTATTGGAAAGATTCGTTATACAAATTTCACCACCACTAAGATACACAATAAAAATACAAAACACAGGTCACAGACTGAATCTCAGTATCAACAGTTAATAAATACAATTAGATACTTTTATATTAGCCTAATATTTTTACATTGTCACCAGATGGACGATCAAAGTACGAGATACAGAACACTTAGATACCATTAGAGAGGGATTATTGCTTACGTTAGCAAGCAGCAAATAAGGGCACAGGATTCCAAACTGAAGAGAACTACTTCCTATCACCAGTGGCGTTAAGAGAAAACACTGCATTTCACAAAGCACTGCTTTTTTGTCTAGTGTGTAGAATCAAGAGCAGCATATATCAGACCAATAACCACTACTTTTAATATTATAGAACTTTAAAGGACTTACCTTACAAATGGTTCCTATCTACTCTATAAATATGCATTTAGTGAAGAAATGAACACTTGCTATCTATACAATGTTTTTACCTGACCACACTGGAACTACGATGGTAGATTTGATTTTTTTCTTTTTCTCCTAGCAAGATAAATGGTATGAGTCGCAGAATTATCATTTATGAATCCACACCTAAAAAGCTAGATCCTTCCCAAAAACAGCACACGTGCAGTCCAGCGCTCTTCCACTGCTCCTGCAGGCTGGGAAGAGGTTTTCTCATCCGTAGCAGTTTTTCACCCTACTTTATTCCCACAAAGAATTGCACTTACACCACCTTTCTCTCCGAAGCGCGACAGTCAGCTATAAGATGGACTTTCAATGTGTCATTATTACTGCAAAGAATTTAAAACAAAGGCAGCGCAGAGATGCCCCAGAGTTGCATATTTTACCATTTCATGGTTTCTCAAATTTCCTCAGTAAATCTGACTTGGAACGTATGCTGCAGCTAAAGAGAACGTTGACAACAGCTAAGGCTTAATAAGATGACAGATAAGAGCCAATGATCCCATAAGATTAAACAAAAAGTCTGAAAAAGATCAAAGGAATCTAAAGCCACACTCCAACTCCTGGTTACTCACAAAGCCTTTTGCTGTTCGTCAGATTGCTTTTAAAATAGTGCATCAAAGGTAGAAGCAGCGGAAATTGGCAGTATTCAGACCTTGCCATCTCGTCGTGTTGAATAATCTCCTGACTACTTAGTATTAAAATACTTTGCAAATTCTAGCTAAATACTAATACTGTTATTGTTACTGCTAAAATGGTATGAATTGTATGATAAATGCCTATGAGGACTTTATTCATACTCTTCCAAATGTCTTACTGTAACAAAGAATAGTAACGGGCTGTGTATTTAGTGGAGCCGATGGGAATCGTCTGCTTACTTATGTCCCAGTTAACCCTTCCCCGAGAGCAGGGGAAAGCTGGTGGGTACCTTGGTTCCCCAGTCTGATCAGTAACGCTCTGCTTATGGAAAGAAGGGCAAAGGGCACCTGACATTCCTCACCCTCCTTCCTGAGCCCCGAGTTAACCGAAGCAGAGCTCTGGCTGGTCAGGGAGTTTTATCCTCTCCACTAAACCCCAAGCGCAGCCCCTGCTCATCTACATCCACAGCTTTTCCGTCCGCTTTGCATCGCTCCGGCAGCCTGGCAGCCCTTCCTACACCTGCTGGAATACACCACGTTGCAGCAGGAGCGCTACTTGGAGGCACAGCATCCTGCCATACTCCGTGCTGCAACTTGATATTAAATTATGCCTTTGCTATCTAGAAATCATTACTGAAACCAAACAGCTCATCAAATTGCTCATTATCTCTCGCAAGCAGTTCTCTGGTTTGACTGGTTGAGTGACAGTAGTGTCGTACGGAACATCTCCACGGATTGGTTTCTTTTAAGACCTGAGATGAAGTTAGGGTGGAAAGAGGTTGGCTCAAAGCATTAAGCACAATCATGTTCAATCAAAACTAATTGAGAACAGTTTCCTAAACTGACAAAGAGAAAAATGCCACTAAAAGCACCAGAAAGATACGAAATTCCCTACACTGCACTTCTAGCCATAGGAAATAATTTTTTTAAAAACTACAAAAACCAGTTTTCTTCATATTCCACATTTTATGTTACATGAAAAAAAACCCAGGTAAATAATAAGTCTGTACCTCAACTAGAGTCTGAGAACAGAGTAGCAGGAGCTTAGTTTGTCCATTCCCAAGTTACCTGGTAAAACCCTGTATGGCTTTTAGTTGTCTACCTGCAAAAGTGGATGTCATTTTCTAATTCGCCTCAATGCTCGCCTGAAATAAACAGAAAGCAGAACACAAAAAAACCCACAACCCACACCTTGACTTCTATGGAAACTTCCCCCCCCCAAAAAAAAAAATTCGCAGTTCTAAACCAGGATCCTTCTTTACATATTGCTCCACAGACGTATCTCAGGCAGGTTCAATCTCTGTGTTTTTAAAGACACTTCCCTAACCGTGTCCTTCCAGGTGAACCGGCTGTTTAGCTTTCACTGGTGAATGTGGCTCGATACTGGTGTGTGCGGGTGGTCGGGTGGCTGTGGCATTGCTCTGGGTGGCACCACCAGCAAACTTCATTGAGATTGAAATGACTACATTGGTTAATTCCTAGATCTATTTACACATGGTTTGAGCTTTGCAGGGGACTGGAGTACAGTTCTGAAATGCCCGCCTTGTTTCGCTTTCTGATGATGCCAGTTTTATTTTGGGAATGTCTACTTTGGGAGTCGGACAGGGGAACACGAGGGGGATGGTTACATGTTACAGCATTGATGAAGGTATGAATCTGCTATACAATTACTTTGTCTTCGCATCAAAAACATGCTCTCACTGTAAGCGTTATGACTAGCCAGCCTCCACCACGGGGAGTGTCTTACCGACAACCTCGTGCTACGGCAGCCCCGGACAGGTAAGGACAGACTCGATCCTTCTATATGGGAAGGCTCACGAGCCAAGAGCGGCATGTGAAACTTTGGTTTGAGCCTGGCTCCTCGTCGTCTCTTCCCGTTACAGAGCCGGAAGGGAAAGAACGCAGCTCGTTTTCCCAAGGATTTGAACAGTTCATCTTCCAGCCCAAAGAAGATGGGGGATAAACTCTTCACCCTGTAGATGCTCTGCCCAGCAGCACCCAAACTAAGAGGAGCGTCGTACTCGCTGGGATCACTCTGTCCACAGATCGGTGACGTGCTGCGCTCCGGTGATTCGTTCTTCACTGCTAAGCCGTGGATCAAATTCGCGCTCTTTGGTATGCCAGGACTAAACACTTGGATTGGTGGCAGACATTTGGCACTCTGAGGTGTACTAGTTTCTGTTTTTGTCAGGTCTAAATAGCCTGGATCATCAAACGGGTTAATGCTGGACCCTATGCTCAAGCTAGTTCTGTCGGTGAAGGAATCCACGCGTCCCTCATACCCTAGGTCTGCAGGTGCTGAGCACTGGTGCTGGGGCCATGGTCGTTTGCAGTCTCCATGGTTTTCCTTATCTTCCCCACTGTCTTCTTGCCCACCTTGAAAAGAGTTCTCTGTCCAGTCTGACTCCTCGCTAACATTAACTGCTGCGTTCATGTCCCTGAGAAATACCACAATGACAGTAATGTTGTCGCTGGAACCGGCATCCCGAGCAGACGCCACTAATTTATGTGCTACCATGCTGCTGTCGCCGTTGTTCTCCTTTAGATGGTCAGCCACCACTTTGACTGCCTCATCGGGATTGACTGTGTCATAGAAGCCGTCGCAGGCTAAAATGAGGTAGTCTTCAGAGCCATCTAGTACAGTGGAGGCAGAGTCTGCATCCCCACAGATATATGGCTTGTGCTCAGCATCCCCTGTGGGAAAACGACAGAGATATGCAAGACCGTGGGTTTGCAGCCACGGCATCTGGAAACCTTTTTATTAACACAGCGTGGAGCCAGTGACTCTTACCCCAAGTTAAAGCAATTATTTGGAAATTATTCCCTCAAACTGCAGAGGAAAAAAACAGAGGTTATCACTCTCAGGTCTATCTTCAGCTGCATTTCAAATTTTGATCACTAGAAAATTGAAAGCTTTTAATTAAAAAGAAAAGCAATTCTCAAAAAAGGAATTAAAGCCCCCTCTTACCAATTGCTCTGGAGACTGACAAGCTCCCGTTCACCCTCCAGGCTCCAAACCAGACCACGCAGCCGCCGAGCGCCTCAATGCGCTTCTTCTCATCCTAAACAGCAAGGCGACAGAGTTGTTTGGACAGAGTGTTCAGCGCTGCCGCCGCATGCCCAGCACTTAGTAAACATTGGGGGTTTGCACAGACACAGCGCGGTGGAGGCCACAAGCCCAACAGATGAGAACAAAGGATTTGCACACAAATCCCTACCAACTTCCAAGCAAACTGGGATAACTGGAACATATGCCACTGCTCCAGGAGACACTGGCAAGGCACCACTCAGTGTCCCAGCATCCCACATAAAGCTGATACCTGTCAGCTTTAGCAGTAAACACTGCCCAGGCGCATTTAAAACAGGCCATTCTCACCTCTCGGTCTGGTTTGTGGGGTTTCATCAGTTCCACAGCTTGGCCTTTCCTCACGAGCATAACCTGGGAGTCCCCAAGCCAAGCCACATGCAGCATATTTCCTCGGATGAAAGTCACCACCCCTGTGGTTCCACAACGCAGGCTCTGGAAAAAAAATAAATGAAAGTTTAAAAAAAAATGCCCCAAGTTTTAAAGAAGTAAATGAGAACGAGTTCTAAGTATTTTCTTGCTTAACTCAAGGACAGAACACATTGATATTCCAAATCCACAGCCTGTTCCCAGGGAGGCACAGGCAGCGCTTTCCTTATGGCTATGACCGTTAAGAAGTAACGGCCCCTCAGAGCCAACCTGGCTGAACGCGAGTGATCGATTCTGCCCCGGGACTTCCCCTGCATGGAATCACATTGCAGAAGCCGGGCTCTGCTGGCGATCTGCCGTGCTACTCTCCTAGTTGACTTCCTGTGCCTGTTTCCTATCTGCCGATAGAAATGCGTGTGTGTTAATGAACTCGGAGGGAGGTTTATTTGTAAGCATTGCAAGTTCCCTGCACTCAGCTTGGCCCTTGCATGAGTTTAGGAAGCCTGGGAGTCACTTACCCATTTATTCTTCCTTTCTGGAGCTAAGAAAAATGTATGTTGTAGAGATGAGGGAAAAACCCACCCCAAGGACTGAACCTAGTTAGCATAGGTTTGAGTAGCAGCAGCATCCTTCTAAATGAACTGGATGTTGTGAGAAGTGGAGGCTGACATCTTCACGGAACATGGAGAAGCCCACCAGTGGGCACCGGCTCTACGGGCTGTGCATGCACAGCTCTGTGCTGCCCCTGGCCTGCACTTGGCACAGCACCTGGAGCACCTCTGCTAACAAGGACAGGCTTACAGATGATTACTTTCAGGGTCAAGCCCAGGTAACTCAAATCACCTCTCTGGCTGCCTTCTGGACAAAGCGCTCATCGGTCACCCGGAAAGCTCGGCACAGTGCCTCTGCTGGGTCGTGCTGAAACATCTCCTGATGGACCATGTTCACGTGGAGATGGATGGAGGCATAGATGGCAGCATCCACTCCCCCGTGGCCATCAAACACTGCGAAATAAGCTTGCTCTTCTTGGTCCTGTCAACAGAAACACATTGAGAAAACAACTCGGGAGAAGGCAACGCAAACAGCTAATAAGATTGTCTTAAAACTTTTGAACTTGAGATTCATGGTGTTGTCACTTAATTACACTTAGAGGTAGAATCTCCACTGGAGAAACAAGCTACTGGGACCATCTTCACTTCCATCAATGGGAAATTTCCACCTTACTGCTGATGAATTGTACCTGCAAACTGCGAGAGAGGCCCTGCAAGAATCACCCGCGTAGCGCTCTCAGTGCTCCTTATGTCCCATTTGTTACCATTCAGTCACTCAACTCAAATGAAAAGTGCCATTCTCATCAAATCATGCAGGAGTTTTTGTGACGGTAAAAACCACAGAGAGAGAAGCACATCCAATCCAGTTTGCATGAAGTCTACATCAAGACTGGAATCCACCAGGGATAAAATGCCAGTACAGGTAAAAAATGAAGCCAGCCAGCCTCTGCTTTCATTCTTCCGTATCACCGTAGATGCCTGCTTTTTAAAAAACCAGCATGTGCTCTCTCATCAGATAATTGTGATTACATTCAAAAATGGAATACAGCAGAATCACTCATCTTCAAGTCAGTTTTCTCAGCTTCCCCTTATCTGTTCAAACAGAGAAACAATGCTGTACCAAGAGACAGCAACTCCTGTGCCTATTCATACATAGAGCACACCAACCCACTGTCAGCGCCACTTCAACCTTGACAGCCATCTCAATGACTAGAATATTTGTACATTGTAATTTTTAAGTAATGGGCTCCAACACAAATTGGAATAAGAAAGCTGACAATTGACAGGCAAAGGAAATACCTGCCTCTGTTTGCATTAATATCATTTAAAGACAAGAATGTGGGTGGGGCAGAAAATGGTTATTAAAGTGACAGGTTGTAATAAAGTATCAATTAGGCAGCATTCTGATCCTAAAGGTAAAATTCTTGCCACTTTCTTCTATTTGCCATTCTTCAGCGTCCGGTTTTATATCTGAAGGAAGAGCAAGCCTGAGTGTTTGACTGATGGCCACATAGAGAAATTAGTGAGGGGTAGTCTGGCCCCAGTTCCTCCGTAGTACCCATGTTGCTAGATTCTTGTGTGAACCGCACCCCACTCTCCTCGAAGTTTTGTGTTTTCTGTTTGGTTTTTTGTTTGCTTGTTGTTTTGGTTGGGTTTTTTTAAAACTTTCCTTCCTTATTCTTGAAAGAAAGGGTCAAAAAGCAGTACAGACCCACCCCTGTAGACAGTGGGCTTCCATGATGAACTGTAAGGTGAACCCCTTCCTCAGTTCCGCTGGCAACCCCCTTCTGCACCTGGGCACCTTCAGCCAAAGAGAGGCTCCTACCTCGATTTATCGCGTGGTGCTGCAGTGCATCAGTTGCCACTCACAATAGCAGGGCTGCTTTCTGCACAACGGCATGTCAGGCCTTCAGCCACTGCATGAGTGGCTACATCAGGATGGGCCAGGTACAACCTTCTAGGTTAGATGACATTTCACCAGAAGTCGGTGAAAAGTGCTCTTTTATTCTACATACCCTATGTAGAAACCACATCACGCTGCTGCTATGGTTACAGAATATCAACTGAACTGACTTAAGACCAGGTTTCTCTCTTGACTGTCAATCCTCCTCAGGCCCACAGGTATGGCTTTCATTTCCACAATGGAAGACTGCCTAAATTTCCCCCAAAATGGAATTTGAATTTAGCATATGTATTTGTCTTCCATGTGATCTCTTTTTACCTCAAGATTGAAGAGCGTGTTGAAGTCTGGGATGCAGACGTGCTTGTCTTCCATCTTTCTGCGCATATTCTTGATGGCATGGATGGATGTCTCGTAGTAGCGGTGGGGCTTCGGCTGGAGCGGAAAGTCTTTCACCCAGTTGCTGCAGATCTCATGCAGTTTGCTAAAGACTAAGCGGGCTAGCTTCACCGTCTCAATCTCTGGGGAAGGCAAAAACCACAAATGAAAGGCTAAGAGCATTAGTAAGTGATAATTTTTTTCTTGCTTACATTACAAAACCATTTTAGCCACGTGGCTGAAATGGATGTCAGCAGGGAAATTCTGGGCTCTGATGCATAAAAAGAGGAAGCCAAACTCGCCATAATCAGCATTCGCCAGTAAGCAGCTCATTGTTTGTTTGTCTTTTTAACTTAAGCATTCCCCCATGCCTTTGGGGAACTCATTTGCAGCATCAGTAAAAAAGAAAAGCAAATCCATTTCCCTCAGTGTTTGATCCCCTGGGTCACTGCACAGGGTGGTGCAGCGGGGCCATGGCAGCTCTGACAGGACTTTGTCATGGCATGTAGCATCACATACGAAAGCCACGATCCATTACAGTGATGTATTGGTTTTAGACCAAACTATCTATTCCAGACAACACCTCACTGCAGAACTGAAGCCACACAGTAGTAAATAATCTATAGAAATCAGGATCGTTACTTTAAGATGTTCTGGCAGTGCACACGTTTAGTAGTGCGCACACTCAGGTACCTTCTTAGTTTCGTAACATTATTTCCAGATTCCTGACTAGACTGTGTGTCAAAGAAAACTGCATAAGCAAATGAGAAAACGACAAAGGTCTTAAATTTAAAAAATACTAAACTGTCACTCCTGAGAAATAGTAATTTTAAAACGTGAAAAGTCAGGGAATTGATGATTGTTCTGAAATGCAGAGCAGGAAAACAGAAAGTAAGCATCAGAGCTGAACACATCCAAATCTCTTTGTTCATGATCATTGACCAAAGCCAGAGATCTTCAAGGCTAAACAGCAGCAATCCATGGGTGTCAGTCACTCCTGGAGGAGGAATGGCTCAAAGAACAGGGAGTGAAGGGGAGAGTTACAGCATCTCTCTCAGTTCACAGAAATTCTGTGAAGCAACTAAAAGGAGCATTTACTAATTTCTGTACTAGGTCTACACAAGATGCGGGCTCTAGTGATCAAAGGGGCCAAGATCCTTGGGAAGAAAATATTTTCCCAGCTCTGCTGATTATGAGTTGGTTTAAGCTCGATCTGCGAGAGCAGCCGTTAAGCTGGGAATAAGCTATATACACAATCAAGAGAAGGAGTCTTGGCTTCTCGATCATGCAGCTTTAAAAACAGGTGGTGGAAATCAAATGACTGGGGTCATCCCACCACTGCCGTAGTAATGTGCACCAGTTCCCCACAGCACCTATACTGCTTTCACCAGTGCCACCAGAAATCTCTTTGCTGGATGTTATATTTCAAGATGGAACATGTACAGCCTGACACATCCAAATTATATTTGCCAGAAGTGACCCTCACAGACTTGCTCTTCCATTTCTTTCTGCTGGGCATCTATGAAGGGAAACGGTGTACATCTCAATGTGATGTGGCTGTTACGCTTCAGAGTGTCACTCTGAAGGGGGAAGGGACTAAATCCACTGGCTGTACTGAGATACCAAAAAACCTTCCCTAGCCAGGAGTATGCGTAGTGTCAGCATCATCAATAATTGCTCTTGAGGTTAAAACAGGAGAAAAGCCCACAACAGTTCAACCACCCCCTCACAGCTGTAAATTACTCATCAATTGTTAATGCTGCAGCACTGAGCCAGAGCTGACTCAGCTGTCATTGCGGCTGTGTCATGGAGAATTTCATTTCCCTCCTGCTGCTCCAAAATCCCCAGTGTTGGAAGTAAGGCTTAATTGTACCATAGCGAGTGGGAAATCCAGCTCAGGCATTACTGTTCCCACAGAGGACTGAGTTCTTTTAGGGCAAAATTAGGGTAGAAAGAATACCAGTAATCAGATTCTTCTTTTTAGTACCTAAATTTTAAGACCTTTCTTGAAAATGCAGACAGTGTGACAACAGGGATCAGGACCCAGATTTCTAGACATGTCATCAAGCCAACGACCAAGGTTTTCCTTAATTGAAGAACTCCAGTCTCTGATTAGTCAATGACCTCTTTGTGTCTTGGCTATGCTCATCCCATCTGCTAGTACCTGGAAAGGCTGGGTAATGGGACTCTGTGATGTGCTTTGTCAAGTCTGCTGGACATTTCAGATACCTCCACCGTGTAACGTGGTCCTGCTATCCAGCCTCCTTTGGTGGTTCCTTAACAATGCCAAACCCCCACATGAATATCTTCCTCTACAAAAAAAGGAAACTAAACATTCTTAACCCGACCTTTAAAAAGGTGATCAAATGTCTTTCAGTTCTCATGGAGGCTCTCTTGCTCCTCTCCAGTGCAACTGGAGGGGAAGAATCAGTTGTGGCCTATGACATTAAGATACTGTTCTTGAGATCCAAAGACACATGGTCACCCCAAATGTAACAGGCCATATTCTTGCATTCCTACATTTCTGGACTCAAAACAGTTCTCCTTCTTTTAAGATTAGCATTCTTCTTCCATAAAGTTTCTAATTTCCTTTTCACCAGCACACCAATAACTGCTTTTACTACTCCTAAATATGCAATATGATTTGTCATGCTGTAATTCTTAAGGTGAAATGTGTCACTAAGGAAATCTGGAATATTTTTTATTTTTCTTCTAGCAGATTTCATACTTGAGGCAAATCAGGTAAATGTCTCCTTGTATTATACAGAGCAAAAAATCTTTTCGGATTCTTAAGAAAAAACAACACAGAATTGCATATCAAAACCAGCCAGCTAAACTCAGCTCAGTTTCACATTCTGTAGCAGTCCAAACATCATTAGGATAAACAGTGAACTCTGAGCACAAAACCTCAATATCTAGAAATACCAATTTTGTCACCTGCCACAGCTCCCTTTGTTTTCTTTCGAAGCATGAAAGTCTCCCTGTGTGGTACCAGTTAGAGCGTTCAGTCACAGCTCTCTTCCAAGTAACTAGTCCAGGTTTCTCAAAAGACTCCTGCTAAGAAAGTTAGCTAGAATGCAGCTGCTGACCTTTTGCAATGAAATCTCCTTCAGTCTTGCGTGAATCTCCCTGGTTTTGTTATGGTTTGCTTAGCCAAACCTTGCATCACTTGAGCTAATGCTCCGTTTCAAAAATTATCATTTATGGTATATTATTTGAAATTGCAGTATTCATATGAAACCACTACTTTACTACAGTCCGTGAGATGTTCTCTCTCTTCCTCTCCCCTTTTATCTTCCTATTTAACACTTTATGTTGCATCTGTAAAGGTGTATTTTAGTTTCAAGTACCTTCATTATGACAATCCACCTCAACATACTGCATCTGGAGTCATATTTTTAGTGCCTGCTATAGGCTGTGCACATATCAATCTATGCTTGCATCTGTGTACTACAGATTTAGGTATATTTAAATGGCAATTTCTGTAGGTGTGAGGGGTTTGTGGGTTTTTTTCCTTTTTTCATTGAACTCTCTAGATATTCTGCGTGGAGTCTTAGTCAACATTTCCTTGGAGACTGTCAAATATTTATGCAAGTCTCAGAGATCTCAATTTGAAATTAATGAAGGCTGCTCAGCCAGAACAATGACAAATCTGTTCCATTTACCTGCTCAGCAGGAGGAGGCAGCAATACCTACAAAAAGGGAACCCATAGCATGTTTTTCTGTCTCTCAGGTTTCCAAAGGTCTCTGAGAATTACAGCAGGACTTTCCTTTTTGAAAAGCCAGATTTATATGTCCTATTTATCCCCAGAATCATTTATGTATTTCTTTAACCAGGGAAGGAAGGAATGGACAAAGTAGTTTGGTGACACTATTTTCAAGATCAAATGACAGAATTCCTCTCAATACATGTGAGAAACATTGCTTTTCATTGTAACGAGCACCTAAGAAAGTTTTTCAAGGTTATTTAGGTCAGCAGAATCCTGAAGAGATTTAGGGTGCATGGCTTTGAGCTGGATGCTGCAAAATCTTGTTAACCAGCATAGATGAATGGAGAAAAGGAAATTTTCCTTTTAAGCATGAAATAGCTTTATACTATCCTTCGCTAGAACTAAATTTAAAAAAAATTAAAAGCCATAGTAAAAAACACACCGACTGAAATGATTCAGAATGAAATTCTCTCTTCCTACGTATACTTGACTTTGCTCTAAAGATGAAGGAGAACAACTAGCAGTTGCCAGCAAGCAGCAAGACCACATAGCCTAAAGTGCTTATAAAGAAATTCAGGGCTACCAGATAGAGTCTTGTGAAGGTGCACTTAAAAGAAAGGAGAGATTTCCACCTGGTCTTCAGGTGCAAAAATTTGATAAAGGACTCAAGTAAAACCAGAGAAAGGCTTTTCAAAACAGAGAAAGAATTCAGTAGTAAAAGTTGAAACTAGACAAGATTCAGACAAGAAAGCCTTGACTAAGAAATTAGGCACTAGCTCTATCAGAAGTGGTGGTAAATTCTCCATTAATCTTTTCTCATCAATATAAGATATTCCTTTACAAGAAATCTTGTCCAACTGTGTTTAGCTAGCTGGTAGAAGGAATTAATTTGAGGAAAATCCAGTACCATTCAAGTGGTCAGACTAGATAGATCACTGAAGTCATTGCTGACTTTAAAAATCTATGAATTATCCGCAGAGTGTTCCAGTATGCAACATAAATGAAAGATCCACACCATGTAAAACTGTACATTATCATGCACAGATATACTTACGTATGATCCCATCTGCGTTGTCCACATGCTTTGGTAAGTAGTGTGCCGAAAGATCACTCTGAAGGACTTCATCTGAAGTTGCTCTAGCTAAAGCAGCAGCCAAAAATGAAGGGCAATTACTGGAAAAGAAAAAAGACAGAACACAAAAAGAAAGCCACAAATGATGTTTTCATCTGATTTAGCAAGGTAACTTGCAATCAAGGAAATACATAATACTTTTCTACAAACAAACAGGAATTTTGTAAATCTTCTGATTCTTCTTTGCTAAACAGCACCACAACCCTGCACAGCAAGACCTCAAACTCCCTGCATGGATTTTAGTGGCTCTAGTTCACTCTCATGTTCCCCATTTCAGTTTTCATGTTCCATTTTGTAACCTCTGTTTAAATGCTTTTCAAATCTAGACTTGAACCCCCCTCCAGAGTCTGTCATGCAACCCTTGCTTAGCGTACATTTTCTACACATGCATTATATGCTTTTATCTTAAGCCCACTCTGTCCAGTTCCTCCTAAGAACTGGAGTCAAGATTCCAAAGGATTAGAGAAGTCCTCAGAGTTCACAGTGTTCAAAACCTCACCAAGGGACGCTGAAAGTTAAAGCAGACCCATAGGAGGCATGAAGTTGATGTGCATAAGGTTAAAAAGCTCCCTCATGAATGATCTCTGTCATGAGTAAAGTGGCTTTAACTCACTGTAGTTTAATTAAGCCTGATATCTCCCAAGGATAATTAATCTATAGCAAACCAAGGCCACTTTAATGTACATTGTCTCATTCAAGAGGAGTTTAATACCTCTTTATTTATGCATGACTTTGTATTTCCCATTGGTCTGCCTTAACTTCTCCAGGTGTCTCTTGCTGACACAGCCTGAAACTTCCCGATTTCATGGTTATCACCAGGGGTAACAATGTCTCCCATTGCAGGACTGTGCAGAGACATGCAAACTAATGTCAGTCTCAGAAACCGTCCATCAACAGCAGAATTCTGCGTCAGCTAGCCCAGGGAACAGGCAACGAGCACATACACTTCCTGAACCTTTTCTTCTGCTTAGGCCCGCTAAGTCTGTTCACATGCTTTCAGAATGGTTGGAGAGGAGGCGTTAGCCTAGAAGCAATCCGTCCAACCAGATCCAGAGCAGAAAAACTTCTACATGCGAAACTGGACTCATCAGGCTTCACTCTGGAGCCAGAGAAGCACATGGCGACCGTCACTTGCATTCGCATTTGGTTCACTGCCCAGGAAAGCCAACTGCCATGCTAAACTGGCCCACATGCTGGAGCTTCAGCAGTGAAATCTGAATTCCAGAGGAAAAAAAAAAAAACAGATTTGCTAGACTTGGTTTTTTTAGAAAAGCCATTTTACCATACAGTTTTCCAGATTCATGACATCAAATGCTGCTACAAACAGTAAGATCATGTAACAGATTTGAAAAATGAATAGAAAATAAGTCCTCCGACCTTCACTGATTACTATTCAACATATCTATAAATTATTTAAATAGAAGATTAACAATAAATGGCTTCGGCCGAATCATATATTGTCATGAGACAAGCTCTGACCCTTGAAGTTAAGCAGAAAGCCACTCATACCATGTTACTGCACCATCAGTAAGAGTATTTCCTAGAATTAGCAGCCGAGTATTCTGCTCACGCATCACCTCTGAGCCTCAGCAACGTGCGCCGCTAATGAAGCACGACTGCTGGAGGAAATCAGCTGTCTTAGGACTGGCTCCTCTCAGCACAGCACAGGAACTCTGATCCTATTTACATACAGCAATGCCCAGTCCTAAGAGTAATCAGCAAGAGGAAAACACACCGGGACCTCCTTTACTTCTGGTGTGTGTTGAAGCTGATTTTCTATCTTGTCTTGTCCATCTTTATTTAGCTCACAGAGAGCAGGTTTTTCATTTCTATTATTAGCTCCAGTACTCCAGAGCGATGATACTCGTTACTGTTCGTGTTACATGCAATTTCCATGTGACAAAAAAAGCAAGAGACAGAATAATTATGCCAGCATTTAGCAGCGCTGTGAGGACAGCGTTCTGCAAAAATGCAGAGGAAGATTAAGGTTCAGCCTAAATAACACACAGCAGAAGAATCCGTGCTGAAAGCATTTACAAGCACAAGCCAGACAGAGCTCGCTTCAGGCGTGAACGTAACAGGCTGTGGTAGCACCTGCGGGAATCTGAGCTTGCTTCCCAGTCCAAGGCTTACCCCCTCACCAGTTCAGTGCTGGAACTTTTTAGGAAAACCAAACCTGTTGTGTGTCATTTGTAAACAGCCCCTCAGGAACGTCCACTGATGGGCAGAGAGGGAAGGTGGTTAAGAACTGAGGCAGTAAAAATTGCTAAAATAGAGGTTCAGGACCTAAACAGCAGAGAAAAAATACCCCCCCGACATGAGCAACCTCTGCTCTGACTGGGCTTGGAAGGCGGGAAGAGCATGTCTGTGAAAGACCAAGAGTTGTGAACATTCATATCTGAAATTTTAGGTATTATTTTAATTGTTCTGACAGATTACAAAATTGAAAGGTGCATTTACAGCATACGGAGCTGGTCTGAGTATTTCCCCCATCAGCCCCAAATGCCATTTACATGTCCCTAAACCAATGCTGGCAGTTTCACACAGGAGCTCTTTATCTAGCCAAAAAGTGCATTTCCATTACAATACTAAACCTACACAAAAAGCCACTAAAGATGTTATTAGATAAATTAGAGGATTTTAAGTACATCCTTCCTGATTCTCTGGCAGCGTGGGTGTGTTTAGAACACCCACAGTTGCACTGCAGCAATCCTGGAATAACTCTGCTAAGGTAATAAATCAAGCCCAAAAGTGGGTCGTTTCCATCAATTAAGGTTGAGAAAAACAGTCTGAAGTGGGCTTAGCTCAGCCCACATATTATTATGTTACCAGCTTAACACACAACTCTGCTCCTTCCTGATAGCATTAAAGTGGTGAAGACTTTCCAAACATTTTCTCTGAGCTATTCCACTGTGCTCTAAATCTAATATAAGATCTCCTACTAAAAAAAAAGATGGCAGATTTAAAATTCTTATTGCATGAAAGTTCACCAGTGGGGTTTAAGTGACTTACCAATTTTGATGGAAAAGGTAGAGAAAATAAATTAGCTGAAGGCTTTTCCTTCTATGTCTGGCCACTCTCTGTCCTAATAATAACAGCTGCCTGCCAAAGAATTAATTGCCCTTGACATTTGTTCATCACAAAGCTTCTTATGTAGCCATTACAGGACTATGCCATGTAAGCAGGGAAGTGACCAGATGCAGACAGATGACTTCCTCTTCCTGAATAGCCCAACTCAAAATTTACTTCTCTTACTTGACTCCTGAGAAGACTAGTTGAATTACTTCTCCCCTTCAAGGAATAGCAGACTGCACTAGAGGTTTTTTTACTCCTTTTAAAATAGATTAGATGTCGAAGTCAAACCGCAAGTGCCGGGACACTTCATTATTGTTACACCAAGACAAACGAAGAATCAGGTCTAGGATCTTTGGTTTTATTACAAAAGTAAACATTCAGGTGAGCATCTACAGCATCCCACAAAGCAGGAAAGACCCACACTCAAACAGCCAGGCTTTGCCATGCGGGTAGTTCTCACCTGTGCTCACATCTTTTATGCAAAACAAGCAGCAGCAGACAGGATCCATGGGGACCACGGGAGGTGCACTGCGTCCTGCTGCTGTCGTAACTAAGGATTACCTGTTGGCTGCTGAAAAGAAATCCTTTGGCCACGTTCTAGATGCCTAAATGTTATCAGTCATTAAGCTATGACAAATTGAAGCTGGGAGGGCACGGATCTTGTTTAGCTGAGAGCTAGAATGCCTATGTGTATTCATAGCTATACCACTAATGCAGCAGCTGACCTTGGACGAGTCACTTCACCACTCAGACCTTCGATTCCTCATCTACAAACAAGGGATGATAATGTCATTTCCTCGAGGAGAGGAGGAGGAGGAGGAGGAGGAGGAAGGCTGTAGAAGGCTTAATTCAGTGTTCGTAAAATACTTTGAGGTTTCTAGATAAGAGCACAACTGAAGGGAAAAATATCAAGATGATAATGGGAGATATTTTCAATCTCTACAAGATTTAAGGAGCTTTCATACTTTTTTTCTCGCTCCATATTCTCTGTTCTCATAGGCAGCCAGAAGTGCTGAGTGCAATACACAGGCAAACAACAGCTCTAGACAGGCAGGTTTAGTCTGATGCCCGCAGCTAACTTAGCATCATAAGCAACTGCATGGCAGAAACACATTTTTAGAAAAGCTGATGCATCTCAAAAGGAGAAAACCATGAAAGACAGACATCAAGTTCCTAAAACCTGGTAATGCTGGTGTTCCTGGAGCATTAGTGCTGCTGATGGGAAAATGGTGCTACAGACTCATTACCGCCCATGACCAAAAGACACAATTGAGCGCCACCAGCACTGAAAATACTTAACACTGTCATGGTCTGAGGTACCTGATGAGGCATCACTAAACCCAAACAAAGCAGGAAAAATGGAATGAAATGTACTGGTGCCTTTCAATGGCCAAAATGGTCAGTAAATCACAAAACATACAGTGTTCCTGTTACCTCAAGAATCTCCTGACACTACAAAACAGCAATTGTTTTAGTTAGAATGAAACATGATTTAAATAGAAATGCTATTCAATCTCCTGAAACACAAAACAAATCCACAGGCAAACAGTATAAATCATCGTATATAGTTTCACACAGCAATCCAAGACCAGGAACATGACCTGAAAAGAACCAAGTACAGCACATTCCCATAAGGACTATAATTTACTGCGTTAGTGAAAGACTTTGTAGGGATGACAAGCTAACTGCACCCTTTCCAAAAGGCTTTACGCTAGAGGATGCAGTTTGGTAAACACTCCCGTGTTCATGTGGCCTGTTGCAAGTTCTTGTTAGAAAGCAAGTTTTGCAAAATTCAACTTAAGAAAAACCTCATTTGTCCCCAGCCTGTATTTACAAAACACTCCAAAGCCTCATGAGACTTATTCCAGATGGAGCTTCTGATACAGCCTGGAAGCTCTTTGAAGAAGCCTTTAAAGTCTTTATTACTGAAAGTTCCCATGCTGAGAACTGCGGCAGTAATGAGCAGAGAAATTCTTTGGGAAGGTCCTTTGGCTGTTTACCCAGCCCTCCCCTTCAGCTGCCTCCTGCTCCAGCCACCATCCAGAAAGGCAAGGTACCGAGCTTCTGTTTGTCTCCTAACTGCTGGAAGTCAGACAGGACTCAGAGAGGAATATTCTGTTAAGCAATCCTCACACTTCAAAATTATTATGGATGTATCTTCTAATCATGCCAAACAAATGCTATTTCTGGCTCCCATCTCTCTGCAGGTTCTCATCTCCTTACTCACAAAGCATCACTCTCCCTGCAAGCTCACTGCTCCGCTCTGACCTGTGCTGTTCTGCTGCTTTGCACAGCTGGTGAAAGTTTTGATGCTTATTTAAAGCCCGGTCACAGTGGACAAACGGAGTATGCTTTTTTTTTTCCTAACACATGGTGAAACCCTGCACTAGATTTTAGCTGCTGCAGTGAGTTACTAAAAAAATCCCAATGCACACACACAAAAAAAGAAACAAACAGAAAAAACAATGCACCTTTTAAAAGATTGCATAACCAAAGCTCCTTGAGAAGTCATTTGAGCTGGCAGTGTTGAGACAGTAAAGATGCTTGATAAATCTGTTTGAAGGAGCTGAAAATGTGCTACACAAGGAAGCTGCTATCTATAGGCTTCACAGAGACAGCTGCCTGGTCACATTCAAAATGATTCTGTCCTTGTGGTGACAGTTGTGAGCAACAGAAATATAATACACAACCATTACAAAACCACACTCTTTCTGATGTGTTTACCATACTCACATCCTAGACAGACACTGCGGTGGTACCTCTTTTTTACCAAATCTTTAACCTTTTGCATTGTGCTCACTGCCATATTCCAGAGAGTATGATCAAGTTTATATAGATATTCTCCTGCAGTTAAGCCTATGTTAACTGGACATTTTAAAAAAATAAAATACAGATAATATCTTCAACAGCTGGATTAAGATGCTTCAACATATGGATCAGACTTCCAGTATTCATCACTGTATTTATTTTGTAATAGCTGTATCTTACTTGTCAAAGCATTTATGGAGACTAGGGTTCTCAGAAATGTCCTAAAGACCCCACAGATAAATGTAGTGAACGAGAATAAAATTACTTTCGTAGGAACAATAATTTCCCTCTGCAAGTTATTAGGCTTAAAGAATTTGCTAATGGTGAATAATGCAAGTTCTCAACTTAGTTCCAATCACTGGAAGTCTGTCTCATAAAATAGAAATATGAAGCTCATATTTGACAGCTATGACTAAGATTGGTAAAAATACTTTATAGCCTCAATTTTAAAATAGCCACCTTAACAAAACAAAACACCAAAATAACAACAATTTTAAAATGCCTTTATAAACAAGCTGTTAACCACTATAAATCAAAGACATTGGGTTTGACTTTTTCACAAATTAAGATCTGATCTGAGAGAAAAAATATTCAAATTCTTTCCTCTTTTTCAATGAGATAATAAGAGTCAACAAAATGATTATCTAGTGAAGGATATGTGAAATAGGCATGAATGGAAACCTCTAGGAAATCACTTTGGTGATCAGATGGGAAACATTTGCGAAACCACAGAACTCAATTATGAGTGCGTTGGCACTGATCCCATAAAAGGGCTCAGGTGCTGCACTCTGTCGTGGGGGCTTTATAGGATATTGTAAATGAGGAAGCAAAGTGCTGTGCTGCATGGCATATCAAACTAAAAAAAAAAAAAAGCCCCAAAACCCACAACAGGGAAAATCAGGGCAGAGAGCAAAATAAAAACACTGGCACAATGCTGGAAAAAAAATAAATGAAGACAAAAATTTTCTTATGAAAGCGTGATTGCAAGAGCATAGTTCATATAATATTTTATTTGACTACCTGGGAGACCTGGCTGCAAAGGGATATCCTACCTCGTTTCTCCAGTCAAGCTCTGCAGGCAAGCGCAGCTCCAATTCCCAGCCTCTGAGGCCCAGAGGCAGCTGGCACTAGGTTCGTTAATGGGTGCCAAATCTAAGCTCAGGCTCCTTCCCAGCTATGTTTGCACAAGTGCTCAACCTCTGTTGCACCACTGTGTTTTCAGCACACTTCTAACAGGTTTCCAGCACACTGCCGTGAACACCTTTCTCACTTAGAAGCTACATAAAGGCCAAGCGAGAAACGCGCTGCCACCAGCAGCAGGAAGAGCAAGCCCAGGCACCCTGCAGATGTGCACGCTCTGTCCCTGGCCCCCCCCACTCCAGCACGGTGGTTTTCCCCAGAGCCCCCAACATCACTGTCTGTTTGACAGGACAAACTGCACACACGGGGAACTGGGCAGGGGCTGGCCCTCTGATAGTGCCAGAGAGAACCATCAGGGCTCAGCCCTCCCTGCCTTTACCTTGGAAGGGCCGTTCTCACCCACTGCTGCCAGTTTTCAGAAAATTGACAGGTATTCGGTTATCTTTCAGACTTCAACCCATCTTTTGAATTTGCTTCAAACTGGCCTGCAAGGTTAAGCTTATCTGTGGGAGGAACCCAACAGGCAGACAGACTGAGCAAGCACAAAAGCCTTGTTCCCTTACAAACCAGACATTTGAAATCAAGTTCTTAGAACGATGCTACTAGAATGTCATCTGACAATACAGGTCATTAAGAGAAACCCTTGACTTCTAAGTACTATCTTCAACACATGAATTAGACTGAGACCTCTAATCCATTTTCTGCTGCATAGCAAGTCGCCACTTTCTTTCTCCACAGGGGTAAGTGCACATGACAGTACATAAAGCTAACAAAATGTAAGCAAGACAAAATAAAAAGGTCACCTTTGTCTGTTTGATGAGGTACAATGTCATGAAGGCTAGTGTATATTTGAAAAATAAATGGTTGCTGTCCACAAAGCACTCATAAGCATTCGTGATTTAATGACCGTCACTAAGATGCAATTGACACTGAATGGGTGAACTGTGAAGAATCCAAACTACATAAAACAGCTTCTGCAGAGCTATTCTGCTGAATAGATTGTCTGTATATTATCTTTGAAACCTAATTTTATGATTTCTTTAACTCATTCTCACAATATGGCAGTTCTGAGGTTACTTGCATTTCAATCTCTGTAGAGCTGATGCTACCTGCGTTAAAGGCTGCTTTGAAAATGACAGAAGTTGTCTACTATAACATGAACAACTCTTAAAAACCCCAAGATGAATCTTCCAGGAGCTGAAAGCCAAATTACTGCTAGAACTGAATTCCCAAAAGTGACTGTATGATAGTTTTCTTCATTACATCAAAGAACTGAGGATACAAAATTTGCTGTTGAAAATTGTATTCCAGGACTAGAGTCATTCACAGCCATATTATATCCATCTGTTACAAAGAGAAACATAAGCTTAGACTTTGACGGAATGCAAAGAGAAATCGTTTTATTACAGAAATGGACCAGAATCTATGAACCTCAGTTACAATACTGAGATGCAGAGGATGCATCTATATTGCAGTCTCCCCCTATCTAAATCAGAACATTTTTATCTGAGCAGCAAGATTCTGAGGAATCGGACAGTCTTTTATAAAAATTTAATTACTGCTATAAAATGCATTTTACAAAATTATAAAAATATTATAAAATTTAAAATATACCAGCAAGCCACATATTTGATGGACATTTATTATAAAGCTTAGACCTTTAGGAATCAGCTATGTAAATCCAAAGACACAGCAAAAGGTTTTCTTAAAACTTCTGTTTACCCTATTATTAATTAATCAAAATAAAGATAATGTATAGCCATTACCCATACTGAGATATGATTATTATACTGAAATAAAAGATCCTTCTGGGTTTTGTTGTTATTGTTTTACAGGGATTAGCCAGCATATTTACACAGTGCATTCTCTGTTCCAACAGAAATGCTTCGCATTTGAGTGACACGCATACCTTGTAACCAGAGTCTTCTGACTGCCATTCCAAAAACCAGTCACTGCCTACTTAGCATCTCTGTGTCTGGAACGGTAACGAAGCCTAAATCTACACAAGATGCACGCTTACCTGAAGAAATAAATTTCTTAACTGGAAAACCAATGTCAACAACAGTTACCCTATAGTGAGTTTCTCTGCTAGACAGAGGCCCGTTTAAAAGCTCTACAGGACATTAAAAATGTCATTGATTTTTTTCCCTTTGGCTCTCAGTCAATTTGAAAGTCAGCATAATTCAATGTCTTTCTACGACTTCCATTAGCAAAGAAGGGAATCCATGCTTCAATCCATGCTGCCTTATTGGGAAAAGTAATTTAATTTTACACCTGAAAGTGTGCCAACATCAGCATAAAACCGCACACAGTATACATAAGATTTAATTTATAAAATCAATGAGTGTTCAAGCTTGCTCTGAAGATACCTGCATTTATTTTTTTTGTATTTTATGTTCTAGTTGGAGTTTTTGATGATTTCTCTCGTTACTATAAAATATTAATGACACACTATCTAGAAAAGCTCACATTGTAGAAAACTTTGTTTAGGGGCACACTTTACCCCTAAAAGTTCAGGCATATCATTTACTTACCACTGATTCATCTCCTATTTTTTCTCTCTGTTAAAAATAAACTTTCATTGATATTTTCCTTAACCTGAAGAGATATACCATACAAATTGGATGTGCCCAGAAATAAAAGTTAAATAAGAATCACCCAATCCAGAGCACCTATTTTATTTCAGATGAGATTAACATGCCAAAGTCCTCTGATTACTAGTCAAAAAGAAAAATGCATTGTGCTGTTATAGTTAATGACTTAATTTTAAACAAATGAAACAAAATGCTGCACAGCAGCACATGCACAGGTTCTTTCATATCTCTACTGCAGGTCATCATTAAGGCAAACAAATGTAAAATGGCTCCTTTAAAAAAGGGTGAAGATAGTGAATCTGGTGCCTGTTCAAATGAACAGCTTTCAGTAACACCACACAGAGCTAGTCCCCAAATAATTGTGCTTGTATTGTAATATTTGTCCTCATGTAAACAAGAAGAAGTAAAAGCTGCAGGCCAGGATTTTCAAATGACATCTGATCACTTAACTTCTTTCAGCCCATTGAACAAATATAAGGCAAAACACACCCCAGAAGATTTATGACCACTGAGTCAGCAGAGAATGTTCTCTCGCTCCCTTCTCACTCTTGTGAAACGCAGTTCATCATACAAATGGCTTGGGTGTTTATGCCAGATGTAAGATTAGATAATTAGTCATCTGAGTCCTGGATGTCAACTCTTTTGTGATAAAAAATTTATTCCAAATGCACCATTTATAATCAGTTGACTTGCAAAAGCACTCTAGTGTTATACAGTAATACATCTTATGATGCACATCGAAATATCTGCCACCCTGTACCAACACGCTTTGTTTCTGCTGTGGCAATACCCTGCCTGATCTTAGCCCTTCCAATGACTTAATTTTTTTGTCTGCAAAATAGGGATAATGATTTTGACCTCTGGAAATTAATTTCGACTCTAATGACGAACAGTAACAAGAAGAGTCAGATATTTTTAATTAATCCTAAACTAGGAATGGAACAAGGCAACAGCAATTCACTTGCACTGATCACCCAAAAATACTGCTGGTCTTTTACCTACTTCCTCTTGAAAGTGCCATGCAAGGCAATCAAATTAAAAGCAAACATGAAAAGACTATACAGTACCCTTAAAAATAATTTCACAGATAAACATAGAACTACAAGTAGTTTCAAACCTTATCCAGTGGGGCAAATTAAGAGATCTTTATTGGAACCTCAGTTTCAAAATTACTGACATTGATGCACACCAAACAAGACGCCAGAGGGATAAGTGGAGGCTCTAAGATCAGGGGGTGTGCTCTTCCAAAGAAATAAACCTTTACTTACTCTGGAAGGATCACATCCTAATTCCCACTGTCACTTGTCCTCTGCAGAACTGCAAAGAACATTGGTGGGTTTAGGGTTTTAGTTTTGTTCTTGAAAGGATAATCAAAATGTTTTAGCTATTCTGTTTCACATTAAAGTCCCTAATGCATTCTGTTCTACTGAGCCACATAGTTATTTCAGTCATTCTTAATAAATAACAGTTGCCAGCAGTAGTTAAGCCAACAGATCTGAATTATTTATAGTGTTGAGGAACAGAACAGCAGATAAAATGCATTAGGGCTTTCAGTTGTTCTTGCCTGAACGACACAATGGCAGCCTTTGGACATTTTTCCACAGGCTGTAAAATATTCTGCTTCTGATCCTGGTTTAAAAGATTTCCTAAAGAGACAACATCCAAAGCTACTGCAACCCATCTTCAGTATTCACATTCCTGAAGAGCAGGTAAGAGAGAGTCTCCCAAATACAGTACATTATTTTTAAAGAAAGGGGGGAAAAAAGGTACAGATTTGGACTTGATTGTTCAGGTCACATGCAAACTGCTATTTAGTATTATTAATCAGAACTTCATTATTTAGATGTTATTTAACATGGCTATGTACCTTCCAGTTAATGATATAAAAGCACCCCAGTGTTGAACCCAGTGTTTCTCTTCTCCTTTGCCTATAATGCCTCCTCCCTTCAGCTGGAAAAAAGCATAGATGTTATCTTTGATTTACAATGGCAAATCCAACTTCACATTCTAGGGTAGAACATGGAAATCCCAAGTCCTGTCTCTCCTGTCTGCCTCTTTTTATAAGAAACTGCATCATGAAACATTGGACACACAAAAAACAACAGGGACATAAATTATCTTGACAATATTTGACAAATTGTGTTAAACACATTAGCTGAGTTTATGCTGTTTGTGGCTTAAAAGATGCATTCAAATATCTGTCTTGATTGACTAATAAGATAACATGCCTCTGCTGAGCTATGTCTGGGTAGAAATTTGGGGGAATGTCTTGCTTTCCCACCTTGTACCAACATCACAGGGGACTGCACCAGCATAAAATTCACCATGCACAATCAATTTACAAGGAGAACCATGCCCACAAACGACAAGGAGAGATACACATGCAAATGCTGCAGAGAGAACTGGGGGAGTAGTTGTAGCAACATAAGCTTAAATCAAACAGTTTTCCTTTTATAGATCACCTTCCGCTTTCTATATGGATCTATTTACAGCAGGAAACACCGCAAATTGTAGCATTTCTAAGGAGTAAAAAAGAATCAAAAAAATGAAAACCTGGAAAACCCAAACAAACATGCTCCTTTCAAATACTAAAGAAATGGGGGGGGTGTGGAAATACCACTTTCAGGCCATGTCAGGTTATTAAGGCATCTGAAACTGGCTTTATATCACATGTTAGATTGTAGGAATGAGCCATAGTATCCAAACTATCAAGCAGGCTCAAAGTGACACAGATCAATGTGCTTCCCCACTCCCCCTTCCTTGGCTTAGTTTCCCCACTCGCCCAGTTCAGAAGCTTGTTTAAAATCTGCACTCTGATTTTACTGAGACAGTTGTATTGAAGATTCCATATGTCACGGCAGTGACCACGCTCAAAAGATGAGGAACGTGGCTTTTGCTTTGGGTAAGGCAGGTCCTGAGCCTGCGTAACATCCAGCTTGCCTGCAGTATGCCTCTATATATAGCTCTTTTTGCGCACAAAGGCTGTATGAATTGATTCTGAACAAGCTGAGGATTTCAAACAAGTCTGCAGTGCTGTAGCCTCTCTTCCATCCTGAAAGGTACAGTGAATTATTTAAAACTTGAAAAACATGTCCTAAAATTATTTCCAGCACCATTTAAAAACAAATTGTGTACACATTCTAATCACTATTATAAGGTCAACTGAAAATAAGAACTGTCACCTTTTATAGCCATGACATTACAAAGTAAATCTCACAAGATTATAGACATTGTTTCTCTGCCATGGACTTCTCAATACAACACAAATTCTACCTGCCTATTCACTAAAATCTGGGGCTTTGTTTATGCAAAAGAATCAAAGAATCAGTCTTTTCTTAAAATGTTATTTGTTCAATTTTATTTTGTATGAGCAGTGTTAGATTCAAACATTCAATTCACCTGCCCCAAAGGCAATAACACTGCCCCCCAATCTCTTGTGGCTCATGTAAGAATAACCCAACAGCTCTTTCTCTCTAACCCTCTGCCAAAGAAGATTGTCATATTTTCCTGTAAGTTTATTACGAAACCTGTGATCTCTTCAGAAGACAGATAAGCTCTAAATATAAGAAAGAATCTGTTACACAGTCCCTCAAGAAAGGAGGCAGCACATAACAGCTGCAGACAACACAAGCCTGAGTAAAGTAAAAGTGGAAAGAGGATGAAAAAAAAATCTGTTATTGTCTTGCCTTTGCCCACTGCCTGGACTTAGGTCAATCCTGCATATAGTCAAACATGCAGTAGAATATGGAATCATGTAATACATGCGTAAAATTTAGGGGTTTATTTCTATGGAAAATAAATGCAAACAAGCCACATTATCTGGAAGTTTATTCAGGGTCTGGCAAAAACGTACCCAGATAAGATGACATCTTCCTCAAACACAACAGAACTTTTTTGAAGCTCCTTGAACCAGGATTGTAAATAATACACTAGTGAGGACTGATTCATTCATGGTGATGAGTAGGCTCAAAGGTTCTTCAAATGGAGCAGTGTCACAGTTATAATCAGCAGTTGAGAGAGTTACTTAGGAGTCACACTATCAATTACAATGGTAATACATATTCAGGGAGTAAGTGATATGCAGACAGAGAGAATATGAAATCAAAACATTAATAAAAAATAAGGAACCTTTGGAGGCAAATTATTATGTTCTATATCTACAGTGCTTTATACATTCCCAAAGGATTTAGAATCTAAAAATAAATTATTACTTCTACCGAGACTGACATACAAGCTACCTTGGATGAAAAACAGCAAATTGCTAACCATGGATAGAAGCATTACACAACTCTTTTGAACAAACAGCAAAAAATGGACAATGCTAGAAAGAACAGTGGGAACCTATACAGGGATTGAAGTTATTCAAGCTAAATTTTAACCAGAATAATGCGAATATCGTCTTGATTTTTCTACACCTATGATGGGTTTTTCAATAAAAATGAGACTGGTTAGAACTATCTGTCTGCTTTGATATCTCATCCCCCAATCTCCATCATCCTTCTCTCACCATTCTTTAGCATCAAACTGAGATGCTGATTGGAAGGAAAATACTCAGCATCTTTAGCTGAAATACATACACATACATATATGTGTGTGTGCGTGCATGCATGTGTTTAAATATGAACAATCACCACAGACTCCTTGGGAAAAGGAAGAGGGAAGATTACCAAAACAGATGGAAGATCAAAGATTGCACAAAAGCATGTAGTTAAGACATCATTAAAACACTGTGCCAAGTAACTTCTCGGAAACAAAAAATTTGATCAATTCTGCCCCCAAAACATACAGCCAGTACCAGCTCTACCAATGACAATGGCCTTGAAAAACTAAAGAAACAAAGAGGGCTCTGAAAGGCAGAGTTCTGGACTAAGGGTAGTAGTAAACTAGAATAGTAATTATGTAATCACAAAAGAACAAATCCAGGAGGAGGCAATCAAGTAAAGATGAAATACAAGTATGTTTTCTTAGTTGGAACAGAGAATTTTGTGAAAGAGTATAGACAGACCATGTGAAGAGCCATGGCAGTGTGAGAATTTTTGTCAACAAAGCACTAAATGTAAAAAAAATAGTAAATAAAAATCTGTACTGTGTAAATCCACACTGAAAAATAGCCATGATTTATTTTTATTGGATTTAGCTGTAAAAGACTGCTAATAGCACACAGTCGGATCTATCAGAAGTACAGTCTGGCAGCACAAAGATTGCCTCAAGGGCAGATAGTTTTCAAATAAAAATATACAGGTGGTACACCTGCATGAGTGAGCTTTTTAATGATGCATGGAGTCAACATAAAAGACACAACTGCGATTGGTTAGATTGAAAATAATACACCATGGAAAAAAAAAAAAAAGAAAAGATTAGGAACACCAGCTGAGCTCAGAGATAACATAGCAATAGTTACCGTTAAAGGAAGGTTTAAGTTATAATAACACAGTAGTAGTAAATTGGAAGATGTAACATGATAGGAGACTGAGCACTGCTCCCAGTTCTGTATCTGACAAATGACACTTCTGCCAGCAAATCACTTAATCTCTACACATCCATCCATCTGGGTGTCAAATAGGTTTATTGCCTTAAAACTTTAGAAGAGTACTGTGAAATTTAATGTATTAATACCCAGAAACTATGTTTTAATCCTTGAATAGAAGGTGCTGGGAAAGGACACCATATTACAAAATTAAGAGTACCTAATGAAATATTATTGTATTTACTGTAGTGAACTCCTTATCTGTCTCTCTCTTGTTTCAGTGCCTGGGTTCCACAGCACTTCATGACTTCCTCATTTCTTTGTCTCGGGTTAGTAGAATAAGAGCTGTGATCACAAACCAGGAACATTAGTGCCACAGGTTGACAGACAATTAGTAGTTTCTCCTATAATATACACAGAATATAGGAAGAATCCTACTTCATCTATGCAGTCACATTCTGAATCTTATTCTAAGTAGTACTGTAAAAAGCAGATGAAAAAACTGCAGGGGATATGAAAGAGTAATCTAGGTCCAAATCTCCCCTGAAGTTACCAAGAATGAAAAGTTAGAGGCTTGATTTGGCATGTACTGAAGATGCTCAAAACTTCCAGAAATGCAAATTAAGTTCCTTGCATAATTCAACTCATCTATTCCCTTTAGTGTGAGCACAAAGACCCCATCCAAAAACCTTCACAAGTGTAAAACTTTGTCAATTTTTAAATATGGAGAAAAAAGGCATGTTCAGTCTTAGAGTAACTTTAATGGTTAGACATATATTCATTAGCTTTGTTTTTTCTATTTCAAAACTAAAAACCTAATTCAAATTAGATTAATAAATTAAAGTAAAATCAAATACAGAGGAATGCAAAAACAGCTACATGAACTCCCCGAGGAACAGGGAAATGAAACAAGTATAATGTTATAGCTTTGTTATAAAACAATAATGGACTGGTGGCAAAACCCTCACCCTCTTATCAAAACTCTGTGTTTTCCAATATTCAACCTGTTCTTTTTGATTAGGGCTGGTTATATAATCATCAGCCATGCCACGTTTTTGCTGAAATCATGCATTCGATTTATAGATTTTTATTAGTACCAAAGACAGCAAGAAAATCAATTCATTCCCACATGAAGTATAGCATAGGTTGGAGCCTTAGCACTGATACACTTTCTTATGGGCTAGATGGCAGTAAAAGAAAATGCTTATGACAATAAAATAGAGACATAAGCTCAAGTAACCACAAAACAAAGAAAGGGAAAACAATGCACATAGGAATGCAAATGCACCTCACTCAGCCATTCAAAGCCAGCCATTCAAAGCCAAGACAGACCAAGCTCCCTTACCCACAAGGGCAGCCGCTGGCTGGAGGTCTGAAAAATCCAACAAGAAAAACTGCCCGGGTCCCCTGTTTATAGCTTTGTATTAATTCTTCATATTTAGCATAGCTTGTCAAGAATAATGCAGTATTACACAATTCTTCATGAGTCCCTTCTGCCTTTAGCTATGAGTCACCATTATATTAGGAAAAAGTGAGCTTAATTTAGACAACGCAGAAGGGTAAATTACATATTTTCTTAAGGTCTCTGATCCAGGGGGCTAAATTTTTTTAGTTTATTTAATGTCTCATTTCTTGTATCTTCCCTTCCCCCTCCCAAAATATAAAACCATGAAAATTTCCTTCATCTTCAGTAGGCGGCCTCACAGGAAATAATCATAGTCCTGGATATGAGGGAAAGGGGGTTCTGCATTGGATGGAGGACTTTGTATCTCTGCAGCATTCCCTCTCCAACAGGAATGACTTAAAGGAACAAGGGAGTATTCCTTCAGCGTTCTTCCTCCTAAAAAACGTATTGCCCCAATCCACCCAGTAAGAAGGCAAATGGAAATACTGCAAACAAATATTAGCATTTATAGCCATTTCTAAAATACAGATCTAGTCTTGTTAGAAAGAAAATGTCTGTTTTGATAGCAAACTATTTAGGCTGAAAACAGAGGAGTATACGTGCCCTCTTTAGTACCTGTGTTGAGTTTAATGTGATTCCCAACTGAAAACAATAGCAGATCTTACTGATTTTAATACCTCAGCGGTCAAAGCTTTTCTCTGATGTTTAGTAGCGGTTATGAAAGGTTTGCAAGGAAGAGAACAATGATGTACACACAATAAGACATGTCTGAGTAACTCTTCAGGTTTAGTTATCTGCAAAACCTTACCACAAGAGAAAGAAAGAAAAGTAATGATAATAGAATGATTGAGATTCATTTGCATACTTGCTACTACAATAATTAAAGACTTTTTTTTTATAATGTGAATGTCTTGGGCATTTCATTCATAAGGGAGATTGACATTGTGATATATTTTACTTCCAAGTAAAGTATTTCTCTTTCATTGCAGCTGCTCTCTGGAATTTATTAAAGGAAAATAGTGAGAAAGATTGATAAGAGAAAGAAACAGTGAGTAACATTAAGTCAGAACTGCAAATACTTCTGCATCTTATATCAACCGAGGCGGTAGAAATAATCAGACCTTTGCTCCTCTCCATCGATTATGTTTTCAGTCTCCCATATCCCACCCCAGGCACATGCAAACTCACTCCTCTGGTCACACCTCTGCTTGCGTTGCCCAGGTCTGATGAGCTGATAATTAATACAGAAGACCTCTCAACAGGAGGATGTCTTTGGACACCCTTCCAGGACAAACTATTTTCTCTAAAAGGGATTGTTGTGAGGCAAAGGTGCAGAAAAAGAGAAGAAATGTGAAATGGTCAGGAAATAAGAGGAAATGGGGGGGCGAGGGGGCGGGGAAGTAACGGCTGTTTCTACAGGATGTTCCAAGAATCAGTCATATATATTTCTTCCAGAGTTTCACTACTGGAAATAAAATGCCTGTTGCAGTATTGTATTTTAAAGAATCTAAAGCAGCAACCAGTTTAAAAAAAAAAAAAAAAAAAAAAGGCAAGCAGATTTCTCACTACATATATTTAATATTATGTTGTTTCCTGATGAAACCCTTAGTAAGCCGGAGTACTCAGGAAGACACTTAGATTTACATAAATTTGAGACAGAAGAATGCTGTTAGACTGAAGTCCATTGCACTGCATGGTTGGGATTGAGTCTTCCACTGGAAGTTACATCAGCCTCCAGACAGACAGTGCTCAGTCTCAAACAAAATCTGTAATTTAACTTCAGAATGTGTTCTTAAAGCCAGTCTACTGCCCTCTCCTTTATACTATTAGTACAATATTTCAAGGTTGTTCATGCATAGTATTTAAACTCTTAAGTTAAGATTTTTACCTTGCTTTTAAACAAATAAAACATACACAAGTCCATTCTATCATCACAAATTTTAAACATGACCACACACCATTTCTGATAAACTGATTTTTACCCCTCTTTTAAAAGGAACAGTACACATATCACAGCAACACTCAGCAGTTAATGTAATTCAATACAAAACTACACAATTCAAAAAAATGGATAGTGTCATTTATTTAAAACTTCTGCTAGACTCAACTTGATACAGAGTATCATCATCCAGTGGAATAGGTAATGAGTACTTACGATTTTTTCCTTTTATGGCCAGTAAATTCAAATATTAGTAGCTCTTTTATAAAAAACTTCATCTACTAAAGACCTAGATGAAGCCTAAGCCACTCACCAGAAAATACCAGGATTTGCAGCTTAGCAAATGCAGAAGATACTTAAAAGAATCATCCATTTGCTTTTTTGGCACAAAAGAACTGATGCTCCACAAACAATTTCTATGTATAAGAGATCCAGGATAGAAGCAGCGAGGAGCATGCCCAACAACGCTTGTTGAAAAAAGAGTTTACTAAAAGGACAGATAGAATCTGGCAGAACAAAATTCAAACATGCACCACGCTTCACATCAAGATGACTCCTTCACAAGGTGTATTCTTTCAGCCATTCCTGTATTTTTAGTGGATACAATTTAACTTCCCGGGGTGGGCTGGGGTAACGGCAACATTCGAATTTTAAGAGAAATGTGTAAGATCAAAGTATGAAGAATTTGGAGGCTGCAATAAAAAAACGACAGATGGCTAAAGAGTGAATGCACGCCCCAGTTCACTTCTGGGCCCCTGGTACCGTTCCTAAGCCAGTGACGTCAGCAGAGCCCCTCCAGTGAATTACATGTGCTGAAGATGAGATGTCTTGCACAAGCAGCGGTTACTCACCAAAAGCCTATTCAAGCTGCAGCTATTTTGTACATACATGTGTACACCCTGTAATGCCTACTGGATTCAAGGACAGTTTTTTCTGATTTTTGTTCCTCCAACCAGACAACAGCCAAACTACTTCAGCTGCAATAAAGATCTTAGTTTTACAAATGCAAATGTTAGAAGGAAGCAATCAGAGAGCAACGAGAACCATCAAAAGTTTAGAAAATGTTACCCTTGAATAAATGATGACACATAAGGCAACATGATAATTCACATATGAAATAATGAGGCAGATGAAGACATTTATAGTGGTTTTTGTGTTAATGAGGAAGGGACAAACACTACTGAAAAAACTAACAGGAGAGATTCAGAGTAAGGAATAAGAAAAACTTTCCACCTGTAACTAAATTACCAAGAACTGGAATAGCCTGCATAAAGAGGTTGTGGGATCTCCAATGCCAGAAATTTAGAGATGAGGTCAGAAAAGTACCTCTCAGGATATGGTTTAGATTTAGCTAGTTCTACCTTGAGGTAGAAAGATGGACTAAATGACCTCCTGAGCTGCTTTTCAGCCCTATTTTCTATGGTTTTTCTATTCTATTAAAAACATGTGAAATTTCCCTTAGCTCTTTTCCTTAAAAGGAAGGAGGGTAATTCAGGAGACACAGCATCTCCAGAGCATAGCCCTTATTAATTAACCTCATAACGTAACCTGCAGTAACATTGTGCAATGTTGTGTACCCCCTTCAGTGCCTGTCCTACATAAGAGTGTCTTCTGGCTACAGAATTTAGAGCTTTATCACAAAGATATTGGTGTGTCCTAGCTCTCTCTGAAATCAATAGGAATTGAGGTAACTAATTAAGAATTGTAATCAGGCCCTTAGTCCAAAGCAACAGAAAGGCGTGCTTTCAGAATCAGATTAGTTACTTAATCATTCAAAACAGGCACCAAATAATATATTGACTGCCTGTGAAAGAGCCTGCTCTGTCTTGTTTCCATTTAACACCTTAAGGAAAGAGGAGCCAGCTCTCTAAGCAAAATCTACCAGGCATTTACACTGGTAATAACATTTTGTGGTTGTTCCTCAGTCAGGTTTGCTCATTTATGACTGTAAAAAGATGCAAGACTGAAGAACTAGCTCTTTTACATCTGTTTGTAAAAAATAACTCTGTAATGATTTTCTGCTAAGCCTTCTCTACCCTACTAAAAAATAAATAAATTCCTAGGGAAGTGTCTCCCATGTAGACAGATCTTTAGCTACATTATACTGGCAGCCTCTTGCCTGAGCAATACTCTGCTTATCCACTCGTCATCCCAGCTGGTAATAATCAGAACTGAGAGACTTAATTACTGTACCTTTCAATAAGGCTTTAATTTTATTTTTGTTCTTTCTGCTGCAAATGCCCATGAATCAGAGGGTCACTTGAAGCACAGAATTCAATTTAATTATACTCAAAGGCATTTTTATCATTAAACGGGTCAACTTATTAAAAAAAAAAATCTTGATTATGAATAATGGAAAGCCTGGCAGGCAATCCAGAAGAGTTTTACTCTGAAAGCTCTCACATCCATTTGTTTAGATTTGTTTACTAAGCACTGGGCAAAGTCCCACTGAATGAACATGACAGCATTAACTGAAACTACATCTAACATTTAATTATAAGTGGATTTTAATGCTGACTTATTGACTGTTTTCATGGGAATATTTACTGGTATTTGTAAACTGGACTATTATCTGCTACTAAAAGCAAGGAATGAAAAAAACAACACAAAAAAAGGTCACTGACTGAGAATATGACTGTGTATTCTTGAACTCAATCTGGCAAAATCCTTCCCTAGTTGCAGAATTATTTGATACAATCAGGTCTATTCTTCTGATAGGATAGGATTTTTTTCAGCTAGGACACTGTTTTAATTACATGCCAGGGAGGATGTCTCTGATTGAGTATCCTCATGTGAACTAGATCTAAAAAGAAAAATCCATTCTGTTCATGAACGACTTGATATGCAAGGTAGAAGATAGTAAAAACTGTGGAGAAACAACAGTTTGGATAGCAGAGAAGAGAAAGTCTCCTGGAAAGCTATTTTTATGCTCAACTATTACACTTTGGTACTTAGCTTGGGTCTTTTCAAGGCAATCCTTTTGCCTATTTTTGCTCTGTTCTACATGCAACTATGTGTTCCATGATTTCTGTATGCCATTTATAAGGCTAAGTAGTCAAGTAATTATGCATACTGTGTGTTACTTATATCCCCTCCCTTTACGCTCCCCATTTTCATTAACTTTTTGTTTTCTAATAGTTCAACAGGCCTACAACTTATTTATTTAACCATATGGTCACTACTAATTTGAAAACCAACTGTTATTTTTAACCACTTATATGTATAAAAAAAAGCATTAATTCAGTTATTTTAGGCTAAAGTCTTAGAAAGGTAATTACACAAGGATGCAATGCAATAAATAAGTTTTTACTGATTTCAACTACAAAAGTGTTTACTTTCATCTTTATGCCCTCATGACACAGAAAAGAAATCAAACTGCAGTGGTAAAAAGCTATTAGAAAGAATTACCTTAAAGGAGCCTGATTGCAAAGCCACTTCATCTCTGTACTTGGAGACCATATGGAACACTTTTCTAATTCATCCAGCATTACTTTATGATACTGATAATAGACAACCACAAACACACAGATATTTAAAATGGAAAAACAGGTAGTAACTTCTGTTTCTGGAAAGTTTAATTTTCCTGATTCATTAAGATATCCAGATATAATATGAGTAGTAGTTGTCAGAATCCAGAAAGACAATGTGGCATTACCATGACCCTGAATACTCATGCTTCATTTTCAATTTCCTTTTCTGCATAAAGGTAAACATCGCACAGTTACAGCATTACAAAACTGTCAGAACTACTGACACACAAAACCAGGACCATGTGGATTTTGTTTGACGTAAATTGTTGCTTATCATCCACATGGTAACTGGTTTCAGGGGTTTATGGGTGTTTGGATTTTAGCAGAGAGAATTGATACAACTTACTCTTTCTATAAATACAAAAGTTTGTTCAAACAAGGATATGCCCAATCGCACAGATGTCCTTCTGAAATCAGTTGCTGATGTTACTTCCTTTGCAACTACTATCTCATGTCCTCAGATGTCTCCTTTCACAGCTATCTAGCACTCCCCTTCATCCGATATGGTTACTGTCCTGTCCAGACTGGAAAAAGCAGCAGATTTGCTTGTAATAGGTTCATCTACTGCTCCCTGGTGATCTATTTTTGCTCAGATGATTCAACTTAATATGTTCCTACAGTGTACAAGGCTGACCTAAGTTCTTCTAAGTTATGACCTAAGGAATAACGTTATTTTTATTAGTCATAAAAATTTCCAAGACCAAGTTTCATATGGAAATAAACCTGAAGTCCAATGGAAAAAAAAAACCCAACCAAAAACCAAAACCAAACACAAAAACAGCTCACCAGTAAAAATACACAAACATGCTTCTGCAATCTAAGTTACAATGAAGCAGCCCTAAAATATGCCTAATAGTCTCAAGTTAGGTCTCATACTGCTTACATTAACTTTCCACATATTAGATACTTGTTCATTGTGTGTTTGGACACAATAGCAGGGATATTTCAAATTATAACTTAGAATTGAAAAAATAAGACTCCTTATACTTCCCAGAAATGAAAGACTGGAATTATTTAATCAGTCCAAGTGAGAATGAATTTGCAAACTTTGCTGCATATAAGAAATTACATTTCCCTAATCAACAGATACCTTAGATTTATTTCTGAATTATTTTAGAACCACATTTTTATCAGCAAAATTGCTTTCAAGTAAATTAAGCTTCCTTTGAAAGCTCTGAAAGACAGTGTTACAGTTCGCTATCCAAAGGTTTTGACCATTCCTGCTAACAGAACATCTAAGGAACATTTTTTGATCCTATCCATTCCTCCGTTCCTTGTCTCAGTTACAGCGGTACAGCACTCGGATAATTAAATGGAACTCTCTTTATGAATTTGTTATCTTTTTTTGTTACCATTTTTACAAATTCCTGAGGTAGCTTCATAAATAAAGTCATCACAAAGAAATTACAGTGTATGAACAGAACAGAATGCTACTCGGTTCTTATGCTACCTCCTCACTTTCCTTGCACACTACTCTCTACTTCTGCATCTGCCCCCATGCAACCCTTCTGTTCACGCATTGCTCCTTCTGCAGCTCCATGTATTAGTCTGCCAAGTGACAGTGACTAGAATCCTAATCACGTTGTCTTTGTCACTCAGCACTTCCGAGGACAGTATTCCTGTCACCTCCATGCTAGTGAGTGAGCATACAAAGTAAAACAGCTTGGAGGCACAATACAAAGGCTGAACAGGGTAAAAGAGAAGCAAAAGCAAAGCACAAACAATGGATGGTGGTAACAGCAGTGTGGTGGCAACTGGAGACGAACAGCTTGCTTAACACACAGCTCTCAATGGCAATGCTTTTACTCTAGTCCCCCCAAGAACATACAGAAATATTCCGATATGTATTAGAAGTCCCAGTCTGTCATTTCTTGTATTCCAGTGGAATTTCAAGTGATGGCTACTGCGCACAGCAGAAAATACTCCCTGACCCAAAGAACCTACAATTTAAATATTTAAATAGTCAGTCAAAGGGACAAGAAAAAAGGACAAGAGAAGCTAAGTATTAATTGCATGAAAAGAATAAAAGATCTGTCACTCAGGTTAGTTCCACAGTTTGGAAGGTAGATTTCCATTTCATTATTGTTTATATTATTATGAAATTAGGACAGGTAAGAAAACACAAAGAGGCAAAAAAAGGAGACAGAGCAACTTTCAAACTCAGAGGCCTACAACATATCAAAACTATGCTAAAAATAAGAAGCACTCAGAATGATAAGCTTTTCTAATGAAATATTAGGCTTGCTGCCACATATGTCAATCCCCTAAACTTAAGGAAAGGAACCATAGGGCAATACCCAGAACACAAATTGCACTCAATGCAAAATCAGCTGCAAACCAAAGAATGAGCTGATTTGACACTTGCTAAAAAAAACCATTTATCGTAGGAAAAATATTTATGTTTTCAAGTCAGAATACTAGTCCTGAAAAACAAAACATCTGCATAAATTCCTCGTCATATTTCCAGGCTTTCAGCCACAACACAACTATTTCGGTGGAAAATGTGATTATACAATTTCATGTGTGTGCATGTTAACAATTAGTGAGAATATAATGTAACAGCCATCCCGCATCAAGAGATCTACAAAATGCCACACAGGCAACATGAAGCATATTACAAGCTGAAACTATACCACTTATTAAAAAAAGTTAGACCATGTTTTATTTCATGCAAAAGTGGTAGATATAACCTGTAAGTTGGAATTAATTATATGCAGCACAATTTCTTCCTATTAAATCTGTGAGTGCTTCATTAAAAAAGCAAATTATTTGGGATGCTTTTTTTAATGGACATTTTGAAAAAATAAGACAATATATATCTTAAAGTTCTACTGAGTTTCTGTTGCTATAACAACGTGTGAAAACCTTTTTCCTGTTGAGGACATCTGTAGCTATTTTTACATGCAACAGCTGGAATTGTCTGTCTGAATTCCACTCATAAGAAAAAGTGTTTTATTTGCTGTCTCTGAATAAGCTTTTAATATAATGATAAATGTCAGAGTCCAGCAGGCTCAATAACTGAATAATCTGGTATAAAACACACATTACGTGGCAAAACTATAAAATGAGCAACAATTTGATTCAAAGCAGTGAGAGTCTCACATTCGCCCCATGCACATACACCTCCTCCTCCCAAGTTTGGCACTGGAACAACAAGGGCACAACAAGTTATTATAAATGAAATCTTTGATCTCAGGTGATACCACCTTTGTACTCTAAATTTGCCTAAAATCTACCAACACAGGAGAGCACCTGTAGAACACAAAGCATGTCAGGCAGCTGGAAAGGACCAGCTTTCAGCTGTGATGCCCAGATACGTGTAAAAATGTAACAGCTAACCATTCTCATCTTTCTCTACAGAAGTTTCTCATACAATAAAAACAACAAATAAAGTCAGTGATAAACGTGAGGATTTTTCTAAAACAACATAACTAGCTGAGCTATCTCAGCACCCTGCAGAATTAGACCATGTGTAATTTTGCCCCCAAACCACATATAACTGTAATACTGGAAATAGAAATGAGGAGCTCAGGCAACTAGGCAACAGAAAAATTGGCATCTAGAGAAGACAGTTTTATTTCAAAACTCCCCTTTATACTATGCAGCAATGTATTTATTATTACTGCACCATAATTTATAATATGATATTATTATAATGAATTACTCAAGTGAATTGTTCATTCCCTGTGAGAATTAGGAAAGCATTATGTACATCCTAATGCTTATTACAAACAATTTCTCCCATACATGGCACAGCTTTGCAGAGCCTGGTGAAACTCATGTCCCTACCCACCTCGGGCAGAGGCAAGCTCCAGTAGTTCAAAGTCTTGCAGAGTATACAGAGTCACAAAAGGCTATGTGGATTCCTGAAAAATTCCTACTGTTTCCAAAAAGACCTGTTATTTATGAACTGAAATCACAAACCAAAAATAGCAAACAAGATTTCACTAGGATGTTGGAAAGATGCAATGCATACAT
The DNA here is from genome assembly GCF_017639655.2 of Falco naumanni. Classification (NCBI taxonomy): domain Eukaryota; kingdom Metazoa; phylum Chordata; class Aves; order Falconiformes; family Falconidae; genus Falco; species Falco naumanni. Next base: position 109,265,118 of record NC_054054.1, on the reverse strand, counting down.
TATACAAAGGCAATAACTGCATACATGCCTGGTGTAGATAGATTAGAAGAATATCTGCTTTTTTTTCAACCACAAAAGAAGGCATGATATTTTGTGAACACGGTCCTGTATCTTTTTTCTTTCATTTCTGATTTTAGCTGTAAATACGTAATTACTGTAAATTAATCCAACGCCTACACCATTTCTAAAACAGCACAGAATTGTTCGTATTGCATCTGCTGATCAATAATTACTAATGTCATGCAGAGACAGGTAAATTGCCAGTACTTTAGCCTAGGACATTTCACGTTCATACAGACGCCTACAGTTTTAAGGCAACAGTTCACAATACAAAAAGCAAAACCAGTCTGAATTTTTTCTTAATAATTTGCTTCCAGCTGATTGCCCAACACATTAAAATGTACTACTACATACTCAAAAAGCTTACTGAGTAAGACTTAGACACGAAGATTTACAGCCCTATGGCAGACAATAGTTTTGTTGATGCTTTCTAAGCTGTGTTTATTGGTGAGCTTCCTGAAGAGAGGAGGAGAAGTATTCAATTACCCAGTAAACATCAAAGAACATGTTTGGTGTTGCTGTTCTTCCCCTTGGACATGAATTCCATACTTTGAAGTGTGACCTTTTCTGCAGACCTACTGGAGTCTGCATTTAAGTTGTATGCTGGAGAATTGGACACAGTATTGAGCTCAAGGGTGGTTTCCATGCTGCTTAATATACAATGCATGAAGCAGCACAGTAAGTACTGCCTTGGGCCATTTGGTCTATAGTTTTCTCCACAACTCTCTAAAAGAACAAAACAAGACAAAAAAGATTAAGAACAGAGATCTGAAACAATTGAAATCCAAAGTCTGAAATTGTAGCGAGATGTCTGCCAGGATGCCCTGGTAGCTAAGTAGCTCTAAACTCTGCAGGACTGATGAATATACCTAGATGCTTTGCTGTTGTTAGTAAGGAAATAAAGAAAAATTATATGGAGAATTAAACTGTCTTGGAATGCAGCCAGGACAAAGCAGAGCACTTCTGCTCCAGGATTCATGATCCATGTGAAGGCTAATCTGAAGGGCCACTCATAAACTGGAGGTTGCAGTGTATTGCATTGATCTTCAATATATGAGGCCAACATACACAGCAAAGTATATAGAACTCAAAAATGTGACTTAATGGGCAACCTACTTGCACAGGATGAAAAGCAACATATTTGTTAGGATATGGAAAAAACAAGTAGTTCAAGCAACTGAAAGAATTTGAGAATGACCTTGTGTTAATCAGGTTAGCATGCCCAAGGGAGTGGGAGGGAAATCTCCTTACTTAATAAGATCAGTCTTGATTTTAGAGATAATAGGGACATAATTACAAGTTGGTGAGGATGATGTGACCTCCAACCCATCTTTTTAATCCTCATCTAGAGATACTTAATGAAGCTAGTGAAAGTGGAAAATAAAACAGAGTAAGGAATAATGATCAGTGCCAAAGTCCAGTGGAGAAATCTTCAGTAACAACTATGCCAAATTTTGTGGAACTAAAAGAATGGAAACATTTTTACACCACACAAAATAAGATCTGCATCCAGTGAAACCTTTCAATGCATCTTGTTAAACCAGAAGACTTCAATATACTTGCAGTTTAACAGTGTGTTTTACAGCTTTGACACACAAAATGGGAACAAAACAGACAGAAACCAAACTGGCCTTTCTCTGTAGTAACCTTCATATGCAGCATACATCTTCCCAAGTAACCTGTCAAAATTACTAGTCTTCTCTGTCTACCATTTACATTTACTGTGACTATTACAATGTGTTTTGAAAGTAAACTCTCAGCAATCTTCAGAAACACAATAGGACTTGGTTTTTGCACAAAGGGATACATACATCCATAAGTTTGCAGGTGCTACCATCTGCTCATGTATTAGAATTTGTACACACAAAAATCTGTTGGTACACAACTCTTTCAGCTACTATAAATACCCTCAGTTTAACATTAGTAATTTTATGAGGAATATTTAAAAAAGAAAAAGCAAGATCTATGCACAAACATTAGAAAAAAAACATCCATAACCACAGTCTTCCCAATTGGCTTTCTGACTGGTAAGTTTATGGTTATTAACTGGGGGGGGTGTGTGTGTCCATAAAAGATATAGTACAAAACAGACACTATGAGGTAGGTAAACATTCATGCTGATTTGAACACTATAAAAAAATTAACTCACAATTGCATACTATCAACTATTCTATTTTTCTAATGTTTGATATCTAAAGTGAGGTAATTGAAAAGGCAGTATTTCTGTCAACAGTGACTGACCTTGAATTAGGCCTCAACATGATATTTTCAGCACGTACCCTGCTCATGTAAAGACTACCAGCATTCAAAATACATGAGTGACACTGAACCCCTATGTGCTGAAATTCTAAAAAGTTACCTTTAATAAACAGGACCAGTTCTTTATGATCAAACAAAAAAACATTACTAAATCTCTTCACTGCTGTTTTCCGGGTGAATTATTTAATATCCAAAAACAAACAAAAAATTCTAACCTAATGACTGCAAGATGGTGTTCTCTGTTCACAATTACTATATGATTCTCATGCTGAAGTCAAAAGTTGCTACATAAATTCAATGATATTTAGCAAATCTAAGTTTTAAATAAATTAAAAGCAGAAATAGCAATAGAGATAGCTTGCGGGGGAGGTGGGGAGTGGAAATAAATGAAAAGCCATGAATTTTCTCTGTGTTCTACCCTTCAAGTCACAAATAATCTCTCTAGAGATATATACACACACACAAAATTAAATTAATGCTTTCAAACTGACAAGTGTGGTTAAAAATAATAAAATTAAGCTCTTTTAATCAGAAAGCATTGCCAAAAGGTGCATCCACTGAAGCCTGCCATTGATACCAAGGCCTAGCCAACCTGACTGTTAAGAATATGACATAACAGGCAGAGATTGTTCTTAAGCCTACTATGTCTCTCCCAAGCCATCACCTCCTGTCAAAGCTCGGAGGTGGTGGCAAGCTCTTCTCAGTGCTCTTTGGCTGGACACTGAGTTGCTATAATATATGTCTATAGAAAAGTAAGAAAAAAAACCTGGAAAATGTGAAGATTGTGGGCATGTTCCCTGGAAAAAACATATCTGATTACAGCAAGTCAGAAGCAATCTTGACCTATGAATACCTTACTAAGAGAAAAGAGAACTGTTCTTCCCACTATCGGTTCCAATTTGTACTCATTTCGATATCATTCAAAAAAAAAGAGAGAAAAGAGGTGAAATAAAATGAGTATTTTGCTGAAAAAAAATACTAAGGCACTACAGAAAGAGTTTTTCTGTTGTTATGGAAACACAGAAAGCACAGGCTAGGAAAAAGAAAACCGAATAAAGAAGCAATTTAAACTGCAAATATAAACATGTTCTTGCTTCCCGGAAAAAGTCCTTCCAAAGGATTTTGTTGCTGCTGTGGATCTAAGCAACTAAACAAATTCTTCCCCCATAGAAACACAGATAAAATTTTGAAATCCACTGCAACAAAATCATAAATAGGACAAGGAACTGAAAAAAAACCAGGCGGAGTTATCAAACTGGTATTTCACACACACAAAAGAACTAGTTAGCTGAAATGCAGTAACTTCAGACACTTGCTGTTTTAAGTAATCAGAGTGGTGAAAAAGGACAGATTCTGCATTTACCTGGAGAAAAATAGCTCTTTGTTCCTTCCCCACATTTGTATTTGTATTTCATATATATTGAACAGGTAGCCAATGAAATAATTCCATTCTCTGAATATAATTTACTTGTTAAAAATTGGTTATTTTATATGAAGCTATATTGAACATGCAGAATAGAATATAAAAATTGATATTATCTATTAGTCTGTAGTCCTTTGCACACAAAACATCAATTTAAAATATTTTCTGACAGTCCTAAGTTACATCAAGAAATAACGGTAAATAATTGTACACATATAATTGATCAGCAAATTTGGCTTTAAAATTCTCATTCTGTCTTTAGGTAATGCTTAATGAAAGGTACAAATCAGTTGGGCTAATAATGTAATGTTCTTATGTACTTGGATAATCTGCATTGGTCAGGTATCATGGAACTTCTCAATAAAAATGGGGCAAGGGTTGACGATGGATCCTCTACTGGACTGCACAGAAAATTGGCACTTTCTCTACTGGACAGTGAGTGCATGTATCTTTGCATCTAACTGAAAATACCTTTCCACCACACCAGAAAGAAGAAAAGAGATTTTTCACTTGTAGCAATGATCACATGCTATTAACAATGAGGGACTGTATCATCGGAGGTTTGTCATCACTCATGTTTGAGGGGAATATTGTAAGTGAATCCTCAATGGTTTTAAGTACCATGACTTTTGGTCAAATATCCTGACTATACCTATTGAACAATTACTGCTGCTGATGGAATAATGGGCAGGAAATCAACTGCACATTCAATAAGCACTTCTGTAAATAACCTAATATTTGAAAAGAGTTTCTTTCCCTCAGCAAAACAAAACACCAAAATAACACAAGGGCAACAGAATGCAGAGGTCACATTATGGACCCAAAAACTTCTAAATTAATTCTGGAAAGAAAATCATCTTTAGTGTAGCCGTCTATCATTCACCCAGCTCAGTAGCTTTTTACTCACTGCAGGGCAAAGTCTTTTTATCCTTGCTTCTGCCATTTTAAACTACAGAAAGGAACAAAGCAGCCACCAAAGACCACTGTTGGTTTTTAATTTTTTCTTAGACAAAGTTTTTAAATAATTTTGTGACTGAGAACTCTGAACTCAGGCATCTGAACTGCCCTGACAATAATGGTATCCATAAAAAAAAAAATCACTGAACTCTTCATGCATAAACACACGTACATGCATAAACAAAATCAAGCACTATTCACATAGATGTTACCATTGTAATTATAGAAAGAGACCAAACTGCACTAAATTACTAGGATTAACTTCGGTTTGCTGATTCCATGCACTTGCATGCACCTTTAGCTCCAAAAACCTGTCAAACTCACTAATGTTCTTTATAGAGAAGTGAAACTTTGAAACACGGATCTTATCAGGATCTAACAGGACTTTCTGCAGAAAAAAATTCAGGTAAAGGAAAATTTGTGTAATTTTTGAAAACGAAGCATTTAACCTCATTTTGTGAGGATACCCACAGAAAGCCACCCTGTGATTTTCCGATATTCTTTTGCGACACACACCCACACCCATCTCTATATATTTATGAATATGAAAGTGAGACAATAAAATATTGCCACATCTCTATTTGATACACTGTATTTCAAGAAATACAGTTTAAAATTCTAACCTGCAGTGTAAGACCCTGTTTAATGTCCTGGTGGCTGCCTGCTCAGGAGCTTTACTGCCAGTTCTTAGCCAGGAGCAGGATAATTGCATCAAAGAACCCTGGGGGAAATGGACACAGAACATGTATTTTCCTTGGGGCCAAGTGTGATCAGGACTTAAAAGGCACCAAGATGATATCCCTGCCAATATCCTGTCTCTACTGTACTTTTATCTTTGAAGCACAAAATCAGTTGCAATCTCTGCTATTAAAAGATACAATACACTGATTTATCCCCAATTAAGGATGAAGTACAGAAACAACATTTGATTGTTGTTTACCTTGCAACATCTGTTGGCCTCTTAAATACAGTGATTTGAAAAAAGGGAAGAAACCTCAGTAATTGCTCTTAGAGCTGTGTGAAGAGTTCAGGCTTTCTGTTTTGGGGCTTTTGTAGGGAAGAGCTATGTTTCAGATGTAGTGTGTGTTGCTATGGTAATTATTATTTTACTGAATTATATACATTCAGAACTGATTTCTTATTGTCAGACAGCAATTAAACAGATTAGACTGTGTATACTCGCAATTCTGAAATATTTCCAATTTGTTTTAAATTTTAGGCATGTGAAAAGCACTGGTCTGACAGTCCTGGCAAATAAAATACTAAATCAAAGGGCAGCTCCAGCTGTACAGGTTTCCTCTTACTTCCTCAGTGGTCCATTCACAGGCCAGTGTATCTTAGGAGCAGAGGTACTGCAAGACATTTTGATGCATGAAGTCAGACACTGTCTCTGACTCCTCACAGCTACAGCCATCTCCTGCTCTTCTGCTGCCAACTTGAAATCTCTCTTTCCAGATAGCTGTAGCAGCAGCTACAGCAACCATCAGAAATCAAACATATTGGCTTCTATCTTCCATTATTACGGTACTCATCAGGAGGAAGTGTTCAATTTCACTGAGAAAACCTACTAAGTGGACGTAAATTATTTTCCTCATCCTGCAGTCCCTTCTGTCCACCACATAACCTCCAAGGACAGAACACCACTCTGAAAGCAGGGAGGCATCCATCCATACGGCCTCAGCTGCAAGCCTGTGTCCTAGTTTTGTGACCAGGATGCCTATGCAATAGAACCAAAGCATAAAGTATTGACTCTTGCTCACAAACCTACCATCAGTCACTTTTATTGCAGATCTGACATATACTTTAGACTGACAAAAACAGTTTCCAGATTTATCTAGTCTCTCAACAAAAGCAGTTGAGGAAGAAAACCAGGAAGCAACGTGACTCTGTTTTCCTGAGAGATTTTAAGTATCTCAGAGGAGCCAGGGAGACAATATTCCTACAATACAAAAATCATGCTAGAATTTGTGTAACCAAAACCACGAAACCCTTCGGAATTTTATTTGCAATGCCTTAGCTTGGCAAAGGAAGAAATGACAGCAGCAAGGGCAGGAAATCCAGAAAGCCTAGGCTAGTGCCTAGCTTTATTACAGGCTTTCTTTGGTAAATCGATCTATTGCAGAATCATGTTTTTCCCCATGCTGAGAAATAACCCGAGACAAAACTTAATACATGTGAGCAGGAATAGTCAGGGAGATAAATGATGAGTTCAAAAACACTAGAAAAATGTACAGAATTGTCAGGAAGGAAAGTAGCTGTGCAGCTTCTGAACAAAGGACAATCTTCTCTAGAAGAAGAGCAAATTCAGTGTCTCCTCAGGTCTATAGGCCCATGGCTGGATACATGCAATAATACAGACAAAACCAGACTAAATCTTTAAGCTTTGTGGGGAGGACATCTGACAGACAGAACAGTAAAGGAAATTATAAGATGTTATTTAATTATCCATATATTTTCTTGGCCATTCTCTCTATCAAGTAAATTATTTTCATCAGTTGACATATTACAGGTTGTGAGAGCAAGTCAGTTCAGAGATCAGGAATGAGTCAGCAGCAGAAGGCTGATGGAAACATTAATCTTGAAGAGAGCTAAAGGACGAGAGGAAAACAATATCATTCAAGATCAGAGAAAATATAATGGGCACAGAGGGTCTGAAAGGTGAATAGACTGATTGCTGCACAAGGGAACATCAGACTACAGGAAGCTGGTAGAGCACAGGCCATTAACAAAGAGGAAACAAACTGACTAAAATAAGGTGGAGCCTTGAAAAGTAAGATAAAAATAATTTTGATTCCAAAAGGAGATGATAATTTACCCAAAGGACGTCATATCATGGCAACATGACTGGAGCAATTGTATAGCGTTTGCTGTTTCTCTTAGTGATAAGGAATCAACATAATCTGGTCATTTCACTAGCAGCATTTCAGACAGTTCACAACGGATTTGGCATTCATTCAGGATCGTCTTGACTTATCTTTTTGTTCCAGTTCCCAACCCTGTGAATAGTGGGGGGTTTGTATGTCATCAGCATATCAGTAAAATATCTAACTTTTTCCAACAGTACTCACTACCTAAATCACTAAAGCAGGAAAGACTTTTTAATGTCTTTTGGATCAAGCTCTCATGTTTGCAAAATATACTTTCCTGGGTATCCCTGACATATGGTCAGAATAATTTGGTTTGTTTTCTTATACACAATCTTCTTTCAAGGAAAATTTACTGTGGAGAGCTATGGAGAAAAAAAGGATGCAAAACGAACAAGGGAACTTAAAATAGAAATTTAATTCTAATAGATATTTAAACTGTCTGCTGAGCTTAATGTCCAGGCTAATTACAACTAAACCAAAATGGTGATTCTTTCGCTTTCCTGTGCATTTTAGAAAAGTTTTGTTTGTCTGAAGAGAACAGGGAAATACAAACAAGGTTGTTCACAACCAGACCAGCAGCTGCCAAAAGAGCTTGAAAAAGGAACTTTAACTGTAGTTTCTGCATCTGAAAAAAACCGCAAATGGTTCACTAATGGCAGGATTCCACAATTTGAGTTTAGTAAAGCTCATAATCCTCAGCTTTCCAAAAGGGCCACAACATTAAAATTCAGTAGTGAAGGCACAGATCATTCTTTAAGGCAACACTAGCAGCTGAAGTATAAATGAAATGGTAGTCATAACAATGTCCCTGACTTTCTCCTTAAAATGGTTCTAACAATATCCTTCAGCCTTTGCCTACTTAACTTGCAATTAGCACGTGTGAGGCTGAACTAAAAGTTATTCTAGGAGCCAACTGGAAAGGAGATTCGGCCTTTTTAAAATTGAATTGTTTTCTATGGTTTGAGACTGTTTCCATGGAGAGACCACAGCATATGAACATCTTTAGGCCAAGTGCTTTGCTGCAGGCTTATCTGAATGAAAGCACCACAGCAGGAAGGATAATTGAGGCCAGTTGTTTAAAATTCATGGCCATTCTCCCATACTTAACGCAGGAGCAATTTATTTTCATTATTTTGATCTGTTAAGCATTTAAAAGTTAAATGGTGCTATATACACCTTCTCTTAAGTGACATATCTTAGTATTTACTCAGAAGAGAATAATGTTAATTGCAACAATGCCATGCTATTGGGTTACACTGGCAAAGTGGCTAGCAAAATTATATTCTAGATGAATGTAAAGAGATACTTACGTGGAAAAAACATCCATCCTAAATTCATGTACAAAATAGCAGACTCTGAACTGACTATTATTACTTGGGAGGAACACCCTGTATGTTACAATAAACAGGTCTATTAAAAAGCCAGCTTAGTCTTCACTAAAGGATAATAAATCAAATATAATGGTAGTAATTATTAGAAACAGGAACATAGTTATACTACTTTACAAACCCTAAGTGTGCATGAAACTTGAACATGTATCTCTGATTTGGATCTCAGGCCAGGTTTCTCTCCTTACACCTTCCCCCTCCTACTGCATACATGCACAGATGAACAAGAAAAAACAGAAAAAGGCCACAGAAATGATCAAAGGAATGGAACAGCTGCAATTTGAGGAACAGTTAAGAGTTTATAGTTTTAAAAAGTCACTTGAATGCACTTGTGAAAGAATAGCGATCTAGTGGATATGCTGCATGCTCTTGCACACCTTCACAAAGCAAATCCAAAATTCAACCTTTCCCGCAAAACATTTTACTGGACAACATCCTTCTCCCTACATAGTTTTGAGGTTATAATGAACAGTGCTATATATGTGTAGATATTTTGGGTCATTTCTAAATCAGCTTGCAATTATCCCAAAAGGCAGTGTTTTTAAATTCAAAATCTTAAGACCCCACAGCACGACACAATTGATGTATATTAAATAACACCTATCTCATCTCTGAGGTTGCCAAAATTTCTCCTATTTTGTACTTCAGAAAATTGAGAAACAAATATTAAGTGGCTCAAAAAGTGCTAATAGGAATTTTGCAGAAACAAGGTTTAGGGTCCAGGAGCTAATGTTTAAACTTGAAGTACTGATAGACATTTATGTAAGTCCTGAGAATATTTTCAGAGCTTCATAGATCATAAAATTACTGTTAACATTCCTTGTTTAGTGTTTTCAAAATAAGCACAAAAAGAAGCCTGTGGTATAGAGGCTAAAAAAATTAAAACCAATAAAAACCTGTGGTTTAGCTACTTAATCACTTTGGAGGCAAGATAGTAGGCAAAAGAAAAACACAGACTTTGCAAAAGACTTTCTTAACCATACTCCTGCATTCTTAAAACACAAGCCCTGAGATACAGTTTTCCTCCTCTGTGCTCATCCCTTCACTTGAGCTGCTGGTTTAATCTGCGTTTCATCTAATATAGTATTTCAGATTATGTGGGTTGTGGTTGAACTCAGCACAGAGCAGAACTGCACTGAAACAGGGCGTGCATCCTGCTGTCAGCTCAAACTCCAGTTCAATGTGTTCAGACTGCAGCTCTCATGAACCTGAGTCATGACACCCAAGTGAGATGCTGTAGGCCTTTTCCAGTCAGGGTAATGCTATGGAGTGCAGCCCATTTATGATGGCAAGGCCAAACGAGTACAATCATCATACCAATAACTTAGCACAGTTAGAGAGTAAATGTCACAGTTTCATAGTCACATCCCAGCCCAGGAAAACCAGGTTCAAAACACTCAGATATATTTTAAGTTTTTGCTAATGAAAGATGATCAACTGATCTACCTTACAGTCCCATTTAAGAGCCTTCACCTTCTCTTTTATTTTATCGCACTGAACGGTTCATACTATGCCTGGGTTAGGAGGACATCTGCACTTTTCCCAAGACAGAATGGTAATTTGAAACCTGAATGGAGGAAGGAGGACAACAAGAAAATTTTCTCTGGCAAGTCAGGATGTTGCCACTTGCACTGGTTTTGCTCCGGGCTCTCCTGTTCACTATAAAAGTTAGCATCAGGTTCTTGGAACTGAGTACCAAGTCAGACAAGCTGATACTCATAAGACAATAGCTGAGTCTGAGAACATTTACTATAGCTAAAGAAATTCCAAGGCACTTAATACCCGAACATTTACCTTTGACATCAGAACCCCTGTATACAGAAGAGGAACAATTTATGCTGACATTTTCCATAGCAATGCTCTTTTCCATTACAAATGCATCATGTTCTTTCCATTCTTATGCATAAAGAATAATGACCTTAAAAGTAACATTTCAATTTACAGGAAATTTTAACCAGTATGATCATCATACCCAAAGGAATACAATGCTAAAATCTTATTCTCTTGAACTTTGCAAAACACAGTAAGATATCAACATGAATAACAAACCTTTCACTGATTTAATACATAGGCACTGTAGTGAGGTATTTTTGCGAGTAAAGGTTAATTTACTTCTCCCTGCACAAATAATATTGATAATTAACAGAGAGTCTGTATTCATTCATTCAACTCATATTTCCTGAAGATGAACAGCAGTACATAGAAGCAAAATGACCAGATTTTAACCGGGTTCTTTGACCTGCATTTCTCAGACTAATGAGAAAGTACCTAGTTAAGATGCAAATGAGCAGCCCACATGAAAGGAATTCCAGCCTACCAATTGCCTTTGTAATTCCCTGTATTATGACAAACATTTCTAAAGGCTGGCAGACATTTTCTAACCACTAACTGCAGACTTGCACATTATGCATAGATCAAGATCACTGTTTTATTATCAAGATACAGTAAAATATATACAGGTAACCCTTTTCTTTTTCTTCAGAACAGAAACCAGTTCTGTGACAAATATGGTTAAATGAAACAAGGACACCGATAAGCCACAAAAGTACTCTCAGCCAAGATCCTGTAAAGAAAGTTCATCAGCAGAAGAGAAATGGAAACATTAATTTATTTTACTTCTTGAGATTCTGGATCTGATTCTGCTGTTTTATTGCATCTCTGGGGATAAACTCAAAAAACAGACAGGATTGCTTTGTCACATTTCTCCTCCGAAGAATTTTGAAAAAGAATCTATCTGCACCATTGCAGATTGAAAAAAAAATTTGAATCAACAGTAACTCGCTCAGCTAGTTCCTGACTCCAACACAAGTGAATCAAGAAGACACAGTATCTTTTATCCAACAGTAACAACTACCCCCAATGGATTTTATGCATTCACAAATATTTTTATGATGCCTCATTGGCTTGGCATGATGAATAAACTCCATCAATCCAGACTTATTTTACTACACTTAACTGCTAACACCCTTGAATTGAAAAGGAAATGAAGAACATAGGCTTGTAGGAGATATTTGCCCAAGGGCTTTGTTAAGGGTGAAGAAAAAACATGTTGAGAGGGTTTTTTTTGTTTTGAGTAGGGGACAAGAATTAGTCACCTGCTTTAAATGTTCTTGTTAACAGATATATCTCACAGATAGGTAAGGATATGAGGTGTCGCAGTCTTCACAGTAAGAATGTCAAAAGATAATAGCAGCTGTATCAAGAGAGCTGAAAGTGATGAGCATCTACTCATTTGGCAAGGAACTGAGATGACATGAATCGGTGGCATTGGTCTGGTTCTTCATATATGACTGTCACTGCCACATAAATCACTGGTCAAACTGCCAGCAGTATGCAATTTCAGACGAACACTGACTGGGGAAGGGGGAGCAGGACCAACCACCTGAATTGAAAGAACCTCTGAGCTAACCCCTGGTACTGCAGTTGGTAGAAACTGCTCTGGGATTTAACACAGGACTTCAGTTTTAAGAAACAACAGTCTCTATCAGCCCTAAATTAAAATACATTTATTTACAGAGTCAGTGTATGCACATGTCTCTCTGTGTGTGGTTTTAAAGATAAAACAGCGAGCAGACAGATGTTGATTTATGGAGTTAGAATTAAAATAGCCTGCTTGCTGATTACACCATTCAGCACTAGGCTCTTTTGTCCTATTTGATGTTATTTTTTCATTGCTGAATGCTGTTACACTGTCTCATCTCCAATGTATTTTAATACCCTGTTCATAATGTCACAAAGGTACTAATTGACCAGCACATTTAAACAGTGTGTATATTAAGACCTCCATTCTGCAAAAATAACCAAAACATTTCTAGTTTTCTCTGTGCTATCTATCTGTAGATAGGTAGCTGTAATCCCAGAAGTCTTTATCTCTCTATCTTACCTCCAATACCATACTGAAAAGGCTCACATCATCACATGAAAAAAAATAAATATCTGGGCTTGTCATGCCATATTAAAAGCTCAGCATTATTTCATCAAATAGCTACATTTGCTTTGTTTGATATTACAATCACAGATCTTACTCTTTCTGACAATACATAATCCAAGATATTTGGCACTCTATCAACAATTCCAGACTTGCAAGCATTATAGATGTGCCAACAGTTAAACCGAGTTAGAGTTCTCTGCCCAAGATAGATAAGTAGCATATACTCTTTGATAAGTCCTATCAGAGCCACACTCTGACAGGAATTCCTTTACAATGCTACTAAATCTTATGCTATGAACCTCATTATGCACACTGCCATTGGCCCCACTAGAGGCTGAACTCCCTTGCCACCAATAAATATATTCCATTTCTTTCCCCAATTACATACATACTGCATTATATTTCAGATTCAAAATAACTGATCAGGCTTGATGGGGCTGGGAGGGGGAGAAGATGGAATGCTTTTGTAACAGCATACAGTGATCTAGCCAGAATGCTTAATCTGGTTAGCTGTAAGACGAAAATCTGTCTGGTGGCTTTGTGACAAAGGAATGAGGCTATGCAGTACCACGCAAACACCTTATTTTAAATGTTTACAAACAGTAATTTCCATCATTTGCACAGAGTTACTCTGTTGAAATAAGTTTCTGCAGAAGCATTACAGCTGGGGGGGATTAAATCTTAGATAGTTAGTCACAACGATTCTTCTGCATGCCAGATTTTTACAATATAATTACCCACATAGGCACACACATGCAGAACATGAGGATACATGCCAGTACCATTCCATAAAACCAGACCTAAGCTGACTGAACTTTATTCTTTTATAGGAATATCATGATGCTAGCTCCTGTAGAATTTCGTCATGCTTTTACTCACTCAAATAGATGCAACATCATTACAAAATCCATTCTAAAAATCCCTTCTCATCTTCAATATGATGTGGTAAAATAGCAGAGCTCTAGCAGCAGAAGCATTCCTGTATGCGTAATGAAGATCTCAGATCAAACATCTCAACATATTCATTTAAAATAAGTGTATTATAATTTCCTAGATTATTACCTGCCAAAGCTCAGTGGGTGGTCTCTGAAGGCCTACGCTGTCAGGAAACCCAGGTTCTTAGAATCCTGTCATATCTGTCTGCATCCACCCCCTCAATGTTTCCAGTTTCTCCTCTTCTGCTTCAGAAAGTAATTCCCTTGGTAGCTGTCACATTAAGATACTGGGATACAGTCGTCCTGCTGCACTTTTCGATTCTAACTGAACCCAATTGTCAAGTTCACTAACAGAAAGTGTGTAGAACCTACTGCACTGCCTTGAGGTTGATTTGCCTTGAGCTAATGAAAGCCAATTTCTAATTTCAACCCCTAGTTGTGATCAATAGGCTCGAAGGAAACTTATTCATACAAATAGAGACACAACTGATGGGAAGAATTCATATTCAGTGTGACTATTTAGGATTACATACCATCCAGATTTGTTTCTTTGAGTTAAGATATTTTTCAGAAAGAGTGAGGCGACAGCTCGGAGTGTTATGACAGGAGCAAATCTGGCAAAGTTTAAGAGCAAATGGGTCATATGTAGTCAAACCAGCTTTTAACCACATTTTATCACTATACAGCTATTTTTCATATGAACAGGCATTCAATAAGGTGCCTCAGGTACTTCACTGAGAGAAGTGTGTTCTCTGCAGGTGTGAAGGCCTAACTCCGGACTGAGACATCAGCTGTAACTCTTCACTTCCTCTTTTATACTCCAGTGATGTAAATCAATTTAGAGCATGTAAAGTTTATTTACATTCAATATGGCATTCTCTGAAATATTCTCTGAAAAAAGATCTAGAGCAAAATCTAATTCTTTGTTAGAATTTTCCTGCATGCTTCATTCAGAACAAAACAAATCAGCACAAGAGATTACAAATACAACACTAACGTATCATTTAACTGATTTATATTTTTTAGTATGCTTACAAGCATGTTATTTTTAAGTCAGGGAACAAATTAGATCTTACTGGTGAACATGGGCAAGCTTGCTTACTTTCTTGGGTATAGGTAAAAGCTGTCATAGACAGGATCTAGGCTGTGTACTTGTATGCTTTATTTTTTTTATTGAACACCATAGCTTAGCCAATAGTTTGCAGAGATAAAATAATCTGAAAGATATTTTCAAGTATGATATCAAAGGTAACACTTCCTGAAGCGCTTTGTTTATGTTGCCATTTTTCGGAAACTTTCCTGGTTTGTTGTTGCCACCATTGTTATGATAAGGGTAGCAATTTTAGACACCTCACTGTAAAATTTCTTTATTGAGTCACCCTTGCACTGAGACTAGCAGCTTGTATTTTCTACTCATACTAACACTAGTAGTCTTTACTGTTTTCGTGGATAGTACTGTAATGGTTTTTGTAAGTACACACAGAGAGCAACAGTAAAAGTCGAGGTAAAATTAATCAGCCATGTCTCTAGCTACCAGTGCTGTTTTAAAAATATATTGCCTTATCACACATATATTTTTGTTTTTCTCAGATTACGATTATAACAAATGAATAATTAACCTGCCAATACAGAAAGCAGCAGCATCCTCATACAATTAACTGTACTCACATAACAGAAATGTGTAAACTATATTTGGATTCAGGAGTTAGAAAAAACAGACGGATCTGTGGAGCAAAAGGATACTTGTGATTTTACATGATACGCAAGCATGTAGGCTGGAACATGGAATCTGGGGGTTACAAATATACTTAATACAGCTGCAAATTCCTGGTTTTGATATTAAGTCAGCCTGTCACTCCACATTTAAATTCCGCTGGCAGCAAGCAGAGTACCAGATCTCTTACATACAAGGCAGAACAAATTTACTAACTACCGATTCCATCCAAACTGATGTGTTTGGGGGGCTGTAGTTAGTAGATTAGTTGCAGTCTTTGACCTTTGAAACTAAGTACATTGTCCTCCTCATAATCTCTAACAAGCAGAAACCAAAGTTCATTAACATCAGTTTCTTGGGTAGGTTGCTATGTCGATGTATTTCTGGTTTTTGTAAGACTTCTAGACTAAGATAAATTCCTAGTTCCTGTTTATAAAGCAGCAAAACGACATGAGGAGGAACTGATAGAGAATGATAGATTTATCTTTTAAAGCTGCTCCTGGAAGTATAAAAGCAGCTATAGCTGGTTTGAACACAGAAACATCTGTTCGACAAACCAATTTGGACCATCTATTTACCTTGCCAGACTTTCTTTGTCATGGAAGAAATATTCAACACTGATAAAAGAGGATTGTGAAACCTAAGAAAGATTACAATTCTGTAAATCCATAGTAATAACATTAAAGCTGTTGCACTATAGCTACCTTTGACAATTAGATTATTGAATACATAGTGAATATGGTTCAGAAGGAGCATGCAGTGTTCACCAAGGAATCAAATAGAATATACAGGTTTTCACCTCGTAGAGGAAGAAGGAGCAGCAGCCTTTTAGCTTTCATTGATTTCAGCTGTCCAGACTTTAAATGGAACTGATTAGGTTATTAGGTTCAATCAACATTTTACTCAAATGTTTAAACACAGCCCATTAGGTATGAAGTTAGCAGGTAACTGACTAAAGAAGTCAGCATGCTAGCAGTTCCTTTTAATAGTGTTTTAGCTGATCTGATGTTTCAGATGGTCTAATCACTCTCATTTTTTTTATTATTTTCATTTGACACTGTCTATTAATTTCCTCATTCTGTCCCTTTCTTCTTAAAGTGTTAATTGGTGAGTTCCATGTATCTTGGAAAACAACCCCACTTAGAATTCCTGTTACAGATTCTATCACCTATCTCCTTGAAGAACTATTTTTCAGGGTTTGAATGATGAGAAGTACTTTACTTAGACTTGGCCGAATTCCTGATGCTTCAAAGTACCCATCAATGTCAATGTAACTGTTTAAAGGAAAGAACTTGAATATCAGAGATTAAAATTAAAAAAATTTAAAAAAAAATCTCAAAAGCAGTCTAGAAGACCCCGTACATTTACTCACAAAATAATACTCTGAAAGGCAAATGATTAAGCATTTATAGCGTAACTCCCAGTGGTGAAATTTCAAGTCTTTTTTACAGCTAGACATTTAATCTTTTGAAAGATATCACAAGTTCTCATTACACTCTATTTATGTGGAAAAGGTCCGTGTTTCACCTGACAGGCTAATAGCCCAGAAACATCCCAGAAGATATAATAGCACAGTCTCAATCACTGACCACAGCATGTCACACCTAACCTTTTCTTACAGGTGAGGTAAAAAAAACCCAAAACAACAAAAAAACAAAAAATACCCTGTACAGTGGATGAAATTGTGGCCCAATGGAAAGTTTCATCCCTTGATGCCAACTTGTGCAATTTCATGGCAAGCTTTGTAGTATTTTGTGGTTTACTTCAAGCTTCAACTATTTGAAACAAGCAAGTTTCAGATTATTCTTTTGAAGGAAAGCCTCCAAGCTTCTTGATTGCAAAGTAAAAGTTTAAAATGTTTCCAAGTGCTTTTTCAGAAGCAAAACCAACACCAGGGTTTTTTCTTAATGATTTGAAATTTAGGTCAGTTTCATAGTATTCAGCTAAATTGTGACACAATGATTAATTGGTCTGGCAGCATTATCTACTTCACCTTTTCTTTTGCATATTCTTCCCAGTTTATTATAATTGTACAAGAAAAGCACATGTCAAACAAGACAACCAACTCTGGATTTTTATTTGTAGCAGCAGCACATCATTTTTAGATTGTTTATTTTATAACTACAGAAAGACATGAAAACTTTTTGATGGGGGCAGAGGGTGAGGAGAAAAGATTAAGAAGGAAAGGATTTTCTTAAGTGGAGAGGAATTTTTTTTTTATGTTTACTTTTAAATTAAGACTGACTTGCTCTTTTTTTATTTTCCTACAAATTTCTTCCAACCTCCTGCCCTGTTTATATATTTATCTTCCCTTATTCATAAAACAGAAAAGTAAAACAAATAATCTTCCTCAAAAAGAAGGACAAATATATGGTAAATTAATTTACACAGTTCTGAAACATAAGGGTTTAGGAAACTACAGGATGTGTTAGTTTATTCTTGGATTTAAAAGTAACAATTTTTTGAGGGTCACATCCTGTGCCTTTTTATTTAGCCCAAACTTCCTTTGATGTAACTTGAAAGTTCTTGACATGCAGAAAATGCAAATTAACCTCCATACGCATTGTCTAGCTTGGCATTTTCCTGAAGCTTTCCATGTTTACTGTTGCTACCAGTATTGCTGCAATGGTAGCTGTTTTAGACTTCTCACTGTAATAATTTTTATCATGTCATTTAACCTTGCTCTAAATGAGACTAGCAACTCGAATTTCCTACTGCTCCAGTGGATAACATTGTTTTGTCACCGAAAAAGAACAACTAAGAAAAGTAAATACAAGTTCCTGTAGAATGTATTTCAAGAGTCAACAGACAATTGAGCCAGACACAATTCTATAGTACTGCTTTAGTAAAATATCTCAACTGATTTACTCTGCTCAGTTCTCTTGACTATCTTCACAAGATCAATTGTGCAGCAACCTTTTTTCTGAGTCACTCCAAGTTGTTATTCTGCTGTAAGTAGTAACACAATTCTCAGATGCTTATCAATGCAAAATCCCACAAGATCTTGTTATAGAATAGACCACAAGGCCACCACAATAACACAAAGATATCACATTTTTAATATTGTGCAGTAGTGAGCATACTGGAAAATCAGGAAAACTTTCTGCTGGCACATAGTATTTAAAATACTATACGATCTTATGTTATTATTTACTTGTTAATTTTAACAACCTTAATTTCTTTTTTCCCAGCCTATAGAAATCCTAAGTTTTACTCCCACACAGAAAGCAGTTCTTAAAAAAAAAAAAAAAAGCTATTTTCCTGATTTAACACCTCTGTATGCCTCTGTATGTTTTCTTTTATATCTGCTAGGTTGCCACACGCAAAATAGAATGGTGTTGTCCCTTTTTCACCACTAAAAGGAGACAGTTGAATTATTTTATCAGTCCTTCAAAAAAAACCCCAACATTTGAGAGAAGCCTAAAACAGCTCCCTGAAAAGCATCTGTAACTGGTAACAAGACATTAATAGCAAACTCAAAGGAAAGCTAGAGCGTAAGAAAGTACCAGATCTTTAACTTAAAAAGTTAAAGTAACAGCACAGCCCCAAATATCTTGCAATGATGTCAAGGGAAGTATAAATACCGTAGTGCATAACCAACTTTCAGTATAGGAAGTTTGCCACAATGAAACAGGGGCTATAAAAAACTTTGATGAGTTTATCTATTTTGCAGAACTATTTCACAGACTGACAATGATTCTCTAAGAAATGAATGGAAGGAACATGGGTGGGTCACCCAGGTTGTGGTATTATTTAATTATTTCTTCCTCTTTCTGTTTTACTCTTTCATGCTACCTGATTAGCTGTTTTTCATATCTTTACAAAGCTGACTTCCTCAAAATACTTTCCTTTTTCTTTCTGTACTTCCTCAACAGATGTTTTTTGTTATCTTGATTTCAGATGGCGATTTTCTCAACATTAGAACAACAAACAAAATAACCAACACACAGAAGGTGTTACTTCCATATTTAATATTTTGCTCCACTCCATAATAAAGAGCATGAGACTGCAAGATAGCTTGAAACTCCCTTCTTATCCTGAATTTCTGTTTGGCTAGGTAATTTTTGTTCATAAAGGAACTGATCAAAATTTGGTGATTGAGTATAGACAGACAGTCAAGTAAATATATATACACAGAAACATACATGTCTTACTATAACATTTCTTGGGCTGTTACAACCTCTGTCTTTATTTCAGTTAAGATGCACAGACACAGCATGGAAACAAACTGCATTACTTCATCAGTTTTCAGAGGACAATAAATTAAACTGAATAGCTTTCAATGTGTGAATGCAAACCCAGCTTTTTATGAAGTAAATCTTTTGTAATATATAATTTATATATTTCATAATTACTTTTAACATATATTTAATATAGAATTACATTAATAGAAACAGAACATGTTTTAAAAAATGTAATCAAAATATTCAGAGTTCATTGCTTTCTGCATTAAGTTTTCAACTAGCTAGGATGAACTTACGTGTTTTTTATGTTTATGTATTCTACTATATATATTGATTCTAGATAATTTATAAATGCCTATTCTTACTCCCTGTTGACAAACCTTTTTTCTCACATCTCCCAAAACATAGTCTGTAAGATTTTGTGGGAGGGGGGGGGAATATTTCAGGATGTTTAGTACTTTCACAGGAGAAATTATTTTTTTTCTTTAATCCCCAGAGCTAGATTTTGTGGCTTTTTCACATTTTTAAAAATGACTACGTTGTATGTCATAAACAGCATCAGCACTTTAAAAAACAAAGTGAATGTGAATTGCACCAACTCAGTTTTGTGAGGTGCTAAACCAAAAGCATCCAGTATCTAAAAATGTTTTTCTAAAATTAGTACAAAAAGTAATTAGCAAGAATTTAAGTATTCTATATGATCATTTAGGTCATTCATAATCAGCCAAACTGAAAAAGGTTAACACCAATGAGGAAAGTTTAAACCATTTAAAATTCATTCTCAAATGAACAATGCACTGGGGAAAAGGATCAGATTACTTAATATAGGCTCAGTTCTCCTCTCCCACCAAGTAGCCTGGCCATACATCCCCAGCCAGACTGCCTTGGGAACTGCATCTTCTTTCCTGCACTTATTTTAACAGGAATTGCACAAGTGTTACACAGTGATAACTCTAACCCTCTGTTTATATGGAAGACAAAACTATTAATGGTTTTTACACAGTTCATACCATTGAGGTTAAAGGCCAGAGAAAAGACCTCATGATTTTGTTTCTTTTTAAAGTACATGCAGTATTTGGTCAGCGGAGAGTTCTTTCTCTCTTCTATCAGATACCATAAATGAATAATATATCTCACTTTCTCTGAATATAGCTCAAATGTCACCCTTTTGGGGCACATCAAAACTGCTACTAGTTATTACTATTTGCCATCACAGAGGAATCATATGTACAAACATCACTTTGAAATCACTTCCACGTCAAAATTTTAAAATATTCAGTAAAAATCCAAGATCTCTGTGAACTATTATGACAGATGTTTATTTG
Source organism: Falco naumanni (assembly GCF_017639655.2). NCBI lineage: Eukaryota > Metazoa > Chordata > Aves > Falconiformes > Falconidae > Falco > Falco naumanni. The sequence goes on along the minus strand of NC_054054.1, from coordinate 109,244,075 downwards.
AACTTAACATAGACCAACCTTAGTAGTTCAGCACAGTATTTATATCAATGCATTTCTATTGAGGTTGCATTCACCAACAATTCACATTTGAATGTTAAGGTTAGGACCAATTCATTTTCTTCTAAAATGTGACATAACATTTTCAGAGTGAGTGGCAAGAAGAGGAGAGTAAGTTAATTTTGTAACAGATACATCCCTTATTCTCTGTGGAGTACACTCCAGTGAGAAAGCAGAACTAAGAACAACCCAGAGCACCCATGTTCTGGAAGCAGAAAGCATATCTGTTCCCCAAACAATAGTGCTCCTTCTAATCTCCAGAAATACTGAGCTTCTGACTTCTCATTACCTAATGCATAGATTTTTATGCTGCTTTTCAGAAGAAAGTGATAATAAGACAGCTGAGAGCATAAACTCTTTTAAGGTAGGGACCTTTATAAATTCATACATTCAATCATGTTTGCCTCAAACAAAACAATTAAATGACTTAGAATGATACTACTTATAAGAAAAGGTGGTAAAAGCTTTAGTTTAAAATATAGATCATGCTGTATATGTAAGTGTGTACAATTAGTCTATACTAGCTTGTTAGTTTAAACTCCTACTTTCCATGCAGGTAGGAATTTTAGATAGTTCACCACTGTCCTCAACTGGGCCCATAGGTTCCAATAGGAACTGAATGTTTCCCTTGATTTTCAGGTGCTCTATTATAAACCAACATACCAAATACCTTATTAAAAAACAATTGTATTATAAGCTTTAGCAACGTTATCATATAATTTAAAAAAATAATCAAGCAATGTCTAATTGAGAAAAAGTATATTGCATGTAAAGCTAGCATACACAACAAACCAAATTCTAGTTGCCTAATACTGTCTCTGTTGAGAAACAGAAAAAGAAACCACATAACTATTTGTTGAACTCTCACCCAGAACGTGGGGGTTTCAGCCTTCCATAACTTCAAGTTAGGATTGAAAGAAAAAGAATCCTTTTAGAAGCTAATTAATATAACACGTAGAGTACAGTGTTCGTAACACTAATAAGAAATAACTTACCGCATTCATTTCAGATTTTTGAACCTCAGTAAGAAGGTCATAGCCTGAGGTGAAAGGAACAGCCCTAGAGACGGTGCCAAGAAGTTTAAATGCCAAGGCCTATTTTTATACACTGCTTCTATTTTTAGTTACATCGTGATGGAAGTACAGAGCCTATGAAAAAATTGTATTATCAAATGAGAGAAAGTATTTAAATTCTTTATTGTAAATGAAAAGCAAAAAAAAGTAAACTTGAAAAATTATTAGGTAAATTTAACAGACTTTACTGGATCATAAAAGGCCAGCTAAAATAGCTTTGAAATAATACTCTCTGAGAAAATTAACTTTAAGGGGCTACCCACAATTCTACCCAATTGATCAAATCTTCCTTTTATGGCAATTACAGCTACAAGAAAGCACAAATGTTCCCCAATTCAGACTTGTCTGCATCCAAGCACATTTTCCCATGATCAAAGTTTAGCATCCTGCTCTACCAACAAAAATATATTAAACTTTTCAACCGATTGCATGCAGAGTTCAGAACTGGTGAGCAGTACCACAGTGTAAAACGTTGGTTCAGTTACTCAATCATTAGGTGCCTTTGGCTGTTTTCCATCCAATGTAAGCATAAACTGAGGTAATCCTGCAATCTAGTTAACTCGTTTAACTTCTGTATTAGTTGTTGGAGTACTCAAGGGCAGCTATTTCCCATGCAGTTCTAATTTATGACTCTGATGATTACTTTATAAAATGTCTTATTAAAAGCAGGTAATGTTGTTTCTTCCTAATGAAGTACAAAGGCACAGCAGAAATATTTCTGTGTAAAACACATCCACAATCTGCATTCATTTTACCTAATCCCTAATGTGTTACAACAACAAAAATCTAGAATATTTGTTTAGTGGTTGATTTCAGCAAAGACAAGGACCTACACTATAACATGTAGCAATGACCATTTACATTTTAGTAGCATGTCATAGGTTACTAACACGTCATGGACTCATTTATTTTTATAACCATTTGCATTAGGTAATCATGATTGCATTGCATAAGACAGTCTTGCGGTATGGTTCAAAGAACATCTGATGTTTTACATTGCTAACTCCATTTCATCTCATTTTTCACATAACTTTCCTAGTTAGTGAGAATACTTCCTAGGAGAAAACCAACCAAAAACCAGTACGCACCAAACAATGTGAGGAAAGAAAATGGTGCAGAACAGCCAGAGATTACTTCAGAGTGACATCAAATACAGCAATAAACAGTACTTTCATTACCTGTGTACTACATGCCCTGTTGCTTTTGGTTTAAATGTGATCATGCAAGCAATTTAGCAAGACAAGAAAAAAATGAATGAGAACATATACCAGTGACAAAGCAGTCAAGGCACTGAAACTTGTACTAATGTACTGTAAAGCAAACTAAAAGTTTAACCTTAACATCAGTAATTTTTTTAAATCATCTGTGAAAAGAACCAAGTTGACCATTCTTTCTTCAAAAGTACAGGTGGAAAAATACTCCGCAATTGTTGAAGGTAATTATAATGAGGATTTTTAAATATAAAAATATTGTATGCAGTGTGTTTTGTGCAAAAAGGAAAAATTACTAAACAAACTCTCTAAAGAAATGAAGCCTAACATGCTCATCGCATCCAAAAGATAGTCAAAAGTAGTTTCACAAGATGGTCAATAAGGTCTTAGTTAGTCAAAGTTTTTTTAAAATATCTTATAAATGAAATCTATTCAAAGTAGAATTTGTTATACAGATTCATATATACATTCTTGATAACTCAATCTAGCTTCAACAGTAGTTATATAAGGTCCAAAAAAAGAACGTGTTACCACAGATCTAATTCTTCAGTCAATCTTTATGCAAAAGCAAACAGCTTCACTAGGAGTAGTAGAATCTGTGCAAATTGCTTTGGGTCAATAAAATCTTGGTGTGAAAAGCTCCTAACAAAACTAATTCCCTTTAATTTGTTGTACTACTAGCAACATTCATTGAAATAAAAGCACTGGAATGAATATATTACCATAATCTGTTCAACTAAGAATGATTTTTTTTTTTAATGCTATATAAAGCAACTTCCAAGCATAGTCATCATTGCACTTGAAAAACTCAGCATCCTTTTAATCATAAATTAGTAAGTTTTGAAATGTCACCATATATGTTAACCATCACAAAAACCAAATCTGCAATTTAAATAGCTCCTTTTTTAAAAGGAGTATCAAAATACTTGATTTGATTCAGTATTTTTAAAAGCGTGGGAGCATGAACTGAATATGCCTTAAAAGCAATGTAAAGAATCTCTCCCTGTGTAGACCATTAGTTGTGTTTTGAAAGTGATTATCACTAAATACCACCTATTTGTCATTATGATTTCCAGTCTGAAGTGTATGAAATCTGCCCATGTCTGTATGCTATGACATCACCCTCATCCAGTACATGGGTTGAATTTCATAGTAGGTTCTTTTAAAGAGTAATAAGACATTAATAACAACATTGAAGTACTCTCAACTTCCTGCACACGCTACTATCAGACGAATTAGAATTTCTTTACAGAGAAGCACCATAATTTCTAGGACCAAAATCCCTTGAGCCTGAGGATGTCAGCATCAGCAGCTGTACCCAAACAGCTCTACGCCTTAGCACAGAGCCTGCTGCTCACTGCTGAGTTGATGGGACTCTAGGCCACTGTTGCTCAGCCTGTAGCACATGGCTGGCAGCAGCCAGCTTAACTACTACCCTCATGAAGAGATTCCTAATCTTGGAGGGGCTCCAGTGAGACACTGGCACAGTTACAATTTGCATCACCTCCCTTCCCCTCCCTCAGCCATAACATTGTCATGCTGTCATCCAGGAAGAAGCTAAGGTTGAGAACCAAATCATCAACACAGCTGGGGGTGGGAAATTTAATGGTCTCTGTCAAACCTCCCCATTCACCATTAGGAAATTCCCAAAACAGGTGCAACCAATATCGGCTCCAGTCATTTATTGTGAGCATGGGCCAACATTATCATCATTTCCACTGTAAAACCTCACAAAAGATGATGAAACAAGTACCATCCTAAAAAGGATGGTATTTCTTTTTCGTTGGTCCTTGCAACTAATATTAGAGATGACAAGTGGTTCTTTGTATTTCCTAAAAGGGCTTTCAGATTGCCATCAACAGAATAGGTGATAAAAGACAAATCATAAGAGAATAAAACATCACAGCCTATTTAATATGTTAAGAAACCCAATGTAGCATAATATATGAATTTCAACTTACGGATAGTGACAACAATGCCAGCTTTCATATGACGGGTTAAGAAAGCAAGTTAAAAACACGTACATCTGCTTTTAAAAGGGAAAGGATACAGAGACTACACATCAGTGTTAGAGACAGCAGGCGGAACACTTTTGAAGTTAAGATATTTAAAAAATATATATATATTTCTGCTCATATAAATTTACCACGAAAAGTTATCCCTCTTTAGCTTAAAATTGCAAGCTGAGGGGCAAAACCACCATTCTTCTTTGGTGTCCACATTTTACATAATTCCAATGTTAAAAGTTTGAGCCTACAATGCCTTCTTTGATTTTTCATAGCAAGACTGCGGGGAATACACAAACCTCAACAAAAATATTTTCTCTCTTTAAAACAAAGAAAGGATCGATTTTTTTAAATCTCACTTAAAAGATTGCAATTTTTAATCCTAAAGTAGGAATCTATGATATGAATGTTGCATATTATTCTGTGAATGCGGCATATTATTCTGTGAAGAAATCTAACAGGGCAGTGCTTAAAAGTTTTTCTTTTCACATTCCAAGTCAGAGCAAGACAGTCCTCAAAGTAATCATTTTGTCATCAGTGCCTTAGTTAAGCACTTAAGATGACATAACATTAATTTTTATTTTTATTTTACTTACCATCTTTTGCAAATCTCAAAACTGGAGAAATAGGCCTATCTTCTAAGTTTGCTAAAGACGTTTCTAAATGAATATTTGAAAGCAAACCATTGTATCACCAAAATCACTGAAAGTAAACCTGAATCTGCAGATACCAGCTATATCTATTCCTATCAAAGCTGGGGGTGGGGGGTGGGGGTGGGTGTGAGAGGCGGGGTGGCAGGGAATCGGGAAGAAAAGAAAAGCAAGAACAATATACAACTGATTTTTTCAAATTATTATGTTTCTACAGGGGGGAGGACGACTCCAAATGTAACAGCAAGATAAATTTGATCTTTCTAGTGATACAACTTCTAAGGGTGTACTATTTAACTAAGTCTGGCCCCTCTCCTCTCTTAGCAACCACATCTTTGTTGGTTAGTTTTTCAGATGTCTTGTCAAGAACCAGCTTTTAAAATACATTAGATTTAATAAAAGTATCAGTAGGAAGATGAAAAGAACAAAGTTACATATCATGCTGTGTTATATCAAGATAGAAACTTCTTTCTTTGAAATAAGTCAGAAATGAGGTCTACTCCTGAATCAGTGGAAGCAAGCAATGGGGTCTCAAACAGATTAAGTCCTCAGTATATTTGTTTCTACATAGAAACTATTTAAATTATATAGCTTTATCCTGAATAAGACATTATAGAAGATAATCACAAAATGAACTTTCAAGCTGTCAGTCAATGTTCCAATGCAATTCCTCAAAAATTAGTCTTTTTTTAAATTTTCTCCATCTAACATACCTCCTATTGATCAGTTTCATTGTGCTGAGGATCACTAAGAAAGCACACAGTACACATTTTGTGGCATTTAGACAGATATAAAGATTACATTAATCTAATTTTCCAAGCATATGCTGTCTCTAGAAAGAAACAAGGAACTGGAAACCTCAAAGGGCAATATGAGTCTTCTGGAAAATAGCAGGAAAATCTCATAAATAGGAACTCTCTGATACTGATCTACACAATGGCAGAAAACTATTATATTTTTTCATGATTGGCAATATGTTCTTATTTCTGTGATGGTCTTACTTCCCTCCAAAAGAACTAAAGCTGTGTGCTTAAAATAGCTGAAAAACAGCTGCTGGATTTTTCACAGTAATGGGTTTTATCCTCATGCAACATATAATGCAAACCAGCCATTTGACTAATACATAGTTACAGTTACAGAAAACATGCCTTCACAATATAGTCTTTCTTGCTAATGACACAGCAATAAAATATTCCTCTTCACATGTGTTTTTGTGTGCTTTGGGTTTTTTTTTTAGCATTATCATAACCATTTGGCACAAGAGTAGCTGTAGTCACATTGATGAAGTTTTCCATCTCTGGAAACACCTGATCGGTCAAACCCTTACTTGTAAACTGGGGAAACAGTCTACGCTTGCCTGTTTTATAATCTTGTGACAGTTTTAAGTTCCTCTGGTGACTGGAGAGTGTACCAAAACCACAATACTTTACATACTTACCTTTGTTTGCACCACCACTTAAGAAAAAGCTATTAAGCTATTTCAGTTTAGCTCTCTGTGTTAAAAGTTATTAGATTTGGTTTATAATACTTTAAAATGTTTCAGAGAATTACATTTTGCAGTTATTTTAGAGAGACAGATATAAATCAATTTCTATCAGTTCTCAGTTAAAAGATACTAATCTACTATATAAAAATGCATTTTCTATACATTGACAAAATAATTAAGCCTTTGGAAAACAATTTTATTGCAATATAATCCCCTGCTCCTTTAATTTTGAGAGAGATACTGCTTTTTGTTTCATAATTTAGGTGCCTATAGAAGGAAGTCTGCATTGATTTCACCATAAACAAAGCCAAAGAGATGCTTCATTCAGTAGCCATCAGAAGATTTATACAAAGGCTGAAAAAAACCCCAAACCACAACCTGACAAGAACTATTCCTATATAAAGAATCCTCTCAAAATGCCTTTTTTTTTTTTTCTTAATGATTTAATCCATGAATATGGGCCTCAGAAACTGGTGAATCTAAATCTGCCTGTCCTGGGGTATGGGGACATGCAGAGAGAGAAGGGAGGGGGGGGAGGAATTCAAGTTCAAAATAATTTCATAGATACACTTTAAATAATATTTAAATATATATACACAAAACTTTAAATAATCTGCTTACATCTAAAACTTTATTTACATTAATCTGACTTCAGATTTCACAAGTCTGTTTTTAAAAAAACAATGTTCTAAATACATAGAAGGGACTTGCCTCTCTCCTCTCTACCACATGCTATGACTGTGCTGCTGTATTCCAGAGAAAGACTTTCCAAAGGTGGCAGGGTGAGCGTGTGTGATTAGGAGAGCTTTGTCCTCTGCAGCTATCATCATGCTGTCTCCATCGTCCACAAACACAGAGGGCAGATGAGAATTGAATAGAAATAGACCATGCAGTTGTAAAACCCAGTTCTTCATTTATTTATTTTTGCCATTGAGTAACACCTTTCATTACAAATATCAGCTCAATGGCAGAAAGCTCCCCAGTGTGCTTTGCATATTTTCACAGGTTCATTTGTCTCCTTCTGTGACATCAGTTTAAAAAGGTTCCTGAAGAAATGCCACTAACAATCATTTCTATTTCAAGCCTTCAAAGCCAAAGTTGAGCACAATACAAGGCACTGGTAACTGATCTTTAGGTTTCAGTCCACCGACTTTTCACACTGGGAATAGATCCCATCTGTTTCCTCTTTATGCACCAGCCTTTAGAAAGCACAGATCTGGAAACTGCCTCCATACAGAACAGAGTATAGCTGGCTTTCCCCAGCTGACAGCAGAAAAAGCCCCATGATTATGGATAGCTTTCTCCTAAGGCTTTCTACTTCTCTTTTCTCCCTGGTCTGCAAATACATGATGTGGTTTTCTCGATGTGGTGGTGGGGTGTTCTTTTTTTGGAGGGGGGAAGGGAGTGGACTGCCTATCTTTCCTTGCTCCTTGTTCTCCCCCTTCCTTCTTTCTTGGCAGAGGTTTCCCCATTTACAAACCCTCACACAGGGAACATTTCAATTTCAAGCCTCAGTACAATCAACCACAGGCAGCCCTCCCTCCTGCTTTGGCACCAGAGCGTGAGACATTTCCCCCACCACTCTCCCTCCCCAAACAAGCTGCTCTCCAGATGGATACTCGTGGCTCTCCCTTGGCTATTCCCTTCACCTCTTCGCTCCCTGTCCCGGCGAGAGGGAAGGAGAGGGGCAGAGAGCAGAGGCGTCTTTTGGGCAGGGGCAAACAGGGCAGAGCAGAACGCTTTCATCCCAAGCAGCTCAGCACCACCAAAGTCCTTAACTCCTTGACTCGGGGATCTTCCCCTCCCCAAGCTCTCTGCCCTCACCTCCCTCAGCCCCACACCCTGCTTCTCCTCACAGAGGGGTGTCCCTCAGCCCCACACCGGAGGCTCCACTCACACTGGGGGGGGGGGGTCCCTCAGCCCCACACCCTGGCTCCCCTCACACGGGGGCCCCTCAGCCCCACACCGGAGGCTCCCCTCACACGGGGGTCCCTCAGCCCCACACCCTGGCTCCCCTCACACGGGGGTCCCTCAGCCCCACACCGGAGGCTCCCCTCACACGGGGGTCCCTCAGCCCCACACCCTGGCTCCCCTCACACGGGGGTCCCTCAGCCCCACACCCTGGCTCCCCTCACACGGGGGTCCCTCAGCTCCGTGCCCTGCCCCCGCTCCCCTCAGCGCAGCGGGAGACTCCCCTCAGCCCGGCACTCACTACTTGTAGAGCTGCTGCAGGCAGAGGTCCAGGCACTCGCCCTCCACCTCCTCCTCCGTGATGTACTCCGAGAGCGGCCGGGGCAGCGGGGGCAGCGGCGGGGGAGGCGGCGGCGGGGCGGGCGGCTGAGGGTCGCCGGAGTCGCCCTCGCCCTCGCCCTCCTCCGCCTCGGCGGCCGTTCCCGCTTCTCCCTCTGCCCCGGGCTCCTCGTCAGCGGCGGCCGCGGCGTCGGCAGCGGGAGGGGGAGCCGGAGCCGGCGCCGGCTCTGCCCCGAAGGGCCCGCGGAACTCGCCCAAGAACAGCTCGAGAAAGCGGCGGTAGCTCTTCTCCTCAGCGCTGCCGCCGCCGCTGCCGCTGCCCGTGCCGCCCGCGGCCATTGCTTCGCATTCCCGGCCGCCCGCCGGCGGATCAGCACTGCGCCCGCAGAGAGCTCCCTGCCCGCCGCCGCCGGCAGCCGCCTCCCGCCCGCCCGCCTGCGCGCGCGCTCTCGAGCCGGACCCGCGAGGGCGCGCACGCCGCGGGAGGAGGCGCGGGGGGAGTGAGGGGGTGTGCGCCTGAGCGGCGGGAGCGCGGGCGGCTCTGAGGGGGGCGAGGGGTCCGGGCCGCGGCCTGAGGGGGAGGCCCGGCCCGCGGCATGGGGGAGGGAGGCCGAGCGGGCGGAGAGGGGCCGGGGGGAGGCAGGTGGAGGGCTGGCGCGCTGACAGCCGCGCCGATATGATGAGTCATGCGAAGGCAGCCAGACGCGTAGGTTCCTCACAGGAACCCGAAGGAAACCTGAGAGCACATTCCCTATTACCTAATCTCTGCCTCAGGATTTCCCTGCGCTCATCGTTTCCGGCGCCGCTGTCGCCTCCCCGGGCTCCCGCTCGCTGCCAGGACGGGGCTGGAGGGTAAGCGGGGCCGGGGCTGGGGGCGGCCTGGCCCGGCCTCACCTCATGGCATGGGGCCATCGCTGCCCCGCGGGGCCGGCCGCCCCGGGCTGGCTGCCAGGCGGAGTCTCTGCGGAGTGGTTTTGAAATCCAGAGTGGGTTAACGTGAGAGAAACTGTCAATTAAATATTCGGTATTTCAGTAAAAAATGCCCTCTCCGACAAACCTGTGGTGTAGTGTGTGCGGCCCCGGCCCTGGGGCGGCCTGGCAGGCCTGTGGCAAGGCCCAGGCTGTGCTCCCCACAGCTGTCAGGCTGCGGGGCCCAGGCCTCTCAGCCCTCACCTGTCAAAATACTCCCCATGTCCCCGGCGAGGGGAGCTTTGGGGTCATATCTACCCATTTCCAATGCTTAGAAACTTTGCTCTCTCCAACTACCTGACAGCAGGTTGTAGCGAGGTGGGAGCTGGTTTCTTCTCCCCGATATCAAGCAACAGGACAAGAGAAAATGTCCTCAAGTTGTGCCAGGGGAGGTTTAGATTGGGTATTGGGGGAAAATCCTTCGCTGAAAGGGTTGTCAAGCACTGGAACAGGCTGCCCAGGGAAGTGGCAGAATCACCATCCCTGTAAGCGTTTAAAAAACACATAGATGTGGCACATAGGGACATGGTTTAGCAATGGAATTGGCAGTGCTGAGTTAACGGTTGGATTTGATGATCTCAAAGGTCTTTTCCAACCTAAATGATTCTATGAAAACTTCTGATGCTAATCTACGTTCAAGACCAGCATATGAATAGCTATGTGGTTTCATAAATTATACATTACATGATGCCTACACATTCGAAGTTGTGGCAAAGGGGAGTTCATGAACAGCTGAACACATTAAACTGAATGAAACTCAAAATTTATAGCCAGTCAATGGGAGATAAGCTGTAGTTGATATTCTACTGCTGTCTGATAAACATCTTTCCTTTGTGAAAGACATTTTGGCTTGTTTTATTCATTGCTGCTGAAAAGCTATTTTCAAAGCTATCAGTTCCATAAATACCATCAATGAACAGGTATAATTGCCACACATTTAGAATAGCTTGTATACGTCAGAGAGAACGATACCCTTAATGTCAGGTATACCTTGAAAAAATGGCCAAACCACAAGTCTCATATGCAAAAATATTCTCAAATTTTAATGGATTGCAACAAGGACAGTAGCTTGCTGAAACTTGTTGTTCTCAGTGTTGTAGTAATCAACTCTGGATGTCAGGTGCTGCTGTAAATCTGTCTTCTGTTTGGTGAATTGTTATTTCAGAGCCAAACTAATTTTAGAATATTTCTGGCAAGTGCATTGACTGATCATATTGCAATCTTGCGAATATGTAAAAGCCCTGAGAGTTAAAAATGTGATTGTCACAGTTAGTCTTAGTCTTTCATAGCCAAAAGCTATTAAAGTGACAGAAAATTGCAGATCTTCTCCTGAAAGGATATATCTAAGTAATTTTTTTCCATATGCCATTTAAATATTTTCAATTTAACATTAATTTAATTAGGAATTCCAGTTGGTTTTGAGGGGTAAAAAACCTTGCAGTCCTTTTGAAGAGTAGCCCACAGTTGCAGCTGGTGATGTCATTGCTGGGTTTTGGTGTTATTTTTTTAGGTTTGTGCGTACTGCATAACCAGTGAGTAACAAGCCGTGAGAACACATATCAATGCAACTATCAAAAAAGCAGTTTTAAGTTCATGGTTAGTTGTTTTTCACCAGTAATTCACAGGCAGTTGGAGTTTCTAAGAAACTGCAATCTAAATAATCTTAGTGTAATATTACCTCAATTCTAGAAATTCCTATTATAACAATATCTTAGGGAAATAACAGCTAACGAAACAAGATGTATGATCAGATTCATGTTGTATGCAAACAGCAGTTAAGGCTATCCAAGAAAAGATTCAAAAGCATTTAGATAGTCTTTTTTCTTAAATCTTTGTTAATAACATATTTTTTCTGGTTGTTTCAAACAGCACATAAGAGTATCACAGTAATACCTACTCTGTTTCATGTTGAAATGTTAAAGTTACCAGATGTCCTTGATTCATCTTGGCAGTCCCCATGTGCTTTGTATCATTTGTCTAATTGCAAAGGACACTAATTAAAATGAAATAGAGTAGAACTTTGTACTCAGGATACTTTTGTCAAGTTTTGGCACTGCAGTCAAGTTAGTATTGTTTTGCTTCAATATTAAATAACAAGCTTATGGCTCTAAGCCATGCTGACATTTGTTTCTGGGAGGGAAAGGTGAAAAACCATTTTTACTAACCTGCAATGTGGAACATATGGCATCTGTGGGTGGTATGGCCAAGTTAGGCAGCCAGAAACCCGCTATCACTTCACTATGTGGAGGCAGTGGGGTGGGCAATTACCACAGAAGGTAGCCACACTGTTACTTACTGCTGTCCAGAAAAGGAAGCTCTGAATACAATGTATTATCAAGTAAAGCACTAATCTATGAGAGGTGTGTTTGGTACTATTATGAAATGTTTTCAGTGTTTAGTAGCTCTGGAAGCTAAATTTAGAATGCACCGGTATGCCTTGGATTGCTGGGTAGCAGTGCAGTGTGAATGGTTCCTATGTGATGAGGTTAGGTGGATTCAATAAACTCATAATTCATAAAATTTTAAGTCTGAAATCATTGGTTTGCAACATACTGTCAAAGGAAGGATAAAACTCACACCTGACTTGAGAAGGAAACACAGGTGTTTGTATCCTTTCCAGCTTGATCATGTTGCATTTTTTAAAAAAAAAAGGGTGGATTTTTGTTTTTTCATTTTAAAAGAAGAAGTGTTGTTTTGGAAGAAATCTCTTTTATTTTAGCCCTAAAATAATGTCTTCCTCTTTCTCATTTTGCTGGTGAGAAATAAGCAGAATTTAAGCAGGCCTTGGGGAGGCGACCTGAATTGTATGGAGTGCAAAAAGAAGTGCCTTTCAATTTTTTGTAACCTTTGGAAGTGATTCCTCTACACTGACAAGTAGAAAACATGTAGGGGCATTAAGAATTATTTGGCAGCATTTAATATACGCTCCATTACCATACTATAAAGACTATAACAGGAAAATCCAATGGTAAATAAATTGCCTTTCTAAAGTGATTTCTTTAAAAAGTAGGGCTTTTGCAGTAAATCAAAAGTAATTTTAGAAGCTATATTCTGTTTTCCTGTCTGGATGAAACCACCAGAAAAACAAGTATTTTCAAGCCTTTGGCTGTTCTCATTTTGAAGGCATGTCTACTGTTGAATGTAGTGTTGTATATGTGATAATACATGAAATGATACTTGCAATATACTGTTGAAAGAGATTAAAATTCTTTACATGTATTCATATGATCAGTCACCTTGTGAATGTGAATATGTACATCTTCCTTTTTATAGCTTTTTAAACTCAATGACACAATTATTGTCCATTCACTAAAATAGTTTCAATAGGTTAAGAGTAAAGACAGCAAGAATTTGAAAGGAATACAGTGAGGAAAGCTCTTGTTGACAAACTGCATCAAGCTCCAGTTAATTTTCTTATTCTTAGGTTCAGTCTTTGTTCAACTGCAGTTTTAAAAGCACAGTAACTTCAGTTACCACAATTTTACTGGTGCCTTTACCATAAAAAGTACTGTATTAGGATGTTCTGAAATACCAAAGTCCTTATCTCTATTTTTTCTCTTCCTCTTTCTTTTTCTTTCTTTCTTTTTTTTAAATTTTTGAGGTCATGTCGGCTTTTCCAGTTTAATAGTCAAAGATTATTCTGAAATATCCACATCCATTGCAAAACACAGGATTTCAAGCCTGAATCCTGCTTCCAGCTGTCATGGAAATTTCCAATCCCATTCCAAAGGAAAATTCCATTTTCAGCCTTCCATTCAGACCCCTGTTTAGGAAAGGGGGTTCTTTGAATAGCAATAGTGTGGAACAGGATATTAGTCCATGCCTATTTAGTTAGATTTGGAAATTTGTTGTAGAAAAGTATGTGGAAGAAAGAACTAATAAAAAGCTGAGCCCTTCAAAATAGCTAAACAGGTCTGGAACACTATCAAAGCAGCTATAGCGCATATACCTTGTTTCCCCATTAACAAAGGCAAAGGCAAACTTTGTTATATCATAAAACCTTTGAATGACTGATTGAATTGTGTCTCTAAATTAGTGCCCATGGGATTGCTGCAGCAAAACACAGCTGACCACATAACACTTAGTAATGTGGTCTGGATGTTGTCAAATCATGAGATCATCCTGCAGGCAGGAGCACACTAGAGTCTGGTATCTTCTTGTTAAGCTTGATCCACTTCAGCAATCAGTCACCCTTCATTATCATAATTTCTTTTTACTGCTGAACAAAGATGAGGGGCCCAGACCTCCTGCATATCGGCAAACGACAGAGCTTGCTGGCAGCGATACTGTGCCAGGCCCTTCCTCTGTACTTTCCATTTCTGCAACACATTTCATCTGAGGCTGAAATCCCACAGTGCCATACTGTGTGAATACAGCACTACTGGAATTCCTAAGCCTGAAGCTCACTTTTGCTCGGAGGAGGCAATAAAAAAATGGTGTTTAAATCCCATCTAAATCCCATTTATACTCTGTTCTAGGGGCTTAACAGTGTGTGCTATTCTGCCCTTTTGGTGTGGAGGGTGAAGTTCATCCTAAAATGAGAGCAAAGTTTAAGGCAGGTGCCTAGTGGGATTTAAAAAAAATTATATTGGTTCTTCCACAGACTTACTTTAAATGACTTGTTCATCATCTCACTGTAGATTAGATTCCTGATTCTGTGATATCCTGCTCCAGTCACAAGACCTTGAATTTTACAGTCACCTAGTTAGAAATGTCCCTTTAAAAAAATAAATTAAAAAATCAACCACTTACATGAGTACCAGAAACCAACCACTGTTGTATCCAGCCTCTGACCATTATTTTTGTAATATGTGTGCTACAAGAGTACAGATAAAGTGAAAGGTAGGATTCACAGACTTTAAATTATGTATGCAGCTGATGTTAATTTCTTTGAATGGTCCCAAATTCTATGATTTAGCCACAGAAATTTGTGTTAATTATACAAAATAATGAATGAATAAAATACTTTTGAAGGGATAACATTTATATGACGTATTCCATAACATACACAGTCAAATGTGTAGTAGGCTTATATAGTAAAAAAAGGTGTTACAAATTATGTTACAATCTAAAATTGACATACTATGCTTTATAGGCATAATTCTCAAGCTAAGGAGACAACTTGTTCTTTAATCCAAAACATTTTATTTTAGCAACATATATAATGTGGAAAGAATCACTAATTGTACTTGCAACTGTGTTGCTAAAATTGCAGTGGTTCACACTAAATAAATTAGAGTATTAGAAGTATCCATGTCATAAATTTAAAACTCCAAAATAATGCAATGTGAGATACCAAACTGAGCAATTACCCAAACAGCATGTTTGGAGGCTTTGAAAAAAGCATCCAGACCCAACAAGAACTATTTATTGACATGTGTAGAGTTTCCTTTTTACTTTCCCGTATACATTGCTAGTTATTTTACATTTTAAACATTCCCCCTTCTAATTGTTTGAATCTGAAATGTGATTTTTTTATTACTATTTTTTGTTAATATCCTGATACTTCCCTTGCTCCACTTAAATCAGTGGCAAGTAATTCTTTAAATAATAAAAACAGTATTACCTATAATTCTTGAAGAATGACTTAGTAAAATGCATACTTTTCTATGTGTCCTTTCAACTTATAATTTTAACATTTTTACTCCTTGTATAGTGATTGAACTATTGCTTTTAGTATCGTTTACTATTTCTATAGATAGAGTTAAAGCTGTGTAGAGCTTAAGACTAATAAGTAGACAGTGCATATTGTATGAATATTTCTAGCTTGTAGGGAGGAAGACAGTAGCTTACAGTTTAACAGTGGGTGCATTTGTGGGTGAAATTCAGTACTGGGAAGGGGGCCAGTTCCCGGTGAGTTCATTCTCCAGTATAGAACATTAATGCAGAAATCTTGCAGTAGCCAAGGGAAGCCAACTCTCCTGACCCTAATCATCCAAAATGACTCTATGGCTAGAAGCCACAAGACATTGAGTGTGTGGCCTGGGGAGCCAGGGAGAGGGGAAGCCCAGGAGCAGGTAGCAGCTGGTACTGGTTCCTCAAGTCGCAGGGAGAACTGGTGCGGAGGAGGGCTGGGCAGGCTGCTCGGCAGCCCTAAGGCACTGCCAGCTCCGGCAGCCGGTGGCTCACATTCCCCTACAGACAGGCTCCTGTGCACATACTTTTAGCAGGGCCATTGTGCTTGGACTGGTTTGGGAATCACATGTTAACTTCTCTGATTCTCATCCTGTAAAAAGAAGTATTATTTCCCTTATGTACTCTGTTGTAATATTTGTGTTACTGCAATGTAAGTGCTCTATTTATTCAATTTCTCTCAAGTACTCTGTCTTAGGACAAGAAAGCATCAAACCATACTCCAAAACTAAATCAAATATATTTCATATAGAATTAGCATGTGTTAAAACAGTATAATATGACTTAATGTGCCTTTTAAAATAATTATGATCCCAAGCGTGGTAAAGACAATCTCTTCTGGGAAGCTGGAACACAATGACTTGTCCTTCCAAGTGACTTACCTTTTGTTCAGAAAAAGGGTGAAGTTAAAAAGGCAGGCAGTAAGGATTTCACCTTTGTCATTTGTCCATGAAATACTTTAGAATAAATCTAAGTTTAGTCCTCCCAAAATAACTAAAGGAACAGTAACTGAAATTCAACAGAAAAACAAATGTTATATTTTAAATGTACTTTTCTCAGGACTGTATTCAACATTCAGGTTAGCAGCTGATTCTCCTTCCATGTTAAGTCAATCAGTTTGTATTTGACTTCAATACGAGACCACGTGATTGAGTAGCCTGAGCCTTGGCTACACTTTCTTACCTTCAGTTAATCTATTTCTTCTCCATGTTTTCTTAAATTTATTCTGGTTGGAAGCTAGTTGGCTTCTTAGTGTTTCATAATGGAAAAGGTGCAGAACACATAAAATCAGGAAGAAATAAACTGTTATTTTCCCTGTCCAAACTAAAGAGTTTCAAAGCAGGATTCTGGGTTTGAGAAGAATTATACTGTGACCACAATGTTTTCCTGTTGCCAAGCTCCGTGGTAGATACTGTGTTCTTGTTGTGGTGACGAAGTAGGTTCCTACACCACAAGTAAATGTCATCCCTACAAAATGGAATAATTCTAAACTCAGCATGATAGTTAAAGCTCTTGTCTTTCACAAAACTGGGACTTAAGCAGCTTATCAACCAACCTGTTATGCTTTTGATTCAGTGCCATGACATTGGCTAGTTAGAATCTTAACTTTTTCTGCAGTCATGAAATTCTCTCATGCTGCTCCCTGTTGTGCACTGATGCTGTGAAATGCAAGAGAATTCCAGGCACATGTGAGAAAATATCAACTTGCCATGGAAGATTTATTGGTGAGGGAACGGTCAAATTCTTTCTTTATACACAATTCTAAGCCTGGAACAGCTTCCTTGTCTCCAGCAGATGAGAATGAAATCTGGCTCATTTAATCTAATTTTGTCTCCACCGACAGATCCTTCTCTCTAGTTCTGGTCTGCAGAGCTGATTTTTATAATAGTTTCAATATAAAAAACAAAAAACCAAAGAAACAACCAAAAAAACTCACCAACCAAACAAAAAAAACCCACCAAAAAACCAACAACTCTGTATAGAGAGCCTCCAGTGTTTCCTCTGGATGTTTTGTAACTCCCACTGTTAACCAGTAACTATGCAATTTTTTATTTTGATAATGACGCCTGGAATACTGGAAGATCTAACATTTACTCAGCCAAAACAATTTATCTTGGTATAACAGGATCAGCATCTCAGCTGGGGCTTCTGGATGCTACTCTACTACAAACAAAATAAAAAACCAGAGTCAGCTGAAATTAATAGTATATTGGAGACATGCCTTTACTCTCCTCGCACATGTAAGAACATGTTGAGGATATTAAATCAGAACCCAATAAATTGAAAGAAATTGATTTTTCCATAAATATCAAACATGTTAGATAGCAGCTATCTAAGTAACCAGCAGTGCTTCTTAAATATTGCTACAACATTCTTAGTGGATGGTTTTCCTTGTGGCTACATAGGCATGTGTACTGTGCTAGCTCCTGCCTCCTCTTACACTGCAATACGTAGGAAGCTATTATTCCCAAATGGAGCATTTGCTTGCTGACATCACATGCGGTAGGATCCTTTTGTTTGCCTGTGTCTCCTGCATTGAAATGTTTGTCTGAGTCACAAATCCCACTGCCTTTCTTCCTCTGTGTCATGCTGGCTTGAGAGCTTCTCCCTGACTCACCGTTTTTAAATTTTGACACAGCCCAGTTTGCTGCATGGCAATTGAACACTTTTCCTTTTAATATTTTATTATGTAATTTATATCTAAACATTTTAATAATCCAAAAATCACTGCCACTTTTTTTGCAGCTTTTTGAATAGAGAGGTTTTGTGACTCAGATTCAGCACTGAATTGTCTCAAGGCAAAGTCAGTTTAGGGTTACTGAATTAAAAATTAAAGATAGTGACTCCCACAACTTGAATTCTCCATTTAGCCTGCTAGCTGAGTTTCCTCAGCTATAACAATATCAACCACATTATCAGGCCAGAAAGGGGTCATATGTGTGCATGTATACAAACACTTCTCATAATTGAAGTAATTACTGTTTTGTACTGCAGTACCTTTCTTCTCCTCTAATAGTCTTATCGATTTGTTTTCTCTTAATGACAAGAGGACAAAATCCTGCTGTATTTTCAGTGTACCTTCATTTTTTCACTTGGTTTAGATTCTGGAGCTGCTCACATATTGGTGGTGTCTAAGAAGCCTGGGTTTCCTCTTTATTAAAGCCATGAACAAAACCGATCCCGATTACAGAAACCTCATTCCAAATGCTTTTGTAAAGGAACATGGGGACTAAGGGCTATCCATGCAGCAGTTTGGAACAAGCTTGACTGATGGTAAAAGATCCTTACTTACTAAGACAGGAACATAAAATTACCATGGTGGATTAAATCTTTTCTCTTTCAGATGTGGTCTTTCATCTCTGTTGTTGCCACTATGAGATAAATGAGAAGTTCAAAACAGTGCTTTGATTGTCCTTGATCAAGGGCTTTGCGGCAGGTAAGGGCTAATGCCCCAATCTGGCATATCATTTAAGCATGTATTTATCTTAAAGCATCCACTGGCAGTTGCCTTCTGCCCTGGTCTGAGGCATGGAAGCAGGCTGCTGCATGAAACCTTGTTAAAATTCAGATACACACAAAACCAGATGGGTGATCAAGACCTGTGTCATTAAGTGTACTGTAATAAACAGATGCTCACATTTCATTGCTTTTTTACCCAATGAAGTAGTTGTATTCTCCAGCACCCCCCGCCCCCCCCCAAAAAAAAGAAAGCTGAAGCCTCTTGTTATAGAAAACATAGATTTATTATAAAAGTAAAATCATGCCATACACAAAGGAATTTCCTGCCACACAAATTTGCATATTGCAGTTTTAATGTTAAAATAAAGTCCAGAGCAGGAATTTGAGTCCCTCAGGCTACTTTTGGTTGCATGTTCACTATGCAATCGGTCTCCTGCTGCACACGTTTTTTAACATTCAACTTTTGAATCACTATTACATTTCCTCTTCTCTCCGTGGCCGTTTGCGAGGGTTCATTTCAGTACGTTCTACATTCTGAGTGACAGCTGGAGGCTGCACATCTCGGAAGCCATGAGACTGTAAGATACAAGCAAAATCATGTGGTAACTCTTCTGTGGATATAAAGCATGAGTAACTAGTTCCCAGAAGATCAGAATAAGGTATGATGCTGTCATTTATTTTAGACGAGCAGACACAGAACGTTTATAGACCAGGCTAAGCTCAGAACTGCAAGCTTTTCAACACACATGCCAACTAATAAACGTGTCTCCTTGTTTTATTTTTTGGAGATATTTTAGATTCACCAACAAGGCCATCTTTTTCATTTTACCACTAATAACCCCTATGGCTATGAAGCACTGCTTCTCTGTAAATTAACTTATGTTGCCTGTTTAAATAAATTAAAAGCCAAATCCTTCAGCCCTTATTCAAGCTCCCGCAGAAGCAAGGAGATGACTGGATTAATTGCCTCAGTCATTTTCAGAAACAAACTGAATTTCTAAAACCTAGGATATTTTTGTTCAATGAGACATTGTAAGAGAACAGCATATCTGCATCAGTCTCTAGACTGCAAAGACTGTCCCAGCATAGTAATTTATGGGACACAATGGGATGAGAACCTTTAACTGCCAAAAACTAAATGTAGAAGTGGAAACTGTAAGCTCTCTCCTGAGTAGCAGCATTAAGTGATGTATTTGGCTTAGTACCATTCGTATTTTCTGTTACTGTAGCTCACAATTTAATGATTTTAAAAGATTTTAAAGGACGAAAGATCTGGAAAATCAGTTAGTTAAACATGTCATCAGTGCAGATGGCAATACTGAGATGTTATATGAAGCCTGCAACTGTCTTCCCATCTCCAGACAAGTGCTGTGCAGGGAGCACTGCTGACAGCTCAATGAAGACTCTCACTGCAGTGCAGACTTGAGAGATGGAAAGGGGTTAATCAGAAAATAAATTGCTTTGGGGATCCTGAATGCTCAGGTAGAGACAATGTGGGGATGAGAGCATTTCAGGAAAGCTGACATTTTAGGTTGGTGCAGTGTGAAAAAGCAGGTGGAGTTACTATCAGACATGACTTTTCTAAAATGCCACTGTCCCTCACACAGAGATCAATCCAAAACAAAACAAAACCTAATCAAAATGTTTTGCTTAAGACTCCCATCCCTGTATTTCTATTTCTAAATGCACAGCCTGCTATGTTTTTAAAGGAACAAACAGCAAGAGGTGCCACAAGGGCAGAATTTGTGCAGTCCCTCTGCTATTATAAGCAACTCAAGTGTTATTCTAAATAGCGTAATGGGGAATCTTCAAGTTTAATGTTTCACTGCTGCTTGCGTCTAATCTCTGCCATTTCCCTTAGGCACAAAGGTGGAGCTGTAGCCAAGAATCCACTTAATCCAGCATGCTAGATTCCCAGTGAAAGCATTCCAATGGTTATAAAGGCCAGAACATGATAAAGCAGGCTGCTTAGTATGGATGTTTTGTATTTAAAGGCATGTACCTTCTGGGCACAGCGCCTCAAAATTACAAGACATTTGTGTGTATTTGTGAAGCTTATCAGTGGTTTTTAGATGATGAGCACATGTCTAATGTAACCAAGGACCTACAAAGCTCAAATAGTCCTTGGTCCTTTTGAATTGTTCTTTAACTTTTGGCATCTACAGACTGCATCAAGACTGACAAAGGTAGATGGCTTTATTACTTGAGTGGTATTCTCATTACTAGTCTAGCAGACCCTCCACAGTTCAGGGAAACACTGACAATTCCTGCTCAGAATACAGGTCCTGGGTTTCAGTCTTTCACGTCCTAATAATCAGGTCACATTACTGGGGAAATTTAGGTGAATCAGATGATCTACTTACTCCCTTGTGCATAAATCAATTTACATTTCTATACTCTGCATTTAAGAATGAATCCTTATCAACCTGTGAAAGAAACTCTACTTCATTTGATAAATGTTCCACAACTTCCACACTTGCTCAGTGGCGATCAATTTGCCAGTATGCTGGAAAGGACACAGATGAAAAAAGAACTTGAGCTTGGTCACTGTTACACGCTTCTCCATCAGCTTACAGGCACTGAACAGCCAGTTTGTCAATGGTACCAAAGTATCTAATTTGTGTAAATCTAAACATCTTTGAGGATCTAGGCTTGAGGAATTTATTATTTTTTTAACTATCTTTTTTTTAATGCTGGTTATACATAAATGTGCTAGATTAGATTTGGAAACGTTGAACATGTATTTACATCTTCCAGTTTAACTACAGAGATTGGAATGAGAAATGATAACAGCAGACTGTTACCAT
Organism: Falco naumanni; assembly: GCF_017639655.2. Lineage (NCBI taxonomy): Eukaryota > Metazoa > Chordata > Aves > Falconiformes > Falconidae > Falco > Falco naumanni. Next base: position 109,222,473 of record NC_054054.1, on the reverse strand, counting down.
CAGACCTGAATTTCATGAAAAAAAACAGGGATAATACATTTTTTACTTACAGAAACCATCTGCTGAAGCAGCTCAACAGGATTAAGGGAAAACGCAGGGATAATCTTAAATTCTAACTAATCTTTGATTAGGATACACTTACAACTGTATTTCAAGATTGTGTGCATTCACACAGAAGACAGCATAGCTGTTTTATAATGCATATAAAACTGAAAGGAAAAGGCAAGATAAAATCCATCTGTTTGTCAGCTGGAGAGAAAAGGGCTGCACACTCACATCACATGATCCAAACAACCTTGGAATATAACCTCACTTATCCTTCCAGTCTTTACAGAACTAAGAAAATATATGTGTGTGCGTTGTGTGTGTGTGCACAGTATTTCTTCTGTCCAGGTGAATACACTCAGGAGTAAAAAAATTATCTGTTCAATAGTTTGAAGATCTCATCTTATAGCAGCATTAAAATCTGCAGGAAATGCTATGGCAACATGTTTCCATGAGGACACATAGCAAATAGCTATGGCAGGTACCTATGTATCTGACATTTGAAGATGTAAGAGTGGAGTGGTGAGGTTTTTTTAAACCTAAATACAGCTTAGACAGTATGTTTTCTCATTAATATGTATCTAAGCACTCCACAAAAGAAAATAATCAGAGGATTTAACTGGAAGCTCTTCATATGACAGTAACAGAAGAGAAAAATCTGTATATATATAGGGTCACCAGTAGGATGGGAGCTAAGAGATAAATACAGCCTAGGTTTTATGAAATATGTCTGGTACAAAGCACTGGTGAGAACTCTGGAATACCATGTACGATTCTGGTCATCCTTGTCCTAAGAAGATAAATTCAACTGGAGCAGATGCAGAGAAGAGCCACTAAGGAAACAATAACATACCTGACAAGGGAGAAACAGCTTGGCTTATTCAAGTCTCTCAAAATGAAGACTCAGAGATGCACCATTGTTCTCTGTAATTGCACTTGGGCCAAAAGTTAATGTCAAGGGCAGATAAAATAAGTCGTACTAGCACAAGAACACATGGGGACAGCTGCCTGTAAATTTGATCTGGAAATCAAAATGTTTTAATTCTATCAGGACTAAAATGCTGGGTCATTTTTCTGAAGAGAAAATATTCATGCCAAATATTCATGAACCTGGAGACATCCCAGTTTACCAGTTACCTCCAGAAGGCAAGTGAAAGGCAGCACTAAGAAAGCAAACATCATTCTCAGATTTGTCTCTGTGTCTGAAAATTTCTTTACAGCTAACAATTTGCTCCCATCTCTGTACCTCCATCCCAAAAGAAATACTAACTGTAATGTGATATGGTATGGTTGACTCCTTCTGACTCGGTGATTTGTATAACGTTGCCAACCTGGTTAAACAAAAACCAGATAATTATGATTAGTGAATACAATTAAAAAAACCATTCTAGGTAAACAAATGACCAGACCCAAGTTTTCCCACAATCAGGGGGTAGGTGACCAGCGGAATTTTTATGTAAGTGTTTTCATATAGGTCATTTAAACTGTGGATGCTCAATTTCCATCCTTACATGACCTGTTAGCTTAAATACAACGCAGACCTACTAAAAAGAGTGACTGATTCATTAACCTTGTTTCATCACAGTATTTGATCACATTTTTGGAACAATATTCACTATGAATTAATTCCAAACACCACTTTCTTAAAATGCAAACAAAAAAGGTTTTGAGCATAACTCTTTCCTACTCCCTTAAGCAATCATTTGTTCATTGACCTCTCAAAGCTGGAAGATACCCTCAAGAATTCAAATACTTCTAGGGAGGTTTTTTCTAGAGATTTCACAAGCCTGTCAATATAACCTAGTGAATGGAGAATGAGAATAAGATGTTCTATTTCTAAGCCCAACCTTGCCACTGACATACAGCATAACCTTGAGAAAACAGTTTCCCTTGTATTTCTCCTCTAACATTTCCTTGATTTTGTGCATTTAGACTCTACGTGATACATCTTGATTTGTGCTTATACAGCACCTAGCCCAATAGATGCTTGCATAATATAGACAGAACATTGCCAAGCAGCTCAAAAGCAAGTTTTTTTTCAATTAGTCCCAGGGCTGCTAGCGTGCACCATGGCCACCTCCCCAAAACTTACATTTATGTAAAGCCGATATAGAAAATGTTCTACTCTCTGTATCAAGACGCCCTGCCAAAGGTCCCATTAATTATTTTGGGTGGGTTTTTTTCACCTCTCTGAGGTGCCATTCTATTAGAGAGCACGTAATTACAGCTTGAGGAACACTGCCACTTCATATTAGCTACACAGGGAATTCCTCAGAACATTTAAGTGGTGGGTTATACTTGACAAAAAAGCCTAAATCTGAAGCTGCAGAAGCCATGCTTTTACAAGTGCTTAGCTGGAGCTCTGCTGCATGCCTCTGACTCAACAGGATCTTTCCTTACAGCAATGAGAACCCTTGTAATTAAGCTCTGACATTTTCAGTAGTAGAGAGAAAGAAAGAGACAGGTATCATATTTGGTCAAAGCACAATTAAAAAAAAAAAAAAAAAAAGGCAAATGGATTCTCAAATGGTCACCTTTGTGCCTCAATAAAACTAATATAAAAACAAGAACAAAACCATGATGGATCACCAGCTACAGGTAGTTTGTGTAAAAATGCAACGGAACCTAGCTATTTCTGTTTTTTACAGATAGGCCGTTGGAATTGGAATTGCTGTTTCTGCAGGCCCCACTCCATATTAGCTGCACATTTAGAACAGTAAATAAAACATATTTGTCTATCTTTGGCTTGCTTTCTGGAATCTGTATTTACAACCTTCCTAGCTGTGTTGCATAAGAAAAAAGCTCTTCTGATATATAAAATTAACTTTTGTTCACTCTGCAATCATTATGTTGATGCAACTTCTATCTTATAAAGGCTGTTAACTAATCAGTGATGTTAATTTAATTCCAAATTAAACAGCCTGCTGTAATCATTCTGCATTGCCTTCAAACTTAGAATTTTAAAAACAAAACTCCACGAGAAAGTGTCACCACATTTCTCTTTCAAGTTTAACAAGGAAAACTATGCACAACAACATTCCAGTAGCATTTTTGTTCACTGTTTGCAGAAGATTAGGGAACTAAAGCACAGCTTCTTAATCTGGAGTTGCTGCATTGAGATACTACATACAAGACAAATTATACTGATCAGGAAAAAGAAGTGAGCTTGCAATATAGTGAAGAGGGGAAAAAAGAACCAAAACCCAGAAAAGATGTCATTGCAACAGAATTTCTTACTGTTTCTAGAAGGGTTGTCTTCATTCTTTTGGGCTTCTAAAATCATCCTCCATGGGCCGGCTCTGCATTGGGAGTAAATGCAGAATTCTGCATCTCTGCAGGTCACTGTAACTTGCTATGTGCATAGCTGTCCGGTTTTGCAGAACCATCCTGCTACATTCAAAAGCAACAAGGTCCAATGGCAGCCCACGGAGGCTCAGGGGTCAGTAGGCCTACAGTCTGTCCATCCACTTGAGAATCACCATCTAGGTGGAAAGCCTCTTTGGCACCTTTGGCTTTGTAATGACTGGGGCTTAAAAGGCTAAAGCTAAGAAATTCTGCTCCCGGCTTACAAAATGCAAATAGCAAAAAAAAAAAATATCTGCTTAGCCACCAGATCCTAAATTCTTGTGTCTGAGCAACTGCCATTAGGATGTTATATTTTGATGAGCCATGGCATCTTGTCAGAAAGAGTACAGCACTGCAGCAAGCTGACCATGGTGAGGAGGAGGAGCATGACAGTTCAGCCCAGAATGTCTTCAGCTGAAGTGGAAGGCTCTCTTTGAGCCACGGTAGCCTAGAACATGCCAGACCAAGGCCAGAAGTCAAATTCAAATCCCTGCCTGGCCACTAGGTAGGGCCAGCCTGGAAAAGATTCTCAGATGTCACACTTGTCATGTACCTTACTGGGCGACATTCTCACTTACCTCTGACTGTTGTCCCAGTGAAAGATTAAACGGACAGTAGCAGCATGTCCCCAGCTTTCTCCTGAGTGACACAAAATGACAGGCCATTTATTTATCTCCTCTAACAGCAGCAGCAGCAGTAAACTGAACTGAAATTAGACCAGTCTTCCAAAAATCCCCATGATTAAGACATATATACCTTTCTTGCAGTAATGAATCACATCTTTTTCATATGTGCAAGGATCTCTCAAATAGTTTACCAAATATACTGAGATAAGGAATAACCTCTGTATTCACAGTGTGGTTTATAGGAAGTTTGATGCAATACTTCCATATCTGTAGGAAGATTTTATATATACCTAATACAGGACAAGTACTAGACAATCTTGAAAATGGGCAGCATGAAGAAAAGATTTTTCTAAATACTACTGAAGTCTAGTGAGTATGTCTAAATTCTACTTCAAAATTGCGATATTCTGTCTCTCAGGCATAATTGCAAGCAAACATCACTCCCTATGGGATAAAAGCTTTGAGAGAAAGTCAATGATTATTGAAGTATTAAGGGCCCCTGAAGCAGTCTTCTGCTTCTGACAGCAAAATGCAAAATAACATAACCAAAAGCAAGGGGCGGGGGTGCATAGTGGAAAGAGAGAGGAAAGTTTGGATTGTTATCCTATTGTATGGGAAACAGTCCTACTGTTTCAGTTCACACCTGACCACAAGCTCAGTCAATTTATAAAGTTTTATTGGGTGTTTTCCTCTGTTTATCCCAGGAGACAGTCAGTAGTCCAAAGATGGATTGCATTTTAAAACAGTCACTTTGGTGAAGTGCTGCAAGCCTCTCCTATTCACCTGCCCACAGCCCTGTAACTTCTGCATCAGTCCCTGGTCTCCATCAGCTCACCAGCCCCACATGCCCCATATGCTCTGGTATTCACTGTAGCACAGAAAAGAAAAAAAAAACCTGATTCAACTGTAATGAAGACCTAGATCCTCTAGGCATCTTGCCAGACCTTGCTCCACTGTATCTAAGTTGAGATTAAAGATTTTGGCTATCAGATACAGTTCCAAGTCAGAGATCAAAACACATTTTACAATGGGTACAAATTCCACACTAGAATGTTCCCAACTTTATTGAGTATGAGAGAAAAATGCTACTGTAAAATGAGATATTCATCTACAGCCAGTTTAACTCAGAAATATTTGACCTTCTTTCTAAATATATCCAGTGGAAATGTCTAGGAACACCCAGCTTAACTCACTAGTGGGAAAGAAAGCTGTGCCCTTCATAAAGCTTTTGACGTAATACCTTGCAACATCCCACCACTCAGTGGATAAGGAATTGGCTTATCCAATTGTGGATAAAGAACTGTGGTCAATGACTCAATGTCCAAGTGGAGACCAGTGATGAGTGGTGTTCCTCAGGGGTCCATACTGGGACCAGTGCCGTTCAACATCTTTGTTGGCGACATGGACAGTGGGATCAAGCACACCCTCAGCAAGTTTGCTGACAATACCAAGCTGTGCATTGTCACCACACTGGAGGGAAGGCATGCCATCCAGGGGGACCCTGATAGGCTTGAGAGATGGGCCTGATCGAAGCTCATGAAGTTCAACAAGGCCAAGTGCAAGGTCCTGCACCTGAGTCAGGGCAACCCCCATTATCAATACAGGCTGGGCAGAGAATGGATTGGGAGCAACCCGTTGGGATTGGGAGGAGGACTGGGGGGTGTTGGTGGATGAAAAGCTCTACCTGGCTTGACAATGCGCTTGCAGCCCAGAAAGCCAACCATACCCTGGGCTGCATTCCATGCAGCATGGCCAGCAGGTCAAGGGAGGTGATTCCCCCTCTCTAGTCCGCTTTGGTAGACACCCCCCTGCAGTACTGCAGCCAGTTCTGGGGCCCCTACCATAAGGAGGACATGGACTTGTTGGGGTGAGTTCAGAGGAGGTCACGAAGATGATCAGAGGGCTGGAGCACCTCTCCTATGAAGACAGGCTGAGTGAGTTGCAGTTGTTCAGCCTGGAAAAAAGAAGGCTCTGGGGAGACCTTACAGTGACCTTCCAGTACCTAAAGGGGCTTACTGAAAAGCTGGAGAGGGACTTTTTACAAGGGCATGTAAAGATAGGTCAAGGTATAATGGTTTTAAACTGAAAGACAGTAGATTTAGATTAGATATTACATAGACATTCTCTGTTGTGAGGGTGATGAGGCACTGGAACAGGTTGCCTAGAGAATCTGTGGATGCCCCATCCCTGGAAGTGTTCAAGGCTAGGCTGGATGAGGCTTTGAGCAGCCTGGTCTAGTGGAATACGTACCTGCATCCCCTGCCCATGGCAGGGAGGTTGGAACTAGATGACCTTGAAGGTCTCTTCCAACCCAAAGTATTCTATAATTCTATGATCTGTGCTTCCCCCCAATTAGGAGCTTCCCTTCTGCTAGGAAGCTCAGTAAATTTAGAGAGTAATGCTCTTGTGAAATCTTAGAAAAGACTGTCTCTAAGGCTTACCAATCAATGGGGGAAAAAAAAAAAAACTATTTAGAGGAAAAATTAGGACTGATTTTACTTGGGGTTTTGCTGCTGACCCCTCCCTCAATAGTTCCTTTGGCTACAATCAACCATGGAGAAGCAGGAGGTTCTTTAGCTTTTACAACTGCTGAAATAGCATCCCTTCAGAGCGGGTCATAAAAATCACCTTGTAATCCACCAGCTCAATACTTGCACCAAATCTATGGAATAAATTCACATCGAAATGAAAACAGCTTTGTACCGCTCTGAAATCTACTCTGGATGTCTTCACATTCTTTACTCTCCCTATGACTCAATAAACACAACTCCCAAACAACACTGGCTATTGAAAAAAGACAGACTCTATTAGCTTTAATTGAGTTTGTAGCCAGAAAGGCTGCCAAAAATAATACATCGCAGAACAGGAGGCAAAAAGGAGACAAAGGGTCAGATACTGGAAGCTGGGTCTTTATCTGCACACACAGCTCAAAATTCCACATTTTTTACATTCTTGAAGGAGGTGGTCTGTATTTGTTCTTTTTATCTTACATCTGCACCAAATGTTTCAATGCCTGTACAGACACTGAGACCATCTTTGCCTCTGTACTGTCCCCTTCTCCCACCCCTCCAGAACAAGGGAACCATTACTCAGCTCACAGAAACTTGAGTATGTGGGCAGAGAATTTGCGCCCTTTAACTGCATCATAAAATAATACAAAGTTACAACCCAAAATAAGATTTAAATGCTGAACTTTTTCTTAATTTGTCAGAATCTCTAGTTCAGAAGAACTGTTCTATTTTCCCCTGTGACCACAGCACAAGAGTCTGTATGAGGTACTCTGCTCATTACAGGGCAAAATTGAGCAGCCTGTAAAGAATACTTGAACTCACTATGGGCAGACTGTAGTTGAGGATCCCATATAGAACTTCCCTCTACACCATAACTGTAGGGAGCAATGGGTAGAGAGCTGCAGCTATGCAGTAAGAAACACCTTTGCAAATAATTAATGGAAGGTGTTCAAGCGTAATGGCAGAATAAACAATTGAAACTGTTTTGGAGAGGCAGTGAATGATTCTCAGGGAATTTAGGAAATTGCAGCATAGTTTGAGATGTGCAACCATTAAGCTGTGTTCTTTAGTTAGTGCTTTAACCTGTTCATCTCCACATTCCTGCTAGAAGTTTACTGCTCCCAGGTCCACCCCTGCATTTTTTGTAGGATCATTCACCAGCCAATTTCAGTCTAAATTACTTGATTTATCAAAGGTTTACTTAGTATTTAAATAGCTCAAGCTTACCTGGCTCATTTTTGGCAGAAATGGATTGGGAGACAATCACATATACAGCTCAGCCAGCATGTAAGATGCGGCAGTGACCTCCAGCAGAGGTAGTGGCCTCCTTAGCTGACACAGCTACAGCAGGAATAGAGGTAACTCCACAGCCCAAGATCCTCAGGGGAAGGCTGCAATACATTAGCTGCACATCTAAAAACCTAGTTACTCAGAGAGTTCTTAGTACCTAGTGCTTCCCCATAAAGGGTGATTCTGTCATCTTAAGGAATACTGACAGATCTAATATCAAGTTTAGTATTAAAAATTTTGGTTTAAAAAGGAAAACAAAATAATCCGGCACTCTCAATCTGTGTTTCTGTAATCCGAACATATCATGACATTTAAAAATATCTGTAATCCCTTTTCGAAAATCTAACCAGGATTCTAATCTGCACACCATGTTTGAGTTCAGAACAAAATTTGATAGTTGCTAATTATAATCACAAGGCTGACATAGATAAGCACTCCTGTAGAGTTCCACAATGCTAGCAGTTCCAGATGGGTCTAGTATTTTCACCATGGATTCTGCTACACTGCAGAAATTCAGGAAACTATTTCATTTCTTTGTACATGGTGCCAAAAGAAAGGAGGTCATGTATTTGCAGATTAACTCATTTTTCAACTCACAAGCTAAACACCTACCTAAAGCAGGTACCAATGTGGACTGGCTTTGTCCAATCCTTGTCGTCATTTGGTTTGTCAAAACTACCTAAAAGAGGAAACGGAAACACACAATCAAGAAAATCTCCAGAAAAAGAGGTATACAATAAAGGAAGAGAGTTTTTTTTTTTTCAAAAAGCTTTTACCAATACAGTTAGTCAGGCAAAACTCTTGCCAACCGTAATGAAGCTTCCATGTTAACGAGAAGAAACTGTAAAGATACCTCACCTTTTCTCAATAGCTAAAAGAAAATAAGAAAATACATTATGCAAGGTTCTCAGTTTGTATGGCAGGGAGGTTTCTTTTATTCAAGAATTTAAATAAACCTAAATTTCTCCCTTCCCAAGGGATGCAAACTACACAAATGGTATATTCTACTGTATTTGTACTAAATACTGTTTGGATCTGTATTTAGATGCATGTGACTTGCAGTAGCCCTCTATAAAGAGATACCTTTCAGTTATTGGCATAAATGAACTGGGTGGTGCTGCTCAAAACATGCATAAGCCTAGTGATTAACAGAGTTTCTGCACCTTGTAGTCTAAAAATGTGCAAGTGGGTACAATACAAAGCAGAATGAAAGTGAACAGACAGAGCGGGGGAGTGTTTTTGCAGCACGAATCACTTGTAGGAGGTTCACAGACAGTCTAGGTTAGATCCCTGGTAGAAGTGGGGGTGGGTGAGACAGAAAAGAGCCAGGAATATTAATTGCAAAGTTCAATAAAAATGAAAAATAAAAAATTGTACCTATCTTAAACCCTAGGGGGTTTCATTGTTTGACACACTTGTATGATTCTTGCTTGAATAGTCAGAAAAGTGTGCTACAGCAAGCAATTCCACCGAGCACACGGGGCGCACCCCAAAACATTTACATAGCTGAAAGCCCCAAGACACGTATGGCATATTTCAGAGAAGTAACTCATCATATATGGATTATAACAGCCCAAAATAGGCTCCCCATCTCACTGCTGGAGAAGAGCTGCTCTGGGTGTCCTAGCACAACCCAACCCATTCAGCTTTAGAAACCAAAGGAACTTACTTCCTACCGTATTAGAGCATTCAGACTGCCCAGCTTTGCTGCCCGACAAGCAATCTCTGGCATGCACGCTGAATTTAGACTGCTTGCAAGCTACATGGAGCTAAATAAAAAACTAACAAGAGGGCCACTCTGAGCTAACTAATTTCTGAAGCTCTGTGACTGATCACTTCTTTAGCAAGTGTTCATTTAGCAAGCGTTTGTACAAAACTACTCACTTGTTCAACAGAAATAAGTTATACATGTTTCCCTTGACCAAAGAAAGAAAAGACTGTACAATGACAACTGCTCCTGTTCAAGGTCACCGGGTACCCAATTTACCAGTGAAAGCATGCTGTAAACTGGAGGTTGTGCAAGTCAAGCAGTCATATAACATTCGTCTCCCTTGGTACCACATCAGCGGGAAGAAGCTTCATAATTCACATCAGGGTGACAGAGAGGGTACACTTTCAGCAGCAAGCACAATCTCCTAACCCAGACGGAATGCAGAGCTCTGCTCTTTCCCCTCCTGCAGCTATCTGAGGAAGCACAAGGGGAGGCTTATTTTTAGCAGTTCGGAACAAAAGCCAATTGCACAAAAGAGCCGTGGATGACAAGGTTGCAAGTCACCTGGAAACAGTTACAGGCACGAGCACCATTTTGAGCCTGTCTAAGCTCTAATTCCTGAACAATGCCTCTCTGTGCTGTAAAAGACCTGCCAAAACAACTTCTGGAACAGATGTAGCTTCTGAGTGCCATCTGCTGGCTACGCGGCTCCAGACCTGCTGGCCTCCACATTGGCGTAAATGACGTAGAAACAATGCCCAGGAAGGAAGCCATGGGTTTCTGTGGATGCCAGAGGAGCAAGCCAAACCAGCTGATAAAGTGGTTTTCCTCCCTAAGAACAGTTCCTCTGCTAAGACCATAGTTTATTTTTAAACGAAGAGTGGAAAGTTATGTTGGAACTGCTAAATACTCTGATGTGTTCTAATGCATGTGCTTTGTAGGTAAGTCACCAAAGGAGCATTCCTTGTCCAACCACATCATTCAAGAAGACAATGTGAAACAGCATGACAAATTGATATGCTACCATTTAATTTAGTTCCAAAGGATGCTTTTAATGCAAATTTGACTTACTTTGGCAAGTCTAGGAAGTTTCCACCTAAACAGTTTTGCCTGTGTGATTCATCTATATTTACTAACCAAACTGGCAAGCATGAATGTAGAGGACATTCTTGCAGTTTTATTTTGCTATTTACAGGCTATCATAAATCACATTTGCTTAATTCTTTGTAATGTATTTATTCCACAGTAGCACCTTTTGTGATTTAAACCTGCCCCAGACTTACCGCTGACTTATGATCATTTGCTATGATGATCAGCTGTTGTGCGAGACCATTCAAAAGCCTTGTTCGAAGTGAGAGGTCCTCAAAGTCATGGCGAAAAGGAAATGCAATGCCATCAACTACCACCAGTCGGACCTAAATGCAGAAGAAAAGGAAAAACTACCATTACTATCCTACAAACAAATGACAAAAATCAGCAAGACCTCTTTTTAAGTGCACTGGAATGTTTTATATAAGGTGATGACAATCTTTATTTCATACTCAGATGTGTGTGACAGCATAACACCTTTGGTCCACATATCTCAGAGACAATCAGCACTCCACAAGAGTGCAGGGTAAAGAGCCTCAAGCGCCAAACACACTAGTGCACTTGCTAAGTGCAATACTGCATTATGCATAGATAATAGCTCAGATCATAGCTGCACTAGGTTAAACAAAATGCTGCACTAAGCTCTCCCATTAGTTAACTCAGCAGAGAGCTGCCCTTCCGACTGTTTCCAGTTTCAGACCTCGCTCACAGCTAGCTGACTTCTCTGCAGCACCTGGTACAGAATACAAAATAACAAAGCTAGACTTAAAGCCTTGCAGAAGAGAAGCTGGAGAAAAGAAAAAAATCGTTAAACATCAGAATTGTACTTCAATTAACTTTCCATGAACACTAATTTATTTCACCTTCTCCCTCAAAAAATAAACCCAAACCAAAATTAGAATACATGCTGTCTCTGGTCACTGCTACGATAACTCATCTGATTCTAAGGCTCATATCTTAGAAACATGGATTTTAACAGATGCTTAAAGGTATTCCAGACACTACACAATGGAGCCGAGGATCTGTCTTGCCTGAAGATGTTTGCTTTGCTGAATTATTACTTTCGTAGCAATCATTAGCCGAAGCTAGAGCACAATGCTGCTGCTGGCTCATCACCCTCAAGACACTATATAAACATTAGTCTTGGATTTTGATTTATTCAAACTTCATTTCTTGCAGCTATTTTGATGACCCAGGTATGTCTGAAATACAGAAGGGAGATGGATGGTCTTACAGTGCCTGCATGTTCAGATGTCACTCAAATCCTAGGTATCTACAAGTTCTTGCATTAATGTACAACATAAAAAATTGGAAACAACACAAGAAAACTAATTTTCTGTATTATTGATCTAACTCATTACTGGGAAGCAGCTTTGTGACTAGAACATACAAGCCTGCAGCAAACACCACTGTGAAATGGCCCTGGGCCTCCAACTGAAAAAAATAAAAAGCCCTTAATTTGACAAAGAAGATTAAATAGTTAGCATTAAAAGAAGATACTCTTCTGTTTTCTCATTTTTCCTTCTTCCTGCAAATTCTGTTCTATAAGCCCGTACATCTTCCTCATACATAATTTTTTGACTTTAAGAACAATCATTTTAACAGTATAAACATGACTCTGCTAGAAAAGAATGCATACATAGTTATATTACTTGCTTATCAGACGAATACGTCCAGGTAGGATGCAACTTAGTTTATTTTCCCCCAGTTGCACTTGTTATAAAATACCAAACAGACTTAAAGTATTCAAAAGTAATGTATATAGAGAAAGTTTGGTAACACATGCTTTCTCCATGTCAGTTTGTCTCTACTAGACCTTAAAGAATTAGGTTTATTATGACAAGAATATTTCCTAGCATAGTCTTTTTCATATTATTGGTCTTTCGCATATTATTAACAATATCTCAAACTAGTTCATCGTTCCAAATGACACTCCCTACAACTATGTCTCTCTCAAAAAAACCCTAAAACCTCGAGGTTTCCTGTGGTTCTAGTCTCCATTCCAGGTCTGCACAGAGGGTTCAGACTAATTTTAATGAGAGCTGGACTGCAATGAGCAATCTGTCAAGTCACTTTTAGCCTGTCCAAGGAATCACCAGAAGATCTTATGGTTCTCCCGCAACCTTCAGTATTTTGGGCTCCAGGCCAAGCACAGATAATCAGCACAGATGGTACCAGAGAACTGCAGCCCAACGTAACTGTGCTAATGAAGCCATGTACTTTCCACAAGAGCAAACACAACAGGGCACCGTTAGTACCTGGCAGAGAAAGGGAAATACCAGACTACACTAAGCAAAAGTAAGACTCCCATCTGCGCGTTCAAGAACATAACAGCTTCCAAAAATGGAAATTATATGCAAAAGACAATCTAACTAAACAACGTTGATTTGTGCTCTATTAGAATGAGGCACAAGTCATCTTTCCCAAATCCTGATCGGGAGAGAATCTAGAAATCTGGAAGGGAGGTGGTAAAAATATGCCTTACAATAGCATTTCACTAAGACACTAGGTACTAGGAAACTTTTTGGCTGTAGTCCACCCAAGAGTCAAGCTGCAGGCTCTGGTTGCTTGTAGCAACAGAAAATGTACTGGAAAGAAGGAGAAGAGTCACTTTCTGGATGCCAAGATGATGCAGGATGCTTCTGGTCCTCTGTGATCTTCTAGGACAAAAAAAATGGCACTAACCCTCTCTGATCCCCCTGCATCATGCTCATCACACACACGCCTGGCTCAGAGACTCTTCTGTAAAGCAGTTTTGTGACGACTCATAGTTCAGCACTCACAGAAATGCAACATGTGGCAACGCAGATCCAGCATCCTCACTTCGAAGTGGAGATTCAGGATGATGGCAGCAGTGGTACCAAAAGCAAATTACTTTCAAGAGTAACTGGGATGGGAATGAAAACGCCAACAAGCAAGCAAGCAAGCTTTACATTTGTACTCTGTATATTATTGCCAAGCTGATGAGGTACCAAGGTGTTACTCATGTTACTCTTACTATAACAGATGAACATCCCTGAAAATCTCTAGTGTGAAGATGAGTGGTATCTTCTGATGTCTGCAATAACCCTTACCTTTGAATGCTCTGAAAGAAAGTCTGGGAGGAGGTAGACCTGTGCAAGCAGTTCTATGTAGTCACGGCAACGGAAATAATATATGTGAGAAAGGATACTTTCAAGAGAGAACATCTCCAAAGCTTTTAGATGATCTGAGAACAAATAAATAGATGCGTAAATGAGTCAGAAGTCTGTATGAACATATTGCTACTTTCATCATTCTACCAGACTATAGCCTCCACATATAGCTACAACAAAACCCCCAGAAACAGAAACAGTCAAGGTAAAGAGTGTGGGAAACGTACCTTCCATCTGGCATGAAAGTCAAGAAGGTGGCGAGCAGATGCTATCTCAGCATTTGCACATAGATACACCGGAGCCTCCAAGGGAGTGCTCAAAAAATGAAAAACTTGTTTCTGAAAAAATAACTTTTCCAGTAAATCATTTTCAAGCCAGACATCACCAGAGGACAACGGTGACTATTAATCATCCATTGTTTAATGTACAGGCAGTAGCTCATTAATATGGTGTCCCTTTACCTCAGTTCAAATACAAGTCTGCTGCATAAAATGCTCTAAAAGTAACGTAAGAGTTGTGTCAGTATCTCCAACACTGATAACTTACAGCATAAAACTCTTCATTAAATGCAGTCTGGCTATATTGACCTTCTGAAGGATCTCAATTCCAGCTAGTTTTACAATACAGGGCTTCAGTAGCAACACTGCCTTAAGAATTCTGCCGTTCCTCTTCTCCTTCCCCAGCTGCTCTTCCTGTCCCCATGTTGTAGCACATTATCCTTCAGTTTTGCTGACAGAGTTGTGTTTGGGTTTTGCTGTAAATTTGATCATTAAAGTGCTTAAAAAATAGAAAAGAAAAGAAAAAAAAAAGGAGGAAAAAGCCAAAACCCCATATCTAAAAAACCCACAAATCATCACGTAGAAAAAGAATTGTTCCTAAAGTAGATCAGCTCAGTCTGCAAATGGCTCCACATAGTGATGCAGTTCAGGGTATGGTACATAGAGGTGGAAATAAGAGGCTGGCAGTAAGGACTCCTTAAGCCAGTGCTGCTGCTGAAACCCTCAAACTGTAAAACTGAAGCCTACAAGACATTTGTTTCACTCAGATCCCAGCCTACCAGGCAGAAAAAACCAACTCAGCAACGTACCTTCTTCTTGATGAGCTTCAGCAATAAGCTGGCAATGCTGCACGCAGGCAGTTGCAATATCCGCTACTCTTTCTACCATAAAACTTCCTTCAGTATCAATGAACACAGCTTCTCCAGCTACACCCCCAAAGCATTCCGGGATTTGTACATCTACTGCCAACTGCATACTGCCATGGGAAACAGAAAAAAGATAAATATATACATCACAAAGGTCTGCCCTCCCAGCTCTCTCCTGAAGTAACACTTCTGCTGAGGAATATATGGAACAGGAAGCAGTACAGCTGTTATCATGATTATATTTATAATGCTGTAGAAGAACCAGAGATTGCAGTCATGACAACAAGAAAAATAAACTCTTTTCATAGTTAAATTAAACAAAAGTGTTTCTCATTTGCACAAAAGTATTCTAAAAATAAAATACCATAGCTGTGTTTTCCCAACACCAGGTGCTCCACAGATCTCGGTGATTTTTGTTAGTTGCACACCACCTCCCAGAATATTGTCTAGTGCTGAACAAAAGGTGATGATGAAGCCCTGGGCTTGCTCTTCTTCCAGAAGTTCCAGTGCTGTGCACTTTCTGGTGGCACCTGATCCCCCAGCAGTCCCAGCTGCACCTCCGGGACATTCCTGCCTCACAACCTGTAATGCTTCCAGTGCCTCTTCTTTGGAGATTCCAATTTCTAGAAAAGTCAAAACCATGAAATGCCACCTTATTTTTATAAACAGTGATTTATTTAAAGTACGAAGAGATAATGAAACTTGTTTGACAGAACCTGATCATTCTGCAGTGTAACACAAATCTATTAATCCTTTTTGTATAGCCGTGCACATCGTTATACAGCTTGCTAACATCTCTGGAACTAATGATGTGATTTTCAAACTCAGAGCAATGATGCCCCGTGTTTAGAATTCAGGTGACAGTAAGCTATCTGCAAATAAAAATATCAGAACTGCTGTTCATAGACATGGATGAGATCTGGCAGAGCAATTCACCTATTATGCACTGCATGTGCTATCACATTAGTTTCACCTGAAGCAAATAAGGTCCTGTAAAAGAAATCAGACTGCGGACTAGTGAGTGACACCTCTACTGACGGTACTCTGAATTCTCAGGGTATTCCAGGGCTGAGCACCTTATACATCATTTCTAGATGTAAAACACAAACCTAGTAAAAGAGATGAGATACCTGCAAATATCTGTGTGCCTATCTTTATACACACACATCTGTCAGGATCCAGCTACTTCACTTTTATCTTCAAGGCAAAACTATCACCCCACATTATTATTATAGATAATAAAACTACTGTTAATGAAAATCATAGAATGGTTTGGGTTGGAAGGGACCTTCAAGATCACGTAGTTCCAGCCCCCCTGCCATGGGGGGGGTGTGTGTGTGTCACCTCCCAGCAGCCCAGGCTGCTCCCAGCCCCATCCAGCCTGATCCTGAGCCCTGCCAGGGATGGGCACCCCCAGCTTCCCCGGGCAGCCCGGGCCAGCTCGTCGCCGCCCTCACGGGGGAGGGTTACAACACGCTTCTTACAAGGGCTGTGCAAACCCTGTTTTAGCTTCTTGGAAAAAGTAACTTTCTGAATTCATACAAGTTTAGTTTATTCAAAGCATGTGCAGCTGGGGAAAGAAGAGGAATGAGACAGAATACTCTTCTTTTTCTGTATCTGATTTAAACGTATCACAGTGTAAGAAGGATCTTTTATCAGAACCGGTTAGGGGTTGTTTTTTTTATTTGTTTGTGGTCGTTGTTTTTTTTGCTTTGGCACACGTGAAGGTCAGTAAACATTTACTTTCCCCATTCCTCCAGGTCTCGGTGAGATTTCCCCGGGGAGCTGCGCAGAGCTAAGCACCCCAGCACGGCCCAGGCGTCCCACCTGCACCACCCCCACAAATAAGCGAAACCCCGCTGAAACCCCGCTGAAACCCCGCAAACGAGCCGCTACGGCCCTTGCGCGGAAAGGAGAGGGTTGGGGTAGGCGGTGGGGAGAGGGGCCGCGGGGAGAGGGGCCGCCCGTCCCGCCCACCGATACCTTTGCTCAGCCCGCAGGGGCCGGTCTCCAGCAGCTCCTGCGCCGTCTGGAAGCCGGCAGCGATGAGCCTGGCGCGCAGCGCAGGGGCCAAGGGGAGGCTGCCCACATCGCGCTGCATGGCGCCGGCGGGCCGCGCCGATAGGCCGCGACAAGCCCCGCCCCGCCCGCGGGCTGAGGCGCCAACGGCCGGCGGCGCATGCGCGGCGAGCGGAGCCGCGAGGCCGTCTGGGGCGCGAGCGCGTGGCGTGGCCGTTAGGGAGGCGTCGGCGCTGAGGTAACGGCAGCTGAGGAGATAGCTGAGGTGGCTTGAGGCAGCTGAGGAGGCTTGAGGTGGCCGAGGTGATGGTAGCTGAAGTAACGGTAGCTGAGGGAACAGCAGCTGAGGGGGCTGAAGTAACGGTAGCAGGGGGACTGAGGCGGCTACAGTCTCAGCCCATGGCTGTAAATTGTGGGAAGGAGGGCAGAAACAGCTGCAAGGCTGCTGTGCCTGAGCAGCCCTGACCCCACAACAGTGATGGCTTTGTCCTGTTTTTGTCTGGTCAGAGAGGCCTGTGTGCGTGGCAGGCTCCAGGGGTGCACCTGTCATGTCCGTTGTCACCTCTCCCTTTTTTCTCCTTGGGACCGTGTTTTCTGTTGGCCAGGCTTTGCCCACTAACAATCCCACATCAGCTTATCTTATTTATGGGCAGGCCTTTCCTCAGAGGGTGCAGTTAAGGCAGAGAGAGGCTGATTTCACATTCCATCTTGGGATTCATCTGGAGGAAACGGCTGTAACTGATTGGGTCGGTGCTGGGGGCTTTGAAGTAAAAAAGTTCTTTGAGCTATGGCGTTTCACAGCGTTGTTACGTTTTGTACCTTTTCCTAGTTCTGCTGAGGACAGGAGATGGCTCGTGCTCTCCCTCTTCCAATTCCCTGCCCGGTCCAGCTTGGAAGTATGAAAGGTGACTCCCTGGAAGCTCAGCTGCATGAGTCTGTCAGGCAAGGAAACTATGTGAAAGTGAAAAAGCTTCTGCAAAAAGGTAAAAGCTTAGTTTAGACACATACTGGGAGGAGAGAGTTACATTTTCCTGTATGCTTGTATCTGTGGTAAAAAAACAGGCTATGTGCACAATCAGTTTTACTGAGTGAAATGTGTTTACAAAATTAATTGGCCTTTTCTAAGTGGAACTTGTTGTTGAATCAAAAAACATTGTATGAAAATGAGGAAATAGAAAAGGAAGCAAAGGTTTTAGTTGTAAGGTGCTCATAAGGAAATGGTTGAGATATTTTAAGACTGAAAGTCTACTTTAGGAATATACTCTTTAAATGGGATGTTATCCTTAATTCGGATTGTGAAATGCTTGAGGTATGGTTCAGATACTGGTATTTTTGACGCGTAGATTTGCAACTAAATGGGGACAGGGAACTTTGTAAATGAAAACTAATACATGATGCAGTTTTTTTTCGTTTGACCATCAAGAACTCCGACGGCCTGTGTTGTGCCTGGAGGGGGCGCTGCTGCTGGTACATGCAGGCGGGGCCGCCTGAGGGCCCTGCGGAGGGGCGGGCTGAGCGCCTGATTGGGCGTCTGAGGCAGAAGATGTAAATGAGGGGGCGGGATCCCACTCGCACCACGCGCGGCGCTGCCCTGGGCCGCGGGGCGGCTCCGTGGGGTCGTGCTCGCGGGTGCGTGGCGGCGCGGCGCGGGCGGGAGCGCGGGGGTCCGGCTCGGGTGCGCGCGTGGTGGTGTCCGTGTGGTGGAGGGCGGTGCGCGGCGGTGGGGGCTGTCGCGCGGCGGTTGTGGCGTTAAGACTATACTTTCAGGGATCATTTCTGTAGTTGGTCACTAGAGGAGAGTGATCTTCCCTGATCGGCGTCACAAGCCACGAGGAGGATGGTTGTGCTTTCTCCTGAGCGCGAAGCGGGTGTGCGGTGCTGCTTGTGCAGGGACCGCCCACCATTGATGACCGTTCCCGCCTCCTTCGGGTGGCGGGAGGGAGAGAGCACGGGCTGAGTGGTTTGTGCCTTTTTTTTCAATGTATTTAAGGACAGATGAGTTGTGTGCCCGGGGTGTCCTAACAAACATGTCCCAGCAGAGCGCGCAATAGATTCAAGAGGGCCTTTATTCTGGGACGGTCAGTGCTTCGTTTTTCACACCTCTTTAGTGGATTTTTCGGTAGCAATGACACATGCCGTCAGACGGGTTTAGGTTTTAATGACCCGAAGGGATGAAGGTGTTCATTGAAAAATGGTTTGAAAGTTGGTTATTACCTGAGTGTGCGACTTAGGTGGTGGTGTTCTTGAGCTGTCTGCTGTATAGGGCAAGGTGACTTGGCAGGTGCTGTGAAGTTGTTTCTGATCATAGAATCGCTTAGGTTGGGAAAGGCCTTTAAGATGATTGGGTCTAACCATTAACCCAGCACTGAGTACTGCCAAGCCCACCATTGAACCACGTCCCCAAGCACCGCAGCTACACAGCTTTTAAATACCTCCCAGGACGGTGACTCCGCCACTTACCTGGGCAACCTGTTCCAGTGCTTGACAACCCTTTCAGTGAAGAAATATTTCCTAATATCCAGTCTAAATGTCTCCTGGTGCATCTTGAGGCTGTCTCCTCTTGTCCTGTGGCTTGTTACTTGGAAGAAGAGACTGACACCCACCTGCCTACAGCCCCCTTTCAGGTAGTTGTAGAGAGCAATAAGGTCTCCCCGACACTCCTTTTCTCCAAGACTAGACATGCCTGGTTCCCTCAGCTGCACATAGCTCTTGTGCTCCAGACCCTTCACCAGCTTTGTTGCCCTTCTCTGGATGTGCTCCAGCACCTCAGTGTCTTTCTTGTAGTGAGGGGCCCAAACTGAACACAGTATTCAAGGTGCAGCCTCACCAGTGCCAAGCACAGGGGTCCTGCTGTCCTGGTCCTGCTGGCCACACTGTTTCAGATACAACCAGGATGCTGTTGGCCACCTGGGCACACTGCTGGCTCGTGTTCATTGGCTGTCGACCAGCACCCCCAGGTCCTTTCCTGCCAGGCACTTTCCAGCCACTTTTCCCCAAGCCTGTAGTGTTGTATGGGGTTGTTGTGACCCATGTGTTCATCAGAGCGTGACAAAGGGCCAGGGAGAAACGTGCCTGAAAGCTCCAGGCCTCGATAGGCGCTGGAAGCCGGTGCACAGCCTTCAGAGCGCCAGGCAAGAGATGTGCAATGGTGGTGCCTGGGCATCTCCTTCTCTGGTGGTGTGGGGAGGAGATAGCACGGGCAGAGACGGTGGTATCTTCTATTGTGGCAAGAGAACGGCAGCAGCCCAGGCCCCGCTGGTTGTAGGCCTGTGCAGGGCGTTTGGCTCGGCGAGCCCTCTCCTGGCGACCTGTGCTGGCGCGGGCGGAGGTCGGGGCGCCGGTGGCGGTGAGCGGGGCCGGGCCGGGCGGCCTGAGCGCGGCTGCGGAGAACGGAGGCGGGGCAGCGCGCCTGATTGGGCGTCTGAGGCAGAAGATGTAAATGAGGGGGCGGGATCCCACTCACGCCACGCGCGGCGCTGCCCTGGGCCGCGGGGCGGCTCCGTGGGGTCGTGCTCGCGGGTGCGCGGCGGCGCGGCGCGGGCAGGAGCGCGGGGGTCCGGCTCGGGTGCGCGCGTGGTGGTGTCCGTGTGGTGGAGGGCGGTGCGCGGCGGTGGGGGCTGTCGCGCGGCGGTTGTGGCGTTAAGACTATACTTTCAGGGATCATTTCTGTAGTTGGTCACTAGAGGAGAGTGATCTTCCCTGATCGGCGTCACAAGCCACGAGGAGGATGGTTGTGCTTTCTCCTGAGCGCGAAGCGGGTGTGCGGTGCTGCTTGTGCAGGGACCGCCCACCATTGATGACCGTTCCCGCCTCCTTCGGGTGGCGGGAGGGAGAGAGCACGGGCTGAGTGGTTTGTGCCCTTTTTTATTGTTGGTTTTAAAAGTAGTTGGATTGTGGTGCGTGGGGAACCTGGTGCATTTGCGGGGTGCCCGACGACCGGGATGGGTGCAGCACAGTGAGCTACAGCAGGCTGCGTCGGGGGGAGTCGGGGGTCTGTGCAGGTGCAGGCAATGTGCTTTAGTGCTGTCGGGGAGGGGTGGAGAGCATACTGGGGCCAGGGGGACACTTCACTGGCTTCACCTGGGATAGAGTAGATTTTTTTCTTAGTATCTGTTGCAGCGCTGTGTTGTGAATTTGGGGTGAGAGCAGTATTGATAGCGCACCTGATGGTTTTGGTCGTTGTTTGATAATGTTGATATCTAAAGTCAAGGACTCTTCAGTTATTTGAGCTTGCCAGTGATAGGGCTGGAGGGGACACAGCAAGGACAGCTGACCCAAACTAGCCAGAGGGATATCCCGTACCATATGACGTCACACTGTCTGTAAGCTGGAGGAGGAAGGCACATTTGGTGTTAAGGCATTTGTTTGTCCAAGTAACTGTTACATGTGATGGAGCCCTGCTTTTCTGGGATGGCCGAACGCCTGCCTGCTGACGGGAAGAAATGAAAAATTCCTGTTCTGCTTTGCTTGCGCACACGGCTTTTGCTTTATCTCTTAAATTGTTCCTGTCTCAACCCTCATGTTTTACATTCCTTTATGATTCTCCTTCCCATCCCTCTGACTGTGGTGGGAGTGAGCGAGCAGCTTTGTGGCACTTTAGTCACCAGCTGGAGTTAAACCAGGACAGGGACCCTGCTTTCCTCTGTCACACCATGCTTTCCCTGGAAGGCTGGATGGCATGGGGCCTCGGGTGTCGCACGTTGGCCTTGCAGGGGATTAGGCAGGAGCTGCTCACCCTTGGCACAGAGTCACCGATCGACATGGTCGCCGGGCCTTCAGGGGCCACCCGTGCCCTGCGCAGAGTCGAGCGTGCTCGCCACTTGATGTTGTGTCACTCGTGCCGCGGCGCCCCGGGCCTAGACTGCCAGGACTGCTGATGGAGGGAACGCTGCGCGGGGTGCGGGTCCTGGGGCTGCTTCAAGGGGTCCCGGGGAACGCGGCCGAAGCGTTTCCCGCAGCCCCCGGGCGGGCGGCACGGCGCCTCGTGTGGAGCCCGGGGCCGCTGCGAGAGGGCGGGCCTGGATTAGAGGCGCCCCTGATTGGGCGTCTGAGGCAGAAGATGTAAATGAGGGGGCGTGATCCCACTCGCGCCACGCGCGGCGCTGCCCTGGGCCGCGGGGCGGCTCCGTGGGGTCGTGCTCGCGGGTGCGCGGCGGCGCGGCGCGGGCAGGAGCGCGGGGGTCCGGCTCGGGTGCGCGCGTGGTGGTGTCCGTGTGGTGGAGGGCGGTGCGCGGCGGTGGGGGCTGTCGCGCGGCGGTTGTGGCGTTAAGACTATACTTTCAGGGATCATTTCTGTAGTTGGTCACTAGAGGAGAGTGATCTTCCCTGATCGGCGTCACAAGCCACGAGGAGGATGGTTGTGCTTTCTCCTGAGCGCGAAGCGGGTGTGCGGTGCTGCTTGTGCAGGGACCGCCCACCATTGATGACCGTTCCCGCCTCCTTCGGGTGGCGGGAGGGAGAGAGCACGGGCTGAGTGGTTTGTGCCCTTTTTTGTTGTTCGTTCCAAAAGTAGATCGGTCGTAGTACGCAAGGGCGACTGTCCATTGGGGTCCCTGTGCCCCGTTGGGCGGTCGGTCTCCCAATCCTGCGGTATGATCTGTGCTCATCCAGGTTAATACCTTGTCTGTGCTATTTATACATGAAAACGTGGACAAGCAGTGCGTGATTTGTATAGAAAGTTACAAAGAAAGTAGTTTGCTTTTTTTTCAGTTCCTGTTAATATCATTGTTTCCATATTTCAGGGATCTCAGAGGGAAACAGTCAGTTTCAGTGTTAATGAACCCTTGCCTTTTATTTCAGGTGGAGGGGAACAAGCACTTCCCTTGTCATTTTCTGTTTTCCTATAGGTGTTTTTGTGGATGCTGTAAATTCCATGGGCCAGACTTCTCTCTTCACTGCTACATTGCTGGGTCTTGATAAAATAGTGGATGTGCTGTTGGATTATGGCTCAGACACTAATCAGTTAAGTATAAAAATAATTTTTTTTCCCCCTGAACTTGAAATTAGTTAATGTTTATTCTTTTAGTGGTTTTTGCCAATGTAATACACAATATTCACCTTATTGAATAAGTGCTTAACACACATGCTACTATTTGGCTACTATAGCCAAAATTCCTCAGAGGTAAGTAAATGCATAGTTTTTCCTGATTTTGTGTTGTATGTGGTTGTTTGGGAGTACGTAAATATTCTAGGTATGCTACTTTTTTCCCCAGAAGCAGAGCTGGCTGATAGTAGTAGGGGTTGGGTTGAAACATTTCTGCTTTAACATTCCTCAGTCGCTGTTATGATGGAAGCACCCCAGTCCATGCAGCTGCATTCTCAGGAAAGCAGTGGATTCTTAGCAAGTTGTTGGATGAAGGAGGTGATCTGAGAGTACATGATAAAGATGGCAAAAATCCTCAGTACTGGGCTAGGTCAGCTGGAAAAGAAAGCAGTACTCAGGTATGTGTGCTAGATAGGCACAGCTTCATCTTAAAGTGAAGAAACTCCAACATTGCAGGGAGAATTGTTGGCTTTTACACAATGGATAATTCTTTAACGTTATTTTGCAGTGTCAGTAATGCTATTTTGCAGGCATTGTGATGCAGATTATTTAAGGTTTTGCTCAGGTGCAGGGGCGTGTGTGTCTGTAACTTGCAAGGACCTTTATGTGTAAGCGTGTAGTGAGGAGAATGACAGGCCCTTGGTTTTGATCCCTGGCGTATGTCATTTGTTTGCATGTATGTCCAAATTTGGGGGTAAACGTGAAGTAGTTTTCAAGTGTATCTCAGTCTGTGCATGAGCAGTGTCAGCAAATGTGTAATTTTTGCTAGCATGGTAGTGAAATGCAGTATCAAGAAGGCTTATTCATGACCGCAGTGTTGATTTAAAACTTATAGTACTCCTCTTTCCTGTTATTACAATGCTTCTTTTAAAAAGAAATTTGATACTACAGTCTTCAGTGGGTGAATGTTTTGAAAGTTAGTCATCTGGTGTTTGAAGTAAGCTTTCTCTTACATTTTCATGTAACTGATTTTCTTCAAGGTTTTCTTGTGTATGGGTGTCTTAAATAGTGCAAGTAAACTAGTTATTTTTTCAGTAGTCACGATCTATTCATTTAAAGTGGTTTATCTTGCAGTTCCGAAGGATTTTTTTTGATTTTTCCTTCCCTCTCCTCCCTAGATGCTGGAATTTATACAGCGTTGTACATTCCACATGCAGGCTGCCATTCAGAAGTTTCCCTCTGATCTGCTCAGGAAAGTTGGCTCATCAAAAGCACTGGTCTGCAGTCCATCTAGATTTGGTGGTCTTGTTCAAGGGTAAGAATAATTTCCAAGCACTGAGGGGTGGAGGTACAAGGCTTTTGCTTCCATATTCTATTATCTTAAAATTAAAATGTTCATGTTTCTTTTTGACAAAGTCAGATTTAAAACCAATGTGTGTTAGGAATTATGATACTTTTTATTTCTGTTGTGAGAGTTCCAAATAGAAACTTGATAGCTGTAAATATTTGCCTATTAAGATATACTCTTGAAATCAGGAACATGAAGTACTGGATTTCAATAGTATCAAAATGGCGGTAACATGGAGTAGTTTGTTTCTTGACCTTTTAATGTCACTGCAAATCTTTTGGGTGTGTTTCCAGCTGTTTCAAGAGCTTTTGTCAGATACATGTCAGCCAAAACACATACTTGTGAACAAAAAACAATGCAGGACACCTCTGTATATAGAGGTTTGTTGTTTTTTTTTTAAATAGACTGTCTTGCTTTAAACAGATATATATCGTAATGGTGTATCTAAAAAGTTTGAATGAGTTGTGCAATAATTTGGAATTTCAGCATCCACATTACACTTTTTGTGTGAGACCAGTCAAATGCAACGTTTGAAATAATATGGCTGTTGCCGAATTTCCGTATTTTTTTCTCTCTCTTTTTTTTTTTTTTTTTTTTTTGTATTATACTCAAAGCCTTGGTGTATTAGTTACCCTTATTTGCTTATGTTTTTGATACTTAGAAATGCTGACAGTCCTCTGGGTAGATTTCTAAAACATGGAGCTAATGCAGCCAAGAACATTTACAGCTTTGGTTTTGGGAAGGTAAGATGCTATGGATAATGGTTTTCTAATGATACTGATACAGTTTTTCAGAGTCACATGTTCTTCAGAGTAGTTATCCCACCTGTTTTTAATTTTTAGTGTGTTCTTCTGAAACGGTGGGAAAAGTTGTAGAGAGCAAAAATATGCAGGCCTTTAATAGGCTCTGTCAGAGGAGGCTGTTTTGGAACAGGCAATAGAAACTCCCCTTTTAAATGTCATCTGTGGGAGTTCTTAATGACTGTTTCTGCTTTTCCTATTTCAGCTTCACTAGAAAGTTAAGCATTTGACATAGATATCTTAACATTACATTTTGACGCTTTGGCTGATGCTGCCATTGCAGGGATTACACTCAGGTTTTGAGTGAGCTTGCGGCAGACGTGACCGATCTTGGGAGCTGTTACATATTCCTTTTGGTTATGGCCTGGTGGTGTTTCAGTTTTATCTTGCAGGCAATGGGCATCTAGGGTACTTGGCATCTCTCCCTATTATTGGGGAAAAAGACGTGATTCAGGCAGATGATGAACCAGCATTTTCTTACCATGTTGGACCATACATGATCATGTCAAAGTAAGTAGAATCAAAGGGATTTTGGCCCCTCTTAGTGTATATCTGTTACTATGAAGCAGCAAGTTGTTGTAATAAATGCTTTGAGTAGTTTTCCTTGTCTATTCTATATTAATCTGCTGCTTTCTGCTTGCAACTTGTTTTCTGCAGTCCACTGATTAGTATCTTCTTTAGACTCCCTTGATACCTGTAGGTTGCTCTTGCCCCTTCCTGCAATATTAACCCAGTTACAATTACTCACTGATAGCTGTGTTTCAGTACTGATTTGTGGTGGGAAATATGTTGCTGGGATTGCACAGATTGCATTGCTAAGTGTTTAGTCCTTGTAATTGTTGGGTGAGGCCTCAGACCTCTGGATGTCCATGTCTGCAGCCTACTTGCTCAAATCCGTGGTGAAAAGAGAGTTGTGAGTGCAGATCGAGCCCTTTTTTTTTCTCTCTTGTATTGTGTAGTGAGTAGTTGTGCCTCAGAGTCATCCAGAGAATTGACAAATTGGTGATTTAATCTTCCCAAAGCTCTGGCTTGTATCACAGTGGGCTAACCACCTTTTAGTGAAAGGAGTTCTAAATTGTCCTTGTTCTTTACCTTGGGTCATGGAAGGGTAGCATCTTTGGACAGCAAACCTGTCCTGCTACATCTAGTCTTTAACAGGACAGGAATTGCTTGTCAGTTTGAAAAAGTATATGTGACAGCCAGGATCATCAAATTAATGTTGCTAACAGTAGGAGACAGCACCAAAGCATTTAAGAATTCCAAAATTATTTGTAAGTCATGCTATAACTGGAAAAAAATAACTGCTGAAAGCATCCTCTTCTCCTTGTAGCTTGATGTGGGGAGGCAGCAGAGTTACAGTGAAGGAACTCAGCTTTGAGCCCCATCAGAGCTGTAGTAAACTACGCTTAGCTGATCTTCTCATTGCAGAGCAGGAACATAGTAGGTAAGAAAGAATGTGTGGTAGCCACATGTGCTCCTGGGATTTGGGTGTTCCCAGTGATGTGAGGAAATGTGATCTCTTAAAAGGGAGAACTGTTAGGCTGTGGTTCCACTTTCTCTCCAAATAAGAAATGCAGGTGTCTCTCTTATCCTGTCTCTTCCCACTCCATTTACTCCCAGCGGATAATACAGAAAGGTGGTACTTTGTTCTCATATGTCTGGATGAATGCTTCATTGCACATTTCTTGGATGGCTTATTTATAGATTCTCCTAGTTGTGACCCTAAACACGGTTTCCTAAATGCCTCCTAATCTACAGTTCTTTTAAAATGTTGGGTATTTTAAGGAAAAGTTAGAAGCATTCACATTGTATTGGTAACTACACCTAGAAGACCAGTACTCTTTCTCTTTTAGTCTGAGTTGCCTTACAGTTTTTTCTTTTTCCTCTCCCTTTGCAGTAAACTCCGTCATCCTCATTTGCTACAGTTGATGTCTGTCTGTCTGTCTAGTGACTTGGAGAAAACCCGTTTAGTATATGAAAGGGTTAACTTTGGTTCTCTGTACAGCATCCTTCATGAAAGGGTAATTGGAATACTTATTTTTTAAATAGTAATTTATTGAGAGGAAGAAGTTAGTAACTACATCTAACATCTTTACTCAAAGAACAAGAAGACAAAATCATCAGTCTTTGTGTCTGGGTTTCTATCTCATTGTACAGTATCAGATACTCTGTGTAAGCTGGTAAAGTTTGTAATTGGCAAATACTTCAGTTAATGTTTAGGTGCAGTTGCACTGATTTTATTTTTTTTTTGTTTGTTTGTTTAGTGACAGTCTTAAAAAGGCTGCTGTTAAATTCAGTTGAACTTTTAATCTTCTGCATGTGGTTGTATACTGCAAATGTGGTGAGACCAGCTTTTGCCCTTGAATATTTGCGTGTAGTACGTTGCAAGCTGCCTGTGTATGACAGTGAATGCTTGAACTCAATTCTGGTTCATTCTTTTTCTTTTTTTTGAATCAACTGATCTGTGTTTTATTGTTCAATATTTTTCTCTTCTCTTTTTAGCAGTTAATCGATCGCTGTTTTATTTCTTTTAACTGTTTGAATGTAGACATCTGAGTTACTGGAGAAACTGCAGCCAAAGGCATTTCGCTGCGTTCTGCTTCAGAGTGAATTTTGGCGTAGTCAATATCTTTTTTTTTTTTTTAATTACTTTTAACGGTATTACTAGTTGGTATGGTTGGTATTGAGAATGAATATTATTTAGCAAGTGCAATTTGTCTGAGTTTCACTATGGTATGTTTCATGTTTGCTTTCTTTGCCTTCTTGTGTACAATGATAGTTTTTCCCCTATATCAAGCTTTAAAGACCTGCAATGCAAATTTGGTACTCTGTTATTTTTTCAGCGTACAGAATTCCCAGTACTGCACATAGAGACGATTTTGCATGTGCTGCTTCAAATTAGTGATGCTTTGCGTTTTCTACACTCCCGTGGATTTATCCACCGCTCTGTTACCTCCTATGCTATTCAAATTGTTTCTTCTGGCGAGGCAAAGCTATGCAACTTGGAATACATGATAGAGAGGTAAAGAACTTCCTCACTGTTTCTGTGAAAGGGACAAACACAAAGTCAAATTTAATGCTACGTTCTGCTGAAGTGCCTCTTTTCATGACTAGGGATTCCTGCCTCTGAGTTGGGCAGCAGAGTTACAGGAGTGAAGAACTCCAAATTATTACTGCTCAGGTACATTAACTTTCCCACAGGCAGTATGGCAAGTCTTGGGAGGACTTAGTTTCTATGTTATAATTGTCTGAAAATAGATACTAGTAACAGAAGCAGCTCTTTACTGCAGTATAAAAATACCATCATAGAAAAATAGAGCCTAATTGTACAGAATGGAGATGAAATTCCTCTTTGAGTTACTAATTCTGCTGCTGGGCTGGAAATAATTTGTCTCCTGTTGTTATACTGAACTTGTGCTTGTGGAGGCTTACCTAAAATTGTTGAAGATTCCACACTGGGTAGTAATTAAGTGTCACCTCTGACAAAAAGTATCTTTTATGAGGGACACCATTAATCTAGGTAAATTATTAATTATATATGTTTTTTACTTCTTTCCTGTATTGCAGTCTGATTAGAAAGGAAGTAAATGGCTGGTTAGACTGTAAGGAAAGAGAGTAAAATTGATAATAAACAAAAATTTGCAGATGGTAGTGTCCTGAAAGGAGGAAGGATACTTGTTAACCTCCTTGCAAGCTGAATTTGTTAATAAATCTTGGCGATTTCTTGGCTATTTCACAGTAAGCTGAATCGGAAATGTGTAATAAAGCCCCTGTAGTTAAATGTGAGGAGGAATTTATCATCTAGACATATATATACATTGCAAAATATTGACAAGATAGGTAGCACCTCCTTGTATTTTGTCCGTGGTCAGAGAACTCTGGCCAGAGCTGAAGGGTTGCTTGTGAAAATTTCCCAATAGGGACTTTACCTTTCTCTGATTTGTGTAAATTTGTTAAAGGAGGTGTTACTTTCACCAGAAATTCTTTGTTGTAGTGTACCACAATACATTTACTGGCATGGAAATACTACACACTTTTATTTGCAGGCATGCGCTGGGAGGTATTTAAACCAAAAGCAGATACAGCGAACTCACATGTATCATTCCAAAAGGTATACCTTTTAGTTCAGCATGCTGTATGTCCCAATTCACAGCATTTTTTTGTCTTTATACAGCAGAGATGGTGGAGAACACAGTGATCTGACACGTATTCCTGTCCCAGTCCAGCTGTATAAGTGGTGCTCTCCTGAAGTAATCCTTGAAAAAGTTGTCACAGTCAAATCAGATATTTATAGCTTCTGTACAGTACTGCAGGAGGCCTTGACAGGTATTATGTATAGGTTTAGGCTTTTTTCACTGGGGTAACCCACTGAATGTTTTCAATGCAGACTGTCAGCCTCCTAATGTCTGTTTAACTCCCTTGTATGACTGGATAAAACCTTGCTGTGATGGCTCATGCAGAGTTGACTTGGAAAAGGAACCCTCCAGGCAAAAAAACCCTCCAAATGTTAATGGCAATAGCAAAGACTACTGGAAACTTTTGTAAAATGTAATCGGGAAACTTAAAATTGTATAACTAAAGGATAAGATTAATGGTTGGTATTAGAGAGATTCACTTTTGTGTATGGTGTTTTTCTGCTGTTTATCTATCTTCTTTATAGGAGGACAGCAAAATGTTAACTCTTTGCAGTGTGCAAAATGAGCCTGTATAGCTTTCATCTTTTTGATCACTATGATAACTTACAGATAATGTATTGCTGTTGTTATTACAGATAATGGATATTTTGTATTGACTTTGACTATTTTGGCAGTGAAATGGGATAAACAATTACCCTAAAAATTAAACCTTCTATTAGATAGTTGGTCATGAAGAATCTGGAGTGTGGTTTACAGTGTAACTGTCCTCTAGAGATTGCTTTCAGCTTGTTTAAAGCATCCACTGCTGAAATAAGATAGGAAGGAGATGCAAGACTGAGTGCTCATTTGGTTTGTGACAGTCCTAAATTAGGGAGTATGCAGGCAATAATGCTTCAGTATCTCTCATTGTTTTTTTTGTTGTTGTTGTTTTTGTTATTTTCATTAACACTGACATACAGCTTGTGACATGAGTTCTGTATTTATGTCTTGCAGAGACTCCTCCCTGGAAAGGTTTTGAAGTCTCTGTTATTAAACAGCTCATAATTTCCGGACAACAGTTAGAAGCAGATGTCAGACTTCCTATGCCCTATTATGGTATCATAAAATCAGGGCTAGAACCTAAACAGAAGAATCGCTCCATGAAACTTCAGGATATTCAATATATACTGAAAAATGACTTAAAGGTGACTTCCAGGGTTGGTAGGCTTTCATGTATTTAAAACAACAGTTTTGTGTCCATTCAGATTCAAGTTTTATTTCTTAAATCTAGATGGGAGGCAATCCAAACATTGAGTATCCTGAGGCAAACCACCTTAAAAGTGAAGGTAGAGACAATGAACTGTCAAATATAGTTGTCTTTTATTCCATTTTTTGTATTGCAGGATTTAGTTAAGTCTCAAACTGGTTGTGCTGATGAAGTGTCAAAAGCACAAAGACCGGCTGTTTTTGCAGATGTGAACATCTGTTTGGCATCAGCTTTTAGCTACCAAAAGAGCACACAAGAGTTGCAGGGAAAACAGATAACTGAGGCTGGTAAGTTTCTCTACCAAGATGTCAGGTGTCCCTCACTTAGCATGTTCCTCAGTTTAGTTAAACAACTAAAATGTGACACTTACAGATTTTATGACTTAGCTTGAAAATAGCAAGCAGTCAGCTTTGGAGTCTAGCTACCACCCTAATTGTTAATGTAAACTCAAGACTGCAAGACTGGTTAATATTTGAAGTTCACACACTCTGTTTTCAGCAGAGGTATTAAATGTTGCTTATGTAATCTCTGAAAGACGTTAACTCCTAAATTTACAAAAGCAGTGTGTTTGGACATCTGGAGAAAAGGCTTAACACTTATAAACACATTTTTCAGACAGCTCTACTGCCCCGAGGTACTCTCTTTTTCCTGAGGAGAGTATTGCTTTAGTGGAGCAAGAGGCATCAACCAATCTACAGCCGGTTGCACAGGACAAAAATTGTGGTGTAGCTCCTGAATTCCACACGGCTCTCAGTGTCAGTGATATGGATGACAGCCTCTGTAGCTTTGAAATCAATGAAATCTTTGCCAGTTACCCAGAACTTCATGAAGACTTCCTGGAAGAGGGAGCTGGATTAGGTCAAGCTCTAAAGGATGAAAAAAGGCAGCGAAAGGAAGAATATAAGGCTACCCTCAGAGACCTGTATGCATCCCCTCAAGTGCGCTGTGAGGAAGAGCCAGTTCATGAGGAAGGTGGCTTTTCAGAATCAGGTACAGAGTACACTACAGAGGAGGAGGAGAGGGTAAGTGAGGCCTCTGATGTATGCATGCTGGCACAGGTGAGAGGAGATGCTGGGAGAAGAATGAGTAGTCTGTCCCAAAATGAGCAGCACACCAGCAAGTGTGTCCTTAATTTAAAGATTGTCCAGAGCCTGTTGCAGCAGGCAGCAGATTCCATATGCAGAATGGAGGAGAAACTGGACAAATTTAAAGCCACCAAAAAGCAAAAGAAGCTGCTCCAGGAAATCAGAATGAATCCGCTTTCTAAGCAATTTTTTCAAGACGGACACTGGAAAAGACCTGATGATACTTCCCAAAACACGAATAATATTTTTTTATGGAAGGCTATAGGTCCACCATCAAGTGACTATATTCCACCATCGATAACGTGTCAGGCACAAGGAGCACTGGATGGAGACCATTTCCAAGCTGTTTCAAAGACAGCCATGGATATGGAGGCAATTCAAAATGAAAAGTGGAAGTGCTTTCATGAGAATTGCGGGAGTGAAAATGGAAACAACGATCACAATCTCACCTTCAGTGTGGAGAAAAGCCTGAATGATCAAATGAGCCTAGACCATGAGGTAAAGTGTTAAGCAGGGTGACTGTGTATATCGCTTCTGTATTCATTAGCAGGTAGAGATGTAGTTATGGATGGCGTCCAAGAGGAGGGATGAATCTGTCTCTTAAAATATATACACTTACTGTGTACATTATATATATATATATATGAATGAAAACAGTCAGCTCAGCAGCACAATTGAATTTTCTTCTTTCTCCCTACCCCCTAGTTCAGTCAGGAGGGAATAAAATCCTGTATGAAAATGCAGGTGGGACTGTCAGGGAAAAGGGCAAGTGGAGACAGATTTTTGTTTGTATGCTTAGTTCTGGTGGTCTAAGCTGTTGTAACAGCTTCTAGATAGCTTTCATTATTAAATACCAGTAACTGGCAATACTTAGCCCAAAGAGAGAGAAATTAATGTACTTATATGGGAATAATCTTGAGTCATTGAGGTCCACTCATCTGTGAATTACATGTTATGACAGTCTGCAGCGTATATATGAAACCTCCTGTAATTCCAGGGCAGAGTTTTTACTAGGCTAGGGCCTGGAGTTACCATCCTTTCTTATGAGCAGTGCTACTAAAGTATAACCTAGGGAATAAAGTTTGCATGGTCTTGCTCTTGGTATATCTCATAGACATCTCAACTAGTAATTACTGGAATGCATGAAGTGTGCTGAATCATGGCTTGTTGGACTCATTTCAGCATTTACTCCCACGTGTATCTGTAAGATGCAAAAAAAAGTTCAACTTGCAGTGTCAGAGAGGAGGTGATTCACATTCTGCAGCAAGTGGAAGTGAAGAAGAGAGGTGGTGAGTTTTGATGGTATTCACAGAAGAGTTAATTCTAGCAGATTCATTTTTACACAGCCACTGTCAAAAGTAGGCACATCCAGGATCAAGGATGGCGTTAGATGTTTTTTCAGTAAGTGAAAAGCCATCTGTCCAGTTAGGGCCCTACTGTGAGTCACTGTCCGCTGCAGAGCTGACGGGGTAACTGCTGCGACAGGGCAGTTGCTTTTAGAGTGGCATTCAGACAGATTTCAGATGCCTCTCTGATGAAGGTCAGTGGTCCAAAACTGTAACAGTGCCTAAGGAGAGCAACCTAGTAAGTTACTAGTAAGGGTGGTTCTCCTCCCTCTGCAGAGCCTCATTCAATACTTAGTAGAAATAGTTTGGTGTCGGACTAGGACCTATGTTAGAGGCTGTGGAACAGTCTTGCTAAACCTAGTGAGGACAGAGTATCCATCCATTACTGTTACATTTTACTGTGCTTTTTAATGTTGTCCCTTTGTATTTCTCTGTGTGGGTAGAAAGTACATGTTAAGAGCTCCTGGCAAAACTTGTCCAAATTAATCTATTAGTGGGAAAGATGGAGACCAACACCTCCTTCAGTGTTCAGGTCAAATCAGTCAGGAAAACTGTTGCAGTTTTTAAGTTGATTCATGACCCAGTTGGATCAGTAGGACCTGTTGGTAAAGGACATACCTGGTTAGAACAACAATCGGCCAGATGTTCCGTGTGGTTAGATGGTCAAGTGAACAAGCTCTGAATTGGAATCAGATTGGAGACAGGATTGTTGGTATTCAAGTCTGAAGTTCTGAGTATCTTCAGTTGTCCACTGATCACCTTACTGACCGGAATAAAACACATCTACGTGGCGTTCCTTGTCTGTTAGTGTTTATATAGATACATCATCTGAAGGCAGTTGACAGCTTTTGAAATCTAGATTTTCATGTACAGCTTGTCTGGTTAATCTATAATAGACCTAAATAACTGTCTGTGCTTTCTAAGCTTCTGACGACTCAATCTGCTAGTTCTGTTGGATTCTTAAAACATGTGTGCTCTCAGCCTTTTAATTAACATTAAAACAACTTCTAGTCTTTTACTGACTTGGGAATACTTAATACACTTGTGTGTTAACAGAGTTTGATGCATTTCATAACGATTTATTATAGGTGCTATCCAAAATCAAGATCTGAAATTTACAGTACAAAAATAAGTGAGGAGGGAAGGATGATTCAATCAGAATGGAGGAGTAAGTAAATCCATGTTAACTTGGCATTAATGTTAGCAAGTCTTACTGCAGTGCATT
Organism: Falco naumanni; assembly: GCF_017639655.2. Classification (NCBI taxonomy): domain Eukaryota; kingdom Metazoa; phylum Chordata; class Aves; order Falconiformes; family Falconidae; genus Falco; species Falco naumanni. The sequence continues at coordinate 109,188,391 of NC_054054.1, read as the reverse complement.
GAAACTTAACACATTTTCTTACTTAAGAAAGGTCTCTCTGCCTTAATTGCTGAAGCTGTTCTTGGATGAAAACCACATGAGTAGGATCCTGTGTCTTGCACATTCAGGGCATAAAATAATTACAACGCCATTAAAATGGCTTGAATATAAAGCTCAAGGTATTTCTGTTCCTGTTTTGGAGGATGTAAGGGAGGGACAGCATAGGAATTTAGAACGGGTAGTATAGCAATGACCAGTGGATGGCAGTACAGGCATGAATAATTGCAAGCTTAACAAAAATGGTTCAGGTAAAGACTTGTCCATATCAATTTATGCAGGTTTTAAGCTTTCCTTAAAATAGAAGGAAGTGTTTAGCTCTTCTCGTGATAAAGGATTTTATGGGTTATAACTTCAGCATTTCCAAGTCTGCAGATAGAATGAAACAGAGGGTATGCTTAGAAGTCCAGATTCTGTTGTGTCAGCTGGTAATTTTGTTCATTTTGTGTAGCTGAAGTAAAGCAAATGGCCAGAAGAGTGGCCTCAGGACAGCTAGAACTTGGCTGTCTGTATCCAGCAAGTGACTATACATCTGAAAGTGAAGCAGAGAGTATAAAGGAACCCTTTCAACATGTCACTGTTAGAGTCCAAAAAAGTAAAGACCAACAAAGATATAGATGGCAGACTGGTGATCCGGGCAGTGAGGATAGATCTGAATCTGAGGAAAGTGATCTGGAGTCTGCATTCAGAAGTTCTGGAGGTAAGGTTGAAAAACCAAAAATAATTTCTTCTCTTTTGTCTCTCTATTTTCCAGGATTTCAGCTGCTGTGATTTTGTTACAATAATTGTCAATTTTACCTTCTAGAGTCTTGCCCCCAAAGCAGGCCAATCGCTCAGTCATTGGTGAACATAAATAATAGACTGGGTATTGCATGTTAATAGGTGGAGGTAATATCCGGTGAGCTTGGAGGCCCTTCATTGTCATTGATTACTATCTACCAGCATGGGAGACAGGCAGCTCTCAAATCCATCAGTATGCTTTCACACTTCCGTTTCTTTCAGTTGGACTGTAGAGATGCTTTTTCTGTAGCAGCACAGTGGGTAGTGCTTTTGTAATAGTTACAGATGAAGGAATAAGGAAAACTTCACATGCCTAGATTAAGGACGTGAGCATTTAAATGTCATTTCTCCGTGTTCCTGACAGACAATGTAGTTTTACTGTCTACTCATTGATATTCCATTAGTGGTTCAGATCACTCACTTCATGTTATTGCCTAATAATTTTGTTCCATTCTGACATCCTAGGGAGAAGTTGCCAGTCGCCATCACAAGATGAAGTGGAGCCTGGAATAGCTATTCATATGAATTCAGTCCTTCCTCAGCAAGCTGAGAATCCCTCTAGAGTATGTATAGTAATCCAAGAAATCTCGTTGCAGCTAGTTATCTGTAAAACCGTTTAGCCTGGTCTCTCCATGTTGCACAGTGAACTACCACAACAGCTGATCTTTTCAGGTGGTCTAACAATCCCCCGCCTCCCCCCCCCCCCTTTTTTTTTTTTTGTTTGATTCTATAAACAATCAAGGTAATGTAAGGAGAGGAGCAGGAGGTAGGCTGAAACTCAACAAATACAATGACAATTTCAATTTCATGCAGTATTTGTTAACGTTATTGACTAAAATGTATATTAATAGAGAGTGGAGAAAGCATCTCATATGATGATGTCTTTCACAGGTACATTCATTCATACGTTGTTCCCTTAATTCATCTCCTGATGTGTCTGAAAAATTCTTGACTCCTGATCCTGATTATTTCTCTCCTCCTACTGCTCAGAGAAGTTCAGAACTAGAGGTAAAAATAACAGAAAAGACAGAAATGAAGTCTGTGTCAAGAATGTTGGAAGTAAGTTACACAACGTGTAGTTTTATTATGTTCCCATTTGATCTGAAGAAGAGCTGTAGAAAACAGCAGAATGATAGTTTTTATTCTTTCTTTTCTTTTGAAAAAATACTTACAAATAAAAATTTACCTAAAAGAAAATTCTAATCCTGTTCTTTTAAAACACGCACCCTCGCCTGAATAAAACTGAAAAACAAAAAAACCCCAAACAACTAAAACCCTGACTCCTAAAACACCAGGGGCATGTTTTCTGTAATTTGTTTACTAGGCAGTTAAATAATCTGTGGCTGAGCAGTTTTAGGCATTCATAATCTCAGCCTTGCCTTCACAGCTCTCTCAACTATAGTACTCAATAGTCTTAAAAGAATCTTCATTCATTTCTTGATTCAAAACTATTGTATGTACTGTTCAATCCAGTCCGTGCTATTTGCTGATAAACTCTTGAATTCAAAAGTTTCTCTCCATTTTGATTGTTGTGAACATCATCCTGTGAGAGTTGTCCTACCTTTCACAGCTTGTCTGGGAGAAACTGAATTTGCTTCCTTTTTCCCCCCTCCTTCAGACCTCAGATGCTGAGGACAAATTAGAAGATGCTTGTGAAAGATTTTTGCAGAAACTGTTACCTGAAGATGCAGGATCAGGTGATCAGGTTTCAGGTAAATTTGCTTTTTCTTTTGAAGGCACTTTTGAGTCAGGCAGACAAAGTGGTTTTGCACTTAAATTTTTGTCAGCAGAACTCCTGTCAGAAGGCTGGAGCTTGATTCTTCAGGGTCACTTGGTCTCTTACTCATTATTTTAGTAAGGGTTCAGGACACTCAGGATTTTGGAAAATTTTGGAAGGTTTGGGATTTGCAGTCACTGAAATATTGTTGAATGCGATGATTATGTTGCTGTGTTTCAGGGAAAAAAAACAGAACAAAACTCATTTGCAATCATTTTGTTTTTACCCTAGGGCTAAGATGAATCTTTTTATGCAACTTGCTGTGGTGCTGGAAACTGAATTAGGCTTGTATTTACACATTAATATTCTTATTGCTGGAAGGATCTTGAGCTTAACCGTAAGAGCTGACATTGTGTGCGTGCAGAGTAATGGAAGGATCATCGTTGTTTCTCTAGTCTGTTGCCTCTCAGCTCGAATTTGTAAATGTTGTGGTATTCCCCAGTGCTTCAGTGGTTGACTATCTGGCAGCTGTATGTTTATGAAAATGCATCTTTAAAACACATTTGTCTTTTCACAACAACAAAGGTTACAAAATTACAAAAATTAATAAAGTTGCAATTTCCTGTTCAATGAGTTGTATTGCTTTCTTTTGTGTTTGCAAAACCCAGTAAGAGGGAACATTTGTTATTTGTATTCAGGAGGAAAAATGCTATCCTGCAGCACAGCAGTGCAGAACTCTGGCAGTAACACGCTAGGAGTGAATCAACTCGGCCATATGCCTGTAGCCAGGTACGTAGACTTACTTTCACCCTTACTTCAAGCATAAGTTAGATTATAAAGTGTGCTCTCTTTTTGTAATTTTGCTTACATATCTAATATTCAAATAAGATGCCGCCACTGGTAATGATCATCTACATGTCGTTGTTCCTTGCCAAGAAAATACTAAAAGGACCTTAACAAGTCTCGTGGGATTTTGTCTTTTACAGTGTTCAGTTGTGGTTTTGGTGGGGGTTTTCTGTTTTGTTTTTGCTTAATGAGGGAGCAAAAATAGGAAAATAAGTCATGTATGTATTACAATTCCTTTTACGCTGATAAGCGACAGTCTCAAACAGAGCACAGATAATTCAAATTAAGGCTTCAGTCATCTGTTTTAATTTTGTTGTGCTTCGGTTTTGGAGCTCAAGCGGCATGAAGATCATGCCTTTTTCCTTTGTGTGGGAACAATCCGATGCAATTATGCTCACTGTATCTTGCCTCCAGGTAACCTCAGCCTACACTTGGAGACTTCAGTCTCATCTGTCAAATGTGGGGTGTTTATATCCAGTATTTTTTGTAAATCTTATATTCTACTAATACGCAGAGATGTTGGTTAGACTCACCACCTCACACTGCAAGGGGTACTTTCACTTAAAGTGAAACACTCCTTACCTTGAAGTTCTTAAAAAAAGCCCTTAGCCTCCCTATAGCTTAGCTTTCATTGTGTTCCTCCTGAGTTAGCAGCTGCTCACTTTCTCTGAGTGTGGTCTGCCTCAGAGAGAAGGTAGTCCTTTAAAAATTTTGTGAGAGTGAAGACTAAATACATTTATTTTCATAATTCTCAGAGAGGATGAGTGAATATAATATGACCTTTCTTCCCTCATTCCAGTGTTGAAGCAGCACCAGAAGTGATACTATGGGAGCCACCGGAAGAATGCAAAGAAAAAGATGAGTAAGAGCCACAGACCATTTTATATCAAAATTTTAGTAGTTGGTTATTATCATTGTAAAAGTTTTGTGTTGATGCAAAACAGGGAGTTGAGACAGACCAAAACTGAGAGACATCTGTCTGAAGTATTAAAGAAATATTTTCTCGTGATGAATTGGGAGATTAAATTGGGAGGTATAAAAGAGCTATCGCATACAGTTGTTTGAAGTATTTTCATATTTATAGGTAATTAACTTAGTGTTAATCTGGCTGTGCTTCTTGACATTAAAGTATTAGAATTCCTTGTTTCTTCTGGCCATGTGACACAGAAGAAATGAAATTACTTTAAAGAGCAAATTGTTAGTATGTAGCTAAATTAATTTTACAACAAAAATAGTCTTGTGATTGAGATTCTCAGGGAAGATTTGCAGAATAGGTTTGTGACTTAACTAGTAAAGTTAGTTCTTTTTACAGATAATGGGGATTTGCATAGAAATTAGTGATTTGGCAGCAGTAGGCATCTGTTCATTTCATGCTCTTCTGAGGACTATGTAATCCAGGGTGTATCTGCAGAAGATGTTGGTTTGCTTAATATAATCCCAGCCCTGCAGACATTTAAGAATTTTTATGACTTAGGTGGACATCACTGGCTCTGCAGATCTTTAGCAGTTTCAGTTTATCTGAGTAATTCTTTTAAAGGCTCCCAAGACCTACATTTTGTTTTAATTAATGGATCATTAGTTTTTGTTAAACTTTGAGGTCTTTGCGTGGCTTTGGAGAGACTTTTGTACCTAGTGGTTCACATTTGAAGTTCTTGCGCTTTCTGGAGGCAGTGTCCTGAGCTTGCTTTTATAGAGGTGTTATTAAAATTAAGAAATCCTGTAAAGGAGGGGAAAGCAAATAATTAACTTTTTTCTGTCTCTGCAAGATTATCAAAAAAGGTGATCTTTAGCCTTCCCAGAATTCTGTGGGAAGTTTTCAAAGGGAATGTCTTGTCTCCTTTCTCGAAAACTAGATAAAACTGAATAAAATTAAAGAACCTGAATATAGCAGAATTTAGTGATTCACAAGTGTAGGAAGTGGCTATTCTAACTGTCAGAACATCTTTCAATACTTCAGATCAGTGACAGATATTCAGGATTTGTCGAGTATCCCCTATGAGCAAGAGAACTATTACAGAGATGTAGACTGTAAAACGCCCAGAGTGAGTCATGTGCCAACAAGCGTCAGCACTCCGCTCAGCTCAGGTAACTGCAGAGGGAAAAGGAAGGACCAGTGAATTACTTAACCTTTCTGTGCCAGGAGTCAGACCTTTCTACCGAGATGTGCTGATACAAAAATCACTGATGTGAATCATGGAAACTCCATTCACATCATACCGATGCAGAAATGTCAGGCTTGGAATATGTAACCACAAGAAATGCTGTACCTGTTGTTTGAAATCTCATTGTTTTGGTCTGGATAGTTGCAACTTTGCAGTTAGAGCCTGTTTGGTCAAAATAAATCTCTAACATAGGGCTAAAGGAGAATTTATGGGGACACAGCTGAACACACTACTATCTGAAAGGTCTCCAAAGGATGATTACTTGGTAGTTAATTGTAGCCTTCATAAATCAGAAATTGTTTTATTAGACATTTAGAATTTATTTGGAGTGTTACATGCAGATTTTATCATTTTGAAGACAGACAATGTAATAAGTACTTAGTTTGTTCTGAGTGTTAATTAAGTGATCTCGACATTTGTTGAACTCAAGTGTTATTTATGAGCCATGAATTATCATTTGCTTTGTACTTGCATTAATTTGGTGTAATGAAATAGTCAAAATTTCTTAATTGGCAAAGTTTTTCATAAATAATTTCTGAGGTGGAGCTTCTAGGTAATCAGTTTGGACTTCTGTTTAGACATCATTTATGGACAATAATTTCTTAAGTTTCCTATGCAAGTACAAGAAATCTTTTTCTGCTTCCGTTGAGATGTGATCAAGACAAGAAAAATTCAAAAAAAATTTTCCAGCTTTGCTATAATCTTTTCCTTTTTTAATTCTAGAAGAAAAAATTCCAGTAGCCTTCGACAAACACAAACACTGCTATGAAGTAGCTTCAGATTCTTCCTATTGTGGTTCTGAAGAGATATCTGCAGTGTCCAGGACATTCACTACAGCTTATGAAGAGGGAAGGAGCACTGGAATTCCCTCAGTTGCTTCAGGAGTTTGCTCATCCAAGTTGAACGAGCCTGTAAGTCTAGAAAATACACCTTATGTCAGCCATTCTCTAAAATATTTTTTACAGTTCTTCTCCTTAAAATAAATGCAAGATGAGAATAGAAATACTTCTAGGTCTTTGTGTTTTGGGAGCCTGGATCTGTTGACATGATAACAGTTCTGATTGATTTCAAAGCAGTGTGTGCCACTGGTTATGCAGAGTTGACTTCCCCTTGCACCTAATCCTATGTAAATGTTGACCACCATCAAAGTGGCCTTGTCTTATCTGCCCTCCATTCCTTCCTGGCTGTAAAGAATTGCCATTTCCCAGCATTGAATCTGGTAATCCTGGAACACCAAAGTGACAAGTATCTGCAAAATGGTAGGGTAGAAAAGATATGTTTGTGTTGGGAGAGGAGATGGTGATCAGTGGGTCTTCCAGGGAGGCAACAGCAGGCTGCTTATCTGAGCCACTCGGAATTCACAAGTGATTGTGAACTATGGGCTTTTGACTATGTGGAAGTAGGGAATAAACTTGAATGAAAATTAATACATGTGCATGTGTGTTCAAGTGTGTAAGTTTTCAGGTGAAACTGAAAAGTTCTCAAAACTTAGTGGGGGAAGGTAAGTCAGCACATGAGTGATTCCTTAAGAAAACTAAGGTGGAAGCCTCTACATAGTAGTTTGGAAGCAAGTAAACGTTCAGAAAGCCCTTGTATGAGGGGATTAAGTTTATTCTTTTAATGCACAGACATGGCATAATGTTATCAACTTTGTTATATCAAAAAAATCCTCTCTTTGGAACTGACAGTTTCCAAGGTCACTGTAGTGATTTCCAGTAATCTCTTTGGAACTGAAGGTGTTTTGTGGCCATAGCTTTATCTTAACTACCTTTTCAGTTACATATAAAATAGTTGCCTTTATGCCTTTCTTATTCATTGATGGAGTTGTCATTTAAAGATTAAATTAGAGTTTCTTCAACCAGAACAGTAGCGACTGCATTTGTTGTCATCAGGTTAGGTCTGTGTCTTTCTTCTTGTGTAGCAGACAGTTGGGATTCCTTAAGCCCATTAACAGTGCAGTGCTGCCTTGACTGCTCTGCAGAGATACTTGGTTGTGTCTACAATCTTATTCTACGATTTAGGTGCATGAAGCACCTGTTTTCATTTTGAGGACAGTGAGAACTTGTCTGTGATTACAAATTGTTGGGTTTGGGGGGGTTCTTTGCTGAATAGGTGTGCCTGGGTTTAATAATTAAGGATTCAAAGCAGGGAATGGGAACTTAAGAGGTATTGGAACGGTCCCTTCAGAAAATTCCAATCCAATTGTCCATACGTAGTCTTGAAATGGATAAGATTATGTAGCTGACAGTATCTTATGGCCAGCTAAAAGATGAGTGCACAGCAGCCTAAGCAGAATCACACATCTGGCTTGCCTGGATGCTGCTACCTCTGTTTTCATATTCTGAACTGATTGAAGAGCAGATTTTAAATTTTAATTGTCAGCTATGGCTTTAATTAAGGCCTTACCTCATTTTGGATTTAGTACATTGAAAGGGAGGGTTAAGGCAAGCAGTTCTTCAATGTACCTTCTTGTCTTTCATTCTGTATGATCTTACACAGGATGGGTTGCCAGTAGTTGCTTCATCCTTGAGAAACACCAGGAAGGCATCTGGTAAGTCTCTTGACCTAGCTCAAACAGAATAATCAATCAATGGAGAAACGGATTTGAAAAGAAATTTTGCAGTTTTACTTCTTTTCCCCTTTTCTCTTTTCCCTTTTCCTCCTAGGCATCTCTATTTTTAGGGATAAATAGCTTTGTACACAACTGTGTATTGCTAGTGATAATTGGGTTATGGATTTTGTGTTTGCACCTGTGGACTAAGAACTCTGACCTCTAGTCAACCTGTGTTTGAAGTGTAAATATTACTGGCCTAAAATTTGCAATACTGGATTGAGAGCTGAACTGAATGTGCAAATCTAGCTCTCAATGATTCTTCCATCATGAAACTATTTAAGGTTATTTGATAAAATGTGAATGAGCTGGGCTTGTGCAGGTTGATAAATGAAATACGTCAGCAAGATGCTGTCATGATGTAAGCCTATATCACAGTTATTAAGGATTAATCACTGCTAATTAAGTAGTTTGTTTTTTTTTTTTTCTACCTCAGCAGTCTCAGAGGCACCTAACCAGCTCATTGATGAACTGCCTCCACCAGTCCAAGAGCTGCTGGATGAAATTGGTAAGAGGCACTTCACCCCAAATGGCATGAGAGTTGCCAGCTGTGTTCAATCAGGATTTCTCCCAAATCATTCACTACTAAAATGCACAAGAGCTTCCATATCAGTTGCAGTCAGGTCAATGATTAGGAAGTTAGGCATCAACAGCTTAAATAACGGGCAGTTATCGAGTTTAGTCCTTAGAGTTTCTGCATTTCAGGTAATGGTTAGTTGCCACTGATGAAAGCAGCTAGCCTGTTGAGTGCAGATGTAATTTAACACCAAGATGAATTTTGTGTAGGCTGAATTTTTCAAAGGTGTCCCAGAGCAATGCATTTTCTCCATTAAAATGAATGCAAGCCGGGCAGCTGCATCCCTCAGGTGCTTTAGCAGAGCTTAGTCTCAGTAATTTATGTTTCTTTTTGTAATCACGTACATCTTCAGACAGAACACAGTATAAAAACTATTGGTTTTACTGGTTGTAGTGGGTTGACCCTAAGGCTTGTGTGTTGAGATAAGGACAGGGAGGTCACTCAGCAATTACCATCACAGGCAAAATAGGCTCGACTTGGGGAAAATTATTTTAAATTATTATCATCAGAAAAAAAACACCTTCCCCCCACCCCTCCCTTCATCCTGGGATTGACTTAATCTGATTTCTCTGTGTCCTCCCCTCAAGCAGTGCAGGGGAACAGGGAATGGGGGTTATGGTCAGTTTACCTCACATTGTTTCTGCCGCTCTTTCCACCTCACACTCTTCCCCTGCTCCAGCGTGGGGTCCCTCCCATGGGATACACTTCTCCATCAACTTCTTCATCATGAGTCCTTCCCATGGCCTGCAGTTCTTCACACACTGCTCCAGTGTGGAGTTCCTCCCACAGGGTGCAGTCCTTCAGGAATGGACTGCTCCAGCGTGAGTCCCCCCATGGGGTCACAAGTCCTGCCAGCAAAGCTGCTTCAGTGCAGGCTTCCCATGGGGCCACAGCCTCCTTGGGGCATCCCCCTGCTCCGGCGTGGCGTCCTCCATGGGCTGCAGGTAGATATCTGCTCCACTGTAGACCTGCACGGGCTGAGGGGACAGCCTGCCCCACCATGGGCTTCACCACAGGCTGCAGGGGAATCTGCTCAAGCACCTCCTGCCCTCCTTCACTGACCTTGATGTCTACAGAATTGTTGCTTTTGTGTAGTCTTACTTCGCCTTCCTGCTGGTGCAGATTTTTAATTTTTTTTTTTCATTTTTCCTTCTTAATATGCTATCACAGAGGCACTACCCCCATCACTGATCAATATAATCATCTCTGCCTTGGCCAGCATTGGGTCTTGGAGCTGGCTGTTATTAGCTCTATTGGACATGGGGGAAGCTTCTGGCACCTTCTTACAGAAGCCACCCCTATAGCTCCCCTGCTACCAAAACCTTGCCATGCAAACCCACTACACTGGTGTGTGTTACAGAAGAATTTGCTTTGGCTATTTGGCTATAAAGTTCTTAAACTGACACTGGAGATTGGGGTAATTAAATGTGTATAGGTCCTATGCCCTTTTAGAAATGAGGCAGTCAGACACATTCTAATCTTATTTTCTCATTCACTAAGACAAAGACATGGAGACTGGCATCAAGTGAATAAATGATGATCAGAGACAATTTCTAGGATCAATATATGAACTAATTATTTTAAAGTTTTCATCTAGGTTTGGATGGATAAAGTAATATGGTACTTTAGGTTGTATAGCGTCAATTTAGGAGGAGTAGATCAGTAAGGAAATATGTTGTTTTTAACAGAATATTTAAAGCAGCAAGATTCCATCGCTCAAGACTTTGAAGAGAAGGGATTGTATGACTGCGGAGTGCAAGCAAATGGTTGGTTGATAGTAGTCCTAGCATAAATATTATAGATAAAAAACTATAGTTGAATTGCTGCACAGTTACTCTGAATGGTTGTCACTGTACGTTCAGCTGTATCAGTTTTTTTCTTTTTTTGGTTATATGCAGTGTTTTTGCAAATAGTACCCCTTCCACCAGTGTTTGCTGTCTTTCTCTGTGTATTCACTCTCTGAAGTCTATGGGGATCTGGTGTGGAAGGCTCGCAGGTCTGACTATCAGAGTTAGTCTTCTACTATTACGCCACTAATGTATGCTGTGTTAAAACACAAGTGACAAGCCCCACAAAGGTATGAGTGGTTGGCAGCTCAGTTAAAAGAGAGCTGAAGTTCCCATTCTGGGAGGGTGGTTCAGTTGAGAAAGTGGCCAGTGCACACTGACTGCTTATGTTTCTTATTCACCATAATGAGATAATGCCTCTGATCTCACAGTGTAAGGAAATAGCATCCACTGGGGTAATCAATATTATATTTCCTGTTCTGTTACAAAGATACCAAAGATAGCACTACTGAATCTTTGTGCTTCTGAAACTGCAAATAGTAATAAGTGGGAATAATTTTTAGATGTACAGCAAGTAATGTCAGAGGAGCAGAAAACCTAAATCTCTATAGGCTCTACATTTTTTTCCAGTGAGTCAGAAAAAAAAAAAGGCGGAACATGAGTTAGTCTGGTAAAAAGCTAAATAGCATAGTCACTTGAGAATGATACTGGCACTTGTTTGTGTTATCCTACAGCTTTGTTAGATCTTTTCCCAAAGGATAGAAGCTACTGGGACTTTATTCATAGGAGTATCTTGTTTTTAGGTGGTAAGGAATGCAGCAGCGTGTATTGCTTGCTGTTCAGTCGCTGTGGTTTTGTTGTATTTGCATAAAGTACAGCTATTTCAGACTCCATTTTTGTGACAGCCTACTGCTTCCTGCTTATCATAGCTTAGCAGAAGGTGGCTGAATATATTCACATGCTGTAGGGAACAGAACTTCGTGAGATAAGTCTTGCGGGGGGGATATCATTGGATTTTGCTAAGTAGGGTAACAAAGCTAACGTCCACAGGCTTTCTTTTGATTTTTGTCCCGTATCTAGGATTGTAAGGGGAAAGATTAAAGATTAACTTCCACATGCATTTTTCATTTTAGTATGAAGCAAAATGTTCAGTCCTTTGAATCTAAAAATGTGTTACAGTAAAATATTTATCTAGGTCTTGCCTCTGGCCACCTTTGACTGTCGATAATGTGAGTTTGCTTAACTGGTAGAAAATCAGATGGCTAAGGAAAGTAATTGAAAAGTGGACAACTGGAAGTTTCCCAAGTGCAGTAAATAATAATACATTTTAATTTCTTTATTATCTTCCTTCATACCTTTGATATTAAAATATTTCTGTTTATGTGAATAGTTCCCGAGCGAATTAAAATAGAAGACAAGGAGTCAAAAACAGAATCTGAGAGAAGTGCGAAGAGAAATCATAGTTTATGGACTAAGGAGTCATTTAATCTAGCAGAGGAAACAGAAAGGTATGGAGAAAGGACGATAAGGCATGTTTGGCTTTGGGTTGCAAAGATTTAGACTAAGGTTTTTCAGTATATTTTAATAAGATTCAGTGCTTGCAGTAAGCCAGCTTTTTTTAAGAACGCAGATAATGATGACTGTTTTCTTTTAAAGTGTGTGGTATTAAACTTGCCAGCATCCATTTTAAATCTTTTATTCAACAGGGTTCACTCTACCCTTGATGATATTTTAGAAAGAATGCTCTGTGCAAGTCCTGGAGATGAGGAGATCCAAGAACCACCTCAGGGACACGCACTTGGGTTAGCTGATATTGATACTTTGTTCATAAGTTTATTTGTTCATGTTCTGTGTACAGATCTATGCAGGACTTTTCAGAAAATGGGCTGTCACTCCTCAGAGTAGTGTGTCAGGGAACTTGCCTGGATTCATAAATCTGCACTCTCCATACTAAATTGAAAGGGAAAAGAATGTTTTGTTAATATAATTTCCTGTAGGTGGAAAGCAAATACTTCAGTAGGCTTGGAAGGCAGTGTATAGTTTTCACAAAAATCAGAGATAAATTGACAGAATGGTGGATTTTTTGAGATAGAGAAGAATGTATGTTAAGAGAACAGAATCATGAAAGCTCTTCAGAAGAGACTTTGAAGTTTGGGAGGAGGGTTATACTGTCATGGCAATGTAAGAGGAAATGAAGACGATGGCAGAAGTCATATATACATCACTTTAAAGAAAAGATTCATAGCCCAAATAACTTTTTTTACTTTTAGAACTAAAGATCAGAGCCTAGTAACTCTGAACAACTCCACAGTAAATGCCAGTGAGTAGTCATAACTCATTCTACTAAGGAACAGAAGATGCTCTTGTGTTTGGCATAATAATTTTCTTTTTTTTTCTTTTTTTTTAATTGAACATTGAAGGCAAATGTGATAACCAGGAGGATCTTGCCAACAGGGCAGACTGATTCCTGTAGTATATATACTACCATGTTCATAAATGGCTCGATCCAAAGCCCACATGTTTACTTAATGCTGTTATATAAGGAATTGATGAAGTCTGCATGTGGATGTAAAGCTGAAGCACGTCAATAGTCTTGGAGGGCAAGAGGCAGGGTTTTTTTTGGGGGTTGGGGCGGGCGGATGCCCATTATAGGTCAGGGTAAAGACAAAAAGGAATCTAGTTTCTCCACAGGCTTCTGTTTTAGTGCTCTGTGTTCATCTTGTCTAGAAGAAAATACAAAAAATTGGTATGATACACAAAACTCTTATCATTCAAGGGCTGCAAGCCTGCAAGATCCAGAAGATGTTGGAAGGACGAAGGCAGTAGAGGAATGCGGAGCCAGGGCCAGAGGCAGAGCACCAGAAAGCTGTGCAGGTAGTTCAGAAGGTCCTCTTTGTCTGTAACGTACTGGATGTTGTGCTGGGCAGTATTGTATTTATTATATTGTTAGCACTGAATTTGTCAGGCTTGCGCAAGCTGGGTTTTTTGCTTTGCTTCATTTCCCTCATCTGAGTATTGTTTCTATCCTGTGCTTTTAAAGGAGAGGAAGCTACTCTAGACTTAAGCTCTCCAGAGGCCCTTGAAAATTTTCTAATTTTGCAGGGCAGTTGAGACCAGCAACATTGTGGACCGTTTGCTGGAGTTGTAGAGTGTCTCTTATAATGAGAGTGTGGTTTCCTCTACTGACTCGAAAGCACTGAAAGCCAGCTGGTAATCCTGTGTCTGTCCAGTTCCTTGCTCAGCTGCTCTGTCTTAGGCACCTAAATGCTTCACACTGTAAGGACTTCGGTTGCCTTCAGTATGGATTGGTATCTACCTGTGATGTGCATGCTAATGCCATTAAATCCCTTAAACATCTGTTTCCGTCTCATCTCCCCTGGTGTTCTTTTAATAGAAACTATAAGTAAGGAAGAAAACACAAGATAAAAGTGTTTCCTCTGTTCTCTAAGTCCAGATCTCCCTTAGGAACTGTCAAAGCTGACTGCTATTCTACAGCTAAAGTAAAAGGTTTCAATTTCCAACATTTCTCAATTAAAGATGTTTCTTGTTACAGGGAGAGGATTGACATACCTGCATGAAGTGAATGTGCATTTAGTGCTATGTAAAAGAATAGGAGAGAACCAGAGTTTTGTCTGGAAAGAAAAAGGCAGTAGCCTTTCATTTTCAGAGAGAACTTCTGATTTTTCAGTGTGTAGCACAAGATGATGTAAAGGAGGCTGATCTTCAGTGTTGTGGGCATTTAACATTTCTGCAGCAGCTCTATAACACAGGTTTTGCTTCCCAGTTAGGCACCTGAAGTTTGAAATGTCCTACATCACTAGTAACTTTTGGAAGTGTTGATGATAGTTTTTAAATGCGGAGATCTGGTGGTAACATCATTTAGCAGATATGACCCTATTTCTGTCAGACTTGTAGAACTGAGCTGGTAGGGATTGGGCTTCAGGTTTTGAAAACAGTAACTTCTGATCTGAAAGAGGGTCCTGTGTAACGCACCCAATACAGCAGAGCTGATGCTGGTTTCTGATTACAAGTGCGTATTAACGGATCTGGCAAAGAGATCTGTCATGCTTGATTCAGCATGCTGCCATGTGCTAACAAAACTAGAGCTTTCTCTTTGAAGTGTTGTGTGGCTTCTTGGTGCTGAGCTGAAATGACATGTTTTTTAGACATGCATCCTGAAGATCAGAAGTTCCACTCACAGGAAGAGCAGTCTTCATCTTTGCCATTCAGGTGAGCCTCTCTGTGAATTAAATTTGGCTTTGGTAGAAATTTGTGTATTCTCTGGCTGTATGAGATACAGTCTTGTTTTCCATGCTGACAAGGCAAAAGGAAATCCCATTCCCTTCAACTCGGAGTTTGATGTAAGAAAACAACTGGGTAACTGGGGTGGTTTTTTTTTCCCCTCCCTACAGGTAATTGATCAGAGCTCTCCTACATGATTAAAATGGATAGTAAGTTCTAATATATCACCTGCTTACTGCTGCTTATACAGTATACAGCCTGTGAATTGCAACCCTTTTTGGCCACACAATTGTAAAGCTCTGACTTCCTGTAACTGCAGCAGCAAGTACAGAAGGAAAACTAACGCTCGACTTTGTAATACAGTTTGTACTAGTTTTACACCATTGTTGCATGTAAAAGCAGTATCAATAATACCACAGAACTCAACTGTTTTGTGAACATAAGATCCTTATGAAGCTGGCTGCTTGGTGGGGTTTTTTTCCGTGCATGCACACTTTCATAAGCAAAAGAATTTCTTGCTCTGTTGCATTATGCAGTTTTTAATGTTACAGACACAATGATGGTAGTTCTGTGGAATGCTGTTACTATTCAGGCACTTAAATTTTTCCATGCTGGAGTGTGAAGCACTGTTAAAGCCCATGGTAGTGTATGTTTTTCCTTGCTTATTATATTTAACAAGGTAATTTCTTGTTTTCTCTTTTCTTAGTGCTTTTGTGATCTAGCGTTAAACTGATTTGACTGATTAAGGGGATTAATTGCTGTGTAAAAAGCTAATGAGAAAAAGGCAGTGTTCTCCAGAGACTGCAAGTGCAGCAATACGTTCCCTGTCAGCATTAGACAAGAATATGAGAAAATCTGGTTAGTATTGCAAAGGTAACTGTTGTTTAATTAAACCATACTTTTGGTAGGCCTCATCCAAAAAAAAAAAAAAGCGCCCCTGGATATAATTGAGCTTTGGATGAGGATTTTGATGGGCACAGCAACTTCATATTTATCTTTTCTTGTGATAAATACTGTTCAGGTGCAAGAGGTATGAAGATTGTCCTTGTCCCTTTTTAACAGACACTGGGATTTTAGCTGCCTGTGTACACCTGGGTGTGCTGGTTGCTTTTTCGTTCCTGTTCTCATAGGGAAATGGTGCCTATCTGTAACTGTCAGTTAATTTGGTTTAACAATACTAATAAAAGTTTCCAAGGTTATTGTGCTGCCATGTGGTTCTTTTTCTGGTTTTGGATGTTCTTTTTTTGGGTTCTTTTCTGGGTTTTGTTTCTGTTTTTTTTTTTACTTGTTTTATGAACTGTGTTTCCCCTCATCAGACCATATATGCAACTAGATACCTATAGAGCTACTCCAGGGAAGATGCTGCAAACTGGCAGACTCAGGGGAGCTTTTTTCAGAAGAGAGCAAGAAAAAGTAAGTCTCACATGTTTAGTCGTGTTGTGGTAGTGATAGAGCTAGAGCAGAAGAGCCAGCAGCAAGGAGGCTGCCATTTGAATTCTGCAACTCAGGCTGACAGCAGTGCCAGCGCAGGGGAAACAGGGCTCACTTTTGAGCATGACATGGTTCTGTCCAGGCAAAAGTTTAATATTTACTAACCCGGGCTCGTATCAACTTGCAGTTGCCCGGTTTTCTCTGTGTTCTGTATCCTGGCTTCAGGCAGAAGAACTTTATATTCTTGATACAAACTGCTTTGTTTGTAGATCCTACTTCTCATTGGCTGGGAGCTGTGCAAAGCCTTGGGTTCTGCTGCAGCCTGTTGCAAGGCAGAAAGGGTAATGACAAATGCATGCAAAAGTGAAATTGTGTGATTCTGTCCTTAGTGGCTTGCAACCCATAACTGACAAGTAGCCGAGGGTCATTCCCTCTCACTTTGGGCAATGTTTTCTTAGGTTTCATAGATTTGTTCAATTAAATGAAAAGTAATTATAACTTGTAGGGCTGCAGCAGTGTGGTGGAGTGGAGCAAGCACGCGTGCATTTTTACAAGCACATAATTATGTATCACTTTGGTTTGTAACATGTGAAATCTCCTTAGCTTCTTGGATTTATTTTTCTATTTTATCTGTCAAACCAAATGGTGAGCAGACTGTGAACCATTTCCATATCTTTTTTTTTAATCTTAATGTGGAGAATTTTTATTTCTGTTGGTAGAGGGCCTTTCAAGTAGTCCCATAGCCTGTCTGCTTTCCTTATCAAGGCCAGAACGCAGCAGTTGGAGATTTCAGTTTTTCAGCTGCTTGTACTTTTCCAGATTTAAGTTTAGCATGAATGTAAATCATCCTAATAACATAAAGCACGGACACAAAAGCTGTAATTAACAGGAACAATTAAACAAGAACCAGCAAAAGACAGCAGAGATCAGAGAGAGCCCATCTAATGCTGCTTTTCAGCTTCCCAGAGAATGAAAGGCCAATTAATTAAATTAAAGCGGTGATACTGAGCTGTTCTAATTCCTCCCTGAGCTGCCAGCATGTAGGAAAGCAAGCGGAGAGAGGGAGGTCGAGACACGGGGCCAAGGATGGGCGTCCTGTCCTCCTGCACCAGGGAGGCAGCACTGCCTGTTCCTACTGGATTTCCCCGCAGGACCCTGCGGCAGGTTTGAGTGAAGACAAGCAAAAAGAGCAACCGTTAATTGTCTCAGCAGCCATGTTTCAGCTCCCTTTTATCTGTCATCATACTGGTCTTGGTTTAGGGATTTTTGTTTTGTTCTTGTTTTGGAGCAGAGAATCTCGGAGAGAAAAAAAAAGCCCTCGGTTTCCCAAACCTCATCACAGCCTGTGCTGCTCCGATGGCCGTTCTGACTGTGTGCTACTGGGTGGCGGGCTGCATGCTGGTGAGGCAATTTACTGAGGTGAGGAACAACTTTTAGCATTGCTTCCCGCTAAGTCCTTCACAGGTTTCCTGCAACAGCACAAACTGTGGAAGATGGTGGGAGGATGAGAGGAGTGAGGCATGTTTGGGGATTGTCCGTGTGGATGTTGTGCCATAGAAACAAAACTGTGGAGGGAAGAGTGAACCTTTAAATCTTGTGACTGTGGATCAAGTCTCACTTTGAAAGCAATGTAAGTGTTCGGAATCAAAACCTGAAAGACATCTGCGAAGGCAGACAAGCTGCTGGTAGCATTTTAGAGGAATTTGATAAAAACAGTCTCAGGGAATTGCTGTCGTAGTGGTGTCTGAACCTTGCACTTAGAAGCCCTATCCATAGGCTCCTAAATCACATAAGCTGCGTCGCAGCCCAGAAGTGTAATTGCAGCTGGTGTAGACAAACGTTGTGTTTTGAGATTCAAGATCTGGTGTGTAGCTGTGGAGTCTCATGGAGGTTTTTTGATCTTTCCCACCCACGCCACCCCACCCCCAGCCCCCCACAACAGGCTTTGGTGTCTTTTGCTTTCTGTTAATGTCTTGGCTGTTGGGGCAGCAGTGGTTCTGCTGTGCCTTGTCCTCAGGGCCTGTTACAACCTGTGTTTCACCCTTGCTGGGAAATAATGGATTTAAGACCTTTCCTTATTGCCTGAAATATATATGAAAAAAATAAAATTTTCTTTCTTTGAACTGCATTTTTCCTTGCTATCTGTTATGATGTCATCTGTGGCACTTGGCCATGAGAGGAATGCCAGCTGTAGTAGCAGGAGGTGAAGTGTTTTCTGTCCAACCCTCTATCAAGCTGGTAAAACAGATGCATGTGAACTTGTCAATGTTTATTTATTAATGCACTTAAACATACCTGCTGGATTTTAACCACTTTCACAGTGTGACCCAAACTTCATGGTGAGGGCAGGCAATGCAAGTAGGACTTGGTTTATCTGGGGCTGGCGGCCGGGCGTGCGGCTCTGTCCTACAGACCCTTTGGAGGTGGCATCACAGCTGGCCTGTGTTGATCATGGGGCTGAACAGCAACTTGGGATGTTTTGCATTGAGGAAAAATGGAGGGAGGGTGTCGGTGTATGTGTGGTGGTGGTGGTCTTTAAAAGACATCTGATTCCCTGAGGTGAGGGGCTGGAAGGAGGGGTGTTTCCTTAGGAGAGCAAAATAAAAGGTTTGCAGTTCATCCCATGACAGGGGTGGCTCCTCTTGCACGAGGAGATAACGCTGTGTCTTTCTGGGGACTGTGTGAGAGCTGTTGGGGACCCCTCTAAGTACCACCCATCTCCTGGGTGTGGGGAGCAGCTACAGCACCGCCCTTCCCTGTGCCCATGCTGAGCGAGGCTGGGCGTGACAGGCAGAGCCTGAAGCTGCAGTTAGGGTGAGATGGTGTCACCTAATTCCACAGCCCATCTGCAGCAATGCGGAGGTGGGGGCTGGGGGCAGCCGGGGTGGTTTTTCCTGGCCCCCAGGGCTGGTAACCGCAGCCCACCATTTTCAGCAGGCAGCTCTGAAACTGGCAGGGAAGGGGCAGGTTACGCGTTGTGGCAGAAAGCTGGTGTCCACCTTGAGACCTGGAGGCAGAGGCTGAGGGGTGGACACTGACGTATTTTGGGTGAGGTCTCTAATCAATTCCCAGCCTAACTCTTTGCAGACTCTGGCAGTTTATGGACAACAGAAGATTCATTCTGTCTGCTTTGTGTGTTGAACAAGCAGTTTGTGATCTAAAATTAAGTTGCCTGATCCCATAAAATCATGGAAGCGGAAAATGAGCTCTTGTTCAGGCTCAGAGGCTGCTCCGTCCCTTTCCATTTCATTCCCCAAAACCTTGATGCTTATACAGCAACTCTGGGATCGAGCCTGCACCTACGCTTCCAGGTAGGATAGATGGTTCCTCATTTTGTGAGACCATTAAGTTGTTTTCCAGAAGCCCCAGTGAAGCTGTGATTTTGTTAGCTAATGGCTTTCTCGCCTGTTTGTTCATGAAGGTGTAGATGATTGGATTGTAAACTGTGGCCGTCTTGGAGGAGGAGGGCAGGGATGCGAGCTGGCTGGCTGGCGATGTCTTTGTTGCTGGCCACCACCAGGGCAAAGGCAGTGTAGGGCAGCCAGCAGATGAGAAAGGCCATCACCATCGTGATCATCATGCATGTCACTTCCCTCTGCATCTGCTGTGTTGTGTCCGATTCCTGCAGCTGCACCGCAGCTTGTGGGGAGTTTTGAAGAGAACGAGAGACGCCTGTTAACTTCCAGCAGCATTTCCATCCCTCAGGTGCCCTGACATCAGGAGAAGCTGACAGAGCTGCCACAGTGTCACCAGCAGGTCGGCCACAGCCAGGTTCACCAGGATGTAGTTCAGGGGGGCCCAGAGCTTCCTGTGCCTGGTGGAAACCGCGATGACCAAGCTGTTCATCACCCACGCGGAGCCCGGGCAGTGTCCAGCAGCACGGCAACAGACAGGTGCGTGTCCCATGGGGCCTGGGGGGGTCCCGTGGTTTGGGGGCCCCTGCGAGCTGCTGGAGGAGTACGTCTGTCGTCTCTGGGAGCAGCAGCGCCCGTGCAGCTGGCGCAGGTGACCCTCGGCAGAAGCACAAAGCAGGAGGGCCCGGCGCATCCCCGGGAGCGTGGCATTAAAATACCTTCAGCTCTTTTGTTAATTTGGAGGGTTTGTTCTGCTGCCCCCCCCTCCCCCCCCCTTTTATAATCAGCTGTTTATTCCGGTGGGGATAAAGAGTGACTTAAAAAAACATCTGATGACTGAACAGAGCCTCATTTAATTGAGTAAATAGGGGTTTTCTTCTTTTTTTTTTTTTTCTTTTTTTTTTTTTTTTCCTTTTCCCTGCTCTCTTTTCCTCACCATGGCCAAAAGCCATGTGCTGGCCACAGCCTCCTTCAGTTATAAATATACATGGTAAACGTGTTAAATATCTTAATATAGTAATCCACGTATTTTAATAATAAATAAAGGATGTAAAATATTTAGAATATTATATAAAATAATGTGTCTATATGCACATTCATACATGAGTGTATGTGGAGAGAATGTGAGAGAGCAGGCTACGTACAGCTGTCTATACAATATATACTACATACGTAATGTGTCATATATACTTAGATAATCTATTAAATAAAAATGTTATATCCATACATATTTGCATATTAAATTATACAAAAGTAATACATATAAACATAAAGTATATATAATATTTTATTTTTATTAGGTACTAGGTATTGCATACTATGTGTGTATACATGCTTATATGTGTGTGTTTGCCTTTTAAATATAGCTACCTCTATCTGGATCTATATAATCCATTCACACACACATAGCATTAGATATAGACATCATATATTTTATATAGTGTCTATATAGAATATAAATATTATATGCATACATATTATATAAAGGTTTTAAAAATTATGCTTGTGTGTAAATATAACATCTATTGTAATATTATAGTAAAAGTGAACGTGTAGCTAGACATACATTTATGTGTGTGTTTGTAGAGTAATGTATATGCACACAGTATAAAATACAGTCTATATCTAACATACTAAATTATATATTAAAATCATATAGTTATAAACTTTTTTAAAAGCATACCTAAAATTATATAAAACGTTTATAAAATAATTGTATATAATATGCTGTAGAAAGTGCATTTATATACTTATACCCACATATGTATGTGTTTATATAGCCATCTGTGTATTTAGGCAGACAGAGGCACAGATACAGCTCTCGGTCACTACACACAGACACCCCCGTGCTGTGCCTGCCGTGGGGGGCTGCACGGGGCTCGGGTCCCTTGAGCTGGTGAAAGGGGGCAGATGGATTAATGCTGTGTGGTGCTGGGCCCTGCCTGGGCACCCCCAGGGCCGATGCAGAGCATGGGCACTGTGGGAGCAGCTGAGGGACAGGGGGGTTCAGCCTGGAGGAAGGAGCTCAGGGGGGCCTTACTGCTCTCTGCAGCTGCCTGACGGGGGGCTGTGGGCAGGGGGGTGCCTATCTCTTCTCCCAGGGGGCAAGCGACAGGACAAGAGGAAACAGCCTCAGGTTGCACCGGGGGAGGTTTGGGGAAACATTTCTTCACTGACGGGGGGGCCAAGCACAGGCACAGGGGACACGGTGGGGTCACCATCCTGGGAGGTGTTTAAAAGCTGTGTGGATGTGGCGCTTGGGGACGTGGTGCAGTGGTGGGCTTGGCAGTGCTCAGTGCTGGGTTAGCGCCTGGACTCTGGGCTTTGCCCACTTAAAACGATTCTGTGACTCTGCAGGGCCCCGCCTCACCACACAACAGGACTGCTGGCCCTTGGTGCTGCCGCCCCCTGCCCTGACCCCCTGTCCTGACACACTCTGCATCTCTCCAAGGATGCTCTCCTGGCTCTGGCTGCTGTCCCCACTGCTGCTCCTGCACCTTGTCAGTGAGTATAAAGTTTAGAGAGGTGCCAAGCCTATATATGCACCTATATGCTTGTGTATACATATATATAATGTGTATGTAGCAGGATACATATTTGTATCACTGCAGGGAGATATATATGTAAAGTGTGTGTATGTATGTGGGACACTCGGTCTCGGCCATACTTGTGGCTATTTGGGCCGAGTGGCAAGAAAGCGCCGTGTCTGACTGCGCCACGGTCACATGCCGCCATAGCCAGGAGCAGCTGGTGTCACACGTGCAGGGACCATCAGCAAGTTTTTATTTCCACTGCAGCAGCCCAGGCTGAGGAGCCATGAGGACGAAGGGCAAGGTGAGCGCAGAGAGCAAACACCAGCAGGGCTTCCCACGGGAAACGGCAGCTTCCAAGCAGGGAATTGCCTTCGGCACTGGTAAGCAGCCTGGCTGCTCACAGCCTGAATATTAACCTCTGAAAATATATAGTCAATCAATCAAAAAACTGCAGTAGGGAAAAGATACATTAATTGTGGCAGCTGGAGCAGCCAGGGGGCAGGTGCCACCTCGGCTCCCTGGTGGCACAGGGAGGTGTCTCTGCCCCTGCGCCCTGGGGAGGACAGTCACAGTGTCCGAGATGGCAGAAGGTCTGTGCAGAGACTGCCCCTGCCCAGCCCCGTACGGGGCACTGCGGCGCCCTGCTGCTAATGCTACTGAACAGCACCTTGCGTGATGCAAAGTTAATGGAAACTTAGGAAAAACCAGAGGGTATTTTTTGTTTTTTTAATCTCCCTCCCTGCCTCCACCTCTGGTGTGCATGCAGTCTCTGTGCATCCTCACAGCACCCTACCCAGACAGAGCAGGACCCCTGGTGAAGGCAGGTGATGTGCAGCCAACACAGTGACAGTGCTGTTTTGGGTGGGTTTTTTGTTGCAGCAGCAGCAAGAGTTGTGACAGTGAAGAATAAAGCCGAGCAGCACCCAGTGCTCTGGTTTAAAACTGTCTCCCATTCCTGAGTCCTCGCTGGTCCCCAGCTCTTCATCTGGCATCTCTGGGTCACTTGGGATCACTTGGTCAACCTGAGAAGTGCTGTGCCACACTGAGCTCACGCACCGTGGCACCAATGCAGGGAGATTCAAAAGCCGCACTGCTGGCACTGACAGGGGGGTTGCTTTTTTTTTTTTCCTTTTTATTTTGGGTTCTCATTATAAATATTAACAAATCTGACAAAAAGTACACAGATAATACTGAAATACAAAAGTCTTTTAGGATGCAGGTAAGGACAGTTTCTGCAGCCTTCACATGGTAGCAAAACATCGGTATCAAACATTTCACGAGGCCTGGCATGACAACCACCACTCTGCATGCAGCTGGGACGGATGGACCGTCCATTTAGAAAAGGACCAGGATACAAAGTGATGAAACCCACACACGCACATCGTGTCCTACTCCACCTTGAGCATAAACCAGCTCCGGAGCACGATGTGCTGAAACAAATGATGGATTGAAAGTAACTTTGCAGGGAAAGGGAGGCACAGCTGACCTGGCGCGCCCGTAGCTCTCCAGGAAGCTCAGACCCAAACCAGGTGTTAAGGTGCTGGACCAGTGACAGACAGAATTACCAGGAACATCCCACTTGACACGCTGCCGGCATTCAAATAAACCCCATGCATATCTGTAGAATGCATTACAAATATTAAATTATTAAAAAAGCCCCTATGAACATCGGGTTTTACCCCCCATATCAAACAAGGTATGACACGATCATCACTTTGAAAAGTAAACAGGTTTCCAGAGATCGGATTGCTTTCCAAAAAAAAGAAGTTGGCAACACTCACGCACACACACACACACAGCTGCAGGGCTGAGAAGCTGTAGGTAATTGAGGCCGATGGGGAAAGAGCAGCTCTTCCTAAGAAATCACGGCTTAAAGGCTTCAAAAATTTCTGGCAAATTGCAGCATTTTGTGGAAGGTTTTAGCTCATCCCACCGGGCACCGGGGTCTTGTGCAAACACGACTTTGTTCACACAAGCATCAGCGCCCAGGAGGATGAGGATGCAGAGCCTGGCCACGGTGGGTCACAGAGGACGAGAGCTGGGATTATTACTATAACGTTATTATATTACTACTCTGCTGTACACAGAAATTTGATTCGGATGCCGTTTGAATCAGAAAATGGACCAACCTGACGGCTGTGCCAGAGCTGAGCATCTCTGCAAGTATGGCACCGGCCGGGCCCCGCAGCTCAGCTTGCTGCACACCACCAGCTTGCAGCATAAAGTGCCTCAGCTGAGCCTTAGGTGATGGCATGGATTGGAAAAAGGACGAGTAAGGGAAAAATGATAAAAAAATTCAGCCTGAAAGCTGGCTTTGCTGGAAAAAAAAAGAGCTGTGCAGAAGCCTGGCTGCGTGGCTCTGGGCGGGAAGGCTCGGCTCAGCAGGAGAGCGGTTACTGCGAGGGCAGCAGGAGGCTTTGGTGCCGGTCCCGGGAAGCAGGAACTGCCGGCAGCTCTGCTGAGCTTCTTATTTTGCCCCACACTTCTGCAACTGTGAAGCCGGCCGAGCCCAGGGAGTGTGAGAGTGAAGCCGTGGTCTGCACGGCGCTTGCAGCTGGCTGCCTGATTTCACAGGGGTTACTGGAGAGGATGAGTACGTTTCTGGAAGAAAAGCAAACAGTCTTTGTAGGTTATCGTCAGGGGACACAACCATTCCAACTGGGGAGCTTTAAATGCATAAAAGACTGTTTAGGCCCAAACCACAGAGACTGACAAACCACCAGAAATATGGCACAGTTGCCTTTAGAAAATCGTTCCAGGTTTTAGTGACGCCTTTTGCTCACATTAGATACACGAACAGAGACTGACGCATTCATTTTTGCCACTGAATTGCAAGGCAGCGAGAAGGTAATTCAGTACAGCAAAGAGTTAGGAGAGGAGTCGGAACGGCAGTGCATGCAGGTGTGTGGCGGCTGTGTCGTGCATGCACGTGAGTGAGTGTGTGTGAGAGTGTCGGGGTGCGAGGAGCCATTCTGGAAAAGCCTTTAGGGGACGGGATCTGCTGCGCACAGCAAACCCCCGCTGCCTCGTTCCCTGGGAAGGTTTCCCTGCAGCCAGGCTGTGGCGTGGGGTGTCCCACTCTCCCAGCTGCCCCGGTACCGCGATCCCCTGTAGCCAAAGCCGTAAACGAGAGAAGTCCAAAGGCTGTGGCCGGCAGAGCTGTGCCCCCCCTGGGGAGCGGCCCCCGTGGCGCTCAGTCGCTGAGGACAGCCCCCGGCAGCTCGTTCGTTAGCGTGTGCCAGCGCTCAATTTTCTTGTCCTTGTTTTTCAGGCAGTCAAACCAGTGCTTCAGCCGCTCGCCTTTGGCATTAATTCCCAACACGACTCCACCTTGGGAGAGAGAGGGAGAGGTGGGGGTGAACATCATCCTGCTGAGGGGGCTGGGGGATGCTGGGTGGAGCCAGGTCATGCAGCCGCTGTCACAGCATTAGGGCTGCGACCTGATGTGACACACGGGCGATGGCAGCCCGGCCTTCCCTGTCTCTCAGGCAGTGGGCTGGAACGTGCCCGGGCTGCTCGTTCGTGTGCCGAGGGCTCACTGCAATTGCAGTGGCTGTCAGAGATACCGGTCACTTGTTAGCAGTAAATCACAGTGACCAGTAACTAAATCACAACAGGTCTAAAGATCCAACAGAGAGGAATGACACCTCCCTGTTAGACCAAGTTTATTCAGAATAAAAGATCTGAAACCAGAAGGGAGAGCGAGATGCAGCTTCTCTCTGCTTGGGTGCTCCCCTGGGGGAAGGCTGAAGTGAGGAGCAGTGCGGGAGGGGCGGCTCAGGTACAGGAGAGGGATAAAAGCGGAACAAAAATCCAGCAAGAACGAACATTGGGATGGAAAGCAAACCGGGAGGCTGCAGAAGTGCAGAGGAGCAGCAGATGCAAAAAGAGGCACAGAAGGTGAAGATGAAAACCAAAGAGGCCAAGGAGACCACCTGGAGGGTCCCACTCACTCACCTATGAAATCGTTTGATTTCCCGATATCGTAGTCCCACACTGTGACTTCCAAGGTCTTTTTTGCCAGGTCACCGTGCTTTATCTCATAGCAAAATTCCTGTTGGGGAGCAGAGACGGAGTTAGGACGAACCCGTGCTGGGGTCCAGCAGGGGCTGGGACCCCCTAGAGAGGGCTGAGGTTGGCCATCCTCCTCGGGCTGTCGCCCTTCGCCACCCGTGGGGAACTCGGCCCCCTCTCTCCCCTGGTAACTGAGGTTGGAGCACTTTCTTGCCTTTTAAGTCCAGGGACTGAGAAATGCCCTAGGCAAGAGCCACAACCACCACCAACCCACCTCGTTGAACTCGGGGTTCAGTGTCTTCTTCTTCACTGCCGTCTTATGCTTTGATTTCTTGTCCTCATCTGGTTTCAAGTAACTGCAATGAAACCGATGCAGCACGGTCACGCACAGGCCCCGCTCCCAGGCAGAGGCAGGGTGAAGTGGGTGGCTGAGCCCCCCCGAACCTGCAGCTCCCTCCTCCCCTCCCCGGCCGAGGAAGCCCGATTTCCTCCACAACCCAGCTGCCATCAGAGCACCGATGATCCCAGCTCCAGTCCCTAGGGGACACTGGCACCGCACACATGCTCCCAGCTCCCAAAATCAAACCACCTCAGCCCAGACCTGGACCATGCAGCCGGTCTGCTCATCCAGCACCTTGCCAGGAGGCAGAAACCACTTGCGGGTGTGCAGGAGGGAGTAGGAGCAAGTGCAGTGGCTGCAGTTTCGTGCGCCGCTGTTTCCTGCAGATATTTTGCAGGGCCAGAACGCAAACATGATTCAAGTGTCATCAAACGGACAGGGCACCTGAAATCTGGGCCAGGCCACAGTCAATCCATTGTCTGTTCACGTTGGTGCTGCCCCTTAAAACACCAGTTCTGCGTCCTCCTTACACTTCCCAGCTCTTGCTCATAATTAAAAAACCCAGGGCTTATACCCAGCAGCATCACTTGTCCACCTGCTCTGACCCAAGCCCTGCCGACACAATTTACTGCAGGTAGCAACAAGGTGCTAAAGAACAATTAAATAGGAAGGCAAAAGCGATAAACTCCACTGCTGCCTCCCAGGAGCCAGGCGCGGTTTCTCCCAGTAGCTCTGTCTTGGCAAGGATCGTCCCTGCAAGTGCCACAGCCCGGGTCAGCGCACTGGCGATAGGGACACAGGACGTGGGCAGTGACCAGCCCTCCCTCGCCACGGCCTCCACCTGCTGTGCAGAGCGAATTTGAAAAACGCCATCAGACAATGCAGGAGCGGTGGCGATGCCGGGCCCTTGTGCCAGCCCGGCTGTGCATCGGCGACCCAGCACCTCCCTCAGCATCCCTTCACAGCCCCTGGATTACACCAACTTCCCTGAATCCTTGGGTGAGGCTGAGTCGAAGCAGCCCATTACAGTAATTTTAATGGCACTTTTTTTTTTTTTTAAATAAATATTGCTGGTGTTTTTCCAAAGGAAGGCGCTCCCAGTCATTTACATTGGAAAGTGTCAGTGGAACCAGCAAATGCGCCCTCAGCTCTTAACCGGGCCCTGGAGCCACGGGCTGGGACTGAAGTGCTGCTCTAATTACACACACATCGTAATTAGAGCCTCACCACAGCGCTGGGTGGTGGCCCTGGCCGGGAGCTGGGTTGGGAGCCTCTTCGCCCCATTAACCGCCTGTCCCCTGGGGCTGGGAGGGGGAGATGCCTGCACCCCAATGCCACCAGCCAGGAGGCCAGAGCTGACCCTGCAGCTATCCCATCCCGGTGGGGATGGTGCAGGCTTTGACGAGTGAAAAGGCCGGCGGGGTATCGTGGGAAGGAAAGCAGAGGCGCCTGCGGGTGCCGAGTGAGGTCCAGGACCACTGAGCACAGGCACTGTCCTGCTCGGGGGGCACCCATCCCTGTACTGCCGGCGGGGACCCCCCACCTGCCAGGCTGGGGCCGTGCCATCAGCAAAACCCGGCCACACCTGTCTGCTTCGGGCCACCAGCGCTGTCCCCAGGGCTGCGTCCCCACTGCAGTGCTGAGCCTGGCGGTGGGGCACCGCGGCTGCCCCAGCGCGGGGCGGGCATGGCCACACGCCACCACACAGACCCTCCAGCCGCGTTACTTTGAAGAACAGTAAAATAATCACTGGGGAATAACACGCTCCAGGCAAATGCGAGCTGCTGCCGTGACGCCCTCATTTGCATCTCCTAATGAGCTCAATTAATTTCCACTGCAGGGAGAGGCTTCATTGAGGGCTGGCGGCAGCAGCAGCATCTCAGCCGGCGCGGTCGTAGAGCAGCACTCACGTTTTGACGTAGGGGTCAGAGTAGCCGTTGGCGTCCATGGCAGCCAGGTGGGCGCAGCGGATGATGCCCACCAGCAGCCCCTGCTTCTGCGAGCTGTACTTGAGGGAGATGAGGATCCGGCCGCGCTCCTCCAGCGACTTGTCCTCTGTTTTATCTATCTGGGGGAGGGAACACACCCAGTCCCACAGCCGGACACCTGCCCCCCCCGGCGTGAGGGATGCTGTCCCCACCCCTCATCACATCCGAGGGGTCAAACTGCCCCACGCTCCCACATGCTACAGGGAGACGCTGCTGTATCCACAGGCCCATGGTGGGGGACACTGCTCTGAACCCCCCCACTCACCGGCAGTTGCTTCTCCAGGCAGATGTTGAAGTTTTTGGTCTGGTTGGGTTTCAGTTTCTTCAGCGGGATCCTTGTCTCTCCAATGAATTCGTTGTGGCGGAACTTGTCCTCATCGCAGACCGAGATCCTGCAACAAGCACAGGGTGAGCAGGGCCACCGGGGAGAGAGGAGGCGATGGCACAAGGAAAGCTCTGCCCCACCGCACTGCAGGTCCCCCCAGCAAGGGAATGACTTTGAGGCCACCATTCCCCAGGCCGGTGACCGGGCACCTCCTTCGCAGGCAGCTGCACGGCATTGATCTGCTGCTACGGCCTGGCCAGGGCAGCTCGTGACAGTTAAAGGTGACACCCAGTATCTTGCTCTGCTTCACCTCTGCAGCTGGGAGCCAAGGCTGCTGGGATGGAGGGCAGGGCAGGTCTGGGGGAGCAGAGGGGTGCAGGAGGCGGAGGTCTCCCAGCGCCATCATCTCTCCTGCTCAGACCCCGGCCTGGCCTGGGCTCCTGCACCCCTCGGGATGCCTGTCACCCCGCGGGGATTGGGCTCCCTCAGACGCTCACGAACCCTGAACATCACAACCCTGCAGTGTCGCAGTCACTGTGTCTCGCACACCCCAGCCCAGGCACTGTCAGAGCAGCAACCCAGCCTCAAACATCCTAATGGCTCTTCCATTAAAACATCAACGTCACTGATGACTAAAGCAAAACTGTTCTGAGCTGCCGCCAGCCCAGCTGCATCCTGCCCGGCCAAGGAGGCTCTTCCTAAACCTGCTCTCGGCTTGCGCAGCCGGGAGAGGCACCCAAGGAGCACAGGCACCTTCCTAAGTGTGGCAGCTCTCAGGACCTGGCTGCCCGGTCTGGGACACAGAGGGTGTCCTCCACCTCCCCTCCCACCACGCTGACCAGCCTGGGAGGGACGCGCAGACCCAGCCTGCGAAAGGCATCACACCTTGGCCGAGCAAAGCTCTCCCAGCCCCACTGGGGTCCTGCGCAGGGCCAGGTCCCGGGATGCACCCCATGATGGCAGCCTGTGTCCGAGGCATCGCAAAGGCTGTTTTCTGTCTGAAAGCTATAAATGCCTTTCCTGAGCTGGCAGCTAATGAGTCATTTCTCTGCTGCTTCCCAGCCCGCTCTGGGAGCCAGGGGAGACAACAGAAGAGCAAAGTTGGTGCTTGCAGGGAGCCTCTGCTCGCAGCTCCTGAAATCCCAGAGAAGGGGCCAGCAAGGTGGTGCAAGGGACCAGCAGCGCTGCCTGGAGCTGGGGACAGGGAAAGCCATCCTGTTCCCTCTGAAGGGAGCAGCCCGCACCCCCACCAAAGCCACACGGGGACTGGGCTGGGCTCCCTGTCCATAAAAAAAGGCGTTTACCTTCCCTTCTCCCCTTTGTAAAAATTTTCCTACAGTGTCTTGTTGTTCTGCTGCTGCCTGGCTTTTTCCTTTTCGCCCACCCCTGTCAGTGCCCACTTCTCACGGGCGGCACCTCTGCCTCCAGGGACTGCACTCCACCTTGCCAGGATTTGACAAATGGGACCTATTCAGGAAGGGGTAGAAGTAATTAAAGATATAGTGCCCTGCGACCCCACCTCAGAGTAACTATCGCATACCATGTCTCTGGCCAGCGCAGTGCCTGGGTGGGTTTATCCATGGATGGTTTGACCACCCTCATGCTCCAAGGCTGAGCGAGGGAGCCATGGGGATGGCTCAGTCACATGGCACAAGGACCACCAGGGCTGAGGAGGAGCAGAGGAAGGGGGTCTGGAAAAAAATAATAAAAGCGGGAAGATGGGGAACACTGCTCTCCAGAAAACCGTAGCTGGATGCAGCGTTACTATAGATACCCGCAAAAAAACCCACCCTACCGCAACAGTAAAATCCTCAAAGAGAATCTCAAATCCAGGCACAACATTTCCTATTTCCCTTCCTCCTCTTGCCTCTCTTTTACAGAACAAAACTGAAAAAGGAACAGCGGCAGCTCCAGACAAGGAGCGGCACTTGCCAGGCGTGCACAACCCCACACCCATCTGGCCAAAGCTGGGGGGGAAAGCAAGAGCACAGTTAGGGAGCCGGGCTGGAGAGGAGAGGAGCGTGGCCCTCACAGAGCTGACAGCCAGGGCTCTATTTTTACACGCGACAATTGCGGAGCGGTGCCGTCTCCCGCACGCTCGGGGGAGGCAGAGTTTGGTGCCAGTTTTACCACTTAAGAACACGAGTAACAAGATCTTCCCCCGACGATGTCTAGATAAGCCCCAGAAGCACAAGATACTGAAATGTAGCGTCCCACTTGCTGCGAAGCCCCAGAACAACCCAGGATGGCTGGAAGCCCAGGAAGGAAACGGCTGGAAAACTTCAGTGGTGGCGGCAGGGGGAGCATCTCCAGTGTCGCACTGGGGGAGGCTGGAGAGCCCCACTGAGCCCCGATTCACTGCCCACAAGGCACCTTAGCAAGTGGCTCTGAGAGCACAGTGCCTGTGCAGCATGCTACAGCGCAGAGAGCTTCAACTGAGCCCCAGGCAGCTGCAAGCCCCTGCGTGCTCCCCCCGGGAGTGGCTCCTGCCCACCCTGCACCACACGGCCCTCCCGTGGCAGCAGTCAGGGCACAGGAACACCCTGCAGCAGCCAAACCCCTGCAGCTGCAGCCCACCGACGGGCAAACCCTTCCCCAAGGGAGAAAGGTGACAAATCGGGGTCCACAAGCCCCAGCCTGCTGCAGTGCCGCAGAAAGCACGTCCCTTTTGTCCCGTGGGACTGAGAGCTCCCCGGAGCAGACCCACAGGTGCTGCGTGATGGAGGCAGCCCAGCCTGGCACAGCACTGGGGCGATGGCCACCTTCCTTGTCCCCACTCACATCCCAGGGTAGTTACCGTGTCGTGCAGAACCGGGTTCCTCAGGAGGCAGTTTTTGGCACATCTGCAAGACCTGGGAACTGCTGCTGTCTTGGAGCTGCACCCACCACCAGGTCTCTCCCAGCCCCGGTTTCTCTCTGGCATCCTCTCAGGCGGGTCCCTACATTTTGTGCCCACCTGTGTGTGATGACCAGAGGCGGTTCCGACGCAGAGTTTCGTGCCAGTGCCCCCAGTCCCTCGGACTCAGCCCCTGAACCCCAGTCCCTCTGGCTGGCTGTGGTTCACCTTCACTAGGATGGCAGTTTTCATTCAGGCAGGCTGGCCGAGCACCAGCCCCCTAAGCGACGGCGGTGAGCACGCGTCAGATGAGCAGGCAGCTCCAGCCCCAGCCCTCCCTTTGGAAACAGGCGTAACGCAATTACACCAGCTTGGATTTTATTACAAGAAATCGATGTGATGGAATTTTTATGCCTTAGGTTAGAAAATCAGCTTCATGACAAACAGCAAGAGATGCCTCTGGCAGCCACGTTCACCTGCCATCCCGAGCCCTTTAACTCAAACATTAGCCCTCCCTCTCGTCTCTCTTTATTAAATCCAATCCCTCGAGCTCAGCTTTTGATTTGACAGCTTCCACTGAGGGGTCCTGATCTTTAACTTAAGGGCCGTGAAAACCACCTTGGAAGAAAACTAAGCAGAAAGTGAACAATCACTGCTCATTAAACTTATTCTCCCTCCCACTCAAGCCCAGGCTCCTGGGTTACAGTCCTGACTCACCGCACAGCTCAAGCAACCCCATTCCACTGACTCACGGCTTCTGCTCGTACACGCATTCCTCCGGCCTCATTCCCATCACGGAAAGAGGAGAACAGGGGTCCTTGAGGACCCTTTTCCACAATTCACATGCACATAATAGGCAATGAAGCCTGAAGATGCATCTCCTGTGTCTAAGATCCCTTATGGTCCCTGTAGCAACTTGGGAGGCTCTCAATGGAAGAGCAGACGCACAGGTGATGCTTGCTTGGCTTAAGCACAGGCAACAGCTGGCAAGGAGATGAAACAGAAAATGCTGGTGTCCTGGGACTGTCCAGCTCTCTTAAAACCAAAAGGAGGATTCAGTGCTGGGCTCCATCACAAAACGCCTCAAAGTCTGAGCACATAAAACACAGTAGAAGTTAGATGGAATTCTGAGTGCGCCTGCAGTTCCAGAGCAAATTTCATTCGGTGCTTCCAGAGTAAAGCAATTTGGGACCCCAAATCTCTAAGTGTCTGCAGTATGCCTATTAGACCTGATCAAATACTATTTTCTGAATAATATATTTAATGAGTCATGATGTTTGTCAAACACATGATTAAACAAAGAATTCCTGGCATTTGTGGGCTAGTGGAGTATCATATGAATAATGCATCACTTCGCACTTCACATATCTGGATGTGAATAATTGTGTCCAATATCTGGCTAGCCCTGATATTTATTATGAATACAATCTATTTATTGCATATTACATGCATTATTTAAATGTAGGCGATTGTATTCTGCCTATTCCAATTTCCCCTGCAGCATTTCTCTGCCTCCCCCCTTCATGCACCCTGGCTTCCCACCACCAGAGACTAAGGCTGTGCTCAGACCACAGATGGGGAGCAATGGTGCCTGCAGATGGGGACTGGGAGGGGGGACTGTGGGGTGGGATTTAGCCCTGGTGCTGCCAGGGAACCTGCCCCTGAGCCCAGCCATCCCAGTGCTCTGAGTCCAGTGCCTTTCGAGCGGCTCTGAATTTGCCTTCTCTCAGGATGGTGGGTGGTTTCATTGCGATTAAGCCCTGGGCTAGACTCAAGGATATTTAATTCAATGAATGGATGAGACCTTTCAAGATCCTCCCACCTCTGCTGCATTTCATGAAATCTGAAGTATCTAGTGTTTTTTAAGGGGGCTGATTCATTAACAAAATCCTGCTTGCCAGCGCAATTAGCTGTGCTGCTGCCTTCACCTCTCCTTCTCCCTTGGGGGTGGCCCTGCTTAGGGAGGCGAACCCCAGCAGCTCCCAGGGCTTGGGGTTGTCACAGCAAAGTCACTTGACTGGCTTGGATGAGGCCTCATGAGGGATGAGGGGCAGCCTGTCAGGGCACAGCATGGGGCTGGGGGTCTCAGGCAGGAGAGGATTCATTACTCTACTCTCCATGAGGCAGAGGATGCTCCTACTCCAGCCCCTGTGACCAGGCAAATGCTGCTCATCTGCCCAGGAGGGCTGCAGGCACTGGCAGAGTGTCCCGTGCCAACATCGACCCACCAACCCAAACTGGACACATCCCACCAAGAGCCCAGGTGGGCAGGGAAGATTTCTGGGTGCTTTTCCAGATTTTCTGCTGCATCACATGCTCTCCAGGCAGCAGGGAGGCGAAGGCTGGTGGCAGCTTTGATCTTCACCATTATTTTTACATTAAAGAGACTCTGCGATTGCATTCCCTGCCCCTCCACAAATCTCAGCACCAGGGAGGCGCCCGGGGAATGATCACCTCCCAGACTGAGGGGAGCATCACTCATGCTCTTTCAACTACCAAGAGCTGCTTTGCAGGAGCCTTGCTTGATTAGCATAAGGAAAGCCAGCATCCCTGCAGCTTTGAAGTCATCTCTTCCTGGTGGAGAAGGAGGTATTTTGCTAAGATGACGGGTAGGTGAAGCGAAGCACCGAAGGCAAGACAATACACGGCACTGGGAGGGTGAAGGGCCATTGCCACTAGTGTTATGGAGAGGCTCACAGAAGAGAAACAGCTCAACCCACACCAAAATAAAAAGTCCTCAGCAAGCCCCAGCAACCAAGGACCCCAGCCCATCCATCCCTCCTCAGGTAAACAAAAGATCCCGCCCCCCAGCCAGGCAGCGAGGACACAATTCAGCAGGTATCTAAATGAGGAGCAGCATTTCCCAGCCTTGCATCCTTCTACTTGATTAAATATCCACTGTGTGAAAAGAAGAAAATCCAAGCAAGGAATTAAAATAAAAGATTTTTCTATCTTATGGCTGGTTTGCAAGAAGTCTCACATCATCTAAACCTGCCCCAGGATAAACAAAATCTCCTTTGGCAATATCTTCATCTGTGAAGATGGAGAAAAGAGGGCTGGGGAATTGCTCTTAAGGAAAATTAAGAGCATTCGAATTTTAGGCTCTGGCTTTC
Organism: Falco naumanni; assembly: GCF_017639655.2. NCBI lineage: Eukaryota > Metazoa > Chordata > Aves > Falconiformes > Falconidae > Falco > Falco naumanni. The sequence continues at coordinate 109,153,699 of NC_054054.1, read as the reverse complement.
CCATGCAAGATAAGAAATGGAGCCACAGTACTCGGCAGCTTTGTTTTGGCAGAGGATTTCCCTGGGCCACAGGCAAGAGTTTGACTTCCCAGATGAAATTCTGCCATACCCATTAAGCAGAGCAGCTGAGCGTGTGCCCAGCGCCCAAGGGCCCTGCCACTGTGACAGCCATTTGTGCTGGCAGCCAAAGCTCAGCACAGGAAGAAGCACCAAGTGCAGGGAAGGACATGGGGCCACCAAGGGTGTTCCAGCACCCACCCTGTAGTACGTTGGTTTCAGAGACAGGACTGAGAAATGTTACTGTGTTTGAACCCCACACACCCATCTACATGTGGAACATTTTTTAAAGGCATCGGAGTCCTAACTAGAAAATTTTGGGGATCCACATAAGAGGCTGAACCCTGCCCCGGGAAGACTCAGCACAGCCAGGGGAGGAGATGGCCCACACGACAGGTGACAGCCCTGCGGCAGAGATACCAGCTGGGAAACCCTCTGCATTCAAAAGTTTGTTTCTTTAATTCTCCAGAGTAATTTCCAGGCAAAACCACAGCCACAAGCCCCAGTGCTACAGCAAGCTCCGCTTCACAAACCTCTCCACGCTTCTGCTCATACAACCTCCCCAGGGAGATGCTGGAGCCACCTGAGCCCCTCTAAAAACCCAGAACATCCAGCCCAGAGTTCATCAGCTTTCATGTCATCCTTGGCACACCAACTGCCATGGTAACACCGAGGATGCAATCCCCCTTTCTGCCCCGTGCAGGAAAAGGCTGGTCCTGCCTGCTGGCATGCAGAGACGGGTGCTGCTGAGGTGCCCAAACCTTGAGCCTCAGTAGTCCCAGGGCAGCGGGGCTAGGGGGTCCCCAACTGCTGGCAGCGACTGGACTGTGCTAAATCCCGCAGGACTGAGCCCACTCCAACTGGAGGCAGTGCCAGACCTAGCACTGCGCTCGGAGGTGAGGTGGGGATTTGTGTGGCCCTCACAGCACTCCCAGCCACCAGCCGCCCTTGTGGCAATGTCATTGTGGAGCTCACCCCCTCCACGGGACAGGCTCCAGCAAACCCCACTGGCTAGCTGCAAATGTCAATGAGTCAGAGTTGCATGTGAATGTTCCTCTCCATGTGGAGAGAATTTTGATCCTTAATTATCACTTAATTCACCGGGGTTGGCTATCAGCAAGGAAACCTCAGTTGCATAGTGCAGAAGAGCCTGGGAACCTCCTTGCAAAGAGGCAGCTCCGATGGGCACGAAGGCACGAACAAGATGGATGGCTCTGATGGCATGAGATGGATGGCTCTGATGGCACAAGGAGACACCAAACCCCAGGGAGGCTGTCCCTGCATGAGCAGGTGAGGCTCCACAGGGAGTTTCGTCCCTGCAGAGCACCCAGCTGGGAACCCGCATAGGGCAACTGCGCGGCGGCCAGGCCCGAGGCTTCCCTCACCTCCCTGGGAAGGTGCCCTGTGAAGCCACTGTGGGCAACTGGCCATTAACCAACCTTGCCAGCCATCTCCTGAGCTCCCTGTGGAGCTCCCAATGCAGAAATGCTGTCTCTATTCAGCCACACACACCCCAAGAGCGAGGGCTCCCTGTGCATCACCCTGGGGTCCTGCAAGCAGGGTACGGGGGTCCATGCAAGGCATTCAGCTTTGGAGGGGGCACAAGGAGCCCCATGTGCTGAGCCCTGCGGGAGCCCATGGCCACGCTGGCTTCCCCACGAAGTGCTAATGAGAGGTTTCTGTGGGGAGAAGGGCAAATCCAGCCCAGCCCATGCACACCTTTCTGCATGTCCCTGTGCCACTGAGCATCCTGCATCTCCCTGCTGCCTCCTGGGAGCAGGCAAGCACAGACCTTCCCCAGGAAGAAGCAGCTAACAGGGCCTCGAAAAGGTGGGGGGGCAAGCCCTTCTGCTGCCTGGTGCCTTTCAGCAAACAACTCAGCCGAACACCTCTCTACAAACTGATTTCCACGCTTAAAGAGGCTGAAAACTTCAAAGCTTGGAGTGAAAAAAATTTTAAAAAAGAATATTATTATTAACAATAATAATAATAATAATAATAAACCAGAGACGTTCCAGTCCAACAAGCCTGCAACACTTCCAGCATGACTAATATTTTCCATGTGAGATAATAATCCACGGTGCTAAATTTCTCATCTCTATGCACATTGCAGACAACAGGTAGTCTCTGCCCAAATCCACCTCTGAGCAGGACCTTTTATAAGGCAGCTTTGCACTCTCATTACGGGGAAAATAGTAAATTCCCAGGGTACCTGCAAATAAAGAGGGTCATATTCCAGCCATGGAGCTGACAAAGCCCTCAGAGCAGGATGCAAAATCCTCCTTTGTTTGACAGCAGATCTTACAGCAAATCCTCCTGCGTAGCAGTCCCAGATCACAGCACTGATGGAACAGCAGCACCATCCCTGGGCAGAATCCATCTGCAGGCTCTGGGTCACTCCCTGCCCTCACCCAGGTGGGACAGTGGCCAAGACACAAAAACCTTTGCATTTGAAGGGGTCTGTGCCCCGCAAAGCCACACTTCCAAGCCTGCAAGGCCTCACCGTGCTGCCCTTGCCGACCTCCAGCCCCACGCAACATCTCCCAGCCCCTGGGAGATGCTGCCAGGAGATTCTGAATGTGCAGAGACTGAACCAAACCGAGAGAATAGAATAAATACATACAAATGCCCTTCAATTAGTTTGACAATAACTCACAGATGCCTCCAGCTTTCTTCCAAAAAGCTCAGCCTTGAAAGGGCCCAGAACTCCCCTGGGGAGATTTTCTCAGCCAGGTGGGCCTGCTAAGCCTTAACATGTGCCTGCGAGAGCTGGGCATGAAGAGGTTAAAACCAAATAACATCACCTCTGCAGGCAGGAGCCAAGTGAATGAGTTATGAAGTTGATGACAAAGCAGGACCATGCTCCTCACCAGCTATTCCAGCCCAGGCTCCCCGTAAATCAAGCATCGGTCACCACAGTGGTGATGGATGCGTGCAGGGCACGCACACAAGCTATACGCTTTGGTGGGTAATAACTCTGCCCTGCTCTGCTGTGAGCAGTGCTAGGACTGGATGTGGGACTGGGGTGTGGGGGTCCCCATGAGCTCCCCTGGGAAATCCTCACTGGGATGGGGAGGGATGCCTGGGGTGGCCCTGGGGGAAGGGGAAGGCGCAGATGTTACCCCCACCACCAGGTTTAGCACCCCACTCAACCCCTCGCACCCTACCGCAGGGTCTTGCGGATCATGTCCTCATCGGTGATGCCATAGTAGGTGAGTGTCTCATTCCAGGTGGGGTTCAGCGTGTTGCGCAGTGTTTTGGTTCTCAGCTTATTTGCCTGGAAAAGCAAAGGAGACAGCAGTCAGCAAGGTCTGGCCCCAAGCAGTTGTCTGAACACTGATGGGCAGGGAGGGGAGAAAAAAGGAAACACAGTTTAGAGATGAAGGGACAATTGGTGCTGCCACCTTTCTACCCCAGCTCTGTAACGTGGCCAGTCCTCAATGAAATGACTCAAATCCACCCCAATCACAGCAATAACCAGAGGGGCAGAGATACAGCAACTCGCTTATTTGCAAAGCAATCCAACCCCACATCCTGCATCCTGGCGACAGCTAGCAAAATGGGAACCTTGGCAAAGCGCAGAGAGAGGATGGGGATTTCATTTATGCAGCAGGAGAGAGCGAGAGAGGGAAAAAGCGTCTTTTCAGGTTCATTAAAAAATACCAATTTGCTGTTCTGGCTGTTTATTTGCATTCCTGCTCCCAGCACAGCTCCCATTCCTGCTCGACTCAAAATAACTTCCTTGACATGCATTTTGTTAGCATTGGCAACTCCTTCCAGCACCGTAGCTCTGCAGAGCGGGAGGCTGCGGACAGCGGGGCTGTCGTAGCTGCTTGTGTCCCCAGCATGGATGGGGCACCCTGGCACACACCCACACCATCCAGGTCAGGGGACTTTAATCTTCTTACATTCTGAGCCACCCGCTTCTGTCGGGGACAGAGGGAGGGCAGAAGCAAAGGGCTACAAGTTTCAGATGGGGCTTCTACATCAACCCCCCAGCCTGGGACAGCCTGAAAGAGCAGTGTTTTCACTCTAATTAGATGTAAACTCAGAAAGTTCAGTGCCTGCCTCTGATACTGCTGGGCGTAAGGAGCTCTCAGGAAATCAATACCTCAAAGTTGACTCATGCCTCTTTACGGGAAGCTGCTACATTCCCCATCTTTGGTTCATCACCCCTGAGCTAAACGCAAGCAGGATGCAAAGCACAGGGTGAAGAAAAGAGCTTGTGCTTGCAGCTAAAAGCAGGGGGGGTCACCTTGTTGTCATGCCCTCTCCCCACCAGAAGCGCCCCAGACACACAACCTCTTCCCGACTGACTAGACACGGCCACCGGCCAGAGGAGCTGCCAGTGCAATGGAGCCACTGAGGGACCTCGGCACAGCATCTCACTCCCAAACGCTTTGTGCAACCAGCTGCTTGCTCTGGGTTTGACCTCTAGGAGACACAGAAAGCCTGTGTATTTTGTGCTGTGCTTTCATTTAGGTTCCCAAAGCCTGCCTCTGAAAGAAACCCAGGCCCTGTGCAGTGCCGCAGAGGCTGCGTGAGAAGCTGTGAAACACTGAGCGCCAGGTTAGGAGAGGGATACCCCCGGAGCAAGGTGCGATGCTCCAGGAGCCGACCGCGACGCAGGGGCAGGGACTCAATTAGCAGCAGCATCTAAAGCCCTGCAACAGCAATCACCTTTCATGTCACTCAGGCAGGAGATTGTTTGCAGCGCAGGAGGAGAAGCCACTGGCTGGGCTGCGCACAGGCAGCCAGCACTGCTGCTCCTGGGCACCAGCCTTGCTGAGTCGATCCCCACGTACCCACAGGCACGGCCAGGGGCGACAGCAGAGTGATTCAAACCGAAGGAGACCACAGACAGGTGCTCCCATCTATGGCCTCCAGTCGCCGTTGATTTAATACCTCATTTGCCTTAAATCTTTGTGAAGCTGCTTCAAACAAGGCACCCTGTCATACCAGGTTTCATCCTACACCTATTTTATCTCCTTCCTTGGTGACATTGTGGTCACTACGCCAGGCTCCAGTCCACATAACAAAATACATATCAGAGAGGGAGCACAAAGCCTGCTGAGGGTGACAAGGACAGGACAGAAAGCACCCCGATGGCACCCACTGCTTGCTCAGACCTACTGGGGCCTGATCGTGGGAACAGGAAGGATTTAGCCAAGGGGGTAACACGAAGGGCGTCACCCAGCAGCTAATGCTGCCCTACGCAAGGGACATTAATTACATCAGAGGAATCAGGTTCTGGGAGCACTTTTTTCTCCCATCTGGAGTGACTTCGTAGTCAGTAACCAGCTCACATGGAGACCTCTGGGAAAGGTGAATGAATCCAACCCTGCTTCCCACATCTCTGGCCTGGTCTCTGCTGCATGTGCCTGAGAGCCCAAGACTGGGGCAGAAACACTCAAGGGACTTGGGGACCATTCTGCTGCTAGAAAGACTGCACAGAAACATCCAGGCCAGGACACATCCACAAACCCTCCCCCCCCCAGATCTGCTCGCCTCTCCCAGAGCAGATTTGGGCAGTGCTGTTTGGAAACAAGGCACAGAGACAGAGCAACCACAGAGGCAGAGGAATGTGGGGACAAGGAGGGTCCCCCAATGGCTGCTCTGGGCTTGTAGAGTTTGCAGCTCCTGCGCTCTGCTGAGAGCTTCCCTCCTGCCTCTCTGGTCTCTATCACCTCCAGCAGAAATGCTAATCAATGCATTTTCAAAACATGGAAATGACAGATAATATCACTGATGAAAGCGTTCCTGGCTTTCCCATTACCAGCGGAACTTGAAATGTGGTTAAAAACTCCCTCTACCGCCCTGAACATTATGAATTAATTCAACTGAACCATAACAAGTAAATATACCTCCCCCAAAAAGGTCTTTCCTTCAGTGTAAAATAAGAGTGCAATTAATATTCATAACACATACATTTAACATTTAAATTCAGCATCCCCATCAGTTACACCAAGCTCTCACTACACATCAATATCTTTAATTACTCTTCTCTCCAGCAAGCGCTGAACCTAAGTAGATGGAAATATTTCCCTTATGATTTACACTCTGTTTTATTATGATCTGAGGGGTTTTTTTAAATGCAGAAGAAAAACGGGGAAAAAAGGAGTTGGTTTGTTTATAGCTCGAGATTGTTTCACTCGGTGCTTCCCGAGGGCTTCTGGAGCGCAGCACTCACACCCCCTGCTCCCATGAGTGAGGAGCCAGGCTGGCAGCGGCTCCCAGGCAGTAGTTTACCAGAGGCACTTGCCATCCCTTCAAGGGTGGATTTAGCCCCAGTTCTTAATCCTCCAACCGAGCTCTCCTGAGTGAGAGCAGGGCAGGAGACTCAAGGTCTGGCTGCAGCAACCAGCAGCCCTCTGGGAAAAGAGCTTCTCCCTGGGGAACCTCCCGGGTCCCATTTCAAAACGAAAGGCAAAGCCCCAGGAAGAGAAGGAGAAGCGAAAAGGCTCTCACCTTACTGGCTCCAGGAAGCAAGTGCAATTTGACGTATGGATCAGCCAAACCATTATGGTCCATTGGCTTCAGGCCCTGGAGAGGAAATGACAAAAAGCAGGAGTCAGGACAACAGCGAGAGGCTGGGCAGGCAGGGTGGCTTCACTGAGCCCATCTACAGATGCCTGTTTCACCAGGATGTCACCGGTAATCGCACAGTTTCCCTGGGACTGGGGAAGGAGGAGAGTATGGTTGGTGCAGGATCCAGGCTACACAGCAAAAGCTGAGCACACTCAGTGTTCAAACATCGTTTGTGCTGAGGAGGGGCTAGAGGAAGGCTTCTCACCTGCACTTGGCATCAGCTGCAAAGCACCTCTTCTCTCTTCCAGCAGTTCTGACACCCTGATCACAATTAATTTGGGGGTTAAGTAAATCAGTGCAGTGATTTTCAAGGTTTAAAATTACAGGGTTTTGTCATTTAATAATTGCTTATGAGCAAACATACACCTCTGCTGTTGTGGTGTTACTTTTAAGCACTCCCAGAGGGTGTGATAGCACCTACCTACTCTTTGTTATTAAGGCACAGCTGAAGGAAGAACAGCTTTCAGGCCAGTGGGAGGATGTCGCCAGCCAACTGCCATGGTATTTGAAGGAAATCTGGGGGTACTGGAGCACAAATGCAAATAAACATTTGCCACAGCCATTCCTGATGGCTTTTCTATGAGACCCTCACAGCTCATAAAGGATGATGTAGATCATGTTCACTACAGTGATGCTCTGGAGTTGATCCTGCTTCAGGCAGGGGGAGGAGACAATCTCCTCTTCTAAACAACTAGCAGGCTGAAAATTATCCAAGGGTGATGCACAAACCCAGCCCAAAGCCATAAATGCACAGACCACACAGGAACAAACTCCACAGGGTAGGGAAGTAACACAGGAGCACGAAAAATGGGAGCCTAATTTTTACCAGTCCTAAGTGGAAATAATAATGCCTACATCATGTAAATCCTTGGATTATTTCCAGTCTGGCTGCAGGATCCCTGCAGGAGTTGTTTCTAGACTGTCTGAAGGCAACCCTCTGCCCGGATCAGAGGAGGGTTTCTCTCCCATCCAACCCCAGCTCCAACCCAGGCATGGAAACCAGGCTGGGTGATGCTAAAGACTTGTCACACCCTTTGTGTGATGAGCAGAGTATTTGGTGCCTGGGATTAACGAGTGTGTGCAGCTGCCAGAGATCCACCTGGCAGGAAAGCATTTGTATGGGCTGCTGGTGGAAAGGCTGCGTGCAAAGAAAATGTAATCATCAAGGCCTGGGTTTGGGCAAATCAAAGATGGAAACGCTGAGGAAATTGCTTTCATACATTATACGTATGAAATAATGCATCCAGCTTAACCCACAGCACTAAGGACACCCCTGTTCCACCCCTCCCTGATCTGCACAACTCAGTCAAGGGCCTGAGCTGCTCCTGACCTTGGTGAGGGCTCTGCTTTGGAGACAAGCATGCTGCCCTGGGCAAGGAGGGCTCTGCTTTGGAGACAAGCATGCTGCCCTGGGCAAGGGAGACCAAATGGTGCCCAGCAACGAGGATTTTGCTTCTAAGGCAGAGCCAAAAGGATAAAAATATCAGCAAATAGAGGCTAAACGGCTCTGCTTTAACTGCAGTGCCTCTCGGGTGATGTCCCTGGCCCAGCAGAAGAGGAAGGCAGCAGATACGGAGGCCAGGAGGAAGATGGTGGTCTGGGCTGTGGCTCCACAGGCAGACACAGCAGCAAGGGGCTGGGCTGGTCCCCAGGAGCCGGCCAGGTGCACTAACTGCTCACAGCTGAGCAAAGCAAAGGCCTTCCCCAGCCTCCTGCAGCAGAGGTGCCCCACTGGCCCAATGCTGCGCGAGAGAAGCAAGCAAGCAAATTCCCATGAAAATGGATGGATAAAGACAGGCAGCTCTGTAATTTACCCATCAATTCAGTTCAATTAAATTACCTTCCGAGAAGGCTATTAAAGGCTTTTTTAATAGATGTGCTATGGAAGACGGAGTGACAGGAGCCTGGAAAATGGCTCCTAATGTCACATCTACCTCCCTCCCATGTCACTAGGCATGAGTTTGGCACAATGAGAGCAGCTCTGACTGCTCTGCCCTACAAAGCTGCTCCTGTGGAAGCTCACCCCTGCCAGGGACCCTCAGGGTGACCAGCACCATTGCTTCCCCTGCACAGAGGGACCTTCAGCCTAAAGCTTCTCCAAGAAAGCCAAGAGGCAGAGGAGGGCACAGGGCTCATACACGGGGGCAGAGTCATGGGGTTGCAGTCCTGGCTCCAACCAGTCCTTCTACCAGGACCAATTTACGGTGCTGTGCATTGTGGCATGGGCGATAGAGCCAAGACCAAGTTTCATCTTTTCCCTTCCTCTACCCAAGCTCAAAATCCCTGCTGTAATCCTATGGAGACTGACAGCCCCGCTGGATCCCAGCTGCTGCCAGCTGCTCTCCGTGCCAGTGACATTTAGCTAATCAATAGGATTTAATTACAAGTTGGGCTAATCGGGCTGCCAATTAACACCATGCTAGAGGCATACAGAAATCACAGGAGACAGATTGGTTCCATTATTTGCCCCATGATGAGCTTCCTGCCTGGTGAGCAGGCTCCCCGCTGCCCCAAAACCTGCCTGGATATCTTTTCCTGGGCCAAGGTATCCTGTTCCAAAATGGGGCAAACTCCACGCTTCCACCCTGACAGCCCAGAGGAGACAGACACACAGCTTTGAGATGGGAATTTCTCTGCAGTGATAAATATTTATGAGTAAATCCCTAAGAAATGCTCAGTGCAGACCTCCAGCACTTGGCTTCGGTTAGAAGTGGGGAGCATCCAAATGCTCAGCAGAGTGGAAACTCCAAAGTGTTTTCTAGCTGTGGCTGCAGCCAGTGGTGCAGGGAGAGCAGCCCAGGTATGCTCACATGAGCAGCATCTGCCCCGCGTGGCCTCTCTGTGGCCAGGGAGCTGCCTGCACAGCCACCTGAGGCTTGCCCAGGGCATCTTTCTCCTGAAAGCAGGAGACCAACAGTGCTACAGGACAGCACAGCCCCACAGCATCCGCACTGCCTCACACCCCTGTAGATTCCCCTATAGCAGGTTATTACCTCACTCCAGGCAGCAGGTTGGGCTTTGCAGGACTGAGCAGAAAATGAGACCCTCAACCAAGCCATGGCACGGCACGCCAGGGCGCAGACCCTGGTGCCTGCATGTTAATCATATCACTTTCTATCACATTTTGTAGGAGAGGGTGATGCCCGGCACAGCCCGGGGCAGCCCGGCTGTTTCCCACATGACAGCACAGATCAACATAACCCCAGGAGAGCGTGCGGCACTCATGCATGGCAGCAGGCAGCAAGGGGAGAGCCCTCCTGCCAGCCCGCCACACGGCTGCTCCCGCAGTCCAGAAACGGGCTCCCACACCACCTTGATTTATTCTCCCATCTATCTGAGCTGAGCCGCAACGTGCCTGAATTCAGCCGTGTCTGAAGCGTGAAAGGCAGGGTATGGGCAGGGCTGCTGCCAAGACCGAAAGCCATTAGCGTGAGGTGGCTGCTGGCAGCCTGCCTGCTCCTGCCTGCACAGGGTCCTGAGCTTTCTGCCGACCAGGGAGAGGCAGCAGGAACGCTGTGCATGCCCTGACAGCCGTGCTCCAGCTGGGGAGAGATGGGGTTTCTTGGTCCTTACCTCCCCCCAGTGCCATGATACCCCAGGACAGCACCTGCTTCAGCCCCACAGTGCAGCACCAGCAAGCCCCGATGCTGCTGCAGTTGCCTGGGGCTCATGCCAGCGTGGCAGGGGTGACAACCTGGTGCCAGCTCAGGCAGTGTGGACAGAGGCACAGCAGCTGCCCCACCTGCTGAGACCACACCCCAACAGCACCCACTGAAGGCAACACCAAAGCAGAGAACGGTCCTACCAGGTTAAGAGTGGAGGCAGATGGTCCCTGAGCATGCCATGGTCTTCCCTTGCCCTGCAGAGACAGGACCTGCCTTGCAAACCCCATGTGGACTAACAGCAGCCCTGCACTTCAGCCGTTCATCTCCAGGAGGAACCAGGACCCTCATCTCCCTGGCTAGCACCTGCAGAGCTGCCTTTCAAAATCAACTTCCAGCTACCCACTTGTTGGCACAAAGTGCCTGATAGCAGGTCACTTCTATAAGTTATGACAAAAACTGAAGCACCAAACACCTCACTCCTGGTGTAACCACACAGCCTGGGGACAGCCCCATGGCTACCAGCTTCCACACCCATACTTCGAGCAGTAAAGCAAGCCTCCCTATTCCAGCTCCACCCAAACTTGGAATACAGGCTGACCTGAGGTTCTGGAAACACCCAGCATTTTGCAGATCCCGCTGTGAACATACACCAAGAAATACCTCAGATGTCCCCAGGCACCAGGGCAAGCCCCTGGCATGGAGTGGCTACCCAACCTCCTGCACAATACCACAGCTGATGGCTGCACAGCAGAAAATTGGTGGTAGAGCACAACAGGTTAAATCCCACCACCGGTGTCTCCAGGGGCCTGCGAATCCCCTTCCCGCTCCCCAGGAGCAAATAACAGGACTTAGGAGGGACACTGGCAGATACAAAAGTGCTGCAGTTTAAAATAAAGAGAGAAGCAAAAAGATCTAAAGGGAAAGAGTTATTTGGGGGAGTTATCGAAGAGAGAAAGAAAACCACTGCTCACATGGCTGAAATAGTCCAGGTTTTAACAGCTGCTGGCAGCAGCTGAGGCTCCAGGAGATGCTGGAGTCAGGACACACGTCCTAAGAGCACTTTCCTTGGGGGCCTGCGACATCACACCTAAGACACTGGCCAGGCTGGCCCCAGCCCAGGTCCAACAGCAATACACGTCCCGGCACTGGGCTGTGGCTCATGTACATGGCCCTGGTGCTCCCTGGCCACCACATCCCCTCCTCTACAGCACTACTTCTAACGTCTACGCAGCCAGCGCCGGCTCCCACTGATGGCAGCCAGAGGCCCTGGCCCTTACCTTTTTGTAGTCAAGTTTTGGCAGCTTTCCCCAGGCGAGAGATGAAATGAGAGCGAGCAGATGGCAATGTAAATAAAAGAGAAAAACGGGAGAATGAGAGCAGAATGGAAATGAACAGGACTCAAATGCTTGAATATCAGAGCGGTGAGGGGGGGTCTGCCCACCCCTCAAGCAGGAGCGATGTTGGTGCTGCGTGATGCCCCCAGCCCTGTGGGTCGGGGTCAGCAACTGCTATTCCCGTACAGCTGGGTGGGTACAGCAGGGACTAGAGCTCTCCTTCATCAGCCCTGCCTTTGCTCTCGCTAATGTTAGATCTATCACTTGCCGCTTGCAGGTCTCCTTCCTCCCTGACTTCCACCCACTGCAAACCCAATTAGAAATCTCCTCCTTGGCTCTGCTCCCGAGTACACCAAGGGAAGCCTGACCCAGAGGCTGCTGGCAAATTCACAGGCAACAGGCAGGGGAGTGGCACGGAGGGAAGCAAAACCTGCTGGCTGCCACATCCCTGCCCCAGCAGCCCTGCCCAGGGAGCTGTGGGTGCTGTGCTCACCCCCAAAGCCAGGCTTTCATGCTTGAGGTCTTATTCCAGCTCGGGAGAACCCTGGGGCAGGCATGTGCATTCTCAGCACCCAGCACAGCAGGCTTTGGGGTGGGGGCTGAAAATAAGCCAGTTGCAGCTGGAGGGGAGAGGAGCATCCTATGAAGGCAAATATCATGGGCTGATCCTCCGGGAGTTCAGCTCACAGCCTGTTTTCCTGCAGTTTCTCCTGTCTTCTGTAAAAACCCTCCACCCCTTTCCAAGATCAACAGGGACTTAGGTCTTCTTCCACCAACCCACCTCTGTTGGGGCCCAGCTGTGCTGACCTGGAGCCCTCGTGCCACGTAAAGCAGAGGAACCAAGAAGTGCCCAAAAGCACCTTCCACAGGCCTAGAGGCAGAATCAGGATCTCAGCTATATTTCTGCTCCAAAATGTGCAAAAAACCCCTAATTGCATCAATCATGCAGACGGCAAAGGCGCTGAGGCAGAGCACTTTGTGGCAATGATTAGCAGCATTTAAAAGAGCCATTTATAAACTGACAGCCGGTCACAGCATCAAGTAAATAACAACATAGGGTTGGATGCTTCTCTAAAAAGCATCAGTAGCTGCAACCATCTCACCACAGGGATGAGCCATCTCTGTCCCACTGGAAACACCCTGAAAGGCAGCGATGGAGGGGAAGGAGAGGGCAGAAGCACTGGGTGTCAGGATGGAAGTGACATTGGTAAAGGGATGGCTGCAGCTGGGGACACTAGAGACCCCAGTGCAACCCAGGGACAGGGGGACACTCACATGTCCCCATTCACTCCCCTCATTGCTGCCCATTTGTTTGGCACAGCCATGGCACCCAGGTGGCCTTGTAGTTTTGTCAGGGCTCTGGTGGCCCCATAATGCAGGACAAAGGTGGCCATCTCCAGGCATGTTTGGTCTTTGCTGCTCACACACCCAGCACAGAGACATACCTTGGCTTTATTGATCGTGCAGTGGAGAGCGTTGTTTTCTTGATCATACAGCAAGCTGAAATCCAGTGTCCCCAGCGTGGCTGTAAAGGAGAAAAGATGTTATTAACCTGCAGGGCCCAACAAACACTGGCTCTTCTCCCTCTAAGCACAAAAGCAGTGGATGAAGATGCTAGAGAAACGACTGCAGACATTATAACACATAAATACCATCCTGTGAGCCCTGTCATGAAACATGGCTTTGCGCTGGGAGGCTGGTGGCCATCCCCACATTTGGCCGGTGGGGCTGGTACAGCTGTGGGAGAGGAGCAAGAGGCATGAACGTTGTGACTCACCCAGGCACTGCAGCCAGCACAGAGGCTATGCCTCTGCAGGCTTTCACATGGCCGCCCCCATTTATCAGCAGCCCCACTGCAGCCAGCAGCTTCCCGGCCCCCAGGAGTTGAAGGCTCTTCTCCAGGAAGATCAGGGCACAGCTGGGACACAGCCAAGGCCCAGTCAGCACATCTTCCCCCTCCGGCACCACTTGCATTCCCAGAATGCGTATTTGTATACTGACACCTTCAAACAAATGAGCCACCAATGGGATCCCTTCCCAGCTCCAATTTGGCTGCAAACTGTAAATTAAACCCAGTGAGAATGGAAATACTTTTATGGTTAAAATGAAAAACACCAACAGCTTTTAATCAGAGCAGCATTCCCTTACGGCATCTGCAACCCAGGAATGGCAGCAACGGGACATCTCCTGGGATTGGACCACAGGGAAGTGGCAAGAGACCAGAACAAAGCAAAAGAGTCTCAGCACCAAAAGAACATTTGATTTGAGAAATTCTTTCCCTTTGGATGATCTGAGCAAGTCACGCTAATCCAAAACAGAGGAAAAGCCTTAAAAAGACATTCTTTCCAGAAACATGGTTTAACCTTCTTCAAGGCTCCTGGAGCCAATTTGCACACCAAAGCCTGGATGCAGAGCAGCATCTCCCCTGGTACAGCTTTGCTGGCCACCAGCCTTGCACTTCCAGGGCAGCTCTGGACCTGGCAACCCACACCTTTCCATGCCCACCTTCCCAAAAGGGAAGCACTGCCCTGCCACCATGCAGCATCCCACCACTGTTTCCAAGGTAACTGCACCTTCCTGCCATGCATGCAGGTTCAGAGCAGGGGAAAAAATTCCAAAGTAAAAACCAGAAGGATTTTGCTTAGTATCAAAGCAGCGTTTGTTGCCTGCGAGGTAAGTTAGACAAACTTTCTAGCAGGAAAGAAGGTGCTTTTTTTTCCAGTGTCAATAGCCTCTGCAGCAAGGCACCCTGGGAGGCGGCAGATAGTCAGGGAACTGAAATCTTCCTGCTGCAATTTCACAGCGATCTCCCAGCCCAAACACAAGTGAACTACAGGTATGCTTACTAGCAAGTAAAAAACATTGCTCCAGAGCAAGTATCTTGCCTTCAAAGTACAGCAAATATTCAGAGAGATTTCTGCCAGAATAATGTATCCCTCCTTGTTCTGGAGTAATTTCATGGCGCATTACCTATCAGTTTAGGTAAGTCATAAACCAGTGGGGTTTACCTGCCAGAGCTCAGGGAAGATGGAAGTGATACAGGGTGAGACCAAACCCACAACACCTTGTGCATCATCTCTGGGTTTGGCCCAAACAGGCATTTCCAGAGCAACTACCAGCCAGGCTCACAGTACATCACACAAGGGGGAGGAAAGCACAGTGTGCTGGTGGCTGCCTGCCCCCTGCCTGCGCTCATCAGTGGGGAGCTCATGGCCGGGGTGCATGTAGCAGGAGGCTCCACAGCACGTGGGCAAAAGCCAAGTCAGCAAAACTCGACAAATCTGCATTTTCACTTGAGAGCGGAAGATGAAGCCTCCGGTTTCAGAGCCTCATCATTTCCACCTGCCCTTTAATCAACCGCTTCCTGCCAGCCCCACCGCTCGGCCCTCCCAAGTTCAAGCTGTTATTTTATTTTTATCACAGAAGGGGGCCCGCGGCTTAGCTCACTGGATTTGGCAATTTATGAAACAAATTAAAAGCCTGGCGTGAAAACAGACTTCAGCCAGGAAATACTGACAAAGCCTCCTGTCCTCTCAGCACTGCAACCTGCCCCAGGGGTGAGGGCAGCAGGGAGTCCCGCTCCAGCAAGATGGGCAAAAACTAAGAACACTGTAACTCAGCAGCAGATGCTTGTTTTGCAGATGGGGACTGAAGTCCCACTCCCCAGCGCTGGTGGTCCATGAGCAAACCTTGAGCAGTTCATCTCAGAGCTGCCAGCAGATGGGAGGGCATGAATGGGGGTACACGGCTTCCCCCAGCCATGTGGGCCTCCATCTCCAGCTCTCCTCCAGCCCTGGAGGGGTTTTCCTTTATACAGGGATATTGTTCATTGATGGTGAGCCTTGTTTCTCAAGGAAGGGTCAGCCTTCGGCAGAGGAATGTAGAAACATCAGCAGAACATGTTATGCTAATTGCTTAAAAATGCAGCCGTATGGAGATGACAAAAAGGATCAGGCTAACTTGGGCTTTGGCAGCTAAGGTGCTGTTACAGAGCCTAGGGCGAGCACTGCTGCCAGAGCCAGGACCCAGCAGGGCGGTGGATGCTGAGGACCTATCTCCCACAGGAGCAGAGCGCCTGCGATGCATTGGCAGCCCCACAGTCTCTGTTACCTCCTGGGGATGTGCTGCTGGGCGCCAGATCCAGCACAGCAGTGAGGACAGAGACAAGGCTGGTGCCCAAGCTGCCTGCATCCCCAGCCAGCCGCTCCCAGAGATGGCAGCAGGAGACCTCCAGCTGAACCCAGGGGTGGGAGCCACCCCTGCAGCTCACACCAGCTCCGTGCAAACCCCCACAGGACTGCAGCCCAGCTGGAGAGCCGGCCCTGTGCTCCCAGAGCAGGGAGCACACTGAGCAAGCAGCCAGGCAAGCCAACACCGAAACACCAGCATGGGTCTCACCATTCTCACCAATCCTGCAAACCACTGGCAGCATATCTAGCCTTGGCTGTGGGAGACCTGCCGTCTCCAGCTGGCAGGATTGGGCCCAAAGCCTCCAGGCTGCAGCAGTCAGCTCCAAACAGAGCCCTCTGCAAAGCAGCCGAATCGCCGCCCTTTGATTGCTTTCCCCGCTCCCACCCATCCTCACAGCTGAGATGCAACTCGATTGTGCTCTTAATTAGGGGAGCAAGTGCCTAAAAAAGAAAAGGGCAGCAATTAGACTCGAAGCGCTGTTACTAGATGTATTTAACTCGACTGGGCTATTCTGAACACTGCCCTCTAATCACACAGGCTGCAAATAAAAAAATATAAATAAATGTCTTTGTCAGGCATTACAAAGGCAGCTTTGCGCTCCTCAGACAGCAGGCAGGATGTATCATTATTATTACAATTATTCTGCTCCAATGATAAAATAACCATTAGGAGAGCTGAACTCATTAGCAGGTTCTGACCCTCTTTCCCCTCCGTGAATTGGGAGAGATTAATGGGAAGGTGCCAGCCAGGTCTGGCATTTAACACTGGCTGTAAAAAGGAAATACATCTGACTTGCACAGGAATGTGGCTTTTCTCCCACTGACCTTTGAGCATCCTGATTAATTCAGTGGGCCACAAAGTTATTAGAGGCCAGCGTAACTGGCAGATGTACCTCCAGGCTTAGCCACGGGACATGGAGAGTGTGCCTGGAGCCTGCAGGCAGCGCGGCATCCTGGCACAGCGCCGCTACCGCCCTTCTTGGTGGAGTCGGCAGAAATTTGTTTATTGCTGACATTTCCCATCAGCGCCCAGGGTGATGGGGAAGCTGAAGTAGCTTCTATTTATACCTGTGGGATGAAAGGCAAAACGCAGTGATAAATCTTTGCTCTGCTCCCTTGTCCAGCCCCTGCCCTTGCAGGCTACGTCCCCCATGCCTGGCCCATGCAGGTGGCAGATCCACCCCCTCGGTATCCTGGGACACCCCAAGGAGAAGAGTTTCTCAGCCCAAGAGATGTTCAAGACAAGGAAGAGGCACCAAAGCTTGCAGAACAGACGCACAAACTTCAGCAAAGCCTGCAGAGGAAGGAAGTGATGACTGAGTGGGCTCCTTAACTTCCAAAGCCAGGGAAGCTTTTGCCGTGCAACTGCTATTAGAAAGCCCAGCAAGGCTCTATGCTAGGAGAAACTGAGGTGTACACAAAAAACCCCACTACAGAACTAATTAAAAAGAAGTCCAAAAGCCTTAAGTCCCTCTGCTTATCAGCACCGCTGCTCCCAAGATAATCTGCTCATGGATTTTGTGCCAGGAGATCAGAGTAGAGCAGTAAAAAGACTGCTGGGGATTGTCTGGATTAGCTCTCCCTTACAGAAAGCACAGGTTCAGTAACCTTCAGACTGGGTATTTTTTAATGCACTATAAAAGATAGGTCCCTATTCTTCCATTGCTTTAATTTTCCTCTGCAATGGAGATAATTTTAAAGGTCCTGAAAGGCAGCAAGTAATTCTGTGCACTTACAGCCCCATGTGAAATGTTAGTAAATGACTCCTCAGGAGGCACAGAAATTGTTTCTTGCCATTTCCAAGCAGGGCTGCTGAAGATCACTTTGGTGGGAGGCTGCGTGCACCCCTGCCTCCCCGGCTGCAGCAGTACCTCATTCCAGTCCAGCAGCACACAACAGATAGGGCAGTGCTGGCAGCAAGCACTAGGGCAGTTCAAGGACTGATGCCCTGGGCACATGGGAGTGAACTCCTGAAAACTCCCAGAGTTACCCATGGAAAACAGCACTGTCAGTCCCAAGAGCTCCCACAGCCGAGGCCAAGCTCACCTAGCACCTGTAGTGCTCCCTGTCCATGCACAGACCTGCTAGAGCTGCTGCTTGCAACTCATGTGCCTCCGCAGGGAGAGGGTGTGCAGCTCATCAGGGATGAATCCCACAAGGTGCTAAGTCAAGGTGCTGCAGACCCTGGCAGCTGCAAGCCCCCAGGTCTGGTAGCAGCACTGACCTCTGGCATGAATCTACAGCTACAGGCTTTACTGTGGGTTTCAGCATCACCTGGGGAAGTGGTGAAGGCAGGTGGAAACCAGACACTTCTGAAAGTCAGCAATACTGTGAGCTACTCCATGAAAAAGTTTCCTGTGGAAGGTTCTGGGACATGTCCCAGGGGCAGTACACCATGCTGGGACACAGGTATTTCCGTCAGCACCTGGACCATGTGGTGCCAGCTGGCAGCATCGCAGGACTCTGATCTGCTGCTGCAAACAGGGTAGGATGTTCCCAGTCCTACACACAAACCCAGCAGGGACCAGATGCAGCACACAGGCAGGAGACCTTCCTTCCTTGAGAGCTCCACAGATGTGGTTGAATTCAACAAGACCAAGAGTGAGGAAGAAGCACAACTTCTCTGTCTTGTAATTGCTCACTGCCTTTTTTCCCACTTAAAATCTATGGCAATTAATATTACTTCATTTCAGAGACACAGCGCCAGCCCCTGGCAACCTCCAGAGCAGGAAGCTACTTCTTCATGAGGCTGGTTGATGGATGCTCATCAGCTCTTCTGTCTTCTTCAGGAGGAGTGTTCAGAGGAACACTTATCTGCTCAGAACAGTTCAGAGATGCAATTATGTTTTACAGCACTAAATGGTCCCTGATGTCAGCAGCAATTAGACTTTCAGCAATTTCAATTTAGAGATGGCCTTCAAATCTCTCCCTCTCTCTTCCTTTAATGAAATACAGTATTGCAATTAACAACCCCCCCAAAACTGCCTTCAGTGTTAAATACAAAGATGAAAGATCTGGGAACCCCTTGGGCTTGAGTGCATTGAAGGAAGGGGTGTCAGTGAACGGATGAGGGTGGCAGGGCCCCTGCGGGGCAGGGAGCCTCCCTCCTCCAGCTGGGCGTTGTCTCCCCTCCTGCACTCCAGGACCAGGGGAAGGTGAATAGCTGGGCAGGCTGCTGGACAGGGAGGGAGGGAGCCAGGCAGAAGGAGGGCTCCTCATTAACCAGCAGCTGCACAGCTCCTTCATTAGCAGAGATGCTGGAGGCCACAGCCCATATGTTCCTTCTATTACTGTTGGAGGAGAAATGCCTGGACAGACCCTTCTCACCCTCACGTGCGGCCTCACTGGGTGCTCTGCATTTATCTCCAGTGCTTCAGGGTGTCCCTGGCCACAGCCACCCTCGGAATGAGCATCTCCAGGGGCTAAAGGCTCCTCGGCTCCTTGGAGTACCAGGAGCCCCCGATGTACAGCCTCAACCTGGACCACTGATGGGGTTGGCCAGCAGAAAAGGGTAAGAGCTCACCACACACCAGCACCTTCCTGATACCCAAGTATCCTGTAGGAAACCAGACAGGAGCTAATCCAAAGTCACCTTGGTTTACACCTTGTGTCTCCCCTGGGAGAGCTACAAGCTCCTAAACCTCAGGTCTGACACTGGCGTATGAACCTCAGGTTGTGGTACAGTTGGCAAAATCGTGCTCCAGGCTCTGCTGTAATCAGTGGTCGTTTGTTTAGTTTCCTGAGTAAAAAAATACTTCTTTTGGCCTTATCTGGATTGAAAAGACGATTCAAAGGTTATAAATAGCAGTGGCAGCATATGCTAAGGAGCTGCATTTCAGAAGTAAATATCCTCCTCATTTCAATGCACATTTCTCTTCATCGTCTCTTCTGCCTCCTTCTGTCTGGCCAAAAGCATTGCCAGGTGACTTGCAAACCCTGCACCCCTTAAGACCTTCATTCTTCTTTATGTCTTGAAGCAGCCAGTAATTAATATCTGCATGATGGCTTTGCCTGCCTAATTAGCTTCTTTGCTCAAAATAAGAATCTTCCTAAATAACTTCTGTGGCGTTGCTTGCAGCAGGCGTCACAAGCAGCCATGCACCAGGACGGGCCTCTCAGCTGTAGTTTGGAGAATTCATTTTTAGGCTGCTGCAGCTTGGAAGCTCACAAGCCTGCTCCTCCCATGAATAAAGCTGTGCACACTATAAAATTGGCTGGGTTTTCACATACATAAACAGCCCTGGAGCACTGGCAGGAACAGTATAGGGCAGCTCTTCCAGAAATGCCAGCTCCCACTGCAACCCCCTGCTCTTGGGCTGCCTCCCCAGCCAAAAACCCAGAGCCAAACACATACAGAGGAGGGAGGAAATTCCAGCACTAGCCACAGCCTTGCTCCAAAGCCAAACAACAGCTCAGGGGAACAGAACATTTCTTCAAGGGCTAGAAACTTGCCTGCACATTACAGAAGAAGCTGTACGGCTGCTCTCTCCAGTGCTGTACCCTGTTGAGAGAAGCCACAGCAGCGCTCCCTCAGAGGGACCACGTTTCTACCTCTGTACTGCTTGTGCAGAGATTGCAGAGACCTTTAAAATTCTGTCAGGTATAAATTCACACTGGTGCTGTGGAGGGGAAAGTAAATCAAGGCAGTGATTTGCATGAAATCAGGGGAGACAGCAGGCGAGACCCAACTCTTCCCAGGTGGCACATTGCCACCTAGCTGGCATTTGCTTATTTTCCTTGAGAACCAAGCTCCCCCAGTGGTGTGTCACCTGACTGGGTGGAATGCATCCTTGGTGGCTGGGGACCCCAGGGGCCAGGGCTCTGCTCCTGTCACGGCACCAGCCAGGGGAACCAAAGATGAGGTGACAGCTGGGTGTCCCCAGGCAGTAGGAGTGAACCTCCCTGCTTCCCAGCCCCAAATCCCTCCTGATCCTCTCAGCTCACAGCAGATGCTAGTGCTGGTCCAACAGCACCAAACCACTCTTCTGCAGGGTTTGCATCAAACACACATTTCCCAGCCTCTCCTGCCTCATTCCACCTTCTCAGCAGCTCCGCTGGGGACAAACCTGCTGTGGGAAGAGTCCTGCTCTGTACAGCTTGGGCTCCAGTCCCAGAGCACCCCTGCAGATGGAGGATAGAGGAGGCATAGGGCAGTGATGACTCCCTCTCCCAAGGGTGCCAGAGGACTCATCACCATCTGGCTGGCCAGAGGGTGCCAACCACAACCGTGCAAATCCTCACAGAAGCACTGCTGGCGGGTCCTATGGGAAGGGCTGGTTCCATGAGATTCCCAGAACACCAGTCTTGACGTCTCTGCTCATTATCTGCTCTGTTAGCTCCCTGGCCCTGCCTGCTCCTGGCCTCTCACTGCATTCAACAGGCTCGTTACAGCTGCCCTGCAGGGACCACGCTTGTTTTCCTTGCTACCTTCACTGCTCCCCTGAGCACTGTGTTCCTCAGCTCTGTAGGGCTGCATTGTGGTGCCCTGATCCACTAGCCTCAGCCTCATGTGTTCCAGAGCCATCAACCTGAGCCTCTGCGTCAGCCTCCCAGTGACTGGTGTCATCTGCCTGTGGCAGCGGGTCCCCTCCTACCCTACTGCACCTTGGCTGTGTCCCTGCTCATCTCTGAAGGGATCCCACCTGCATCCTGCATCCCTGTGATTCTTGGTTTTGCAAAGGACCAAACATGCATCCACACACACACGTCCCTGGCTCCCTGTGGATGCCAAACCTCTGGGTCAGGTGACCCAACTTGGATGGGAGCAGACACTGATGCTTCTCCCAGGGCTGCTCTGCTCTGGGGCTGCCCACATCCCAGGGAGAGGCTGTCTGGAGGAGGGGAGCTCCTGCCAGCTCCTCAGGCACCTCCCAGAATTGCTGGTGGGGTCAGGAACACAACTCAGCAAAGGATTAAGAAAAGTGGTGCAGAGAGCCAGCCCAGGCGAGCTGCAGCAGGGCACAGGCAGGACCTACCCTGCACCACTCCCTGCAGCCCTACCAGGGGTGCCAGAGGTCAGGCAGCGAGGCTGGCAGCAACGGACCAGCCCGATGCCACCCTGCAGTGCTGTGGTGACTGAGCAACACGGCCCCGTCACCCATCAAGCTGGTGTTGCTGGAAACCCAGAAACACCAGGCTGGAGAAGTAAACCTGGGCAGGAACGAGAGGAGAGTCGGGGAACACCAGACAAATGCTGCATTTCTCCAGGCAGGGGCAGCTCTACCCCTCCCACCCGGTCAGCCAGCACCATTGCTTTGGTGTTGGAGGAGGGAAACTCACAAGCAGATAGGACAAATGGGAAGGAGCCATCCTCTTCTCCTCCTCCTGATGGGTCCTGCCAGGGCAAAATCACTCTCCCCACACCTCTCCAGGGCTGTGCCGGGAGCATCTCTGCAGCGCAAGGCAAGATGTGCCTCTGCCTGGCAAGACCTCATCTTGTGGGCGCTGCACCCAGGCTCCACAACCATCACCCCTGGAAACCTCTGTCAACTCCCTGAACCCGATGTGTCACCTGAGGGTACTGCCACCACCTTAACCCCAATACCCTCTTACTGCACAGGCAGAGACAGGTTCCCCAGGGGAAATATAGTGCAGGTGACTAATGCAGCAGCCCTGAATCACCCGCCAGGGAAGTGGGGGAGCTGAAAGACACTCTTCAGTGTAGCTGATGGCTCAAGTCAGGCTGCACAAATTGCCTCCCAGCTCCCTGCCTGGGAAATGGGACCATCGAGCCCTCCTCTGGCTTTGCAACTTGGCTGCTAAACATGGAGGAGCAACAGTCTCATCCTGCACATTTATGCCAGTGTCTTGAGAGCAGCTGGGGTCATCCCGTGCTGTCCCCAGAGATGTGACACTAACAGTCCCACCTCCCTGCTCTGCTCCTGGCACCACTGTGCCTTTGCCAGCTGACCCCCACACACACATACACATCTGGCAGAATAGCCTCAGCAGTTTGCCTGACACCTGTTACACTGCAAGAAACACTCTTCCTAACAACAGCCAGGGTGAGACAAACACCCGCTGGCCCCCCTGCACTGAGCCAAGCCACGCTGGGAGCCCAGCCGCTTCCAGAATCACTGGCAGGGCTGAATGCAGAATGCAGTGCCCTGGGCAATTTCCCCATGAGTCACCCGGTGAAAGCACTGCACCCCAGGGCCCCTGAGCACTTCAGCTCCCACACACACCTCTGCCCCTGAAGCCCAGTTGTTCCCGTTTCTATTGCTGGGACAAGCAAAGACAATCTAATAATTAGAGCAGCAAATAACTCAAATCCGGTTAAAGTCACTGTTAACTGCCCGTCTGGGACAAACACGGCTTAGCAGAGATATTCTCCCTGGGAGTGCAGCAGGTCTCACTGCCTCCAGCAACAGCATGACCCCAACGCCAGGATAGGGAGAAAGGGAATGTCAGTCTGGGGCTTGAACCCAGAGCCCCAGCCTCTCTCAGAGCAGTAGCTGGTGGTCAGCAGGCAAAGGGGGCACGGGGGTAGCCGTGCCGCTTTACGGCAAGCACATCGCCTTGGGGAGCTCTCCCTGGGGTCATGCTCTGGGGTCCGGCACGGAGGGCAGCAGCCCAGGCTAGCCCAGCAGCGACAAAGCAATGCCAAGGCAGGGCTGTGACATTTTGCACAGGGAAAGCCACCACCTGCCCGGCGCTGGGCCATAAACAGCTCAGCGTTGTGGGAGCTCAGCCTCCGCCTTCCCCTAAGATGAGCACGCAGCACCACTCAGCAGCACTGACTCGACTCCCTTCCTTAGCATCTCCTGGCTTCAAACTTTTTGCTCAGCCCCATGCAGGATCTGGCCCCTAAAGGCTGGGCTGAATTGAGACCTTGGATTTTAACAGATCTCAAGGAAAGCAATGTTATCTCAGCCATCGTGGCTGGCAGAGCCAGACAGCAGCTGCTTTGCAGCCTGCAAGCTCCACCGAGCTGGGTGGGAAGGACATTTTGGGTAGGGAGGGGTTAAACCTCGCTGCAAACACCTGCATTTACCAGAACCAAAGCCTTCAGTTCAAAAGCCTCCCCATGTCTCCTGCAGAGCTCTGTCTGCAGCTGGAGGGTGAGGAATGACACGCTGGAGTTTGCCGAGGGAGAGGGCAGAGATTTCCCAGGCAGATGTCATTCCGAACAAATCTCCCCTATCTGGAGCTGGGTGATGCTGGAGCGTATTGCCAGCTAATCAGCAGGGTGGCTGGAGCAGGCTGCACCACCGAGACAGATTAACCAAAGGGTCTGAGCCCAGCTGACAGCCTTCGGAAGCAAGGAGCTGAGCAGGGACGAGGCAGAGAAGCGAATCAACCACAACGGCAAAGCACAGCAACTGGTGGCTCTTGGGAGACTTCCCTAGTTTGGGCTCAGTGGCCAGCCTGGCTGCAGCAGGGACACTCCCAGGGCCTCCCTCCACCCAGGGGCAGCACCGGAGCAGTGCTGTGACAGCCTCCCTGGCTAGAGCAGAGGGCTGGTCCCTGCTGCAATGTAATCCCAGGGATGGACAGCATGGCCAGCAGCCAGGAAGGGCACACGGCTCAGTCAACAAGATGGGGGACCAGTCCTAAAACCCACCATTGCCCCCAGCACCCAACAAACTCCCGTGAAAACTTAGGAACTCACTGCAGTCGTCAGACTCGTAGCCCTCGGGGTCCACCACCTCCTCAGGTGCTTGGCACTTGGCTGGCTGCTCGGTGGGTGTCGTGCCATATGCCCCAAAAAGCTGGTCCACGTCTTCATCCTCTTCACGGGGGGCCTCAGCGGGGCTGACAGAGGACTGGCTGACAGCGGAGCGCAGGGCACTGCTGCGGCCGACGGTGGCAGGGAGCCCGCGAGGGAAGCGGGGGAAGTAGTCGGAGATCTGCTTGATGGGTTTGATGGGGCCAGGACAGACGTCAATAGCCATGTGCTCCTGGATACTTATGGTCATTTTCTCTCCTTTTCGGAGTGTCATGCATGCGGCTGTCAGTGCCAAGCCCCCCCGGAGAAGCCCGGACTGCGTGTGAGGGAGCTGTGAAGTTTCTGCCAGTGGAAGTGGAGGCAGGTGAGGGGGGAGGCTCTGGCAGGCACCTTACGTGGTTCTCGCGCCCTGTGCCTCAGATGCCGCACGCATGCTGCTGCCGCCAGCTCTGGCTCTCGCACAGCCCCTGATCCTGCCAGCGCTGCCTGTGAATAAATGAGCGAGACGGAGAGACGGATAAGAGGCAGGGGGTGGGCTCTCGGGTGATGTCACCAGCTAGCAACAAAGCGGTACCCAGCAGCGGAGGAATGAGGGCTGTGGCCAGCCCACCGCCCTGGCCACACAGCTGCCAGTGTGGGCAGGCAGCCCCCTGTCCATTTCCCAGCAAAGCCCCACCATGCCCGGGGGGAGCAAAGAAGTTGGGTTGAGGATCACCTCCCCACACCCGTTCACCCCATCTCCCTGCCAAAGCAGGGTCGGTCCCCACCAGACCTCTCTGGAGGGGGCAAGGTCACCGCACAGGGTCAGGAGCTGCTGTCCTGTTGCGCTGCACCCCAGGCGTGCTGTGGAGGGGGAAGAGGGCTGCCCCAGCCCCTGGCGACTGTGACAGCCCCCGTGCCCCCCCAGCTCACTGCGGGGCCGTGCCAGGGAGGTGCTCTGCTGCATACTGAGCAGGGACACAGGTGGCACACTGCCCATTGCCAGCTCCAGCCACAGCGCTGCTCACAGGGGTAGGGGCAGCCCAGATCTGGTGCCCTGCTGCTGTAGCAGACCCCAGCTCACAGCAACAACCCCTCCAGAGCTCAGCACCAGCCAGGTGGGCTGGGCGAGCTGCCCGCAGCTTCTGGGGCTGGGAACACACCAGGGACTGAAGTAACACATGGCACTTGCTCGCAGCACAGCCAACACAGCCTCTCCCAACCAGCTTGTGGCTGCTGGCATAGAGCAATGCAGCAGGTAAAGCATCACAGAGGAGTGAGCAATGGGCTGGGCCATGACCCACAGACAGCGTGGCCACACTCAGCACTCCTTTGGCAACCTTTCCGGGAAGGGACAGGGTCCCATAACCAGCTAGGAAGGGGACAGGCTCCCTGCAGCCTGCCACAGGCTCCCTGGAAAATGCTGAGCTGTGGTTTGCTCAGGGAGTTGGTCTCAAACCAGTGTTTTTACCTGATCTCCTCCTGTGTTCAAATCAATAAATCCGTGGTTCCACAAGCTACTGGAAGCACACTTTTGAGCAAGGAGTGTAGAAGAGAAATGCTGTGAGAACATGGTGCAAAATGCACATAAACTTACCCTGCCCAGGAAAATGTGTCTGAAATACTTTTATTTGTATGTAGGGGCAGCTCCCACAGCACAGACTTTCTGCTGGCTCAAGCGTGGTGGGTCTGGCACAAAGCTGGGACACACTGCATGCCCTGGTCACCCATCACCATGTTAAGTTGATCACAGCTGGTACCGCCAGGTAACCTGACAACACACAGATCCTGTATCAATGCACACAGAACTGCAGTCTCCTGCAGGCTGGCTTGCAGATGTCTATTAACAATAAAGCTCCATTATTTGGAGAATTTTTCCCAAAACTCAGTAAAATGACACCCAACCTTTTTATGTAATGACAAATTCGGTTTTCATTCAGATTTTGGTAAATGTTCATGAACATCCCTGACTCATAACATACTGACACTAGGCAAACTAACCTAATTTGCTTCTCTCCAGGAAGCAAACATTTCTCTCCTGAAGCATCCAAACTTGTCATCACTCTGTACCTAGACATGATGCACACGGATGCTCTAATGACCTGGGAGAACAGGAGACCGCTCAGCCGTTCCTTCCTCTCTGCCATATTTTTGCTTCAAGGCAGCTCCCACCTATTGCGTAGAGGTGATCTGTGCTGCTCTACCAGGAGACAAACGGGTCTCTTGCAGCAAGGTCCAACAGCAGATCCAGCCTGAGCCAGCTTAACCCCCTTCCCACATCCAAGGACTCCTAGTATATTAATTTAGATGGAAATGCCACCTGCTTTGCATTCATGTGGTCGAGTCTGAAAACCTCGCAGGTGGCAAGACGATGGGTGGGAATGTAATGGGAGGCACAAAGATCTGCCTCCGGGTTTAGAGCAGTCTGGATGTGCTCATCCACACAGGCTCCACCTTTGGGTGTAGTATCCGGGATGCGGTGTGGACTCAGACAGAACAAAGCAAGAATTGGGCCCGATGCCCAGAAAATAGCAGCAATTCCCTCTAAGAAAGGACAAATAAATAAATAAAAAAATAAAATTAAGTTACATATGAGAGCCTAATGTCATTATTACCGTTACAAAAGCATCATTATTTCAAATGTTTCCTCAAAGAGCACAAGACCCAAACAGACGAGGTTTTTTTTATAGGTCAGAAAATCAAGGCTCTGGAAATTAAGGCGAGCCCTCTGCAGCACCCCGAAAGCTGCCCCATACCACTGACAGCCCACAGCTGGGATCAAGGCCCAGCAGCACTGACGGGAGATGCTCAGCTCACCCAGGGATGCAGAGAGCAACCGATGACACAAAGGGCAGGGTGCACGCAGGGACCAGATTAAGGGAAAAGCAAAGACAGAGCTGAAGCAGGCAAACCTTCCTCCTGTCAGGGAAGGACTGGCCCCCAAGGGAGACCCTGTCCCCAAACCTTAAAGACTGAAACAAAAGCAAGCAAGCCTTACTGCTAATAGCCCAGATGGAATTATCTAGTCTCTGACCGATCCCAAGCCCAATGAAAGCAGCTGGAGCCTTTCCTTAGCTTTTAATGAGTCCCAAAGCAGCTTGGTTTTGATAAACTACACTTTGCCTACCTTCTCATACTGCCTGAATGTTTCTTCCTAGGCTGCACAGTCCAGTATTTAGTGAGGGCTCCTCAAACGTCGCTGGGGCTGGCTGCACAACCAGGCACCAAGCACTGGCATACACGACACACAACAACACAGAATGTAAAAGGACAAAAATAGATAGTTGGGCTGGGAGACAAAAGCAGGGCTTGGAGATACAAAGCCAGTTTCCAGGTAAAGCTTTTAATTCCCACCGTCTGTCTAATGCCCTGGAATGTGACTTGATTTGATCCCTCACTCTGCCGGGGTGATTCAGAGCTACTGCAGTGCCCACGCACACAGCCTTCATTTCCCTGAACAGGGGAACTGCCTTCCTCGCCAGCCCCACAAGAGGGAAGAGAGGTAGTTTAAATGTTACATTGCTAATTTCAACAGTGGGACCAACAGCTCTGGCTAGCAAGGAGCAGAGCCGCTCTACAGGGGATACCACCTCCCTGCATGAAGGGAGGACATCCTTTAGAGGAGGTGATGGTGGACATCAAAGCAGGAACAGGATGATGGAGAAGAGCATATTGTCCCTGTCAACAGCTGTTTCCTCCCAGAGGTGTGTGCAAGTTGCTACACGATCCTGAGCTCAGCACATACGGCACTGCACTTTAGCAGCTTGTTCTGAGGTGCAACAGAGAGGTTCAGCTGCTCACAGCAGAGGGCATGGGCTGGTGTGCCAAAAGCATCCCATAATGACAGCTGGGATATGGGATGCAGGAACCATCACCCCAACTCCAACCCAGGCTCAGAAAAGCATCCTGACCTGGGACAGCCCAGACTTCAATTCAAATGCTGTCCTGAACAGGAGCACAAGTGGAGGCTTAAGCACATCCCAAACAAAGCCTGTGCCACTAACACCCCATGCCCCGAGCAGAGCCATGCAGCAGCCCAGCTTCCTTAAGTGACATGGGCCCTGCCAGTGTTACACAAAAGGGCAAATGGAAGGAGCATTCCTACAGCAAACAGAACAGTAGCACACAAATTAAGCACACATCCAGAAATATAGGCTGTCCTCAGGACACACTTCAACCAAGTTTGTTTCAAACACTAAGCATCAAATTCTGCTGTCAGTTACTCCAGGTTTAAATCAACAAGAACAGGGGCTGATTCCAGTTTAATCAATTCCCTTCCAAATGAAAAGTACAGCAGGAGGACTGCACATCCCCATCACTTACCAGCGACTCAATAATTGACCCACCAGTTCTTTATTTAATACTTTGTCAGCTCAAATGCAAACAAATTCACAGAAACCCTCTGCTCTGCTGGTGCTGCTGGAGAAGACATGAGCCCGAAGAGTGAACAAAGAGATGATGCAAAATTAAGCCTCTGTTTGGAGGAACTACCTTTGGATCTCACTCACCCTTGAACTCAGGGGGACCAACTGCAGGCTGGGAGCGGGGAGGTTTGACAGTCACCCAGGGATGTGACACAAGGCAGCACCAATCTGCACAGCCCTAGCTTGCTTTTTGCTTTTTCCCAATCATTTTTAAACCTGGATTAAGCCACCGCAGGTACCCACAACCTTAGGCATGACAGGGCGCCAGGAGATAACACCAGCTCAATCTGACTGCCAAGGCAGGAAGAGGGGATATCAACGCTGCCAGCCCAGCTCCGCCAACGCTGCTGGAAGAGACCCCTCCATCCCTCTAGGGTGACTCAGGACCTACTTTGTCTTCAGTCCACCCTGCTGATAGGTATGAAACATATTTCTTCTTCAAATGAGCTTAGCTCCAGCATGGCTGTGTGCATGAGAAGGGGGTTAATTGAAAAGCAACATGTGCCTTGCTCCTTGGCTCACTCAAGGCACTGTCTTCTGGCTGATGCACAGCTACTGGCAGGGAGGCTACTTCCCCTGAAAGATCTCTGCCCTGGATTGCTGGGGAGGCTTGGCTGAGCCCATCGAGTGCACTGCAGACCCTACCTGGTTAAACACCCTTTGCATTTGCTAAATAAAGCAATAATAATAATGATAACTAGGAAACTTGGCTAAATAATCCTAAGAGGCTTACTCCAGGCTGTGCCGATTAAGGCTCCCCAGCAGTGCTGATATCCCAATGCACCCTAGCCCCCACTGCTCCTCTGCGCGAATAATATTTGAGGTTATCTGTGCTCAAACAGGCTCTGCTAACAACCATCATTTGACCAGATTTAACCAGCAATTACTAGCTGCGAAAAAAATCACTGTGGTAAAATACATCCTACACTCTATTACAAAGCAGACACAAACAAACCCTTTCAGAAAATCAGGCAAAGGGCAAATGCCAGCAAGAAAGAGCCCTCTCCCCTCCAAATATTGCTTAAGGTTCCCAGAGACCTTATGAAACAGCCAACTAGTGGCAGCGGTGGATGGTGCCTTCCTTGCTAGCACTTTGCTACCCGCAGACGGACCTGGAGGACAGGAGGAGGCAGGGAGGCATCTGCTCCCTGTGCATCTTCAGTGCCATTCAGGATGGGCCCAGAATAGCTAAACTTTCAGTAGGGGCTGATGTTTAATGTGTAGCATATGTTGCCATTTCGATGTGAATCCCAAAATAGTTGGTGTTTTGTTTTGTAATTTTAATGCACTGGTTTTTGGAGTCCTGTGAAATGTCTACTCTCCTGTTTGAGGAGGGAACATGCTGTGTATGTGCACCCTGACATACCATTTCCAACACACTATTCACCTGCAAATCAACCAGAGTACATAACCAGCTGCTGTAAATATTGGCTATATGGAGCACATATTAAATACACACAAACTCACTAGGGGCGGATCTGGGTGCAGTGAGAAGAGGAAGCTGCAGGAAAATCCAACTGAACAGTGCACAAGGGGAGGGAGGGCTCCCCCATAGCATTACTGCCCTGCACATGTCTCTCAACAGAGGCTGAAGCCAGTGGGGCCAGGGAGCAGCTGAGCAGCGCACAGGTAGGGCATCCTGCCAGCAAGGCACCAGGCAGCTCTGCAGCTGCACAAGCATGGCCCATGCACCCACTGCTCCCCAAAACCAGGGCAGGACAGGGGAACCCCCATGCCATGCACCCATCTAACCTGCAGAGGCAAACGTGCATTCCCATGGCTGATCTAGCTGCTTTCGGGAGTCTTCCATCGGCAGAGAGGGGAGGCACCATGAGCTGCCTGTGCTGGCAGGCAGCAGCACCCAGATCACTCTGCTGGGTTAGAAACGTGGGATGATTTCGGTTCAGCCCTTGACAGAAACGCAAGCCACATTCCTCACTCCAGTAACACCACTGCATCATGCTGTCTTGCAGCCAACACCTACCAGAGGAAACAAAACTTGCAGAAGAGAGGGACCAGGGCAGCCCAAGGCAGGACTCTAAGCCCCAGCTGCTCCAAAATGCCCTCCTGCACAACACCCCCCTAACTACCTTCATCCTGCTTCACCCTTGCTGACATCCCATCTTGGGACACAGCGCTGCCCAGGGCTCAGTCCTCAGGGATATTTTCTTAGGAATGAGCCTTTTTTGCATTTTTCCTTTTATTTCCCTCATGGTCCTTGGGTTCCCCTTAACTCCAGAGCCTTAGTAGGGGTTTGCCATTGAAAGGCCAGGCAAAGCCACGTTTTTGCATCGTGCTGGCTCTTTTTGTTATGTGCCTGTAAGCTAAACGCAGACCCAATCCCTTGCTTTCAAGGGAGGGTAGATTTCTGTGTAGCATCAACTCTTATTAGGCTAATTTTATCTGTTCTCAATGCCTTTCCAAGCTGGAGTCAATGTCCTCTGAGATTATCCAGCTGGCTTGTCTTAGTAGTTTTACCTGCTTTTACCTCTTCCCTTCCTGACTGTCTCCCAGCTGCAGGAAGATGACAACATCACTTCTCAAGACTTTCCAGGCAGCCAGCAGCGAAGCCCAGTGTTTATTCTGCAGCAGCACCTTACTGTACAGCAGCTGGGACAAGCAGCTAGTGTGGCCTGGGGAGCTGCACTCAGGCTGGGCACTGCTGCCTCCTGCACACCCAGCTCTTCAGACTCCATAGATGTCCAGAAACAGAATTAACATCAGCACTTCGGGCCCAGCCCTGTTGCCATGGAAATTGGTAGACTTTCTGCTCACAGTTTGGTGGGAGGAGGCATTTCAAGAGTCACCACTAGCTTCCAGAGTTAACGCACGCAAAGCCAAGCAAGGGCAGAAAGCAGCTGAGCTTTGCAGAGGCAAGGGGAGGACTGCTCCTGCCCCGTGACCCAAGAATTTGGAGCTGGCTGCAAGCAAAGGGAAAAGGCCACCAGTAACTGGCGGCATCAAGATGCTGCACATTGAGCTCCAGGGATTCATGAAATAACATCTTGGTTTTGCAGAATTAAAGAGCAATTTGGCTGCATTAAGAGAGCATTATAGCTGCTCGTCTCCCACATACACATCAGGCTAACGAAATCCTGTCAAAAGCAATCTAACCAAAGCCCCCGTTTTGTGCTGATACTTCGTGCAGTAAATGTACCTGTCACAGCCCTGCAGTGGCTGGCGGAGCTCTGTCCCGGCTGCTGCTCCTCCTGGCTGCTGCCTGCCTGGCTGGGAGTTGTCCTGCCCATCCCTGGATCATGAAGCTCAAATCAGACTTGGTGAGCTGCAAGAGAATCAGCTGCTGGGGCTGCTAGGGTATTTTGCTGGCCCCATCCACAAATCCCACATATCATGTCAACATTGCAAAAAGCAATGCAAACGAAAGAGCAAAATGAAAGGCCTGGAGTCATGCAAGGGTAAATCTGTATCTACTATGGGGTCAGGCTGCTGGGGGGGCAAAGAGCCCCAGCTTCCCTGAACTGGGCAGGGCTGTTCACGCTTGCACCACAGAGACAAACTCGTTCTTTTGGGACTGCAAAACCCCCCGTGGATATACTCACAGGAGGTACCTGAGGGAGCAATCCTGCTGGCTGGGGAGGCAGCAGGGTCATGTGCTGAGCCCTTCCCCGGGGCAGGCAGCTCTAAGCTTTTCATGGCTGCCAGCCGGCACAAAGCTGCAGGAGCAGCCGGCAACGAGGAAGCCCTGCAGTGCCCCGGCAAGTGGCTACACTGGCACCTGCGGGTTAGCAGCAAAGAAATTGAGGCCACAGCCGAGACAAGCAGACTCCTGCCCAGAGAGCAGCTTTACTGGCGGCACTGAGGAAGGCAATCCAGCCTGCAGGATCCCTCTCCTCAGATCTACGGGCTATTTAGCTGTTTGACCTTATGTCACCCAACTCAAGGTGACGCACAACAAATTTCCATTCTACCATGGGGAAGCCCAAGCATTTTCCAGCCCTGTAGTGAACCAGGGAAAAAAAAACACAACTGCAAAGCAAGTGATAGCCATCAGCCAAAAAGGGGGAGATGGAGGGAGAGGTGGACAGGTACAGGGGCATGGTTCAAAATACAAACATTAGGATTATATCCATCTGAGGGGGGGCTCCTCCCAGGTCATTAAGCAGCCAGACGAGTCACTAGATGGCCCTGCTAGTCCTGTTCATCTGATCACAGTGATGGATATTAAGAAATGCTAGTTTAGCTACCCTACAGGCTCTCAACTGTGAAATCTGCTCCAAGGCTCCTTCTGGGAGGAAGAGCTTCCCGAGGAGAGCATGGCAGCCAGGTGGTACCTTGGCCAAGCATGTGGAGGGGACTCCCCAGAGCATGTAGCACCTCCAGGCCTTGCCAGGCATACAAACGGTCCTTCCTGGTCTTGCCATGACCTGGGTGTCCCCTTCCCTTCCCTGAGACCAGCTTCACTTAGAGACACTGCAAGTCCCTGCCTCAGCGTAATCACGTTGACAGTGATGGGTGCAAGTGCCAGGGAACCATATTAATGAACATCGTGTTGCTAGATAATCATGACATTAGCATTATTGGATTAGAACATTTCCATAATTTGGGCACGAGCTGCTACCTGCATTGAGACATATGTTTACATGAATCTACATCCATTTGCATTGCAATGAAGCTCCTCTGACTGCATCCTCAGCAGCTTTCTAGGTGACCAGTCATGGCCATTGGCAGCTCAACCCCAGGGACCATCTCCTGCTGTCAGGCACAATCCCGGGCCACTCAGATACTAAAAACCTAGCAACATTTTTCCTCCTCAGGATCCTGCTCTCACAGGTTACACCTCAACTGGGATAGACATGCCCCTTGCAGGGGTCAAAAGCAACACAACCCCAGCATCAGCGTCACCCAGGGTAAAACTGTTACCTTCCCAGTCCCCATGGACTCTTCCTGCCTCCTGAAAGCTCAGCTTCCAGGTCCCAGGATAAGGGTAGTTAAGCCCACCCTACCCACAGCTTGAAAAGAGCACAATAAAACACTCCCAGCAGGCTGCAAAGCTTGGAATTTAAGAGGCCAATAAAGGGAACCCAAAATGAACTCTTTTCTCTGTCTTTTTTTTTTTTTAAATCACATGATCTTTGATTCAATTACTTCATTTTACAGGAAGGGGGAGAGAGATTCAATTACTTGATTCCTGATTTCTTAACATAGAAATATGGACTCTGCAACTGTGGACCACAGAAAGGCAAAAATCCCTTCAAAGCCGCACTGCAACAATTTGGTGGCAACATCAGATTTATAGGGCTGTAAGAAATAAGCAGTTTCCCCTCCTGGCCTTCTCAGCAGAACCTGCTCCAGCATTAAAGTAGTGCAGTAGTATCTGAGCACAGAGTCCTGCAGCCCACCCACAAAATTACAGGGCAAGAGGCATTCAGCGGGCAACAGAGCAGCTGCCTGAGTGTATGGCCTCAAGTGCTTTTCTAACGTAAAGCTGCACAGGGAGTTACCAAGTCCCTTCACAGGCCTGGTAATTACAAGTTGGGAGGGACCAGGAGGTGCACACTTACTCCCTGGGCATCTCTAGCCCCAGAAATTGCTGCTTCCAAACACTGACATGAGAACAGACAAAAGGAGTGGCCCACCAGTGTCCAAACCATTTCCATCAAGACTTGGAGTAACCACAAATCTCGCCACCACTGAAAGCTTTGCAAATTACAGTGACTTATCTCCAGGCGCTGGCCTGCAAGATGCAAAGAGCTAAACCCCAAAGTGCCCTTGGGATTAAACACGCCTGAACCAATCAATGGCAACAAGAGCAGCAAATCCTACAAGTAGCTCTGTGGGAAGTTTGCTGGGATGTGGTGAGCCGCAGCAGCCCTCTCTCCCCTTAGTTAGTGCAGGTAGCGATACTGCCACATAAATAAAAGCACTGTCCAGATGAGATCATCTGGTATTTTTGATGGTTGTTTACCCAAGCTAATCCACATCCGCTTGGTTTCTTTCTAATTCCTGCATTTGAAAAAACGGGAAAGTAGCAGCAT
This sequence comes from Falco naumanni, assembly GCF_017639655.2. Lineage (NCBI taxonomy): Eukaryota > Metazoa > Chordata > Aves > Falconiformes > Falconidae > Falco > Falco naumanni. The sequence goes on along the minus strand of NC_054054.1, from coordinate 109,118,858 downwards.
TGAAAAGCCGCTCACTTGGGGGAATCTGAGCGCAGAGGACCCCCACTCCCAGCCTCACTGTGCCCAAACGAGTCCTTGTCCCATCTCACAGCCAGGCTGGCCATGTGCTTGCCAGCTGGGCTGCACAGCATCTCCCCAGCAAAACACAGACCAGCCCCATCGCTGTGGCACAGAGGTAGGCAGCCTGTCCCTGCCCTGCACAGCTCCTACTCACCACCTCTGCCATACCTCTGCCACGACCTCATACAGCTTCAAAGCCTGGCATTTAGCACATCTCTGGTCTTAACCACTCAAGTTATTAAATGGGGACATTTTAACTTGTAAAAAACATACCAAGACCCTTGGCTGGAAGGCAGCTAAGAAGCTCCTGGTGGCTTGAGCGAACTTTTATCCTTTATTTTAAGTAGAGTGCATTGTATTCACTCCAAAGTGGTGCTCAGTTCCCACATATGGAATCTTTTGGATGCACAAAACGCACAAGAAAAAGAAACAAACCTGGCAGAGAGGTTAGATGGACTCCATCTCAATGGGAGGGAGAGCACCAGAAATTCTGCTGAAAAAATTCTGCTTGGAGGAAGAACACGTCTGCATATGATTGTGTCATTAGGTGCTGATGCCAATGGCTAATGCCTAATGACTCCGTGTCACAAGCAACGGAAGGTGGGAGCACAACATGATGGCAACAGGAGGAGGGAACGTTCTGGTGGGTGCATTGCTGCCAGGATATGGGCTCAGGCAGGGGCAGAGCACTTACATGATTAATGACCATGTAGATGGGACACTGAATCAAGGCTGCCTGGGTGTTTGATCAGCCCAGGGTTGTTAGCATGGCTCACAGCTGGAGACATGAGATAACAGCAGAAAATTAAACCCCTTTTTCTCCTTTCCTTACCTCTCTACCAGGCCTGTCTCAGGAAAGAGAAAGGAGGGAGGAAAGGAAGCCACATAAATTAGGTCCACTGCTCTAGCCCTTTACCTCCTCTTGCCTTCGCTGGGGATGTTGGACCTCCAGCAAAGGCTGTCAGGCAGAGCCTGGGGGATGCAGTGATACAGCCCCTGGCACAGGAAGGGAAAGAGCCCAGGGAGCAAGGCAGCTGTGACTTCCAGCTAGGAAGGAGCAAGCACAGCACAGCTCAGCTCCAACCTTTGCTCGGATATTCCCGGACAAGCCCTACACAGAGCTGAAACAAGGCAGCACCATGACAGCAAAGCCAGTGCTGGGAGCAGGCAGCTGTGCTCTCATGACTGCTGCCTGGGTGGAGGAGGAGGACCAGCCCAGTGCACAGTTCTTGCTGTCCTTGCATGGTGGTTTGCAGACCCTGACCAAGGTGGGGCTGAGCTCCTTGGAGTACCCCTGCCCTGCTGCATGTGCTTCCATGGGCTGCTCTCCTGTTGAACAAACCCCCATTCTCTGCCCTTCCCACACGCTAGTGTCTCACCCACCTCCTAAATACATCAGTGTGGGATTGAGCCCATACTGCAAGAATCTGATTCCTGCATGCTTCTCTTTCCACAGAGGCAACAAAATGGGTTGCATCTGATTTCTTCCCTTCCTTTCCAGTCCTTTCACCCTCCTTTCCCTGTCTTCGAGGAACAGATGCACCCATTCATAACCATGCAAAAGAAAGTGCATTATTTGCTTTTCCGACTGCAGTGCAGCTGGTAAAGCACAGGAGGGAAAATTATGTTTTGTATGAATACACAAATTATCTGCACTGATCTTATTACACTTGAATGGCAAACTGACAGAAAAGGAAAACATGAAAGAAAAAGGCATTGTTTGGGCTGCACCAACGTAGCATCATTATTGTTTATCCTCTCCAGCCACTCCATCATCCTAATCCCAGCGTCTCCCACAGTGACAGGTCAGTAACAGCGATCTGCTAAGTAGTATGACACAGAGGCTGCCAGCATGAATACAGGCAGGGTGCAAACCCAGCAAGGCAATGCCTGGGACACAGCAGCACCTCTGGATGTCTCACCTGCAATTCCCAGGCAGGTCCAGGCCAAGTATCCAATAACTCATAAACATTATCAGCGTTAAAAAGATCCATGTTACAGTAGTACAAATTAGCGTCAGTGCTGGAATACACAGGGGTGATACAGAAACAAAGGCTCAGTAATTTGCTAACCCAAATCCTTGCAGAGATATTCTTATTCACAACACGAATAAATCCCCAAAGTGCACAGCAGAGCTGTGCAAGAGGAGGCACACAGGGCAGAAGGCTACACTGTGCCCTAAGAATCATCCCTTACATAGGACCAACATGCATGGCTCTGTGCAGGCTCAGCACCTCACACCAACCATCCTGGCTCACCAAGGCAGCACTGGAACGTGCAGAAAAACATGAGCAGCTCATGCAACCCAGGACAGGGCAACCCTCACATTCAACCCCTTGGAGAGGGGCTGGATTTGTATCCTCACCACGTGGCCGAGCCCACTGCAGGGAGCTGAGCTTGTCCTCCCTCCCCAGCCTTTCACCAATGCAGCAGGGAGACAAACCTTTCTTCTAAGATTTCCATGCAGTGAATGACCTCTGCGCTCCAGGAGGACAGGAACCAAAAAACATGATTAAACACATTAACTCCACTACACAATACTTTGTTGAAATAGCTTTGCAATCCCTTAAAAGCATCCACAACCGAAGAGGGCTCAGACAGGACAGTGCAGGCAGCTCCTCCCCAGCGCAGGGGCATCTGATTAGCCCAGGTGACAACACCAAGTTCCTCATGGTACAGACAACACAGCAACTCCAGCAAGTACAGAAAAGCAATCACAAGGTGGAAATTCAAACAGAACACAAGTCACCTGCTATCAAAACAGGAAAAATCTGGCAAGTTTCCTACTTAGCACTTACTACATCAAGGCTGCTCAATGATGCTAATTAAAGAGGTACCTCCCAGCCATAGCCAGAAAGATTTATATCCCTAATTTGTGTTTCTCAAGTTTATTTTTCTGTCCTCCAAGGCACCACTTTAATGGCCATGGTGTGACTGCTTGGAGGAGTTTAATTTTGCATGAGTGTCATTTGAAGATGAAGGTCTGTCCCATCAGTGGTTTGATGATTGCTCACCCAGGGCCCCAATCCTGCCCCCTGCTCTCCCACAGTGGGGCTCAGCTGTTCACCGAGATTTTCTTGGTCCCTTGAGCTTGGCTTCACCAGCAGAAAAATAAATAACACTGGGCTCAGCTGCTCTCAGTGATCCAGCTGCTGTCTCCATCTAGGAGCTGGGTATGTATCAGTCTGGGGGCTCTTTTGGGGGTGAATGAGCCTCAAAAATATTCAGCGCAGCAGCAGCTAAGCTAGGGACACTGTGCAGGGTTGTTAGTAGAAAGCAGCACAGTACCGGCAAAGCAAGGACCCGTCTCAGAGATGTGATCTCTCCACTCAGCATCCCAAAAACAATCCAAGAAGGTAGCTGCTCCAGGGCAGCTCCCAAACATGAAGGCTGCTTGCTCAGGTGGGATGGGACAGGACAGCCAAAGGGGGAGGTGTAGAACTGCAAGTAATTGAAAGTAGCCGCAGTCCCGTGAAAATTACGCAGAGCTATCTCTGAAAGCAGAAGCCAGTCATGGTCAGGTGGGGGAAGGTGCCTCTGCCAGCACCCCTTGCCCAGATGGCCCTGATTAGCAGCAATTCTCCAGTCCCAGATAATAACTGCTTACGGTGATTAGGCTGGTAGGAGAGCTGATGAGAAAGGGAGGCAGTGATGCCTGTTTGCTGCATTTGGTCAACTTCAGAGTAACAGGGAAGCACCTGGGAAGGAATGCCATATAGCTGGGGGCTGAGAGAGGGCTCAGAGGATAACAGTTGCTGTTGAACTGACACAGTCTACAACAAAAATACTTTAAAATCACAATCAATCCTTCCTAGCAAAATATGAATACATCATGTAGAGCCACTCATTCCAGAGAGGAAAGATGAGCAATAATCTCTCCAAGATTTTACAGCTTCTAGTGCCAGACAGAAATCAGTGGAAGGAAAAAGAAATACAATGGATGCCTTCAAACAAACCCACAGAACCTGAGTGAAGCAGGGAGGTGAACATGTACAGTCCTCCTCCTCAAGGGGATGTGGATTCCTACCTCAAAGGTGCAACTCCTAGACCTGATCAGAGCAGCACCCTTGGGTGCTGCAAGGATGCTCCAGGGACTGCTAGCAGCAGGGCACAGGCCAGCAGCAGCACATTATACCAGCTGTGGAGCTGGGCTGGCTCCTTTCATATTTTACTATGAAGGTAACAGGAAGAAACATTTCTGCAGGGAGAGACGCGCAGGCCAGGGGTGTATGAGGATGTGTGTAGCTGCCTATGTGCTGCCACATGTCACTGGCAGGCAGCACACTCTGCATTCCTGACTGCATTCCTATGGAACTACACGGCAAGATCCTCATCTCAGGCCTCTCAAGCATGACAGGCATTTCTGGCGCTATCTGAATATACTGCTAATAAGAGGCAATGGTCAGGAGGGAATCTGAATGAGCTGCTCAAGACAAAAGTTTTCCACAAGACACTTACCCGTCACCCGTCATTTTGTACCTGCTGAAAGTCTCATTATTTGATTGCAGCTCTGGCCCTTCTAAAAAAGTTCCCTGAACTCTCCATCATGATCACATCCACCTGCAGAAATAAGGAATTACGATTGAAAAGCAGTCTCCACCATGGAGATAAACAAAACTCACAAGTGGTAAAAGGAAGAAATGGGAGAGGTAGGCTGGTGAGACATTGCTGCCACCAACCCTCTCTCCTGCAAGGAAACATCTTCTGGGAGGGGTAGGAAGGAGAGAAGAGCAACTGTTGCTAAGTTTTATTTTACACATGAACTTCAACCATCCACAGAGGTTATGTGCCATTTAGTGTCACTGTCCAAGTACTCCAGCTGACAGTCCAGGGCCTTTGCTGTCCCAACTCAGTAATGGCCAGAAACACACTGTCTAAACACCAGCTGGTAGCCCATTTGCTTCAGCTACATCTAACTACTACACATGGATCCCACAGAGAAAACATACCCTTTCCCCTCAAACTACAGCTGTAAAAAGCAAACACGGAAACTTGGCAATTCATGGCCAGTGCTGTTGACTCAGAGATCACGCAGTTGACTTTCCCAATATGCTGGTTGTTGTCATGGCATGCAGAACAGGGAAGGAACAATGTAAGAGGTGGTTAGTCCTTGACATGCTCCATCCTTGGACTAATGGCAGCTCCCCAGCAAAACAATCCCAACAGTAATTACCAAGGTGCTTTTAAATGGGAAAAGGAAAAACAGATTTAAAAGCCATTTTAAACCTTGAAGCTGAATGCCGAGTGGAAGAGAACACAGAGCAGCCAGGGCTGCACATGCTTAGCAACAATGTGGAGATGCTTCTCCGCAGGCAAAGCTAAATGGAACCTGACTGTCACACCAGAGGGAGTGATGAGCCCTGGGAGGCTGTGGGGACAGCACTTGACAGAATGACAACCTGTGCTGCTTTACACTTAGTGGTTACAACATGGAAAACCTTCCACGGTGGGACTAAGGAGCAGACCTGTGCCCCCTGCCACTGCCAGCACAAAGAGGGGCAAGACAAAAGATGACTTTCAAGCGCAGAATTCAATTACGCTCCAGCTGTGTGAATCACCATTCCGCTGGCTGGATTATTTTCCTTCCTTGCTGGAGCCAGCCCAAGGACTTGGAGAGTATCTGCAACCTGGGAATGGAAAAGAACTTTTTACTGTTTCAAGAAAGGCAAGCAGTTGTTACTGAGCCAAAGCTTTATTGTTACCAGTAGTAAAACACTACATAAAAGTGTAAGGGAAGGAGACAAAACCAACAAAACAATAAAGGAAACACAAATGACCAGTGCAGACTGAGCACTATTTACAGAGCTATTCTTGCCAACCTTGGGCCAACTCAAAAGGCAGTCAACTGGTACAGGTTTAGGGTAATATTCCAATGAAAGCTACAAAACACAACCAAGAGAGATGCAACAAAGCCAAAAGTGTCTTTAGTAGAAAATACATGCACAGAGCTGTTCCTTTATCACATTCAAACGTGGCTAGATCCCATTCTTCTGGGCTAGATCCTTCCCTCAACCCAAGAGGAGTCTTTCATAGATGACTGAACAGTTCTGGTTTGAACTCAGGTGGAATTACTTCATGGAGGTAAAATATAGAGGTAAGAAAGAAAGGTTTCCAGTCTCATTGGTACAAGACCAGTCCCAAATATATGTCTAAGGGTGTTTTATAAAACCTAGTCTCAGTTAAAAATCAAACTCATGCCTCAAATAGCACAGTAAGCCAGCAAGGATTACCAGGTTCCTGTGCAGAGCTGGCAACCCACAGTGTGGTAAACAGCTGCAAGAACCAAGAGTGGGAGTGAAAACATGACTGACCTGCCTGCACTGCCCAGGAACAAAGCACAAGAAACACAAGAAGAGTTGGAAGTGACATGCTCAATTTTAAAAACCCTTTCCAACTCAGTGTAAAGTTTTTTTATGAGAAAGTAACAGGTTTAAAGTAAATGGAGTCAATTTTTAAGTGTCTTTTTCCTTCTTCTATAGAATTAACTTAGGCTGGCAGGCCAGGCTGGCAGAGGCACTGCAGTAATGAGAGTGCAAGCAAGACAGTCTCAGTAAGATTGTCAAATGCTCCAAGGCAAGACAAGACTTTTTTGGTAGCAAAACACTTCTGAAATTGAAGACACTACAGCTCTCAGAAGAAACAGCATGACTTCAGCTTTGAAATTATACTGGCATTTCAGCAAAAGGTGACTGCTGGATTTACTTTTTCAGAAACGGCTAACAATACTGGCATTATGCCTTCCAGAGACGCAGCTGGCTGAGTCTCAACGGCCAGGTTTAAACCACAACATAAAGTATCCCTTGGTGGAGAACAACCTCATCCCTTGCTCTCTTCAACAGCAATGCTGCAAAGCCCACGTTCAGTGGTTTCTCTTTATGCCATCTCAAACAGCCCACATCATCCAAAGGTTTTGTTTTCATTTTTAAAAGGGCAGAAACAGATCACAGAGGAAGAGCTGGAAGGCTTTTCCCAGCAACCTGCCATAGAGCGTTAGTTGGAAAAGCAGTAAGGGAACGGCCCTCTGTTGGACCACATTCACTTAGAAAGAAAGTCAAGGATTGATTTCCAATCTCCTGTTACAGTGTTCCAGCACCCAATCTCATTTATCTTCATACTGCAGCCATTTGTAAGAGCATATACTACATGAGCACAAAGCGCTCAGCAGCAAAGGAGAATAGAACAAACGAGTAATAACCAAGGGAAAAGGCTGACATTAACTGACACAAATTGCCTTTAAATCCATGATTTCAGAGGGAACTTTGGGGAATCCTTCATTTCTTCAGAAAAAGACAGATCAGATTCAAAGCATTTAATAAAATCCACAGACTCCTACTTGCTTAGTGTTGGTTTTTTTCAGGTCTTCAAAGATCTAATTGTTCTAAAGATGTCAGGTAATTTGATTTTTCTCATCTGTGAGGCCTTGGAGGGAAATTGTCCATCCTGGAGAATAAGCAGGACTGGGGCACACAGACTTTCTACAGACTGACTCAGGATGATACCATCACAGTCTGCCAGATGCTCAAGACCTGCAGGAAAAAGGTAAAACAAAGGCCCCTGCTCATGCAAGAGATGACAAGGTGTGCATGTGGGAGGAGAATCTGCAGAGCTTTACAAGATAAAGTACTTTTAAAGCTTTTATCCAATTTGGGTATACAACCACAGCCAGCTGGGCGGTGGGGTGGTAGGAGTTCTCCCACCAGGAGCTGCAGCACACACGCTGCCCATGATCCCACCGCCAAAGCATCACTCTCGCCACAGGACACACAAGCCAGTGCACAGCCAGGAGGACCAAAAAAATTCACAGCGAACTTCTTTTGAGTGTTTCTTTACTAACTGAAGTGTCTCCCTGAGCAGACAGCCCTATCACAGAGAGACACCTCAGTGGAAGAGGAGCACAACATCAGCTGATTCACAATGCCCCCACCAAACCAATACCAATTCAAACCAGAACAATGATGACAAGAAACCCAAGGGGTGACACCTGGGCCTACAGGAGTCAAGTGCAAACCGGACCCCCAGTCTCACTCTTGGGATTCACAGAGGGAAATTCACCCCTGGGCTGAGAAGCAGTAGAAAGGCTGCTGTATCTTCACAACCCGTTTCAGGGACACAGGGGTGAATTTCCCTTTCTCCTGAAGGCTGCAAAGCCAGGACTGCAAGGCCAGGAGCTGAACCCAGGGCTGGGCTTGGCAAACCAAGAACAGCAGATGTGGCACACATTTCTTCAGCTCCAGTGAGCACCTCATGTGCTCCTTCGAACAAACACAGGTCTGGACCCCATGGCAGCACTGCACAACATGGCACCCCTCTCTGAGCAGCACCCCAAAGTGTGTGTCAGTCAGCAGAAAGGGAAAGCAGACCATAACCCCGGTCAGTGAGGCAGAGAGGACAGGCAGGTACTTTCCCAGGTGCCATTGTGTTGCCAACGCCTGTGCAAGAGCCAGCATCATGAAGTCACCACTGGCAGCATCGTCTGGAGTGAGGTCTATGGGAGTGGGCAAGGGGCGAGCGTTGGATCCAGGCAAAGCAGCTCCATCTTCACCTCTGTCAACACTGTGTTCTGGTGTGGATGCGCCATTTGCCTTCAAAATACATAAAGACAAAAGTTTTGTTTGGAAAGCAGTGAAGGAAAGAGATTTGACAAAGTTATTTTACGTTGCTTTTACATGCTCAGCCCCATTTTAAGAGCTTCCTAAAAATAATAATGAAGAGAACGTCTATGCATCATTACTCCACGCTCTGTCAGCAGTCAGGGCCCATTTAACTTTACTAAAGAAAGAAAAGACAGGGGAAAGAAATGAGGGAAGAAGGAGGAAGGAGGAGTCATACTGCTAGAACTGGTTCTTTGGTTCTTCTTTCCCTCAAAGGGCCAAGTCAGACAGAAAGTCAAACCTCAGCTCTCAGGTTTCCAAACCACGCGATGGCATCCATGTACCAAAAAGCAGGTCCTCCACATGACCCTCCTGCCCTCCCTGTGCCTGGGCCATGGACAGGAGCCAAGGCAGAACGTAGTCCTTGCCCACAGCTGGGGATAGGCACAGGACAGCAATGCCCTGCTGCAGAAGGCACTCTGTCTCATGTCCACTAAGTGAGCCTGAGGGAATCACTTCAACAGCCCCTGGTGAAACTCAGGGCCTGCTGGGACACGCTGCTTCCAGTGCCCAGGGTGAAAATGAGGGGCTGGCAATGTAGAGTGCTCTCAGGCAGTGGCACGTTAGTACTAACTTCTCTCCCCCTTCCCTGAAGGGGACACAAATTACGTTGACTCCTGGATAAAGGACAAGGGATGTTTCCAGTCACTGCATTCATGTGACATGTTCAAGGCACAGGGAGTCCTGCAAATTTCTCCCACCAGTAACTGGCTGACATCCCAGCTGAAAGATAACCTCCCAAGCCATAAAACCTCTTAATGTGTTTACAAAGACTCCAAAATCCAGATTTTAACTTCCATATTACTGACTTCCCATGCTCTTTCCTTTATGATTTGTTTTGAAAGATGACATCAACTATTGCCCTCAGTGCTTTGTGCAAAATGCTGAATAGAAAACTGAAAGAGCGAGGAGTAAGTGTATTGCAAAGGGCAGAAAATAAGTCTAAGGACATGGGGGCAGGAGGACAGACAGGCTGTTTAATCAAAGACCAAAGCACAGACCTCTGCAATGTGGAAGAAGGCACAAAAATAGGATTTTCATCTTCAGCAGCAGACTTGTTTCCAGATATATCGAGTGAAAGAGGCAAGAGAATGCGTCTTTGTCATTCCTCTATTTTCAAGGGAAAAGTCTTCAATTTAAAACTCCATAAAGAATTACAGAAATAGTGAAAGTAATTTATTTTTTAGGTACTTGAGCCTTTATTCACTTAACTTGAAGGTGGACTTCAAAGGGCTGAAAATGTTTTGCTTCTACCACTTGACGATAGAAATATTTTAATTCCTTAAAACATGGAAGGGGTATACACTTCTTCTGAGGTTCATATTTACAAATACATTGTATCTAGAATGCAAACCTTGAATCATTTCCTAATGCTGTCACTACCCAAAGACGCATTTCATTTGTAAATACAGCAGGACCATTCAGTGCTCTGCAGTACCAATATGAGGAGGCAGAGACAGCTCAAAGCTTCTCAGCCATGAAGGCACAATTCAATTTTTTCACTTTGTGGAAGACAGACAACTCATCCTCCTTGGCAGCAGCAAAACTCAATCCCATGGCAGCAGCAGCAAGCTTTGAGCAAAGGGGGGCAAACAGCAGTGCCCAAAGATTGATGAAGCAGCCAGTCCAGGATGCAGAGGCTTGGAGGGGAGAGGCGAAGAGGCTGGGTAATGGGTGAGGGACTTCCCTCCACGTCAGACCCCCTCTTCCTTCCTAACCTGTGCTCCCAGCACAGGCAGAGGCTGACGGCAGAGTGAGGAAGAGCAGGGGTTGTGAACACAGCTCCCTTGCATGGTTACCCACCTATTCCACCCTGCTGATAAGCCAGCTCTGGAAGACTACACTGTTCGGCTGTAGCTCACATGGACAGAGGAGTGCGCAGTCTGAAAACATTTAAGCAACTTTCTCACCAAGTGCAGGAAAACAAAAGTCAAGTCCCCAAAGACTGCCATGAAGAAAGTAATTAAAGAAATTACTATCCCATTCAGAGCCTAATTACTGTTAGGACATTTTTTTTTCCTACACAGAATGGAGTAGTTGCCCTGCTGAAGCAAAACGTTACCTCCTCACCGTCCCTGAGATGAACAAAACAGACATCTGAGAAACAGAATGGAAGGAAAAAAAGAAACTAATGCCTTAACTTCAAAGATGCCCTGAGAATTTCCTGCCTCAAAAATAATGCAGAATGGCTCTGCCAGTCTCGTGTATTAACAGTTTGCATATTTATGAGCAAAAGTTGATGCCTAGCCCAGCTTGGGAGGCACTGAGCCACTGAGAGAGTGACACCACCTCATTTCTAAATCCAGTCAATTCCTGAAAGACAGGGCATAAATCTCCCCAAATTAAGAGAGCTGGAAGCAGCATTTCCTGCCCATCTCTCTCAGCTCCAGGCCTTTTTCTCCACTCTGCTCAGCCTCTCCCAGCATGACAGCTAGGAAGCAAGCAACCAAAGGGAGGCACCCAGAAGCTGCAGCTTTAGCATCCTAGTACAAGGGCCCAGGCTGGACGGGCTGACCTCTGGAGGTCCTTCCAGCTGGCCTCACCTGGTCATTGCAAGCCACATTTCTTATACCCCACCAGGTGCTGCCATCCTTGTCTCAGCTCCCAGACTCAGCAACACCACTGTTTAAGGTGCCTCTGTTTAACTGCCAGCTGCCGTACTGCTCTTTAAGTATTAATGATTTAGACAACACATTGGCAAACAAGCAGAGATGGGGAGACTGTGATTTGGACTCAGACGTATGCTACTTGTTCATTAGCTTATCTCGTGGCTGTTTCTCAAACCTCCTTTTTTAACCACAAATTAAAGCCTTTTCCAGCCCCAAAGCCCAAGCCAAGCTCATTCACTGCTCCCTACCAGCAAGCAGTTCAGGTGACCCACAGAACACCACAGGATTGACCCGTTCCTGAGACACTCAAAAGACACGGAAAACCCCATTAACTGGGACCCATCAAAGCAGAACTTGCTACTCATCTGAGGAGATGCCTTTTACTCTTAATTTACCCCCTGCAGCAGCCAGGCCCGTTATCTCCATTAAAAGCTCTCCATGGGCTAATAAAAACCACTGTAAGATATTGATTTCTTTGTCTAAATCTGTTTAATATTCCCTTTAATAAAAGTGTCATAATTAACAATCATGAGGATTTTGTTCTTTTTTAACAGAGGCCCCTCTTAACATACCAGATGTGCAGCCAAAACAAGGGGAGTCATCTCCCCTAGCTGGGGGCAAAGAGGAAGGGTAAAAGGGGTAAAAGTAAGGGGAAAAAGGAAGACTGTGCTTCTTTCCTGTGTGCAGATTTCATTCTCTTTAGGATAAAACATTCCTCAGGAAACCCAGTATATAACTTCCCCCTTAACAGCTATCACACTAGAGTGGGAACCTCCAGGAACTGGAGCTTGAGAAGAAGAAACACCAGACCCTCAACGCTTTTGAAAGGGTTTGAAAGCAGGTGGTAAAAAAAAATTAAAAAAAAAAAAATTGGCAGCCTCTCAACTCACCACTCTCTTCTGAAACTTTGGCTCATGGGCTAAGGTTGCCTAAATCCCAATGCAGCTCTGACAATGAGTCATTTTATGACAAACCCCAGGCTTCATTATCTGCCTCACCAAACCCCAGCCGGAGCCAGAGCAACACACTGGAAATCTACAAACTCTTCTTAATAGCTCCTTGTTTTCCCTTGGCCACAGAACCACGCTGTTGACTTCGGCCTTCAGGCTTAAAGAGCTAAGGACTATGACAGCAGCTGCATTTGCAGTACCATTCCCTAACTCCCTGTTCTGGTTGTAGCCTGGGATCTAAGGATGCTAAAGTGTTCTGCAAAGTTGCACTTGAGAGCAGAATTAGAGCAGAGGTGAGAAAAAGAAGTGGAAAGTCAGTCACCGGTAGAACAACACCTGAGGTGCTAATATGAAGCAAAAATTGCTCCCAACACAGTGTTAAAAAGTTGCAGAGCCTTTCCGAAAAACTGTAGCAAAATCTCCCTTTAATGTCCTCATCCTGCAGCTGAGGATCAGCAATTTAAATGAGAAAGGATCTTTGCCTCTTGCTCTGCTTTTGGGTCAGAGCAGAGCACAGGGACTGTCCCACAGGCAGGAAGATGCAGTGAAGAGTTTTGCTAATCTTGACATACAGCACTCATCGCTTCCACCACTCTTTAAAGAGATGATCCACAAAAGCAGCCTCTGCGTTTTGGCACAGTGGCATCCAGAGGGACCCATCATGAAAAGCCCCTCACAGACAGATGAAGCTCTGTTCTAAAGATGGGGAGAAGCACTGCCACCTGCCCTGAGGATCCCAGTAGTTGTACACCTCTGACCTCCAGCATTGTGAACCCCTCTGCAGAGCAGGACACTTCCCAAGGGACTACAGGGCTCATTTTGCTCTTCTCTATTTTCTGCTCTTGCCACGCTGCTGGCAAAGCATGGGGCATTCAGTATTGCAGCCTCCTGGATGTCTGATGTGCTCAAACCACCTGTTACAGAGCTCCACATAACATGAGGCCACAGAGTTGTATCGCTGCATAATGCCGATTACTGAATTCACACAGAATGGATCACGATTGCCAAGTTTGCTGCACAGATCACATCGTGGAAGCGTCTCTCCAGCTGGTCATGTTTAATGCTCTCAGAGTAAATGAACACTGACCATGCTTACCCCTGCTGCTCACTTGCTGCATGGAGGCAAGGCCACATCCCAAACACATCAGAAGGAAAACAAACTCACTTTCCCTCTCTCCTCCTCACCCTGAAGTGCTGACAATGACCTACACTGGGACAGAGCATACAGCCGCAGCAAACAACACAGGCACATCACATGCCTCCCACAACATACTCAGGTTCCAGCTTCACCTCCTTGCAGAGACCTTCGGCAGAGTCTCTTAACGCTGCCACACCAGCCCTCGCCCGCACCCACATTGTAGAAAGGTGTAATGCTGGCACAGGACAGGCTCTGTAGCTGTCCTGCCACCTCCTGCGGTCACAGAGCCACAGCCACAGTGCCACCTAACTCCCTGCAGGCCCGTAGCAACTCCCTGGCCCAGGAGGATACTTGGCTGGTGGCTGGTTCCCTGATGTGACATGACACAGAAAACTCTGCCCGCTGCCACCGTCCATTAGCTCCCAAGCCCACGCCTGCTGACTGCAGCCATCACCAGCTTCATTCCCTCCCCAGCACAGGCAAGCAAATACTTGCTGCTCTCTCCCTGCCTCCTTCCCCTGGCTGCGGGGCACGCAGAGCCCTCCTACAAAGGCACTTGCTGCTGCAGACACCACCTCTGAACAAAGTGCCCCTTCTATAGGAAGACTGGGAAATAAATGACCCCAGACATAATACAGATCTTTACAGATACCCTCCAGTCACCCAGCCTGGCTTAACCTTTTCCTTAGCAGGATCTCTCAGGGGCTGTTTTAACTGGGCTCATATATGTCCATGCTGCCTGTCATCTTTAGCTCTCCCCAGCCTAGCAAGAAGAGATTCCACTGCGAAGTGTTGACCCCTTGTGCCACGCTTTGCATATGAGGTTTTTAGCAGGAAAAAGGCATTTTTTGCCTCTGAGATATTGTTTGCACTGTCACGGCCAGGCAGCAGATACTTCAAAGAGCTGTCAGGAAAGCTCCAAAGTGCTAAGGGCTGTACAAACACACTGTCCAGGTGTGCATCCATCCAGCCTTCAGCACGGTCATACAGCACCAGCAGAAAGAATACCCAAGGGATCACACCTGCTATGCACCACCTGCTTCAATCCCACAGGACAACCTGCTGCTCTGCTCCAGCAAGCAGCAGAGCCAACACCCAACAGGAATCACCCATCTCTTAATGCCACAGCCAACAGGGGCTTAAAACAAACTCCCCAGTCTGGGGCAGCAGTATGAACCAGAGAGAGAATGGACAGAGCAGACGTATCACTCATCTGATTTGCTTTGTGAAAACTAACATTAAAGAAAACTGCAAGTCTCTGAAACTTGGGGAGGGAGGGAAGAGCAGAGAAACAATTTCATGCTGGCTGTTTCTAGTGGGAAGCGTGGGGAGGGGGACTGTGACTCCACGTTGCACTGAAGGATAAACCTGCTCTCTCTAATCCAATTTACGCCTCAACATGCACAGCACAGAACAGGCTCAGGAACAAAAGGAGCGGCAATTCACAGGGCAGCAGGAACACTCTGGAGGGAGCAGCGCTAAACGATAACTTAAGGGGTTATTGACTAGATTAGCAAAACTGCAGAGAGAACACATTTGCATCTCTTTCAGCTGCTCCAGATCAGATGTGATAGCAGCCTCTGCTCTCACAGTCACTTAATTGTTCCATGGTTGTTGAGGGGGAAAAACGGTCTTCTTTTTTTGCACTGCAGAGTTCTGCAAAGAGTCATGCTTGGCTTTAAGAGACACCTAACATTAGGAAAATTTTTATTCAGTCTCATAAAGCTGCTGGGCTTCTGCTTTGCTTCAGTAAAAGCTCAATCTGTTCTGCTGCTTCTGCAGGGCAGACAGGAGCTCCGGGCCTTTGCAGGGGGACAGACCCAAGCTATGGCTGCTCTTAGAGGTGGGTGTAGGCAGCTCCCACCCCAGACGATTACTCATGTTGCAGAATAGATTCTGCACTCAGGGAAGAGGGAAGGAGTGAGCTGTAATGCTGTGACAGCATCTGCCATGAGAAAAGCAGCATAGAAAAGAGATTCTGGGCCACAGCTTTGCCAGGTGTGCCTCTGAGAAAGCTGTGCTTTGAAGGAAGTCAGCCCTAAAAGCATGGATTTGCCCAGAAAGGAGCTTCAGCTTACCAGGAACTCTGCTACCAACATCACTGTCGCGCCCATCTACTGGCTGGTCGCTCTGGCAGCTCTCTGTAGCACTGAGGGCAGCGCCCTGCTCACTGCCCAAGCTGCTGCGACTCCCCGAGAGGGTAGGGGAGTGGGTGCTCCCCAGCGCTCTGCCCATGGTCTGGCTGGGTGCTGCAGGGACACAAGAGAGAGATGCTGCTGTGGGAGGGAGAAGGGGGTGCAGATGCTGGGCCAGATCCTCAGAGAGCAGCAGCCTTCCCACTCCCATCCAGGAGCAGAGTCAAAATCCAGGTCCTGTGCTCTGCTCCTAAAACAGCACCAGTGATTCCTGTGCTGTAAAGTCAGGAGTGAGGAGCTGGCTGGAAACAGGCTGACAGGTGGCCAGGAGCAGCTCCCAACTGCAAGGGCAGACACTGAATGGCTGCAGGCAATGGAGTGACCCACCACCTGTCTGACCCATTGATACTATTCCAGTGACAAAGGATCAGATCTTCACCTAGAACAGCTACAACCAGAAGGCTGCACCAGCGTAGGGCTGGCAAGAGGCTGAGCCAAAACCCGCAGTACAAAGAGCCGAACATTCAAGCACTTTACACTTCCCACCCTCCAGCCACAAGGAACAGCAAGTCCTCACCCAGTTCTGCTCCGCGCTTTCTGCCCTGTGAGGCTTTTGACCCTGCAGGTAAGGGCTTGTCATCCAGGCTGGAGGAACTGAACTCCGAGTCGCTCTCACTGTCGCTAGAAACCACTGCAGAAAAGATCGGGGGGAGGAGAGGAGACAGTCAGTTATTCACAATGTTCATAACACTTACCAAAGGGGGTGCCAGATGGATCCAAATTAAACATGAACAAATGCTGACTCGCTGAGCACATTCTCCCTCTTCAAAAGGAGCCTTACCTGCAGTTCCCCTACAGCTGTTCACTTTTCTTCTCAAACATGATGTGCTTTTACTTTTTACAGATGAATTATAACCACCACACACACTCCAGCGGTGCCAACACCTGAAGCAGATGCACACACCACCAGCGTTTCTTTCCTAAATCTGACTGGGACCATGGGGACCACACCACTCCTGTGCCACACTTTGGGCTCTGCAGCTTGGCTGGTCTGGGAGCTGGGCTCTGCTCCTGCTGACCCCTGTGCTGGCACACCAGGGAGCCTCCTCCTGCTGTTTGCTGTCTCCCACACGGGAACAACATGACAAGGGCTGGGCTGGGTACAAAGCTGGCTCCTGCCCAGCTGCCGGTAGCAGGGTCCTGGCTACACTGTAAGAGCATCCACATCTGAGTTATGCGGGGAGAGGAGCTGCCTTCCTCCAAGCTGCATTTGAAGTGCAGCAGTGCCTCTGTGGAGGCTCCAGTATCTAGGAGGAAAACACCAGATAAATACTGAGCACACCAAATAAAAAACCCTGCAGCAATTACATAAAGAACCAGTCTTACTAGCTTATCGTCCATGCAGCACTCATCCCTATCAGCACACTGCCTAGAACTATATTACTTCTATGCTCCCAAGGCTTAAAAGGCAAGGGTCACTCCTCTTCCTCAAGGAGACTGTTCCCTCATTTCAAGGCTGCTTTTTTTTTTCTTCTTTGTTCCCCACCTGAATCCTGGCCCTAATCCTGCTGTTTTCCACCCTCCATAGTTTCCACAGTGAGCTCATTTTGCCAGATAGAATCCCCCAAACTGGCAGGTTGTTTCCACTTTTCCATGCAATTATGTAAGCACCTCTCCTGCTTATACCAGTGTAAACATATCAACTGCCAGCTGCTCTGGGTAAAATGAGAAAGGTGTTTTTTCCAACTCCTGGGTTTTTGTAAAGGCCTGATCTCCAAACAGAAATTATGAGGCTGAGGAGGAAGCTAATGGGAAAACTGCTGTCTTTTGTTGAGGGATTGCACCTACAGCAGTTCTCTATCTGACCAAGGCAGATTCCAGCTCTCTCGGCAGCATAGAAGCCATTTCAAACAGTGGGTCACAATTTCTGGTAGAAAGTACAGTATTGGTTCATGTGGGATATAGAGTAGGCAACACTGGAAACTACAGCCTCTACTGTAGAAAAAGAAAGCCCCAACTATTTCTTTATATTCATCAGTATGTATTTATAAGCTCACATTCACAGAAGAAATGAGTTCCCTGTTCTGCTACTGAACAAATCTCTGTGCCCATGCTATGTTACTTGTAATGCCCAACCTCATGGCGCTGTCAGGCACAGGAGGGACGTGGGTGCACTGGTACAAGGTGATAACCATGGGGTAGCAAAGACAGCTGTCAGTTCATCTCTCTGTATAAGCCCTAAAATTTGCTACACAGTTTGCAGAGCTACAAACCCTTTAACACTGCCCAGGGCAAGAGGATGGGTATCCCTCCCCTCACACAGGCAAGCACAAGCTGTCAAACGTTTCTGTCAAGGACCTCTGCTCCTATATTCAGGCAGCAATCTGTACTATGCAAAATATTTTATTAAACCCCCCCATATATTAATACCTAAAATAGCGCTTTTCTGGAGTTAACATCTCTGAGGATATTAAAGCTGGCTGCCAGTATTATTACAAAGTGTTATTGAGGTTGCGCTGGCGGGCAGCTCCCCACGCATGCCATTCTGATGGGAACCTCTGCACAGTGGGCAGGCTGCTAGGCCCCCTCCCTGCTGCTTGCACAGCCTCCCCCCCAGCATCGGCTCCTCCTGCCTGTGCAGCATTCCCCTCCTAGCACCATCTGAAATGGGAGCTCTCACCTGCAAGAAAAGGGGCTGTGGAGCTGAGCTGGGCAGAGAGCAAAGCCCCATTACATGCAGGAGGGGTGCATTTCTGGCTAGGAGCTCTTAAAGCAAAGGTTTGGCTTTGGGTTTTGCTGTCTTAAAGGCAGCTACGCTACTTCCCCAAAGCTCCCTGGGAGAGGTGGGGGACTATATATAAATACTGTTAATAACAACCCTACGTACCAGTACTTTTTCTTTATTTTTTGCTATAAAATCCAAATTTCAACTGTGAGAATCATCCTGACCATCCCACTACCCAATTCCTCCAGAAAATGCACTCCTGTCCTACTTGACCATCATCCTTCTTTGGCCTCCTGGATTCATGAAATCCGTCACTTTAGAACCGCTCCTTCCCCCATGAATCCTTTAAAAATGCTGGAAGTCAGGATTTATTTGGAGAAGGCCTCAGTGAATCAATGGAGGTGACTTTAGTTGCCTTCCCTTCTGCCATTCAGCAGTTCAAAGAGGACCAGCACAAGAGGAGGAAAATATTAATGTGAAGGCACTTGCACCACAGGAGCAGCCCTATCTGCTCTCATTTTCTCTGCTGCCAATAAGAGTGTATTTTACCCACTGTACCAATGTTTCCCTTTAATGGTAATTTTTCTCCCAAAGCTTCCAGACCTTCCGCTGGCACTTTCCAGAGCCCAGAAGTCGTAAATCTGGTGCTCCAGCAGTTGCTGATATATCAATAAAAGTCATTGGACAGCTGTACTTTCAAAAAATGTAACAGATTTATCCCTCTCCATCTCCAGCTGACAGAAAAAAGCTCATAAAAAAATATGCTGAGATAAAACTTGCAAGAAAAGCAGTATTCCCACAGGGAATGGATCGCTCATAGAGGGCCTGAACCTGCACAGCTGCTGCAAGAGCCCGTGATTCCTCCAACATGTGGTTCAACCTCCAAGCCAGAGGTACCAGAGCCTTGTGGCACAGAGAGCCACAGGGAATGGTGGAGGGCTGCCAGGCTGCAATTAACCTGTGCAGCAGAGAACGTGGGGAGGCTGCGCTGAGGCCAAGGGGAAAGGCGCGCCTTGACTGGGGTTGAGCTCTTATGTTAAACGTGTGTTTAGCACGGGCATCCCTGTGATGGGAAGAGCCAGCCACACTCACTCCCACTGCCAAAAATACAGAAAAAGCACATGGGCATGCAGCAACAGCTCCGAACAGCTGTGCATGCCCAGTGCAGCCAAGACATGCAGGGTGAGCAGGCTGAGGATGAGCCCCTGAGCACACAGCTCCCCTGCAGCACCTGTATCATCAGCCTTGGCAAACACAGCCTCCGGGGAGGCTGATAGCTCCCGGTCACTGCGGGTGGGAGGACCGGAGATGAAGAGTTTATTACAACTCAAGTGTCTCACTGAGTGCAACTCCTATGCTAGATCATGCCCAGCACTGCCCACAGCCGCAGGGACACCTCCAAGCAGGAACAGGGGACTGGACCCAACTGCTCTTCCTTTCAGAAGGAGCACATATGCAGCTTTGGCACTGCCCAAACTTGTAGAAAAGTTGGATGACCCCCTCAGCAGCCTGCAAAGTACACTCCTCTCTGCTCCATCAGTCAGGGATTTGACCTCCAGCACACAGATGCTGGGCAAACGTGCTGCATGCCCCTACCCAGCCACTGCTCCGTCAGTCAGGGATTTGACCTCCAGCACACAGATGCTGGACAAACGTGCTGCATGCCCCTACCCAGCCACTGCTCCTGTGCCTCTGACAGTGCTGAGCCCAGCACATCGCATTGCTTGGCAACAGGACCAGAGCACACTGCAATGGGAGAAACCACCAGAGGCGAGCAGAGCAGCAGGCAGCCCTCATGCCAAACAGTGCAATAGCTTGGGCATCACATTTCTTTTTTTCATGCAGATGCACTACATTTTTTTCTGCAGAACTCAAGAGTTTAGAAGAAGGAAAGCCCTGCTGCTTATTGCTCCCCACCCCCTGATGGCCCCATCCTGCCTGACACAGTGCAGAAACCCACCCACATTCCACCGCATGGAGCAGAGCTTGTTCCCCAGCATAAGAAATATTACTGCTATTCTCCCCATGACAATACATTTGTGCCTTAACTAATAGCAGGGTTCCCATGGCAACTGCTTGTTTATTACAAAAAAACTAAAGGCAACAGCAAATCCCAGTGTCAGTGAGCACGAGAGAAATAATGGGTGTGTAAAAATAAAACTTCTTCCTGGTGGGTTTGGTTTTTCTTCCAAGAGGCACGTTCCTGCAGTCCCTCAGTCCCACTGCCTTCCCACCCTCCTGCAGCAGGAGCAGCTGGTACCCAGGGCCTGGCACTGAACACTTCCTTTTGAGGGGGAAAAAGGGACACCTGAGGTTTGTCTCATCCCTGCTGAAAGGCAGCTCCTGGCATGGTGGATGTCAAAAGGACAACCACAGCTCCTCTCTCCCAGGCTCACGGGGGCTGTGCTGGGACATGGCTGCGTCCATGCTGGTCCCACTTCACTTGAATCCCTTAATAGCTGAGACAGCTCCTTCAGCACCTGGGGAGGTGAGTGGTGGGGTTAGACATGGCTGGCCAAGATAATGGAAACCCCACCGAGAGCAGCCTGTCAGTCAGGCACGTTAAATGCCAGAGCTTGCTCCTGAGAACATCCTGCCAAACAAGCAACAAAACTTTACTCAGTGCCGAAAGGACATGTTCAGATGAGGGTGTACAAGGTGTGAGATAAAAAATGCTATCAGCCAGGCAGAGGTAAGGTAGGCTGCCTTGTCAGCCATGGCCTCAAAGCTCAGTCCAGGCCCAGGCCCAAATTCACACTGGCAGTATCACAGCTACATCATCTCCATCGGGGAAGGCAGCTGCCCTGTACCTTGCAGAGGTTTCAGATGACAAACAGCAAAAGTCCCAGCACTGGCAGGTGAAAAAGAGTTAAACAGAGGGGCAACATGTACAAGCTCA
Source organism: Falco naumanni (assembly GCF_017639655.2). Taxonomy (NCBI): domain Eukaryota; kingdom Metazoa; phylum Chordata; class Aves; order Falconiformes; family Falconidae; genus Falco; species Falco naumanni. Next base: position 109,097,691 of record NC_054054.1, on the reverse strand, counting down.
CAGCTTCAGAGATGAATTACAGCCCACGGGCTCATTCAAAGCTGTCCAGAGGACAGGCAGCCTAACAGAGAAGGGCAACAAGGAAAGAAAGCACCAGAAAATAAAACCATCAATCAATATTATCCAGCCAATAGAACAAGAGCCAGCTGAAAATCAAAGCACAGGGAGAAAGGCAGCTCACCACTCACTTCAAAGCTTACAAAAGGCCACTTTGCTGTCTTCCACCTGTTCCTTTGCTCCTCCTGCCAGTATTCAGGGGTAGGCCTTCTCCAAAATGGAGAAGGAAACTGGAGAGGAGGAGGCTCAGGGGAGATCTTATTGCTCTCTACAACTACCTGAAGGGAGGTTGTAGACAGGTGGGGGTAGGTCTCTTCTCCCTGATAACAACTGATAGGACAAGATAAAATGGCCTCAAGTTGCACCAGGAGAGGTTTAGATTGAATATTAGGAAAAATTTCTTCACTGAAAGGGTGGTCAAGCATTAGAACAGGCTGCCCAGGGAGGTGGTGGAATCACCATCCCTAGAAGAGTTTGAAAGACATGTAGATGCAGTGTTTAGTGGCATGGTTTAGTGATGGACTTGGCGGTTCTGGGTTAATGGTTGGACTTGATGATCCTAAAGGTCTTTTCCAACCTAAATGATTCTATGATTCTATGAAAACAAAACTAAAAAGCTGAACTAAAAAGCAGGCCAGTCTGGGCTCAACATCTTTAACTCATAATGCTATCTGTATCGCATGAAGAGAAAATATCTCATCATTCAAGTTCAATTGCTAAGACAACTCCTTCTAAGCATCTCCTGAAAGGAAGCACAACCATCTATTGTTGATCTAATTTGTCTTTAATTACAAAAGTTACAGTAGGGCTGAGAGTGCTTTTCTAACTGGGGCCTGAAGAGAAGATTTGTAAACCCAAGCCTCCTGAGTCCTCTTTATTAAAAGGTTATTTCCCCCTGCACTACTGGTAAGATTTATCTTGATGTGGAAGAGTGTATGCTGCCACTATGCTGAAGAGGTCTTCTCCAATTGAGGGGATCTAATAGCAAAAGACAGAAGGCGAGAGAGGCCAGACAGTCCTGCTAACCCACACCAGAAAGAAATTAAAAGAAATCAAAGCAGACTGGCAGCAGCTTTAATTCTGTACCATCCATCCGCTGCTGTGCTAATAGCCCTGTGTGCTCAGCTCCTCAGTGCCAAGCTGCCGTTTCCCCACAGCTGGTTACAGGCACAGCACCGGAGTGGGTATATGAGCAGCGACAGGGTGGGCAGATGGAAGAATCAGGGGAAAGAAGTCCTACAAGGCAGCGCTGTGAATGGGATCTGACGCAGCAGTGATCCAAGATGCCACATGTGATACAACAGTCTACTTCAATCAAGGTCTACCTCAAAGAACAGAGATGCGAGTGCCGAAGCTAATAAATCATCAGGCTTGTCAGTGCTTTGGCCCCATCCCTGCACAGAGCTAAGTTAATCAACAGCTTCTCTGGGACACGTTTGAAGACCAACTCAGCCTTGAGCTGATGCAAACATCACCCCCCTCCCCAAAGCCTGGGGAAGGAGCTTCACCCTTTTCCAGCCTGACCTGTTCAGGGGGTCAGGCACAAAAGGAAACAGCCAGCATGAGCTTGCTCCTGTCCACTGACCGTAAAAGAGTACCTCTTCCACTTGCTCCAGGCCCCAGGAAGACCCCAGGGAGATGCTGGCAGTGTAATTTCTAACCCAGCTCAAAGCAACTTGAGATATCCACCCAAAGGTGCTCTGTAGAGCATCAGAAGCAAGCAGCCCCAAGAAGGGAGGGAATGAGATGAGCCTTTTGTCAGCCTCACCAGCACAATGCTGTCCATCCGTGGCATCATCCTATGTAGTTCAGCAGGAGGAGCTCTTTGGGCTGTGACTGCAGACAGGTGTCTACTTCACGGCTCATCCCTCCCTTGGCAGTCCCAGCAAAACAGTGGGGGCTGCAAGGAATGGAGGAAAGCAAGGGTGGACTGAAGGACAGGGAGTCCAGGCAGGCTGGGGCTAGCCTGGGCCACCAATGTGCACTGAAGTAACAGTGAACCTGAAAAGCATACCACAGCATAAAAAAAACCAAACACCGCTCACATAGTAAGCAAACCACATCTTATGCACTATCCCTCACCTCTGAGAGAGCCTCTCCTATTAACTGAATCCTGCTAGCGACAGCAGAAGGCAGGTCCTTCTCTCCACCTGCTTCCCGGGCACAGAACTGACAACAAACCTTTTCCCCTGGCCCAGGTGAAGGATCGGCTGGTCCCAACGCTCTCTGCCTCTGGCACAGCTGGCTCACTTTGCCAAGGCTGCGAGTGCAGCTCACTGGATTTGCTGCTGCTCTTCAAAGGCGTGATGTACTTGGGCAGCCCTTTGTAGAACCACGCACCAGACCTCTTCCAAACCTGTTAAGAGACAGACAGCACCTTAAGCCTGGATTTTTACAGCAAGAGAGCACAGCCAGCACCAGATGAGCTCCCCATCAAGCTCAGCCCAACCACTCCCTATGACCTACACTGACCACACTCAAACACAGGGGGAGGGCAAGGCTTCCAAGCCCACAGAGCCCAATGGTTCCCTCTGCACGCTGCAACTACCAGAACATCCCAGATTCCTCCCACACCTTGTCAGCCCACCTTCACCTCAGTCCTTCTTCCACCACTACAAAAAAAATCACAAATTTGAACGAGTAGCAGGCATAGACTGAAGGAGGAGCAGAAGGTGATCATGCAAACCACAGAGCTTCTTATGCTCTCTGGGTTGTCAAGACTAGATGTTTCTCTGATGCCATGTTTGAGTCAAACACGTGTTTCCAGGCTTACTACAAGAATATCAGGATGAAGTTCCCTGGCCTGCGCTAAGCAACAGGCAGTTCAGATGCTGCATCTGTTGCTTTCCCATTGGGAATGCACAAAAAGAAAAGCTTCCTAGGGACATGTCATACATGCTCTGCTTAAACATGTCTTGCACTGGCTGGAGGGGCAGCAAGTCCTGGCAAATCTCTCCTCCTGGGCCAGGTCCCTTAGCCTAGGTTGCTTCTGAAAGAGTCAAAGACCAATAGCAGCAGGGGGATGCAAGCGGCAACACCAGGACAGCAGAAACACTGCCTTGTGCTGTACTGAATGGCACAACCTTGGCATTCATTTCAGAGTAATTCAGGCCAAGGCAGATCATTTAACAAGTGTGCTTGAAAACCCCAGAACAAGAAGAACGACACTCAAATAACCTGAACCTGCAGCGGGAAATGGACTGCGAGCACTAAACTGTAATATCTCCTTTAAGAACGCCCTCTACTCTCCAATTTAGTTTTAATGCAGTTTATGATGAAGGAGCTCTATTAAGTATATTTAATATAAAGCCTGCTGTGAGCCAGAGGAAGGGAAAAGGATGGCAATTCAGACAAGGAGAAATGGCCTCTAAAAACCTAATTCTTCTGTGCCTTCCAGCAGCCTAATAATGAGCTAATGAGACAGCCAGGGCAAAAATAAGTTAATATAGTAAAAACATGATTTTCTATTTCATGCAGAGGGGTAGAAACCTTGCACTTCTGCTCAGAGTGAAGGAGATCATCAGTGTTTCTACTCCAAGTTCCCAGAGCATTTTGCATATAGTATCACCATGATGGCAATGGGTGCAAATGCAGACACCTCAGTTACAGCAATACATTTGCAATCTGCATTTAGGGCTTAATCAAAGCAGAGGGCAGGGGCACTGGCACTCATGAGAAGTTCTTCTCATGCAGACACAAGAAGCAGGACACCACTGTCACCATCCCACTGATGGGACAAGATTGCTCAGCAGGTTGCCTGGTTCCTAGTCCAGAGCCATCAACGGAGAGCTAAAATACCTGCATTTGGAGTCTTGAAAGCCAAGTGAAGGCAATCTGAATTTAGAGGGGAACCTGGTAGTATGCTTTTTAAAAGAGCACACAGTAGAAGAAAGCACAATATTGCCGTGATCCAGCATGCACATCAATTACTGCAAGTGTGCAAGAGAGGTGCTTGCATGCACCATAGCAGGATCTAGAAACCAGGAGGTGAGAGCATCCTGCAACTACACCAACATTTCCCTGCTAAGTAACACTTTACCAGCTCCTTCAACAGCACACAAATAGCCAAAACAGCAACCCAGCCAGCCAAGGCACAAGCTGACACAGCTCCTTCTGTCCCCTCTGCTAGCATGTAGGGACTGCACAGCTCTTGGTACAGCTTGTACAACAGCACACACCCGTGCAGCACAGAGACCCTGGAGCAATGTGCTCTGCTATCCCCACAAAATCAAGAATAGGGAAATGCAATACATTTTTTAAACCTGGGACAGACGTCTCTACATGGAGCTTACCCCACTGCAACTCAACTCAACATACACCATGCAAGAACTGCAGACTGTGCAAGCCCTGGACTCCCTTGTCTCAGAAAGGCAGGAGGCCTTGGGAGCAGCTGCACGCGCAGGACAGAGGGCAGAACAAGGACTGCTGCAGCCACGGGGTTTGCACCCCTATCAGTGCCATGGCTTGAGGAAGGCAGGTTGTCCACTGCCTGCTGCACTCTGGGTAGCTGGGGCACAAGCAGCTTCGCCACACAAACTGCCAGAAGCAGCTTCTTATAGCCCTTCTCTGAACAGACCTTGCAACATCTGTAATTTAATTTGAAGCACTGAAGAGACCTATTATCTTCAGGCGAACTACAATTTAGACACACCATAAAACCAATCAGACACAGCAAGGACTGCTGTAAGAAAAGACTGGTCACCCCCAGGTTTCTCACTACGCCAAAGCAAGTCCAGTTATAGAAGGAGTTAATGATATAATACACCCAGCTCTGATGTAGTAACAGTAGTATAAAATTGATTATATGCATATATATTCACTTTCAATTGGTGCTTCTAATAAGAGTTTAGACTCATTACAGTAGTACTGAAATTGTTTTGAGATCAGCTCTAAAATAGCTGCAGCAAGATGCTCTCCCCTTTATTAATTTAGTACCTCTGCTCCCCCCAGGTTAGCAGCATGCCCCATCTGAAACAATTGCAGTTCACTTTCTGTTCTGCACATGGGCACACAGGTTAGTTTTAGCATCCATGCATCAAAACAAATCGATGCTGCTGACTGCTATTGATGGCAGTTCATTGATCGCCAAGAGTGGCCTGACAGCAGAATTCTTGCTTGATTTTAAATTAATAAATCTATAACAGTGCTTCAAGAATAAAACTCCTGTTTATCAGCAAGAACTTGCTCTTTCCAGGGAGAGAATTTTGGTCCCACCAGTCCTGTTGGCACATACGGTGAAATCTGGCCCCCACAGCAGCCCGAGTTTGGGTGAAACTGGAATAGCTTCCGCAAGAGGGACAGCCAGCCACTTCCAGTCTCACACAACAACCCAATTTTACGTAACATTGATTGTGCTTCAGTGCTTGATGCTTGACAGAGAGGACTAAAGATCTGTATCTGCATTATCTCAGATCAGGACATGGTGGCCCAGCAGGTGGCTCAGGACAGAGCAGCCACACCATCGTTCACCAGCGGCGGCTGTCCTGGCTCACTGTGCTCAAAATGGCCCAGCCAAACACAATCAAAATCCACACTAAATACTGACTGCCTTCAGGATCCTGTCCTTCTGCCTCCCCTGACACCTAAACTACCCTAAAGCTAAGGGGGCAGGACACAGGGGAGAAGAGCTACTTTAGTAACATACTCCCTTTTTTTTATTACTTCAAACCAATTTAATGTCCATGGCAAGTCCAGAGAGCTCAACACTTCTTATAACCCTGATAATATTCCTATTAAATTTGCACCAAGCCGTCATTGCAGTTACAGGATGAGCCAGTCAGAAGTAGATGCATATTTTTATCTAGCACATTCAAGTGCAGTCTGTAAATGGGACCTAATGGAGAATCACTGGGCCCTGGTGAAAAGCATGTTACTGCTTAACTTCTCTGTCCTCCTTCTCTGAACATACAAGTGCTAAAAGAAGCTCCTAAACAGAGAAAACATTAGGACTTGCTGATGAAGGGACAGGATCACAGCTGAAGGAATCATAACAAACAAACGCAGTCCTCCCCAAGTTTGCTTCACCAAACCACAAGTCCCCTAAACAGAGATGCTTAGAAAGGATCTTTGCTGCAAAACCACATTTTGCTCTACCACCTACTGCTTGCCACTCAGTAGCTGTTCTCATTCTGCAGCCCCCTTCCTTCGCAGCAGCCCAGGCTGGGCAAGAGGAAAACAGCTACCTTTAGCTTCTCATGCTGACACCAGCATTATTCACACAACTCCCCAGCAGCCCAGGGGAGCAGGTTCTTGTGGGATACGATGCTTAACAAAAGGCACCTGCAAATGCAACCACCCCAGGAGGACTTCATTGCCTTTGCCCTCACACAGCACATGCCCACACGCTCACTTTGTCCCAGCTCTCCACCATGGTTCTGGCACACTGCAAACCACTGGCAGGGAGAAAGAGCAAATGCTCTTCAGCTTTGTTATTTGCATTCATCTGCTTTTCCATAACACAGAGATTTCCAATTACATTATTTACAGCAATCTGTTGTCAACTCCCACATTCAGCACTTGAGGATGAAGAAAATTAAAAGGCAGTGAAATTGCTATTCGTAGCTTTGTTTCCGGAATAGCAAAATCTATCGCACCTCTGACCCCAACGTTTCTCTAGCTGCAATGGCTGCCAGCCTTCAATGATTTATCATTCCACTCTCAATCAGGCCTCTTTTTTTCCTTGTGGGTCTATTCTAGAGGACACTATTTTGAGTCTAACCACTTGCTACCACCCCCAAAATAATATGGCAGGCTATTGATGAGTTCTTTGAATTGCAAACAGGTGCACATCACTTCAATTCAATCCAGAGTCACCCAAAATAAACACTCCATCAGTACGGTATTTTGCCAAGAAATCATCATGCCAGGAGGAATAACCCTGGCCTATGGTGGTTTATGATGTTCAAAATGGTATGAGTGTACATCTGAAAAGGGAAGCCCTGGGGGCAAAAGGGGAGGACACAATTCCATTCCTCCAGCACAGTAATCTTCTTCCTCTGCATGGTTTATTGCGATAAACCAAGAAATGCAGCCAGCCATGAAAATGCCGTTTAGTGAAGGAGAAGAAATTAACGGTAAAGTGAAGCAGAGGGGGCAAATTAAAACTTTAACAGGTCCCTGATAGCTGACACTCTCTTTCATATTCAATGGGGTTTAAAAAAAGCTGTCTCCCCCCCACCCTACTTAAACTGTTTTCATTATCACTACAATTTTGGATGTGTCAATTCAAATGTAAATGTGCATGAATGCTTCCAAGAGGATTTTAATTACGATGATAGCATCGCTAATTACGGATTAAAAAAAAATATATAATGTGGCAGTTCAGGAAGGTGCTTTGCAGAACCTGGTGGTATCACTCAAAACAAGGCTGTGCAGAGAGTTAAACAACTGGGCAGGGATTTGACAAAACACAGCAGGTCCCATTTCCCTTTCAAGCCAGGAGGCGACAGGCAGACTTCAGCTACACTCGACTAATTCAACATGGGCATTGCTGCCCAAGCTATCAAAGCTCACGTGCTCTGCCAGAGGCCTGGCAGCAGGGAATCATTCCAGCTGTATACATGCCCACCACAGCTCCTCCCAGGCAAGTTTTGCTCCTCTGACAGCTGCTGCAATAAGCCCATTTTGCTGGAGGACTTGCTCCCTTTCTGCACTGTTATTTCTGTGGGTGCATCGGTGCATCACTGCTTCACTGCCAAGTTAGCAAACAGGCTCACTGCAAACCTGTGCCAATGTCTGCTGCAGTAGATATCAGCACCCTGATCATGACACGGGATTTCATACGCATGCAGAAATAGGACTGCCCCAAGGAGGATCAGCCCTCCACATTCACTCTCCATAAAGGCAATGCAAGACACAAAGCCAAGAAAGGCAATGCAGCACACGGAAGAGGGCAGAAGGAAGGGATATTCTTGCCCTCCAAAGTGTATGAAAGCTTGACCAAATTTGCTTCAACCCTTGCTTGCAGGAACAATAAACATGATCCACACTTGGTTTAATTCCACTGCCCTCAGAAGACACTGCAAAGAAAAACATCCACAAAATCCTTGAAGAACAGAAACGGTGTTTCAGACGCCTTGGCAAACAGCTAGGACAAGTGGTACTTCCAACAAGCCAGTTCTGGCCTGAAGCAGGTGAGGTCTATCTTATTGCAGGATGAAGAGATGCACTTATGATGTAGGGGTCCTTGGGGATGTCCTCTTTGCCAGTAGGAACATCCAGGCTCTGTCAGGTCCCAGCCGCGTTATAACACAGTACGTTCCTCCCAGCACCTCTCTGGCACCTCGGAGGCCCTCACTCTGCTTGTACACATCATGCTTGGCAGCTTGAGTGCTGCCAAACACTCTGTTTTGCTTCTGGATGACTGGGACACAAGCAGCAAGCAGAATCCATTAATCACCTCCACTCTCCAGAAATAAGACAGTGTCAGAGCAACTTGTTCCTCATTGCTATGCAGCACAGCCTTCCCAGTGGAGGTTTTCAAGGAAACAGAAAGCAGCAAAGAACATTTCTGAATAGCTGAGGCCAGGATTCCCAAAGGGGTCTATGGACACCAAGCATTCGACTCCAACTGAAAAACTGGTGTAAATGATAGCTTGTTACTTTGGTCTTCATTTTCACCCCGGCATACTGATGATTTAATTGTAACTGAAGCCAGCACAGATTCTGCCCACAGAGCAAAAGGGAGAGACAACTACATGTCACTACATTTATGCTACTTTAAATCAAGCCTATAGGGATAAATAATGACAAGGAAGATAGAGGGATGAAAGCTTTAGCATGTATGAATAAAGCTGCACACTGTAGCTGTTAGCTAGTATATAGGAATGTCCAACCACACTATCCTGGCTGGAGATCCTGGTGAGCCACAAGACTCACATGCTCACTTAGCACGTGGCAGAGGCTAAAGGGGACAATTACAGTCCTAGGCTCTTGTTCCAGCCAGATGACACTTATTAACTCTAGCCAATATCACTTAGTCCATCCAGGTTTCCAAATGACCTCCCTTTCTCCCTTCAGTGCCTGACAGTCTCTCACTAACAGAGCTGAGAGCTTCATAAATATCACGCCCAAATAGCTTGAGCGGTGGCTCAGAAAATCAGATGGCATTCAACGCACTGATGTGGAGGGAATCACCCAGCTTGGAAACACCACATATCACCACACCTGCTGGGGGGCGGCACTCTGGACCAACATCAAACAACTCACCCACTAGAGCTGGCCAAGTTTAGGGGCCCAACAACTTGGAAGGTGTTGCCAGAGCTCTGTGGCCTGGGACAAGCCTACTTTAAGCATGTGTTTCATTGGCATGGACTAAAGGAGAACCTTGCTCAGTCACACTGTACAGTGAGAAGGGAAGAGAAGGGAGATACTGACTTGTTACTGCATTGCACAACTCAAAGTGCTTCAGTGCATTCCTGAAGCTCCCTGCCTGGATCCCAGGAAATAAAAGAGGGCTGATACCTACTCACCATGCAGGGAATTCAGAGGTTAGACAGAAATGAGAATATCTGATCCCAAAGAGCAGACATCCATCTGCACTCATTGACAGCAAATATAACCTTCAGCAAGGAACATGGCCAAATGGGTTTGGTCCAGAGCAGATGGCAATACAAGACAGATCCAGATCACAGAAACAGACAGTAACAAGGAACTAGTTGTGAACACAAGCCCTTAAAAGAAACCTGGCAATTTAGTGCATGCCCTGTAATATCACGACAGCTGAACCAGCTTCAGGCACTGCACTATACCAGTCATCAGCCTGAGGCCTAAGAGTCTCATCTCTTTCTCACACACTTACGGAAGACGTGATCAAAGCCGCTTTCCAGGCATTTATTCTGATATTGCCTCAACTTCCTTGTCCTAGCTGACATACTTCAAAGCTTCTGCTAACTCTCAATGCTTCCCTGCCTTCCTCCAAAAGAGCTGAGCATGTGGGAAGACAGACTGGCTGCATGTCCACGCTATGACCCTTCCAGCCTTCTGGTCTGGGTACCAGCACCACTGCAAACAAGAAAGGACACAGGCTTGAACTGACCTTGAAGAGAATCAAAACAAAAATGAGGCTTAGGGTTGGGAGGTAACATAAGGCTATTTTTTAGTTAGTCTAAGAAGGAAAGTTCCATCCATTTTCATTAGGGAAACACTTTGGCCGTATCTCAGGTTTCACAGAGAGAAAGAACTCTGAAGGTTACCGTACCCTCATACACTGGCCACACGTAACACTTACTGGACAGGTTAATATTCTTCTCTGTCCAGTGACCACAGTTCCTCTTTATAAGAAGCAGGAAAAAAACCCTCACAATTATACAGTATGAGATGAGGGGGAAAAATACCAAAAGAAAAGAAATAAAGTAAATTTTAGTCCCACACCCATCTCCCTGCAGAACACAGAAAGTATCTTGACCTGCCTCACTCTCCATTTTGGTACCTCCATCTGGAATTCAAAACATCTGGATGATTCAGCGTATCACTTTGCTAGCAATATCCAAGGAGCTGTAATGCTCTCTTCCAGCCCTATCCACACCCACACTGCTGCTCAAATATTAAAAAACCAGCAGCATCCGTGTACACCTCATCTTACCTGAACATGAACTTTGCAAGTGCTCCCACACAAATAACCCCCTCCTATGTAAAATCTAAGCAATGCTAAGTTTCCACAACTAAAAAAAAAAATTCAGCATCTCAAAAGCCTGCACGAATGTTCTCACTACACTTCAAAAACTGATTTAGCAGAGCACCCAGGTTTCACAGTTGGTTGCAGTGGTCAGAAATAGCTGCACTGGATTGATGTTCAAGGACCACAATCAGAAGCCCAAAATAAATTGATGGGAACAAGAGAAAATCCTTCTGTAATCACAGAACAAATTCATTGACTTCACTGTGGAGCAGCGAGCCCGGATGTTGGTGGATGCTAGCTGGCAGACAAGAACTGAGGCAGGCCATCACTTTTTGCAGTGTAAAGTCAAGGATGAAGGACATAAAAATTTAGAGACCTGCATTAGAAGTCTTACACACTGGCAAGTTATAGGATTTTGCAGGCAGGGAGGAAAACAGACTTAAAAGCTGCAATCCTAGTTATTTTTAGAGGGACAAATACTGCAGCTATGCTCTAGATCCCTCCAGCTGTATTAAAGAACCAATGTTAGCCAGGTTTATTTGCCAAAGAGCTAGGAGGGAAGGAGCATAGTAGCTGAAGGTACCAGTCTCTTTATGACCATAGCTAGAGAAATGCCACAAAGCCATAGAGGTTGCAAGGGCTTTTGTGGTTTTTTTTCCCTCCGCCCCCTCATAAACCAAAGTTGCCACTGCTGTGTGTATTCACTAAGCCTGCCTGGCTTCTAGCCAAGCCTCCCAAACCTCACCCCCAGGCTCCCCTCCAAGTGCTCAGGCACAAGGAAAAGCCCACCCACACTCAGCACAGGTTTGGGGCAGGTAGATGCATGCTGCTGAGCCCCATCTCTCCATAGTTGTATTTTACCTCTCTCTGTTCACTGCAGATCTTGCACAGCCAAAGAGGACGTTTCTGGGCTCCAAAGGTTTCTATTCCACACTTGGTGCAAACTTTCTGAAACAAGGAGAGAGAAAAAAAAAGAAAAGAAAAAAATAGATGGCATTAGCAACTCCTCACAGCCATACAGCCCTTGGAAAAGAGAAGGTTGAGAAGCATCTGTCCCAACAGTTCTATTTTGCTTTCCTTAAAAACCTAAACATGGCACAATTTTCTTATTTATCCTGGAGGACCACTGATCTCAGGAAGCTGCTGCAGGCCTATACGGACATGAGACAAAGACAGATCTACAACACATCCTTGACTCCAGGGCAAGAAGACAGGGCAATCAAACCCCAAAACCAACAGGCATATTTCCAGAGCATTTTTTTTTATTCCTCTAAATCCTAAAACCCAATCACTGTGCCATGGAAAGCAGCTGTAGCCAAGTACAAAACAAGCATGAGTTTGTTCAAGACTGGAAATCCTCTCCTCCTTTCCCTCACATATATAGTCTTAAACCCCATGGCCTCCCCTCCATTTCAGCATGCACTCACAGCTATTGATTTGTGGCTGCTTAGGCAGCAGGCACAACCATGCCTACGTGCACGTTTCCGGAGCAGAATACTTGATAGCACCGCACAGCCTCTATTGCTGCACAAGGGAACTTTCATGTCTCTGCTGGCATTACAAGCCATTTACAACCTGAATCACCTAATATTATATAATGAAGCTGATGTGTATCAGGCTTGGCTTACAGCTTGAATGAGAAATTGCATGAATTCTTTGATCCTCACAGAGCAAAAGCTACTCACAAGAGGGCCCTGGAGAGCAAAACCTTGCTTAGAGAGACATGTGAATTTAATCTCCCCAGATAAGGTTTTACATATCCCCCTAACCAGGCTGCTCCTCCTCTGAGCCAGGAGGTCTGTGTCCAGGAACGAAGGTCTGTGGTTCACTTAGCCCTCAGTGCCCACGGCTGGAAGGGGAGGAGAGCAGCGAACAATGGTACCTGAGGCAATGGTTTCATTGCATGAATAAACACACCCAACTATTTTAGTTAGTGTTGTCCAGAGGCAGGTCTGTCCCTGACTCATGCTGGACAGAAAGCAGGAGGCGGCATCAGCAGCCCCAAAGAGGTTGGTACTCCTCTCCATCTATCTGTTCCTGTCCTCACCCTCATCCTCCCGGAGAAATAAGGAACAACCTATTGGGTCTGGTACATCAGTACTCAACATGGTGCTACCCAAGCGAAGGGGAACTGCAGATGCAGTCAGCAGATACCACCTGAACTACCCCAAATTCTCCCTCCCTCACCCCAAAATCTGAGGGAGCAACTCAGTCTTAAATACCCTCAAAGATCCCAGTCCCCACGCATATAGCACATTCAAACACTCCCTCTAGTGGAAGATTCCAAGTGATTTTATTCCTAGACATAAATTTTGAAAGTTTCAATAAAACTCAGGACCTTCCTCCTCCCCTTCTCTGCAGGCCAACTGGAAAACTGAGCATCACTCACAACCCCTCAAAAGATGACATAAAAATCAAGGACATTAAACTCAGCCCCATTCCTCATTAAATACAAGATAAAGCACTTTCCTACTTCTGCTTCACCTTTTATACATAATACTGATACCCTCCGCATTGTAAATACATATTATGCTCTGCCTAACTCCTGCTGTTGCTAACACATCTGGATTTGCATACATCTTTGTCTTGCCATAATGCATTTATTTCTATGCTAATAAAAATATTAAAAACATTATTTATAAAACAGAAAGTGGCACTTAAGAAAATCCATCAGGATACAAGAAATACAGAACCTCTATTCAGCAGAAAGGACTTGCTGAAGCTAAATTCTTTGCTATGTTTCAGACGCATCATTACAACTACTCCTGGTTTAATAACTTTTTTATTTTAGATATAAATATATATATAAAGTATATATAAATATATAAATAAAAAACCACTTTTAATAACTCCTGAATTAAACAGGCTGCAGTGAGATGGCTACAGAGCAATGTTAGCAAGAAAAATATGAACTTTAAAAATCCATAATTCCCTGACAAGTCATTGCTTATTGCATACAGCACTGCACAAGTGATGGATATCCCCAGATGAAAGGGAACAAGTAACGGTCCATTCTGTGTGCTCTGCCAAAAGGTTGACTGCTCCCTGAGTTCACCCCACAACATTAAAAGGCAGCAAGGGGAGAAGCCCAGGGCACCCAGTCAGCATTGTCCTAAGCCTGCACACGCTAAAAGTGCTGCAAAATGCACACTGGAAAAGCAGGGCCTCACCTTAAATCAACCTGGATATGAATGCTCCTGAACTGCCCAACAGACTCCAGACAAAAAGGGAATAAACGTTTAAAAAAATAAACAAACCAGCCCTTCTCTGGAGTTTGCTGGTCACAGCCTTCCTGGACCCTTGGGCTCATGCCACCCCACTAGCTTGGGGGTTACTACCTATAACTGCAAATGGACAGGGCAGGGAAGTGTCTGAATCAGCTTTTGCCTCCTCATTGGTGTATGGGGCTCACAGGAAGGAGGTTAAAAAGCACTGTGGCAATTTGACCTAGCTGGCTTTGGACAAGGTGAAAGCAGAATTGCCAAGGGAAAAAGGCAAGAACACAGCACATCCTGTTGTTCTGCATGCTTGAAATGCAGGAAACAGCTAGCCGTCTCCTGTCTGCCATCCAGCCCCATTATTCTCCATAGGCGCATGTGGGCAAAGCCCACACTCCTCTCCCAGAGAGCTGCCCTGTAGCTCCCATTCAAACCAGACCTTTCACTTCCCAATACCTCACCCTGCTTCCTTCCCCATTCCTTCCTAAAAAGCTACCTTCTCCCTAGCTTAGGACCCAGGGGTTCAAAGATTTGTGTTTTCTTTCCCAGTCACTGCCTTACAAGCAATCTTCTGCATAACCCCTGCTTCAGTCAAGCTACTTCTGCAAATTTGATCCAGTGGAGAAACTCACTCAACAACAAAGGCAGCACAGCTCAAAGCAGCTCCCTGCCCATTGAGCACATATAGAGGCATGCTGGGACCTCAGTTCTGACTGCAAGGGGCACACACTTTCCTTCCCTCTCTTAAACGAGCTCAAAGCTCAGCAGTGCTGTAGCCAACCGTGGACCAGTGCAGGCCCAGCCTGGTGGCCTGCATTGCATAAGAACTGCATCTCACAAACTCCAGCAATGCCAGCACAAAAGGTTCTCCATCACGGCCTGCATGGCTGCTTAACCACAGAGGTGCACCACTCCGCAGTAAAGGAACAGGTTTTACTCAGTGGGGTCCTGTAGGCTCCATGGGACATCTCCTCAGCGACAAGGTGGGTGACATCAGCAAGTGTGTCCTTGGATCTAGTACCCACCAGTGACATAGTCAGCACAAGCTGCTCCCTTCTGCTCCACCACCAGCAAGTCAGGAACACTCCTGCTCCCAGCAGGTAGCCTCACCTCTCCCCAGGCAACACACTGTGGCAGTCACTTACAGAGGTGTCTCCCCAGGGAAAGATGGTCTTCAAGTGAAGGAAAAACAGCCTCCCAGCAGAGGGAGGATAAAGCGGTTGCCTTGGAGATCATCATTTCCACAGCAATAGAGATTAACCCCTTGGCTGCAGAATCTAGACAAGAAACAATCGCCCCCCAGGGCACTGGCAGAACCAGCAGCCTCCCCGAAAACTGATGATGCCTTTCAAACAGCACCCATGCAGTCCCGCCAACACCACACACACAGGCAGTCACTGATGCACAGGCTAATTTCTGTACCAGAGTTGGAAAACTTACACTGGTTTGGAACTTGAAGACAGACTTGAGTCCTCTGAAGAGAGGTGTTACTGGAAGGTCTAAAGACAGACCTTGCAGTAAACAATAGTAAAACGGAGACTTTTTAATGAATTGTCTCTGATGGCTGTGCATTTCTGCCCCTTCTCCTACTCTGCAAACCTGAAGCGGGAGATCCAGAGGGGGCTGATGCACCCCATCTCAGTACTAAGTGAAGTTCAGGCACTTTAGGATCCTGAGGAATAAGATAACCAGTATGTGAGAGAAAACCTAATGATCTGACAGCACCGACCTAGACAAGAGGGGCTAAGGTAAGTTAAGTCTGCAGAGCTATTTAGGTTCCAAGAGGCCTGGCAGCCTTTCCTAGACAGGTCTGCTACCAGGAACCAGCAGGAACCTGTGTGACCAAACTCACCTTTTTGCAATCCTGACAAAATACCGATGTGCTACCCAGTAGCCCGAGCAGTTCACCACAGAGCAGACACTGGGAGAGGCCATTCCCCATCGCGTTCTTTCTCATGTTCTCCAGCCGCTCCACCAGGCGCCTGCAGGGGAAGAGGCAGAGCAGAGGTCACAGCACTCACCTTGGAAACTGAAGCACACAGTATTGAGGCATGCTGAAAATGTGCAGAAGTGTGCTCCAAACCCAACCTACCTTTACTTCTTCTGTTCAGTTTTGTGCCCCTTGCTGGGACCATATGTACCTTCACTTCAGTCTCTGCACTCATTGTCTCCTGTCAGATGGTTCTTGGTCTTCAAGGGATACAAACCCAGGGGATGCTCACCAAGCCCAGAATAATCAAAACTACAAACACCACTGAGAGGCCTGACTCAACTAGTGGGTGTAAGGCAGACAGCTCACAAGAAGGGCTTGATCCTACACCCTTCAGGAGCACGTTGTGTCACTGGGGCCACACAGTCTCAGCACAATGATTTCCTGCCTGTAGAGCAGGAAAAGCCTTAGCACTCGAATCAGGGCAAGTCAGACAGCACCAGGAAAGGGCAGAGGAGTTAGACCTGCCAAGCCCTGCTCCATTTTTACATATACTCCCCGAAAGCAGCACTGCAGGCACATGACCTGCCCACATCCCATTAGAAGCAGGAAGGTCCAGACTGAAGCCATCAGACCAAAATGAGCCCAGCAGCAGTACAGGAATGCCAGTAACTACTCCCTGCTTTGTTCAACAGCCCGCTTGGAAGACAGGAAACACATATCACATATGTATGCACAATGTCCGCAGCAGCAGGACTACGAAAGGGGAGGAAGGCAGGATAAGCAATTAAAATGCAGGATGTGGAGAGCATGCAGAGCAAGGCTGCTGTCATGAGATCACTGCCTGGCAATCTTCAGGCATCCATTTGTAGAAGGAGACTATAACAGCCAGGCCATTTATCAGAGGCAGCGACCAGCTGCAGCCATGTGCGTGCATGCGGCTCAGGGAAGAAACGCAATCCTACTACCCATGCAACCCTGTTCTCATTAGCACTAATGTCCCATCAACCAAGTCCCATACTGAGAGGAAGGCAAGGTCTGTTTGAAAGAGGTACTGCCTACGGTGATGAGGTCAGACAGCACAGCCAGGCTGAGCCATCATTACCGAATCTGTGATCCTTGACTTCAGCACAAGTCAAGTCCCAGGAGTTAACAAAGGCATTTCAAAGAATGCTTCAGCACAGGAACAGCAAGGGTCTCACTTTCTGCAGCTACACCAACAACCGCGCAGGAACGATCAGCCCCTCAGGGTCACTGGTTGCTTCTGGGGCTGCTGGGGTCTCCCATATATCACATAAACATCACCGTCAGTTCTTGCTAGCACTCCCTAACGTGCACTGCACAGGGACAGAGCAAAGCGCAGGGGCAGGAAGCTAGGCCTGCTGGACACAGGCTGGGAGCCACCGGGGTTTCCTGCCTTATGAACATGAAACATTGCTGGGAAATGCTGCAGGTCTGCCAAACTCTCCAGCTTTAAAGTCAGGCACTGTAGGATGACCACAGAAACAGCTGAGGCCAGACCTCCAACGGGACTGAAAGCAAATGGAAATCTGCAGCAGCAAAACGATGCCCGTAAATTAAATAACCCAAGCTAGCAAACCCCTTCCAGAGGCCTCAGCCAACTAGAAAATAAACTCATTCACTGCTCCAGGCAAAGTCCCAGGGGGCTGCCGCAGACAAGGGAAAACCTAACTGTGCTGCCAGCAGTGGTTTCTGAGCCATGCCGTTCACTAGCAGTGGGTGCAGCTGCACAGCTCGGCATCTTCCCCAGCCTCTTCCAGAGCCACTGGGGCAGCCGCCTGAGAGCACAGGCTGTATTTCCAGGGACTGTGTCAGTGGCTGCAACCACAGCAAGGCTCAAAGAAGGCATGAGAAAGGCCTGACACATGGAGAGAAGGAAAACATCACAGCCTTCCAAATGTTCATCACCTCCAAACAAGCAACATGGGAGGGGAAAATAACTGACCTAAGGCACGCTCTGACTGATGGAGGCTGAGCTCAGGCAGCTGGGAGAGCCACTCCTCTGTCTGTGCTGACCTTTCCTTCTGAGGGAAGAGGACAAATGAACGTGACTGTACCCGATGCGCTGCTGCTCTATTATGTCCAATTTCTCCGCCTTGCGGATGACTTCTAGAATGACTTCAAGTTCCTGTGGGCTCAGAGCCTGCATCTTCCTCTGCTTCTCAGTCTGGAACGTGTGCACTGACCAGCCCGTCTGGAGCCTGTGGGAGGGGGTGGAGAGAAGAATTAAGCTGTGAAAGGAAAGCACAAAACCCCTGCCCTGCCTCACAGGCCAAAGCAGGAGTCTCTTCTCACTGACCAGATCACCACATCACTGAGTGCTGCACTGTCTCTCCCTGCCCTTTCTGCTCCAGTCTGTAATTTACCACTCCATGTTCTCACTCCCGTTTGGCGCTGCCAATAAAGGAAACTAGTACACCTAGGGCTGGCTATCCTGGGAGTACTATTGCAGAGGTGCATGCTGATGCCAGACACCAGAAATGCCAACAGCAGACTCCCGAACACAGGGATTACCTGCACCCTTCTCCCTCCAGATCACACGTTTCTAAGGTACTCAGTTCAAACACACGAATGACCAGGCACACTTGGAAATATAAAACTTGGCAACTTCCTCCTTTGGTCTAATGCAGGCCCACAAAAGGACTTCAGCAAGCCACTTCCCTCTATGCCTCACATACAGCAGCTGACATTTCTCCTTAGCTCACTTGGGAACAGGCAGGAGCTTTCACAGCTCAATTAATTACCATTCAGTAGGGGTTTAGAGGTCACTGGATAAAGTCACGGCTGCTAGCAGAACGCAGGGCACTATCAGACACAGCTGTCTTAATGAGGCTTTCAGGTGAAGGCTGGGGAAGTGGCAGTGGTGTGCACTGTTCACTGTCAGACAGTCCCCTCAGATACAGGGTGACCTCCTGTTTTTTAACACTCTACAGCAGGCAGACCCCAGAGGTTCAGACAAGGGCAGAGGTGGCCACGGCACAGTACTGGCTGCCACAGAATGAAAGCACCCAAGAAACAAATGTAACTCTAGTGCTTGACTCATCTCCATCCCTTTTGTCTTCAGGTTATACAGTAATTTAACTTCAGAGGAAAATAAGATCAAATGACAAGTTCCTAAAACAAAAGAATGCTGGCAGCTGGGGGATGTTATCAATTACATTTAGGGTGCTGCAGAGATATGAGCCTGACTCCAAGCCCTTACTCTCACTTAGGGGAGGACTGGTGGGAGGGATGGACTTCCACTACACCCTAGACCACACATCAGCCCCGCTGCAAACTCCACTGCAGGCTGGCAGCACCAAGCAGCTGCCAAGCACCAAGCCTTAGATTAGCAGGCTCCTGTCCCACCCAAGCAGCACACTTCCAGGATACAGAGGGGTCTGTGTGACAGGCAAATTCCAGCCTCCCAGCTGGGCTGTGGATGAGGCCAGTGGCCCAGTGCTACACACAGATACCAGGAAACCATACAGGCCAGAGCTGAGGCTGCAAGGAGAGGAGGGTGGTGAGGACTCACTTGGCACGCAGTGCCAGCTGCCGGTCGTTGGGGCACACCCACTGGCCCGTCCCACTGCCAAAAATCATGTCAGCCATGGCACCAGGCTGGGGAAGAGGGGCAAGGATCACACCTGTAAGAAGAAAACACCAGTATTGAGCATAGCTGCCACTCCATCCTCAAGAAAGCACAGGCTCATTAACCAACCCGAAGGGCCACTCTTCTGGCAAGCAAAACATAAGTGATCTGCTGGCATCGCACACAGTGGAATTAGACAGATTCTCACCCACAGACAGTGATAAAAACATACCATCATCCTCATAAAATACCTCCAAATACCCTGAAGCCAATAAATTCTTTCAAATATCCGGAAGCCCATAAATACCTTCAAATAACTTGAAGGCAAGGCTGAAGTTTAGATTTTATGGTACACTGAAAAGGAGCCAGAGACTCTTTATCAGTTCTGATTTTTCATTTCAAACTAGAGAAGAGCATTGTTTGTAAGAATAATCTCTACCCCATCACCTCTAAAGCCCCAATGCTGCAGTACTGACTGACACGAGAAAGCCACTCTAAAGGACACAAAGAAGCTAGTCGCTTTTTTTACCTCTTAATGGGGTAACAAACAAAAACCCACGCGACAATCAGCATGAATAGTGGCAAGTCATTTCGTTCATTAAAACGGCCTCCATAATAGCCTGATATTTATAACTACAGCCTACAATAGCAGCTTGTTTGCATTCTCTGATGTTTAAGACAGCACCTCTTGCAGCAGATCTCCTGCTGCAGCTCCTGTAACCAGCATGGTCACACCAGTGATTCCTTGTGTTCAGTGACAATTTCACTGTGAACTGATCAGCAGAGGCAGCAATAGCCAGTTTCCATACACTCATGGGAGAAACGCATCCCCAAAAGAGACTTTGCAGCTAAGCAGTTCTGAGTCCTACCAGCAGCTCAGAAGAACAGAAAGCACCACAGGACAGGGGCAGCCAAAGATTTCAGTGGAGCAAAACCAGTCTTGATGTACCAAGCTTTTCTCCACCTGGATTCGCTCACCAGAAGAGCAAGCATCTCACAAGCCCCAGTGCATACACTTTCAGGTATTAATACCTACCCTCCCCAGAGGGTAAGTTTTTTGTCAGCTTTGAAACCATACCTGCTGGGCAACGGTAACATGTTTAATGCTCTTTGGCAAACACCAATCAGATACAACACCAGGCAAGATGTATCACCTGCCAACTGTGCAGTAGTTCCCAAGAAAACACATGTGGTAGTCTCAAACCACAGCACACTTACTGCAGCAGTGCCTGTGGTTCAGCACGCTGCACCTATGCTTGCTGTCTATTGCCGACACACAGAGCTTTCTGCTCCTGTGCCAGGCAGAGAGGCATCACTGGCTGGATGGCCTTGGCCCTCTTACACAGGCAGGCACATAGTTTGTGCAAATTGATCTCTCTCTTCAAGTGCTGAGCTCACAGGGACCACACACACCACTCACCCCCCAGCACAGAAACACTAACCCATGTAAGAGAACTGATAGCTATCTCCTGCCAAACTCCACCTCAGCCTTGACAGCCAAAACAGTTACAAACTACGAACCAGTTCCCTCCCCTCTGACCATTCAATTTCTAGAGTCTGAAAACTCAGCAGTTTAGAACAGGCAGGAGAGAAGAGGAAGAATTCCACAGGAAGCACAGATTTCTTTCTGTGCAAGGGTACAGATGTATAAAAAGGGTGGAGGTTCTAACAATTCAACATAGTGCTCAGCAGCACTGTCCACCTGTACAGCAAAGTGAGCCATGGAGGGGATGGGAGGCTACAGAAAAGGTTTGGCAGAGAAAGAGGGTTGAGACAGGAGGGAAGACAGCAATTTTTTTAAACCTGTACTACATTAGTTAAGGTGATCACTTTTGAAATGGATCATCCCTAGAAGAAATTTCTGAACCTGGCATCTTCAATTTACCAGCTACTTTCCCTGCTTTGCCCAGTGGCACACATACTGTGGGTTTGCATTTCCATTTTGTCCCAGAACACCTCCTGTTCTTTTCCATCTTCTTAATGATTGCAGGCAAGGAGAGAACGAAGTCCCCACACATGTCCCACAGCAGCTCACACACAGGGGAGCAATCAGGCATTAACAGCAAAGGAATACAGAAGCTTCCACCCCCCACACCAGTGTTAGAAGCAGAAAGAAGCTACAATTTCACACAGAACAGCTGACCTGGGATTTTCCAGACATTTTCCAAGCCTGTGATGTGTTGTTACAGGACTATACGTACATGTACCCCCACACACAAATGCATACATTACATTACTCTTCAGATACACCACTCACTCTTTTCTCCCACTCACATACACCTGAAGAATAGCACAGCCCACACACTCCACGTCCACTGGCAAGGCTCAATACATGCAACCATATCGATCTGACCAGCACTTGGCAGCTGTGGCATGTTTAGCATAAAAGCTAGAGCTGGAGATGAACTCCACGCCAAGATCAGGGCAGAGGAGTTTGCCAGCAGCTGTGCTTTCAGGCTGGAAAGCTGTGCTGAATACATCTGCCCCTTCTCAGCAGAGCTTTATCTGCTCTAACAGAGCTGAAGGCAAGTTAGAATAGAGCACGTCAGCTACACGTTTTTCTCAGGAGAGACCTAAACACATTCTCCAGCCTTATACCACAGTGCACTTTTCTCAGCATGACTGAACAAAAACAAGCAATGTCATGCTCTTTTGCCTCTTGTTACCCAGCATATGCTTTCTGTTCTCCACCACTCCCTAAGTAGCATCTGCAAAGAGAGAAGGAACACAGAAGGCAGCCTAGAGATCCATCATATCCCAAAACAGTCTTTAGATTACTCCTTATATTTACAGGAGAATTTTCTTCTGGCAGCATTGGGTATCTGCTGCTCCCTCTGATGTAAACTGGCATTGCAGGTGGCTTTGCACCTTTGCCTCTGAAAAAAAAGCCTGGTGTGGTCTGACACAACTACCTCAGAGAAGCAAACAAGAATGACATGGGACTGCAGGCCACAGTCTGCTGGGGTGGAAACAGGAGCACTAGCAGGACTGGAGGGAAAGGAATATCTTGCATGGCCACCGGAATGATGCCAGAGAAATGGTATTAGTATCTGGAAGGCATGAAGCATCCTCCTTCTTATCTCTGTACAGGACAAAAAGTACGGTGAAATCAGTCTCATCAGAAACACCAAGATAGCAAAACCACGCCAGCCCAGGGAGTCGTTTCTACGGGCTGTGGTGAAACATCCCTCTCTTGCCATCAGCCTCTACTCCATACTCGCTCAAAAATACTCCAGTTAACACCCACCTCACTGAGCCACCCCCTCCCAGTCCTCTGCTCCTCTCAACAAGCTAACAAACGGCAGAAGCAGTCAGTCTCTAGCATCAAGAGAAAGCCACAGCTCTTGGCCCAGCTGCAAGTATACTGCATACAGAATAATGGGGAAGTACAAGTACTTAGTGTTACAGAAAGAAAAACTCCCACTCCAAGATTCTGCTTTTTACTTGAATTAAAAATTAAAAGGGAGCTCTTATAGACACTCTACCACCTGCTTTAAAAACACTCCACCTGTTTGTTCCTCTCCTATGATGAAGGAAGTCATGTGAAACAAAACCTCATTAAATCTAATTCCACCTGGCTGCCCCTGGCACAGAAGCTAAGGGGAGGGCTGCGAGAAAGGAGCACTGCCCTGCAGCAAGCAAACCCCTTGCATGGGGCCAGGAGCATTTCAGAGGATGCAGAACTGAGCACATCTCTGCCTGCAGCTCTGATGTAGCACTGCCTCTGCTGTTTCCCTGACGAGACTTGGACTCCTGCAGCCAGAGAACAAAGCACCAGAGACTTCAGTCTGCAAGAGAGATGTCTTCCAGTGGGATCAGAGTCAAGGGAACAGTGGCAGGGTCACACTGTTGATTTGGCCCCACTTCACTGCAGACTGACCACAGGACAACAAAGTGAGCAGGATCTTTCCCACCAGACAGTCCCCATGTGGCCTGGAGGATGAAGGTGGGCTGCAGCCAGCTGTGGGGTGGTACATCCTCCAGGCGCAGGCTGGGGAGAGGCTAATGCCCTTCCACACTACACCACCAAACTGCACAGCCATGGATCCTGCAGCAGGCACATCTTCCCAAAGCAGCAGTAGAACAGCAGTGGGAAGTGCTTCCAGATGTACTCCTGCTCCGCATTCCAACAGCCTGTACATTCAGCACCAACTACAACTGGTGGCTGCAATGGCAGAAGGTTGCCATGTTGGCACGTCCCATATCTAGCCCTGGCTGACAGCAGTACACAGGCACAGCCCTTTGACACGATGCTCTCCAAGGAATTTCAGGCTCTTCTCTGAAGAAAGGCCAGTTTTGTCAGCAGAACAGCAACATCATTTATGTCTACCTTAATAACAGATCACAGTTGTTGTAGGTCATGCCAGAGGTCCAGTGAGCACAGTACCTGCTATCTGACCAGCTCCAAGAGCAGATGCTTAAAGAAGAGTATAAGAACAGAGCACAACACAGCAATACCCTCCCAGCCTCCAGAGATTCCTAGATCATGTACTCCCTGAGCCCGGCTGTAGCTCTGTATTTAACACCCTCAACATTTTTCTGTCCCAAATTTATCAGCCTGCTTTTTCAGCTCACGTACACTTTTAGCATCATCTTGCTACACCAAGTCCCTTCCCCACTCCTCCACCTCAAACATTTTGACTTTACCTTGACTACATCAAAGTTAAAACTGCAGGGTCTTGTTGACATTGAGGTGGTCACTGCAGTAGAAAACACCTCCTCACGGCAGCAAAAGCACAGTCTGCACGAGCCCTCCCGCAGCTGGGCTGACTACAGGTGCCCACAAAGCATTATTCATTGGAGCCCTGCAAATACAAAAATGTCCTAAACAGGCCCATAAGGACCTCTCCAGTCAGCTTTCAATTGCCTGGTTATTTCAGCTAAGCAGCTCATGCCTATATTAATTTTTTTTAATAGGCAATTAATTAAGCTTCTTTTTTTTTTTTTTAAATACTTCATTTAAAAAATAAAAATTAAACAGTTGGCCAGAGATGAGTTTCCAATTCCCAAGCTGAGCTGTGCTGGTGTAATTAACTCTCCTGCTTCGAGGGCATAGCCTCCCCCAGGACTCCCAGCTTGCACCAGGTACTGTGCTGGCCTGTTTTTCCTTTTAGCTGCTGCTCCCTCAAAGAGGCAGTGTAATTACTCTCTGCTCCCAACACCAGACCCCATTATCCCTGGGAAACCTTAGCAACTAAGTGAGTGTTTGCTCTTGTTGCTATGACAGAGGATAAATGACTAGCGGAAACAGATAAGGTTAACCCAGTCTCTGCCTCCCACCCACCACCAGCCAGTCCCTTTTCCTCCCAGACACTAGTTGGGCAGCAGGGAGACAAGTATGAGCAGGCAGAGAAAGGCTATTTAGTCCAGACGCAACTTTTCCTCTCATGTTTTTAAGATTGTAGTGCCACAGTTGCGTTCTAAAGTATAAGACTGCTTTAAAGTGACAGAATAACCCTTGGGGCTGTAGAAGCATGGCAGAAGGCACACACTTGACTTTCAAGATACAGCCAAGTCTCAGAGCCAGAGAAGGGGAGTAACTATGCCGGTACAAGCGCTGGCCTAAATCAGGGCTTTGTTAAAGTTTTTCTCACACACAAACCACTTCAGACTGCCCCTTCACACCTACATTTAGCAGTTTGTCTGCCACTCCTGTGGCAAAGGAGCATGCTGTAAGCATCAACGTTTTATAGGGGCTAAGCAGGCAGGCAGAACAGACACAGCGGACCCAAGCAATCCTCGCCACCTTTCTGCTCCCAGCTCTCAGAAAGGCAGAAAGCTGGGCCAGCACACAGGGGCACAGCTGAGCAACGACCTTTTACCGTTTCTTACTTTGACAAACCCCCACAACAGTGCAAACTCTTAGCAGCAGATAGAGAGCCAAGCAACACAGGGAATCCAATATGATCAGACTTGACTTGCAGCTCTGAAGTTTGGGCCAACAGAGACAAGGAAAACACAATGTCCAAATATACACCATAAAGCCTTGGCAAGCTTTGGCACAACTTAAGCAGCCAGTAAGATAGACTTTCTCCAGTCTGTCTCCCTTTTAACGCAACACCATGAAAGCTCAATGCACCAGTGCCAGCAAAATAGGGAAAATCTCAGAGCTGTGCGTTCAGATCTGGTTGGCCCAGCCTGAATCAAAAACAAACTGGCTGTAGCACACAGAAAGTGAGAGGTGTCATTATCACATAAAGCCAAGCTGGAAAAGGAGCAAGTGAGGATGAGTTTTGGGAGGAAAATATGGAAGGTTCCCATGCACTAGAGCTGCTTCCCAACCCTAGCAGCAGTGGCAAGAAGCCTAACTACTTTTAAGACAGAGCTTGTTAAAGAGCTTATAAAATACAATGCCCTGGAGATCCACACCAGTCCTATGAGTAGGAAGATAAAATCAGCTCTACAGGAAAACTGACATACAGTACCAACAATCCTGTATTAATGAGAGACACTTACTAGCATGACTACTTGATATATGGTAAGCTATAAAGAATCAGGTTTTGCTCAAGCAAAGCAGTCTTCTGGCTCCCCAGCACCCTGTGATGCTGAGGAGGAAAGCCAGCACTGTTGTACCTGCCAAGGTGTATCTTTATTTATCAGACTTTGGCCCTATTTCCTTCTGATCTCCAGCCAGGCAGGTGCCCTTGTGTAAAGTGAATAATTCATGAAGACAGCAGGCTCTTTCTGACTCACTTTCTGGGGCAGGTTGATCTGGCATAGGCCTAGGAGAGGCAAATTAGCATTTAAATGGCCAATTAGAGAGACTCATTTCACTATTCTGATATGCTAAAAAGTTCAGGAGGCCTTCTTTGGCTAAGGTTGGCAGGGGTGGAATAGGCACCTCCCAGCCTCCAGAGAAGCATCAAGTTTCTTAGAAAGAATTGGACATAGCAGGGAAGTACTGAGCACGGGCCAGTGTTTGTCAAGGAATCCTTTGCAGGAGAACTGCATGCCAGCCTATTTCACTGGTAACCTCAAGTGAACCAGGAAAAGCACAGTTCACGGCCAGCAGAGAAACACTGCTGAGCAGCCTGATTCCAGGCCTTGCCAAAAACTCACTGTCCAGCGCAGCTCTGAGCCACAGGCCTGCCATCACATCTGGAGGATGAAATATCCTTTCTCAGCATCCTTAAGCTACAGTATTCATTTCAGGCATCCCAGGAAGCCTTTCAACAACACACAAACATGGCCAGCAGTAACTCCAAGGCCTTTACCATCCTGTATCACCCTGATCATTGCTGATATGAGCAAAAAGAAAGCCGTGGGCTTTGACCAGGCCGAGGAACACCTGACCCAAGCTGCAGCAGATTAAGACCACTGGGGATGGGCACAGCATGTCAATCTTACTTGCACATACAACAGCACCCATCACTCCATGTCAGAGTACACAAAGAACCACGACAATCCACCCTCTGCAAGACGCACATTGTGGTTCCCACTACACAACATGCACAAGCCCAACAGCTCTCTAAAGCACACTGGGCCTGAAATTCTTTTCAGCGGAGCATGTCACTTAACTTTGCGCTTCTGGCTCGCTTCCCCCCCTCACCTCTCTCACATTGTGTTACCTTCATGAGGCTTAACTCCACCTAAATTCAGCCAAGTTCACCTTGCTGTGTTTCTGGACTGCTTTCAGCAGCACTTTTTAGATAGGACTCTCACACCAGTGGAGCTCCAGCTCTGGCTGCCCCAGCCCCCCCCCAAAAGCTGCTCCCCCATCCCAGCTCGCCGGGGGAAGGGGCTGTACCCCACGGGCCCCACACACGGCCGTTTTCCCGCAGTTGTCCTGGCAGCCTCTACGTACCAACACCTAAAACTCTGCTTGAAACTCCGCACGAAGCGGCCGTACACCCTGCCGGCAGGGGCCTGCACCACCCGCTCCCTGCGGCGCAGCGTCCCCCCCACGCACCCACCTGCCCTCCGGCCTCGCCCCACTCGCTCACCCGGCCTCGCTGCCCCGGCAAAACTCGCGGCCGGCTCCACCACGGGCCACGCTGGGACGCGACGCAGAGCCGCTCCCCCCCGCCGCCGGGACAACGCGGAAACGGAGCGCACCTGCGCTGCGCCGCGCCGCCGCCTCCGCCAGCCCCGGCGGCACCGCCCGCGCCCCCGCCGGCCCGGGCACCCCCTGGCGGCGCCGCGCCGCACACGCCCCGCCAGCGCCGGCCGCCGAGACCCACAGCGGAGCCGCCCGGTGGGGCTGCGGGCCGGTTGGGCTGCGGGCCGCTGGGACCGGCCGGCCGCGCCCGGGAGCCCCAGGGCAGAATAACAACCCACTGGAAAAAAAACAACCCACCAAAACAAACTAGGAACAAGGAAAGCCCGTACCGAAATAAACCTCAAACCAACAAAACAAAACAAACAACGAAAGAAGGAAAACAAACCAAAACACAAACC
This sequence comes from Falco naumanni, assembly GCF_017639655.2. Taxonomy (NCBI): domain Eukaryota; kingdom Metazoa; phylum Chordata; class Aves; order Falconiformes; family Falconidae; genus Falco; species Falco naumanni. Next base: position 109,069,879 of record NC_054054.1, on the reverse strand, counting down.
TATCCAAACAAAGCAAGCCCCCAGCAACTAAAAAAAAACAACCAAAAAACCCAAACCCAAAACCCCAAAGCAAAAAAATGAACCCCAAGAAACAAGCAAAAGTATCACACCAAAAACCAGCCCCACCAGAAAAATTAATTATCTGGGGAAAACAAAAAAAATTTAAACCAAGAGCAGCACCTAACAAAGCAATGTCATCTGCTAGGCCCAAGGCAACCATGGGGAGCTCATAACTTTTCAAAATTCAGTGCCCAAATCTGCAGAGTGATCCTAATAGTAGAGACCAGCTACAGAAGGTTGTCTGGTGTCAGCAGCAAAAATTGGTCTAACTTTTTTGACAGTACAGCTGTTCCTCCCAGGACTGCTGTGGGCAATCCTGCCAAGGGGCTCCCCACATCAGGAGAAGCTCGGTCTGCCTGCAGGGCCACCAACCAGGTATGACAAGGACCCGGCGTGTACCCAACACACCGAGGTAAACCTGGCCAGCCTGCTTCGACTAACTGCAGGTGAGTGAGGGACCAAGGGCTGGCGTGGCTTTTCTTCTGCTTTCAACAATTGCCTGTAGCCTGCTCCCTCACATTTTGTCATAATCATTACGTCAGGCTTTGTATTTTGGAGAGCTGCACCAATGCCAATTACTGTCCCATGTGGCACAGGGAGGGTGGGGATGGGGGGCAAAGCATTTGGTGAAGTGACAGCCTGAGATCATACAGTGAGTCAACAGAAAACTACAGGAAAACAATTATTCCTTTGCACTAGCCTGTGAACACAGAAATTCGGGCTTATTACTGTCTAAATGCCCAGTGGATGCAGTGAGTAAATTTGCCTTGTGACAGGAAGGGAGGGAGAGAAAAAGACAGAAGGAAAAGAGAAAAGAAGAGAAAAGAAATCCCAGTCAGTGCTTTTACTGCCTGTTCAGATCCTGCCGTTGAGAAACCTGGTGGCCCTGCAAGTCCCATCACTTCCATACATCCACACGACCTCAGGATAAGCTTAGGGACCCTAAGCCACCTTTTACCTAAATCAAGTTCAAGTCTGAGTTTATATTTTGCTTTTTGGTTTAGGCAAGTGTTGAAAAAACCTCAGAGGAAGCACTGTTTGCATTAATACAGAGCCTGTATTTCTGTGGAAGAAAGTACTTGAAGATGACATTTTGCACCAGGGTAGTCCTCCACACAGTCAATAATATAAATAAATTAAACACACGGTTCAGCCAACTTCAGAAGATAAATTACCTTATTTAACCAGCTGTACTGGCAGGAGCAATAGCCACAGGAAAAGACACTAATCTCAGAGCCTGTATCCATTCTGTTGTTGAATTTGCTCATCAGGATCCCCACAGAACCACAGATAACTTCGGAGTTTGACTGCAAGGCTGGGCCTCGATAGCTGGAAGTCACAGAGAATAAATATGACATTACATTAAAAATTTAAAAAGGCTAAATATGAGTTTTATCTTGATAGCATGAAGTCAATTTTTAATATACTCGTTTCTCAGAAAGCAGGCTCTTCCAATTCCATCCAAAGAACCCTTCAAAATCTGTCTTTTATCAATGATGGGTTTCACTGAATTATTCACCAGATCACAGCTGCCAGAGATTTTAAATATACACGACAAGAACTGTAACGGATAGCAACCTTCTCCAGCAGGCCTATCAGCAACGCTGACAGTTGCACTGCAGATGCCCCAAGCTGATCCAGCCTCCTTTCAGCACAGCTCATAATTGCACACCAGGGAGCAGCCTTTCTGTGCCACCCTCGGACAGGCACATTTCTCAAGAAATGTAAAATAAAGACCACCATTTTCAGAGAGATGTTAAACTCATGGGTATGAAGGTGTCCTCCAGAAGAACTACAGATGCTTAAAAGCAGCTCTGTTGTATAGCAAAACAATCCTAATTGTACGAATCCTGGAGTGCTATGGGAAATGATTCCCAGTTTGGACACTGGACTGGTAAGCAGGGGTCTGGGCTCCCATTGTCAGCCATGTCCTGCAGGGCAATCACAGCTGAGGTGTTGCACTGCTGATCTGCTTTCCACAGTTTGACCTTTGTTTCTGGTTAGATCACAGGTTCCTTCAGGTAAGGATTCTCATCATCTGTCTGTTCAGCATTTGACACAAGAACTTGAGGGGGACAACTAGTGTTTTAATACACAAGTAATAATAATAATAGTATTAATTATGAGCAATTTTAAACACCTAGAATAATCAAAGGCCAAATTGGCTGGCTGCTTATCTCTGAAAGACCATTTCCTAGGGACACAGGCTGACAACTGGCAAGGAGCTGCCGCAGCCAGAGATGTTTGGCATTCCCTTCTCATTGCCCTGACCACTCCGGTTCAGTCTAGCCACTTTATAATTCACAGCAAGGCGGCCAGGATTTTTCTCCAAGCTGTTACCCCGATTGCAATCCTCTACTATTTGGTCCGCAGCCATTCAATCTGTATTCATTCCTGTAATCATCATTCCTCAATAAAAAGGTCAATGATTTAGTCTCTAATCTGAACAACAACATAAAAATCTTGCCTATAGATCACACCTGCTTAAGAATATATAAGACAAAGGAAACGTTTAAAGAACACTGATGCTTCATAGCAAATTAAGCTGCTTTTTTACCTGTTTTAAAGACAAACTCCCCATTCTGATCTACTGCTCTTTTTGCTTGCACAAACAAGGCTCAGGGATAATTCTCTTTTCCATGTTCAAGGTAAGCCTACAGCATCAATGGCATCATTGCACAAGACTTCCTTGGTAGCCCAGTGTGGTAGGTCTATATGCAGTTTCAGGGCATTTGTGGAAATGACGCAAATTTTGGAGTAAACTGGTTGCACAGGGAAATCTAGAGGAATTTATCAGTGTAGTAGCATTTGAAGTCAAAAAGTGCACCCACACTCCCCCCAGCCAAATAAAAGCTATCTGAGTTAGAACCCAGCAGCCATGGGTTATATATTTGAGGCCTGGGCAGTTCCTTGATGTCCTGCTAAAAATACACATATACACTACAACTATGAAGATCCACTTTCTGACACCAGCTTAGGCTGGGCTTTGAATTTCAGGCTTGCAAGTTTCCTTCCTCATGTCACCAGTTCTAGATAATTGCTTATAAAATTACTAGTTTTTCCAATCACAATGTAAGGCACGTTCACAAATCTCCTCTCAGAGGCACCTGCCTGTTGCATTACCCAGATTTTATACTGAATGGGCGTCATGGTAACATCCCTGTCTCACCAAAGGAAATAAATACAATGGTACCTTCACTTATTTTACACTCAAACTAAAATTAAAGAGGAATATTCAAGCAAATTGAAAGAAAAATCTAACAACCCTTACACATATAGATTAGATCTACTGTTTGAATGTAATTACCCTTCCTGGCAAGGGTTTGAAATTGGACTTTATTTTGTGAATTCACAAGATATTTATTTTCAAAAGACATATGCCTCCAAGACACAGTGAAACCTTCAGAGAGTTGTGGAAAGTTTGTCGTTAGTATTTTTACTGTGAATCTCAGGTAGAGCATCCACTGAGACTAGAGTCTGGCTGTGCTGGGCACAGCAGAGTTTGAGACTCTCAGTCTAAAAGAGAAAGGGGAAAAAGATAAAAGTGACAAAGTGGGTAAGGGATTTGCCTGGGGATGATGCTGGTTCAGAATGAAATTATCTGCTGCTGGGGTCATCTCACCACTCAGAATCCTCCTGGCCAACTGGAGCAACAGAGAAGACAGGTGAACCGGGTGTATGTTGTCCTACCTGTCCTGGTACTCCAAGGAGGAGCTGTCAGAAGATGATTTTTTTATGTAGCTTGGCCAACTGCTACCACTGGGCTCTAATTTTGGCTAGCAAGTCAGGTTTATTCATAATAAAATTAATGACGACCACCACTAACTACAATTACCTGTTCTCTGAAAAACACTGCACTCACTTTTCAGTCTGGGTGAATTATTCACATCCCATTACTGCTGTTGCTGTTTTCCTTGCCTTTTTGCCCTGTGTCACCATCCCTTTCATCCACACGCAGGCTTTGGAGACCTGCTGGCTGCTGTACAGCATTAGTAATAACCATCACTGTGAAACCCCGCTGTTGACACTTTGAAATCAGCCCATTAGCGGCAGTAGAAGTGCTGCTTGCAGCCCAGGGATCTACCGTGGGAGCAGCCTCCTGGGAGCCCAATTTCATCACAACCTGTCTGAATGCAACCACAAGTGTCTGCCAAATCTCACATCTAAATAGATTAGAAGGAGAGAAGGAAAGAGGCAGGCAGGGAGGGGGAGAAAGCAACCAAACTAGGATTAAACCTCATGTTATTTCCAGGGAAAAGACAACAAATAAGCAGTGCATTGCTTCAGCAACTGTTGCTAGAGTTCCCACAAATGCTTTTTTTCCAGTTTCACCTCCAAAGGAGACATACTCATCTCCCTTGATGGTGAGGCTGTTAAAACACTCACCACCATAACACAGAAGCAAGGGCAGGTGTGAGAATTGCACGAGCCCCAAAACACTTGGGAGAGCTATTGCCACCTCAGAAGCTGTTCACATATACCTTCAGTGCTCTGATGTATGTGGAGAAAGGTGGAGGGGTGGGAAAGGAGAGGGCACTTTCACTCAGCAACTTCATTTACAGGGCTGAGGTACTACAAAGAGATAGGAAGGACCCTGATAGCTGGTCTTGCAATGGAGGTTTGATTCTTCCCTCTGCAGCAGTGTGCTGCAAACCCTGCAGCCCTATAATACCTTACCTACTGCCAGAGCTGTACTATCTTGGACAACACTTTCTGGTGTGACCATATTACCTCAAGCAATCCCCAGTACCTACACATGCAGAGAGACACAGGGGAAGAAACCTGTGCTGGACAGTGTTGTTCACAGAGCAACGGCACTGGGCCCCAGGCCAAGCAGGCAGGCCCGGGCTTGCCGCTGTGCCAGGGCTGCCCTGGAGACCTCGCTGAAGGGCAGGCACTGAGGGGACTGGAGCGGAAAGGGAAGGGGAAAGGCAGCAGTGAGATGGAGGGGAAGGTGCTGAGAGGACAGCTGAAGGGCGAAGGTGAGGTGGAAGGAAAGGTGCTGAGGGGAGATCGCAATGGAAAGCACTGAGAGGAGATGGAAGGGCAAAACCTGAGGGGAGACAGAGGGGGAAGGCACTGAGGGGAAGAGCTGAGGGGAGAGAAGATGGAAGGGCAAAACCTGAAGGGAAATGGAGTGGGAAGGCGCTGAGGGGAGAAGAGATGGAAGGGGAAAACCTGAGGGAAATGGAGGGGGAAGGTGCTGAGGGGACGAGCCGAGGAGAAATAGAGGGGGAAAGCACTGAAAGGAGAGGAGATGGAAAGGAAAAACCTGAGGGGAGATGGAGGGGGAAGACACTGAGGGGAAGAGCTGAGGGGAGATGGAGGGGGAAAGGGAAAACCCTGAGGGGAAATGGAGGGGGAGGACACTGAGGGGAAGAGCTGAGGGGAGAGAACATGGAAGGGCAGAACCTGAGGGGAAACAGAGCGGGAAGGTGCTGAGGGGAGAGGAAATGGAAGAGCAAAAGCTGAGGGGAAATTGAGGGGGAAAGCACTAAGGGGAGATGGAGATGGAAGGGGAAAACCTGAGGGGAGATGGAGGGGGAAGGGCAAAACCTGAGAAGAAATGGAGGGGGAAGGCACTGAGGGGAAGAGCTGAGGGGACATGGAAGGGGAAAGCACTGAGGGGAGGGAAGATGGAGGGGAAGGGTCACGTAAGTTCCAGCCAAGGGGGCTGGACCAGGGCTGCTGACCTTCCTCTCCGCGCTCCCAGCCAGGCCGGAGGGGTGCCGCGGGCCGCCATGCCAGACCTGCTGCAGGGTCCCAGCGGCGGGAGAGCAGCGCGGGCAGGGGGCGGGCAGGGGGCTTCCCGCGCCCGCCTCCACCGCCGGCCCCTGGCGCGAAGCCGCGGCGCAGGAAGCAGCCACAGCAGCAGCAGGTTCCGTGCAGGAGCGGCACCAGCACCGCGCGGGCAGGTGAGCTGGGCTGGCCCCACAGCTGTCCCCAAAACGGCCCCCTCAGGGTCTGGGCAGGCCCGGGGAGGGAAGGGGTCATCAGGCAAAGCAGCGTGTGCAGGCTGGGACGTGACCACTGCTCAGCATGGCACGTTTGTGCATTTGGCACCCCATATCAATGAAGGGACATTCAGCTGTGCACCATCAGGAAGGCGGCTGAGATTCACCTGTCCCTGTTGGCCAGAGGATCCGGTGCTCAGCTCTCCCTTCATCCTGCCTGGCCCTCCAGGATAGCTGCCAGGGAGAGAAAAAACAGCCCTCTCTAAGAAATCATCTATGGCACTTCAAAACTTTTCACTGGACCTGTAGTCTGTTCACACATACTTTCATATATAGCTCCAAATCCAAAAAAAGAACAAGATTGACTACATGTAACTACACAGCATAAGCAGTAGGAGGCATAAGACGTCTGTCAAGTGGTAGGAAGTTTCATAAACTTCCTACATAAGATTTGGGATGCTGTAAATATTTAGTGGTTTTCTTTTGGTGAGCTACAGTATAGTTGTTTAAATATTCGCCATTCCACAGGCATGAGTCACGGCACTGATCTGACTTCCCATCAGTGGGGTTCAGTTGCTGTTGTAGCTACAGAAGGGGAAGCTCGCTTCAAAACATCTTCCATGTAAAGGAATAGCCATTCCCTTCCAGTATCTTAGTACAAAAAGTGCCTGAAGGCTTCCAGAAGTTGTACTATTAACAAAAAATTATCACGTTGCTTGCTGTATTAATGGATAACAGCTTAAAATAATCCTCAACAAATAAGAATCCATTTCCTGCCTAAATTGAGTTAGGCAAGCGCAGTGAACTCGATGCTAGTGTAGAAGTGCTAGTAATGCATTAACAGCCTCAATAAATAAATTTTACAGTTGTGAGAATCGTTATGTTAGCCCATCGGATAAATACATATTTTCCACTTAAAAATAAGATTTTTAGGCTATTAGTATTTTTTTATTGATTTGGTTTCTTATTAATGGGCACGTAAAGGCACAGCAAGCACTTGTCTCATCATCCTCTGTATGAAATAAACAAGAGGGCCTCAGGGAATGCATGCATTTTTGCTAACAGCATTATTGTTTTAACAGATAAACACCGCCACAAAACCAGAAAGCAGCAGGCCCGCTCCCCTCCACTGCTCGAAATCCCAAGTACTGGGAGGAATCTTGACTCAGCCCAAAATAACACAGAAGAGAATCAGAAGGATGCAGAAGTACCCAAGGTTGTAGTATGCTCTCCTGCCATTTTGGACTTTAGTCAAGCAGTTCAGAGTCTTTCTGCTCAACTTAATGAAAGCCTTCGATGGGATGGGATTCTTGAAGATCCTGTAGCAGAGGAAGAAAGGCTGCACATTTATAAGACAAACAGAAGGAAACGTTACGAATTGTATATCCAGCAACATTTGCCCACTGAGCCATGCCCGATCATCAGGCATTCCCCATTACTTCATCGCAGACCGTCATGCACAAGCAGCAATCACACAGTATGTAAAGAAGATTGCTGCAGTTATTTTCCAGAGGAGCAAGCGTGAACTGGTCCTGAATGCTGAATGAGCTAGCGCAGTCTCCAAACTGCAACCAGTGGTGTCACCTAAAATCTCTCAACAAGTTCTGTAGCTTAGTACCGATTACTCACTGTCTTAATAGCTGTGTGGAGAACAGGACATTTATACTTTAAAAACAAACCAACCCATTAATTAAAATACAGATGTAACTCAGACTACCTCAGCAATTAAAATTTCCACACTGCCTTTGTCCTGCAGTACCCCTAGTTACTGCTACTAGTTTATTTCAAAATAATACTCGCTGCATTACACCAGAGATTTTCAGGTATTCACGGTCTGAATTTCTGGTCCCGACACCAGCAAGCACAGCCCTTGTGGAAGATGGGGAACGTGAGCGTGGGCAGCTGAATGACCAAACACCTTGTCTGGAGGCTAAAATAATTTGCAGGCACACAAACTTACCTGGTACTTGAAACCGAGCGAGCTGCAAAATCGGGATTGGAATCCAGCCCCCATCACTTGGCTTGTGATCTAATTGTTAGGTACAATATTTTATTTGTTACAAAAATTCATTGTATCAGACCCTCAGATCTGACATTATGGAGAATCACAGTATATAATACAAGGAAAATGGAGTATATCTATAACAATAGGGTTATCCTTGTCATGGTATGTACTAACTAGAAGCCCATTTGGCCAATACGAATTAAAAATCACATGAAGCAGTAGGCTGCCTTGTATTCTCCTGCTTCAACTTCTCATAGTAAAGGAACATCACTCATACAAAGTGTTACTACAATATTAAAGGAAAACAGCCCAAACCACACTAAAGGAAGTATTTGGCAGTTAGATGGCACATCTTAAAGGAGAGAAAGTTTTTCCTGAAGCCCTCCTGAAAGATACTCTTCTGATTTTTAAAGTTTCTTCTTACTGGCTTTTTAAATGGGCTGTCTTTTATAAGCAACTGATGTTTATATGTGGCTTTTCTGCTGTTTAATACTTTAAATACCACATGATATTCAGATGCTTGCACAGACTTCTGCAGGAGCAGGCATGCTTTACAATAGCTGCAAAGCTCCCTAGATTCCAATAATGTCATTACATGCAAATCTAGAGCTTTTGCAAGCAGATAACCAGATGAACAATAAGAAGTAAGCAAAAAATTCCATTATGAATTAACTGATGTTCAATTGCATCCATTTCTACTTTGCCAGAGATGCTAACAAAATCAACATGCCTGCAAATTCGGAAAGGTTTGAAGAACAGATTAAGCATCCAGAAAAACACAAAAGAATTTCCCTCAAAACAATAGTTTGTAACCATCTATTTTGTTTTTATAAAGTTTAATGCATAATACATTCTAGTTTTATTTTATATCGTAGTAATATAGTATTTGAGCATCTACATTTTTAACCAAGATTAAAAAGACATTCCTGTCTGGTTAAATACGTGTTAACATTTGAAAAGGATAAGTGCTTCACTTGTAGGATATGCTGAAATCCATACCAGAAACTCTCTTTAAAAACAAACCTATACCAGATGAGCAACTCAAATATATATTGAAGGGGATTTTCAGCTGTCTTCAAGGCACTTTTCAATGTCTTGCTAAACTGATAAAACCACAATATTTGGTGGTGGTTTTTGGTTGTTTGGTTTCTTTTAATACAGACAGTTTTAGATGGGAAACGCCCTCCTGGAATATGTAAACGGCAATACATGACATAAGGGAAACAAGAGGGGAGCTGGGATTGGCAGGATATATTATGTATTTATTTCTAAGTAAATACCATAATAAACACTGAAAAGCTTTGAATGAAAAATAAAGAGACTTCCCTATACGATGGTTTTCAGATGATTTATTACCAATAATGTAAAAGACAAAAACTAGGAGAAGGGAGTGGAAAACATCCCAGACACAAGAACACTTGCACAGAGCTAATCAGAGCTTTGCAAATGTTGGAATATAAATAATTTAAAAGGTATCTCTACCAATTAAAAAAATTTAAAAGGTACATAATTAAGTTTGTTGGCTTTACAAAAATCAGGTGCTTTACCCTAAAATCATAGTGTAAGGGTCATTTCATTTATACCTAGGAACAACTAATGATTACAACTTAAAATAATCTTCTTTTAGATCTGCAAATGAATTCATTGGAAGAGTGTTGTCGGAGCAATCCAGGGTCCGTGTTCTTCCAGTGTCCTGTGGCCAGCACCAGATGTTTCAGGAGCAAGGTACATGAAACTGCGAAGCAAGCAATGATGCAATAGCTTTCCCAAAGAGTTCTGTCCATTTGAAACCCCCCACACTTCAGGGCTGAGTTGTGTCTTCTGTTACACAACAAAGACATCCTGGGGCAATGTTTAGGGGGGAATTGCAACATGTATTTTAAGACATACGGTAGTCTGAAACCAACATGTTTAACGAGGAGACTGCGCTGCTCTTAACAACAACTCTGGAGCAAAGCCTACCTGACTTTGGCATCCTCTGTCACCCTGACATTGTTTTAGGATCTGGTTTTCTGAGGCCAGTACCAAAGATCAAGGATGTTCTGTTCTGAGCTAATAAATAAGTAAAAAACCAAAACAACAAAAAACCCAAACCACACAAACTCAACCCTTCCTGCTGCTTTTTTAGTCTTTCCAAGTCATTTCAGTTCACACTGCAGTACGCTTCCACACCATTCAGCACACTTGCACAAACACGCATTAAGTACAGCTCAAGAACAGACTGCCGAGTTTCTAACTCACCACTGACAAAATTCACCCTTGGGGCTATGCACTAGCAAAGTCCTCTGTAAAAGCAGGTGCAGGGCTGATGTTACACCAGAAGGTGACCTACACCTCAGAGGAGTTTTGGAATACATAGAAAAGCCGTGTCCAGGTAAGTTAAGCCTACCAAGCATTTCCGAGCAGCTACACCACACTAGCCACCAATGTAACACACGGTCCCAAAAGTGGATGCTCTCCACACCACACTGCTCTCTGTCAATACAGAAAAAAAAAAATATCTGGGTAAAGTAAGAAACCTCTCAGTCTTATTTTCATCAAAGCACATGACAAACTAATGCACATAACATCCAGATGGAATTCCATAGTATCTGAAGTTACTCCCTTTGGTCCCCAAACTCATCATGCACTTGGGACTGGAGGGGTTATTCAGCAGCCTACAGACAGGCAAATGCTACCCCATCCCAGTGACATCCTGAATACCAAAGTCCAGAGAGGACACGGACCTTTGCAATGAGAAGCTCAACAGGAAAGCAAAGCTACAGCTGTGGATTTTGCTATCCAATAAAAATTTGCCTTTTTCTACTGTCTACCTCTTCACAAGCCGTTCCCCCAATGCCAACAGCTTCTCACACCTGATCCCAGCATCTCCATTCTACGTCCCTGTACACATGGTGCGTTTTCTGAAACTTTCCGAGTTACAATTCCCTTAGTGCAGACAGTGCAATGTTGGTAAAAACTAGGCACTGATGTTTTTCTACCACCACATCGTCACATTTCCAACAACCCAGGGATAATTTTTGACCTGGTATTTTTCATTACAAGTCCTACTACAAATGCTAGCATGATACACAGACTACAGTGCTGCAGAAGTCATTATAAGAACAGAAGATACATCATGCCATTCACCTAAAGAACTTGAATTACCTGATCCTCTTTTTGCTGCCTGGAGCTGCAAAAGCAGTTTATCTCCTGCTCTACTCAGAATTCCTCTTCTTTCCAACACACACCTTCAAACCAGACATGATTGCCATAGGATAACATCTTTGTATCTGTTAAATGCAGAATTCCAGATTTTTGTCTGTTAGCTTTTTCCAGCAATTTCCAGGAGATGGTTCTTCTAGAGAAAACAGTCTCACAATCTAAACAGAAAGGAATGACAACTCTGGCTGGCTGTAATCAAATGACCTGGCAGATTCTACTGCAAGAGAGCGAACTGCCCTTGTTTTTGCACATCACCACAAAGCATCAAATGGATTTCCACCTGCCAGGCACTATTCCACATTCTTTCTTATCTGTCACGTTATTTTCACCTGATTACTGCACTGTGGGGAAGGGGAGAGAACTCATGACCTTAAAGGCAAAGAAACAAGTTCCTTACTAGTTATGTTCCCACAGAAAACTGCATTCAAGCCATTCTGATGCTTAAAGCAGGAATTAAGAGCTGAGAAAGAGGGTCTGTACCCGCTTTAGCTAGCGGAGTTAGCACAGTACATTAGATGGGACTGGGATGGATCAGAGCAAGAGAGACGGCTGTCAGTCAGCAACCATCCAGGACACAGTCGTTCCCAAGGTACTCTGAAGTTTCCAGCTCTATGCTGGAGAGGAACCGCCGCACGGTCTTACGACAGTTGTAATCCAGCGTGGTGGTGTACACAGTCTTGGCGTGCTTCGGGTAGATGATGGTGGTACTCGTGAAACGCTGGGGCTTGTTGCGAGGCTCAAAGTGGACTTCTGCTTTGTAATTGCGCCACGTGCAGTTTGGGACACAGATGACCGTCTGACTGCAAGAGGAAATGCTTAAGCCCACTGGCATATAGATGTCATCGATGAAGTGCTTCTCGGAATCGTACTTAACTGAAGACGTGTACCTGAAATACAAGGGAGACATGCGTGAGCTCGGCTCCAGAGCAGCAGGCTGCGTTTTCCGGAAAGCAGAGCTGTTGTGTACCAGGGTGGCTCCTCAGCCCCACACCTGCCACCTTAACAGAGGAACAGCCACATCTCACAAAAACTGTCTGCTGGTGTCTTACTCATTTACGGGAAGAGGGAAGAGTCTTACATTACTGACATGCCCGGCACTATCACTGTTTTGTCCAGCTGCCAGCACTAGCAGGTTATCTTCTCAATCCTCGTGTCCATCGTTTTAAGCCTGAGCTCTATGAACCCAAGAGCCTCCTTCAAACTCCAGTGCCTAAACACAGAGGCCTAGATCCACATTTAGGCTTTGCACATAAGCATCCCAATTCCTCAGAGCGCCAAGTCCACAGAAGTACATGTTATGTTTTCAGTTCTCCTTTGTCAGGAGTCACATGGGAGTTCTCTGCTATTGCTCCTGGCATGGGGCACTCTCTGAAGGCAAACTTCTGAAGATTTGACTGGCAGGAAAATACTACTATTGCACATCAAACTCTGCCGGCAAGATAATCCTCTGTGCCTGGATTGCAAAAGAAAGTTTTCATCACCTTCACACTGCAACAACTCCGTGTTAGCTTTTCTGCAGTGCTGCCTGCCTTCAATTGCAGCCACAGTGCCAGCTCCTTCCCCACACCAGGCCAGTCCTCCCCTGCCCTGTGCTAGGCTTCCGTTTGATTCTATCAGTCTAGTTCTGCTTGCACAGTAATCAGCTGGGAGCCTTCATTGCTCATTACTGCAAATCATGATGTTCAAAGGAATAATTCGCAGGCTATGAAGTGATGCAGTGCATTAAAAAAAGAAATAATAACGCACTCCCTGAATACTAACTTTTCTTTTAGTTCGCACAACCAGCCACTGCTGATAAGATAGAAAGTGTTTATTACAAAACCATGAAGGTTACAAGAACAAAATTCCTTTCCCCTAATAAAACAGTCCTAGAAAGATGGCTGCTTTGAAGATCTTCCCTCATGATTACCTTCTGGTTAATCAGTTGAAAGCCAGTATTTAGAAGCAGTGCAATGAAGTAAAAGCAAGAGCATAAAATACAGGAAAGTCTTCCTGGAAAACAGCCATATGGGAGTAAAATAGGCTGAACACTCCTTCAGCCTGTACAAATATTCAGGTCCAGGAGTGTACAGCTGTGTGGAACAATAGCTCTGCAAATAAATTAACTTGACTCATAGGCGCTGATAAGGCCTAACTACTCCTTTACATGCTAACTCCTTCAAAACGAGAGGCCTGTAACACAGTATTTACCTTATTTCCTTCGGTGGTAAAGGGTCAAACTCAACTCCTTCGCCAAAGGATAAAGGACACAATCTTGGAGGGCAGCTGGAGAGAACAGGGCTGGGGGAAAACACAGAATTCTGCAAAAAAAGCCAAAAATAATTCCTTTTATTTAACAATACAGTATATTCTCAGGAAAATGCATTTATTTAGCCATTAGTACAGAGCTGTTGAGGTTCACATTTACATGACATGCAAGAGGATCTGCTAGTGCGAGACATGCCTGCAGGTGCAACTTGCAGGTCTGACTTCACACTAGTCTACAGCATCAAAGATGTGGCCAAGTGTATTTTTTGAAGACAAAGTCCTAACTCCAGGAGCTTACTTCAGGGGAGCCACTCTGGGAAACGAGAGGAAAACACAGCCCCTCGGTGCAGCAGAGCTTTCTGCAGCACGAACTTGAGTTCACGTTGAATTTATAGCAAACATTGTACGAGTGTATGAGAGCGAGCTCTCCTTGCGGGATTCATCAGATCTGCCCACAGGCAGATCACAGCAGGAAGTTATTGCAGGACATCTTGCTGTGAGCAACCTCCTTGTAGCTACTATTTGAAGGTATTAAATCCAATTTGTGTAATTTACACACAACCTGGTGGGCAGGATTAACTCATTCCAACTGAGCAGCAATTCATGGAGGGTCCCCACGCTCCTCTCTGTGACAGGCAGCACTATGAGCCAACACCGGCCCAGCAACATCCCGCAGCCAGAAGCAAACTAAAGCGGCCCTGAAGGGAAGCAACCTGCTTTTGTTTTTGCAGCCACCTCTGCATATGTGCTTTACTACACAGGGCAGAGGGGGCTGTGAGCATCTCTCCTGTTCAACACGCTACTCTCCTATGGCCTTTCCCAGTTTCACAGATGCACCCCTGGAGGAAAGGGATCTTCCCTCCAGATTTGTGGTTTCTAAAGTATTTGTACCAACAGCTCAACGTCAACATTCAAAAATTATTATGCAAAAAGCTAGCACAGCTCTACCTGATACCATTAAGTGAAACGATGGTTTAATACACAAACTTCCTACTCTGGGTCGCTCTCTGGAATGAGAGCTCGTTTTCCACAGGAGTTTCCAGAGATGCGACGCATCCCAACCCCTACCTGGGGCAGGAGAGACCAGGGCTTCCCTGGGCCAGAGCCCACCCCAAAGCCGGAGGCTTTTGTAAAGCCCCACCAGCTCCCCGGCCGCAACGTGGCCCGGTCTGCGGCTCCCCCACCTCCCCGGCGGCTGCCTCCCGCAGCGGGTGCGTCAGGGGACACGGCGGCAGCCAGAGCCGCCGGTGGACCGGAGGAAGCCGGGGTCGGTGGTTTCCAGCTTGTGCCCACGCCAGCTGCCCGGTGCCAGCCCCCCCGGTAAGCGCCGTGCCGCCCGGCTGGCTGCCCACCCTCCTCCCCGCCAGGACGCTGCGGGGCCGCCGGCCCCTCGGTGCGGGAAGGAGAAGCCTCCCGGCCGGCCGCCCCCGGCGGGGCACGGGGCAGGGCCCGGGGGGAAGCGGCTGCTCCGTTCCGCCGCCCGCAGGGCCCAGCACCTGCCGCAGCGGGGGCCGAGCGCGGCGCCGGCGGGTGCCCGGGGCTACGCGTCCCGCTCCGGGCTGCGCCCCCGGCGGAGGGTCCCGCCGGCCCCGGGGCAGCGGCGCGGGGGGCGGCCCGGCGCTGCAGGGGGGTGGCGGGGCCGGTACTCACCGCGGCGGCGGGGCGCGGGCGGCTCGGACTCCGGCAGCCCGTTGGTCGCGGCGCGGTCGGGGCTGCCCGAGGAGAGGAGCCAGGGCGGGGGGGCGGGCCCGGGGCTGGGGGGCAGCCCGGAGTCGGGGCTGTCGAGCCCCGCGTCGCCCCGCTTCCTCATGTCCGGGAGGTCGGGTACCTCCCGCAGGCTGAGCCGACCCACCATGGCGGGACCCCCGCGACGCCCTGCCCCGCGCCCGAGCCCGCCGCTCCGCTCCCTGCGCCGGCTGCGCCCGGGCGGCGGCGGCGGGGCGGGGCCAAGGCGGCGGGGCGGGGCCAAGGCGGCGGGCGGGGCGGGGGCAAGGCGGCGGGCGGAGCCGGCTCCCCTCGCCTCCCCTGTGCCCGTCCCGTCCCGCAGCGGTTCCCCCCGATCACGGTGCCCCCATCCTCCCCGTGTCCCCCTGCTCCCGATACCCCCCCCCCCTCCCTGTTCCTCCAGTGCCTCCCTGCTGCCGGTGCCTTAGGTGCCCCCATCCTCATGGTACCCCCGTGCTCCCAGTGCCCCCATCCTCCCGGTGCTCCCAGTGCCCCCATGCTCTCAGTACTGCCGTCCCCGTACCCCTGGACACGGTCCCTGCCCAAGTGCTGCACCCTCGCTCCCATCCCAGCCGCACGGCAGTAGCCAAACCAGCTCCTGCCCGGCTGCCCTAAGCACAGCCCTAATCCATTCTGTGGACTGTGCACCATCCTAGTGCACTGCCCCTTCCCATGCCAGCAAGGATTTTGGGGAGCACTGAAAGAGTGAACCCCGACTGCCAGATCCTGCTCGGCTGTCTCCACCTCCAATACACTACTTTCCTCAACAGCAAGGGTCCGTTGGGTGTTTTGGCAGCCTCACAGACTCCCCTGGAGTAAGCATCACAGCTGCCTGGGACAGAGGGTACAGAAAAGCAACCAGGAATTAGTGATAGTGCCCATGCACCACCACCAGATCTATGAAGTAAAGCGTTTCTGCTGAGACCAGCCTGACCCCGCTGTCTGCCGGGCACCCCGGCTGGGTGAGCAGAGCTGGGGGCCTGCGACAGGACACAGTGATTATAATGCTGGCACTGGGATGGAGCAGCCCGGTGCTTGCTCAGCCCCTGGGCAGGATTGGGATGACAGCAGGGGCTGGAGAGGAATCGGGGGGCCACCCAGGCCCTTCGTGGTTCAGCCAGCCTCTCCCATTGCTCAACCTCAGCGGCAGCTGCAGGGGCAGCTTGCAGCGGAAACAAGGGTCTTGTTTAGGCTGCAAAGCAGCAGCTCTTGCACACCAGCTTCACTCACCCCCGGGAGTTTACTGAAACCCTTCAAAACTCACAGTTTTCCCCCAGGCTGCTTTTTTCTAAACCCTTCCCCGAGGACTCGGGCAGCAGTGCTGCCACCCTTAATTGCATCTTTCAGGCAAAGCTGCTGAAGCTGAAACAAGAAAACAGAGGGAAAATGTCTTCTTAGCACTAGAGGAGACCAAGGGAACGCTTTTTGGAAAATCCTAATGAAATAATTGCGCCATGTCATCAGATTTGGTGGGGGAATACTCTTGTGGAGGGAAAGCAACTGTCTGCAGCCGGCCAAAGTCAACACTCCCCTGTGCAGTAACAAGCAGTCTGGCCTGACAGGCCCAGCACAAGTGAACCCAAACCCCTGAAAAGAATTCCTTCCCTGCCCCAAAATTAAAAGCAGAGCAGGGCTTTCAGCCGTAGGCGTCTGTGGTTTGCAGCTATGCGGTGCTGGGAACTCCGGAGACTTCCTCAAGGAATTTACATTCCTTTGAAGAAATACTATGAGGCTGTTTGCTGAAAAATGCAGATGGAAAGAAAAAGAACATTAAAAATTTTGATTGAAATCTTTGGGGTCTGAGTAAATGTGCTGGACAGGTGTTTTCTCCCTTTTGATTTAAATACATCCCCAAAAAAAGAGGTTCTGGTCTCCGTGAGCAATGGGAAAGCTGATTGCTCCTCGCTTCAAAATCTCCCATAAAAGCCCTTTATGAAATTAGACGCCTCAGAAGGCGCTGGAGCAGTTTCCAGATGAACGCGATCATTATTTCAGAGCTGCTGTGCAGCTCCTGGGCTAAAAACCATGCTGCCAATAACCAAGTTAGTGCAATTTGGTAGCGGGAGGGGACCTGTGGCACCTCCCAGCAGCCACTTCTGAGGGCTGCCAGTGTCCCCACAGCTGCTCCTGTGGGGATCGGGCTCTGAGCATGGGGGATCTCGGTGCTTGGAGAGCTGCGTGACGCTGCAGCTGGCTGTGCCTGGGATGAGCAGAGCCCCATGGGCTTCTGGAAGTCTTGCTGCTCTTTACTTACTAGCAAAAAAGTCTCACTCTGGCCTTAACACAACTGACAATTTTTTTGTGCCCTTCCAGGTGCTTATTTCTGGGCTTGACAGGTGACACGGAGGTGTTTGAGCAGCCAAGTGGGCTCCGCAGCCCAGCCTGCCTCGCACCGGGCTCAGACCTGAGGATCTCCCACAGCGCCAACATCCAGAGCTGCAAATTCACCTGCTAGGATGAAAAGGAAGCGTTTAACCAGCATTCAACTACTTGATAACTAAAATACTCTTGATAGTTACTGTATACAGGGACCCTGCTTTTAAGGCACGTGTACTCTGCCTTCTCAGAAAGCCCGTTTCTTCCTGAGCCTCTCAGACCGTATCAATCTGTGCTGTCCCCGATGGCACTGGAAATCTTTTCCCCTGCCTGTACATCACAGACTGTTTGTCCATGTTATTTACTTTTCAACTGCCTGTGCACAGCCGGGACAGAGCAGATATGACTATCTTATCAAGATCCTCCTTCCATAAAGGACTTTCCACTGGGCCAGGCGCACTTGGCTTAATCAGCAACCAAACAATAGGCGCATTGATGCAGCACGGGGGTCTGCCACGGTGGGCAGGGGGAAGCAAATCAGAAGGATCCCATGTTATTTGATAACGGTGGAAAATTATTTCCAAACAATGGGAAATGCCAGGCTGCTCCCTGCAGCGCAGACCGCGAACCCGCCAGGCACAGGAGTCAATGCTCACAGCGATGCTTCCAAGTGGTGGGATTAATGGGAGCCCTGGGAGCGGTTCAGCTGCAGGGATGAACGCTGACAGCGCCGGCGCTGAAGTCGCTCAGTTTTGATCAGCTTTTACAGACTTGCTGCTGCCGCCCTCATGAACTGCTAAGCCACGAGCCGAGGTTTTCCCAGGGCTTCGGGAAGCTCCACGTGCTGCAAGTGCAAAGGCTGACCTTCCCCTCCCTGCAGGATCTAGACCCTGATGGCAGCCCCATTGGCTCCCCATGTCCTGCTAGGAACGGGAGGGCACTGCCACTTCCCAGGGGCCTGAGCACAGGGAAACCGTGGTACTTTGGTCCTGGTAACCCTGTATCCCAGGAGAAGCGAGGGTCCAGGGAGCACCCCTCCTGCCCCACTCCCAGCAGGGAACCCCCCAGCACCCTGAGCAGCGCTGGCCCCCAGGCCCTCACCCCCCCAGATTTCCCTGTGCTCTCAGAGGCGAGGCTAGCAAAGGACTAGAGCCCATGTGCTTGGCTCGGGACTGGTGGAGCTGCTCAGGCTGAGAGAAGGGAATGAGCACAGGGGATTTCTTTAACCTAGAAATTCTGGGTGACGGTAGCACTAGCTGGTGTCACCAGCCTGAGTGGAGCAGGCACGCAGAAGAACGCCTTCTGCCAAAGCCTTTTCTGACATGGCCCAAACCCAAATGCTTTAGCTCATTTTCCTAAGCACAGCAGAGCCGTGGACCGATGCTGCTGAACAGCATCCACGTCTGCTGCCCGCCCAGCTGCCGCCAAGAAAAGGCTTGTGGAGACTTGGACGTCGTCACTCGGATGCTCAAAGTCACGGCTGTAAATCTGGTGAAAGAAATAAACACCCGTGTCGCCCGGCACAGGCTGCCTGCTCCTGCCCAAGGGCGGAGGGGGCAGGACCGGTGGAGCAGTAGGAGAAAAGCAAATGAGTCATTAATTCTCTAAGTGAAAGAAACTCCTCTAACGTCATGCATCATGTGGAAAAAAGGCACTACCTCTTAATTAAATTTCAAAGAAAAAACTAGGATCTCTCAGAAATCTCTCCAGCAGTTAAAGTAATCAGAAATGATCTGATTATTTAAGGGCACAAGGTCAGCTGTGCTAAACTGCCTGCACAGTGCAGGGAGTTGCTGTGAACGCAGATGCTGCCAACAGAGAGTTGCTTGCTGTGGGGGCAGAAGGTGAAAGAGCCAGAAAAAGAGAAGCTGCAGGAGAGAGTAATGGAGACGGACAGCACAGAGCTCTGGGTCTGGTGTGTTTTGGGTGAGGTTCATCCTGGCTGCTGGGGTTTGCTCCATGGCAGCTGCACAGAAAACACCCAGCAGATGAACATCAGTAACCATTTAATTCATTTTAGTGTCACACTCCAACATACAGCCAGAATTACACCTTGGCCAAAAGACCATAAAAAGTGACATCTTATAGAGAAAAAAGATCACCCTTTATTCCCAAATGAGAGATGTAAACCCCAAACAGCTCACATACACATACAGACGTGCCAAATCTGATAAATACCCAAGACCCAGGGGACAAAAGCTGTATACTGAAGGTAAAAAAATGCAGACTTGCTCTCTAAAAGTGGAACTCCAAACACCCAGACCTGTAGCATTCAAAGACTGAAACTAAAAATTCATTTTTCTTTTTATTTCCCCTTATCTACAGAATGAAATGTGGAGAATGAAACGAGGGAAGCCTTTGGGGAAGGACGATAACTTGAACATCATCTTCAGCTATTCATAATTTAGTTAGTCTCATCCATAGACAGAGCAAAGAAAAATTAATCTAAAATAAATTATTCATCCCCTCCAAGGGAATAATGAATCTCTGCAAACCCATGTTCCTTCCTCCCTGGTTATTACATTTGTTATTACATTTGATAACGTGTGAACCATCCTGCACACATACCTTGAGATAATCTGTCCTTGGGGAATGGCGTTCATTGTGTCCTTGGGGAACTTTCCCATAATCCTGACACACTTTCAACCACGATCCCTTCTTTTGTCACCCGATGTGAAATCACGAGAGGAAATAAATGAAGCAACAGCAGACCTGGCAAGATTTGTAAAACTGGAGTGATAAGAAACTGCTGTCGCTCCCCACACGTGTTGTTACTGCTGCAGCGGACATCACTGCTACAGCTCTCTGCAACTGAGCACCCACAAACCACAGCCAGGGCCCAAGCCTGGGGATCCCTGAAAATGCATCCTAAAGTTCCTGCAGCAGCAGGTTGGTCTGAACAGTGTTAATCTCTGCGGATTTATTCTTTCTGTTCCAATTCTGTGATCTACTCCTGCCTGTTCAAGCTCAGGCTCACCTGCTGGCTGTGCAAAGGGAGGATGGGATTTTACTAACCAGGCACCAAATTCTCTCTCCCACAGCCATGGGGCTGAGGAGAGGGAAGGGGAGCAGCCTGCACCCCAGAGGGGACAGTGCCAAAGCATGAACAGGCAGACACAGCGTAAGCCCAGGTTCTGCCTCACTTGGGGATTTCTCATTTCACCTCCTCCTGCTCCAGTCCCAGTGAAGCTCTAGCTTTGGGTGGACAGAGCTCATTTTCCTGGAGTGTCTAATCCCCCCCCTCCCGGACATGCAGCACAGCTTCTAGTAAATACAGCCCCAAAGCCCAAACTTGACCTGATGGGGAGCGTGACCCCCCCAAGAAGGCATCTGACAGTACATTTGCTCCTCACCTGCCAAACTTGTCTGGGACTTCTTTTTCTGCACATGCAAGTGATCAACATGACTGGCTGATCTGCCCCTAAACCCACAAGGGATTCAATCATTCGTGGTTGGGCATGTGCCTTCAAAGTCCCCCCAAAAAGTACAGAAGAGTTTGGGAAGAAACCCAGCGTTACCAGTGCCGAAGTGATGTCTCCCTGCACTGACACTCCTTGGGGAAGCTCACAACGGGCAGGGCGCAGACACCCACGGACCCAAACCCTGCTCCGTGCTGGCTTTGTGGCAGGGTGCCAGCAGGAGCTGGTCCTCCAGGAAGGGGGGACTGGGTTATCCAAAATATTTCACCTCTGGTTCTCCTCCTCTCTGCACCGGTGCGAGCTGAAGCTCAGAGGAGGAAAAGGAGAGGAAGGTCCTCAAAGGCTGAGCCTGGTGTAAGTGTCCTGTCCAGGAAGAGGCCCCAGCTCCCTGTTAAAGCCAACATTTAAAAATGTTAAAGCAACCTCTCCTTGCAGGGCACTGAGGGTGCCAAAGGGGCACACCCCTGCTCGGGACACGCTGGCTGGCGTGGGAATGAGGGGCTGGTGCTGTCTGCCGCTCACTCCATGAACGGCCCTTTGTGAAGGGAGGGCGAGATGCAGTCCAGGAACTCCCATCAGGGACAGCGGGAGAGCCCAGCACATGCGAGAGAAATAACAAGCAGCTGGAGATGGGCTCCGCAGATGTCTAGTTTGGCCTTTAAGCTGCAAGTGACCGAGTCTGCCGGCTTGTTGGCAGGAGGTTTGCCAAGGTGCTGAAGGCATTAATTCAGCATTTTCCTCTGGTTCTGCAAAGGATTTGCCTTGCTGTTTTACTGGTGGTTTATGTATGCCTGTCCTGGGAGCGGGGGAGAAATTTGCTCTGGGCTTCTCTCCCCAGCATCTCATTACTTCAGTGGAGCTGCAGATGCTGGGATCCCAGCTGTTAAAGGGTTGGATTTTTTTGGCGGTGGTGATGGTTTGGGGTTGGCTCCCCCCCTGCCCCACAATAAATAATGAAACAGAGGAACAGCCCTACAACAGGAGGCGAACAGTAACACCAAAATCCTTGGTGCCGCAGCAGGAGCTCAGCCAGGCTGAAGGCTGGGACACCAAGTGTATCACAGCCAGATATTCTCTGAATCCAGCTAAACTGTTTTTGTAGCTGCTGACTTCCAGATACCTCTATTTTCTCCACCATGTGGACCCAGCACTGTCCTGGGTTTCACGCCTGCTGAGCTAATGGCAAACACCTTCGTCTGAATGGAGATGCAGCACCACGGTGTATGATGGTTAAGAGACACAGGGAATGGGAGTGATGGGACGTAGATATTTCAGCAGCATACTGTAAATCACAAGTCTGATAAGCTTTGCTCCCAGTCACTGCAGCTAGTCCTGGGCAACAGAATTTCCTTCTGCCTGCTTAGAGTCTTTTTTTGATGAGTTTCTCCAGTTTCCGTATCCGAGAGGACTCCTGCTCAGGTGTAGGAGCGCTCAACGAGAGGGAGCCTGTGTTCTCCACTCCGGAGGGGGGAGCAGGGAGGCGCTGGCGGAAAAGGTCCAGCATGCTGCTTTGCTCGCTTCTCTTCAGGCCCTGTGGGAGCAAAGAACAGTGAAGCAAGACTGTTAGACTTCAACGATCTGGGAGTGGGTGTTCGTGATGATATCTGCAGGAGAGCCCATTTCAAACCTCAACCTTTTGTTCACCCACCAAGAGCTGTGCATAGAGCTCTGGATGATCCCAAGACAACTGGGCTCAGCCCCAGGAGCCAGAGCAGGTATGAGCATGTGAAGTGAACTGAAAAGCTATTCCTCAGTAGCAAATCCACAGACTTTCAGAGTACAGAGGATACACTTGCCTTAGAGTGCTTTTCCCACTCCAAAACCCATCTATATTTCTACTCCAAAAAAAAGCACCAACAATCTCCATGCAGTGCTAGCAGACGAGCAGAAACTCTGTGGGATAGTTTCTAACCTTCATGTCTAGTATCTTCTGGAAAGTGTCGGTGCTGCAGTCAGCAAGGAGCTTGATGTAATTGTCGACAAACACAACTGGGGGCTCGTGCGGAGCCATAACTACCTGCCAAGACAGGAAAAAAAAAAGATCAGACAAATTCTACGAGTTAAAGCCAACGTGTAGTCAACTCAGGCACACAAGCTGACAGCAGGACTGGCTTCTCCTAAAACAAAATGCTTAAGGAGGAGGCTGTACGTGCTGCTAATAACTGAGAAGTAAAGGTGAGTGAAGTAAGGAGCAGGGAGCAGGAGGGGGTCTCTTTCCACAGAGCAGCGGTTCTCGGACCCAAGGGGCTGCGTATCCTATTTCAAAGAGCAGCAGGACTCTGTCTGTGGCCTGTGGGCTGGCAGGCGCTGGCGTATTGTCAAAGCTCAAGATTTTATCTTGTTGCATGGGGAAGGCTAGCTGGGGACTTGCTTGGGGGAAGAAGGCAGCACTGCTGGTGGTGGTGACACTTCGAAAGTCCCCAGCAGATCAGGCAGCCTGGACACAGTCCAGACCCTCGCTTGGATTGCGTGTCCCTCTCGTTCCCTCCTGCCCAGAGGCAGGGTAGAGACAGTCTGTCACAGGGGGAATCTGACAACACTCTGCAGTCACTGCCTCCGTCCCCAGGACAGCGTGGGTCAGAGCAATCTGCTGTGCAGTCCTGCTCCTGGCACGTAACCCAATGGGTGAGCAGTGCCGCACGCAGCTGCTCCTGCCCTTTGGTGCAGCTCCTCTTGTACGCTCCTCTGGAGAGACTGGGATGCAGTTGTGAATGCCCTGCTGACATCTGCCCTGGAGCACATACCCTCTTAGTCCCAGCAACGGTCAAGTCAGGAAAAAAAAATTCAAATAGCCTTGAAGCTGGAAAGATGATTACTCATTGTTGTATTTTCCTTACATAAGCAGCAAGCTCCATGGAGAACACATCTTTTGATAATGCTGGGCAGCAAAACCATCTTTCTGGGGAAGTGTGTGTGTGTGTGTGAATGTGTGTGCTCATGCAGGGCAGAAACAGCACAGGACCAGACTCTTCCCTGCCTCTGAAAACATTTCCATATGTTTCCACTGACCCAGCTCACCCCACACTGTATTCTGTCACAGAGACATTTCTTTCTTTCCCTGCACTTCAGACCAATGAAACATCATAGCCATGTATACACTTATAAATCCTTAATTTACAGCCCTTGTAAAAATCTTCTGCCAAGATGAAAAGCTGGAACTTCAGACAGCGTAGCCAGAAACAGCTCTGCAGAACACGCGCACCCTGATGCCCCCCCCACCCCGCACTTGCATCTGTGTTTGTAGGGCTTAGCTGAATGTGTTTGTACCATCTACGGCTCCACGATGCTCCTACTGAACTAGCTGCACTGGTGTAAGACTGGGCATGCTACTGTACGGTGGGATCGTACGCAACACAGGCATCGCTTCTGCCACCTCGGTACTAGACAGGAGAGCCCTGAACTGAGGAGGAACGAATTGGCCTGTGCTTCTGATGGAGTGAAATAGCTCTATGAGAGAAGGCTCTTTATTGTACAATCTGGAAACAGCAAGGAGAGCCTGAGCACTGATAAAAAGAGACAACCCACAAGGCAAATGGAATGGCCAGAGACGACCAGTCAGCTCCAGGCTCTTGCTAGGAAACCTTCCTGCAGAAATACCGGTGGTCCAGCAGGGGCAGGCACTTCTGAGAGGCGCTTTTTTTTCTCCCAAACCCAAGAAATGGGTGCTGACACCAGCCCCAAACACTGCACGTGGCTCACCTAGATCCAGGGTGATCTATTCAGTCACTATGACTAATAAACCTGCCCCAGCGAACCATTCAGCCCCATCGCCTGCCAGTTACACGGGGCCTTATTTTGTAAAACAGCTCTGTGGAGCACTGAGCACCAGAAGCGTACTGCTGTTGAATTACTAGTTACACTGACAGGGAGCCCTCAGCTGGGGCCAGCAGAAGCGCTTTATGCAGCAGCAGGGCAAGCCGAGGATGTCTGAAAAAAGCAGCCACGCTGCTACAGCACAGCCTGAGGAGCAGCAGCACTCCGCAGCCTGCACTCCCTGCCTGAGGTGCTTCCTATACTGCTTTCACCTCAATCCCTATGAAGCCAATGTGATGTTAAGGGTAGACAAATCAACTCCATTACTTTTCTGATTTCCATACAAGCTCCAAGGAGAGACCCATTTCTGTGTGCAACAAGCACCAATCTCCCCTGCCCTGCTGTCTGCAGTACCACGGTATTTTTCTTCAGGTCATTTCTAAGAAAATTTAGACTTGCTTTAATGTATCCACTAACATCTCAGTCTCCTTACCCCAAAAGCATGGATTTGTAGAACTCATTTCTGAACGCAGAACACGAACTCAGCTGTGACATTACCTTGGGCATGGGAGCAAAGCCACAGTGAGCAGCAGGCAAGCAAGGAGAGCCCGGGCTCCGCACCTCCTCCTTGCCTTGGCTGTGCTTTACAGGAGGTCTGGCTGGCAGCTGCCTGTCCTGCCTGACCCCAGGTCCCACTAATTCACTTGCAGGAACATCTTCACAGCATTGCTAGTGAGCAGGGGGCAATCCCATGGCCCAGGAGGGTACAACTGCACAGCTCCCATGCCTTCTCCTGGGATTGAACCCAAATTCTTATGCCAGCAACAGGGGGGAAGGGGAGATTGCTTTGCTTGTTACTTTTTATGAAGACAACACACTGCTTTTGGGTCATTTTCCAGGCACCAGGTCTGGAAAATGAAAAAGGACTCTGGTGAATACAGTAACCCAGACATGTTTGCACTGGCTGTTACACTAGACAGTAAACAGGTGACTCAAGCACGGCTTGGCTTCCCTGTGCGATGGAGTCTGCACAAAGGCCTGGAGTAACCTGAACTGGAGGGTTTGCCCTGTGGCAGACACTTATGGATGCTAGCTCTCATTTTCACAAGCTCCTGAGGGAATCTAGCGCCCCAGCTCTCCTAGTGAGCAGAACCTGAGCCCTTGGTTACCTTGAAAAACGAGGGTGAAAACTCAAATGCAATCTTAAAGGAGAGTGGGGGCAAACCCAAGGCAACTAAGCCAGTTCTGTAGAACAGCTGGCAGCGCACCCGGACAAGCTCGCATACGTTCATGTGCAATTGCAGATTGCCGCGTTCTAAAGGAAGGGCCCCCTGGAATTTGCTTGCTCTGATTCCCAGTCCAGCAGTCTGGCTGGCAGGTTATCAAAAGTCTTGAGTTACCTTCAGGATCATTTCAGCCCGAGTCATGCCTTTCACCACTATCTTTGTGTAGCTGGCAGGAGCCTTCCTCACCACTTGGGACCCAATGGAGGGCAGATCCAGGAGAACCATCTTCAGAGAGTGAGTGTCCAGCAGCAGCTGCAATAGTTAATCGCACCCTGTTATTCAGGTCCCTTTTCCCAAGCTCCGTTAGCTGTTATAATCCAACATCCTTAAAACTCTAATACTTCCCACATTGGAAGAAGTCCTGCTAATGGTTCTGCAGGAACAGGAGGGACTGACCCACGTAATGAGAGTCAAGGAGCCACGATCACCCGTGGCTACGTGTCAGCACCATCTGTTGATTTTAACAGAGCACTGCTCTGCTGACTTGAAATGACTTATGGCAGCTCAAGATCTGGCACGTCAGGCATGGATTTCCAGTCCTCTTCCCCTGGACAGCATAAAGCGAAACAGTCTCAATTACCTGTAGCTGTAACATTATTTAAATACTGAGGTCAAATGAATTAACACCATGCTTCCTCCTGCATCCAGCCACCCACTGGGTCAGGTTTTCTGCATTTACTTAACCACTTGATTTTGGGTTTTTTTTTCTTTAAAAAGAAAACTACAACACAGTACAGCTACGCTGAGAACGGCTCAATAGCCTGTGCTCCGTGGCAGACTGAAACACACAGCCTGTACATTGTTTTTCACTAGAGTAGTGGCTAAATAAGCAGCAACCAGCAGCCTGAAATTTAGCCCAGACAAAGCACTGTCTGATGACAAAACGCTATAGGTTAGGGTTTCTTAGAGCAAAATTACCCCAAATACCATACTCTTCTGATTATACAAGGTACATCTGAAGAGGGGAGACAAGCCTAGTGGACAGAAATCTGAAATCACACTAGAGGAAGAGTAGCACAATTTATTTCTACAGCAGCGAGTGTGAAAGCCTGCTGGGCTGTCAGCATACCCAGTGCGTTCCCTACAGAGGGGCTCTCAGGAGCAGGTGGAAGTTCATTTTTCTGGAGCGATACACAACATCACGGGCATTGCAGAACCCCCCAGCCATCACCGCACACAATACGAGCATTTCTGGTATGGCTTTCAGCACACGTGGGAATTCAGTTCAAATACAAAGGACAGAGCCGAGGAGGAGGGGTGGTGGGTCACGCCAGTTCAAATCTGGACCCTGTTATCTGCGGCAGCGTATCATTGCTGTGCGCTGCCTGTTTCATGCTTTGCCATCAATCTTGTCCTGGGAAGCTAGGAAACCACAGCATAAACCAGCAGCTCTGTGCACCCAGGAGCTGCTGGAGCCTGATGTCAACTCAGGCTGTCATAGCTGGATTCCTGTGTGTCTATGAAGGATCCCGTAGATGGAAGATTTTTCCATGGTTGGGGAATACACATCTTTCCCACATAAACTTGCTCATGTCTAATAGGAGTTCTGTGCACTCTGCAGCCTTTCCCACAGCCACAGCACTCACAGGCTCTGTCCCCTCACCCTATTTCCCCTCATTATCCACTCCAGGTCTCCGAGACTGAGAGCTGTTGTTACGTTAGAGACACAAACACAGAAAGCGAAACCTCGTAGGTCTCGTTCCCCACACTGAACACCTCCATAAATACCACTCTGGTGCCCAGATTTCAAACATGATTATTAGCAAACAGCAAGAAAAGCTGTGTTTAGGACTGGGAAGGCCAGGAAAGCATATTCCACAGCAACATTTGCACCAAAGGAGAGAAACCGGTGCAGGAAGATGCCAATGGGTGACCAGGGGTGTGTTCAAAAGATGCTAAGGCAATTGAGGACCTACATGCTGTGGAGAGAGAGGACATCAGCTTCTGAAGACCTCTGTACATCTAACCCCAGGAAGGTATGTCCCACTTAAAATGAGATATATTCATTGTGAATCAGGCTAATAGAAACCTTCCCAGCCTGCTTTAAAGCAGCAAATTGGGCCTGTTATTCCAATACAGTGACATTAAAACCTTTTAACATTAGACACAAGCCCACTGCTGGCAATCGGTTAATAACTTTAGATGCTTGTTAAAAAAAAAAAAAAAAAAAAAAGAGAGAGAGACTTCATTTAATCACTCTCAGGTTATTGCTCATCGCACAAGATGAGCAGGAACCGCGCTTCACTCATTTGCTTTCCATTAAGAAAGAGGAAGGTTTTGATGTAAAGCTCGAGTTTCATTTTGCAGACACACACTGCTCAGAACCCATCTTTGATGCCTAAAACCCAAGCAGCTTTTAAGGCACTGATTTGAAGTTCACGGCAGTCCCATTAGGGATGATTTTGCTTTGCTTTTTTTTTTTTTTTTTTTCCTCCTAATTAGCCCACAGGGGAACAGCCGTATGTGCAGGGAACAGCTGAAAGCCTGCCTCATCCAAACATCATCCTCACAGAGTAGCGGGGTCCCAGCCCACAGGGTGGGAGATGAAGGGTCCCAGCCCTGCAGCTGCACCCATGGTCTCAAGACAATAAATACCCTGTGCTTCCCACCCACGTGCAACGCAGGGATGGGGGCTCTGACAAGGGGCAGTGTTTCAACAGAAATGTTAACATTAATTTGAGTGGCAATAATTCAGCGTCCTTCCTTCCCTGAGGCTGCACCTCACCGTCTTGCGGTATCTACAGCTCTCACAGAGCAACAGGGAGGCAGGTTCCTGGGAGAAAGCTGGGCAGTCCCGAGCCCCAGGGGTTGCGTTGTTGCTTCTGTGGGTCTCAGTTACTCAGTCGCAGAGGTGGGAAGGACTCTTCCCCGCCACTTGTGTGTTTGCAATGTTTGAGGAAGCCAGGCCTGGAAGGCATTTATGCAGGAAAGGTCCTGCCTTCCAGGCACTGCAGCATCACTTGCCTAGTGACATTCAAAACTCCCACCAAACCCCGGGCCCTCATTTAGCAATTTTTTGGGACAGAATAGAGAAAACACTGAGCTACGCCTCCACAACCCCATCCTTCCCACACCTCTGGGAAGAAGACAGCAGCCAGCCACAACTAGCGTGCAAACTGGAGGAGGCAAAAACCTATTTGCACTCACTGGAACTCAGCCAGGATGCAGGCTCTAGCAAAACCGCCATCAGGCTGTGGAGGAGCCCTTGGGCTCCCACGGCTTTAATTCCTCAGAGAGGAAGGAGCCAGCACCTGGGAGCAGCGCTTAGAGTCCCTGGGAGGACCTGGCATTGCTCTGCTTGGGAGCTGGCATGCTGCCACCGCGGGCACATGGTGCTGAGCACCGCCGTCACTGGGCCCACGCGGGGAACACCTAGGAACCAACCTACTCTTGGCATACACACGGTCACATGAGACCAAGCACTGTGTGTGTTTTATGTTCAACAATTATCAAAAAAAAAAAAAAAAAGGTATTGGTGTTTAAACTACCTGAGGTGAGAAACTGCCTGGACACCTGGGGTTTTGGGTTGGGGCTATTGTTGGTTTTTTGGTAAAGTTTTCCTGTTGTCTCACTTCCCCTCCAAATAATGCTTCCTACATCAATTTCTTTCAAGGAGCAGACACATGCATGAACTAAGCATTAAAGCCGTTACTGCACAGGTCCTCTCCACCCTGGTGCTTCTTCAAGGGGAGAAAAGCAGCAGAACATACCATCCAAAGACTATGCATTGACCGTGCCCCAGCTCTTCTGAGCAGAGAAGCAACAGGCTTGAGTTTAACCCTGGGAGAAGGCACAGCAGCAGCAGAGGGAGATTTGAGAAAGGATGGGACAGAAAACACACAGTCTTTCTGAGAAGGACACGGGAGCTGCTTGCAATCGTTTCTGCCACGAGCAACCTTCTTTTCCTTTGTGTGAGCACACTGAAGACAATCTCATCATGACACCTTAAGACAGGTATGTAAGAGATCTGTTGTTCTGTGCTATTGTTACTGGGAGTGGCAAAGCGAGAACTCCTCTCCTTGGGAAGGTGGCTAGGAACCCTCTCACATGACCGGTTCAACTGCAGCAGGATCCCTATAAACCTGGTCCACTCTGCCCGGTTCCAGAGTGTATCCCTGTTGCCTCAGCTGCACCAGAGTTCAAGACGCAGCTCAGCTTTCTGCCCCTTTTTACCAAAAACTGCCTTCTCGAACCCAAAAGTCAGAAAATACAGCAGCCAATGCAGCTACTTTTCCTTACCTGTTCTGCGCCCACCATGCTAATAGGTTTGCACTTGAAGAGATGGTTAATGAACTTGGGAATGAAGGAGCTGCAGAGAAGAGATACAAAATGACACAATTACATGTGAATATTTGGAGTCAGGCAGTCTTCTGTGGTAAACAAACCATGCAAAAAACAAACCAGGATGGCTTTCCACAAAGACGTTGGAAGTGCCTCGTTCTCAAGCTGATCCCAGACACATTAAGTATACTAAATAAAAAACCCCAAACCCTAGGTACATTTCTTTTGCTTTAATCCACACTGATCTCAAAGTTAATTGAGAAGCTGCACACATCTCTATGTAAACAAATTGCTATAAACTATATATGAAGTACTGCAGTACAAGGTCAAGAACAAGCAAACAAACTATTGTACATCATAAAAACAGCAACATGTCAGGATTAGTAGAGCTATTCATGGAGTGGAAGTATCTCAATTGTAGCCAGAACCTACATGTTACTGCATACAAGTAATTCCATAACACGCATATTAGACAGTGAACTTGAGGTCCAGCCAAGGCTGGAGGTCTGCTGGGCCCTGGAAAGGCACTCTTCCAGAAAGCTTCAGGCCAACACAACCAAGACAAGAAAAAGTTTTGTGAAAAGGAAAACACCATTACTCTACTAATGCAGACTTCAGACTCAGCAAAACAACTACGGTATATAGACTCAACTGGGGAGAACGTGGCAAAGATGGAAGACCAGTATTTGCCACCTTGGACAACGTACTCCAGAGCATCAGCTTTGGTTTCAACTTTTTGCTTCTTGATTTTAGATCATACCACTCATAACTCTTGCCTTCCTTTTGCTGCCTTGCTTTTTAATCTACTCCATTTCTTTCACACAGCCTTCTTTGGCTGAATGCCTCCAGGGCTCACGTTTCCAGGACCTTGTCCATGACCTGGTGGCAGGTCTTACATTTTAATGGCTCTGTCCTAAGTTCATACAAGTCGGTCTGTTTTCTGCCCTTTTGAATGAGGTGCTGTTTATGGTGATGATCTAAGTTCAGCATGGTTTCCCCCTTGCATCTGTCAAGCTGTTTGTTTCCTTCCCACAAAACAAGGAGCACGGACAGCATCTTGTTTGTCCTGCCACCTGTTTTCTAAGCCAGGACATTTATTTTTCACCCTTTCTCAGGGAAGAATGACAAAAGTGTAACTCAGGCACAGAGCATGCCAAGCTGCTGAGCAAATTGAAAGAAATGGTTCAAGGAAGAGTCCTTCCAAGCAAAGGCTCCTTCCCTTCCCCTTCCCTCAGACACAGCCACGACCTCTCTCAAGTGAATCATCTTTTCCTGGAGAAATGTCAAGGAGAACAATTTCAAACTGCTGTTGAGAATCAGCTACTGGGCTGCCCCAAACAGTTTTGAATTTGGCCACCAGAGAAACAATCTTGGCAACAAAGTACAAATACGAGGAGGAAAACAAGCCCCTTCTCCTCTTGCACGAAAGCATTACAGCAGAGATGCAACTTCTCTGGTTTAGAATTCCATTTTTCAGGTGTATAACTAATTCCCAGAGAGCAAGTGCCAAGCACAGCTGGAGCTTAGGTGATCCTGTGAAATGATCAATCGGTAGCAGCTCTGGATGCAGCAGCTTGCTACGAGCAGAAGAGCGGAAGAAATTAATTGTACCTTTGATCTTGCATGTAGGTCCAATTCTCCTTCCCCTCTCTAAGGTCAGGCATGGAGCTAATGCTCATGTTGTGTATGAGAAATAGGGTGAGCCCTTCTTTCTGCAGGGGGGCAGACCAGCAGCCAAAGGACCCCCTCCCCTTTTTCTTAATCTTCTTTTCTATATAACCACACGGTCTCCCATTGACAGCATCCTGTCTTGCACGAAACAATTCCCAGGCCCCTTAGGATGGCCACCCACCATCAATGCAGAAGGGTAAAGCGACCTTCCATCCTCACATGCCTGTTATTTCACGCTGCCTTATTGGAAACAGCTTCTCAACTCCAGCAGGACAGACAAGACAAACCATAAGATCCAAGGGCTGCTCTGGTATTTTATTTTTTTTTTCCTTTTTTTTGGACTGGCACAGACCATCAAGAGCAGTTGCACTTAACTGAAAAATTGGCTGGAGTCTCTTGCCTAGGCTGGACTCAGCACTTGGCTCTCTTAGCATACAGCAGGCAATCCTGATGCAAATAATACGTGCATATTCAATGGTAATGCTCTGCACGAGGTTTTGTACTCTAAATGCCTTTACTCCCTGCACATCCACAGAACGAGGTTGGATGCCAGAATTCATTTACAGTTTCAGCTATAAAACTGAATCTAGCAAACCCTCCATAGAAGCAGACAAGTCCCCAGTGTAATAATAAAGCAGTGCAAGACAGCTTGGGAACTTAAAGCACAGAAACCACAGCATCTGAGAGGCTCCCATCCAACGGGAGTGGCTCTGCCAAAGCCTGTGTTTTCCTAATCCCCTGCATGGATGATGCATCGAACACAATGCCTTGCTAAGCAAGGCAGACAGAGATGCAACCACAGCCTGTCTGTCCGACGGGAGATGAGCTACTGCAGGACATCGTTCAAAGCATCCTGATGTTACTGAGTCATTACAGCTGAGAAGGGTTTCCAGCTTTATGCCACCCGCCAAGGTGGTGACCAGCTCTTGCAGGCTTGCCCAGGCTTAGCTCAGCTCACTGCCTCAAAACCTCCAGGAGCCTCTTCATCATGATCTCCTTCCACCTAACTCCTCTCACTGAAAGCATGGTGCAAAGGCCAGAGCGACTGGAAGGATGCCTGCTGCAGCGACCCACCACGCTTGGCTGTTTGTAATGGACGAGCTGCTTTTCTGGCGAGTGGGAGAGCTGTTTGTTTTTCCTGTCTCTCAGTTCTAATCTCTTCCTCATTGAGGTCAGGTCACACTTCCCAAACACATCCCGGTGCAGCAGCCACGGCTTCACCGCTGCGGTTTTTTATTTCAAAGGATAAAGACCGAGGTGCAGTGAGAAGAGAGCCCCTCACCCTGCCTGCAAATGCCTCCTGGAAAGCTGGCTGCTTCTCACCGTTTCAAGGCAGTAAGGGTTGCATATTGGTCAAAACAAAGCAAAAATGACAAATGAGTTCAGAGGATTGATGCCATTTCTGATGGCCGTTTTAATTCTTCCAGACTTGGCTCAGATCCCTCAGTTTTAAATTTAGTGACTTTAGATGCCTTCTCCCCTGTGGTCCTGTAACTCAACACTAGCGCTTTACACAATCCATTAGAGCTGAGAAGTGGCTGGCAGTTCAAAAAGATACAGGCATTAACATACGGGGAAGCACAATGCCTGTTAAAAGGATTTTCAGTGTTGTGGAGCACACAAAAAGCCAGGTATTTACACTGGGCAGACCAGCACATTCCATGAGAACTCAGAGATTCAAAAGTACAAATGTTTGTATGCGTTAAAATGTCATAAGCATTTTAAGTGGATCAGCACGCCCTTACCACTGAGCTACTTCTCCTTAAAACCAGGTTGTACAGGACTCTAAAAACGATCTGGCAAAACCCATCTTCAGGAACCAGATTTTAATTTCTGCACCTGATCCATGGCCCAGTGAATTCAGGACTGTGCCTTAATTTTAGCATGCTGCTGATCAGAGCCGTAGCTGTCTTAAAAAAGGCCTTGAAGTGGAGCGGCAGTTTTGCAGGTTTCTGTGCTCTTCTGTAGAACAAGCTGGGATGGCACTCAGCTGAGATGTGAACTTTACTCAAATGTGAGAGCTGGGTATTTTATCTGGAGTTTACTTGGTATGTGCTTAGCAATAAAGTTAAAAGGGAGGCAACTAAGCTGAGGTATTAAGAGTGTGCTGTGAACAGCTGAGTAAATGGGGTTTTTTTATTCATCACCATGTTAGCAATATAAAATTCAAGCGTAACCACATAGAAGGCTTAAGTGCAATAAATTTTCACTGAGACAGCACTTCAAACAGTGATTATGGGCAACGTCATAATATGATTTATCAGCAACTGCTCCTTAATGCAAAGTAATGAGTACCCTGAGATAGAGAGGGGGAATGAAACTCTCAGGCCAGTCTCCCTGCTGCGAAAACTAACAGTTCTCAGGAGAGCCTACTGCATCCTCCCCTGCCGAAGCAGGAGTTGAAGCTCCAGCCTGAAACCCAAACAGCAACTGCCAGGCCATAGCGTTTATTTCAGGATGATTAGCTTATTACAGATGAATGAAACGTTAACGTATTTTAGAGTGACACATGATATGCATGGTACTGCTCTCAAGTTTACTAGCACAGTCACATGCAACACCAAAAGCAGCAGCTACAATTGGCAGAGTCCTCCTGAGGGTTCTTCTTGGGGCATTGGCATGTAAAACTCAGCTGGCCACAGGCAAGTAGGGAAGAGTTCAAAGTATCTTCCCAAAGAACTGAATTTTTGTGTCAGACACATAGCTTCAAAGTTCGGGTGTCCAAGAGATGCTGGAGGGTTGCACCCTCAACCCTGAATCCAGAGGCAAGGGGTATTTCTGCCTCCTCTTCCAGTTCTTTCATGCTGCTCAACTTTAAGTGACTTGCCAGGAAGACACACATACTACCCCCCAAATCTGAATGTCTGTTTCCCCTCCTTACTAAACTATTTTTGCACAGAAAAGCAGCTTTTAGACTGTGAAGGCAGAACAGACTCATCACACATGCCCTCCTTACAGCGCTATAGTTATTAGAAAAGTTATTTTTGGGCAGATGATGCACCAAATTTCTCAGTACCTGGAAGCACCACAGCCTCTTATCACTGCAAGGAAAGTAGGTTCCCAGAGCAAGAGTCATGTCTACATTCAGATGTTCAAAGCCTTTTAAATATGTCCAACCCAAAATGTTCTGTACTTGGCAAAGAGTAGACAGTGATCATCACAATATTTTATGGGATGGTTCAGGCACATAAGGAGGAACCAATCAATAGAAATAGCTGAGAAAATCTGCCTCAGCAGGAAACTTGAGACAAGAAAGTGAAGGATCTTTTAACCTTGCCAGCAGCTGCTGGCGTTTGCTACCCTACCCCACCTCCCTGTGTGCTCTCCTTGGGTGGAGAGGGTCTTCACCCAGACACTAACAGCCACTGATGCTGCAAGCTAGAGAGCAAACAATCATGTACAAACAGACTAGTGAGAACCAGAGAGCTTGATAAACTCTGTGCCACGTTGCTAACTTACTTTGCAAATTTTATACAGAACTGAGTGAAATACTTTCTCGTGGAGGCCAGATTGTCACGGATGATGGGGACGTTCTGTTTGATGTGGAGAATCACTGAGGTGACATAAGGACTCTGGTCACCAACGTGTTCCACGTTCTGCCACTGCATCTGCACAAACGGGAAAAAACAACCAAAAAGACTGTTTAAATCATTAAGATTCAAGCAACAGGTAAGGAAAACTGTATGAACTTCCTGCCAAAAGATCTCTAAGGAATCATCAAGAGACTGCTCCAGCAATTCACCACCAAGGTCAAGTTCTTCGTCACTACACTGACTGAGCAAAACCCTTCTATAACAAGATACAAAGAAAACCCAGAACAGCCCTTTTGGCACCAGGGCAGAGAGATTGTGACCGGTAACTTACACGAACGGGGACCGTTAGGATGAAAAAAGGTTTCAGAGCATGCCAGACTGCCTTAATATTTAACAGTTTCCAGTTTGCTGGGATGAAGTGCCCATATAAATCCTGATTACAGGCATTTGAGAAAATATCTGCAAGCTTGCAAAGTCTGGATTCCTGTATGGCAGCCAAAACTTTAATACTGGTGAGACTGATGACAGATAGATGGAAGAGGTAGAAATAGCCTTAAAGTCCAAAGCACTCTACACCAGCGCAGCTCACACTGAAAGCACTTTGGGTGTACAAGCTAGGATGCCAACTTCAGCTCATCCCAAATATATGTAAAAATATACAAAACAAGAAGTTACTCAACCTCCCATTTTGTTTTCATTTACCGTCAGCAGAAATGCAGCAGAACAGCCCCTGTAAGCCAGATGTGCAACTCCCTTGACCTTCTCTGAGCCTCATCTGCAGTACACAGGGAGCACACAGTAAATCAAGTGGGGAAAAGCACAAAACCCAAAAGGTAACTGGGCAGGGTAAGACCTGGCCAAGCATCCATGTATGTAACAGTCTCACTGAGCAACACAAGCGTCCAGAAAAGTGTTCTTAACTCTGCTACTGTTTAGAGACGTGCACACTCTGCAACGTGCTCCAAATGTTTGGAGATGCTGTTCTCATGCTGGAGACAAAACAGGAGGAAAAGAGATAAGAAATCTGGATAGGAAACTGGGCACACGCAGAAGATGAGCTTTTTCTTTTGAGGGGGGGTGTTTGTCCTCAAACTTGTTTTCTCAAGTTCTGGATTCTGCATGTAAAGTTTTTTTATTCCTGGTTTTAATTTAATTATGGCTACTTTGCCCCCTGCAACCCAGCCGATTCCATTCCATCCAAACAACATGCAGCTTAAAGTGATTTAATGGGCAAGAGAAGCCAAATTCTTTGCAAAATCACAGTATCTGAGAGAGTCTACACGTGTCCTACCAAAACTGTCTTTATGTAAACCAAACCAAAAAAACCCCAACCTGCTTATCTCACATCGCCCAGGTAGCTAGAAGGGACATCTCATCACCTGCTCTACAGGTTTTTGTTCCGCCTTATTTTTGATTGGAAAATTACTTAAGAGCCAACCACTTTTCTACTCCTCATGGTACTTGTCATATGCGAAGAAAATCCGCTGTGCCTGTCTCCCTGACGGATTCACACATTCCCAGCCCTGGCCCTTCTTGACAGGCAGCGATTCTCCACCAACAGACCATCCCCACACGGTGGGAATGGCCAGAAAGTGGGAAGGGACCGCTGAGCTGAATTACTGCAACAACAACAAAACAGTAGCTTTTTCATTTGGTTGGTCTTCATTCCAAAAGCAATACTTTACAACCAAACCTTTAAAGCACGAACAGTAAAAATAGCCCTTTGTGTGTGTGTACGTGGGTGTGTTCCAACACCCACCCCCCCCAAAAAAAAAACAACCAACACACCCCAACCAGTAGCTGCAATGAAAGAAATAGTACACATACTGAAAATTCATCAGAAGAAATATGAGCCCAAGTCTTCTGGTAAAAGCTTTGTTCCTGTCATTTTAAATGTATTCCTCTTTTTCCCTCGCCCTGTGTTTTTCTTGGGATATCCACATAGTTTACATACACAAGCTGAAAATAAATGAGTCCAAGGAACAGGAGCAGCGAGGCGTTGCGCTTGCGGCCAAAGGGAGAAGCCCAGCGCGTGGGGTGCCCCAGCAGCAGCCGAAAGGCACCTGGCACCCCCCAAGGACATGGGGTGCTGTGGCCACCTGCAAGGGCAGGACCTGGCGCTACCTTCAGAGCTGGTTTTTACAACAAAAACACTGGGCTGTCGAGGGTTTAGCACTTTATTACAAAAGGGAAGGAAAAAAGAGAAACCCCGAGCAAAACTAGGGTGGTTTGGCACATGACAAGAGCT
The DNA here is from genome assembly GCF_017639655.2 of Falco naumanni. NCBI lineage: Eukaryota > Metazoa > Chordata > Aves > Falconiformes > Falconidae > Falco > Falco naumanni. Next base: position 109,032,177 of record NC_054054.1, on the reverse strand, counting down.
GCGCTGCCTCTGGGTGTAGTGGGGGCTCAAGAGCGCTCCTGGGTCTGCCCAGCTGTGGGTCCCCCTGTCCCCACATGTCCCTGTGGCCCCAGTGGGGTGACAGGGCTAAACCAGGAACCCCACCAGGTCCCTCCTCCATGTCAAGCACTGACAAGGGTCTCTAGCAAAGGGGTTGCTTCGTGATTTAACGGAAGAGGAATTAGCCTCCAAGCCTCCCCGTGCTCAGTAGCATCCCACCTGCCAGCTTACCATCACAGGCTGCAGACGGGGCACGGGGAGTGTCCGTAACCACCAGGCCAGCACCCTGACCCCATGCTGCTCATGCAGGAAGAAGTGGGAAGGGAGAGGAAAGCCAGCGGGCTGCAGGCAGCGGATACTGCCGCCTTTGAAACCCACTCTGTTGTTTTCTGCCACCAGTTTTGGTTTGCAATGTTGCGTGCTGTACCTTACTCAAAGGCTAAAATGCACTCACGCTGACTTTTTAATTAGCAGCTGGCAGTCCCGATTGCTCTGCTCTTGGGGTTTCCCTCGTATGTATTGGGGAGTTTATTAAAGCTCCATGTTTAAGCACTTGCTGTTGTCCACTCAGTTGTAAGGAAGTAGAAAATTGCAGCTGTGCCAAATGGTTTTAGCAAAATATAAAAAACCAGCAAGCGATCGACACTACTCACTAAAATGTCCCCCAGCCCCACTTACAAGCACAGTTTTACATATAAACTGATGGTTAATTCAGCAAGTAAATCAAGCCTTATCCAGTGTAATCCATAAACTTAACTGGGGCAAAAATATCCCATGCAGATTAGCAGTTCCCTCATCCCAACAATTAAAAATAAAGCACACCAGGCAATTTAAGCTACAGATCAGTACAACATATTCACAGTACTTTGTTATCCAGATTATGACAACAGGCGTTTAGGGAAAATTCCTCTCTCACCTCACAACCCAGCTCCCCGTCCTACAGCCGTGCTTCATCATTCTATACCTGCTCTAAAGTCTGAGTAAAGATTATCACCCACAAGCTTTGTAATATGGGGCCTTCTCATCATTTAGCATTTCTTCCAGAACACATGAGGTAAAGAATCAGGGAAACTGAGCACCATTCCCAGCTGAAAGCAATATCCACAATGCTGTTTTCTGTGCTAAGTCTCTCAAAGTGGCCTGTAGCCAAAGTGGATTTAGAGGTTTAAGTATTTCTTAATTTACCTCTATAGTTACTGAACATTTTTGCAAGGGAAAAAAAAAAAAAAAAAAAAAAAAGAAGCCAGACTCAAACAAAAGACTGGGAATGTTCAATCTTGGAGGACACCAGAATGAAGTAAATGAAAAGAAGCTAAACAAAGGAAGAGCCCTAGTGGAGTATGGGTCTTGAGATAGATATGCTTTCCCAGTACAGGAAAATTGGAATGGATCAGCCACACAGTGTTTACTCCTTTAATATAGACTGAAATTTTACACTTACAAATACTAAGTCTGCATTTAAATAATTACATGCATTTCTTACTCAACTGTCAGAGTAATAACCCAGCCCTGAAGGAAAGGGAGGAGGTGGGTGAGGGAAAAAACTCTTACACCAAACCCAAGCCTAGTAAAAATCACATAAAAGCAACTCTGTCTGATGCAAATAGTGGAATGTGTGCACAAGTGACAAGTATTTATTTAGCTAATTTCATAACACTTAACTTGTTTATATATCATCAGTCCCATCACATGTGCTGCATTTTACCAGTGTTCCAAAGACAAAAATAAATGGCCTACCAGCTGCTGCTTTCTCAAGGTTGTGGTTTACTTGGGTATAAACAGTCAGAGCTAAGTGATTCAAATACTACTATGCTACATAGGTCCACGAGATCTAAGGAACTGACACGGCACACATGCAACACCTGAAGTGCCAAGCCCTTCCTAACAGTGTTATTTTACTGGGGAGGGGGGGTGTGGGGGAAATCCTCTTTTCATTTGGAACATGTACAAGCTCTATTACCAGCTGCATTCCACTTCAAATATTAGCTGGGGGTGGCGGGGCTAGTTACAGCTGGAATACATCATAAAGCAGAAAGCTATTAAAATTCATGGCAGCAAGACAGTGTGTTGATCCTACAAAAATGGAGCTCTATGTTTAATATTTCTAATTAAAAAAATAGTTCAATCCACTTTTGTTGTCTTCACCTCTGTCTAAAGCAGTCTGGGTTTTCACAATACTTTGGCAAGAAAACACAGCTCTGCATTTCAAACGTATAAAAGCCAGCAGCATAACTGCAACAAAATCCTGACACACTAATCATATGGGCCTCTCTAGGAACGGCTCCATATGTCCTTGAGAGGATCACAGAAGCAATAGGGCTCAATCTCAGTTCCATATTACCCTTTGAGTACCTCAATTTCACAGCCGCAAACAAGCAGGCTAGGAAAACTCCTTGTCAAAGAACACAAAGAATACAGCAAATGAGAAGGTGTATTTGAAATTTCATGTTAACAAAAGTTTTCCCATTTTTAAAGGCTCTCACTGGCATTAGGAGTGGAAAGAGAAAGCCTTATGTACTTACAGAAAGTATTTCATTGTCTGTGTGTTTTAACGTGCTGCAAAAGACAGAAAGCTCTAATCTGAATAATAAAAGGTTTTGGAGTGAAGGATATATTTATAAATACAGCAATTGCTGCTCTAAGAAGCAACAAGAATTCTATACACGGCTAAGTGTCAAGGCAGCGTAAAAGGATGTCAGTGGTGAAATCAAGCAATCAAAGCAAACAAGAACTCCACAAGCATCTTAAGGCTACCTCCTCCCAAAACAAATCCACCCCCTACCTTGCTCATAGCAGTCAGGGCAGGGTCACAGGCTGCATCCAGGTCCTGCACTAACAGCTGTATGCTGTTGGAGATCACACTGGAAAAAAAAAAAAAAAACCAACAAAAAAAAATCAAGCATCAGTTTTAGAATAGAACTTGGCAACACAGTGCCAGAACTGGCGTATTTGAGGAGAGGAAAATCATCTATTAGCTGACAGTAGCATTACGCTGTGAATATGCACGGCTAAAACTTGGACTGAAAAGAAGCCGGGAAGTTCTGCAAGCTGTCCGTCAGGGAGCTATACAATGGGCTTTAGCATACAGAGGACATCTTTTTACAGCTGACTTTTCTCTGTTGTGACACATAGAAAGGGCTGGAGATCAAAGGTGTCAGGTGGGGTAACTCCCACCTTCTCATCGGGAAGAAGAGAAACCCCTGAGTACCAAGCCCAGACTGGGACTTGGCTTTGAATTTAATCCCGTCTGCATAAAACTAACATTTTATCATCTCTCCACTTGCTCAGTCAACAGTCTACTACTCACAGGAGTATGTAAAGAGGATTTATAAAAGTACATCTGTATGACTTCTCAATGTGTCTCCCATTTGAGAAGATCAAGGCAGAGGTCTTATTTACACTATGTCTAGGATTGCCGCCATCCATTGTTTGAGTTTCTCGGAGACATACACCAGACTAAAGGACACATTAGTCAAACACATTTCCCTGCCTCCCCCCCCCCCCCCTTTTTTTTTTTAAACAGCGTGATATTGCTTAGAGACATATTTGATGCCACCATATTACAATGTGCATAAAGGTGCAACTGATCCTAAAACAACAGCCAAGAAACACTGTCTGCAGCAGCTCAGACCACCCTCAAGGGCACGTAACCCAGCACTCACATTACAGACAACTGCTGCCAGAAGTAATAAGTGACTGTGTTTCACTAAGTAAGTACAGTTTTTAAAAACAGTGTAAACTGTAAATCTGCCACAGATGCCTGTTTACAACTCCAGGATTATATACGTAAGAACTGGGTTTTACTTTTGCTCTTTCTCATGCTGGTAGCACAGATGGGAATCGCAGATCTAGAAGAAATCTGACCAATGCTTCCTTGAACCATCCTTCACCTCCTCGTCTTCTTTGTGAAGTTCTGGGTACTACTCTGGAGCTCACGGTTCAAAATACTTTTAACTGTCCCCCTCCTCATCGAGATATGGCATCACCCACTCCTAACTGCTGCTGGGATCTGGGTGTTGCTCTGCACAGAGGTCATCTGCTCCCTTTCCTAGAGCTCTAGCACATAAGGACTGGAACAGGATGTCAAATAAAAGAGTGTTCCTTCAGAGCAATTAATTTTTTTGTAAAGGCAAACTCATCCAAAATTAGTTGGAAAAATTAGTATGGCAGACAAAGCGACTACTGGCTTCAAGTTACACGATCTGAAACTTGCATTAGGATAAAAAAAGCCTGTGACCATTTCTGCTGGTGCCTCTGCTTCTGCTGGGCACTACAGGATTCACTCCCTTGGGGGATTCCACCAGCTCAGGCAGTGCCAAGGGAGCTGAACTGAAATAACCAGCTCTTGGGCACAGCTGACTCCTGCAGGGCACCTGCTGTCAGTGACTTGTAGGAAAGAGTCGCAATTCAGCACCCAAATGAAACACAACCCTCGCAGTGGGATAAAAAGCGACTTCACCACTAGCCTCCACATGTCAGGAAGCCGTCCCAAGCTGGCTCACCAAGTACAGGTTCTCACCTATAAACCACAAGATTGCAAACAGGGAGAGAAACTTAGATCTGTCTACACTTCAAAATTAACACCTGCTGTAGAGGAGTAACGGTGCAGCAAGAAGCACGTTGCAAATGCAAAGCATCATGACGCGCCAAGAGGGCTCACACCCTGGTTCTGCTAGAAGCCACTTCAAACCTTTGCCCCAGGCAGCACATAACAGTACTTCAGCAGCAGTTACTGAATCCTCCTAACAACCCCTGGCAAAAGCACAGAAGCTGATAGATCAGGAAGCCGAGGCCATAAATGAGCAGTATCGTCCTAGCACGGCAAGTTCTTACTACGGCAAGCTCAACACTTCAGGCTTTCAAGGGGTCTCTGAACGCTGCCCATAATCTCACAACAGAGCAGTAGGGCAGGAGGTGGGAACCCTGGATTCCTGGATTTACATGACAATACTTTTCCTTTGGTTGAGCTTCAAGAAGAGCTCATAATTTTCCCCACGTTTCCTAAAGAACATGGTTAGCCACCCCAGGGGTAAACACACCACCCGCCCCAGCTGATCACTTCATACACATTTGGGGTGGTTCTGCACTCTCCTTTCTGAGAAGGAATAAACACTTTCCCGGGTATGTAAACAGCAGTGTTTTATCACTTTCTTTATGACCATGCCTAACATCAAACCCCCAAAGAAACAACTTGTTTGATGTTGAAAGAGCAAACGCCAGAGAGGTTTATAGCAATGACTTACACTGACAGAAGACTGGACAAAGCGCTATACTGGAACAGACCGAAAGTCAATTAAAAAGCCTTTGCTACAAGATACATCAGGCCTGTCAGTTTAACTTTAAAGCTGTCCAAACCAGAAAATGTCAACTATACTTTTACATGATTTCCAAAATACATCATATTGGCTGCCTACGACCAACCACCTCGTGAGTCAGCCACCAGAGAAACTGAGCAGCAACTCAAGACAGGTCATGACAAAATGCAAAACTCACCCTCAATTTGTCCACGTTAAGAAAACCCCATCATATGGCATGTTTTATTTCTACTCCCCAGCTACTTTGCTTGCTTTGACACAGCAACCCTAGCTTTCGGTCAGGGATTCACTCTTTAAAACGTCTGAGAAACATCTAAAGGGAAGGGAGACTCTGCAGCCTGGAACGGAGCCTAACCATGTGAAAAACCTGGATGGAGATTCAGTGGGATCCTGCCCACTGGAGCAAGAGAGGAGGAATCACAGGAAGGAAATCATCTGAAAAAAAATCTTGCTGCTATCTGGGCTGAATCTCAGCTTCAGGGAGAAGGAGAGCTGGTGATAGGGATTATTCTCCCAGCTTTGCCAAGGTTTTTCTTTTGTCTGATGTAAGGCAAAAGAATTATTTTTTTGCCTCAATTTCCTTCTCTCAAAAAGTATTCAGTCTGCTTGTCAGTGGTGGAGAGGAGTGGATGTTAGAGGAGAATATTTTTAGTGTCGTTACGTGAAAAGTTATTTTAATGAATGGTAATCTTCTCTCAATTATAATCCCCAAATATAAGATTGGATCAGTCTTTTATGTCATCTGAAATGGGGTTTGATCATACTGACAAGGCTGCTGATTAACAGTGGGAAGTTAAAGCAGGAAGGAATGTACTGAAATAGCTTCCTTTCTTGAAATGTAACAGCCACCTCACAGAGCTGCCAAGATGCAAATGATGTTTCAAATGGAAACTCACTGTTTCCTTTCCCCTTTCCAGTGCTCTTGTTCCTTTGGCTGGGACGATGGGGAACAACTACACCTCAAGTCTGTACTACCGCTGCTTTTGGACCAGCCAAAGGGTGACCCTTCCTTCACCAGGGAAATGCCCATGCCTACGCTGTGTATCTGGGTGGGTCGTACTGCTGGCTGCGTCCTGCGGCACTGGGATCTTGGGCTTGTATTACTCCAGCACCATCTGGCTGACAAACTAGGATGTTTGAAACTTTGTGGGAGGATGCATCTGCTGAACATACATGCTGAAAGTGTCCATCTCTCCCGTCAGGTTGATTCTCTCCACTAGACTTGCATCCACTTTTTCTTTGAGTTTCTCTTCCAACTGTTAGGAAACAAAACAAGCAACAGAGAGATCAGCTTTCTGACTTGAAATGGCCATTCTTGAAAACTTATGTCCTGGCAAAATCAACCTCTTAAAACCTAATCTGTGCCCAGACTATATCCAAAACTCAGCCAGTGAACGCTGGAAAGCTCGTTGGACACCCCAGACTGACCTGCCAGGATGGCCTACAGTGGCATTGTGTCCTCAAAGAAGTCAACCTCCAAGGTCATATATGTAATTTTAGTATGACATGCTAATGTACTAGCTTAATGCCGTGGCACCTGTCCTACTAATAAAGATGTTTTTCAACACTCTGCCTGTGCCCAGACTGCAGAGGAGGAGGAGGAGGAGGATTTCCAGTTCTAGTGGTGGAGAGGCCTTGATACAGCCAAACATCACAGTTCATCTACTGACCTGAGGCATTTTGAAAGCACCTTAATGTAACAAGCACTGTGGGTGCAAAGCATATCAGCATAAATACCTCCTCTCTTCACTCCACTTTGCCCCCATATTTCATGCACATGTTTTCCCAAACCTATTTTGAATTACTAGTTTTCTTGTTTTAGGAGATCATGAACCATGAGAAGTGTATTTGAAAAAAAAAAAAAAAAAAAAAAAATTGGTCCCCAATCCAAAACAAATTATGTAACAAGTATAAAAGGATTTAATCTAAAACTGATGCTGCAAAGCAGGATCACAAGCAAATGACTTTTCTCATGTAGAAACAACAAAATCAGTTCTTTCTTTGAAATAGAGATTTAATAGTGTAATAATCAATGGGATGCTACGCAGAGCAGATACTACTATGGCTATTTTAGTACTTTTGACTCTTCCAGTCTCCACAGCAGCCTGCCCCTGAAGAGGGAGCAGCACAGCATCTCGTGACAGAAGAGGGGCTGCTGCTGGGTGCCACCTCAGAGGTGCTATAGAGGAAAGCTCACCTGCTGGGTGGTTGCCAAGCAGTACTCTGCAGTACTAAGGATGCTGCAAATGAGGCAGAGTTCTTCCAAGGTGAACTTTGCCACTTCAGAGCCTTCCTTTTCTTTCAGCAAACTAGTGATGGTGAGCCCACCGCTGCTGCTAGTTGTCCTGGGGGGAAAAAAACCCAACAAACACAAAACCTGTAAGGCTTTCAGGTGTACAGACACGCACACACTGCAAAATTACTACTAGATTTCAATGTCATAAAAAGCCCTTGTGACCACAAAGTCCAATGCCATGTGCAACACTGGTCAGTGTCATTCTACATCAAACCCACAACAGCTATTTTTGTTAAGGATTATCTTTTAGAAAGACAAACAGAACTTTGTATCAAGTCTTCCAGCAAAGGGCAACTTGCTCATTGGCAACACGATAGATTAAGATGCAAGTGGAATACGGCTTCCCCAGCGAGCTTCACCCTCACTGCCAGGTACTCAAAATTTAATTAAAGATTACAGAAAAATCTCAGTAACTATCAGGCAGCATATCATATTTATCTTCTCGGTACTAAACAGATGTCAGCACGCATTTGAAACTTTGGTAACCTGTTTTAAAAACTGATGATATCAACACAGTAAATTATAAAAGATACCGCTGCTTTCCACTGTCTTCCAGTGATTAACTGCTGTGTATCAACAAAGAAAGACTCAGAACAGTTCAAAGTCAGGAAATTCCCTACCTCTCAATCTTTTATAATCCAAATCCATTAAAAAAATAGGACAGTGATATTTATCTTGGACAGCGAAAATGGAGCACACGAAAAAAATGTGTATAAAGAATGCAACTGAGGTCTGATGGAGAATGCACATTAAATTTATCTTTCCACTTGTCTGGATGTAACTCTCTCCCCTTCCATCTGTAAAAGATTTTACTGGTTTCAGAAACTCATTCTGCTGCTCCCAGGTTTACAAGGGAAACAAACTGAAGATGGCAAACAGCATACAAAATTATCTGTAGTGAAGGCTGGCAATATCTCAAGGAGCTCCTTTAGCCTGTACACTTACCCATATTGGTGTAAACTCATAATGATTTCCTTTTTTTCCACTGGATTTACATCTACATATTTTATTCACATATGTAAAACGTTACAGAGCAGAACGAGTTACCAGTAAGCACTTTAGCATCACACAAATAAACCACCTTCATTATAAATTATTACATGTATAATGTTGAGCTAAGGCAGCTAAGAATCAGAGTATTAAATCAGTTACCCAAGTAGCAGGGTAAGTGCAATTCTGCAGGCCAGAACTCTCCAAAGAGACTCGGGCTGGCATTTCAAAAGGAACTTCAAGAAACTGTAAATCTGACTACTAGTCAAAGCCAAATATGAAGCTATCCTCAAGGGGCCCTTAAAAGAAAAACAATGTCCACTTGGTCTCTTGTTGTTTCTCAGTGCAATGCACTGAACTTTTGAGAAAATTGTGAAGTAAATGTAGTTATATTGTTGCTACATGGTTTCTTTGAGAGTGAAACAGAAGTGCTCACAAGTATGTATTTATTATCTTCACAAAGCATCTGGTCCTCACTGGAATGTCTCACCAGACGGTGCTGCAACATTTGGGAAACGAAACTCACTTGGGCAGGTTTCCAGACAGAATTTTCCAGGCGTATTCCCGAAGGTACTTCTGGAATATGGTGGTCAGGGCTATCATCGGCTCGCCAGTGCTGAGCTGGGAGCACTGCACCATGCACTTCTTGTAGTACACAAAGAGGTCAGCGCAGCTGGGCAGGACAGCTCCTCCTTCATCCACGTTGGGCTTGGGGGGACCTTGAGCCTTGAAGTCAGCCACAAACCTGTCAATCAGTTCGCCCAGATTTCTGATGCGGGGGAAATACATAAAGATATTTTAGTATGTTGGGGGAGGAAACGGAGGGAAGAGAGAGAATAATGCTTAAAACCAGATGCCCTGTCTTGCAACACCAGCAAACACATTCCGATTTTAGCAGTCAGGTATTCCAGCCCTTTCTTATCTCCACCCTTTCAGCACAAAGCTCACACAAGAACGTGGACTGGACTGATGAGTAATGACCTTTTGTACTGAACAGTTTTAGTGGCAGCTTCAATCTGTTCTCCAGTCACAAATAAAAGCTCGCAAGTCTGCCAGGACTGGGTTCAGCACATTTGATGCAAGTGCATAAAGTGTACGCTCAAGTTTCATTCCTGGCACTGGCAAAAGTAACAGTCGGGCTTCCCCTATCAGCAGCCTCCGGAGCAGAGCTCGGGGAATACGGCTTTTAAAGGGATGTGCTCAAAATGCTGTGCCATTTGCCATTTCTTGGTCCCATTTGGATACCACCTGGTTTTGCACAACTTCACACGTCTTTTAAAGAAGTTTTATTTAGCATGAGCACAAAGTGCACTTCCTACTTAAAGTCTTTTTAAAAGCATAAAAAGCCTTCCTATTGTCTCCAGTGATTCATTATAGCCTAGTCCTTACTCAAATATTTTCATCTTTAGGCAACAATAAACTTCACTCCCACCATTTCATCACGACAAAAAGGCTTTCTAGCATGGCAGAGGGCCAGAACCATCAATACAGAACCAAAGAAGTCTTCTGATCTTGGGGAGTTCCTCTGGTCCTACTCCTCCAGTGACAGCACATCCGTGTCAAGAACCAAGACCAGCTCTCCTGACACCAGAGCTCAGCTAAGCAGAGTAACCTTTGCCAGATGAACTAAATCAGCAGTAAACCTCCTCCCCCAGACGCACAAATACACACAACCCTCCACAAGGAAGTCTGGCTTTTGAGGAATGCATAGACATTTCAGACAACATGCCCAAATGGAGTTGTGAAGTTCCTCTCTTTTATATTCCCACTTCCACTACTTCCCCCAGCTCTCCCCTTCCTACGGCACAGCCTTCATGCCTCTCGCTGCTGAGGGTGTAACGGCTAAACTGAGAGCTCATGCAAAGACACTACGTGAGAATGGGCATGGTGTTACTGATGGCACGGCAGCTGAGGCTCTTCAGCACGTCCTCACTCACCTCTGCCAATGGAAGGGGTAAAAAACCCTGCCAACCATGAAAACTCTTCCGCAGTTTCTGTCCTTCCTTTCTTTCTGTCGTGTGAAAGAGCAAGCCCACTCTGGCTCCAGTTTCCCAACGAATGCACAGCACTGCACAAGTAGAAAAGGTGCCCTGTCTCGTCCCTGAGAAACTTACAGGTTGCTGCACCAAAACGGATGAGCTCCTGCCGTGGATGATCCACCGGACCAAACAAATCTACAGAAATATGCTTGCAATATCAGGGCTTTAAACCACGAAGCAAGGCTCTTTGGCTTAAGCTAGGCTCATAGGCGATTGCAGAGATGAGTAGCCCCTTTTGTCAGGCTTATTGCTTGCTGCTTTGAGCACTTTACATAGCTCTGATTCCACAGATACACACAGTTCCTCGGCTTTGTTACAAGAACTGTAAAAACATCAGGCTGCTCAACTGATGTGATAAATCTCTACACACTGGCAAGAGCAATTGAATGCTGAAGTGAAGCATTGATTGTATTCGACCACAGTGAAGCAAAATATACCTCCCCCCGTAGCTGCAGGAGAGCCAAACAGATGGCTGCTGCAGGAGGGCTCACACGTGCTGCAAGCTGAAGCATTCCTTCAGGTTCTCAAGTAAAACGGACGTGGCTTGCTCCTTGTCAAAAGGCCCACTAAATTAAACAGCTGCATTTCCACCTCTGCATCTGCACTTTGCTCCGTCTGGGCAACAAAGCGGAGCTTTCTTAGCATTCACCCGCCACTTTTTTTTTTCTTTCTCGTTCTCTCAGTCTCAAGACACGGTCAGGAATGTCAATGGCTTTTGTTTCTTTATGCTTACTCCACATGTTCGCCTCTTCTCCGAGGCAAAGTGAAATGTATCTACATTTTCCTGGTCCCCCAAGGTCTTGTCAACGGGGATGGACGAGAAAACGCAGCTGTCCAAAAGATCTGGGAGTGCAGCGCTAGAGCTTCATGCTTGTTCTGATCCTAACCTGGAGAAACTGCCCATCAAAGGCAGGCTGTGAGGACTGCTCTTATCTCAGCATGGGATTGACACAAGCAAACATCAGGATATTGTGCACTAAGGGAACTAATATATTATTAATGCACACCTCAGTTGGTGTCAATCAAACTTTCACAACAGTCTCAGTTGGCCCAAAATACAAATAGGAAGGCTAACAACCTTTGTGTGGTACAATGGGAGCACAAAGAATTTGGCAGAAAAAGCTACTGGGAGTTAAAACATGAAGGCGGCAGGAATGCTACAGAAAATGAACATTTTCTCTATAGAATCTGCAAAAAAGCTCCAAGATATTCTCTGGTAGTACAGATGTGGTATTTCCCAACAGCAGCATATTCATTGGGAGCAAGAACTCACCAAATTAACCAAGAGAAACATGAAATGAACTCATATAAAGGGAATTTTATTCTGGTTCTTAAATCCTTTCATTCCTATATTCCTCTTTCATCTTTCTTTCACTCAACCCATTCAGTGCTTTTTCTGCATCTCTGGCAATCAAGAGGAAAAGCAGGCAGCTCCTCAGCTGCATGAGAGAACACCACAGTGCTCAGTAAGTTGGTCTGTTCAGTGATGTGAACAGTTGGTATCTGTTGGGTGCTGGGGCAGGCCAATGGCATTGAGATGCCTGGACCACTTCTAGGGCAGCTTCCACGGACTGGGTATTTTGGAAGCCCATCTGCTCACGAGGCCATAAACACACATCACAAAGTGCCAGTTTTCCGAAGCATCTGAATGCACACATGCATTTCAGCACACTTAACCACAGCTCTGCATACCCCCAGCACTGATGGAGCTCTTCCTTCACTCCAGCAGAGCAGCTCAGCTCACATGTGTATGCCTCTGCTGCTCCAACAGGCCGCAAAGAAGAGCTAAAGACACACATCCCAACGGGGCAGCAGGGAAATCTGCTTCGCTGGTAAGAAATCTGATATTTACACTGCAGCGAAGGGTGGGGAGCAGCATCTTTAAAGTCTTTCTTTCAGGTGTCTCCTCTTAAATTGCTACAGATTTTGGCACTGTGTATCTTGAAATGCGTATGGCAACAATTTTTCAGAAGAAAAGGTCCAGGCTGCTTCCTGCCACAGACTTAGGGCAATGATGAAGAAAACTATCACACTATGCTCACTATTCAGAGCCCAAACATACGATTAATTATCCAAGCAACTCCTCATTTTCAGACATCAACAGATTCCGCAAAAGTTCAATCAAAGGGGGAAGAAGAGAGGAAAATCATAAAGGAAAGCAATTTTTGGCAGACGGGCAGCATGGGGAATACTGTGGCAGTTTTCCTTTGAACTCCTTGCAGCCTGTGGCTATAAAGCTAGTATAAAACATCTCATGATTGTAAAGGAAAAGGAGGGGAAAAAAAAGCAACTGAAAGGGCTAGGAGCACAGTGGGGTAGAATTACCAAAATGGGGATTAAAATGGCCCCCAGTGAGAAAGGAAGAAGTATTCAAATAAGTTTGAGCTCAGCTGGGCTGAGGGCAGGGGGGAGAAATATCCATTTCCCTTTGTTATACTGCGGAACCTAAACGCAGCATGACAGATCATTGTGCAAGGTTTTATTTATTTATTTAAAAAGCATAAAAGGTTGATAGGATACAGGAAAGCTTTTTCAAGATGGCTATTTTGGAGTACGGACAAAATCAGGACGGTATGAGCCTCAAGTTATGCACTCTGTCATGTGTAAGTCCTTGGAAGACAGAAGGGCACAGATGAGTTACATGAGGCAGGCACCTCTTTCTCCTTTCCAGCCACACACCTGCACTAAAAGGCTGTATTGGACCTTCTTCAACCACCTCCTCTCCCAGCTGGTGCTGCAGTTGTTACAGAGATGTTATTTAAACCCTGGTGTGAATCAAGGTGCACAAGACATTGTGGTGAGAGCTCCAAAAACTTTGCAGAGCTCTAAGCTGAAAGCTCCTTTCATTCAAGTTATTTTGCTGCAAGTCAAAGACAAAGATGAAGAAGTGGTCCAGGGATTAACGCCCCTGACAAAGTCCCAATCTGTGAGCAGTGATAATGTTATCTTACAGCCAGCTCATCTACGGCAGCTTTCATCTAAGGATCTCAAATAACTAACTTCTACAAAGCAAATCTTGAAACTCCTCTGCCACAAAGCCACATGTGTATTTTACAGAAAAAGCAAACCTACTATTTGTGGAAGGCATGAGACGAAAGAAAGGCATATGTCTGCAGTGGGAATTGCAGAGGCAACAGAAGCAATTTCAGAAACACTAAGCCTCTGCAGAATGGCAGCGGGCATCGTTCCTGCAGGCCTTTGCAATTACAGATGAAACCAACATCCACAGCCCTCTGAACACTCATTTTTGCCCAACCAACAGTCCCACTCATTCTAACCTTCCTGAACCACGAATACTGCTCCTGATGAAATTAGGAAGCAGACTTTCAGGAAATTAATTTTCTGCGGCTTGAGTACAGAATCTAGTACAATCCAACTGCAATACACATTCAAAAGCAAATAAGCCCAAAAGAACATGCTGGTTACTCACTTGTCCTGGGACTCGATATACACGTAAAGGTGAGGCTCAAAGCACTTGGAAACAATGCCATGAAAAGGATTGTCAGGGACCTTTGGCTTCTTTGGCTGTAAGAAAACATTTAGAGAGTTGGTTTCAAACCTGCCCTGTAAGACCTAGAAGAAACAGTAACGCCACGGCACAAAAGGATTTAAGTCTTCAGAAATATTACAACACAGGAATTTGCTGTCAAATAATCAAAGGCATATATAATTGGCAGTATACACAGCCTCTTCCTCTTAACAGAGCTGTTAGTATTCCAAGGAATTATCCTTTCACTTGTAAAATATTCTTAGCCTTAAAGAGAAGGCTGCTCCATGCTAACAGATTTCAGTAGAAGAATCTTAATGCAGTTCGTAAATAAAACCTTGCTGAACCCTTCCAACAGTAACAACACTCCACTAGTCACCTCTGAAATTAAACGTAGCAGTTACTTGCAAGCACCATTGAAAAATCCCTACATTTTAGAACATTAAGAATAATAACTCAACATTAAGACTTCATCAGGATGAATTTTATTTAGATAAACAGCATGTAATTACCGGCGGAGCTGGAATGATACAGGCAACATTACAGGACTGCTTTCACCGTGAAACACGTTTCTGGGGATGCAAAGACTTCTATTTTAAAGTCACATTAGAGTATTAAGCACATGTGTCATTTAGGAGTCATCCGGTTTAGTCTCATTTTAGTTTAGTACTGCACTCTCCACTGTGGCCAAGCACATCTCACTGAAGCCACCAGGACCACTCATATGCTTCAATTTGTGCATGTTCAGGTACCAGGCTGGGCAGGACCTTTAAGCTCATTTTTGCCCTACAGCTAGATTATGATATTTTTTTTTTTTTACTGATAGACAATTTTTCTTGTTGCTTCCCGGCAAGCTGACAATTTTTCATTGCCTGCAAAGAGGGCTGCAGTGACTCTGGAATGGAATCTTGCCTCTTTCCACAAAAAGCCAGGATCAGCTCCCAGCCAATGAAGATACGAATTTTTCCAGTTGAAATTTTTTTTTTCTTAGCAGAAGAAAAGCAAAACAACAGAGCCTAAAGGACATACTCTCCCAAATGTCAGAGGAGGTGGCACTAAGTCTTTTGCAGAAATAGCAGAGAATGACAAGGAAAGCATTTCTCAGCAATGATTAAGACTCAGAGACACAATGAGTACTAATATACGCCTGCAAACCAAAAGTGAGCAAACGGTTTTATGGAGACCAGACCACCTCTATGAGACTGGCTTCATTAACCTTCTCGCTAAGAGCACGACTGGAGAATGTACGTTTTTACGGCTTTGGGAGAGAGCCACTACCCGGCATTCCCCACCCCAGCCCCTTTGCCAGTGCCTGCCCATTCCTGCCGGATGCACACCGCTCATCGGAGCCGGGAGGAAAACAATAGGTGGGAATTACAGAAACCTTCCAGTTGCCAAGTCTCCAGGATGGCAGCGCCAACACAGGGTTGCAGATTCATGATGTTTATGATTTACCAGGCTGGAAGAGCCAACTCCTAGAGCAGGACTGGTTTTCTGCGTGTGCGCGTGTGTCTTTGCATCATGCTATTCCCAGCATGTCTGGTGGAGAGAATACTAAATCTTTTAACAGTAGCAGTGAAGCTGTATTTCTGAGTGTGCAATCCCATCCAAAAGCTGCAGATGTTAAAGCTATTTCCTCCTTGAGTTTGATGGAAATAATAAAAGGTTACTGTTGTCACAGTAAGGAGGTCTGCAGCTGGCCCAATTTCCTTTCATTACAATCCAAAGTAAACAGATTAAATCAAACTGCTAGGATTACTAAAAGAGGTTCTTTTTTAACATGGATTCCCCCCCGCCTCAAACTCTTGTGCTCCCTTACACTCCCAAGTGTCTTGAATTGTCAGGACTAGTGTCTTGGAAGAGCTCTACCACTCAAAACTCATCTTCAACCCTTCCCATCCCTTCTCTTCTTCAGCTAGTGGCAGCAGAAGATGAGACCTCCACCATGAACTCACCAGCACTAACCACAAGCTTTGAAACTGAGATGTCGGAGCCCACAGGGTCCCCATTTGGCAGACAGGTGCCTGGGGGGCAGCTGCCCTTGCAGCAGAGTCCCGCACTGTGTTGAGCATTACCACAGGGCATACCCAGAAAGAGAGGGCAACCTCACCACAACTGGCGTTTCAAGGGATAGCTCAGTGGATGGCTTCGTACCAGCCTCCCCATGGGCAGGCAGCAGAGCGGTTCCTTTCTCAGAAGCACCTGAACTGCTTCTGGCCAGGGCAGTGCATTCTACTGTTCAATCAAACCAGCCCTAAGCAGCCTAGTTATTGCAATTATCTCTTCACCTGCCCTCTAACACCACTGACTTCTCCAAGGTTGTCCTCTCATCCCAACACTGCACAGCAAAGCCAACCTTCTCTCAGCTATTACAGAGAGTGGAAAGCAAGCTCTTCATGAAAAACACACCACACGTGTCTCCCCAAGTCCCCAGCCACCATCTTCCAGATCACTGAGAGTCCAGCTGTATTTTAATGGAAAGAGAAAAACTTTCCTTAACCATTCCAACACTGTGGATGGAAGGCGGAGGGCTGCCTTTATCATGTGAAAATCTGGAGGGGGTGCAGTGCACCAAACTGTGCTGGTGGACAACTACCACCCCCCAGTCTCCCCAGGGGCACGGATCTGAGCAGGTCCTAGGGCCCTCGTGATCCGTCAGGATACCACCTGTAAATGGCCCGTTTACAGGGCTGTAAACTCACTGAATAAGGAGAGGGCACCTGCTTCAAGCAACCTACAACTGAACACTTAGAAAACATCCACCTGGTGAGTAAAGAAATATGGGGCTTACAGGCTTTGATATCGGTGCCAATTAAAACAATTGAGTTTACTATTCACTCCTTTAATGTTTGCAGAGGGCTTTGGAAACCCAGTGCCTTTACAAGTGGTTAGGTGGCACCTGCTTTGCAGAGGTAATGGAAGAAAAGCACTACAGAGATAAAAATCCCAGAAGTAATATATCTGGAGTGAAAAATCTAAACCCAACACTTGAAAGTTCAATGAGTTGCCTGGTGACTCCAGACTTAGTCTGCCTGGTTGACAAAGCAAAATATGAATTGCAACTGTTTGTAGTGGGAGCTTCTTCTGGGATCTGAAAACGCAGCTATGCTAGTTTGTCTTCCTTTGACAGAAATCCTGTAGCTAGATTTGAGCTGCTGCTGCTGCATGGACTAGAACAGAATCCAACCCACTCCCATATGGCAGGACTGTCTCCGCACTATTAACTGAAATCAAGATTTCTTTGGTTTCAGTGAAGTGCGCCAGAGGAAACCATGGTCGTACTGGGAGCCTGTACGCTGCACAGAGGATCAAAACTGGGCTAAATTAATTGCTGTGAAAACAAATCTTTCAAATCAATGTGATGCGGAAAGCTTAGGCACCACTAGAGGTTTTGACGCAGAGGCTGCCCCACTGACAACTGAAGAACTTCAAAGACTTACTTTGTCCATATCGCTTTTCTCGATCACAATCTCATCTGCCTCTGTCCCAGTTTCATCCTCCAGAAATGGGTTGGCGGAGGGAGGTGGCACTTCTGGCTTTTTCTGTTAAAAAAAAAAGAGGAAGCTCCTTAGAGAACAGTCTATTTCGTCCCCTCTGGCACCCAGCTGCATTCATATTTTGCTTTACTAAGCCCTTCAAAGCACTGTACAGCAGTTTGTCTTCTCCAAGTAGAGAGGTGACTGTGGGGTGCCAGGCAGTGCCGCCCCATCAAGGTTAGAGCACACTCCTGGTACAGGGCTGGAGTCTGGCTCCTCTCCATCGCTCCACCAGCACACTGCATCCTCAACACCCTTACAGCCTGCTCTTCCTGCACCCACGCTCACCCGCTCTGCCTGAACCATTCGTGAAGGGGGCATTTTTGACCCCTGTCAAATTTCCACTCCCTCAAACCACACACTCCAAAGTGGCTCCAGCGGGAGGACAGACGACAGCAGAACCCCCCAGCTCTGCCGCCGCAGCACATCCCGCATCCCTGCTCCCACCAGACTGCTTGGCCCCACTGTGCACTCCCTAGATAGATAGCTGTTTATAATTACAACCTTCATTTTGTGTCTAAAACAGGTCAGATGATGACAGCCAGAGTGTTATAGCCTCTAGACACATCAGAAAGAGGGACAGAGAGGTGCTTCTTTCATTTCAAGCCACATCCTCCCCTTCTGTTTTTCTCTGTTATAACAGCTTTTGTGCCTACCTTCTCCAAAGGGCTAACAACCCAGTGAAGCCAATTTAATTAAAGCTGCAAATTTCGTATGAAATTTGTCAGAAAAATAAAGCTGTATTTTAAGAGATCTAAATTCAGCCAGAAGGAAAACCTTACAGGATTTCCCTTTTTAATTAGCAACACCTACTGATCTACAGCAAATTACAAGTGGGTCCAGCAGGTTTGCCTTGTAGGCTGAATTATCGCATCCAAGTAGGCTTCAAGACACCAGCTGGGCAGAGAAACCAACCTCAAACTAGTGGCTTCTGAGCCACACGTCGACTCTGTGCTCCCAGGGCACTTGGCTGGCAGAGCTCTTGGCTGAGACTTCAGGCACAAAAAGCACCAAGACGGCCCAGAGATATTCCCTGAGCTCTTTGTCTTGACTCCGCCTTTACAATCTACCAAACGAGACACTGAAAAGAAGCAGCTACCAACGCCCCTGCAAGTACAACTAACGCAACGATGTGGGATTGAAAGTTGGTACCATGCGGAGAACGTGTGGTAACCAGAAATGAACAGTGGACTGTAGTTATAACGTGCCATCGACATGCAGAGAACAAACATTATAACGCGGTCACCGTGCCACAATTACTTTGTGGTTCTCCATAGCAATGTCCCTTGAGCTGCAAACAGCACAGAGCCCAGGTGACCCAAACAAGCAGACCATCAGCATACTTTCCTTCTTGTCAGCCCCGTGCCATCCTCTTTACCACTGTCTGCAAGATCAAGAACCACTTTCCCATCTGCAAGGCACTGTGCAGTCACACTGAACACCCTAACTCGGCAGTGCGAGACGAGGCTGTAGGTGATGCCTTTTCCAGTCTCCCATTACCACAGCCACACGTGAGGGGGCTTCTTTCTCCTGAAGAAGCTGTTGAGTAAAGAGTTGCTCTTTAGAAATCCCCTTACCACAGCCCCGTCAGCTAGAGTGCAACCTGAGAAGCGTTTAGCTAGAAGTCCTTCGAAGTTGGTCGTCCTCTGAATGGCAAACAAAAGCAATTTCACCTCGATCTCCTTTGCTCTTGTGCGCATTATCTTAGCAAGCTCTGCCCTGAAAGAGAGGGGGGGGGGAGGGGGGGGGGCGGCGTTATAGAAAAAACAAACGTGGTTTTCTCTAAAGAGAAAGTTCTGAAGCCTAACACTGTAATTCGGTCTACTCCCTAGAGAGATTTGCATCACAAAATTCAAGCTAATTCCTAAGATGCTCTCTAACATAAAAGTGCTTTACAGTTCACATTTCAAACATAACCACGGTTGCTGGGAGCCTTGTGGGTAACAGGACCCCATCTCCTAACAGCCAGTGCACCACAGCAGCCAGGGAAGCCCACAGCACCAAACCTGGGGTCCCAAACCAAAGGCAATGGTGCTACTGGGACCGCAGCTGGCACCCTGCTCTGGTCCCCTGTCTCTGGCTGGCAAAGACCATGGTCCGAGGCAGTCACACCACAGTCAGCTCACACCATTTCACCTGATCTCTAAAATTACGGCTTTTTCTCTCTGTTACATTGAAATTTGACTTCCACATCACCTCACTCTCCCAACAGTACGTGCGGTTTCAGTGATACCTCTCAAGGTTTTCACTGTTCACTTGCTTGTAATCACGGAAAATTCTAGAGAGATATTTGCAGACTGCCTTTAGAGGACTATGAATACAGCACCCATTTGGCAAAAGACAGGCCAATCTTTTGTTTAAGGAAGGTGACTGCTGAGAGGCATCGCGAGCTCCCCAGACTCCCACCTTGTGACATGGCAGAACTCCACAGCGATGCTCTCCGTCATGCACCACTCCTGTGGAAACATGCGCCCGTACTTCTCCTCATAGTCCACCAGCTGACGCTTTATCCAAGCATAGCGCCTGTCAATCTTATCCAGCCAGGCCACCTGAGGGAGATGGAGAACACCACCTTTAAGAGCAGCAGCTGCTAATATTCAGCCCGACTGCTTAACTGGGCTGCTGTAGTTTCGGAGAGGAGCTTGGGCTATCAATCAAAGCTATCTTGACCTTGGCTATTATTAATAACACTGTGAATGCTAACAGTCATTCTTCAAAGTCCTTAAACACACGCCAGACTGAAAACCCTATCTTGTACGAATTAAGAGAGCAAGTTCTGTTGAAAACGAGGATAACAGTACTCCTAAATCATGTGGGTACTATTGAAAACTTAATCCAATAATAATTCATTTGATCTCCCCCTCTTTGTTTCACAGACAGAGAGGTTAAAGTCAACAGTGGGATGAGAATGCAGGAATTCCTGGATTCTCATGTTCAGCTGGTTTCATACTCTGGGGACTGCGGATCCACAAATTTCTACAAGAATTCTTCCAACATGAGCAGGATGGGATTTCTTCCTGCCAATATTAGTGCTTTCTGGTCAAAAAGTAGAAAGATGAATCCAAAAAACTTTGATGGAAAAATGCTATTTAAAATGAAGCATTTTAGCTTTCTTCTCCTCTCTGTCACAAACTGTTAAAGTTTCAGAATTGTTAAAATACACTTTGATTCAAAGTTGGTTTTGTTTTCATTTGTTTTTCAAATCCAAGATGATTATAGTAAACTTTTAAAAGGTTTTTAGCATTAGGACAGGAAGTTTAAAAATTAGCTACAAAGATTAATCCACTTCCTGGAAATCCCTGCACCCCCTTTTTTAGGCATTTTGGGTTCTTTTTTCACTTGCTTAAGGGAAGGTGTTGTTTTGCAAAGGTTCTGAGTTTGCAATTTTCAGAGTTTAATCTTTCAACCCTTTACAAGGCAGAAAGTATCTCTAACTTTTATTTATTTATTTATTTGTTTATTTTTTATATGAGGGGAAAACATTTCCAGCATTGGTATGTGAAACTGATGTCTAAGGTGGGAGGAAATCATCCTGGCAGAGACAACACTGACTCCCAACTCATCTGCCCGTCCACATCACACCCGCAGGTCGCTGCTGCTGAGCCCTTGTGTTAGAAACATTTCACCACAGGAACCTGTGGAAACGTGAACTTTGTGAACGCCAGCAGAGCAAAATGTGAAATCCAAATGTAGCTTGCTAAGCTTCCTTACATCTTGGTTTTCCTGGAAAAGGACCAGATACTCTGAGAGGTGTTGTTTAATAAACTTCTTGATGATTTCCTGTTTGATTCTGGGATCCAGGACGTTGGCGACTAGACACGCATCACGTAGGACATTGCTGGGTCCACCAGGCCTCTATCAAAATAAACAGGAACAAATGATTTAAAGTTAAATAGCTGAACAGCTGATTGTAAATTGTACTGCATCCAGATTATATTGTTTTTATCCTTCCCCATTATTCTTCTGGGTTTGATGCTTCTGCTGCTAGTCTTTATTATCACTGAGCATCTTTCTTCTGCTGATGAAAATTGAGCTGCTTCCATTTTGTTGGCCATAAAGCTGTTCTATAGCTCAAGAGCCAGGAAGCTCCCTACTGCAGAAGAGCTGCCAACTCCACCTGCAGAAAGAACCCTTGTCCCTCCACTTCTGCCAGAGCTTTCATCAGCCTAGATATTCTGAGGAACAGCTAAGAGAAGTGGCTGACAAGTGGGACAAGAAAACCCCTTTTCTCCTAAGCTTAAGGCCAAATTAATGGGGGAAACAAAGTAGTCTAGAGATGATCAGTTTGCAACATGAAGTAGCATCTGCTGGTCTGTATAAGTGCATAGCATGATGCTAGTGGAGAAGACAGAAAATTTAGAAACACGTAAAAAAAAATGCTCTTTTGATGCACCTTCACACAGACAGATTTCCCCTTCATCAAGGATCTGTCCCAAATAGTTTCCTCATTTCCGTACTCGTTAGTTTTATGAAGAAACCAGCAGAGCTGGTACTCTGGAAGACAGAACTGTTTTCTTTGAAGTAAATTCAAATTCACACCTACCCCCTCTTATTGTTTGCAAACACTTGGATGCATAGTTTTGGGGAAGCACATTTCACGCCTTAGCCCTAGCCCAGATCTGCATCTGTCCTGCCTGAGTAAACCAGAGACAAACTCATTGACAGCATGTCAACAGAGCTCCGGTGCTTGGCTTTCTCTGAACTCAACATGAACCTTTTGTGTTCAACAAATAACCAGTAACCTGGGTGAGATGCCGAGGGAACCCCACTCTGGTCTACAGGGCCACCCACAAAGCGCCTGGGGCACTCCTCGACTGGCGTGCAGACCTTGCTGCAGCAGATGGGTGCAGTGGGACAAAGGAAGGGTGGCCTTTCTCTCCCGCACTCAGAAACAGTGAGAAATATACCTAGCACCCTACAGCTTGGGAGACTTGCCTGCTTTTTAAAATAAATCCTGAAACAGAGAAAGATCAAATCTTCATATAAAATGAGATTAAAACCAATGACAATTACATTGAATAGTTTTCAGCAACACTTTTCAATGGGATTTTCAATTCAATTCAATTTCAATTCAAATTTTTTCAATTTACCTTTGTACCTTGAGAAGGAAAGGCTTCCTCGAAGTCAGCCAGGATCTGCTGTCCCAACTCATTCTGCGCTGCCTTCACCCTGATGAGGACAGAGGAAACAAGGGCTTTGGCGGTGGTACAACAACTTCTTGGTTCATTTCCTGCAAACTTTACTGCAAAACGAACTGAAATGCTAACAGCCACTGAAGGTTTTTAACAGAAAAAAAGAGCATGCTAAAGAGAAACATCCATACTAAGACAGCCTGTATGTCAAAAAGGGAGAACATCTGCTCCCTGAATGACACTGGCACGACAACTCCAGCTCTGCAGCACCGATACCTGTGCTGTAGCAGAACACATCCTAGGTGCCCCTGCCCTGCTGCAACTGAGTATTTTAAGAAGGGCCAGTTGATCAGCTGAGAAATCAGCAAGGTTCCTTTAATGCCAATGTGAGCAATCTACCTTTACATTCGTGTATGTTGATCACATTTCAACAAAAGTAACACGTTAAAAGCTTCACAATGTCTCAATCTTCATTTGAACTTTTCCAGGTGCAATGACCTACTTGTAAATGCACCCATGTGAATACTGTTGGCTGTGGGTTTATCCTATAAATCCTCCATGTCTTCTTATGAAACATAAAAGAGCAAAGGTATGAAATGGGTGACAGTTTTCAACAAACCACAGTCTTGCTCTTTATTTGGCTGAGAGAATAAAGCTTCCCATTTCCAGAAATAAAAGTCAATACAGCTTAATTGATACTTCTGGGGAAATGGAAATGCCTACACACACTAGAAAGAGCCAAACCATACAGTTAGGCACTTATATCCCTCTGCAGCACTTGAATTCTTCCATCACTTTTTATTATACTGGAAACGCTTTAAGGTCTAAACTGATCATTCAAAGCAGTGGATTTTTCCACTGAGATTGATATGTTAGAAAGAGCAGCTACATTTACTTTTGTGAAAATGTTTGTTCAGACTGTGGGGAGACTTTAGCATTTTTTTTTCTTGTCTAAGACTTCTCAACCTTATCAAGGAATGACCTGCTGCTTTAATCTTCCCCTTTGAGGTCCATTAGTAGCAAAACCACTGCAAGACAACCTGACAATGCTGGAGAACAGGCTGGATTCTTGAATGGTGCCAGATGCAGAAAATTCTACTCCTTTAAAAGCAACAGTGAAAATATAACTTTCTATCTGTGATTTAACTGTATATAAGACCTGCCTTACCCAGGATTTATTAATGGGGATTTTGCTGGAAAAGCTTCCTGCCTGCAATGTCAAACATAATTCTCACTTAGCTCTCTGTTTCACAGGAATGTTTAGAAACACCTCCATGCTTCCAGGTATAGATCCCCAGTTAACACCTTCATAACTGTGAAACAAAAGGGATTGACTAATATGCTGAAATAGGAGGAGTGGGAAATTCGAGCAGCAAGGAGGAACCCAGCCCAGCAGCCACAACTACAGGTATAATCTTGCTTACATTGTACAAGTAAGCACTAGCAATTCATGTGAGAAAGCATCACAGAACCAAACCCTTTGATCCTTAAGAAAAAGGCATGGGGGAAAAAAGAAGAAAAAAAGACACTAAACATGGATTGAAAAAACTTCTCTTTTAAATAATAAAGAAACAAGAAGCCTTTAGTATTAGAAGTCACAGAAATGAATGAGTTTGTACAAACAACTGGAAGTTATTAACTGTGGTGGTACTTCCCTTACGTCCAGCTACAGGGACCTTCCTATTCAACAACAGCTGCAGCGCAAGCACAGTAGAGGCACTGAAAAGCGCAGCAGCCAGATTCCTAAAGACTCAACAAATTTAAAAGAGGCACTGTCAAGCAGTTAAAAGCCCTGTCCGTGGGTTTTGTTGGTTTAGGCTCCGATTCAGGAAAGTACTTAAGGATACTCTTAATGGGGATTCTCATATCCTTAAATTAAGAAACTTGCAGGAATGCCTCGCTGAACTGGGATGTTAAAAATATATATTTTTAACACCTGTCCTGCTTAAAAATCTCTCAAAAGCAAACAGGGAAAAATTAGTTTTAGCTTTTTTTTTTTTTTTTTTTTTTTAAAGTGTTTTATAAGATAGGGCAGACATCAAAGCAGCCAAAGGTTTAGGTACATGTGAGCAATGACAGGGAACCTCACCGCCCTCCCAGCAACAATCACTCTTTAGATAAGCACACACACAGACAATTCTTTTTTCCCCACAAGTATGCACCCAGAATCATGAAAACCTTTATGCCATCTCTTTACAGATTGATTGCTTTAGGCAAAGAACACAGAAAGGCACTTGCTTTAGACACTAGAGATTATTGTTCCCCACGGAAAGCTGTAAGCCTTTCAATAATTCAGAATAATCTTCATGCAATGGAAACTGCAGCGATAAAAGCCTCAAGCCCATGGCTGGCTTCACTCGCTTTCATCACTGAAGGGCCACTTCTGCACGTGTACAAACATGCGTGTTTAACCACTTGCAGAAAGAGAATTCCCCATTAAAGCTTAACAACTCCAGGCACTCCTGGCCAATAACAGATTTAGGATCACTTCCCAGGTTGGTTTGATAAGGACTGACCAGATTCCCCACGGCAGCATGCTGGGGCATCACAGCAGCTGTCCTGGCTTGCCGCAGCAGAGAATTGCCTTTTCCTGGGGTTGCTCGCATGTGTCAAAACCTTTGGTTGCCCAAGCACTAGTGATTTTTGTTTCTCTGACTTTTGCTTTATTATCAGTGGCTTTTGTTCTCTTTTCCCCCCTGCCTTTAAAAAAATAAAAACAAGAAAACCCACTGTTATGTTTCAAATGACATTAAATTACTAGAAACCACAATTCCTTTAGCCAAAGCTACCAGAAATCTTAAACTACGCCTGGCAGCTTGCTGAGATAAAAAGAGGCTGAGCTAGCCTGTTTTTCTGTGGCAAACTTATAATCATCTTTCTTCTAAATACTTTCCAGGCTTTTTTCCACTATCTGCTAGGCTTTCTCAACCACTTTCCTGGGTGGGTTTGTGCCTGCTAATTGTACATTCTCTCCACAGACAGAAAACAGACGAGGATTGAGAGATAGCAAAATACTCCTATTTACTACAAACAACTTCCAATGAACCATATAAGAAGTTGTTTTAGGAACACGATTAAGAAAACATTTACATTGGGATATGAATTGTGAGATTTTTACATCAATACTCCACAGGATCAGCACAAGCCGCCAACTAAATTGAGAGTTCAGTCCAGGCTTCCAACAAATACTTACAGTGGGATTTCTGTTTGGTTATTTTCAAAGGGACATAACAACAGGTGGAAAACAACATTAAAAACACATTATTAGTTTTCACAGCATCTAGAAGCAGGAACTTAAATTGAATACCCCATGACAAAGAGCACATCCAACACCGCCAAGCAGGCACTTTTCCTTCCCATGGTTTCCCATTCATATTTGGCTTCACTCCATTCACACCAAGAAAGAGAGGCTCTTTATTAAAGAGAGCAACAGCATCTGCTCGTTTAGCAGTGTATATAATAGACTTATTGTATATAATAGACTTTGGTTACTGTCACAGGTCTGTGCCAACATCTACTAAAGCATTCCTTGCCTCTGCAAACATCCTAGAGGCTTCACTTGTACTATTAAACCAAATTCATGAGATATCAAACCCCAGCAATTTCACAGTCTAAAAATAGCACTGCGAGAAAGCCAGGCAAAGTTCCTTTGATGTTTCATGAATCACAAAAGTATTTCCAAGCAAAGAGAGAGAAAAGTAACTCCAAATCGGGCCCTAATACGCACATATGCAGTCAAACTCCAAAGCAGATATTACCGTGCCATAGACCTCCCTGTAGTAATTTGTTGCCTGGATGTCAAAGCAGTAAAGAGATTCCAGCAACACCCTGGGTGCAGCTCCCCTTTCGCCCCACAAGCAGCCACGTCTATCGCTACCAGATGGTGCAACTCTCCCTGTGTAAACACTGGAAGGAAAACCCTGCCGAGGCAATTCTAAAAATAGGAGGAACAGACTTTCTTGAGCTTTTCAGATCCTCATCTTGAAAGGAGAATAAAACAAAAGAAGTTTTCCTCCATGTCCTTGCCAGTCTCTCTGGCGTGACTCGAAACCACTATGCCTTTTAGCAGCAGCATGAATTGTTTTCTATAATTATCAGCAACTAAGTATTAAATAATCATCCACCAGAAAGGGAAAACCAGCCAGAATTCTGGACCAAAGCTTAAATTATATTTGGCCTTAAAATGCCCAGTGACAGTAGGTTTCTGCCCAAGGGCATCACCACTCTGGAAGAAAATGAAGCAAACTCTCTTTCTGAACATGAGGTTGGAACAGACAACAGTCTAAATTCAGAAAAGCACTGACATATGTTTGTATTTCCTTGATGTACATGTTCATTTAAGCAAATGCTTATGGTCAAATACTTTGTTAAAACAAGGCCCCATTTCTCTCTCTAGATTTAGAGTGGATTTTTCTTTTGCTGTCTCTCATGGATTCCATCTGGGTTTTCTGGAAGAGGTATCTATATCATAAAGAAAGTCCAACAGATTTACATGAAAATATTACAAACAAATCATTCAAACACTGCTTCCATCATTAAACAGCACAGGCAGCCAGCTGCTGTCTTAGCAAAGGGAGTCACCAAAAAAATCAATGACTGTGTTTGGAAGGCTCCTTCAAGTACCTCTCTGTAATGAGCAAAGTCACCTCAGGCATCAAGAGGATGGTGGTGATAGATTTGCAATTTTCACACTGGAAAGAAATGCTATCAGGTAGAGTTGTAGCATTAGGAAGGTTCATCCCTACCGTTAACAGGCTGATTTCACCTCTGAGCTGTGCTCAGCACTACAGGCTGTCAAGCAAATATCACGTGTGTGATGCAAGAGAAATAAAGCCTGCTGTAAAGCAGGAAGAGTAGGTTTTGGCCAGGGACAGCAACGGCCCCTAGAACAGGAAGGGCTTTGTTCCCTCAACACCCAACTGTCAGATCCCCAATGAAGCCAAGAGCCCAGCAGATCTGGTGGCTTAGTCACCACTGAGCCTTTCACCTGCTGCTGCTGAGAATGGTGGGCACTGGCTGTTGGAGCCGCACCAAAACTCACCAAATTTACATGTGTAACTCTACATCAGAAAATCAAGACTATACAACCTCAGCAAAGAAGTTCAAAGCACTCAGGGGTGCCACGTGTTTTTGGGAAGATTTGCTATAAGCCTCAAATCTCAGCAAAGCTGGGCACTGGGAGCAGGTTTTGGCAGAAGAAACTCAAGGTGCTTAGAATAACTGCGTTTGGCAAATGCCCAAAAAGAAATCCCGCCTGCCTAAGCCCCTGGGCAACGATGCAGTTTGACAGCAATAAGGCACATGCCCGGGCAGAAAGGGGCCCCAAGCACTGCTATGTTAATGCATAAATTTCTGCTTCATGCCAGGCTGCTCTATCACTGAGGTTAAGAAAGCAGGGAAAGCATCACCTCTGGGTTCACCACAAACACCTGCACAGGAAGACCACATAAAAAAATTTGCACTTCCACAGATTACTCCAGGTAAGTAAATTAAAAGCCAGTCAATGAGAAGCGCAGAATATTCATGAACTACATCCATACCAATTACTGTTATTTAACAGAATAGGCTGCCTAAGATTTGAACAAACTGCGTCCAATTTTAACCTGTTTGTTTTGGCTGGAAGGAAGCTCAAAGGACCATGTCCAGCCTTTACATCCTTGAGAAATGGATCCTGCCTAATGCATTTTCTAACCTTCCTTCCCAGCAGGCAGGCAAGTGCTCCTGGTTCGATCATTTTACCTTTCAGAAAGCTGTCGGATCTGAGGAATCCCCATGTATTTGTTGAAGTGCTCTAACACATTCACGACACCTTGGAGAAGGTTGGCAACTTCACCATATTGTCTCCTCCTGGTCATAGCCCTGTAGAGGAAATTAAAGCTTTATAAAGGCAGATTCAATGAAAATCCTGGGTGGTAATTCCACAGGCTACCTCATCCCCGCTGGGTCATACAGGTCCCTATTGACATTTATGTTTCTAAAATACACAACTCTTCATTAACATTCCAATGCAGCATTAAAATTTCACTTAACTGATGCTAAAATAAACCAATCCAGCACACATCTAACAATGCTTCAAAAAACATAAATGTCAAAAGCAACACTTGGCAAAGAACATGTAAACTACTGAATGCATCCGCTTCCCAGTATGGGTCTGGAGGCAGTAAATGTTATTTCACTATAATGACCTGAGTTAAGCCATTCATCATCACACACAAAGTGTGAGTTAAAGCTTCACAGGGAGGAGAATCATTACGCTGAAAAGCTATTAGCCTTGACTTTTCTGTTAATAACTTTCACAGGGAACTGACAGAAAAAAAATATATCCAGTTTATTTTTACTTTATCCTTTAGGATCATTCCAACAGAGACAGCAGTCGAAGTAAAATTTTATTCTGAACACTTAACAACCCAGTGTTTGTACAGAATTTATTACGATCCAAGAATAGGATGTGCATGGGTCTCGCAACTTCAGAGATGCAACACGTAAAAACCTGAACTTCCCTAACCTGTGTGTTCCTCAAGCACATTAAAAAACCAGCAAAGGATTACTAGAAACATCTAACCCCACTTCATGCACAGTACAAGCTACAGGGGTCCTTGAAACTCATTCTCAGAACTAGAGTAGACCTTTCAAAAAAAGGTGATAAAAATACCCCAAATCCCTGAAAAGGTACCTCCCTAATGAGGATACCTAACTGCACAGACTGTCTTCCTTTTTATCTTTACATTCCTTATCACCAAGGATCAACAAAGCAATTCAAGTAACTGGTGCAGCAAACCATGAAATACAGCAACGTAGACTGCAGGTCACTCGGAGTAACACAGAAAGGATCTGCCAGCAAAAATGAAGACCGCAACCTATTAAGCAAACTTCCCTCCAGAAAAACAAGCAGCTGTTATAGACCTATTCAGAGCACTGCACCCAACTTACAAACTCAGCAGTGACGTTGAAGTACCACTAAAAATTCACACACTTACTCCAGTGAATCCACACCCCCTGCCAGCATATGCAGGTGATTGAGGGTGGTGATGGAGGTGGTCAGATGACGCTTGGCATGATCTAGCTGCTTGATATCCCGCGTGATTTCTTTAACCTAGTGAGGAAAAAACAAGAGTCTGGTTAAATACCGAGCGACAGCAACAAAATTTTAAGGAGATAAGCAGTGCTCTCTTTTCGGAACTACCCATATCTTAACTCTACAGCCATGTTAACACAGGGACAAGGGTACATGTTCAACATGCGCTTGACAGCAAATTACCAACCAGTCAGCAGCACCAAAGACAAAGATATCCCCTTCTTAATGAGAAGGGGATGCAAAACCCAGTGTGTGACCCGCCTTTCCAAGGCTAGAAAGAAACTGCTGCTCACCATTTGTTCAGACTTTTCAGCCTTGTCTTTAATATCCTTAATTTTACCAAAGAGTTGTTGAATGGCTTTCTGGGCTTCTTCCAGGGCCTAGAAAAGAAACAAGGTCAAAGTGGAAAAAAAAATCTGCATTCAGTTTTTACCTTCTAAGAAATACACAGCTGCTCCCTACATCCCCCAGGCTGGGGCAGCGGAGGAGAGCTGTTTTCTTACAAAGAAAATTTTGTCAGCACATCAGAAGTCAATCTACTGTATTGGGATATTTAACCTGAGTGGACCAGGGTTTCAGTATCCATTTTACAATAACGCTTTGGCAAAATCTGATTGAGATATTCTATGAAAGCACCTCCGTGATAAGAATTATGGAGAGGTTTAAGATAATTACAATATATTTTGACACATAAAGTGTGGAAAAATACGTAGAACTTATTCCTGATCAGTATGTATTTAGAGTGGGAAAATTAACCCCCACAAAACCTCTATGCTTATCACCACTTCTAAATAAAAAAACCCAAACAACATTGTGTATAGAACACCGAGTGTTTGCCTAAACAACTCACTGAATTAGCAGGGTATTATCCTGTTGGAAACCAGGAGACATATTTTACCGATTCCTTTGGGGTGGGCAGCTCAGCAGGACGAATGGCCCTTTCGAAGCACAGAGGAGGGGGCACAGGTTCAGCAGATGAAGAGGGTCCGGCACAGAAAGCGGACCTCGCCTGGATTTTTGTGCTATTTTACCACAAGCTTCTTGGGGCATCTGGTCCCCTTGATACAACCTCGGCACATCCTGACCTCACACAACCAGCGCAAACTACACGTGGATTCAGTGAGTGAAGCCACATGTCCAAAATCACATGTCCAAAATCTGACTTCTGAAGTAATTCAACACGTTTTGCCTTCCCAGTCTGATAACATTTCCAGCTCCACTTTGTTTCCCGCTGTTAAGTGGGCTTCTATCCCTCTGTTTTTATATCCAGTCCCATGACCAAGGTTACAGTGCAAGCTACAAGCTCCTTCAGCAAATAAATTTAACACATCTTCATTTGGAAATGTATGAGTAAAATATCTGCCAGGAGCTTTTGCTGGAACATAGCTGCATTATAATAAAAGCATAAAAGTTGGAAACGTTTTATAATTCATTTTCCAGAGGGGAAAAAACCCCTCTCCTCTGAAATACCTTCTGAATCATGTGAAAGTTAACACTTTATCTATTAGTGTCACACAGCTATCATATAGCATGTTCACTAAGGCAAATGAACACACAAATGTGCTGCAGGGACAACTGCATCAGAAACAACCACCACCACCGACCTCCCCAGCTGGCTCCAGCCTAGCCACCTTTTAGAATAAAGTTTTCTCTTCCATTTAAAGGCATGTGGATTAAGTGCAAACCAAAGAACTAAAGAATGCTCCTTTCAACATATTTAACTACAGTTTCTGTACTCGGTCCCAGACCACGGCTGCAGCACATTACTCAAGCGGGCTATTAAACAAGCAGCAACTGTCCTGCATATTCTGAGATTTGGATAGCTCTGTATAAAAAAAAACACCAACATCCTCAACCTGAAATTCTTCATAGATGCCGATTACTATGTTTCCCTTTGCTTCAGCACTAATGTTAAATGCTAATTTCTTCGCATGATTCCAGGGACCCCTAAACTCTCCAAAAGAAGAGTTGAAGATTTATCCTGCCAATTAAAAAGAAGAGACATTGTCCTCCTTCATATGCAAAGCCAAGTCAATCTCACAACACTTACTCAACCTCTGGATCATCTCAAACCAACTTGCAGGGGTAGGTATTTGGTAGGACCTCATGCATGCAGAACCATCAGGAGCCAAGGTACAGATGATGAGCTGGAAGGAGCCTGGGAAGCTCCTACACACCATGCAGCACAACGGAGCAATGCAGACAGGCAGCAGCACCACCCCAAATTCCCAACTGTCCATACACTTCTCAGACACATCTCTGATCCCATTCCCCTCTCCTAGGGCTAATTTTCCAGATGCAGGCTCAGACAACGGCCACAGCAGCTCGCCTTGCCAAAGCAAACTCTAAGACCTCCAGCCATCCGCCGCAACCCTTTCATTTGGGGGTGGCATCTCCTGGCACCTCCAACCTGCCCAAGGAAGAGAGCTTCTGAGCTGCTACTTTAAGCATCAATACACAGCTCAAAGCCATTTGTTCAGCAATCAAGTTCAGAGCAAACAATGCTGTGCCTGAGGATTTCCATCTCCGGTCTTACAGGTTTTACATTAAAATCCCTTTCCCCTAAGGGAAAACTGCCTTATCTGTTTTCCGTGAGATAGAATATCATCTACTTGAATATAGGGACCTTTTCCAAAGTTACTGCCCCTAATTTATCCTCAGATAATGGCCCAAACAAGGATTTCTAACTGCCCACATATCAGCAGTTTCTCTTCTGCCCCTGTTAAGAAACCACATACAACCTATTTCTCTAACAGGTCATGATGCTTTTTAATAATATTATGACAAAAACCAGCAGGGACTATTTACAGGAAACTGGTTTCCACCTGAAGAACATGTTCCTGCTGCTCACTGCTCTCGGTAGAAACCAGCACACGCAGCAGTGGGCAAACTCCCCACCTAAAAACTGCCCTGGGCCACCAACCAAAGTAAAATGGGATTCTGTTCTCGTACACTTCAAACTGCCAAAAATAAGGTGAACTGGTGTTATCACCTGGTCCTGACACTTGTAGCTTTTACCTCCTTACAGACTCTGGAAAAATGCAAACAGGACAACATGTGCTCTGTCCCCATCTGATGAATTAAAGAACTGTGGTCTCCCTCTGCTGTGAAAAATAACACGGCTGGGACGTGGGGGAGAGACCCAACAGCAGCCGTCATTCTGTTCAGGTTTTGTATCGCATCTCTTAGAGAAGGGGATGACCGTTAAAAAAAAAAGAAAACACACAGAGAACTCAACAGCAACTTAACAGACCTCAGTAAATCAGCATCACTCATAAACACTCATTTCATTTCTTAAAACTTGCTTCCAAATATTTGCTTAGCCATTAAGACATAAATCTTTAGCTACTCTCCTAAAAAAAAGAGCTGAATATTCCTTATTTGAGTCAGAACACACTAATTCATCAACATGCTTGTTCTTTAAATGATTTACCTTCAGAGATGAAAACTTTCCTTTAAACATACACAAGATTTGCTGAAAGTAACACTGCATGAAAATATTATTATTTTTTTAAAGTCAGAAGGGCACTGGCAGACAGATCTGATGGGAAGTTCAGAACTGAATTAAAAGTGTTACTTCTTGCACAAAGCTTACAATTAAACTTTCTTATGGTTCTTTTTAAAGAAACCAATGAAAATGTTTTGGCTGTAACATTCCAGCTGCAGCATCTGAAAGTATAACGCTGTATGTAGAGGAAGCAAATAAAGAAAACTAGCCAATAATAAAGCAAAACCTTCACCTTCCTGGTCACCATAAAGACAGAGTAAAGCAAAGAGCAAAACCAAGGAAAAACAAACTTCAATTTTAAGAAAATGCCTCGGTGTTCATTATCAGTTTGGTGTTCTTTATAAAGGGATAAGAAATGAACATCTAGTGCATGGAAGCAGGTCTAATTGTTCAGTGTGTAATCCAGAGTTTATTAAAGTATCTAACAATTATGCTTTCACCTGTAAAAGGGGAAACCACAGCCGTGTTAAAGGCTACACTGTATATTGGACAGAACGCATTTCCCTTCCCATTCTGCTCCCGTTAAGAGAGTGAATCGTGAATTTTAAAAGCATTTTCTTACTGCTTTTGTTCTTATTTTATTAATAGCAAGGGTTTATTATTTTATTAATAGCAGGTTTATTTTGGACAGAAATTATAAACCCAAAACAGTATCAAGAGAATAGGAATCGCTCTTATTCCAGCATAACTAGTTTACATGATGAACGACATCCAGTAACCTTACATCTGTGGCCTGACACAGGGTTCACCTTGCATTACTAATTTATTGGTTTCCTCATCAGCGCAACAGGGAAATGTAAATGTACGCACCCTCAAACAGCAGACAAAAGTTAAGTTATTGTGTTTCCCTTCCTACAACAGCAGTTCATTTCAGGGGCAGAGGACCACAAATAAATAGAGACTGGATATATAATCTGTTGTGGTTATATGAAACAAGGATGTTGAAATTAAGGTTGTGATGTACTGGAAAAACACCATATGACTCTAATCAACAACTGAGCCTGCAAGCTACAATTAACCCATCAGCATTATTTATTAAACTTTATGCAACCTCTGAGGTCCCTGAATGCCAGGCACCAGCTGAGAAATATGGCATGGATAGGGCTCAACCGCCCGAGAGAGGCAGAGCCATCGGTCAGCAGTGGCTGAGGCTTTTTCTGTAATGTTTGTCCCCGGGGCACCCCAGCTGCGCTGACAACAGTAAATTTAGCAAAGAGGGCAGGACCAGCAACAGAGAAAGAGAGGCTAGACAGAGCGCTCGCTACAAGACAGGCTTCGGCTACCTATCGCTTTCCTCCTCCTCCAGTGTAGTGTGTCTGGTCCCCAGCTGCGGCGCGGGTTCAGGACCATGTCCTGGCTGCAGCAGGGGTGCAGGCGATGGTGGGGTGCAATGGTGGGGTGTCTTTGCGGGGCACTGCCCAGCTCCACGCGTAGCCCCTGGGAAGGTACAGCCCCAGCACCCACAGAAGCAGGGACCCAAACCACAGTTCTTGGGGGAGAATACACAGAGAGGGATCTTCCAGTTTAAGACCATGGTTTATTTTTAGCCAGCCCCATTTCTCAGCCAGCCTGTATTTATGCAGTGGAAGTTCCCCTGCTCTTGTGTTAACAGCAGAGATGAAATGTGGAAGACTGAGAAACCACACACAGGAGCTGGCAGACCCAGCTCTGCAGCACACAGCCAGACCCCAGGTAAGCTGGGCAGACAGTAAACTACACAGGTTTTCATCAAATTCTCCAAAGCTGGACAGAGAAATGTAGCCCATGAATCAGCTAGAGCTCCCCATCCCTCTTCACCTCAAGATGCAACCCAAAAAAGAGATCAAAGACACCGGTATAAAACAACAGGGAGCAGAGGCAAAGCATGAATCACCAAGAAAAAGACTACCTAAAAAATAGCTTTACTTGGCATTACTCCAAGCAACTTCCAAGGTCAGTCTGCACATCATTGCTTGTGTCACCTTTTCACATGAGATCTTCCAAGCAGCAAAGGAGGAAAGAAAATAACCCAAGTGAGAGGTGGAACAAGAACCAACCGCGTCTAATTCATTAGATTCCAAAGTGATGCATCCTTTAAAAGGTTATGTTCCAGCGACTTACAGTACCAGGCTGACATTAACACACACAAAACCAGCATTAGAAACAACAGTCAAGCCAAAAAAACAGTTCAGTAAATTACAGTCAGTCTCTTCCCAATCCCCACAGCCGCTGCAGACAGACACAGCCTCCTCCTTCCCTCCCCAGCGCAGGTACAGAGCTGTCACATCGCTCCCATCAAGCGGCGGTATCTCATTAGTGCGTGTGTTAATTTCTAAAGTCCTCTTTTTTCATCCTATCAGGAATCTTGTGCAAGCAAATACTGAAATACTAGAAGATAAGCAAATAAGAATCAAGAGGGCTGTGTGTTACTACAGAATGCTGCTGAACTGGGGAATAAGCAAACTTTCAGAGGAAGTTTGTTTGCTTGGGAAACCCTGAGCTTGGGGACTAACCAAATAAACACCGTTCTGTCCCCAGTAATGGTTAAAATATCTCAATGGTTTCCACATGCTCACTGGTGTTTTGCTAGAAACATGCTAGTTTTATTTGATTCTAGCCAATATATATTTCAATTGGATGTTATTACTCACATCAGAAAGCTGCCCTCTACTAAGTATTTTATAGACACTTGACACATCTGCCAAATTCACAGCATCCAAATGTATTTTTAATGTTACAAATTGAGCTGTGGTCAGGATGCTGAGAATTTAATGCTCCTGGATCAGTCCCCACTCCTGAATTCAGAGCATTAATGGTTCTTTCATTTGCTGCCACACTTACTACCCAGATCAATGAAAAATCTAGACCATGACTAAAAATAAGTTCCCATCCCCAATTCTCCAAGGAGCCTCAGCTGCAGAGATTTCAAAGAAACCCTTGCACAGTGACCAGCCTAACAATTTCTGCTGCTAAACCTCATAGAAATGAGTCCCTCCAGATTGAGAAAGAGCAGAAATATCCTTTGATTTTTGGTCTGATTTCATTTTAGAGGAAACTCTGAAGTTTTACAGCTAGGGTTAAACCACTGCAGCTGAAGCCGAGAGGGCTTGTCTGTCAGAGCAGGACTACATTGCACCGCAGCTGTGCCAGCTGATTTCTTCAAACAGCCAAACCTGAAGGGCTCATCACCCTTGGTTTTGATTTTAGCAGATTTCTACCCTAGGAGCTTATCAAATACTACATAACTACTACAATTGTCACTAAAGAATAGTTTTGTGTCATCAGCTCCAATCCTAACCACTAAGGCTGCACAGGACACTTTAAATCAACAAAGCAGATTATGTCCAACACTGCACCGAGCTGAAAATTGCTGCTACTGCCCCTTCACTTAACCCCCCAAATCATGCTTAGAAATCATACTCCATGCCCTGAATAGCTGCACAAACACCGACAGATACAGGAGGTGAAGCAAGAGGTGATTTCCAGGTTGTGCTGGTCGAAACCTTGTGGCTTAATTCCCAAATTGCACTCCTGTGCTAACTCAACACCCTTCTGAGCTGTCATTTTTTATTGCATTGCCCGGCCCCGCACACTGGCGCCTGCACCATGAAGAAAGGTGGTGATGTGCTGTGACAGCAGTTCTAGTGGTCTTGCTCCAGTGAGTAATTTTACACAAGTTTTACAGTTAGGCATTTGCAGCAGAGTGGCGTGGCCATTTGAACATTAATTGTGTGAGTTGCATAACCTTCCAGCAAAGCCTTTAGCTGCATCAGGCTCAGACCTCACGTGGGCTACTACACCTTCATTACTGGGTTACTACACCTTCATCACTGGGTTACTACACCTTCATCACGTAGCTCTGCATTGGCAGGTGAACGGCCACAGCCTCCCCCCACGCCCAGCCCTGCTCAACACGTTAAACATTATTATCACGCAGGAAAAACTCCCTCGCGCAGACACTTATTATATCCCTTATCACTCTTCTTTATTTCGGAATAGCAAAGCTGTGAGTCTCTGCCCTTCGCATCATCTGTTCACACCCTGATTGCAGCTGTTCACTGCACCTCCCTGTGCCACGACACACCTTGTCTTTCAGGGCCTCTCTTCCCATGCCAGGTAACTGCCCTCAGCTCCTGGAGGCACTGATGCACACCCGCGCTCCTTTGCTCGCCCTCCGCTCCAGCACCAAGCTGCCTGGGTTTGTTCCATCAGGAGCGCTGCACGTTAGATTTGCCTAGGAAGCCTGTAAAAGACGGAGGGATTCCAGTCGATTTGCCTGCTGAGGAGTTTGCATACTGCAGGCAGTGTCGGTCATGTCTGCAGTATCAGCACCACACTTGACTGATGTGGGGGCCAAGTTTAGCAACCACTTGAGTTGCATCCCGTTTTGCAAGATGAATTCCTGTTCAGGTTAAGACCTTAGAGGCAAAATATAGGTGGGGAGAATGAACAACCATACCGTGTCCAGCCTACAAGTAGGGATTTCTAAGTGGAAATGCTGAGAGTTCACCTGTCAGAAGCATGGAAACAACACAGTTGGAATAAACATTACCACACACCAAAAATGTGTGACGACAACAACAAAAAAAAAAAAAAAAAAAGGAGGAAGAAAGGGGAAAAAAAAAAGGGATATCTATTGTAAGAGAAAATCTCCTGCCTGTTGTCAGGATCTCTGTTTTCAGGCTGGGCTGCTTGCTTTGCTGGCATCAAAACTAAAGGGCACTGGCTGCGGAACAGCCCGGTCTCCCTTTGCTGTTTGCACTGCCTTCAACGCCACCAGCAAGAATGTGTGCCTGTGGCCAGCACAAAACACGACCTGGCTTCCAGCCTCAGGCTGCAGGACAGCAACAGGGCGCATCCGCCGCCTTTCCATCCAGAAGCACAAGGCAAGGTCAAGCTCAGCCTTGCTTCTGCCTTGTAGCAGATGGCAAAAATGGTGCCTGACCTCTTCATACAGTTGCAGATGCCAGTTTTCATGGCCAGTAGCCAGAATGATAATTAACAGCACTATTTCTTCTTGTCATGCCATTCACCTGAAACCCTTTTCAATAAACATGTTCTAAGCTAGAAAAAGCTCACTATGTCTCTTAGATGGGAAGGACAACATCCAACTGTCATTATTCACCAGGGAAATGACTCTAAATGAAACTCACTTGATTTATTTTGGCAGCTCAGCCTCTGCTTATTATTCATTGGTTACAAAAGAATATTATAGGACTTTAATTACTCAACTGGAGTCTTACAGAATCTGTGGCATGACCTTTTTTTTTAAAATATATAAAATTACACAGCTTAAGACAATATTTAACCCTCATCCACTCACCATCTTAAAACATTGAAATCTAACACTAGTCTGTTCATATTTCAGAATAATGACCCATTCATCAAAAAAACCAGAAGATAAAGCTTAGTCATGCAGGAAAGAATAAATATAATTGAAAGATGGCATCAACATCAGGGATTGTAACACAAGAAAGCCCCCAAATATTTTATAGACTTACGCTTAATTAGTTATTAAGAGCTTACAGTGATTTTCCTCATCTGTTCTTAAGGCTCAGGCAAAGGCAGTCAGTGCTGACGCCGCAGCAGAGGCACATCAACATCAACCACACAAGCCAAAACTGGGCACTGTGGCCAAGGAAGCAGCGTGCAACTGGATGTCTGGAAGTGAGCATATATTTAAATAAAAAAATAAATATAGTGCCTCTGGTAGATCTGAAAGCACTGACAACCTTAGTTTCACATGAAACACAACAAGCAGTCAAAAAAGCCGCCTCCACACAAACAGGTGGAGGTTGAGAAGAGAGGCTGAAGCAACAGTGCTGCTTATTAAGCGTGTTTATGCAAACAGTGCACAAAATCACCTCCCTGCCTGCCAGGCTGACATGCCTGTAACCCAGCACTGGCAGAGCTGAGGAGAGGACAAGCTGCAGACTCTGGTGACACCATCCACCAGCTGCCCTGCAGCACAGGACAGCGCTAGCTGAACGGGCACTTGAGTAGCCAGGATGACTCCAGCAGCAGGGGAGTACCATGCTCCCCACTGCTCTCTGCCACATGCAGCACCTGCATCACTCTTTTTCTACTCACTTTCCATCTTCAATTCCTTCTTCCTCCCTACACCAATTCTGCAAAGTGTTTCCTCTGTTTAAAGAAAAAAAACCCCAAAATATATTTCACATCCTTCCATCTATGACCTTGTCAAACCCAATAACCTGTGGGCATTTTTCTATGCCAGACACATCCTCCTCCTTCCACACGCTTAAACACTGCCAGACACTGCAGCACACACACAGGGCAGGGCAGGCAGCCTGAGCCTCCCCACAGCTGCAGAGCTGAGATGTTTATTTTTACATGCAAGGAGAAAGGACAGCACTGGTTACCGAAGGATGGGATGGCTAATTGAACTGCCTACTGCTGTGCTGGGTTCAGGCTGGGTAGCAAGAATATGTTTGTATTCTCTAACCACAGCAGCTGCCATCTCTTTTCTTGTACTGCTGTAGTTATAAAAAAATTACTGTTCTCACGGAGCAAAGTAAAGAAGGAGAAGCCAAACAAAGCAATCTAAGTTATCAACCAGTATCTTCAGCCATGAGAAACATGCAAGGCTTTTCCCAGCGCAGAACGCATCCATTTTCTCTTCTAGTTAACACTTCACTTTGTTCTAGCACTAATTGAGCCAGACTTTTACATAATAGGAGATACTAAGCAATAAACCAAGCTTTTCTTTAAGAGTCTTTACTCATTCCAGT
Source organism: Falco naumanni (assembly GCF_017639655.2). Classification (NCBI taxonomy): domain Eukaryota; kingdom Metazoa; phylum Chordata; class Aves; order Falconiformes; family Falconidae; genus Falco; species Falco naumanni. The sequence continues at coordinate 108,992,050 of NC_054054.1, read as the reverse complement.
GTCAGTCACTTTATGCATGTGTGGGCACAGGGCAGGAAGGGAAAGGTGGACCAGAGATAACAAAAAGAATTTGTGGGGGGTTTTTTTGAGATTCAAACTATAACACCACAAATCCATTTGAGATCTTGGGATTCCTCTGGAATTCTCAGTTCCTTCCAGAATGAATTTCATATGAAGCTGCCTCACCTTTACTGACGTGGGCACCCCCATCCTGGTTGCACAGATACCATCAAGGGTTAAACTTGACTGCAAATGCTGAGGCTACTTTATTACAAGGACAAAAACCCAATATGTGAAGCAGTTTCAGCCAAACAACCAGTAAAGGCATGTCAACAACTGTCAAAAAAATTACAGCCAGCCCATGTAGAAGGTTCAGCAATAAACACAACTAAAGAGTGACAAATACAACCGTACAGAGTGCGTTAAATGCTCAGTGGAAAAATCTATGGGAACTTTTTATACTACACCCTAGGGCAGGGAGGAAATTATGCCACAACTGGACTGCAGCTCTCAGCAAGGTCAGCCCAGACTCCAGTGGAGCAGCAGCTCTGAGAAAAACCTTACAGAGGAAAAATCGGATAGCGCTGGCTCCCCAGAAACTGCAGGCGCAGCTTGAACTGCATATTGTTACAACTGAACCACAGCAGCTCCTGCATTCCCAGCCTCTCCCAAGGCATCTGAAATAGCCCAAGTCTGGGACTCCCAAGGAAAATTTTGTTACACCCTGCAGAGGAATGTTCCACCCACGACTGTTGTTTCCTCCCATAAAAGGATCATTAGTGAGATAATTTCTGAAGTTCATGGTATTGTCTACAGATTTTACTGAAATATCGCACCAGGAAGGGGAAGCCAAATGAGCCAGACTATTTTAAGGCTTTTGCATTTGGAGGAAATTCTAGGGCAAAATTTCAAAAAGGCAGATGCTTTGAACTGGGAAACGTTACGCTTTGTGGAGAAGGGAGCATTCCTGTCTTTAGAGCTGCATAAATCTTTTGGGGCCACATCTATTTGAGCAACTTTATTTTTAGATTTAGAATCTGCTTTTTCAGACACCTAAATACATTTTTATACAAATGTATGTCATCTAAACTATTTGGCAACCAGTTTACAAGTTAAAGACTGACTATCAAAAGTTACTCTTGCATCCTTTTTGTACCTACAATTCACCTCAAAGACCTGCTCAATCATCTCAGCACCCAGGTGGAGCACAGAAGTGTTATCCCCTACATTACCACTGCCACACTAGCATCCAGACCAGACAGGAGACGCAGTCACAGGGAGCAAGGAGTATAGTTGCTGGATCTGCAATTAGTATTTTGAACTTACTACCCCTCAGGTCTCCTTTTCCTTAAGGAGCATGGAGAACACATTTCCATAGCTGCGTACTACATGGTCCCCACGGGGTTTGACTGGAATTTAGATTGCTCTAACCGGGAGAACAGCATGCAGCACTATTCAGCCGTGTCTCGGCTGGCAGTACTCCCTCACCATCAACTATCAGCAAAACATCACCCTGGTCTCAAAACCAAGGCTGGGCTCCCCTCTCCTGGACAGCCGCGAAGGTGCAGCTCTCAACAAGGCTCAGTGCGGCACTGCTCCTCCACACAGAGGGAAAGCTGCTTCTGCTGGGCTCAGCTGGTAGACGACCCCTTCCCCAAAGAACGAGCAAGCTGTTAAAGGCAAAATACACTTGGTTTGTTTCCTAGGAACCTGCCTGGTATCACCGGTCTGTAAACACACTATCAAAAAAAAAAGAGATTAGGTAGGGTGCTGGTAGGTCCCAGGCCCCAGTGACCTGGGCAGCACTCGAGCCAACAGCCTGCACGAGATTCCCAACCCCTCGCCGGGCAGCTGAGGCTGTCAGGAGATAGGGAAGCCGAGGCTGAGCTTCCCGAGTCAGCTTGCTCCCTCACCTGCAAGGGCAGCAGGGATGGCAACCGCTCCTCTGTGCAGCTCTGCCTCCCCATGAAACCCGAGGCAGGCAGGGCACAGCTAAGTGGACAGCCGAGAGCAGGCACTCAGCAGGGAGCTCCCTCCTGGCTTGCTTTGACTTAAACAAAAACTTTTTTCCTTCTACCACTGCATGAGGCTTATGTCTCCTTTGGAAGGAAGTCAGGGATTGAAAGGATGTTTATGAAAACTATTATTTACTCTCCAGACAAGAACAGCTCCTCTAGCACTGATACCACGGAGTCAGGCAGTTCTGGTGAACGCTGGTTACAATTTGTATCATGACTTGTTAGAAGAGAACATGACTGAAGGCAAGAGGCTTTTGCAAAACACCTTCCAGGTCCAGTCTTGCAATAAATACACCGGATCCTGAGCTCCCACTGAAATTCAAGCAGCTACAACATCAGAGTTCATATGCGTTTTGATTTACAGCACAGACTTCCAAGGACACTGCTAGATTGCATCATTCCTCTTGGGTCTCAGTGTGTCAAGGGATGGAAGTAAGTCAAAAGGCAGGAATGGCTTTTTCAAAAGCTAGTCTGCTGCAAGTACTGTGTACTACAGGGTATAGACATCTCTTACTGTAAGAAAGCATCATAAATGGGAAGAGGTATCTGAAGATTAAACTTTTTGCTGTAGCTGATTTTAAGCTTTGTTTCAAACCTATTGCAAAAGCTGGTTGCCAACTCTTTATTAATCTAGGGTGGCTTGCAGTTGTGGTTACTATGCTGTTAGGATCTCTTGAAGTAAGAAACAACTGTTACGCTGCTGGGAGGCTGTCTGCCCTTAGCCTGTGCAGTCCGTGCAACTGCAAGCTCTGCCGTCTGTCTTCAAGTCTGCTTCTACCTTCCAAAGCAGCGAAGTGAGGAAAAATGGGGAAATTCACAGCTAAATACAGGACTATTTGTGATTCACTGCAGCTCCAGGCCACCTGAAAGACGCCCTGCACTGCCATGCCACATACACACGCATGTTTGAAGGTTTTATACTTGGACAGCAGTTTACTTGGTTCCTTTACAACCAAACTAAATAAAGAGCTGCTCAGACAGACCTGCCTCCCCCGTACCTCAGAGCAGGCTAATGTCCAAGTCCGTCTGTACATGCTTTGGAGAACTTCAAAGGGATTAAAGAGTGAGAAAGCACAGACATAAGGCAAAGCCCTAAACAAAGCTCACCGAATCTCCACAGCACAGAGACACTTTAGTTATCCTGCAAGCACAGCTGACCGCGGCACTGCTTTTGTTCATCTCTCACCACATTCGTCCTTTGGACCTGCAAGTCCTGAGGCACTGTGGGCAATTCTCACCCACAGCTCTTCTCCCACCCACTTTTTTGTGGTCTTCTCTGAATCTGTCACCTTGAATGGGCCCAAAAGGCTGCAACAGCACCAGCTTTCCAACCCTATCCAAACTCTCCAGGTACTGCACTAGTTTCCACTCCCTCCCTGATTTCTGTAATTACCTCCCCACTTGATTTGTCTCACCTGTGCACAGTAATTACGGGCAGCACCACTCCTAGCTATGCCACCTCCCAAGGACATCCCCGGTTTAACAGCAGTACTCAAGCAACCATGCAAGCATTAAACTAGTTCTGCTAGGAGAGGTATGCATCTCAAAGTTTTTTCAAAAGCAATATGAAAGCACAGGGAAGTTATCAAGGTCACAGACTGTGGCAGAGGCAAGATTAGAAATATACACCAATTGCTGCCGCAGCAAGAAGTGGAAAATGCAGCAAGAAATGGAAGATGCAGCCAGCCATGCTGGTGAGGGAATGACTACCTCATCCCAGCAAACTAGTCTTACATCTGGTATTAAAAATGAGTCAGCGCTGACACCAAGGAAAGCAGCATGACTGACAAGGTATTAACATTCCAGGTCTGAAGCAGAACAGACATAGGAAATACAGTCGCACTGGAGGATACCTCAAAATCAGATAGCACGTGGACCAAGCTCAGCACTCACAAACACTGCAGCCACGGACATGCTGTTCAATACTGTACTCCGAGCAAACACATCTGTCAAGCAAAAGACAAGTGGAAAACCTGATAGCTGAATAGGACATGCAAGATGAACTGGCAGTCAGTCATCAGGCTTAGTCACTAGCAACTCAGGATACTTCAGCAAACAACCTCGTTAAAAGGCTAAATAGCCTTTCATTGATCCTACTCGGTAGCAAATGTACTCGTACCTATTTAATCCTGTTTATTTTATCATTAGCTTCAGAGTGGCACAACCACAAGCCTCCTGGTTTTGCTTTTGATTTTTAAATCAGTTTCTCACTCTCTACCCTTTGGAGGGCGATCAAAAAACAGGTGAGAACAGCTGTTCAGTGAGCAGCTCTCAAAGTCATTAATGTAAGAGACAGCAGAAGCACCCTCCTAACAGCAAGGGTGGGCTTCTGCCTGCCAGAGCCATTCCTCAGTTGAGCACTGGAAGATGAGAACCCTTGGCATTACCAGAGATGAGATGCACGTACCTGCCTGCCATCCTGTCCCACGTTGGTCTGTCCTCTCACTACAGTTCGAATGTTGTCATCCAGCCTCCTGGGGAAAAGAATCTATAATGTCAAATTCATTCGCTATGTGCCTGAACAAAACAACTGTGGGAACCTTGACAGCTGAAGAACCCATTTAAAATAATAAAGCTGATGCTACCAATGCTATACCCATTTTTTACCCCCTCCTCTCTCTGTAGGACACCACTATCTTACATAATATAAAACTCCTGTTGCAAAAATAAGAATCCATTTCCTAATTTAATCAGGGCTTCCTGCATTCCTCTTCCCTTAAGCAATATTGTCAGTTCTCCCTTGTTCGTTTTCATTTCAACTTCCCACCGTTGCAATATTAAACTGTTGCCTCAATCATTTCTGGTTGGCAATGCTAGACTGCACAGAAAATGTAAATATTTCCTGCACACTTCTATTTATTTAGTACTTATATGATCAATAATGACAATAAAAAAACCCATAATGAGAGCTTTCACAATCGCTAATTTGATATCACAAACAATAAATTCTTGGCAACCAAGTTTTCTGGGTAATTTGTTCTCTCAGCCTTCAAAATGTACTAAAATGTAGTACTTGTTGATCCTTAGTTCACTGTTTTTAAAAGCTCTATTTTGCAACCCATCAGCTCAAATAACCTGAAGGGCATGTATTATACAACAGGAGAAAAAAAAAGTAAAAAATTATAGTAATAGTCTCTGTCCCACTGTTAGGCTTGAGGCAGATCCTATTCATGCCTTTGAAGCAAATTAATTCCTATCAGCTACAGTGCAAAGGCTGTATTTATGAAGCCTTGGTGACAACCAGACTACTCACCACCTGAAATGCAATGAAATGGAGAAATATTTACCTTATTTTCAATCTGATTTTGTTCACAACTTCATCGATGTTTGCCAAAGACTAAAACATGAAAAAAACAGAGAGCAGTGAAACAGTGAACCTTTTACTGTGATACATGTCAGCTGTGACACCTAACACTCACACGTAACGCTTTACAAAGAGCGATGACTGTTTTACAGATGGAGGGACTGAGACACACGGCAGCTTAGCTGCTCCTCAGGTCACGTAATGAAGAGCAGCAGAAGACAGGGCAGGCTGGAGTGCAGCCCTGCAGGTCCCAGAGACTCCCTGCTTCCCACCCAGACCCTGGGCAAGCAGGTGGAGGAGGCCTGGCTGCTGTTGGAGCAGGGGCAGTGCAGGGGAAATAACTCTTCCTACTGGCAAAGGGAAAAAAGCCAAGCCAGCACCAGCAAACTAACTAGAAACATTAAAAACCTAAAAAAAAGCTGGTGCTGCAGAGGATCTTAAACACGGTAAATGTCAGAGCTCCCCCACAACCCCATCTTCAGCTGCAGAAACACCTCCTTCTTGCAACAGATGAGTTCAAAACTGCCCCTGGGGCTGATTTGGGGAAGACAAAGTACGGATATGACCTGGTGGCAATCTCCTCCGTCAAATCTGGAAAGAAACAATAGGTTTCGAACATGGATGACTCTCCAGTGACATTTCACAGGCAACACCTGCCTTACTTAGCTGAAACCCCTGAGGATTCACCAGTGATTAATACACAGCAAGTCATGAAATTTACTGCAAGAGAAACCTCTACATAAAAACCTAATTTATTTCTACAAATCAAAGCAAGACTTTTACTGCAGCAAGCACTTTGGGTGGAAAAAGACTACATAATGACATTGAACCTAGTGAGATGCGAATTTAAGTGATTATTGTTACAGTCTTACTACCTGTGCTACTGTTTAAAAGAAAAGGCTGGGTACAGGTTTAAACACACCTTCTGTCATTTACTAACAGGCTACCTCTTGCACTGAGAGGGCCGTACTGTGAGCACTACTTACTTGCTCAGTAGGAAAGAGAGTATTAATGTACTCCACAGCATTAAAATCTGCTCTGTCCAGTGGATCTTGGCTGGGAAATACCTGAAGAGAGGGAGGAAAAACAAATACAATCAAGAATACATCATTGTTAATTTATGTAACTTTACACAGTACCTACTACTTTTAATTACTTCAGCACCCACTTCTGATTGTGTTTCACAGCACTATTCTAACAAGTGTGCACAGAGAGCGGTTAAGCCTCTGCCCAGGAGCAAACAGTTACATGCTCTGTAGGTCTCTGACCTACTGAAATCCCTGTGGATATCAGCCTGGCTAACACAGATAATGTACATGTATGCTTCCACAGACAGCCCCAGCACAACTGAGCACATGCAAGGAATTCCTGAGACACACAAGCCATTAATTATGCATCCCAAACTATTCTGATCCTTTTGCCGTTGTCTGTAAATGAACCCCTGTGCTGAGGCATTGCCCTTCTATCTGCCCGGGCTTTGCAAGGCCCCGTGGCGAGAGACAGAGGATTTCCTTTTCACAGCCATGTAATAGGAAACACGATGAACTAAGAAATGGTTGTACAAGTTCTCTGGAGACTTGGGTTTGCCACTTCTACATGAAAAAGATGGAGAGAAACAGAATCTGCTGAAGGATTATTCCTACCCATGGAAAAGGGAAAAGAGCAGCTGTGGTGCAAACAGATCTCATCTCTTTTCAGAAGTAGCTCAAATGATACAAACACAGCTGCCAGGCTTTGCTTTTTGTCCCCACAGACAAAAATACGGTGATTTCCCTTCCCTGCTACTATATTCATTCCATATTTATACAGCCATCAGCTCTGCACTTCGTGGTCAAAACCCTGCCTAGCAAATGCGTAGCTCACCCCGCAGCATCACCTCTGCACATCACCCTGGTCACTGAAAGTCTTCACAGGAGCCTGTGGTATCTGGCCACATGCAGCATTTTGCTGTTTGACACATTTTGCAGTGTAAAAGCAGTGGCTTTGTGAGACCATTTAAATGAAAGCAACTTCTCCCTGAAACAGGCCTCTTCGGCAGCTTTCCCAGAGTTACTCCTGTGGCCAAGGAGAAGAAAGCAGCAGTTAAATATGCATGAGGTCATGCCTGAGTGAGGAAGACGCTCTGACATTAGCCCATCATAAGAGTGCAGTTGCAGCACCACAACCAGCCTGTCCTGCTCTGAGCTCCTGCAGACCAAGTTAATCCCAAACCTCCACAAGCATTAAGAGCAGCTGAAGGAAGGGGAAGTTAAAAGCTGCTCAGGAACTCCACTCAAGCTACAGACAAGAAATCAACACCGCTGGCAGCTGTACCAGCTAAAGAAGTTGCTACTGCTAGGTCTTTGTTACAACTCATTAACCAGAAATCAGTACCCCAGGTCTTGTGGAGCATCAGGATGCATGTGCTCCCTATTCCGCTTCAGGCAGAAGTCAGCAGAGCCACTTCTGCTCATTTAACCAGAACCTGGCAGGTTTTGCCCAAAGCTGATCAAGGAACAGTCAAAGGAACAACAGGATTATTGAGTTGGGAAGTGGCAGTGAGGAAATGACAGAAGGCAGGAGGCAGCGTCATCCTCAACATCTCTCCTTGCTCAGGATGTGAATATCTGCCTACAGCCTTACTGCCTGTTAAAATAATCCAGCCAGGGACATGGTGGATTCTCCACTGCTCAAAACCTCAAGTCAACACTGTCTTTAAAACATGTGTTTTACCTTGAAGAGACATTTTGTACTTGAAGAAAATGTCATTAGGTAACTTTATTTGGTTGAATGTTAGAAATCACACCAGGCTTCTCTGACTTTCAGACATACGGGCTCTGTAAAACACAGAGGATTCTTCTGGACACGTTTGAGGTCTCCTCCAGAAGCTGGCAGTTAATCTGGCAATTCTCCAGGTATCAGCAAAAATTACTCAAAAGTTTACTGCCAGGTGTGCCAACTCCATGCAAAGATAAGACCATGTGAGGTGTCTCTTTCTTTGGAGCACTAATATTCCAAAGCTGGCACAGCACCCACAAAGAAACTGCGCGACCTTCCTCATCTCCTGGTGCTGGGATTGCTTGAGATGCTGTGCCAGCTACCAGAGTCTGCCCTAGTTCTTTGAGGAGAGTCACCAAAAGCGATGTTCAAGCGACACACTTTGGGAGACAGCTGCTGTTGCTGTCCCCAGACTTCTACCACACAAAAGAGCTCTTCAGGGGGAAGGGCTGGCTGAAACCAGCGCAAGCTCAATCACAGGCCCTGACAGAGGCAGGATTCTACCCTAATTCCTCACGGACTTTTGCGGCACCACAAACGCCACAAAGGGTGTCAGGGAGCACTGGGCTGGAACACACCGACCACAGAAGCCGAGACGTTTAGATTACCCTGACTCCAAGCGAGCTGCAAGCTGCCCGGCTCCATGAGCCGCCTTCCCTGCCAGGTCACAACTGCTCAGTGAGGAGACGGAGAACAGCCGTGTCCGCCGCAGGCCCGAGGGGACAACCCCCCGGAGCACCGGCGGGACCCGGGGGCCCAGGCCGCGGCCCGCCCTGAGGCTGAGGGGGCTCTGCCCGCACGCGAGGCCCCCGGGCCGCATCCCGCCCCAAGCACGGCCACGCGGGGGCCGCCCGTGGCCCGGCAGAGCCCCCCCGGGGCCCGCGCTCACAGCCAGCCCCTCAGCGCAGGGGCGGGCCCCGGCCGCGGCGCACCTGCTCGATGGCGGCCTGCACGGCGGGCGCCAGCTCCAGCGCCGCCTCCAGCCCAGCCGCCAGCTCCGGCTCGTCCTCCTCCATGGCGGGCTCGCCGCTTCCGGGCCGCGGGGCACGCTGGGATGCAGGAGGACGCGCCCCCTCCCCCCTCGGGGCGGGGGCGGGAGGGGTGGGCGGGGCCAGGCGGGGCGGGGGCGGGGCCCGGCGGGGCAGGGGCGGGGCTTGCCGGCCGGTGCTGCGGGGCGCGTCCCGGCGGCGGGGGCGGGAGGGGGAGCGGCGGGGCCGGTGCGTGCCGAGCCGCCCCCCCTGCTGCCCGGCCTGCTGTTGACAAGCGGCGGCGGGAGGCAGCGCGGTGCTGGCCGGCCCCATGTGGCAGACGCTGGCCATCGCCTCCGCCTTCTTCCCGGGGCTCTTTGCCTTCTGCATCCGGGCGCTGCGGTGGGCCGCCCCGGGATGGAGCCTCAAGGACCGCATCCTCCTCAGCGGCAGGTACGGGCGGGACCGGCGGGAGGCCGCCCGGGCCGCCATCGGGAGCCATCGCGGCGCACTGGCAGCAGGGCCGGGAGCGGGACCGATCCCGACGGTCCAAGAGCCCCCAGCCCCGGCAGCCGGCACCGGGGGGTGCCGCGACGCCCGGCAGCCCCGCGCCCAGGCCGGGGCCGGCGGCGGGCTCAGACCCTGCCCTGCCGGGCCCCCCGCTGCAGCCGGTACCCCGGGATGCTCCGGTGCAGCCCTCCCGCTGCCCGCGGGGAGCCGCGCGGGATCCCCCTGATGTGGCTGGAAGGGACGAAACCTGGGAAGAAGCCCTGGCAGTGTCCCGGGTGGCAGCGCCTGGCACAGCAGCCCCGGCTGCATCCCAGCGGGACAGAGCTACCCCTCGCCCTGACAGAACTTTTGGGGTGTGCACGGAGCCGGTGGCGACACCCCGCTAGCCCTCCCGGTGCCAGCCGGGCTCCTCGGCCCTTCTGAGGCGATGCTTGGGGTGACCTCTTCCCTCCCTCTCGGTTGCAGGTTGGTGTCGACGGTCCAAGCCACGATGGCCACAGTGTCAGGGATCATGGTTGTCCTCAACTGCAAGGATGTGGTGCATGACAGGTAACCCTGTGCCCAGCCTGGTGCCTTGCCGTCCGGCCAGGAGCACACGGAGGCTGTGCCCGGCCGGCTTCCAGCTGGGGGATTTGATGCCAAAGGCTTGCATGTACAAAGGGGAGAGGAAAACCAGTTTTGTGTTCCTCTTTCCCCCGCTTTGGGTGAAGGGTTGGGCAATGCGCTGGCCATGCACCCCCTGAAAGGCTCAGTCAGCGCTCTCAGCCCTGGGGCTGCTCTGCCAGCACAGAGGGTCTCCTCCTGAGGAGGGGCTGTAACATGGGCCCATACAGGAGCAAAAAGTAAAGGCATCATTGCTTCTAAAAGGGTAGGGAGTCTCCTTGCTGGAGGCTGGAATTGTTAACGGATCAAGCAGATCTAGCAAGTGCTGATTTTAGAGGTGCATGGCCTTCCCCTTGCCGAACAGATTCTGAAGGAGGCCAGAAACAAGAAAATCAGGATGGAATTCCCTTCAGAACAAACTCCCATTGCCTTGTCCTCAATGCTCCGAGATGAACTGCCCCAGAAGCAGCTCTCAGCAGGAGTGATAGCACAATCTGGGTCAGAAGACTTAAAAACAGAGCTATTATCCAGAGTGGCAGAGGCAATCGTAGGAGGGAAGAATATAATTATGCTGAGCTGGAATTTTGACTGTAACACACCAGATTTTAGGGTGATTTTTAGGGAGGGCTGCCCTCTCGGTCATTGCAGGCTTGCCTTTAATAGACAGATGTGAAATGTCCTGCCTTGCTCTAGATAGTGAGATCTATCAGAATTGCTCAGTCCTGCTTAACCCGGGCAGTCTAACAAGTTCCCTTTTTGCTCTAGAATAAAATATCTGCTGTATAGATAGAGCAGATGATAAACCCCAGACCTGTACAGATGGAAGGTGCTGCCTGCCGCCCTCCTCCATCCCTGAGCTTGCCTGGGTGTTCTCAAGGCCAGCAGCAATGTACAGACACTTTGTGGTCAGAGACTTAGATTTTCTTTGAATCTGGAGGAAATACAGCCCAGTGCTCAGCGGGGAAGGCCTTGGAGAACGACAGCAAGACAGAGAGCCAGGAAGCATCACAAAGGTTGCAGTAAAATTTGCCAATTTATTTACACAGGCAGACAATCATTATATTGCTGGCACTATAATTGCCCTCCAAAGCCCTGGGCAAGTTTTGCAAACACAATAGCTAGCCACTTCCCCTCCCTGCTTTACATCGCTTACATCTTTCTATCTGGAGCAGGAACACATGCAACAATTTTTTTCCTGAGACGGCAGGAGAGCAAAAGCAGATTTTGTTGAGCCCCAAGCTACGTTTCTTTAAGCAGCGGCATAGGGTGGTTTTGTTTTTTGTTTTCAGCAGTGTGATTTCACTCAGGACTTTTTAAGGAGGCCAGTGTCCCTGCAGAGCAGGGCTTGCTACTGCCCGGATTGTGCAACCAGGATTCTGACATGCCTTGGGAACAGGCAGCTGCCTGCAATTATTTCCCAACAGACAAACGCCTCGTGGGGGTTTATTGCCTGTATTAGATATTTTTGCACTTCTCTCTCCAAAGTCCAGACCAGGCATCTGTAATTAACTGAGGTCTCCAGGTGCTTTCCAAATGCTCCCCACGTTAGGCAGCGAGCCAAAGCAGCGTGGCAGGCAGGAGGGACCCAGCCCCAGAGATTTTCCCCTAACAAGCATCAGCTCTGGGTGTCCCAGGGCTTAGGGGAGAAGATTACCTGCTGCAAAGGTGTTGGATCAGTGCTGGATCCTGAGCGGTGCTGTGCCCCCAGCCTGCCCAGCAAATACCTGCTGTAGGGCTAATCAAGATCCTCCCGTTAGCGCCGTGTTTGTGCTGGGCTGGGTTAGGTTTGGTGCCTGGCACGGCCAAGCGTGCACCAGAGGCAGCACTGCGGAGGCGTCCTCCGCACACACCAGGTACCTTTTCTCTGGGACAGTCCAGAGCCAAATCAGGTTAAAATTCACCACCTCCCAGCTTGCCATCAGCTTCAGAAGCCACTGCTTCCGTTCCAGACCTAAAGACTCTCTCTTCCACCTCCCAGAGCATCACGAGGTGCTCGGAGCCCTTGCGATGCCTCTGTGTGTGCTGCTCCTCCCCTAGGCACTGGCTGGCCGTGGAGTACATCTGGGTCCTCGTTCCCTACATGACCTATGACATTTACGTCATGTACCTCTGCCACTGGCACAAAAGCCAGGACAGGGGAGTTGTGGAGAAGAAGCACTCGCTGGCCAGCGTGTGGAGCTTCCTCCTGCAGGAACGCCTGATGGTGACCCATCACCTCTTCATCCTCATCGTGCTCACCCCCATCACCCAGGTAAGGGCTGGGCACGGCTGCTGTGAAACCCAGTGAGGAGCCCCGCAGTGTTGCAAGGGCTTGCAATTGTGTCTGGCAAAGCGTCTCTGCTGGTCAGCAGCCCACGAGCCCCTGGAGATGCTCGGTGTTAGCTCCTGGCCACCTCTCCCAGAGGGTCCCGTGCTCACTGCTGGCTTTGTTTGCAGCACTTCAGGGGAGAGCTGGGAGACTTCTTTGTGGGCTGCATCTTCATAGCAGAGCTGAGCACGCCTTTTGTATCACTGGGCAAAATCCTCATGCAGGTAGGTGAGGAGGGATGGGACTCAGGTCTGGGGACCCCACAGCTGTTCGTACCCTTTCCCAGCACCTGGCTGCCCTTCTCCATCAACCCTTGTTCCTGCAGCAGCTGGGCTGGGGGTCTCGGAGGGGGGCAGCCCCACAGCTGTAACCCCCCAGCTCCCCCAGACTTGTTAGGTTCCCATCCCTTTCCCCCAGTAAGCAGCATGCCCAGTAGCATCCCTGAACTGAGGGTGTGCCGTTCGCTGGTGCTGCCCCCTCCTGTCTGTACTTCACCCCCCGCCACCCCAGCCCTCTGCCCCTATGCCTGCCTTCCCCATCCCCTCCCGCCCCACTTTCCTGCTCCCCCTCATCCGTACCTCCTGGGTGCTCATCTCCGTGCTCCCACCACACTCAGCGCCCAAGAAGCAGCAGGGTGCTGCTCACCCAGCACTCACCCCACGTTCGCGTTCTTCCTTCCCCAGCTCAAAATGCAGGACACGCTCCTGCACAAGGTGAACGGGATCCTCATCCTGGTGACCTTCTTCCTCTGCCGTATTCTCCTCTTCCCCTTCATGTACGCGGCCTATGCCAGGCAGGTGGGAATCCCCATTTACATGGTGCCTTTCCGCATCCCCCTGCACTGCAACATCGCCAATGCCTCCCTCATCGCCCCCCAGCTCTACTGGTTCAGGCTCATCTGCCACAAAGCCGCCCGACTCTACGGCCGCTCGCCCACCGACAAAAGCAGATAACGGCTGGCAGTGGCAGCCCAGTGCGGGGGCTGGAGAAAGGTCAGTCCTCCCCCAGCTCTTCCACCTTCACTGCTAGTGCTGCGGGGACCAGCATGGGAGCAGAGCGGTGGATGCAGCGATACCGCCGGGCTGTCGTAGCTGGAAGCAGCCTCGCCGTCTCCACCGCCGTGCCAGGCAGCACCAGCCTGGGCTAGGAAGGCTTTCTTCCCACGCCGCTCCAGTGCCTTGCGTCCTCCCACCCGTGGGAGCCGGGGTAGGAACCAGCCCATAAACACGACGTTCCTTCTGGGATTCAATGCTGCAGCACCCAACTAAAGGTTACACGAGAGGGGTTTGTTACAACCCCCCCGCACCACATCTTTCAGGGCTGACACCAGACACCGGCACAGCGTGGTGTGAAGGCGCCTGGAGCCAGTGGCAGAGGCGATGCTGCAGTGTGCCCAGCTCCATCCGGCACCGCCGGGAACAGGGAAGCCGTGTGCTGGACCTGCCGCAGCCCCAGCTTGCTCCTCCGGCTCTGGTTCAGCCTCCAGCTGAGAGCAGAGGGTTCTGCAGAGCCCATTCCTGACCTTCACCAACCTCGCCTCTGCACTACAGCCGCATTCAGACTCTTACCTCCCACGTGCACCTCCTGCTGCTGCTGGGCACAATTTAAGACTCCACTTAACTCAAAGGTGCTCTCTACTACAACTGTCTGGTGTTTGTGGCTGACAGTCCAGGGTCAGGGGGCCTCCAGCGTTCCCAGCAGGGCTGGAGGGGAGGGAAGCTCACATCACAGAGGGATGGTCGTGCTGCCTTGGAGCAATGCTGGCAGGGCAGAGCATCCATGGCTGAAGGGCAGCAAACTGCTAAGTCCTCATCTCACCAACACACACGGCACTCTGCAGAGCCCTTCGCTGGCAGGGGATGTTACCTTCCACCCGCCTCCCCTAACTGCAGTTGCTTTTATCCACCCTGCATTCCCCCAGCGGGTATTTAAAATAGTCTGGCACATCCTGCCCTGCTCTCCCTCCAGCCAGCACCAGCAGCACCCCACGGGTACCGGTACAGCCCGAGCTCTGGTCACTGTGGTCCATTCCTCCCGCCCCATCCCACTCCCCCACGGGGTGAGGTCTGCCAGGGAGGGAGCTGGGTGAGTGTAGGAGGAACCAGCAATCCCAGAGCAGGGCACCAAGCTGTGTCCTTCACCAGTTCAGCCCATTTCCACCTCCAGTTGCAGCAAAAAGGGTGCAGGCTCCCTGGCTTGCCCTGCACCACGGCATTCACGAGCCTTGCGGGTGCATGCAAGCCAGGCAGCAAGTTCAGTTCCTTCTCTGCAGCCAGCACAAGCCAGGGCAGCCACCCCCTCCCTGCAGCCTCCCATGCTTGCCCTGCCGGGGGGGATGGGTGGGTGGTGGTGGTTGGGGGGGGTGGGGGTGGGGGGTCCCCTGCTCCAGAGCAGGTCACCACACCAGCACAGCCCTGGCAGCCCCCTGACCCTGAGACCTGTGGCCCCTCTGTGCCTTTCATTCTGTCTAAAAACAATGGTTGCGCTCTGGGAGACCTGGTTCTTTGGGGTGTTGGATCTTGGCCCAGCCATGGCTGTATTCTAGAAAGAGCAAAACAAACGGCCTCTTCCAACACGTGGTCAGTTATTGCAGAAACACTACAGTTACATTAACGATCGAGACCAACTGATGTTATAAACTGCTTGCAACCTGTTACAGATGTTTATATATCTTGCTGTTTTCATTGCAAATAATGTGCCTTATGTAAGGACAAAAAAAAAAAAGCCAATGAGGCATCTCTGTTTGCACTAACACTGCCCTATTTACTGTCAGGAGACCAATAAAGATTTCCTTTCTGAGTCACACCACTGCATGGCTCCCCCACGTGCTGTTCATTTCTGGATGGGGAGTGTTAAGATGTGGGCTTACCACTGCACCCCCACCTCCGGGCAGGAGCAACACACACTTATTTCCATCCTGAACTCACCCAACATGCTTCCCAGCCCCTGGCAGCATGCAGCAAACCCAGCAATCCACCCAGGACTAGGAGAGGGCTCGGAGCAGGGGAGCTGGAGGGAAACAATTTCCCTGCTGCCGGAGGCTGCCAGCTCTCTGTACAAATCCAGAGCCCCAGCAGGCAAGGCTGGAGCCACAGACCTGGCAGCTTGGCTCAGGAACAGCTGTGTGCACAGCTATTCCTGCTGGGAAATTCAGAGCGGTTGTTCCTACCCCTCCTTACACGGCCCCTTCACTGCTTAGGCAGGTTGGAAGAAAACACAGCAGGGGCAAAATAAGTTCAAGAGAGAAAAATAGACAGGGTTTATTATGGATCTTACAACTTTCCATGTAAAGGGTCCCCTTGAGGCAGGGTCACTGCTCTCCTCTGTTGCCCTCTCCAGCTTCTCAAGCCAGTTCCCCAGCTGAGTGGGCTCCCAGTTTGCTGAGCTTCTGCAGGAGAGTGCCACGCAGCGCCTTGTCACCAACATTGTCCGTGATGGACTCCAGGAAGTGCCTCTCATTGGCTTTCCGCAGTGCATTGCTGGGGGATGTATCGGCGCTGCTGAACGTCTCATACTGCGAGAGGATCTCCAACGCCACCACCACCAGCGGCTTGCTGCACCCCTTGTCGGGCAGCATGGCAGCAACGTGCAGCAGGTGGCAGAACATCTGGATGCAAATGAAGGACACCTCCTGCGTGGAGGTCCTGTCCTCAGCAGGGGGCAAGGGGGGCCCTGTGGCATTCTTGACAGAGCCCAGCAGGTCCATCAGGCTGCTGCAGTACAGCCGGACCACATGGAGCCAAGCCTCTGCTGGCAGCCAGGTGGAACAGCTGGAGCTGCAGAGGAGCTGGAAGCCCCGCAGAAAGAGCACAGAGAACTGGAGGTAGCAGGCAAACGGCCGGAGGTTGAGCAAGGGCATGTACTGCACGTACTCCAGCGTGTACGGCACATGCAGAACCTGTCTCTGCAGAAGGTTTTCAACAACGTGCGTGAGCCTCTTCCATTCGTTGTGGCTGCACCAAGGGAGGACCTGTATGAGAGCCACCAGGAACCCTTTGCTGAAGAGATTCACTTCTTCAGGGTTGTCCACATTGACCGTGAGGAGTGTCAGCATTGTGTCCCTGAGCGCTGTGGACACACAGCAGCACTCCATCCATGCCAGGAGTCCACTGCCTGGTCCATAGGCTGGCAAAGGCTGGGATGTCCAGTCATCCTCAGGAAGCGTGCAAATCTCAAACAGTGTCGATGGGACCTCATTCTTGAAGTGGTCTCCATAAAGCTTCTTCAGCCGGAGACCAACAGTCCAATCTAGCGATGTCATCTTCCTGTGAAGCCAAGCCAGTGACTGGACCCACAGCTCAGGCGAGGGGGCAGTTTCTGGTCTTACCACCTCACAGAGCTGGCTGAGGATGTTCAGTATCAGGTCTTTAGTCTCCAGTGAAGGGAAGAGCTGGTCCCTAGGCTGATGCCAGTACTTTGTGTAACCATCTAGAAGCTTGCAGAGGCTGAGGAGAAGCGGGAATGGGTGACAGGACTTGATCCAGTGCTCTTCTGAACAGGACTGTATCCCCAAAACCTTACTGAGGATCTGCAGGCTCAGCTCAATTTGAGCAGAATCTGACTTCAAATAGGGAAGGACAAAGGCTTTGATCACCTCTGCAGGTGACACAAGTGGGACGGCTGAACTTGGCTGCATGAGAAAGGTCAGGAACGCAATGAACTGCTCCTCTTCCCTTGCAGTGGAAAGCCTCCCCCATACTGCCTCCTCCAGACACCTCACCACCAGGCTGTGTGGCCTGCCTGGATCATTGTGGGTCTCCAGAAAGCTCAGCGCTGGGAAGGAGCAGAGGATTTGTGCGAGGAACTGGTGTGCTCCTAGGTTGACTACAGCAAGATTACAAAGCTGCTTCACTGTGGCCTCAGGGTACAGCAGCGTGAGCCTGGCCACAGAAGCCACAGCCCTGGTCAGGCCTTCATCAGACACACTCTTTGTGATCTGGTTGAAAGTCACATTCAGGTCCTCCTGGAACCCCTCCATGACAACCTGCAAGTTCAGAGACAGGCCTGGTCCACCCCAGGATTCCAGGACACCTGAGACCACTTTGTTTTTGTCACTTAACGAAAGCTCAGTGTAACACTCCATGATGGCTTTGGTCACTTGCATCTGCAGCTCTCGGGCCTCCTTATCTTGGCGGAACATGGCAAAGTTCACCAGTGTCTCCAGCAATTTCAAAACTAGCTCTGGTTTCTGGAAGAGCGCTCTGTTTTTCACAAGGCAGTCAACCCAGTCCTTCGAAAAGGCCCAGGTCTTTTCAGATACAAAAATGGAGCACACCTCCACATGCCGGTCTAGCTTCTGCTCAATGATTGTCATGGCAACTGAAGACACAAGGTTGGTATCCAAATCCTTGCTCTTCAGGCTGGCACTGATCTTCTCAAGAAAGTCCTTGGTGACCTGTGTCAGCTCTAACACTACACGTGCTTCATCCTCACTCAGGTCTCTAACTTCTGAGAAGCAAACTAGGTTCTTCCCAAGATTGGTAAGAGCATCCAGGAGCCGATAGCTCTCATAGCAGGGCTCCTCAGAGCTGTTCAAGGTACCTTGCAGCTCCTCTCCCCAGGCATGCAACAAGCTGGAGAGGAAGTCCAAGCCAACAAAGAGCTCCTCACAAGAGAGCTTAGCCAAGGACAAGAGGCTCATGGTTCTCTCTGCTTCCTTCACCTTCTCATCCAGCCCACTGTGGTGGTACTTGCTTTCAGTGTCACTGGCCCAGAGGCTGATGACAGAGCTGATCTTGTCCAGGTACTCCGCAACAGGCAGGGGGTTTCCCTCTGCCTCTACCTCAGGGAACACAGACAGCAGCTCTGCCAGGTTGGCCAAAGCATAGCACTTCAGGCGGGGCAGGGCAATGCTCCTGTAGGTCTGCTTTAACCCCTCTATCAGGACCATGAGCAGGCTGGTGGCAGCAGGGGAGCTATTCAGAGAGCCAGGGTCACCCTTGAACCTCTTTGGGGGCTGGAGACCATCGTCCAGAGAGGACTCACACCCATGCTGATATATGAGAGCGCTGAATGCAGAGACTGTTGCATCTTCCTGTCCCTCTTTGTGCTTCACCACCTCCCACCACACATCCAAGAAGAACCTGATGTCTGATGGGGACGTCTCACTGGAGACGTACTCCACCAAGTGCTCCAGCTGGTGCCGGCACACATCCTGGGGCAGTGCCAGCAGCAGCTGCACGAAGAGCTGGGGCACGCCGAGGGCCTTGACCAGCTCGAAGAGGACAGTGTGGTTAACTTCGGGGATCATCCTGCCCACGGAGAAGAAGCCATCCTCCTTCCATCCCTGGTCCAGCGAGGGGGCGGGGGGGTCTGGCAGCAGGACTTTAGCCCAGACGATGGCCACAGCCTCCTTCTTCCAGAGGCTGTGCTGCAGCGCGGAAGGGCAGCGCGCTCCGATCTCCCCCAGGGCGTCGATGATGGGGGTCCCCACGCGCAGCCAGTCCGCTTTGCGCAGCTCCCGCAGCGGCCGCGGCTGGATGAGTCGGGCGGCCAGCAGGAACCCGCCGTGCAGGATGGCCGTCTCCTCGCACACGCCCCACGGCCCTGCGCGAAGACAGCGTTACCGCGGCCCGGCCCCGGCCGCCCCCCCCGGCCCGCTCCCGCCGCCCCGCTCCCCCAGCTCCCGCACCCACCGGGCTCCATGGCGGCGGCCGGCGCGCTCCGGCGTCAGCACCGCCCCGCAGCGCGCCCCGCAGCGCCCCCTGGCGGCCCGGCGGTAGCGCCGCCCGCCCGCCTGCCCCCCCCCGGCCCTCCCCGCCGTTAATTAGTGCGCGCGGAAACCCGGAACTCAATTAACTGGGCCGAGGAACGGCCGGCGCAGCTCTGCAAGGCAGGCACTCACACCGCCCTCCCGAAGAGCCTCCATTCATTTAAAGGCGATGCCGGCAAGCGGCTGGGCAGCAGCTTACACGCGACATTCCCAACATGATCGATACACGATTCCAAAAATCATCACTGAACTTGAAGCAAAGAGCTGGAACAAAAAGTCGGAGTGAGGAATTTTTCCAGTTTATTCTCAGAATATTCATACAAGCGCCAACAGGCCTCAGCGGCTTCCAACGCTGCCGATTTTGCCTACTTTTCTCTGTGAAAGTTTTACATCAAGAAAGATTACAAACCAGACAGCGTGCCTGACACTGACAACATCGGTAACTACTCCCTCTATTCCCAGCCATTATTCCACTAGCAAAAGCAGAGCAACTTCATTCCGACAGAATAAACCCTGAACCATTACTTCCAAAGGCAATTTCTCATCAAAAGCTAATTGCAAACCATGATACACTTATTTCAAGTTCCTGCCCAGCACCTCAGCAGGCAGTGCAGCGCCGCTCCGCACCCTGCGGCACAGCCCTGGTCCGGCCCGCAATGGGGAAGGCTCCTGGGGAAGGGGGGAAACCACCACGTCAATGAGGTGACCCTAGTGAGAAATGCACCACGGCTTCCAAGGGAGGACATTTCACCTCAAAAACTGGGGAAACACTTTGGAATGAAAACGGGGTTTGTTCCAGACAAGAATATTCAAGTGCTTTAGCGAGATAATTTCTCTGTTCCCAATAATCAGGCATTCGCTACGACAGCTGAACTGCTCAAGTTCCACATACACAGCCCCCCGCCTTCAGCTGACACATTTCCGCTGAAGCAGGGTACCTGCTGCACTCACAGCTACCCAAAAACCTCTTCTCTAAGCTGAAAATCCAGGATGGCTAAAGCCAGTTAGAGAACTAGATACCGTAACAAATCCAGCAACCTCTTTTTTCAAGTATAACAACAGCACAGAAATGTGCTGTTTGCCTCTTAACTGATGACCCCCGGTTTTGAAGCCACGTGCTCAACCTGCTCCTTACTGCCCAGCCTAACTGTTTTCTGTTTTAAGGGGAACATGCCATTTGCCTGGAAGGAGAGAGCAGCAGTAAGAGACACAAGCTTAAATCAAAGAAACCAACAAGCATGGGACATCATGGCACCCTCTTACTGGAAGAGGTAATGCAACACGTTACATAGGATTAGCATTTTTCTCAGATGAAAACCAAGGCAGGAAGGAGCAGTCCAGTCCTTTTCTCCAGCTAAGCTGAAGCCTTCTTCATTTTCTGTGCAGCAAACCATTTGTCGCTGTTGTCTGCTGCCATGGCCTGCACAAAGAAAAGCATTAACATGTTCAGAACAGGAGTCACCAGACACCTGGCTGCTCACACTCACCAGCCTGTCCCACAAACCCAGAGACTGATCACAAGGATACTTTATAATTTGGAGGAAACCCACCCTAAAGGATTTTTTGGGGATTTTTGGGATTTTTAAACACATACTAGTAAGGAATAGACACTGAAACCCAATGCTCTCTGCTGCAGCAAATCAATAGATGATATGGTAATACAAGGGCAAAACAAGACAGTTTAAACATGGCCTTCCCACACAGCTCTCGTTCCACACCAGAACCCCTCCCCGCCTTGGGAGATGTCCAGCTGTGCTGACGTTACCGCAGCTCAAAAATCATTTTCTGTAGTAACTGACACCAAAGCATTGTTAACGTGTCTGGTAACACATGCCACCACCCAGATGCCCCGAGGGCGAGGCTGGAAAACTCTAGCCAGGACACTAAGTGAACTTTAAAAAATTATTTGTCTTCTTTAGCAAGACTGTACAATTTGCTTCTCAGAAAAACTCCATGTGGAGCAAAAATTAGATTCTACGGGCACCTGTAACAAGGAAGAAAACGAATGAGCAGGCAGCATTACTTACATCGTCTAACAACTTGTCACCATTAGGGTCCACCTTGGACAGATCTCTAAATGCTTCGTCTCCCACAAAACAGATTTCATGGCCATCCTAAACAGAGTTTAAGAGCAGGTAAGTTAGATAAACAGCAGAGAGAAATTTAAATCCAATTTAATCACTATTTCCAAGATTACTCACAGGATCAGCCAAAATAATCACTTGCACCGTGGCTTTGCCAGGTGTGTCCAAGCTAACCAGAGGCGTTAAAATTTTCTGATTCTCTTTTTTCATCAGTGCTTCAATGTTTGGCAACTTAAACAGAAAACAAAACAAAAATCAACCCTAGTCAGATGAAGCTCAGATGCATCCAGGTTGTTCTCATTTACAGTTCCCCATTACCCACAACTCCATTGCATTCCCGCTGCAAAAAATAGAAATAAATTATCTGCTCTGTATTGTTTTGTTCACATCTGAGCTGTTTGCTAATACTGGAAATTAAACTTCCCACTAGTCAATTCTAGGAAATTAAAAGAGTAAGAGAAATGTGATCATTACCTCTTCCTTTGCACAGGAGAAAGCAATCCGCCCAAACGCTGTCCCGTGATCCACCACTCCTCCAACACTCTTCAACTCCAGCTTACACTGGAAAAGGAAAAAAGAAAGCCTGACTCACAAGGACGCTGTTCTTAGTGCTACATTCGCTCCAACTTTTCACTGATGCTGATGATTTCAAAGTCACCCATATGTGTATTTTCTGGCAAGCCAGAATTACCAAAGCAAACCACAGCTCTTTTTAATAAAATGCACTTAAGCATACAGAAGCTTTAATTAAAATGCACAGAAGTAAGTGCACAGTTACTTTAATTAAGAGCTTTTTTCCCTTTAAGGTTCTGTTCTCATGAAACGAGAGGTTTCTATGATGAGACACAACTCAAAGATCAGAACTAGAAAGCTTTCTAAGGACTAACCTGGTTATCTGCATAGCCTAGCAAAGCCCTTTGTTTCTCCTCATCCTTCTCATATATTTTCATTCCGAGCAAATCAGACCAGTAGTTAACAGACTTCTGCAGATCGGAGACACCGAGGGTTACCTTTAGCACAGGATCTTGAAGATTGCAATAATTTGGAATTAGTTACAAATATATTGTAGTTTTAAGCGCACGGTTTTACATTCTTGAGAAGTAACGAAGAAATAACAAAAACATGCTCCATTTCATAAAATGCTATTGAGACAAATGCACAGCCCGTTCTAACACCCAACTCTGAAATCTCTCTCAAACACCTGCAGGAGTGAGTGGGTATGTTTCACCTTGCTTGAGCTGTTCTTTGTCTTCCAAGTAGAATTTATAACCCCCTGGGGCTTCAGCTTCAAAAATACCAGTCGTGACTTCTTTGAGGGGCCACCCCATCTTCTTAGCATTGTTGACAGCTTGGCTGGACACAAGTGTTATGCCCTAGTGAGAACAGAACAGACAGATGCAAAATCCATAGGGTGGATGCTGACTAAGTCCCACCTTTCAGTAGTCTGCCTCTACAAACGACCAGAAACAAATCAGATTACTTTTTATAACAGATGGACCATATGATCTCCTGAGAGCTGCTCTTACTCCTACAAAATAAGCTTAACCTTAGGCACATCCCACATGTGTTTGGAATACGTTTATTTACTTCTTTCTTATCAGAAGAAATGTAAAAAGCAAAAGTAATTTTAAAACCTAATTCAGTGCGTTGTACAGAAGTGGAAAACCAAGTTCCTAACCGTTCTACCAGGTTAGGCAGACATCCGTGGCTCGAAGCCGCTGCTCCCTGACACCCTGCAAACTAGAGGAAGAACATTAGCTCAGGGGAAACAACGAGCATATACTCATAGATGAAACATGAGATCTTCATTGGCTCTCAGCTAGTAAACAACGAAGAAATAAGTAATAACAAATAAAAAAGTGTTTTCCTGCAGCAAGATCCTTCTTAGCTAACCATTCCACACTGGATTTGGCAGCAAATACCAGCTGTCCCACACACACAGTAGCTAAGAGATGGAGCTCAAGGAAGTGCTTCCTGGATCCTATGTGAGCAAAAAGCTGCTCTAGTTTCTGCTCTTCCAACTTGGAGACAATTACAAAAGCAAGGGTAAAAAGCATTTAAAGGACCAAACAGCATAAAAAAAGCAGCTGGTAACAATCTATATACCAAAAAAACTCCTATGATAAAGAGTAAAAAATGTTTATCATAAGATGACAGAATTTGATGCCAAGTCGGGTACCCACCAGAAAGTCATTGCCCAGGCGATATTCTCCAATACCGTAGTTGTAAGTCAATTCTGCGACAAAGTGATCATCTTCTGGCCCATAGCCCACCATTGTTTTGCTCCATTTTCCGTCATAAGGGCTGCAACATCCAGATTTAATTGTCATGAGTATTAGAAATAAACACCAAGAACTGCAAGTATTAGTGTTTCAAGGAGGAACTGCATTTCTAGAGGAAACAAATGGCACAAGCAATCCAGTAACCTCCCACCAAGTAGAAGCCGATACCTGTGAAGAATTCTCATTGCAGCTCAGCATGCAGCAGACAGGCATCCCCCCAGAGTCACTAGTTCTGACCTTGGGCTGTCATTCACAACCATACAACAAAAGCGATTCTACCTCCTTCTTAACAGCTTACATTTTAAGAGCACATGCTGCTCATTAGTGGGAATTACATGAGCACTTCCTTATTGCAAAGTAGGAAAAGCAAGTAGTTAGGCAGACTGGAGGATTGCTTTAATTTGTAGACAGGCAAAAAAGCCTTTGGGGCTACCAGGAGGGATTAACTCAATACCCTCTATAAACCCATGCACGTAAAATACCAATGTAACTGAATGTAATTCCAGGAGAGTTCAGAAATAATTTTACAAAGTTCAGTACCAGCCTATAGGTGCAATACAGCAACACTGGTGTTTCAGTGTAAACACCATACCAATGCAAAAAGGGGAACCGTTGCTTGCAAGGGAAGTACTTTGGGGAAAAAAAACCCAAGTAAGCGACCCCAACACCTATTTTACCTGTAAAATACCACTGCGTGGCTGGTGAGGGCTGGCAGGTGCTTTGTGAGCACAGAGGAGCGGGGAGGGAGCCAGGGCACTCACCCGTTGCAGCTGGCTTTGCAGCCCTCCTCGAACTCCTCGTGCCTCAGCACCTGAGGGACGGGGCGAAAGAAGTGAGCGGGGACACGGCCCTTCCCTGCCGCCTCAGCAGCGCCGGCGGAGCCAGGGGCGAGGTCCGGAGGAGGCGACGGAACCCGGAGCCCTTCGCGGCTGCCGGGGCCTCGCCCGTCGAGGTGGGGAAGCCCCCTGCCCCCCCGCAGCGCCGGCCCGGCCCGGGGAGCCCCGGGGCTTCCATGGCTGACGAGGGCGGCCACTTCCGCCGCTTCCCGCCTCGGGGCTCCGGCCCTGCCGCTTTTCCCGCTCGGGATCCCGCCGTTCCCCCCCTTCGCGGTCCCAGACACGCCGCTCTCCCCCCCGTCAGGGCCTCGCCATTCCCCCGGCCCGGCCCGGCCGCTCTCCCCCCGCCTCGGGGCTCACGCTCATGCCCAGCAGCTCCCGGTAGAACCGCGCAGTCCGGCCGCGATCGCCCACTTTGAAGACGAAGTGCAGCGCCCGCCGAGCCGCCATGCCGGAGGGTGACGCCACGGGCGCGCCCGCGCGCAGCGGTGACGCCGCAAGATGGCGGCGCTGGGGCGGCTGTGCCGGCTGTGCCGCTGGCTGCCGCGGCCCGGCGGCCCTGGGGAGGCGGGGGGGGCGCGGCGCGGGGTGCGGGCGCTGCGGCGGAGCCCCGTGCGGGTGCTGCCGCCGCAGAAGGAGCGGGCCGAGGCGGCCGAGGCGCAGCGGAGCCCCGGGGCGCGGCCCCCCCCGCCGCCGCCAGCGGTGGAGCGGAGCGCGGCCGGGCCGGGGCTGTGGTTCGAGAAGGCGGCGGCCGGTGACAGGAGGCTGGGGTGAGGCTGGGCACCGCCGCGGGGGGGGGCCGGGCACGGGCATGGGGGGCTGCCCCGCGCTGAGACCCCCGCAGAGCCGCCCGCTGCCACAGCTGCAGAGCTGGGGGCAAATTCCAGCATTTGGGGGGCTGGGCTGAGGCTGGTACCGGAACCGGCCCCGCCAGCCGCGCTGCGGGCACCCGGGCGTGCCGAGGGAAGGCCTGGGGGGCTGGCCGCCGTCAGGCCGAAGGCCTTGTTGGCGTCACGGCTGTTTTCTCTCCGTTAATTTCTCCACAGAAAAGTGGTGACCATCGCCAAGTCGAAGAAGTTTCGGGACCGCCACGGGAAGGTCCTGCTGGAGGGTCACAGGCTGATCAGGGACGCCCTGGAGGCAGGAGCTGTGCTGCAGTCTCTCTTCTTCAGCACTGTGGGGCAGCTGAACGAGCTGCCCCAGGCAAAGCTGAAAGGAGCCAACTTAATTAAAGTGAAATTTGAAGATATTAAGAGCTGGTCTGACCTCGTAACTCCTCAGGGGCTGATAGGTAAGCTGCCTTGAGAGCAGTCACAATGCTGCTCAAAGGGAAACCTATTTCACACTTCGTAAGCAGATAACGACTCTATAACCTTCCCCTAGATGTTCTGGCAGTGTGTCAAGGGGTCTAATTTGAGAGAATTCCCTTTTATTCATCCTGCTGCAGTAACTGTGAAAGTGGCTTCTAGAGTGCATTGAAGGTGCTAATGCTCATTTTTAATAGCACATTGCTCCGGCTTTGCTGGGAGATAGTTCTCCTTGTAAAGCGACAAACTCTTCTGAAACTTCTTTTAAGAGGTGCTTTCGGCAGCACATCTTTAGTGAGATTTGGGCCAACTAAATCAGAGAGAGCTCTCTCCTTGGGGTGTGTTAGGCAGAAGCCTGTCAGCACTTTGTCTCCTCAGGGGTCTTTTCCAAGCCTGACCATGCCAAGATGTCTTACCCTGTTGCTCAGCTAACCAGCTCCTTGCCGCTGCTCCTCATCTGTGACAATATCCGAGATCCGGGAAACCTGGGAACCATTCTGAGATCTGCAGCAGGAGCGGGCTGTGAGAAAGTGCTGCTCACCAAAGGTAACAGCCTTTCCCTGGGGAAAAAACAGTTTAGTTTCAGTAATTTGGGGGTAAGGCAGGGAGTAAGAGGTTCTTGAAGATGTTGTTCCCATGAGTGTGTAAGCAGTGCCCGTCACAGCCATGACTGGGTGCAGGAACAGCGACTGTGAATCCCGTCTTTGTGTGGGGGCTGCTGCATTGTCACCGTTTTCCCCCCTTCCATTTCAGGCTGTGTGGATCCGTGGGAGCCAAAGGTTCTCCGTGCGGGCATGGGGGCTCACTTCCGTCTGCCTGTCATTGCCAACCTGGACTGGGAATTTGTTCCCAAAAACCTTCCTGCCGGTATCCGGGTCTGCGTGGCTGACAACAAAGACCCAAGCGCTCAGGCCAAGGCCATGCCTACGCCGAGAGGAGCTGGCAGGGATGGCTCTGCTCCCCACAGCCCAAAGGCTCCTGTGAAATCCAAACCCAAGGCTGCTCCTGAGTGTGAGGATGAGGAGGGAACAGCAGATGTCTGCATCCCAGAGGTGGCTGCACAGTATTACTACGAGAACTGGACGCAGACTCCAGTGGCCGTGGTGATTGGCGGAGAGACCCACGGTCTGAGTCCAGACGCAATTCACCTCGCTGCCAGCACAGGGGGGAAGAGACTGGTCATTCCCGTGGTGCCAGGCATGGACAGCTTGAATTCCGCTATTGCTGCTGGCATTGTGCTGTTTGAGGGGAAGAGGCAGTTGCAGTGGAGGCACAAGCAGGAAGATGAGAGGCAGAAGTTCCCTGTAGTGGGCTAAACTGCTGAGGTTTGGGTGCTGAAGAAGCATCTCGTCCCCTTGGCATGCTGTAGAGTTAATAAAACAGCAGCTCGGGCTGTTTGGTTTGCATTAAATGAGTATCAAACAACTCTTGATAGTGCTGGAGCTGTGCCTCGGTGAGTGACTCCCAGGCCAGCCTGCGGGGGGGCTCTGGCCGCACGGTGATGCTAGTGAGAAAGGAAAAGCCAGCGGGTGAGAGCGCTCGCCTCTCCAGCAGCCGTTCCCGCTGCCTGGCTTTTCTCGCTCTCTCACCCAGCAGATCTGGGGAGGCCTTGGATACCTCGCTGTGGGGTCAGGGTGCAGCTGCTGCAGCAGTGTTTGCGCTGGCCCAGCCAGGATGCTGCTGTCAGCATGTGTCCTTCCTCTGGCAGCGCAGGGGCTGTGTGGCGTGGCCGCTGCTAGTGGTTTTGGGGTCAGAAAGGCCAAAGCAAGGTTTGCTTACCCAAACCCTGTGCTCTAACCAGCGATGAGAGCAGCAAACCAACCCTGCTGCAGGTGCGTGCTGCACACCGGGCTGGCCGCAGCGTCTCTGAGCTCTGGCATTTGTGACTCTGCTGCTGCTAGGAGGTGGCAGGGTCTGTCCCTGTGCAGCCACCTTGGCACCTCTCGCTCCGGCAGCTGGGTCTTGGCACAGATGAGTTATGAATGACGAGGGGAAGCGTGGAAAAGGAGCTGTGGGCACTGCCGCTTGCTGCGGCTGTCCATCTGAGGGGCGCTGGGCCCCAGGGAAGGAGACCGCCAGGCCTGCCTGCTCCTTCCTGAGGGTAACAGCTCTGCTTGCAACAGCCCACCTCCGTGGGACTGGGACGCCCTGGTCACGCTGGAGGCTCCCACCCAGGCTGCACAATGCTCTCCGCATTGCTGGCCAGCTGCATGTCCTGCAGCTATGCTGCCTGCCACCCGCCTTGCTGTGCATTTAAAAATGCCTCCTCTGTGCTGGCTGCCGGTCACACAACCAGCAACTTACCGCCAGGCCACCTCTGCTGGCTCCAGTTTTATGTTACTACACTGAAATCTGTTACATTGTCGACTGCAGAAATACCCAGAGATGGAGGTTCAGCCTCTTCCATGCCTAAGCTCCCCTATCTCAGCCGCACACCACACTGCCCAGGCTGGGGGCGTACTGTGCAGTCAGACAGCACATTACCTCGAGCATGAAATCACTCCTGCCAAGCAGTTCCATCTCCAGAGGCCAGTTCCAGCCCCAGTCTCATCAAATAGACCCAGAATAACCCAGTTCTCAGGCAGAAAATTGCTGCTTTGCTCCAGTTCCTACAGAGCAGCTACCAGAGCGTTTGTGACGGTGCTGAGCCCACCGCCTCGCTGGGAGCCTGAATCACAACATCCAGAGTGGAAACACGTTCTCCCTCTCAGCTGCTGCTGCATGACCAAATGCTACAGACCCCCCCAGTTTGTCAAACCCCACACCCGTTGCAATTGCCCCCAAACCAGCAGGCACCCACTAAGCACAGGCAGCGCATGTGCCTGGTGATGGTGGAGGCAACTGCTCAGCCTCTTCCACCGGCTGAAGTCCGCTCCTGCTCACTGCCGGAGCCCTTAACCCTGCAGTAGAGGGTAACTAACTCACTGAAAAGTTGATTTCCTCAAAAATCTCCAGTAAAGGGGCTAAGGGTTGATTTAGGGTAGGTTTCTTGCAGCCCAGTGCCCAGGGAGGTGCAGCAAGCCACAGCTCCCAACGCTGCCGCCATCCTGCAGCAGCCCACTGGCTGGGGGAGCGGCACCGCATGGGGCACCAACCCCCCGGCCCGAGGACGAGCCAGCCACAGGTAAGTCTGTGCTACACCACGCGATCCCGGCTCAGCCGCCGCAGCGCTGGGAGCTGCCGGCACCAACACCTACCCACGGTGTCTGGCTGAGGGGCTCCTCTTCCACAGGGGTCCCAGCTGAGCTCCCTCTCCCCAACAGCGGGACGCGGCAACCGGCACCTCCAGGGACAAGGTTATTATAACAGTTTTATTACAAAGTTCCAATCACCATGTACAGTTTTTACAATCTCACTTTTCGGGGGCTCAGCTGTGCTGCTTGGGTGAGGAAGGGATTATTTTTTTGTTGGGGTTTTTTTTTTTTTTTTTTGGTTATTTTTTAAAGAACAGCACCATTAATGTTGGGTTTGGGACACACCTACAAAAAACAGCTCAATCAACTAACATAGAGGGGAGAAGACAATTCATACCAGAGAGAGGGGTGAGAGGGGATGGGGAGAGCACAAGGGAGAGAGGAGAGAGGTGAGGGCAGCCTGGTGGTGGTCCTCCTCCTGGATCAGAGAGGGAGGGAAGGAGGGAATACCCACCTGTCCCGGGTGGATGGACCCTGGCACACACAGCCAGCGCTGCCTAAGGCTGTCGGTGCTTGGGGTGGGAGGTGGGAAACCCACCCGGAAAGGTCTCACCCCCAGGAGGAAGAGCTTGGCTGCGCCGTGGTCTTTCAGAGGTTGTCAGCAGTTAAGACTTTGTCTTGGCCTTGTCAGGGCACTTGCGTGGGAAAGAAGGATGGGCCAGGGGTGAAGTGGACAGTTTCCTTATTGCTTCCTTAAAGTCACTTAGTCAGCAGGGGTGGTAGGAAAGAAAAGAAGGGGGAGAAGGAAAAGAAAAGAGCCCCAAGAACCCCATCCACTGCCTGATGCATACGCTGGGAAGAACACCATGCAAAAAGATTTGCCTGCTAGCTAGTGTCGTGTATAAAGTAACGATACGGTAACAGTTCTGGCCTGGTTATTAGAGAATATACCACCATGAAGCACAAGCGAAGTCTCCAAACGCCAACAACTCCCTGCTGAAAGTGCATCTCAAGGAGTTTGCTTAGGAGAAGGATCCACTGCGTAAAACAAGGCACCACAAGAAGGTTGGATACTGGGTTGGGCGTGAGGACACGCTGGAGAATCCACAAGCGGCGGAAGAGAGACCTAGTTTTAAATAATGTCTGTTGGTGCAAAAGCCCCCTTAGATGGGCTCGGGCTTTAGCTTGTCTGCTAGAAAGTCGCTGACAAAGGCTTCCACGATTTCAGGTGTGATCTCCTCCACATCCATCACGTACTTGGCTCGGGCTGACATGTCCAGGATAGTGAGCAGGGGCGCAGCCTCCGGCAGGTTGGTGTAATCCCGCAGGGAGTCGGTCATGTCGTCCTGGAGGCCAAACCAAGAGGGAGAGAGAAGTCACTGGCCCAGCCAGCACACCAGGACCAGTTTGCTGCTTCCTCACCCGTGGTCCAGCCTGGAAGCATCTCCCAAGGCACTGGGCCTTGCACCAGCACCGCAGGACCACAAGCGTAGCAGGCAGCACCCACCTTGCTGCCCTGCTCTGCCCATCGTTTGTGTCAAAACCAAACCAGGCTGATTTATCCCAAGCTGGGATGGGACCGGGCGCTCCTCCAACCCTTTCCACAAAAGGAACAACAGTTCCCAGCACCTCCAGGCTGACCCACTGCCCCAGGCCACCCCGATCCTCTAGGGCAGGAGTGATTTTGGCATCCGCAGCTCAGGAGCTGGGAACAAGTGCTGAACGTGGGGACTTGCCAGTGGCCTGCCAACACAGCCACAGCCTCACTGCTCACCAGGGGTGGATGCCAAAGGGACCCGGGTGCAAGCCTGGAGCAAACCAGGAAACGGATGGGATGAAGAGCTGTGCTTTGAGCCAATGCTGAGACCCCACCGGCACATCCAAGTGTCTGAGGGCACGCAAACAGCCACAGGGGTGCTGAGCAGCAGGCGCAGGCTGCCCTCCCTTCAGCACAGCACAGCTCTGGGCAGAGGGAAGAATTTGTCTCCGCCAACGCTTTGCAATGCAAAAAAGCAAGCGCTGGGGCAATTCACCTCCCACTCTCGGCCAAGCTGACCACACGTGGCATCTGAAACCGGGTGTTCCTCTGTGGCCCTTTCCAAGGGCAGTAACAGAAATCAATCAATCTGGTTAGCGGCTGGTGGCTGCGCAGCATGTGACAGCGGCGGCTGGCAGGGTAACTCCTGTCGCGCCTCCCCTTCCATTGCAGGGGTTTCTGGCGCAGTCGGACCACGTGGCAGGGAAGGGTGAGCGGGGCTGGGCCCACCACCTCAGGGCTGGGGTGCTCAGCCACCCGCCACCCTCCACCCTTCCCACCTCCCGGCACAGGTGTTGGGATGCCTCATCCTTTAGCTGATCACCGCAAAGGGACCAAAGAACATTTTTAATCAATGCAAAACCAGCCTAGACGGCGCTGGGAGAGGAATGGGAGGCGCCTGCTCCAGCCGTGGCTGGGCTGCTTTGTGCACAGGGGCTGGCGGAGACCCGAGGCCAGTGCTCCCGGCTATTGAGGTGACGGATGAATGGGACGTGCTGGACGCTCCCCATTCTTCAGCCTGGCCGCCGCAGGGACGTCGGGAGCTGGATGAATAGCAGCAATGTTTCAGCTACAGCCGGCAAGCGGGAGAAAAACGCTTCGCAGGCTCTGGGGGAGGGGGGGCAGGTCCTGGACCCTCCCAAAATAGCCTTTCCAACAAGGAGCTTATTCAGGGGCATGGGGCTGAGCTGGGATGCTCAGAGACCCGTTACAGCGGTGGGAGCAGGAGCGCCTGCCCAGAGGGGGCCGACTGGGCTGCGGGAGGCAGTGGAGGGGGGCTTGCCTGGCAAGGGGGGCCAGGGTGCGGTGGTGGGGACCCTTTTGTGCGCAGGGCGGCTCCGGAGGGCCCCACTCACGGCACACTGCGGCTGTGACGTGAGCGTGCAGGGACAGAGCAGGCGCACGGCCATGCAGTGGCTGTCACCTGCCCAGGCCCTGAGCAGCGCCTTGGGAGAAGAACTGCAGGCCTGGGGAGGGGCTAGCAGCTTTTTTGACCCTTATACAAAACCTTCCTCATTTGCAAGCCAGCAGCAGCGCAAAGCACCTGAAACCCCGTTCCCCATTTTCTCCAGCAGATCCCTGGCTCTGAGCACCACAGCCTGCACATGCCCTAAATACCATCCCAGCCACCAACAGTGCGGCCAGCTCAGGAAACAACCCTCGTTTCACAGGGCGACAGGCAAGCAGTGACATGTCCCTGCCAAGACCCAGGGCAGAGCGGAGCTGGGATGCCCATGCTGCAGCCAGCAGGGGGAACACACAGCCCCGTGCCACCCTGCTGCCCCCCCAGCAGCTCCTGCCGGCAGTTTTGTCTGGCATCACCCCAGCCAGCAGTATCGGGCTGCCTCTTGCAGGCACCCCTTAGGGAAGAGGCTGGAGCACCAGTCCCTGCCCTCTTCCCAGCATGGGAAGGAAGGCAGCAGCACCTGAGCAAGGGCAGCACCAGCTGGGCCAGGCTAAAACCCAAACCCTGGCTCCTTTCCCCCTGCCCAGCCAGCTTTCCTACCTGCACAGCCTCTCAGGGTTTGTGGGGGCAGCAGGCAGGGCAGCATGGGGCTGGCAGCCCAAGCTCAGCAGATCCTGCTCTCTCCCACCTCCCCCACCCCCGCTCTGCCCATCCCCAACAGCTCCCACACTCGCTGTCAAGCTTTTCCACCTCTGAGCAAACGTGGCTGGGACCCCTTTGCCAGAAGTAATATCCAGCAATGAGAGCGGGGGACTGAGCCAGGACTCAGGTCTGGGTTTGCTCCATGGTCCCTGACTAGCTGCAGTAGCTCAGTGCCTCAGTTTACCCATCTGAACAATGGTGACAGCAGTACCCAACCCAGCTCAGTCCTCGTACAAAGACACAGCTCTGCGCTCTCCTCTTGCTTACCTCGCCTGCCACAAAGAAGAGCAATGGTGCCTCCTCTTCTTTGGCTTTGTACTTGGCAATGATTTTTTCAGCTATGGGTTGAATCAGTTGTTTCGCTGCCTCCGACTCTCCATCATCCTCTGAATCTGCAGGGCACAGAGGTGGGGAGACAAAACAAAAGAGGCAAGGCAAAAAGGAGGTTAGGATCAAACGGATGAAAACCGGCCGGGCGCTGGCAGCTCTATCCCACAGCACCACCACGCAGGAAACCAGAGCCTGGATGTGCAGCACAAACTTCAAAGCCCCACGGCTCTGTAGCAATTAGGGAGCAGCTGAAATGTGCTTTTTATGTGAGACAGGGAAACATGTAACAGAAGAGCAGCTCCTGCTCCCCAAATACTTCACTGCTCACTCCCTGGTGCCGTTGCTGAAGCACAGGGACAAACAGGCGCAAAAAAGCTGCTTTGCAGTTTGAGAAGCATCAGCATGTTTTGAAGACCAAACAAATGCACTGATCTGAGGCTGCCTGCCACCCCTGCCCGCCACCCACCATCCCTCCGCCTCGGGACGGCTGCTCAGCAGCTTTTCTGCTTGAGTCTCTGCGGCAGCAGCACTGTGAAGGCAGCTTTGATTTGACAGAGGTAGAGTAGAAAGAGATGGCAACATCAATCAAACACCAGCCACCACTGAAGTTCAAATACTGAGCTGGAAAGAGGAGAGACTGCGTCCTTGAGCAGCATCGAGATGAAATGATTTCAATTCAGGGACAACTTTTAGCATTAAAAAAAAAAAAAATAAGTAAGGCAGCAGAAAAGAGGCCCCTGGTCTCCCAGCTTGTGCAGCTCTTGTGGTCCCCTATGTAACCACCTGACACAGCTGGACCAGCCCCCAGCTGGGACCGGCAATGCCCGTGCCTGAAGCGCTCTCTGCCCTTGCTCCACTCGTCCCTGTCCTCCTCTCTGGCTTCTCCAAGCAAAGCAGGCAATGCCAGAGACACTGCACGCTGGATTTCAGGGTCTGTCCTGCGTGCATGACGGAGTTGTGGGGTGTCTGCAGGGATTGATTCTTACACAAACAGCTGCTGCTGGTGGCACTCCAGGCAGCCCTGCACACTCTGGCTAACGCAGCCCTAAGCCCTCCCGGGAAGGATGTAGACCGGTTGGGATTTATTCACAACTAGCACTGACTAAGCCCGCCATCTCCTGCAACTACCCTCTCCTGGGGGCGTTGCTGCCCATGCAGCACAGACACCAGTCTGCTGGGGGGGTGTCTCCCAGCAGGACACAGGCTGGCCAGGAGCCCTCATCCCCAGTGCCTGCAGCACCAGCTTTACCTCTGCTCCAGCACATCACCAGCAGGTTTCACCGAGGCCACGCATCCCCTCAAGTGTGAGTGAGAGCCCCCGCTGCCAGCCCAACAGCGCTCTCCTGACGAGCTGTTTGCAGCAAGGTGATAGACAAACTTTGCTCGGAGCAAGATAAAAATAACTCTTTCCAGAGGCCTGCAGCGCCAGCCCCTATCAATCATGCTTGGTGTGGCCAGCCAGTCCTCCCCGCGTGAGGAGAGCATTTTTGGCTCTGCGCTCACATCCCCTGCTGGGCTCTGCTGAATAAATAACCAGGGTCAAAAGGAAATCTGAAAGGGAAGAAAGGAAGAGAGTGAGAGCCATGTTATCAGTGCTGCAGAGAAGGGTGTGCTGCTCACAAAGGACATGTGAGGAAGCAGGCCACGAGCCCTGCCCTGGCCCAGGCCCCCTACACAACACCAGCAGGCTCGGGGCATGAAGGGCTTCTTCAGTCAGCTCCCACCACAGCTCCACAGAGCACTCATGGAACAGCCGCACTCCGCCCAAAAGCCCAGGACCCCTTGGCTTGCTCCCCTGGATGCTGTGCACACCCCTCTGCCACCCGCCAGGGGCTCAGCCTGCAGTGCAGCTCATCCTGGCTATGGCCCTCGCCTGATTTAACTGTCCATCCATTGCTGGCAGGGAAGCAAAGAGGAACAAGCCAGCTGTGCTTCAGATGAGCTCTAGGCCTCTTTCCAACAGCAGGGGAGCTTCCCATGTGGGTTAGCAATGGAAGAGGGACAGGAATTTTGGGGAAAAGCCTGCCCTGTCCTGCAGCCAGTGCCCCACAGGGGAATACCCACAGACAAGCTGAGCGCTAAAGAGATTTCTCTGACGGCCACAGCCCTGCTCAGCCTAGGGATTCAAGCCCTGAGCTGCGGTTTCCAGCACAGAGCTGTAATCCCTCCCAGAGATGCTTCCTCTGCCTCCTCTGGAATATCACGTGTGCCTGAAGTCCCTGCTCTAGAAAGCTTTTCCCGTCTCCACCACCACTGGCCATGACAGTGTATTTCTCGTACTTCCCAGCACGATCAGCATTCCTCTCCACAGCTGCCACTAAAGCATCTTTGATACAATAGCTCCTCTCCACTGCAAATTGTTACGCCATTGTAGCCCTCAAGTCGCTGGGTGGGAGACGCGTGGGCACAGGCAGGCTCTGGTAAACCTCTGCGACCCACAGGAGCCCATTTCTCTGATACAGACAAGGCTTCAAGTCTGTCAGCCCCCTTAAATCCTTTGGGGGACTCCACAGGGACCTCTCTCTCCCTACAGCCTCTCCGGACACGTGAGCGCATAGCACTGCTCTCAGCGATGGAATGGGCTGATGCCCCTTCCCACAGGCAGTGTTACCACCAGACGCAGGTTCTCAGCCCCGTGGCCAGTTCTAGCCGAGCTGGCAGGTAGCCCAGCCCCCATCCCAAGCACAGGCTCTGCTTTCCAAGCAGCAATGCTCCATACCTACAAAGAGAACGAGGCAGGGGCCCTCATTAAGCTGCACAGCATTGGAGTCTGTCAGCTCCAGCACCGGCTTGGGGTGCCAGGGGAACTCATGGCATTCAATATCGTTCAGCACCTCCACCCGCCCCTGCCGCGTGATCACGTCTCCCTTGGAGTCCAGGACGATGAGAGTCGGGATGCCTGCAACGGAAAAAAAACAGGGGGGATCAGCCAAAGCGCAAATCAGCCAGCGACAGGGCGTGGGGAGAAAGGCCTTTTCCTATCGCCTCCAGCTCTGGCAGCAGCCCAGCAAGCATGCTACCTCTCCACAGCTCGCTCACGGTGTAGGAATCGGGGCCCCTGGATCCTGTTTCTGTCCTAGCAGAGCGCTGTAATTCAGCAGGCAGAGCAGGAAGCTGAGAGACAGGCTCTGGCATTGCCTGCCTCTCCCTGCCCGAGTGCAGGCAGGGGTCACTGCCATCTGGCGCTCCCAGATACAAACCCCACCAACACGGGGACCCTCCTCGCAAGAACCTCTTGCAAATTGCCAGACAGACATGCCCCCCTGCGCAGGAGGCAGAGCAGCACTGCCCCACAGGCACCACCACCCCAGCACTGAGATGTGCCTGCCGCTGGAACAGCCCGGTGCCCGGTTCACAGGAACACATGCAAACCTTTTTGCAGGGTGGACCACAGACAACGGCAGCCAGGAAGCAGGGTGTGTTCCTTCCCAGAATATATTTTAGCAGCCACAATCTCTCCCATGAACCCCCGCACCCCTCCAGCACTCAGCGCCAATTGCCCAGCCATTTCCAGAGCACAGGGATGTGTCTGGTGAGTCATGAGCATTATTACCTGGTTCGGACACTGTTTCACACCACCCCAGCCTGGCGAGGCACCCAACACTGCCGGTGGGGGAAAGGCCCCTGGGCTGAGTGGCAGCCACACAGCACTAACCACAGGGATTTAGTGCTCAGGGGCATGGCTCACCCCTGGGAAAAGCCAATACCTACGCCTCTGCAAGCAGAGATGGAGCAGGATCATACCGATCATATAAATTAATGCCAATCAGACTTTGCCACATGGCTAAAACACACACAAATGAAGCTGGCACCCGCCTTACTGCTGCCCTCACAGCGGTCTGGCAATGGCTGTGGTCTGGGGTCTTACTGTCGAGGCTGCCCTCCACACCCAGCTGCCAGTTTCCAAATCCTGCAGGACTGAA
Organism: Falco naumanni; assembly: GCF_017639655.2. Lineage (NCBI taxonomy): Eukaryota > Metazoa > Chordata > Aves > Falconiformes > Falconidae > Falco > Falco naumanni. Next base: position 108,955,330 of record NC_054054.1, on the reverse strand, counting down.
CTACAGCTACAAGTAATACTACTGTGGCAGAGCAACCCTGCCCTCAGCCACCCTGGGATACCCTCAAGGAGCACAGCAGACTGCCGTGCTGAGGCTGGGGTGGAGGCAAGTCTGGGTCTGTCAGGGAACGGCATGCGGGGAAGAGGAGACTCGCTTGCACACTGGTACTGGCTTGTGGATCTCAAGCATGAAATCAGCTTTGTTTCCCCACCTGGGGCCTGGAGATGCTCGTTACTCAGCGCAACACACCTCTGCCAGCCCTGGCACAGCACCAAGCAGGCGGCCTCCTGCCCACGGGATGGAGGTCCCGAGTTATTTCCTTCTGCAATTTGGACCCTTGGGAAAGGAAGGAAGATGTGCATTTTGCTTCATTTGGGGGAAAAATAAATAAACCAAGAGATAATCAGTTAAGTATGTCCCTCAATATGAAGAGGGACAGTAATCTGCCACAACACATCACTCCTGAGACTAATGAAGCTGTGCAAGAATGTCCAGAGTCTACTGGATCATTGCACTGGGCAGGACCAGGGACTGGGGGACACTGCATGAGGTTCTGGCCCTTGGGACAAAGCAGCATTCTGCCCTGAGCTACGGGGCTGGAAAGGCCAGTTATAAAGAAGAAGCCTCTGTAAGGGAGGCAAACACACTTGCAGCAGAGATTTAGCACAAGTCACCTATTCTAATGTGGCTGGGCTGTCAGTGGGGCAGGGTGGACACCAGCTGGTGACCATCCCATCTGATAATGCACCGGTGAGGCTTTCCTGCCACAAAACAGTCTGGGTCAAGTCAACAGGAGTGGCTCATGTTGGTGACTTCATCTGGAAAGCACACCATTCCTCTCTCATTGAGGAGACAAAGAAACATCCCACAAGGAAGGAAGAGGGGACAGTTTGGGATCAGGTCCCAAGTGATGAGTGAAGTGATCAATGCTAGTGCCAGGTGCTGCTGTCTGCTTCTCATCACCTGGGCTTCAATCTGCTCACTATCCAGCACCTCCTGCTTCACCCAGCAACATCCCCCAAACCACGATCAGCAAACCAAGGCAACTCAGATCCTCCTGCCCTCATCCTACGGCTCATTTTAAAGCTCATTCATTAGCAATACCCTGCAGAGACATTCTCTGAGCAGGGGGGACCCAGCATGCTTGCCCTTGCCAAACTCCTGGCACTGCGCTCCCATGTTTGTACCACAGTGGGTTACTCACACACCCTCTGAATTCAAGGCATTTCTCTAGGAAATACATGGCCATCTGTCTGTCCCATGCCTGCCTGCAGGTCCAGGCGAGTGGCTGCATTCCCCTCATTCCAGCCCAGCAGGGTCCTTGCATTCCTGCTGGTTCGCTGGGGCTGTGAGCACCCGGCTGGTGCAAGAGCAGCAGCAGAGCAGCAGCGCAGGAACCGGCCCAATAACTGGGCTTGCAAATCCTAAGGGTATGCCAAGAAAACCATTTTGTATCACAAAAAGGCTTATTCATTACCTGCTGGTATTCAAAATAGCTCTAGGGCAGGGATGGGTTAAACAGACTGTAAGGAATTGGGAAATCTCACTCTGGCTCTACCCTCCAAGGCACAAAGTACTACTGAAGCCAACAGAAGGCACACAGTGATCAGTATCCCACATGATCCGGATCTTTATCCATTTGTGATTCCCAAACCCGTCCCACATGCCTGTTTTTCCATCCTCTCCAGACCTGCTTTATACATGAGAGACAGGCAAGGAATGTGGGTTCAGCTTGGTACCCTGTCGCCACTCAGCCTGAACGATGCAGCATATACCAAGACAGAGATTTCAAACAAGCTTTGCTGATCTGGAAAAATTAAGGGCCTAATTTAGACACAGATCTGTGAGTGCGATCCCACAGCTATCAGGGACTTCATCCACTATTCAAAGTATTCTGACTTTACCTGATTTGCATATGCGGACACACACACCAAAGCATCCAGCCACTAAAACCTCCAACTGTGAATACAAAACAGACTCAAGAAAACAAGGAGTCTTTAAGATAATTCATTCTGAGTTTAGCACATTCTGCAAATGTAAGTAAGACATCAAAAAGCGTGGGGCTGGGTTTTCAATCTGTTAGGAGGTATGTGACACATGCTAGGCTAATTCCTGCACCTTTTACCCTGCACCAGAGGTTTCTCACCAGCCACCGGGCTCTGGCTTCCTTTCTGGACCTGCCCGGTGAAGGCTGAGGCAACCCATGTGCTCCCGGTGCTGAGCATCGCTGCCTTGCTCAGCTCCTTCCTGCACATCCCTGGGGTTAGGACACAGCCTTGCCAGGCTCACAGTGGCATCCCATAGGATCAGCCTTGTCTTCCCAGGTGAACCCGGTTACTGCTCCCCTAGCAAACACGTCCTCTTTGCATGGGGGACAGACCAGCAGGACCAGGGGAACCATCCTTAACCTAATTCACACCTGCTAACCCTGATACTTTCCCCTCGGTGCCCCCCTCCCTGCTCATCCCAGTCACTATTTGTTATTTATAGTGCCTTTTGGGGGCTTTGGTAATTGCCCTGAGTTATAACACCAGAATTTACTTATCAAGAAGAATCACAGATCAGACACTCCACAATGAATATTGTATAAGCTTGGATAAGAATTAGCATAGACAAGCTCAGTTTGATTTTATGCATTAGAAAATGGATTTGGTTCCCATGGGGCTAGCATTTTATGAAAACAGAGGGGCCAAATGATTTATTACAGAACCTGGCAACACATCTACCTATTTACATATTAAAACCTATATCTGACATGGAAATCTCATCTGCATTAAGTCTGTTTGGTGAGTAATCAAAATCAACATGAAGCAAACACTCAGAATACACCAACCGCAGGGTGTGTGGTGGGTTTTACTGCTGCTCTTTCAGCCTTTCAGAAGAAAGCTCCAGAAACCTTATGGAAGAAGCTTCCCATAACAGTGACTTACAGGCTGCTCCCAGTAGCTGGGCTGTGGGAGTGACCTGCAAGTGTCTGGGCTAAAGCATCGGGTAGGGAGAAAACAACAGTTTTTGGAAGTTCCCCCAAGGGACTGCAAATCCCAAAGAGATGCCACGGAGTCCATAGCGAATATTCAGGAACCCAAAAGGTCTTGTAAGATACAGAACAACAAGGGGAGATTCCTGTCTAAACACAAAATTCATCACTGCTCCCCATTCCATCAGGAGACCTAACTCAGGGGATTTCACCTAAGGCAGGACCACACAGACCGGGAGCTGCCTGCATAACAGAATTACTTCTAAGCAGCCACGACACAAACATGACTCTTTCTTAAGATAGTGCTGCACCCAGAAGCAATTTAATATAGGTGGGTACGGTACAGCAGCACAGTGACTGCATATACGTTATGAATAGAGGCATTCAAGTAAACCCAAATAAAGACCAATAACTCAACTTACATTTTATACTGAGTTTTTGAATGCTGTAGGGGCCAACACAGGACTAAAACAACAAGAGATTTGACTGTCTTGCTGCTTTCCACCACAGAAACTTAAAGCCGTCAGGAAAGACAAGCTCTTCTGTTGTTTCAGCTCCTGGCCTTACAAAAACCAGTGGAAAAAACCACCCCATATGCATGCTGTGCTCACAATCCAAGGCACCACCAGGATGGTAACCTGGACACTGAGTGGGCTACGTGCTTTCTATCGCTGGTGCATAGGTGCAACTCCAAAGGGGGCTTTGAAGATGCTTGGCAGCATCAGAGCCATGCATCTGGGGAAAGGCAGATGAGGTTATACGGGTCTGATTTTTCATTTAGGTGGAATAACCACCAGTGGTGATGAGCTCAGACCACAACACGAGCTTTCTTTGCAGAAAGCCTTCCTTACAGCTGGTGCAGCAGCTTGCTGCAAAAGCCTGACTGCAAACAAGCAGGCAACCTCAAAGTCTGCACACAGGATTCCAATTCGCTGGCTGCACAGGGGTCAACAACAACCTGGAGGCCCCGGGAACAGCACAAGGGTTCACCTCCAGCCCTCTCCCTCGTTTACCGGTGACCCAGCACCCTGCTCCACCCCAAAGCACAGTGGGGAAAAGAGAGCCCAGCCCAGCCTTGCAAAGCCCATGGCACACAGGTGGGAAGGCAGGCGGGACAGCAACACCTCCTGCACAGGGTGCAAATTAGCCTGCCTGCACATTCCCACACGACTTTGGGATCGCAGTTCATCCTTGTGGAGAAGTTCCCACTTTACAGGAAAACCATGATAGGTTAGAAGGGTTTGCACTCAAACATGCCTAAATCCCAGGGTCAGTGTCCCTGGGAGAGCAGCTGAAATGCAGAGGGTAATATGGGAGCTACCCTGGCAGAGGAAGGGGTCAGGGTGCAGGGGAACAACAAATACTTTTATTTTCAGGTCAGAACACAGTGACGAGAGACATTTAAGGAACCAGTGGCTGGAGTTAGAGGGAAAGCTGTTGTCACCGTTTCCCGGGCTACAGCATGCCTGCTGCTCAAGTATCCATGTCTGGACACCTTATTTACAAAAAGTCCCAGTGAAACTGGCAGCAGTCCTGCAGTGCTCAGCCGAAACCAGCACTGGAGAGGTCTGTGAGCAGGCCGGGGAAAAGACGGATGAATTTGGAAAGCTCCTGCCTCGTGGGAAGGTAATTAAGCAGCAAACTGATGGCTATTTAAAGCAGGCAAATGGTTGTTCTTGGTTTAAGGTCAGGGAACAGAGCTGAGTGACAGCACCTGAACTCATGCCAGAAAGGGTGTTTGGAGAGGACCCCAAGGAGGGATTATTTCTCCTGCCACTCTGCCCAAGCCCTCAGCCACCTTCGGCAACACTCCTCCTTCCCTGCAGATTGTGTTAACAGCCTGCCAGCCCGCACCCACCTGACGGCCATCAGACAGAAACAGATGAGAAACAGGCACGCTGCAGCAAGACCCTTTAACCACAGGGAGAAACTATATGTACATACATAAGACCTCCTTATGAGCTAGTCACCTTGCATGTCTCTATGCTGCAGTCTGGCCCCTGCAGGAACAAGGTGCCAGTCCCCAGGAGGGCTGCTGTGAGCTTTTATCATCTTTGTGACTCTTTAAAGCCACCCAGACAGACAGAGTCTCTCCCCTGCCTCTATGAGCAGCCGGGGCTGCTGGAATTCTGGCAGTGGCCTGTACAGTAAAAGCAAAGCCATGGTTTACATCAAACACACACTCTTCTGTAATTCATGTCACTAACATAAACCAGATGCCATCTTCCTCAGCCTCTGCAGAGAACGATGGCCTGCCTTTGCGCTACATAAAACAGCAAGAAAATGAAATCTAAACCTTCAAGAAAAAGCAAAATAAATAAATCAGTAATTAGGCAAAAAACATCCAAGCCAAAAACAGCTTCCAAGTTTCCAGGAAGAATTAGGTTGTTTATGGAAGTCCTGTTTCAACTAACAGCCTGCCTGGCAGGTGGTAGGAATGTGAGTTTGTGGAGAGCAGAAACATGAAGCTGCTCTGCCTGGGGCACTGCGCTTTGCTTTGCTGTTTTCTTGTTTTAGTTAAACAAGAGGAGACATTACAAATATTCAGCAAGAGGAGGAGAAAGGGGAGCTGTGCATCACTGTGGCCTTTCCTACCTTGTATGCCATAGAGTCGATTCAGGCGTGACCGTCTGGCCTCATCAGCGTATGGCACAGCTACCCAGGGCATCTCACTGAAATACTGCTTGAAGGAGTCCTCTGACCTGTGCAAGGGGAACAGGGCATAGAATCCAGAGTACAGCCCCTCTGCCTGCCACACTCTTTCTTCTTCTCATTAAAAACCTGGCCTGCAAACCCCTTTATCCCTTCTACCAAAGCCCACTGGTACGGGCTGCTGGCAGACACAACCTGGGGAGAGCCAGACCAAATTTAAAGCCCCCAGTCCCTCAAGAAGAGGTCTGTCATGCATTTTTTCCCGATAAAATATTTCAAACACTCCAGGGCACGTGAAAGTCAACTCATGGTAACAGCAGCGGCTTGAGCAGCCTTCAGATCTCAGACCCAGGAGCCGCAAAGCAAAATACAGAGCTCCTCCAGAGCAAGTGCCTGCTATTGCCCCACTGCTGCCTTTGCCAGCCCCCCTTTGCACTTTGCTGCTGGGCAGAGGGCAAAGGACTTGGGCAGCCCTGCTGATACCAGAGCCAACCTGCTCCACCCCAAATCAGATTTCCTCCTCAAATCAAACCAGCAATGCTCACAGCTTCCCAGCTTGGGGGCAGCCAGCTCTGTCTGCACCGGGTGTTAGTGCCTCCTTACCTGTCTGCACTAACAAAGAGTATCTCAAACTTCTGGCCTGCCTCCTTGATTTTCCGGTAGGACTCCACCAGGACCCTTGTGAGGCTTCGGCATGGTGGGCACTGCAAAACACATACATAAGGACATTGTCTCCTCCACAGGGCCAGGGCCATACCCAGAGGTCCAGATGACCTAGTGACGATAAAGAGACGTCACCTCATTTTTGCTGGTGTGCTGAGCAGCAGCCCTGAACATGACTGGGGCTTATGGCCCATAAGTTGCCAACAAAATCTCTTCCATTTTTAAAATCTGACCACTCTTCCCCTTCTGTAAGGGCTAGTTGAAGATAACAGGCCACTGCAATGCTGTGGCTTCTTCCAGAATGACCAGAGAATCTTAACTGCTTCAACACCAACTGGCCTGTGCTCTCCCACAGAGCTCTCCAGCAAGAGCTGCAGGGGGACCCCCAGAGTACCCAAGTTCACTCCAACTACCCTGCAAAGCACCAATTACTCACCCAGTGTGCAGAGAAATAGACACCAACATGAGAACCCTCCAGGGCCTTGCTGTCTAGTGTCTGGCCATTGTTCCTTAGCAGAGGCCCAGCAACAACTTCACTGAAGGGTTTTGGCCCCCAGGGGAACTCCAGACCTGGGGAGAGGTCAGGATGGGGTTGGAAAGAAGACACAAACCAGCAACAGGCACACACAGCTTTTACAAGTTTCAAAATGTTTCACTAAAAAAACCATCCCACCTTCTGCAAAGATACAGGGGGTCCTACCTGAGGAATCCCACCGGGGTTTATCCCCACCCAAGGGGGATGCAGAGCAACTCCGCTGGCACCACCAAGCCAAGGAAGCTGAGCTCTGTTCTGCAGCCAGGGACACCTCCTTCTCACAGGTATGCTGCACCTGAGCCCGAGTTGCAGCACTTTCAGCTTGACAAAGCCTGCTCTGGTTTTGTGACTGATAAGGCATCTTTTCCTTATCAACAACATTTATTTTAACAACAGAGGGCAAGGTGGTATGTGCTCAGGAATGCAGTCCGACTATTTGCCTTATACTGATACTAGGCATGTATTTATAAATATATATGCACATATTTATTTATAAAATCTTATATATATAAAAACCATGGGGTTTATATGTACTTTTATATATACATATTTATAAAACTAAACTTACACTAACCCTCTGCACCCCAAAGCAAGCATGTGTGTGTACACACAAACATGTGTCCTGAATCATCTGCTGCCAGCATCCCGAGCAATCAATTTACGTATTCAGCCAGGGAGGAGGAAACATCACAGATGGCTCAGGCCACAACGTGTACTTGCTGTACAGTTCCTGCCACCTGAATTAAAGCCTCAGTCACCACACTCAGTATCAGCTGCATGAAGAAACGACAAGCCATGCATGGACAGACTACAGCTGTTGAATGACAGGTCTGCACGGTCTACAAGTAAAGGGCACATGTTTTGCTCAATTTGGTTTTTGCAAATTGGAAGAAGATGGATTTAACATTAACCCCCAGCACAGTAAACCTCAGAAACCAAGAACGGCAGCATTCTTCTGTTGCGTTTGTAAAAAATGGGGAATTCATTATCCTAACAGTGTGATGTCAGCGATAAAGTCCCACTCAGTATTTTGGAAGGATTTTACTCCCAAGGTACGGGAAGCCTGGACTCTCAGTCTGTCTGTCCATGTGGCTCCATTGGGGAAAAATCCAAACTTAGTTTTTCAGTTAGTCTAACTTTTTCCTCATTAGCACTCCAGACAAAAGTCCTGGAGGGGAAATCTTTGTTCTTTTCAACAAGCAAAACCAAAACACAAGATCTGGCAGGAATGATGCAGAAAATTTTATGCTGAAAATAATACAGTGCCTCTATTAGTTAAGTATGACAATAGTTGTTTGTTTGGGTTTTTTACCCCCCTCCACAGCAATTCAGAATGAACTGAATGAAATGAAAAGGCGGCTGTGTGCCCATGTCTGTATGGCACACAGGACTCCAAGTCTTACCTTCTGGGTCGTCTCGGATGACCAGGAGGCCGTTCCTGCAAACCACCTTCCCGGTGGAGGCATCAATAAATATTAGGGAAGGAATGTTGGAGACTCTGTACTTGTTCCACAGCTTCAGCTATAAAAGAGATTGGGAAGGGAGAGGAGAAAGGTGAACTTCATGGTGTGAAAAGGAAGATTTTGGAGCATTAGCATCTTTCAGACCAGAAGTCAGAGCTAAGTGAAAAACAGAGCTGGGGCTTCAAGCAATGCATGTGAAGGCACGTGAGAGCATCCCTTCAGAGCTTCTGGGCCAGTCTGGACCTCCAGCACCTTCACAGACCCACACCATCAACACCATCCCCTTGGTACCACAGGTGAGACCACTGTTTGTCTCACACCTGCTGCAGGCTTGCCTGTGAGTGCAGGTAAAGCTTCTCCTCGTGCTGCCTTTGCCTCTTTGCAAGTAAAATGAAGATAATATTTACCATACTTTGAGGTCTTTGTTTAGAAGACGTGGTAACCGTAAATACTTTTAATGCCACTTCTCTGAAGCAATTTGTAATGCTTCCCTGGCTGTTTCCTCCCCTCCTTTCTCAACGTTCATTAAACAAACCAGCAATCCCTGCCAAGACACAGCCACGCTGAAAACAAGGCCAACACACAGAAACACGATTCTTCTGCAACTGGGGCTTCCCGGGTTTGTCCCCAGGAGCTGATTCACAGGTTTGACATCAGCCTGGGGGCCACGCAGCCCAGCACATCTACCCTGTACTGCAATGGGCAGAAGCCATGCAAGCTGCAGTGACCACGTTTTGGATGTCCTGGTCTAGATGTTGCTGTCTGCTGGTCATTATATTTTGCAGCGAGCTCAGCTCCACACCATGCCAATGACTGAGTGCCCTGGGTGTCACATGGTCCTGGCTTGACATTTCTAAGCATATGCTTCTGGCACAGGATAATTTGGAGCTTAACCCATGTACAGAAGCTCACTGGGATGGGGAGGAATAAGACGACGACAGCTGCTGGCACGGCCCAGCCTGCAGGTGTGGGCTGGCTGTGGCTGGAGGAGCTGGTCTCCCCGCCGTGCACAGAGGAGTTGCTGTGATCACCACGTTTCCTTACATTTCTCCAAGCACTTCAACCTAAACAGTTCAGTGGTGAATTATCAAACTCTTACAGAAAAGCCAAACCATAGCTGAGAGCCAGAGGGGAAGGAAATGAATCACCACCTTCCCCTAACGTCAAGCTCTGCTCTGCAAAGCCCCTCGAGCTCTGCGTGTTTACAGTTCGCATGGGCTTGGAGAATAAAACCCAGCCACGGGAGAAGGGGAGGAGGGGACCCATCAAGAATCCCACCCAGCACTAGCAAGGCTTCGAGCACAAGAGCTGGAGAAAGCCCTACACAACATGCTGCTGCTTCCATCAGTATCTCATGTAGAAACTGGACCTGGGTGTTTTTCCAGAGAAAGAGGCCATGCCGTTCCTGACTTCCGAATAGAGGCAATCCCATTTCCTGAGATGGGAATGATCCAGGGATGAGGCAATGAGGGCAGGAATGAGATGCGATGTGCAGATCTCACCAGAGATCTAGCTGAGGGAAAGTCACATCCACATTCAGGTTTTAATGTCACTGTATTAAGTGTTTCTTCCAGCACCTTTTTATAGAAGATATATCTGGATGAGTGACAGGAGTCAGCCTGCTTGCAAGGGGGTGTTTGCAAAATGCTCTTTGTTCTGAAGGAAAGCATCACCACTGATCTAGGAAGACTTCATTAACCTCTATCTGCCAGGACCTAGACAGAGGCAAGGTTTTGTGTCCTGCCCACCAGCCTTCAATTTCCAGTAGACTTATTTCTTGGGACAAGCCGACTTACTCAACATCATTCACAATGCCGATTCACAAACCAAATGGCCTTGGGCGTGAAAAATAAAAAGGAATCATACTAAATGCAAACCAGCCCCCTCACAAGTACAATCAAACCACAGAAGGTAAAATATATTTCTGTGAAGTTTAAAGGGTGCGGAAAAGCTCTTTGTAAGGATCACAGGCATTTAAGAGAGTGTTGCAAACAATGAGGAAATTACAACTATCAATTGGATCGTTCTATTTAAATAGTTGCTTACATTACACTTCATTTTGCCAAGTCCTTTGTATAAGGGCAGCAGCTCCCCTGGGGCACTACGGCAGGTCATGGCAGTTTTGCTTGGCTGGGGAAGCAGCAGGGTCTGCGCTTCAGAGCCAAGAGGCTGCATCGACTCGCTGTGCTCAGAGGGACGGCGCTGGGACATCCCAGGTAAGGAGGTAAGACCAAACCCAACTCACTCACTGGAAGCACTGGAGCAGCACATGGCTGGCTCCAGGCAGTCTGTGGGGTCCAGCAGGCAAGGCAGCTCTTGCCAACATCTGCCCCTGGTTCTTCTCGAGATATGTAAGCCATCCAAACTGCAGGGAGTGGTCTTGGCTGGTAACCTACAACGCAGATACTCTGTCCCCATGAAATGGAGGGTTGCCACTTCTAACTCATCATTGAGGGTCCACAGGAGAAAGCCTCAAACAAGCAGGAAGCTACGTGTGTCTTGAAAGGGTCAAAAAACATCAAAAAAGGTCAATGTGACATCTGCTGCTGCTGGGGGCACGCATCCATCACTGGGCTCCAAGACTTGAACCCAATGAGTGTCATGTCATGCTCAGTCACACCTTGGGTGAATGAGAACAAGCAACCAAAATTGCAAGGTTTTACCTTACATCTGTGCAAAAGCTGCAGCTCCCAGACACCACAACTCACCATCTCAGGTCACAGCAAAACTGTCAGAGCTTCATACACACTGAGCAGCACTTACTATTTGCAGTGTTTCCTGCCTGGGTTATCATTGATACCCATCATACAACACCAACGAAGTAACATGACCACTGCACGTAAGACAACTGGAACTGGGTTGCCATTTTAAGGCCGGTTATAAAAGGCTTGAATTGGATTGAATTAGTGGTCTTGATGCGCTAACCATACCAATTTTGCTGTCTGCGTCAAAAAGTACATGAATGTGCTGTTTCAAGTGGGAGCACTTTGGTCTGATGATTCTGCTGTGCACTAGGAAAGCTGATGGGGAACGAGAAATGCATGCGCTGCAGGCTGAGTGCCAGGATCCACCACCATTCCCACCGCTCTGGCTCTCTTCAGCCAGACTCAGCTGTCCAAAGCCTGTCAGACAGTTCTGAAGGAAGCCTGATGGTTCCTTTTACTGCAGGTCTGACCTGAAAGAGCAGAACCTAGCTAGGAAATGGGCTGGTTCATTTTAGCTGGGCTTTTTGGGTAAAATAGCTCACTATGGGATTCCCACAACACACCATGATTTCACAGCTGAACTGCAACTTCCAGCAAAGACATCTGATCTCCACCTACAGCCTCTGGACACCAGGATGACCTAACCCATCTTTGTGGCAAACTGTTGCACCAGTTAAGTCTTTCTTGGGGTAAAATGCTGAAGATTTGCACATGCACAGGTTCTGGAAAGGAGATGAGTTCCTCCTTGGTCCCACTCAGCATACGGTTGTGGTCCACGCAGGAAGGGGAGCCCAGGAGAAAAAAGGCATCCCGTGTACAAGTACCAGCACAGCTGCACACCTTGCAAAGGAGTCCGTGGTGGGCAGGGTGTGGGATGTGCAAAACAAATTATAACTTGCTCTGAAACCACAGGATGATGGGATGATAGTTCAGGCAGCAGGGCAGAGTGCTGCCTCAGCAACTTTTAAAAGCTGTTTTTCCTGCCCTGAAGAGGATGACATAGAAATAACATACTCCACGCTCTGAGGATTTGATCATCCATTTAAAGAGGGGATCTCTGCTCCACTTCCCAACAGCTGTTGCAAATCTGTGGGATCAAGCCAAAGCTAACACAGATGTGGAAATAATCTACAGGCTATTCAGCCAAAAAGCAGCTGATCCTCTCGGAGTGCCCTTCACTCCTGGTTCAGGCCGCATGCCTGTTAAATTCAATACTCACCCCAGGACGCCCGCTGGAGAAGGAGCAAGAAAATACAGCCCCCGCAAGACGCTGTACAGGCTGATCAGCTTTACAGAAACGTCTCTGGCTCCTGTGCAGGTGGTTAAGTACAGCAGTCCAGTGGAAAAACCAGAGTCACCAGATTCCTCTGGTAACCTTATCCCTACACAAAGCATCACCACACTGTCCTGGAGGACCTGGAAACCGCAGGGTTGGGCTCCCTCTGCAAGTCCATCCACAACCCGCCACGAGAGGCTTTAAAATGATCGCTTATTAATTGAGGTCTGAGGCAATCCCAAGACGTCACGCCATGCAGCAGCACTCAGAAGCGGTCATAAAGCTGCTCTCCACACTGGCAGCTGGCTCTGTTACTTCCCCCACCCTGGTGACTGGGAAATGCCTGGCTGAGATGCACGTTGGAGAGAAGTTTGCAGACAGCCACAGTAATTTTTCCAGATAAAGGTGTCAGACGAGAGGTCTCCCCAGCAGCCCACGGCTGTTTCTGCGCAGGGCTGCCACCCAGCCAGGGTAGATGAAATTCCCTCCTGCTCTGCGCGTACTGATGGGGAAGGGATCCCCTACTTCCAACAGCTGCCAGGCGCTATTTTTGGTTGTGCTGACTGATTTATCAGCCCTGGTCGCATTCACTTACTAACATAAATCCTGAGCTGCATACAGCAGTTAATGCTGGCAAAGATAAAGCATAACTACTTGCAGTGAAACGAGCCCCGGCCAGTGGGAAAGCGGTCCTCCCGTCCTCGTCAGGGGCTGTGTTTCTCTGCTGTTGTGTGAACTTAAGCTGTAAACGCTCTCACACCTCCATCTTTCACAGGACATGGAGATGCCTCTGCCCAGGAGAAACAGGTTTCAGAGGCACCTGCCCATACCAGTAGCAGGGCAGACGCTGCCTTTGTTGCTCTTGCAGCCCACACTTCTACCCTGACCAGCAACAGCCACAGCTGGTTTAGAAACTCTAAGGTAGATCCCTCAACAATAATGAACATGTTCCTAATGTGGATGGCTGCTGCTTTCCACTAATGAAATGCAAAGCCATTTTTCTTCTAAAAAATCCACCCTTGATGGCAACACCCCCAGGGTCTGGGCAATTTCTCTGGCGAGGTGTTGGTTAGACCCCGCTTTTCCAACAGCCCCCACGAGTGCCCATGCAAGAGCACCATGGGGCTTCCATTACAGACATAAGCTTACCTCTTGCCAGCGTCTCCTTCCAGAGCCATAAGCTGAAACGTGAAGTCTGAGGAACACAAAGCAGCACCCAAGTGGAAAAGCGCCCTTGGGCCAGGGCTGTGAGGACTGGCAGAGCCCATTGCCCAGCCATGCCTCCAGCTCTGCCGCATGGAGCGGCTCTGGGCTGGCGAGACAGCCACGGCCATCGCCACCGCTCTGCTCCCACAATCCGGCACTGCAGGGGACCTCTCTGTCCTCGCCTGCTCGCAATGTTAAACTGCGGCTTTTACATCGTGCCTTAAAGGGTTTACAAGCACCAGGGGCCACCCAGGCTCTTCAGACAACAGGCATGGGGCTGCAGAACAACAAGCTGCTCCCTCGCCCCCTCGATTTAAATCCAGTTCACGCCTGTCCCTTTGATTCAATCTCAGCTTGGGCAAAAGCTCCTCTCCCAACCCCCTCTCACTGCTCCTTTCCCTTTGTGCAGAAGGGAACCCCCTCAGCAGAAGGGGACAGGGTGCAGGAACAACATGGAGCCAAGCAGAGGGGGGAAGCACCAAGGGCAGATGCTGCACGCCAAGGTCTGACCTTGTGACACAGAGGAGACCGAGAGAGGCTTGGGATAAATTAATGTCTGTTGTGCTGCTGTTTCTCTCTGAAAGCAAATCAAAATCTAATTACAAAATACAATGGTGAGAGAGATGTCTGCTCCGAGAACGTTAATGAGCTGAGGAGGGAGGATTTGGAATTGCAATAAAGAAGATTGATGTGAACGGCTGAGACCGACAGTGCAGGGCATGAGGGCTGCTGGTGCATACAGACCAGTGGGCAGCTGGGGCCACTGCGTTATTGTTCCACTCTGTCCTCACATTGTCCACAACGGAAAAAAGCCCAGTTTTAACTAAGGATTTTAAAAGTTTTAAAAGGACCGGTTTCCCCCAGCAGTCAGCCTGGCAGCACCTGCTGTGGATGTTCCCCCCACCAGTCACCAGCCATATGACTCAGTGCGAGCAAAAAAGAAAAAAAGCAAAGCAAAAGTCCAGCTTCTCACCTCCATCTTCTCGCTGTGGCTCCATGGTGGGAGACTGGCACAGCATGGTCCAGTGTGGCCGCCTGCATTGCCCCGCAGCCAGTGCGGGGGCAGGGGAGACCCTGGCAGGAGCTAGCTTGCAACCCAGGGCTTTTGTTCTTCCAACCATGAAACACAACGGCAAAAGCTTTGGAGCTGAAGCGGAAGGAAATCCTCTCCGCAGGGTTTTCTGGCAAGGCAGCTGCCAGCGGAGGGCTACCCTTTGTTCCCCCGAGGAGCTCCATAGCCAAAGCCCTGGGGTGAGGGACCCGGGCCAGCCCAACCTCACGTCCTGGCTCTCTCACTTGCTCCCATATTCTTGCTCTTACTGCCCTCATCGCTCAGCACTGGCACCATTGCTCTTTGCAATTTCCCAGGCTAAGTCATCCAACGGACTGCGAGCTGAGCATTTTATTTGAGGGCAAAGCAGCATATGGCTGGCACATGCGCCCGGCTCACAGCACAAGCTGCCTCCTCTCCTTCTGACGCACACACAGGCTGACAGGCTGGATACTCCACAGCCCACATCTGATAGGAAAACATTTAATTTGAGTAGAACTGAAGAGCGGTTAACATGATCTATGGAGAGGAAAGCCCCAGGGCCTGGAGCAAACATGAGAGGTAGCCTAGCTGTTTTACACGTACAAGTTTCAAAGAGACACTGGGATGGGGGCTCGATTTGATCCCAGGACTAGGGCAAAGTAGCATTTGTCTAAACATACAGGTAACACCACAGGCAGCAAATCATGCAGGGAGGATGCTATAAGACAGGCTGGTCTATCAACATTACAAGAATGTCTTTTATAAACATCTTTTTTTCCAGATGTTCTTCAAATTGCATTCAACAGCTCAAAGACAATGCAGAATTTAAGGATACAGCATCATACCCAGCACTAGGAAATACACCTCCATGTGTTTCCAAGAAATGCTTTTTTTCCTCTACACGTATGCCTTGCTTTAAAACGAAGATTGTATGTGAGCATCTCAAAATATTTCATAAACCATTTTTCTCCCTGAATTTCTGCTTTGAGCCAAGCACTCTCTCTTTACCCCCAGAAGAATGGGAGCACAATGTTACCACAAAAATGAGTAGAGAACCCAGAGGGTCTGCCAGCACTTTGAACCCACCTTCTGTTACCTGTTTTCACAGGCATTTTTTCATGCCTTCCTGGTAGGTAAGACAGCAAGACAAATGCATAAAAAGCAGTAAGGACGGAGGGAGTTAAAGTGTTTGTGGGAAAAATTTAAGACACATGTAGAAGTGTATCATATATGGCCCCTATAAATTATTCCCCCAAATGACTAGCACTGAGTAAGAAATAGCTATGTAAACACAAAGGTAATAAGTAAAAATAATAATCTCTCTCCTTCTATGGGGAAGGGATATTTTTCCATCTGTTTATAGGAAAGGCGAGGGGTGGGGTGGCAGTCTGGGACGTTGAATTGAAGTTCAGGGTCTCTCCTGGTCCCAAGTCTCATCTGTCATTGGCAGCAGGACGGCTGCCAGAACTGCCGCACATTACAGCCTGGGTTTCCCACCCGCTGCCTTTGCTTTTGCTGCTACTGTTCACTCAAAGGGAGCTGGCATCGAGCGCTGGTAGTAATCTCGAGGTCAAACGCCTTGCAATCCCAGGTCATTAAGAAAAAAACACTTTGGAAAAGCCCCGAGTTTAGACAGAGTTCCCACCAAACACAAAAGCCTTTTAAATCTGGAGGGAAATTGGGATTTTTTGTTTGTTTAATCCACACAATGAGGTATTAGTGTGGTTTCTGTTTTGTTTTCAGCATTTAATCCGAGAGGGAACCTTACACAATCAAACCAACAAAATACTGGAAAACAATAGAGTATTTGTTAGCACTGTAATTCACTCAGGGGAGTGAGGGCTTCAGGATGCCATGGCACCAAGAGCCTTGTGAACAGTGACCTCCCCAGGACATGCCAGCACCAGGACATCCCCCAGACCAGCAACATGGGAGACCTTTGCAAAACGACCAAGACATCTGCAGATACCCTCTTGTGCCCACTGCTGCTGATGCACCCACTGAAGGGAAACCTGCTCTGGTTATACAGCATCTTTTGAAATGCAATAGCTCATCCAGAGCATCACTGCTGACACTTCGTTACAAAAACCTCCACTCAACACAGCACTTGCATCGCTGCAAACACTCAAACTACTTAAAAGCAACTGCTTTCCTCCAGTTGTTCCAGTTGATCTCAGGAGACGGTGCACTGGTTGGTGTGGCCCTCCCTGTAGCTGCATCCACCTCAGTGTCTCAGAGCCGACGGTGTCGAATCTCAGTCTGGCAAGCACTTCTGATTTGCAGCCCAAGAAGGATTTTCACGCAAAGGTTACACAGCTGCAGAGCTAGAAAGGTCGTAACCACAGCCCCGATGTCTGCTAGCAGCCCACGCTGCCGGGGCAGCTCTGAGCTTTACAGACAAGGCAGGCAATGGGCTCTGCTCACAGCTCGGAAGGGCAGCGCAGCTCGAGATTCACTCCATAACCACACTGAGGTCAAAATACACTGGGAGCCAACCAGACCCCAATGCTCTTGCTCCAGCTGCAAAGAGCAATCCCCACCAGTGACAGCTTGGAGTTATCCCACTCCTCCTTGGCTCCCGGGGTGGAAGGGGGTCCCATAGCTTGTGCTGTCCCAGTGCAGCCACAGCGCTTGACTTCTCCTCTGGAGCCATAAAGTCTATCCTGTGCAAACATCCCACCGCCAAAACCGCTCTGGGCTAAACCACCGATGATAACATGCTTTCGATGATAACATGCTTTCAGAGCCTCCGTGTCCTCTTAACACACTTCACAAGCACAGCTGAGCTCCAGAGCTCAGTGCCCTGTGGGGAAGACCATCAGACTGACTCGTGACACAGGCAGGATGGATGTAACGGGTCAGGCTGCCTGGAAAATGCTCTCCTGCTGAGCACCTCTCCTCCTCCTCCTGCTCCCCAAACTGACACTCAGCCCCTCAGCAGAAAGGCTGCAAGGGCTGGCAACATAAACCTGCCCAACACTGAGCCACTGTGGATTGCACGTTCGTAATTAACCACCTGCACACATTAAAAACCAGAGCAGAATAAAGCTGCCCACAGCTCAGATGTTCTAATAGCTCAATGGCAGCACAAGCCAGCAGACGGGAAGCTGGAGAAGCCATTTCCCCACCCAACTGCTCCTTCGCAGAGGGGCTGTTCCATTGCGCTGTGCTCCAGCAAAGCTGGCAGCATTAGCTGCGAGGAGAAGGCAGAGGGACAGGGAAATCAGGAGGGCCATGGGCAGGAGCAGAGACGTGGTATGGGCTGGGCACACAGGCAGAGGAGGGATAATCAGTGCCGGGTGAGCGTGCAGGGGGCCAGGGAGACAGAGCTGAGGGGTTTACAACATGCACACATGGTGGGCCAGGTGCAGGACAAGCGAGGGAACCTGATCTGTCCCACGAAACCAAGACACAAGAGGCCCCAGCTCAGAGCCACTGACCGGGGAGGAACGAGACAGCAGGCTGGGGCTCCCTCTTCTTATTTTAGGGCTTGAGCAGCATGTCTTGCAACTGCCGAACCAATTAAAAAGATGAACAGGGATGGTGATAAATCAGTAGCAAGGTCAAAAGCTCCAGCTACCTCCTGATTTGACTGATGGAAGTCCCAAAATACATAGTTTCTCAAAGGGACAAGTGTCCATGAGTCAGCACATGGATGAAATACAGCACCGGGAAGGCAGGACCGACCCCTGGTGCGAGCAAGCCTTGAGCACGGCACGAAGGCAGCCACAGCCAAACAAGAGGCTGCTGCCAGGAACTGATGACAACGCAAATCCCACAGGGGCATTCAAAATGTCAGATAAGATGAGGCGTATTAATTCCCTCCACTGACAGCCAGCCCCAGCTGGAGGGGGAGGCTTGGAGACTGCAGCCTTCAGAGAGCCGAGGGTGCCTGGTGCCTGCTCTGCTGCCGAGGCTTCAAGCGGATGGTGAACCAGGAGGTGACACAGAGGGCTGGGTGGCGGGAGCACTACCTTGTCTTTTTGATGAGAATAAGGGAGATTCTGTGCAAAAGGAAGAGCCAATCATTTGTTCTTTTATAAAATGCTGAAGACTGCTGTGCATTGGCAGCGACCTTCCTCAGATGTGACTGTTACTATATTCAGGGTTTCTGAAATGCTCTGGGATGATAAAAACCACTCCAGAAACAGTTATTAAAACTGTTTCCAGGAAATCGATCCATGGAGATGGATAAAGTCTAGTGCTTTTACAAGCGCTTCAACTAGAGAAAGCCCAAAGATAAGAAGGAAGCCTTGCTTCCTTGTCTTCTCAGCAATAAAAAGGAACTCTATCAGGGGTTTATTTGACTCTGCAACATTGGAAACAACCATTAGCTGTTTCCTCAGAGCGGAGCTTGACCTGAGATGGGCAGAAAAATACCCTGCAAGTCATCTGGAGTTGAAGGCTTTCTGCCTTAATCAAGACCTGGATTTGTTTGTTTGTGTTCTTTTTTCATCCCATTGTTTTCTGTGATAACTGACCATTCAGGAGAAGAGCCCAGGCTAACAAAATCTATACTGCAGGAACAGAAATTTTACCCAGGAAGAGAGCCCAAAGCACTGTGGAAGCATGGTCTGCCTTCTCATCCCCACTCCAGCCTCAACACTAGGAAGCAACATGTTTGGAGTTGGATGAGCCACACAAAACGCAAGCAAATCATCCACTTGCGTCCAAGTGGCTTTTTCCAAGGTTCTGCCACGAAGTTTCAGGCTTGGTCACCCCTTCCCCACCCCTGGGTCAGAACTGATTAAATGCAGCCACCGAGTCAAACTCCAACATACTCATCTTGTTTGGCAGCCCTGCGGGTTCGGCTGCGAGCTCCAAGATTTCCCCCCACCCCCCTCCTTCTTGTTCAATTATCTTGCTTCATCTTTATTCTGTTTCCAGGAACACTTAGCAACAGGCTCTTGCAATCAGCCACCAGCAGGCGAGGATCTGAGGAGGAGACTCTGCAGTTAGGATGACCTTTTACTACACTCATGCAAATTTTAAAGAAAGTATGTGAACAATTTGCCTTTTAAGTATCCTCCAGTTACATTCTCCAGGAGTTAATACTCCTTCTCTCCTTAGAGACATCAGAAACACCAGATTTTATTTTACACTAATGAGAACAAATTCTGCAGCTTAATCCCAGTTTGCTTTGTGGAAATTTTTTCCGTATCTCATGCAGCATGCAGACCCCAAACACGCAAAAATTAACCTGTGACATCTACCCCGGCCAAGACCCACAGATCTGCTCAGATGCCACACACTCACACAGTTGAAAGCCCAGCATGGGCTTCGGGGTGCATCCCAGCAGCCAGACAAACTCTTCCTGAGATGGACAAGATGCTGCTACTTCTCTTGGTGAGCAGCTTCTACAGATCACCATCAGCAACTCTCACTCCAGGGCAGCTGGAGTATGCCAGGAGTCAAATGGAGCCATACCATCCCAAGGAAAACACAGCAGTTGTGATCTCAGTAATTAAAGCTCATCAGCCAAGGCAGAGGAGAGAGCTGGTGCAGTGCTCAAGGACTCTATATTCCCACGGGACTCACTGTGGTGACACAGACAGAGCTCCTGCCAAATCCAGGGACTTTGGCAAGCAACACTGCTCTCTCCCAGGCCCTCTCCAACTCCAAAACACCACAGCAGCCACCACTAGGCTCCCTGCAGCACGCAGCATTGACACCTCTATAGCTGGAAATGGGTAAACAAGCCTGCTTTTAGCAAACCACAGCGGCAAACTCACAGCAGCCATTTTTGCAGCCACCTCAAACTCAAAAGGGTGCCAGCAGCTGACAAACCGACCAGGCAGTGGCCCTGCATTTCATCAAGATTTAAACCAAATCCCCAAAGCTTTCCAACACTTTCCCTGTCGCTCAGTAATTTTCACACACAGACAAGTTTGGAGATGCCCAGAAAGCGTGCACCAGGACAGCTTGCAGGCAGTGGGGCATCACTGCATTTAAGTCCTTTCCCCTTGAAATGAATGTTTTGAGGTTAGAATAAAAAAATCCTGTATTTCTTACAATGACTAGAAGCTGGAAGGAGGGAATGGAGAATAACCAAGGTACCGAGGCAGGCAGCTCACTTCCTTCTGCTTTCTGAGTGGTGTTCATAAATACGGAAATAATTTGCAGTGCCCTATTCTGGGATTAAAAAAAAAAAAAAAAAAAGGAAAATAAAAGAGAAAGGCTCACAGATCCTTAAAACTTCAGATGAACTTAAAAAGTATAATCTACTTTTTTTTTTTCTTTACAAAATGAAAAGTCTGAATAAGCATGTCATTGATCCAATTGCTGGGAACAGCATCTGGAACATCAATCTCTGCCTGAGACTGCAGAAGCTGCAGGAGAGCTCAAAGCAGCCAAGGCTGCCCTTGAACCAGATGCCGCTCGCTCTTACAGAAACGCCTGTGGATCTGTGTGAAAATGATTAAGCAAAATTGCTCCCTCTTTTTTGAACTTTGTAACTCTAAATCTGTTTTCTCTTAGAGGGCAGATGCTCATTGCATACCCTGCAGCACATCAAAGAGCAGGAAAGGCAGGAAGGCAGCCACCCCACCACACACCGGAGGGCCAGTGCCCAGCATCCTGCCCGACCTGCCTGCACCCACCACCTCCTCCCCACCCTGAAGCTTTTAGCTCAGGGTAAAGAGCCAAGAGAGTTAAAAAAGCATCTTCAACCTTTGGTCTCCTCTTAGTGAGTCTATGCAGGATGCCAACCAGGGGCTATTCCAGCAGCAGGAGCAGCAACAGCAACAGCAGTGATGTGTTTCTGTAGGGAATTCTCTTGGTGCTTCAGAACTCAACTGCAGCTATTGCAGCGCTCCAGGGAGACCCTGTCGGGTGCAAATTCTCTGACATTCCTTCCCTGTCAGTGCCTGAGTGTTCAAAGCAGAACACAAGGGATCAGCAGTCCCCGCCTGCACCCAGATCCAGCCAGCATCTTCTTCAGACGCTCATTAACAAAATGACAACATTAAGACAGCACTGCACAAGGTGCCAGGAGCCTCTCAATCGTCCATGAGAGGTTCACAGGAGAGACAGGAGAAGGAGGACTTGCCAAGGCAGGACTGCTTCGGGGCAGGGACAGGAGCTGCTCCAGGGTACAGCAGAGCCAGCCC
Source organism: Falco naumanni (assembly GCF_017639655.2). Classification (NCBI taxonomy): domain Eukaryota; kingdom Metazoa; phylum Chordata; class Aves; order Falconiformes; family Falconidae; genus Falco; species Falco naumanni. The sequence continues at coordinate 108,933,711 of NC_054054.1, read as the reverse complement.
TGCTCCTGCTCTGTCCCAGCACAGGAGCTCCACATCTGCCATGTAAAGTCAGTTCTAATTGCACCGTGCATGGGTGCCAAACAGCAACACCTCCCACCCTACCTCAAACAGGCTTTTTCTCTCATGAACAGGGCAAAATATTGGGGTTCCAACAAAACTATTTCCCCTATCCAAGGGTCTCACATTTTCAACCCCACAGGCAGTTTTGGTGATGAAGTGCCTCCACTTTTACAAACAGAATTCACTAAACACCTAAAGTGCAATGATGCTGCAGTACACGCCCCAGAACGAGCACAGTGCCTTTGCTCTCACAGCCTAAAAATCCCACTTCCCAGGACACCCCTCCTGTGCCCTCCCAAAACAGGATGAATATTGTCTGAAGTTTCCTAGAAACTTCTCCCTGCAGATTTGAATCTCAGATGCAGATGAAAATGTGCACAAAGAATGGCAAATGAAGACCATGAAATCCCAGAGGCTGAACCCAAACACCACGCTGCCTCTTACCCAAAGCCTCCTTCATCCTTTCTTTACTCTTAAACTCTATGGGATGATGTTTGGATCTAAAACTCCCAGTTTTTTGGATCTGCACCAGCTATGGCAAACACCCAGCGGCTCAGGCAGGCTTAGCAGGATGTGACCTAAGGGCCACCAAACCCTGTGCATTAAACGCCACACCCGATGCAAACTCCTGTCCTCAGAGGTAAAAGGCAAGTAACTGATGAGAGACCTCATTTCCAGACCCTTTCTCATTTACTCTAGTTCAAAGAGCTCAGAAAACTCAGGGCAATCACTCACCAGCTCAGATATTTAAGGAGGACTATGGGGAAGGGCACCTGGGAAGCGGGAAGCATAAAGCCAACTTCATCCAAGATGCAAGAGAGGGGGGATACAACTGGGCTCTTAAACAGTTTCTTTCAGGCACTGCCTCATCCATCTTAATCTTTGACTACCAAGAGATGAAAACAATTTATCCTCATTCCCTGCTCTCACTGAGAGGTTACAAGAAATAAAAGTAAAACTAAAACAAAGATCAATGTTACACCCCTTCTCAGACAATTTCCACCTGACCTGGACTTTCTCAGCATCCCTTTTATCTAGTGGAGTGTTTTGGCTAAAGCTATGCAGAGGAAAGCCATGTGAGCAAGCTAGTTTAAAACCTGATACTTTCATGTTTATACAGCCAGCTAAGCAGCACACTACAAAGCCTTTTATTCCAAGTCTCTGCTGACAAGCTAGCATTGATAAATTACAGAAATCACCCAGGAATTAGGATGCACAGGGGGGGAAAAAAAAAACCAAACATGCAACAGCTCCATAGGTAGGAAACAAGGGCTCAGAAACGCAGGACTGGAGGAAAAGTCCATACAAAAATCATCCTGAGATTAGAGGGCAATTTGTTTGCACTAAAAGGGGAGAGCAAAAACAGCTCAAGATGCAAACTCCCTCCCCATGGTTTCCAAAAATTCACCAGTTCCAGAGGTGACGGTAGAGATCTCTTCTCCCAAATGCCCAAATTTACAGAAAAAAACAAGCTGAAACAAGCCCCTGTGTGTTGGTGAGCAGCACAAGCAGCTACAAGCATGAAAAGATGCATGCTTCCCGGTCACAGAGATGCAACGTAGGCACCAAGCAACGAGTTGATGTCAACAGGATGCACTGAAGAACAGCCGGAGTTCCCAAGTTGCAGCAAACTTCCCGCATGGACCATGTACTGCGTCATGTTGGTTTACATACTGTACAAGCAAGAGCCAGGAAAAATCCATCTTGTCATAACAAACCCTAAGGTAAACAAAAAGGCAAGGCCACGCATATTATCCAATTAAACAGGCATGTAAAGGAGAAAGCAAGCACTGGCCATCCATTCGCTCCCGATTTTTGCTGTTTCTCAGCAAGCACATACAAAAATGCACTGCTTTAAGCCCTGCATGAAGGTGATGCGGGAAGCAAAGTGTGCTCACCTCCACCCACCCACCTCCCAAGACCAATCTGCTGCTCTTGAATAAAAAGCAAAGGAGTTTTGTACGAGAAACCAGCATTTCACAGTCTTTACATTGCTCTCCCCCACCACGGAGCAGGCAAGGAGCATGCCTTGGCCTCCATGCAGACACATGCCTCAGGGGCTGCTTGGGGCTGAGTAGCTGGAACAAACACCCAAACCCAGGAAATTCCCAAGCTCAGAGAAACCAAACTGGAGCCAGCTGGTTTGTAAAGGTGCACCCCTACACAAAACCTGTGCTTCTCTTCAATTCATTAAGTTCTTGGTGTTTGCTCTGCATGCTATGAACTACATGCGTGCGTTTGCAAGGTGGTAGGGCAAACAAAGGGGAGTCTGAGGGTCCAGGTGCCCAGTCCTCGGTGGTACTGCTTGCCAGGATGCAGCTGAGGGATGAGGTCCACCTGCACAGACCCTTCTACAGTGCTCCAATATAGAGCAGACTAAAACTTAAACACAGCTGAACTGGGTCATCTGTATCTTCTACAGGAGCACTGAGGACCTCCTCCTCTCCACTGGGCAGAGCTAGAGACCAAAAGGTTAAATTCTGCACACACATATGTGGCCCTCTGGATTACTGACAATTTCAAAAAAAGGAGAAAAGCCTTTCTCGGGTAAGTTCTTGCTGCTCAGTTTGCTGAAGTACGTCAAGACAGCCTGAGCCAGCAGCTCCACTGAGTGCTTCCAGAGTCCGTCTGGCATGCTGGCACCCAGCCCGCTCCTCCACTCCCGCGCCAACAGGGACACCCAGATACGCAGGACCTGAGTTTGTAAAGACAGTTGCAAAGCAGGAGGGAAAGATTTACCAGCCTCTACAGAAAGATGTTTCTACAGATAGTACAAAATAATTAATACTTTTCAAGTCTGCACTTGCTTTCCAAGTCTGCACTTGCTCACGAAAGGAGAGATTTAAAGCTCCAAACCCAGCCCATCTGTAAAAAAAAAAGTACAAGTCCCATATTCTGTTCTGAATCCCAGGGAATCAGCAGGTAGCAGATAGTTAAAGCTTGAACAATGCTATTTCAGATCTGCACGCTGAAGCATCTTGACACATCCCCCCTTCCCCCTCTGCAGGTCTAACAGGAGGGCCACAGGGAAGATTTAGCATGTGCAGCGTTGGATTGTTGTGGTTACCTTTTAGTCAATTCAAAAGAATATTACAAAGTATTCCCCAAGGGAGTCCATAAACAGCAAAGGATTCTGCTTTAACTCCCTATCTATTCTTATCTGGATAATATGGCATTTGGACAAGCACTGCCAAAACACTGATTTATGGCAAAGCTGAGAGTTTACATGGCCAACACATGCTCTAAAAGCTCTGGATTTCAAGGAATAAGTAAAAGCCTCTTCTAGGATATAGATGGCTTCAGTTATGGAAGCTTCATGCAGATACAAACCTGTTTTCAGGATTTCTGCCTCCCTCTCCCATCCCAGGTGAAAGGCGTGTTTATACTGACCTTCCTCAACACTAAAATCAACTGCTTTCACTGGGTGTTCCTGCTGGTACCACCAGCACATGGGTCGGCTCATCTTTCATTTGTTTAGTAATATTTTATAATATCTATCAGCTATTAACTATCAGACCACCTTCAAACTTCTTTGCTGACAGTGGCCAACATCAAAGGGAAAAGAACGATAAAAACTACTGACCAAAGGGAAAAGGATAAAAAGTACAGCTGACAAGTGCTACAGAAGACACCAGGGAGTTGCATGTTCTTAAAAGCCCCTCAGAGAACAGTGTATTAAAAAAAGACAAACCCGAAGAACAGCAACTTTGCAGACAAGTGAATGTTGCCTAAACTAGTTTTTGTAATGGAAATGCTGAGAAGCACCTGAACAGTCACCGTAACACACGTGTGGCCATGAAGGGCTGACCACAGCCTGCTGCCTGCCCCAGTAAAGCTGTTTTTTCCTGGGATAACAGCCCTCCTGCATCCCAGCCACTCCTTGGAGAGGCTGTGCTCAGTGTTTTGTCAAAGGGAGGGATGCCAGCGTCCACAGGGCATGCCTGGGTGGCAGAGTGGTGCACAGCGATGCTCACCTTCCTGCCAGGAACCTGCACCAGCAGGTCAGCAAGGGAGAGCAACAGCAGAGGAAGTGCAGTAAGGCTGTATTACAAAAGACATCCCAGAAAGGAAATGTCAGGAAGGTCAGGATCAAAAGGATGGTGCTACATCCTGAAAGATTATCTCCTGCTTTGGGAGTCACATCTTAAAATCAGGTGTAAAAGTAAAAAGGGAAGAACCAGTGGAGGCAGAAAATTTGGCGCCAGTGTATACTAAGTGCAAGCAAATACATTTTGTCCAGCTGAAAACTCAACCCTGTAAAGATGCATCCATTCCCAGAGGCACCAGGCAAAATTGCTGTCTACTCTGTATTCCCCAGGTGTAATTTACTCACTGACAGGGCTGTCACACACCTCCCTTGGGAGCCTGCACCACAGCTCTGCACAAAGGCACGTATCCTGCCTGCTGCAGTGGATCAGAATGGCTAGGCACAGCAGCAGGGTCGGGGAGGTGCACGCTAGGTTACAAAGAAAACCAACAACCAAAGTAATTTTTGACAAGGGGGAAATGCTGCATCTCTGCTGAATCGCTGTTGTTGGCTACACACCCTTTGGATACTGGCTACTTGCAGGCAAAACATAAAACCAAGGATATTTGTTTAAATCCCACAGGCGGACACTGTTATTCTATTAAAAAAAATACAACTGGCATTAATTCTAAAAACTTCCCACCACTGGGACTGGGATTCAAAACCAGCACTGGGCAGTGAGGCCAAAACACACTCAAAGCAGACGCCTGCAAAAGATTCCAAGGGAAATTAGTTATGTGGGGTTTATAACAAAAATAAAATAAAATCCAACCTTTATAAAGACAGAAAAGGCAGCTTCCCTAAGAGACAGTGCTGTGAACACTCTTCGCAGATAATTCAAGACCTGTCTGGATCTGAGGCTTCCTTGGTTCCCTGTGCCAGTCGGTGTGTGCAGCGAGGTGAGAGGCAAACACGAACCCTGCGCAGGCAGCAGCAGCCTCCTCCCATCCTCATCCTCAGGGCTGGCAGGGAAGGGGCTAACTTGTCCTGATTCACAAGCCAGAGCCATGCCAGCTCCCAGTCTGGGCACTGGCTCTCCTGTGGTGGTGGAAAGGAAATTCTCCATCCATCCCCTGCCACACCACCAGATTCAGAGAGCTGTGGGCAGGGTGGGACAAGCTCCTGAGCTTTCACTGCTCTTCTTCTCTCGTCACTGCTCTCTCCAGACAAGGACATGGTGGGCTAAAGCTGGATGACCAACTGGATTTACAGAAAGCCCCTGGCTTCCCTTCTTCTTGTGTGCTCAAGTCAGCCTTATTCCATAAAATTATTTTTTTCCTAAGTAATTTTTTTGTAGCTGACTCACATGGAGCTTCTGCCAGGAATTTTTATAATTAGTGAATTAGAGCAAGGTTTTGCCTGTGCAGGCCTGACAACATCTGCTGATTTAAGCAAGCTGTGTTCAAAACCTTGCACAGCCCTGGAGGAGCATGGCTGAGCACAGCCCTTCCAACGGCACGGCCAACAGGGCTCTTCTTGCCAGGCTGGTAGAAAACATGCTGCTCCTTCTGCAGAGAGCTTTGAAGCTCCTAATCTGTGTTTTAAGGGGAAGGATGTAAACTGGAACAAAATCCAAACGGTACTGGAGAGGAGAGAGGGACACTAACCGCCTCTCAACTTTGCAAACCTCTCGGTGGAGCATCCCTGTGACAGCATCCACAGCTATGCGCCTCTCCATCATGATGCATAGTTGCAAAGCCATCGTGCGTCACATCTTCCTTAGAGACAGACAACGGTATAGAGTTCCATAAAACCACAGGAAAAATAACTTCCTCAACCTCTTTCTTCAATGGACACAGGAGCTATTTTGCAAGTGAGACTCCAACACACAACAGCAGTCCAATGTAAAGATCAAACCCAACCCACGTTCTGATAAGCCAAAAGCAGACATGGTGCTAGGAGCCTAAACTACACACAAGGTCCATCCTGGATGATCCAAAATCCTCCCACTTTCTGCTAAAAGTCAGAAAGGCAAAGTAATTACCACCTTCAGGATGGTTCAAGAGCAATGCTTGTACCCTCTGCACACAACTCCTTACTCATCCAGTCCAGTAATTTATACCATATTACATCTGAAGGGCTGCATTAAGAAGTATTACCCTTGCCAAGCCCTGAAAAGCTAGGATGTGCTGGAAGTAAGTTTTCTCCGTAGCTTTGATCTGGTCGACTTTTTCAGCACAGGGTCTTTTCAGCACGACCACATAATACATGTGTATACAGCCTTGATGCAGTTAGTACTGAGAATAGAAGATGCTCAACAAGCAAGGAATTAATCAGTTTTGGTTTTCAACTGGTTGTTCACGTGTGGCACTCAGCCCTCTTCACTCCACACTTTGCATGTGCTGCTTCATGGCAAAAATGAAGGCATCTTGCCACTGCAGACTGGGATACTTCTCAAATGATCGTGAATTTATTTTCATAAAATCCCAGAGAACTACGTTCACAACACCTCCAGTTTATAGCTGAAGAAAAGACGTACAGAGAAGCTCTGGGCATCCAGTTCCAGAATCAGCCAGCCTACAGCTTCCTTTTTAAAAAATAAATAGCACTGAGCGGCATTTTAAATGTTTGACGTACAGCTTCCCATGAGATCATCTGCAGCAGGAGCGCTCGGCACTTCTGCAACTCAACCCTCAGCCTGGGGACCCAGGAAATCAAGTCCCTCGTTGTGCATGAAAAGCAATTTATCCAGCGCCATACATGAGCCCTGCAGCAGAAGCAGAGCAGGAATTCCGTCTCCTTAACCATCACTTTACCCCTGCTATTTTTCCATTACTTGCCTCACTCCCTTCCCTCCAAATACTGCACCATGCAGGGCAGAGGTCCTACACACGCAACCCCATTCTTCACTGGGCTGCCTTGACTGCCCTCCCTGAGCAGCGAGGGCAGGGGTGCCATGGAAAAAAACCATGCATGATCCCATAATTAGAAACTGTATCATAACGCATACAGGGAGCTGAATTAAGGCTGCAGAGGAATACTGTAAATTGGATGCACATTTCTTGTTCCCCACCCACCCCCCCCCACCCCCTTATTTGGCTTTGGCTGTACTTCAGATTAAGCTCCTAATAAGGGCTGGAGTTGGATGAGATTTTTGAGCCCATCAGATTGCAGCCTTCCAAGCCATTGAAATGAGATTCAAGCTGAACTTGAATTTTCAATAGTTTGGCCTAAAGGCAAGGGTGTTAACAACAGACCTGCCAACACCTTCTCTATGAGAAACGTCTGAAAACATGTCTGCACATCAAATACTGCTCAGGCTTTGGTAGACAAAAGCCACAAAGCTAACATCTCAAATCCACTGCTAACTTGCTCAGCCAGTTCTCCTGTCAATGAAGCTCATACATTTTCTCTGAAAATCCAGTGAACCTCTATATTCTCTCTAGGAAAACGGGTTTTCCCCCAACAATCCAAAAACCTGTTGTAGTTTCATTATGGCAAGGCAGGGGATAAGGAGAGGTCAGGTAAATCAGGTGGACACACAGGAGCCGACACACACACACCTGTTCACCCAGCTCAGTCTACTTAAATGATACACATCACCGAGATTAAAGATACCACGCTGACATGCATGGAGGAGCAATCAAAAAAGTCTGTCCTGTAGCCAGCTCCTCCTACATGCAGTAGAAAGCTATGCTTGGGCTTTCTGTTCTTTCCTAAACATACTTCTCTTTTGGTGGGGTTTTCTTCCCCTCTTAGTTTTTCTATTTTTTCACCAACATACCATGATTATGTGGAAAAGTTAGCCCAAACCCTAAAAGCAAGAAGATACGATAAAACTGGAACACATCCTCAGTGCCAGACTGTGCCCTGAGCAGAGGGCATGGCTGTGGGAAGCAGGAGGGTGGGTTTCCTCTCCCATCTCGCTCCCCGTGGTAACTGCACCCCACCTCATGGTACCCAGCAGAGCACAACGGCTGGTGAAGGCAGGACCTGCCATGGGCTTCATCCTGGGCAGACCCCAAACCACCCCGATTCTGAAGCTGCCCTTGCCACAAGATTTTTGTTTTCTAGCTAATGCCTCTGCCTTCAGCAGTCTTTACTGAAATAAAAATGTCTACGAGTCTCTCAAAATCCTTAGGACACTCCTGCTCAAATGTCCAAACCTAAAGCACACCACGCAGCTGAGCGTTTCACCTTCAGATAGCTGCACTGGTGGAGGAGGGCTTTAACTGAGACCTCTGCCAGTACCCTGAACAGACTTTGGTTTGGGTTTTTTTAAATGTTGAAGTGTATTTTCTTGATGACGTGAATGCTTCAGCTTCCCTGCTACCAAAATCTTTTCTAATTCACATTTTTAACACTGTGGGTCTGAAGAGCAGCCATGGCCATATACTCTTGCCAGCACTGGAGGCAGCAGGGCAGCGCAGGGAAGACGCTCCTCTCCCTTTGATGACAAACACTAAAGAACGATGGTTTCTTGAACTGCATCCAAGGGAAAGTAACCTTGCTAGAGTGCCTGGCAGGGCATCAACAGCAATAGAAATTTCAGCTTTCAAAGAACAGAAGAAAGACTCAAGAAGGGGGCGAGGAGATCCCGCAGCAGCCGAGATGCCACTAATCTCATGGATTGTTTTAGGAACTCTTGCTTCTCTCCAATGAAATTATATATTCCGCAGAAAAATCATCTGGCTCCAACCACTTTTGGTAAGTGAAGCGTAAACAGAATGGAAAAGAGCTCATACCTGAGCAGAAATCAGGCTTGGACGGGCTGTGACAGGCAGGAGAGCAGCCAGACTGTGGGGATTTTGCTCTTTTCTTTGGACAGCCGCTGTGGGACCTTTGAATCCCACCAAGCAAACAAGGCTCTTCCAACACAACGGGCGAGCACTAGCCAAGCCGGCACAGTGCCCTCTGCTCACTGTAAGGGGAAGGAGAGCATGGCGGAGGAGAACAGCACAGGGATTCCTGCAAAAAGGTCTGGACTTGATTAAACTTATTTTCTTTAGTAACATTTAGTTAAGCAAGGGAGGAAAAACCCTGCGGTGTTCTTCAGTGGCTCTTAACAGGGAATCTGGAGCAAGACGGTTCATTCACCCGATTAGCTGAACAACAGGCTCTACGCTGCAGCAGGCGCTGCTCACACCAATATCCATTTCTCTGTCGGTAGGTGCTTTCACCAGCAGAAACAAGAAACCCTGAAAATATACAACTAAATGGCAGTTCCCAATTTTGAAATCAGAAGGTGTCTGGCAGCTCTGTGTCAGCATGGTGTATGCTCCAGGGGAATCACACACTAGTTCACAGAGCCTGAAGCTCTGAACGAAGCAAACACTGTCAGTAACAGTGCAGAAGAACAAAACAAAACTGTAAGGAAAGCAATTGCCCAAGCTCAGGCTTTGGGCAGGGGTTTTCCTCTTCTGCCTCTGTGGCACAGTGTTATTTGCTCAGCTACAGAACATTTCTTATTATTATTATTTCCTTTTACAAGGTTCACATTCTCAGCATCTCTCCAGCAATGAGCCCAATGCACCAACACTCCACGTGTCACTGGTGGGCTCTGTCCAGTCTTCAACTATTGTGAGGCTGATTATAATTATTTAACAGGTGGAGAACAGCAGGCACAGCTTGCCTTTGCCCCTCATCTGTATGTCACTAAGCAGCTGTAGGTGGACACAGGCAGCATGGGCAAAGCACCACTGTGCAAAAGCTGCTCGGAGCCAGGTACCATATCGCCAGCTGCAGAGGTTCAGAGCAAACATCCACATGGATGATACACATACACACACCAACACCTTTTCAGTGCCGGCATGCGCTTTTGCACAAGGTTGGTTTATCCTCAGGGCCAGCAAATGCCATGTGAGAAGCACACACAGAACAGCAAAGGCAAGAGACAATCTGTAACTGTGCTAATTGCTGGAGTAATTAAAAAGTAAAAGACTGAGCTAAATACCACAAGCCTGAGCATCAAAGAACCACTTTCCTTCCTGGGAGCTGCCTCTCACAAATGACTTTCCCCACCAAGAACCACCTGTGCTGAGCCACCTCCATGGGCCTGGACAGCCATTTGAGCAGATGAAAAACAAATGTCAGGAATTTTTCTTTTCAATAGATTTGACCTTATTTTCTCTTCAGTGTGGCAGGATGAGAAGATATTCCTATTGAGCAACTGAATTTTCTCCACAACAGACACGAGCTGGCACGCTCTGAGCATTTGGCATTTCAATCCCAATTAAGTAAAATAGTAATTGCTGCACCTAAGGGTTTCTCAGCTCCCTAAGAGGAAACACTTTATACATACAGATTTTCCTAGCTTTACCACTGCATACTTAAGACATGGATTGAGGGATGAATCACAACTTCAAATTCTTCAGTACTAAGCCTGGCAATCAATGCAGCCACTTTCTGGCAAAGAAACTCTAAAATCCCTGATCTTCACCTGTGATGTCATCTGCAAACAGCGACGTGATTTATGTTCCATGGGGCACTCCTATCCTGCAATTCCTTCACTGAGGGGCAGCTGGGTAACAGGATTTGTTCTGGATAATCCCAGCTCCAGCTCTCAGGAGCCACGGGGAGGAAGCAGCCAGAGATGCACTCAGCCAGAGATGGTAGCCACCACTTTTATACAACTTATTCTCCCCCAGCCACATGCCAGGTGTAAATCACATCCCCAATTTCAAGCCTTGAGAATAAAAGGCAACATCATGAAGACAGAAAGGAGGCACATGAACTCTGTGCACTGACATCAGGGCGATGGACATCCCTGTAAGAAGGCAGGCAGGCAGATGCCTGACTCGAAGCTTTCAGCATGTTTTAGCACTGGTTTAACCCATCGACCCAACCCAGTCAGTTGGTCTGGGACAGCAACCAAACACAGATGCAGATGTCAAATTTCTGCCTGTTTGCATTGCTCCTCTCTCCTCTGAGCAGCCTATCAAATACCAGCCACACGAGCTTGGCTGGGAGAAATGCTTTTGCATAAAGGAGGTGAGGTTCCCAGATCGCAGCATGAAGGCCAGTGGCACATCTTCACCTCACATGGACAGACCTCAAGCTGCTGCTGAGATGTGCAGCTGCAGGGAAGCCAAACCTGGCCGGGACTCCTGCCTAGCCACCAGGCAGAAGCAGCCATAAGGACAAAACTGAGGACCAGTTGCTGGCAGGAAAGCGCTCTGCAAGCTTGCAGCCACACAAAGTCCATCAACTCAGGCAGGGCACAGCTGTGGAGGTCTCCACTTGCCTTCCCCTTCCAGATCCCAAACCTCTGTGCCTGTGAGGCAGGAGGCATCTCTGCCAGCCTGGCTTGTCACTGTGCACAAGGCACACACCTTCTCCCCACGATGTGAGATGGATCCTTCCTTAGATAACCAGCTGTAGGGTAAGGACCATGTGGTTGTCTAAGCAAGGCCCAGCACAACAAACCCTGAGCTGCCAGCGGGGCCATACATAACTCTGCCTGGAGTTATTATTTTAATAATTAGAGGGATGGCCACAGACAGAGGTGGTATTTGGTGGCCTCTTAACCTAGGGAGTTACTTGGTTTTATGCAGACGACTCCACTTTTTCCACTGTGAAAACTGTAGCAAGTCCTCATGGAGACAAACATCAAAAACAGGATGCTGGATGTGGCCCAACACCGAGCCACCGCTCAGCCAGCCTGAGCCAAAAAGCAACATAAAACATACAGGGCTCACAGGGCGTTTCACTTTTAAAATGGAGTAAAATCTGGAGCCTTCCTGTGATTCAAAGCTGGGCTGTCTGGAGCAAAGTGACTTTCCAGGTGAGGCACTGCTCCCTGCTCCAGCCTTGTCCTCACACCTCTCTCCATCCATCCATTCCCACCCCTCTGCCTGTTCCTCCCACGCTCACCATTCCTCTGCAAGATGGCTCTTCCAACCTAGGAGGCTCTCCCCAACCTACCACGTCACCATCTTTCCACCTCAAGAGCCACTGGCCCCACACAACCGGTAGGGACATGCCCACAGGGAAAGGCAGGGACAGCCACCTACCCTTCTGCTTCACAACGTGGCAATTAACTGGCTTGAAAACTGCCTCTCTAGGCAAAAACCCATCCTGGGAGCAACCAGGGTGGCAGACATCTACTTTGTGCACCACCTAAGAGATAAACACCTTTTGCCAAGTGGGGCCCTGGATGTTCCTGTCACACACAGCGAATTAACACAGACAGAGGTGGATAAGGGAATGAAATCGTTCCACTTGAATCCTCACAGCTAAACAAAACCTAAACCGGGTCAGCTCTAATGAGGAAAGAAGTGAAAGACTTATAAAGATTCAAGAAATTCATTTAACAGTAAGCTTTCCCAGCATTTGCCAAGAAAGCAGAAAACCAAAGGCAGAGAGCACCCAAGCGTGCAGCGAGTCAGAATCAGGCTCGCAGGAGGCCAGAAAGGCACAGAGGGCATCGCTGTGCTGGCAGGCAGGAGCACGCACAGGGCTCTCCTTTCTTGACTGTCAAGAAAGCCTTGCAAGAGAGGTGGCCTGCGGGTCTTTGAAGACAAGGGGGAGGCAAAATTGCTGGTACAGCAGCCCATAGATTTTTCCACTCCTTCAAAAAAGAAAGGAGTCAAAGCTGTGCCATACGTTAGCACTTAAGTAGTCCCTGCCCTCAGTTTCCCACCATCTGTACTACTCTCTGAAACTCCCCTACTCATTTAATTTATTGCTGTGTGTCTCTGCCAAAATCAAAGACCTAAATATCAGTAATCTTGGTGGGAGGCATCCAGCTGCTACAAGCCATTGTAGGAATAAAAAGTGTTTGTGCAAACTTGCATTTGGAAAGCTGGGCAGCAAAACTTCCTAGGAAAAACTTCTCATGCTTTCAGATTAGCAGATCAAGCTGCAGGCATTAAGACCTTTCCCCTTCTGTATCTGTGAAATCCAGTGCTTAGGACACAAAAATGGGTCTTTTCTAACCCTGGAACGAACCGATTTTGGAAGCACATGGCACAATGGCAGCAGCAGTGGGGGGCAATGGCTGCAGCTGATGCAGCGGCAGGCAGGGAAGCAAAGCACAACCCGGGGCTCAAGTTCACGTTCTGCGAGGGGCTGATGAAATGGAGCTGTGGTGCTGGGACCAAGACATCATGGCAGCAGCAGCTGCAGAGCCCCACTCTACTCACTCATGCAGCCCCCAGACCCCTCTCGCCCCAGTTTTCCTGTCCATCAGGCAAAGACAGCAAGACTTCCCTAACGCACGCAGCTATTTGCAAAGCTCCCAAGCACAGAGAAGAAGCAGCCTGTAATGTAACAGCAATGCAACCTCTGCCCTACAGCCACAAACTTGAATTAAAAAGGGAGCACCCTAAAATATAAGCTTCTAGAGTCATAAGGACATAAGAATAGCTCCCTGCCCTCTTAAAACGCCAGATATCAGTTGATAAAAGAAGTGTATTCCTGCAAACTAAACACTCAGGCAGTACTTGCAAGGCAGGATTTGTAGCCTGGTGCCCTTGAGTGACAAAACAGTAGTGAGAAAAACTTGGTGGGGGAGAACATTTCTAACACCCTGGCTAGCTGTCTGATGCTGAAATCCCACCAGACCTAAGTATGTGCACAAAGCTCATAGCCCTGCTGTGGCCCAGAGCCTGGGCTGCATTTTAAGGGGTGAACTGAAGGGCTGGGGGTCCCAGGATGAGGGCACCACAGGCCCCAATGGCTCTTGGACTCACTTGCTTCTCAAGGGCTGAAACAGTCACACAAAGGTTTCATCTGCTTCACAGCTCCAACAGCAAACCTGGAAATCTGTCTTCTTCCCCCGCCATCACACAGTTTGATTCATTTGAAACCTGTTTTACCCTTGCTGTCTTCCTTCTGGCTCAGTTCAAGTTGTCTTATTCCTGCACACAACAGCAGCAAAGTGAAAGGAGGACAAAGCAGGACCCCCAGCATGTCGAGAACCCCCAGTGAGGGCCAGGCAAGTGGATGCTGAACTGCAAACGCAACAGCACAGCCCACAACCGAAACTCTCCACGCACACCTCCAGCCCAGCGTGCTACCTTTTAACTAGCAGCAAGCAGGAGGGGATGGAACTGAGATCTTTGGCAACACTAGTAAAATCACTTTGTTTCTCCTTTTTTGGGGAGAGGCAGAATAATCCTTTTGAACTATCCAAGCGGGGCAGAACCAACATCTATTCAGATTCAACTGCTTGGGTCTCACTGTTTTAGCTCCAACTCTTTCCCAACAGGTGGGAAAGGTCTCTAGCTTTTTTTATTCAAAGGCACTACCCTTATAGATGGCCTTTCAGCAGAGGATCACAGAGCACCTTACAGACATTTAATTAAAACTTACAGCCCACCCTGGTGAGGGAGGGATTATAAACAGGCTCCCAGCACAAGCAGCAACTCACCAGCACAAGCATCTCTTTCTCCCATACGACTGAGGCATTCGGCTCAGTTGCAAAAGCGCAGCAGTCCCAGTCTCACCAAGCTACTAAATATGCTCCAAACAGCACTGAGCCTTTGAAGAGCCATCAGAGCAGCGGGGAGAGACCGGGATTGCTCACTAACAGGACAGGACAGGTAGGCAGAGGCTCCTCTCCACTGACCGGGCAAGGAGATAGACTCAGCTTGTGCCAGAGACAGAAAACCGTGGTTCGTTATCCCTCTGAATTTAAATACCACACATTTCCAAAGTATGGCATCACTGGGCACCAATTAATCCATCTAACAGCCCTGGGATGTCGATAAAATGGAAAACCACCTTTTTTGCCCCCCCTGTTTACCTACAAGGTGAGACTTTTCTCGGTTGAATTACATCCATTTTAACAAAAGTAAGTTCAGACATCTGCCTTTGCACAGTGTCAGCTGCAAGAAGTGAGCTAACATCCAGATGCAGTGGCATGTCAGGATTAGCCCAGGCTGGGGCAGGAATGCTTCCATGTATGGAAAAATATTGGAGCAGTGAAACCATAAGCTTGGAGCAGAGCAAAGTGAGAGGCCCTGTCAATGAAGCTGTGGGCTCAGGTTTAGAGGGTTTAGCAGCTCAGATCCGCCATAAGATCCCCAGCACGTATTACAATGAATTTCACACTTTTTCCAAAAGGGACTCCTGCAGCAATGGTGCGAGTTGTCAGGGTGAGATCCTACACCCGTCTGTTTGCTCTGGAAGTGGGGCTTGGACCGCTGGGTACCATTAACGCTCCCTATGCTGGGCATGGGCTCGGGCGTTGACGGAGAGGTTCTCGCAAGTACAAGACCACTGCTTGCACTTGCCTGCCCACCCATCCCTCAGTGGCTGCCTTCTGCACAGCACTATTTATAAAAGCCAACTTGGAGCTGGCATGCGGGACAAAGCAGTGGCAGTTC
The DNA here is from genome assembly GCF_017639655.2 of Falco naumanni. Taxonomy (NCBI): domain Eukaryota; kingdom Metazoa; phylum Chordata; class Aves; order Falconiformes; family Falconidae; genus Falco; species Falco naumanni. Next base: position 108,918,354 of record NC_054054.1, on the reverse strand, counting down.
AAAAGAAAACACTGAGCTGAATCAGCGCGGCTGGGGAGTCGGCGCGCGCTTCTGCCAACGTCTCAGCAAGGGCAGTGACTGCCGAGGCACAGGGCAAGAGCTAGTGCAGTATTCTCTTCAACTGGACCGGCACAAATCAAGAGGGCTCATTTGTCAGCATCCTGAGTTAACGCTAATGAAGTAATGGCTATGACTTCATCTCTCCAGTGGGAATCTCTTGGGAACGATGGAGAACTAGAATTTCTCTCTCCAGCTCGCTCACATAGTTGCAATTCGTTTCAGTTGCCTTCTACTCTCTTCTGCAAACATTACCTAATTCTCACCCAGATTCTTAAATCCTTGCACTGAAACATAAAACAATCCTCCCTTCTCAGCTGTCAGAGTCCAGCCTCGCAGAGACCCCTCCCAGCGGGATCTGATCCCTTGTGCCGGCTGCTACCCCCTCCCTGGAGCCAGCCACAGAGCCCCCACTCACACCTGAGGATGCCACCAGGGGGGCTTATGCCTTAGACACGAAATAAAAATCCAGTAACTCTTGCCAATTTGATTTTAAATAGGGACCTTTTCACCTTTTCTCCATTAAAATATTTCAATCAGGTTGGATTTAGCTCCAGTTGCAGAGACAGACAAAATGTTGCCGGAGGACCCTGGAGTTTCTCTCCCTGGCTGGGCTGGACAGCTTCAACTGCTGCGGATCTTCATGAGTGCAAAATACACACAGAACCATCTCACACCACCCTGCTGCTACAGCGCTTTGTCTGCCTGTAGAGGCTGTCAAGCCTTGCCCCCAGCAGCTCTGAGTAGCCCTGCTGCCTTTCTCATTACAAGCCTTCAGCTTCCAGATTTGCTCTACCCTGGGTTTGCTCCCCTGCAACTCTGCTGAAGACGCCTTCCCTCCTGTGCACCATTCCTGGTCTCTGCAGTTGTGATGGCACCTAGCATTTGAAGTGCATCCTTTATGAACCAGATTCTCCTTGCTGTTTCAGCTCTGCACACCTCCCAGCTCAGGCAGGGAGCCAGCACCCCCTCACTCCCCCGCGCCTCACTGGGGGCTCCCATCACTTTGTTTTGAGGCCAGAGGGGCTTGCTGAGCTCCAAGCAGGGGCTTGATCAGATTGCAAAAGCTCAGCTAATGCCCCGACGCAACTGAAGCAGTCAGTCAGTCACTCACACTAAATAAAGACCGCAAATTCTTTACATATTAATTGTTGGTTGCAATTGTTCACAGTGTTGAAAGACAGACGTGAGAGTATGCAGAAACCATTACTGCATCTTTTTAGTTCCACCCTTCCATTAATTGCATGTAGTCTAAGCCAAATCAATAAGACAATACATTTTCTTTGGAAAACTGAGATGATGAAAAAGCTAGTGTCTATCATGTAAGATGCTCAAGTTGTAATCTGAAATACATGTATAATTCACTTTCCCACGACAGAATTTATTATTTCTATTTGTTTACTTGTCAACTCATCCTGCTCCCAGTTTCTCCACTGGCCACGTCTTTACCTTACAACCTACATATTTAACTCTTAATTGTGTTTTTCACCCACAGAGCATCAGCAGAGAAGCAGTGGTTCCGGCCAGCACAGAGAAAGCTGCCCTGCAGAGATAAGTCAAGGCAGCACTGGAGGAAAGCCCCCTCCCCAGCTCAACACCCCCAAGCCCTGGGAATGGAGGAGAATTAATATGCACAAAGCCCAAGTTGTAATGGATCCAAGCACCCTCCCCACACTGGCATTACTCCCCCCTTCCCTAATCATTATTATCTGGAGATGGCATGGTCACATCTGTCTAGACAAAAATTTTCAAATCCATTGTCCGTTACACTGTGATGTGCCACAGAACCAGTTTAGAGAATGTACACAGCTATAGTGTTGCGATTATTCAATATTCAACCCAGCCTGAAAGCTCAGAAGTCAGCTTGTTATTTGCTGAAAGCGGGGGGCCTGAAATTATCCGTGAATAGTTCAAAGCTGCAGTTAATTCAACATCTCTACTTTCAAAAGCACAAAAATCACAGATTCCTGGAGTGTGTAAGCTTTTTAAAAATTACAAACTACTAACTGACAAATCAAAGCAGCTAACAGAAATCCATGTGGCTGATAAGACAAATAGTTGCATTTTAAAGAGTAATTAAACATCACTTTGGAATATTTTGCTTGGAACTTGTTTCCCTGATAAAAAACGGGGAGGGGAAAGAGGAGAAGGAGGAAGCAACCCACACACACCAACGAGGTTCTCACCAAGCTCAGGCAAACGCTGCTCAAACTTGTTTTCTTGAATTCAGAGTTCAGCCTGCTGTATCACAGCCTCCCGTACCCTCCCAGTTTCCCTGTATCCCTACATTTCACATAAAAACTCTAGCAGTAAGGAGCAGACAATTCCTACGTGGATTTTAGCTTGTTGGGGAGGAGGGTGCGTGGGGCTGGGGCAAGAATCCCCCTGGTCTGATCACCAAGAAGTGCAGTATCTTCTGACTTGACTTAGATTAAAACCATACCCCAACTTCCATGCTGGGAGCATTGCTGAAAAAAACAGGAATGCAAAACAAAGCGCTCTACCCAGATGCAATTCAGGAGAAGTGAAACCCTACCCCAGCCACATGAGCTAACCTTCCTATATGCTGCTTTGAAACACTGAAAGTATGTCCATGAAAAAGGATCAAAAAACTCCAAAAACCCCGGCCTCTCAAAACCTGTACCTGTTAACAATGAGCTCACAATGAATTTCACACAGTTTCTCAGTACTAAAAAATACCTACAGGCAATGGCACAAAAGGATTGCTTCAAGCATTAAACAAGGAGACAGCTTACTGCATTTCAAACCAAAATGTTATCAAACCGCTTGAAGAAGCCACCATACAAAGGCCATGCAAACCCAGTGTCAGTTTTTGGGACCAGACTTGCAGAGCCCAGTCCAAGGCGCAACTGTGTTTGATCAGCAAAAGCTCCCACCGCTTCTCCCCACCATGGAGCTGGGAGGAGTTGATAATGGAAAGATGTCCAAGGACATTCAGAGCAGACCCTCAAACGTGGGCAATTACCAACTGAAGGATGCAATAAACAACAGAGCAGCAGATGACACATCAGCAAGACATGTAAAATACTAATTCTTGCCCAGGGAAAGGGCTTGGGCAGGCTACTTTGGATATACGGGGAAATCCAACCTCCAAGGACGTCAGTGATGTTTTTGCAACTATTGCAGGACCAGGACACCGCCGCCAGACTTGTCGTCTCCTGATAGCAGTAACGCTTCCGGGGATTTCGCTGAAGGATTAGGGTCTTGGCATGAAAGATGGCTGCTAATTGTATGGAGGCTCACTGCAAAGCTGCATAAAACATACTCCGAAATAAATTGGAAAAGCATCATCAACAACAAGAATTAAGAGAATGTTTTGTCTTCGATGTGGAAACACTGAATAGCTTATTTCTCAGTCATAATTAAAGTTCACTGTTGTACTTCTCCAAAATCACACAGAAAAACCCTCCATTGTTTTGAGCTTTCTTTCGTAAAGCTGTTAAATGTTCGGCTCCTAAAAGAATGCACTTTTGGAGAAGAATTGTGCACTGATTACTTTAAAAAGTAAAGTTGTTTTGCTTCGTTCTGCAACCTGAGAGTAACAAATGAAATTGTCAACCATGCATTTTTAAATGAACGTTTTCATTTCAACATCTGGATTAAGATGCCACAATGAAAAACAGCACACAGGCTTCTCTCTGCTCCTTTCATACATCTCCCATTCTTATATTTCAGAACCAGCAAGTTTCAAAGCACACAAAGAATCAGTTGGTGCTGCTAATGCCTTACTTCTTACTCAATAGCCTTATGTCATGAAAAGATCATATTTTTCAAATCCACATCTCCGTGAGCCAAAGACTTCACATACATTCCCACCCCAGAAATACAAAGTCAGTAATACAGCTGAAAGTGATTACCTAGATATTTTTATATGATGAAACTCAAAAGCTGCTTCAAGTGATTTACAGAATTTTCTGTTAGACAAATCCCACATCTGTGCTGACCACTCGCCTCCCAGATCTCAGCAGATGGCAATTTCAAACAGAAAAGTTATGAGTCCCTGAAAATCAGGGTGTATCTTAATCTGTAATCAAGAGTTTGAGGGGGGGGTGGGTTCTAAAAAAAAAAATAATTGTGTACAGTCTAATTTAGTAACATTTCTACCTCTTCCCCACTATTTCTTGCACAAACTCTACCTACAAAACTAGTACTTGGTGTCTTATTTGGAGAAGCTCCCACAGTAATGACCTTTTTAAGCAGAGGAAAAAAATGTCCTTTTCTTGGGAAGGTGGGGGGGAACAGAGAACTAACTAAATAAATGAGTGGGTATTTGTTGTAAAAGACTTCACAGAGATTATCTGCAAACAAGCAAGAGTTTTGTCACATTTTACTCATCAGTTTTAAGACCATTGTTTTATTTGTGGTGCTGAGAAAGATGTACTCCCAACACAGAAGAGGTGTTCTGCTGTCCGTGTCCAACTCAGGTCACCTACCAGAGTACTCAAGCCACTAAAACAACAAAATCCACAACTACCGACTGGCTCCTTTCCCCCTCCTTAGGGTGAGACAGAACAGACCTCTTCTTCACACGCAGAGAAAGGTCATGTGCCTCTGCCATACAATTCAGCAAAAGCCGCATTTCATGTGAACGTGGGAGAAAATACACAGAGCAGGGTACACAAATCCAACTTTTAAGATAAAAGTAGACCTGTCCAAACTGAAGCGTATTTACCAGCGCGAACAGAGAACCTCGAACCATTTTCAGCTACTTAGCTGAATAATCACAGAAAGAGAACCAACATGTTTTGCATTTATTTAAAACCCCAGCAAAAGTATTTCAGCTCCAGTGGAAACAGGTTTGCCTTCCCCAAAAGAATCAGGGCAACACTCAAGCAAACGCATAAATACAGTGGAAAGCAAACACAAAACAAGAGGCAAAGCACAGACTCCTACATCACTGTGGAGCTGCGTGGATGCACCAAGTAAGCGTAATTAGAAAACCTGAGATTAAAAAGAATGGGGAAGACAACTGGGCCAAGTAAGTAACAAGTAAAAACAAAAGCAAAGGCAAATAAACAACAGTAAAAGATAAACCGCTTCACTCCCAGTGCAGACCCGCTTCCAGCCTTTTCTCCTCCAGCACCCGGAACCTCCTTTCTCCCACACTTATATGGACCTGTCTAAAAGGACCTATTCGACAGAGAATGGGGTCAATTAATTACTTTTTAGCCGCACTGACCAAGATGCCCCACAGCAACACAATGCAGCAAGACAGTATGCTCCTGCTCTCCTCCAAAAGCCTGCGTGCCTTAAGCCTTCAAAGTGCACTCGAGTTCATTCTAAGTGTAGGGGCACTCTGCAGCACGGAGGGTCTGGAGCTCACCGGGAGAGGTCTGGGATCCTCCCGACAGCAGGGAGGATCCTGCCCTGTCGCAGGCACCAGCAGACATCAGGGCACGTAGACAGATGGGAGCTGTTTACATTACCGAGGTTCTCAGTAATAATCAGGAATTAAAGCTGTTATTAAATCAACCCTCCAGAACTTGAGCAGACGTTTGAGCAAGCAGATAACAGGGTGATGTTAAACCAAAACCCCAAATGCAACAAAGACACGGAGCAACATCTCTCCCGCATGTTCTGCTCAGCAACACCAGGCATTATCAGAAGACAAATCAATTATCAACAGCTACATATAGCGATGCAAATCCAGGGCTGAACAGCTTAATTGAGGGATGTGTATCACAAGTTAAAGGCCTCCAATCTCATCTGGCAGATTACGGTTTCGTTCTTGAAAAAAACCTCCCCAATAATACGGCTGGCTGTGGCTTAGACAGAGGCATAATGCCATCCTCCTCATTAATCAAAGGCTTTCCCCATGTCCAGATGTTTGCTGACTTGTACTGCTTTCTTTTATTACTAGTTTGGAGACAGAAATTGCTATATGCTAAAGTTACTCAAATTCAACTGGTTGCTGCAAGACGTGCAGGCTGTTATGACCTTGGTAACTGCACCCCGGCATTAGTGAGTTACTGGGGCATTCGATGAAGAGTGGCTGTTTTCTTTGACAATTCTTATTACCTTCAACAATAACCATGAGAGTAAGATGCTATTTTACTTTTAGGACTGTGGGAATTTTACTGCAAGCCCAGAAAGGAGACTGGCTTTTCAGACCTATCAACATTTGATGCCCAGGGTTTGTAAGAAGGAGAAACATAAAAGAACACAGAATACACCAGAGTGAGACAAAGCGCACATTGATAAAAAGACTTCAGCAGAAAACCAGGACTGCAATAGCTGTATTATCCAATAATTCTAAGCAACAAAAGTGACACTACAACCAATATGGGATAGGAAGCCACCTCTCCCCAACGCTTTCACAACCTCAGTAGATAAAGTAGCCAACCCACAATGGGAAGCGTTGGCTGGAAGGGACCTTTGGAGGTCTTCAAGCCCTGCAGCCACCAGCATGAGGCCCTGCTGGGCACAGCTTCACCCAGCCAAGCCCTGAAACCGCTGAGAATGGGGGCTTCACAGCCTCTGGGGGCTGAGGCTGAGAGCTCAGGGACAGAGTTCAGCTCCCTGCCCAATGTTCCCACCTCTCCCCATTATCTCTACTCCGCAAGATCCCTTTCTTCCCATAAATCTATATAATTCTCCGGGGGCTGTCTGACATCGGGTTTAGGAGTAGCCTTTAGTGCAAAGGAACCATAACTCAAAAGGACTGCCTACATTTTTCTAATGCTTTTGTTTTTAAACAAATTAAGCCTGTGAGGCACTGAACATACGCTAGACATCCCCAGCTCTTGCTGGTGTTTTTGAAAAATAAAAAGTTTGTATTTTTCTGGAGAGTCAGGTCATTAACCCGACTATTTAAAAATCAGCCTATTATACAAGAAAATGTCTAACTGCCTGAACTACAGGTTATAAATCTCCTGTTTAGAAATCTGATATCCTGACATAATTGCCCTTATAACTTACAAATAGGCTCTCTGTTATCCATAGATTAAGCTTCCTCCAAAGCCACATCACATCTGCTTAGTTTTGAAAATATACAGCATGAGCTTCAATTACTTTACACTCCACACAAAAATAATCCTGAATTTAACTCAGGGCTTCTTGGAATAAGAGTTTAAGACCCCATAATCTTTTTATTTCATGTTTTCTTGCAATCTAATAGATGGAAGTATTGGCTGGCATGCAAAATTAATGCCACCTTCCACTTCTACGATTTACCAGCCATTTAGCTATGTTGTAGTGGAATTTTTAAAGCAAATACGGCAAGAAAAAGTCCCACCACCTAAATGATCTGAAATGTTCTACAGGGAAATAGCCAGCTACTAATTGGAACCACAATTTTATCACATCCCTGTAGGAAGAAATTTTAGTTTTAAAGAAACCAGAATTAAACTGTCATTTTTCTGAAGGATAAAGCTTCTGTTCATGAAACCAATCTCAGACACGGACCTGTGACCACTCATGCAAGCTCCCAGTTAGAAGCATCTTGACTTCAAAGGGGCAAACCGGGGGCCTTTGGCAGCAGCATCTAGGTGCATGGCGTTAAACACAAGAGCTTTTGCAGAACTGGGGGTTTAGTGACAAAAACCTGCAGCAAATGAGGCAAAAAGACGAATCTGGGTTTCAAACTAGCTACTACGCCTCTTCTCAGCAGAGGGGACATCACCCGGCGCAGCCAGATGACAGCCAACTTTTCCTTAAAATGACTCCTTCGCCTATCGAACAGCACAAAGTGCCAGTAGAGGAGGGTTCAGAGACCCGCACTGGAAGAAGTCGTCCCTCTCATCCCAACGCAGGCTGGCAGAGCCCGAAGTCGGGGGACGCCTGCAGGGGTTCAGTCAGCTGCGGCCCCACAGGCACCGGCGTTACCCCAAGCCCTGCCGGAGCGGCAATGGTGCCTCGCTGCGAGCCAGCGCCTGCCCAATGCCTTCCCACCTGCAGCTGCGATCCCTCGCCGGAAAGCTGTTTAGAAATGGCACTGTGGGGCACCATCATTTTCATTCTGACTCAATAGCTTCCCGAGATTAGATTTGTAAAGAGGTTTTGTTGGGTTGTTCGGTGGGTGTTGCGAGTTTGTTGGGATCTGGAAGCCTGGCCTTTGCCTTCCCGTTCCTCACAGCCTGCCCTGTCTGGGTCTCACAGAACACTTTTTGTCTGTTACCTTTCAGATTAAACTCTTCAGATGAGGGGCCGCAACTTGCCGAGTACCGAACACACCAGCCACTAAAGGAGACCGTCAGGCAATGCCATCCCGCACACTCGCCTGGCAGCTCTGCCAGCAGCCCCCAGGCCAGCTGGGCCCCGCCGCCCCTCAGCACCCAAGCGCCCTCCTGCAGCTGATGGGGCCGCAGCCTCCCCTGACCCAGCCCCACGCAGGAGCCCACGGGTCCCCCCCGCGGGGTCCCTGCCCCAGGGGCCGCTCTCCTCAGACGAGTGGCGGCCGCCCGGTCCCGCGCTTCGCCTCAGAGCACCGACTTCTCCCACAGGCCTCGCCCGCCCGCCCCGCTCCTCTGAGGGACCCGTCGAGGCCCGCGGGCGCCGTCCCGCCGCCCCCCTGAAACCGCGACACGCAGCCCGGGATCCCCGCCTCGCCCCCCACCCGCGGGGGACGGGGCCGGGCCGGCTGTCCCCACCCGCTGCTGCACACAGGCTCCGGGAACCGGAGGAGCCGGGCGAGGCGGCGGCGCCCCGCGGGACGGCAGCCGACCCCCCCCCCCCCTCACCCCGGTTCCCCCGGGAACTTTCTGGAAAGCGCCCACCCCACGCCACGCGGGACCCGCCCCGGCGGCGCAGGGCGCGGGGGGGGTGCGGGGGTCCCAACCGAGCCCCGACGCCCCCAGACAAAGCCCGGGGCGCGTCCCCCCGGCCCGCGGTCTCACCTTGCGGTGCTTGTCGGCGAAGGGCAGCGCCAGCCAGGGCATGGCCCGCACGGCCTCCTGCCACTGCTGCTGCTCCTGCTCGGCCGACACGAAGACGATCTCGAGGCGCTGCCCGCCGGCCGCCGCCGCCTCCCCCCTGAAGCGCCCGTAAAAGGCGGCCAGGCTGGCGCCGAGCTGCGCGCAGGGGCCGCCGAGGCTGCAGCCGAAGTAGAGCCCCACCAGCGAGACCCCGCGGGCGGCCAGCGCCGACACGGCCACCTCCTCCCCGTCCGCGGCCACCAGCACCTCTCCCAGCACCTCCGACAGGGCGCCCGCCATCCCGCCCCGCTGCGCTCCGCTCCCCGCTCCGCTCCGCCCGCAGCCGCCGCAACCCGCGCCGGCCGAGCCCCGCCCCGCCCCGCCGCGCCAGGGGGCGCTGCCGCGCCGCGCGGCCCCGCGCCCGCCCCCGCCTCGGGCAGCGCCGCCCCGCGCCCGCCCCGGCCCCGCGCCCCGCGCCCCACGCGCGGCCCCGGCACGCGCCGCCCGCGCGCCCCCGCCTCCCCACGCGCGGCGGGGCCCGGCGCGGCCCGGTCCTCAGTGCCGGGATGGAGCCCCCGGGGGGGGCGCGCCCGGGCCTCAGCACCTCCGGGGCACGGCTGCCCCGGGGAACGGACAGGGAGGGGGAGAGGGAGAGGAGGAGAGGAAGAAGAAGAGGAGGAGGAGAGGGAGAGGAAGGAGAGTGAGGGAGAAGAAGGAGAGGAGGAAGGAGGAGAGGGAGAGGGAGAAGGAGAGGGAGGAGAGGGAGAGGAGGAGAGGGATCTCCATCCTGGGCAGGCGCTGGCCTTGCCTCGCCGCTCTACCCCGCGGCCCGGAGCCGGCCCCTGCTGAGCACCAGCAGCTGGCTCGCCTGTGCCCCCAGTCACCCACCCTGCTGCCCCCTCGCTCCCAGTGCAACCCCCCCACCCAACTGGGCCACCCGTTCTCCAAATCACTGCCCAGAGAAGGGCCACTTCCAGCTGGCCCGTGTGTTCAGTACAGGCAGGGCAAGCTTTCACAAAGCCTGCAAAACGACAGCGTTTCCCGTCTTTGTTTTCAAAATCTAAGACAAATACATGTTTACCCATGTCAATGGTGGGCGGAAAAATGCGACAGCCAATCCAGAAGTGTAAACACAAGTAAATTTTGCTGCATGGAATTACACCGTCTTGCTGGCTGGAATACAGAGAGGAAATACAGCAAGACAGCAACATGCAAACCAGGCTTTACAACGAGAACGTATTTGCTTCTGTAATCAAAGTCTGCAATCTGTAAGCCAGCAGAATTCACTGGAGCAGGGATGCTCAGCCGCTTCAGCCTGCCATCCCTGCATGCACCCCGCGTGCCCTGACCCGCCTGCCCTTGCTGGCAAACACCTCTGCGGACAAGCATGCGCCATCCCCTCTCACATGCTGGTAAAGCAGAAGAAACGTGCGAGTGTGTGCGAGGCTCAGTCCGGAGGACGGGTCGGGGGGGGGGGGACTGAAGTTTGAGGCTTTGGGTTTGGAGCATCTGCACATGTACTGTCCTTCACAGCCATGCAGCTGCACAGGCACTGCTGAGGCACATGGGACGTAAAATGTGTACACAGGCTGGGTACCTTCTCCGTTTTACTTCTTGAAACAGCCCTAAACTCTTAAATCTTGCTAGCTACTGTAAAATACACCTTTATTTTAACACTTCCTTATTTGGCTGCTTCTTGTTGCTGCTTTCAATTGTGTTTAAAATCCCTGCATAGCATCCAGAGCCGTTAGGGGATGCTTTATAAATACAATTAATTATCGTTATTATTATTACAGCTTTACAATCTCTCTCTTCTTTTGCCAAGACCTGCTCCCTAGAGGTGGTTCAAAGCAAGAGGAGTTTTGTCTTGTTTTTATTTGTCCTGCCTTATCTGCCTTAATTAAGTATTTGGGCTCTTCAGGGCAGGGAAGATGTTTTTTAAGTCTGCAGCCCTGAACTTGACCAACCCATGTGGCAATATAAATATTCTGTAGTAAAAATAATATTTATTGCTGCAGTTAATTTGTCTGGCCCCATTTTTAGTGAACAAAGCAGAAGTAAGAGGCTCTGAAATAGAGAACAAGTAAAAAGCATTTCTCTCTCTCTCTCTTAAAGAACAATAAAATGAAATGAGGAAACAGCCGTCATTACCAAACACTATCACAGCATGCGTGAGGTGTGACTAAACTGGGGTCAAACCATGCGAACGTTTGCAGTGCTGCCCTTGTGGGTGGATGTCTGTCCATGTGCAGGCTCCGCAGCAGGATCACGGATTCGGGATGCCCATTTGGGAACCGACTTGAGACACTGGAATTAAAGAGGCAGGATGACATCAGGAGGCTTTTAATAAGCAGTTTCTTGTCTGTACAGAGACAGTGCCAGTCTGCATTTCCCTAACTCCTACTCATTTTTTCTAAGTACCGTTTTTTACCCTGCATCCCCTTTCACTGGTATATATTGTATTTTTCACTGAAGTATTTAGCAAATGTTTTTCCAAAGCATTCGGCAAACATTTGTCAAATATTTGTGCTTGCCTGGATTTGTTTCCCCCACAACCAGTGTTTATTAGGGTCTTGTCAGGAAGGAAAAAAACTAAATACTGATGAAATGCAGCAGGGCAAAAGTGCTGAGCCCAAGGGGCAAAGGCAAGAATGGCTGGAAAAGGGGGCTGTTCCCGTCCCCGGCCTCCCCCTGACTGATGCCGGCTCTACAGGGAGTGGGGTGAAGGCACCTGGGCTGGAGGTGGAGTGGGGACCTGCGGGGCTCCAGCATCACCTCCTGGGGAGCCAGGGCTGCCAGTGAGGGCAGCAGCACCCCCGAGCCCCCAGGGGGTCCAGGGGGCTGGGTCAGCAGGCGAGCCCCCAGCCCAAGGCATTGGCAGCAGCAATGGCAAACGGCATTGGGTTCACGCTTGCTGTTTCGATTGGGGAAGCTCGTCAGGCTTTGCGGCTTCTGCCCCAAACCAATGATACCGAGCTGTGGGGATATATGTTCATCACCTTGAGCAAATTAAACCCATGCCAGCAAAAAGAGGAAAAGAACTGCATGCTCAAGGTGGTTTTTAAACAGTGGTAACTGAGTTACCCTAAAGCCGCAGCTTAAAAGAAGCCATCAGAGAAAATTCTGATTTACCAACAGCAGAGAAACTGTCTGGTGAGTCTCAGTCTTTGGGAAGGCAGCTTTCCAGGACAGAAAAGGAGCCCCAGGTTAGTTCGCAGAGCACGCAGGGCTGCAAGGGCGCGGGCAGGCAGCAGCACACAGCGGCGGATGTGCAGAAATGCAGAGGCACGGCGGGGCTTGCGGGTGCTGCCAGACACCCGACTTCTCATTGCCTTTTTTTTTTTTTTTTTTTTCTTTATCATCAGGCAACTGCCTTTTGGATAAATTCCATCCACTGTAAACACCGGTTTCGAGCTTCTCTATAATTCTTCTTACAGAGGCATGTCTGCACTCACAAGTTGGGACAAATAATGACATGAGCGGTCCTGTTTATGGGACTGACTGTGCCAAAACCCAGTGGTTACAGGCAATAAGGACACACAGGATGATGACAGACCACTGAGAGCTGCCCACTCCCCCATTTAACCTTTCTGGCAGCCATGTAAATGCAGGTTCTGTAGCCGCTTCATTGCAGCAGCTGCATCGCCAGTTAGCACCATTTAAAACATTGTTAGACATTATGGGTTTGGACATTATTGGACATTAGTTATACCTTGGAGACGCAGGCAGCAGTGGAACACTGATTCTCCTGGGCCCAAGGAAGCCACCTCAATCAGCAAGACAGACTTGAGAACACTTACGAGGGGTTAAACAGGAAAAACAAACCCTGTGTAGCCAGTAGAGAGACTACCCTGCAGTAAGGGTAGCTATAGCCTAGGATCATTAGCATGCTTTGCTAATGTGCTTACTACTCCAGAACTTTCTTTGCAGTCAGACCATCAAGCAAGGGGAGCAATCTAAAGATGCTATTCTGGTTTGTTCTCTGTGTTGACAAGCCCCAAACCCATGTGCTGCACCCACTGACAGTTCTGATCCTCTGATCCTATGGTGCGGCACACAAATAAAAACTGATTTCATTGCAAAAGGCTCTTTAGTTTTTAATTTAGCTATATTCTGAACTCCACATTGCATGGAGGGGAGTGGATTTTCCATGGTATCTGGACATCAGCCAGCAGCAATGTCTCTTAAAAGAAAGGGGCACTCTTCAAACAGCTGAGCATTTCATATAAATCCATTGTGTTCTGACATTTTTCATATTTGGTAGCTCTTAATCGCAACGGTTCCAGACACGGTACATTTGTGGGGTTTATTTTAGTAACAGGATGTTGGCTGCGTTTCAGCATATGGACATACATATCTAGAGAAAGCCCTGGGTAGTCATCCTGCTGGAAATCTGAAGAAAAAAAGGCCTGATTCTGCTCTACAGATGACGCAAGCAACTGCAATGCTTCTCCCCTCAGCTGCTTTCTTCTGGATTCACATCAGCATCTCTAACTGCACAGGGGCCCAGCTGCTGAAACCAGCTCCAACAGGGCAGGCCATCTGTCTGCTCCAGATGGTTTGTAGCTGGTCACACATTAACTCCTTTAAACAGGTCTGTGTTAAGGTATCATCCTTCTAAAATGCTGCTCCAAATTCACCGGAGGTCTGAAATGACCGAGTTCAACGATATTATGCTCCAAAGGAATTTGACCCTTCTAATTCTTCTAACTGGTGTTGCAATACTGTTAATATCCGGATTGCTGAGGGCAGCTTGGTGCAAGGTTAGCGATACCTTTGACCCTCCCCATCTGTCTAAAGGCTCCGGCAGATGAGCCCTGCCAAATCGCACCAGGGCAGCTAGCAAGGTCCTTGTCCCTGTGACAGAAAGGGAAGGAGCAAACGTGTCAGCATCCAGTGCCAGTGCAGTACTCAGCCTGAGAGTTTGCACTGACCCGCATCCCCCTCGGCAGCTCACAGGCTAATGTGAGAGCAGAGCCAGGTCTGTCGTGCCAGTGATGGAGGAAACCTCAGGACACCCACGCACATCAGACCAGGTCCTGGGGTGCCCGTTCTGCTGCTCCCCAGCAAGACTGGGATCCACATGTCACCACAGAAACACAAAACATCTCTTTTGAAAGCAAATATAGTTGATTTCAAACAGCAAAACGCAAGAAGTGGGGGTTCAATCACAGCCCTTCTATGTGGGCTTGGTTCTCTGGGGACTAGTTCAGCACCTGGCTCCTGGGGCTGGGAGATAAAATTTCTCTCCTTAGCCTGAAGAGACAGAGCTTACTGTTTTCAAAACACTTTTTCCCAGGTTTCTGCCTGATTGTCTTCCCTCCTCTTTGCCAGCTCAAAGGTATTGATCTCAGCAGGGTCACAAGTAAACTTCAAAGGCGGTCACACTTGTCCTGCTTGTTGAGGACCACGAATGGCACCATCTGAGCCTTATCATGTCCCTTCTTGCCTCCACATGGCACCACAGGGGTCTTCTGGCCGTCACGTAGCTGGGCTGGGGACAGAAGTCACACCACCAGCCAGGACACATGAGGGAAGAATCACGGAGAGAAGCAGTAGCCCCAGCCCGCCAAGCCTGAACAAAGCCACGCCATTTGGGGCAAACGCCAGCAGTGCTTTAGATGGCACGAGACTGGAGTGACACCTTCTTTTTAATTTCTTCAGTCCATTTTTCACCTTCAGACAACACAGCAGAGATTTGCACACTGGCTGTCTTAACATCAGCCTGAAAAATCTCTATTTAGCTTCTTTTCAGTGGTGCTGAGCAGTCCCATCTGCAGGTGGGCACACTGCATGGTGAGAATGCAGAGCACCCAGGGCAAGAAAGGCCTCAAGTCTCTGAAACATTAATGTAAGAGCCTGACTTGCTGTGTCTGTGCCTGAAAACATTGGCCCAGGACATTCCCATTCTGCAAGTCACTTTGTTCCTCCACTTTACCCTGTTGGAGAGGAGCAAAGTGTTTACCTGAGCTCAGCCTGCGCCTGCTGCAAAGTGTGGGTCATGGTGATGTGAACACCACCAAAGGAAGAAGAAGCTGTTCCAAAATTAAAATACATCCCCAAACTTTGCATTGTTCTTTCCTCGTTCGTGACAAGGTGTTGGTGATCTGTGAAAAAAAATCTGCCTACACCAAAACATGTGTTTCTTGAAGGAACAGCTTCAGGTAAATTTTGCAAGTTGCTCTTTCCACCTTGACTACCACCACAATCAGGAGGAACTCAAGACCAGAACGCAGCAGCACCAGCCACTCTTTTGGCCTGAGATACTCTGATTTCATCATGGCACATAAAATCAGAGTGCCTATGACTCACCACTGCTACTACTCAATTTTTCATGATGTCCCATTACATCTGAAGAAGCAAGGGGGTAAGTGAAATATTAACAAGACTTTACATTTTTGGGTGGTGACATCACAGCTCTAAGGCACCAAGGCAGCATTTAAGCAGCTGTAAAACCAAGCCCCATTTTCCACTGCAAGTTTCCGTGCGTTAGAAATAGATTTGGTTACAGCTACTTGGTTACAAGCACCTGCACTTAGGTAGAATTTCACTCCTGTAACAACCCAAACTCCCACCCAAACCAAAGCTCCTTTTTGCCAGGCGCTGGGCACAGCCATGGCACCCTAGCCCAGACGTGGGGTGCAGCGGCCCCTCGCTTCAAACCACACCACAGGGCAGGCAGCTGGGTGCCAGCCACCTGGGTGGCAATCCCTGGTTCGGGGGGGGGGGTCACCCTGTTCATGAGGTGCTGGTGGGTGGATGGAGGAGAGAGGGAGGCTGCCCAGAGCCAGCTGCCCCCAATCCCCCCTATTATCATAGAGGCAGAGGGGACATCCCTTTGGTCCTGGAGGATGTGCCTACATCCCAAACCTACTTCCCTGCCTTTGACCAGCCCCTGTGCTGGGGGACCCAGCCCACAGCCGGCCCATGGGGGGTCCGAAGCCATCGCCCCACAAGGAGGTTCCCAGTCCATAGACACCACCTGGGCTGGGGGTGTCTGGACCTCTGGTGACCCCTTGGTCAACATGTGGGTGGGATCCTCGGGAGAGGGGGTGTCGCCATCCTATAGCCTCTAGATGCCAGTTAACAACAAGGGGGTCCCCTGCTTCCCACACAGCTGGACCCCAACTCCCTCACCAACCCACGTGGGGGGGTGCCCAGCCCCTCCAAACCCCCACGGTGGGCTCTGGCTCTGGCCAACACGTGTGTGTGTGTGTCTGTGTGTGTGTGTAAAATCCTCGCGGGGGGGGGGGGGGGGGCACAGTACGAAGGTGGGGGTCCCACCGCTTGGTGGTGGTGGTGGGAGTCCCTAGCCCCGAGCAGGCGCACGGAGCTGCCCCGGCCGGGCCGAGCCGAGCCGAGCCGAGCCGTGCCGTGCCGTACCGGCCCGCACCGCCCACAGCCCCGGGGGCGGGGAGGCGGCCCCGGCCGTGCCCTTAAGGCGTGCGAGCGGCAGCGGCGGCGCGGCACATGGCGGCGGTAGCGGCGCGGTGCTTGCGGGGCGCCCGGCGCCTCCTGCCCGCGGGTGCCCGGCGGGAGAGCTGCGAGCTGGCCCGGCTGGCGGGGCCCGTGGTGAGAGCGGGGGCGGGGGGCTGGCGGGGGGGCCCGGCCGCGGCGCTGCGGGGCCGGGCTGGGGATCAGCGCGGGGCTGGCCGTGCCCTGCGCCCCCCTGGGCTGCGGGGGGGACCCCGGGTGCCCGCCGTGCCGCTGCAGCGCCCCTCGGGCGGCAGGCACAGCCCCTCCGCCCGCCCGGGGGGCGCAGCGCCCGCCCGCTCCCCCCGCGTTGTTACCCGGGGTCCCGGCGGCGGAGCGCGGAGCTCCGGGCCCAGGGCACCGGGCAGAGGCTCCGGCAGGGCCCGGCAGCCCGGCTGTGGGTGCAGTGGGGGGCTTGGGGCGGGGGGCGTGCTGTGCCGTTGCCCTGCAAAAGAGGGGGGCAGCCCTGGTGCTGCCATGGACTCCCTGGGTGACCAGCGAGCCGCTTTCCTCGCTGCCAGCCCCTTGGCCAGCCCTTGCAGGCTCTGGGTGCAAAGGAAGCCGTGGCTCGCTGTCCTGGAACCCTGCGTCCATCTGGAAGGAGATGGCTCTTGGGTGGCCACAGCGCCGAGCGCCTTTGGCAGAGGCTTTGGCCAAGGGGGGCATGCACCACAGCCCTGGTGTGAACCCCCTGCCTCTGCGCTTCTTTGCTTTTGAGTCTTCTGCCCTGCCTGGTCAATAAGTGCCAAGTACTGAACTGCTCGGAGGCCTCCTGGCACCGCAGCGCTGCCCGTGGGGCTCGGGCAGTGGGGAAGTACAGATCGGTTTCGATTCCTGTAGGTGAAAGCATCAGCCCTAGCTCAGTGCTCTGCTGCTCCACCTGCGGCACAGCTTGCTTCACCACGTGCGCAGGGAACCTCAAACCCAAACCTACAGCTGTCATTAGCTAATGATCATTTCTGTGCTGGAACTATTACGGAGGTACAGACCCCTCCGGTGGGGATTACTCACAGCAGCAGGTCAAATGTGCCCGGGCCTGCCAGCACTGCATCCTCAGGCAGCGGTGGGAGGTCTAGCGAGGAGAAGGTTTTGTTCTGTTCTTCCTCTGGCCCCACAGGAGCTGGTTCTCCGGCAGCACTGGGCTCTTGGCTAGTCAGCTGCTGGGTGGAAAAGACATGGTCCCCAGCCATGCCCACCCCTCAGTGGGTATAAATGTCTCTAAGTCCGACCATCTGGCTCTAGTTGTGCCACAACACTCTACCTCAGATGCCTGTAGAAGGGCTGTCCTCTTGCCAAGGGAAAATGAGGGCTGGAGTGCAATCTCTGCTACAGCATCATCAAGCCTGGCTGTAGCCCCTGGCGAGGAACAAGCAGGCTGGACTTGGTGTTTCTCCAGGGAGGAGAGGATGTTGTGCTTTGGAAGGGGAGTTTACCACAGGTGCATGGAAGTGTGGAAAGGCACTGGGATTTTCTTATTTTCCCCCTGTATGCATCTTTCATCCTGAGAAAGAGGATTTCTAGTGAAGCCATTATGCCCCATGCAAACAAGGTCATTTGGCAGATTGGCTGTGTAACACCAAAATACCACAGGGCAGGTAGAGGTCTGCTTTGAAAGACAAAGCCGCTGAGAGCCTGCGTGAGTCCTAGAGCTGCCTGCTCTGCCCCAGCAGTGCTGGCAAGCAGGGACAGGTTCCCAGGGCAGCAGACCCCTGGCCTGGAGGTGAGGTGCTGCGGTGACACCAGAAACTCGACTGTTCATAGCCTGACTCCTGAGGAGAGGTGGTGTTCCTCAAGTCCTAATGCATCCTCATCTCACCATCACCTTCTCTTCCCATCCTAGTTTGTCGCCCAGCTGCTGGGGTTCCTGATCAGCGTGGTCAGCTCCATCTTCTGTGGCCACCTGGGGAAAGCAGAACTGGATGCTGTGACACTGGCTGTGTCCGTATGTATTACTGTGATTCCCCTCTGATGTAAAATATACGAATTATGTGTCACCAAAAAAAGAAGAAAAAAACCCAAACCTGTAGGAATGCGTGTGTGAGGACCCCCTGTGTAAGCACAGCCTGATGCAATGCAAACATCACATCCACCCAACTGTTCTTTTGCCCTGAGCATAGGCAGGAGGTGGGAACTGGGCAGTTGTGAGTGTACCAGTGTAAGGCCAGCACCTGGGCAGGGAGCTGGAGATTGTGACCAGCTCTCTGGACCCGCCAGACCTAGATGTGCATGTGTGGCTAGGAGCACTGCTGTTTGTGGTCATTCAGGTAGTCACCCCTTGCTAGAAGATCCTTTTCCACACCATAGGGGAGAAGGGGCCATTTAGGTAACAGGAATGTGTTATTCTGAGGAATAGAGAAGGGCTGGAAATTTCCCAAGAACGCTTAGAGAACTGTCTCCCCAGGCAGCTGGGAGGGACAGAATGCTTTGGGCCAGGTCCCTTGTCACCTTCCCTTGCAAGCCAAGTCACTTGCCTCTCCTCCAGGTTATCAACGTGACAGGCATCTCCGTCGGCTCTGGTTTAGCCTCAGCATGCGACACGCTGATGTCCCAGGTCAGTAGCGGCTCTCCCTTTCTTATGCCTGGTGGCGTTTGATCGGTGGTGTCTTGCCTCCTGTGCAGTGTGGTCTGGGCACAAAGCGGGAAGGATGGCAGCTTCCAGTCAGCACGGGGCTACAGATGCGCTGCCTGGAGCCTGCTCCCTCCCTGCAGCTCCCCCAAGGAGCTCTGGGTCATGCCTGGGTAGCCAAGAGATGTCCAATCTGCCTGAGAGCCACTTATACCCAACCAGGCTGGCATTAGCCACGGCAGAACATGGGAAATGCATTTAATCGGCCTGTTGCTGCCCTGGGTCCTGAACATTTACCCAGACCCTTTGGTTCTCTGCAATGCTCACCTTGGCCCTCTCTCCTGACTCAGACATACGGTGGCAAGAACCTGAATCAGGTGGGCATCATCCTGCAGCGGGGAATCCTCATCCTGCTGCTCTGCTGCTTCCCTTGCTGGGCGCTCTTCATCAACACGGAGCGGATCCTCCTGCTCATCCGACAGGACCCCGAGGTCTCCAGGTCAGCGGTGAGATCAAGCCCTTCTGGATCAGGCATTTGGCTGTGGGTGGGTTGCCATGTAGTGTTGAAATCAAGGCTCTGTGGAGCTTGAGGGCAACACTGCCTGGTTTGGCTCTTGCTTTGTTCTATCATTAACTGGGGAAACAACTCCTCTTTCAGGTTAACTCAGGTCTACGTGATGATCTTTATTCCAGCGCTCCCTGTAAGTTGCTGCTAAAGCTGTTAGAAGCTCTGTATCCCTCATATATATACATATCCTCTGTATCAGTCATTAGGGGAAAGGAGGGAGGGTCCTTGCTGTATGGATCACAGGGCAGCATGGTTTAGGGCTTTACAACGTACCCCTTGAACCTGGGCCTTAACAGATGCGTGCTGGCCAGCAGCTGTTGGACCAGCAGACATGCAGTCTCTCATCTTGCTGTGCAAAGGCTTTTACTGCAGGCTGTGTCTCTGCACAACACGTAACTGGTGATGGACATTGGAACCAGTGTCAGCAGGGCTCGCTCTTAGCCCTGAGATAAAGGCTGCAGTTTGCTGCTCGCACACACTCACAGCTGCTGGACTCTTGGCTAGTGACAGGGAGCACTACCCCTGGGAAATAAGCATGGGTTAATCCTTTCTCCCAAGGGTTCCAGGCTCTCTTGCTGATGAGGAAGCACAGATTTCCCATTTAGAGACTGATCTCTCTTCCCAGTGAGACTGAGAGATGCAGATGCCTTTTGTTACCCTTGGCTTTGGATGCAGCTGGTGCTGGCAGGTGCCACACTTCAACCAGACCACCGGAGCAGGGTGTTGGACAGCCTGCCTGGGGCACCCTGAGAAGGCAGTGCAGGATGCTGAGGGAAGGACCCATCTGTGAGTGTTAAGTGGCAGCTTGAACCATGTGCTGTGGTGCTGATGAAATGAATCTTGACTTTTGCAGGCGGCATTTCTGTACCAGCTGCAGACAAGATATTTACTAAGTCAGGTACTGTATAACTAGTCAGGTTCTGGGCCATAGATTAAAGGTATTCCTAGGAACACTGATAAAGTTGGGGATCTAAGTTCATCCTGTTCTGGAGGGAGCTGGGCTGAGGAATGTGTGATGCACAGCCCCCCAGCTGGCCCTGCAGGGCAGGGAGAGCTCATGGGAACCACCCTTAGTTTGCTCCATTTCCCCATTGCTACCTCCCAGCTCTGCATTTTATTGATTGCACCAGCTCCTGAGCCCTGCATACTACCCTCTGCGTGTCTAACACAATCCAGCTTTACCTGAAACAGGAGCCACCTTCTTGGCTTTCTCCTTGGGAATTGCTGAAGCTCCCTCCTCTGTGTTTGCTACAGGGGGCTTGGGTGGTGTTGGGGAAACAAACTCCAAAGTCCCTCCTTGGCTTCCAGGCGATCATTTTGCCTCAGGTGTTGACGGGGATTGCAGCCAACATCCTCAATGTGGTCATGAACGCCTTCTTCCTATATGCACTGAAGCTGGGCTTGGTGTAAGTGTGAGCGGAGGTGGTGACAGCCTCTCCCTGGGTGCAGGGGTTTGCTCAGGGCTGGGGGTGGCGGGGGATGTCCTGGGTACCCAGTTCTACCATGCGCTGTCCCCAACCAACCAGCCTGCAAAGATAAGGCCAGAGGCATCTGCAGGAGGGCTCACATGGGTGCCACCAGGTCTCTTCTGTGGTAGCTGAGGAGTGTGGGGAGGATGTCATCTGTAATCTGCCTGTCTCTCTCCCCAGGGGCTCTGCCTGGGCTAACACTGTTTCTCAGTACACCCAGGCCATTCTCCTCTTCCTTTACGTGTGGTGGAAGAAGATCCATGTGGAGACCTGGGGAGGTACTGTTCATGGCTTAATCCTTCAAAATACCAGTGTCCAGCCCTGGGGATTTTGCACTGTCACGGGCACCTGACAAAGCAATTACCATCCCCTGAAGGCAGGAAGATGCTGTAGCCATGTCCTCAAGGCTGTAGTTCCAAATGCATTCTTGTTGATCATCCTGTCTTGGGAATGGTACAGCAGCAAGACCAGGCTGATGTCCTGTGATCTGCGGTGCTGATTGTCCTCAGAGAGCATCCAGGAGAGCATATAGTTCCCCTTCAGGGGAGGAAAGGGAGAACATGCATTCATTTTGCTTCACCTCACATTGCAGGTTGGACCAGGGACTGCCTCCTGGACTGGGGCTCCTTTATCCGGCTGGCCGTGCCTGGCATGCTCATGATGTGTATTGAATGGTGGACCTTTGAAATCGGGAGCTTCTTGGCAGGTGAGTCCAAACCCTCTTTTTTTTTTTTTTCCCTGTAGTTCAAACAAGTCATCTTCCAGCCATGCCTGCTCTGGTGGCTGCCTCTTGAGTGTGTCCCACCTCCTACTGGCAGCCTCCTCGCCTGCAGGGTTGGTTCTGCAGGATGCTGCATCTGTTAGATGGGAACCCTGCAGTCACTGCCTCCTTGCCAGCAAAGGAGGGGTTTAGTTCTGACCTAGTGAAGGAAGGGATGAATCTTTTCCAGGGCTGCTCAGTGTGGTGGAGCTGGGTGCACAGTCTGTCATCTATGAGCTCTCCTCTGCAGCGTACATGGTAAGGGCTGGGTGTATTAAACCAAGATCAGCCTGGGAGGAGCCCCCAGATCAAGGCTGGGGAGGGAAGCAGGGGTGGGCAGCAGGAGTCCATACCAGGCAGGTGATGGCTCTCAGACCTGCTGTGCAGCTGCACATCCAGGGATGTGCTGCAGGGGGAAAATCCCTTTACTGCAGCAATGCCAGTTTGCCCTGAATTAGTTACTGGGGAAGAAGAAAATTGCTCCAGGCTGTGTTGCTGCTTACCTCCTCCTTGTCTCCTGCTACTCAGGTGCCTCTGGGCTTCAGCGTGGCTGCAAGTGTCCGAGTGGGCAATGCCTTGGGATCGGGGGATGTAGTGCAAGCCAAGACCTCCTGCATCACTGCCCTGCTGTGCACAGGTCAGCCCAGGTCCTGCAGAGCAGAATAAAGGGCAATTATCAGCAAATGGTTCAGTTCCCCTCTCACAGGGCAGGGGACCCCCCCCTAGGAACACAGACCCACTTGTTTCAACCCTCTGTTTGGGGAAGGTGAAACCCTGGCTCCTCTTGTCTGTTAGGAACCTCGTGCAAAGGCTGTGATAGTTAAAAATGCAATTTAGCATTGTCCTCTACCTCCAGATGGTAGAGGGATTATCTGGGGAGAAAGTGAGGAAAACAGATGTGTCCTCTACTGCAGTATCACCTGGAGGTCAGCCAAGTCCAGTCCCCATCACATGAAGCCCCTGAGCTCTGGGCCTGGGTCAGGAGCTTGCCCTTGAAGCAAGCAATTTGACTATTTCTTTTTCTTTCAGGAGTTTTTGCTGTGGTGGTTGCAACATTGCTGGGAACCCTAAAGGATGTGGTGGGATACATCTTCACCAATGACAAGTGGGTTAACAGGTTTCTTTTGAGTATTAACTTCTTGGAGGGTGCAATTTATATCCCAGGAACTGCTCAGAAGCTGCTGACAGAGTTCACAAACCTCCATCTGTCAAACACGTTCCCAAAGGTGTCATTGGGCAGCACAGGTGCTTCTGACACTGGGACACTACCATGGTGGTGCCCAAGCTGCACACATCCCCTCGAGTCTCATGGGCTGGGATCAGGCTTTGCAGCTGGCCAAGGGAGATATGTCAGGACCAGAGTCCCTTGGGACCAGGTGGTGCTGCTTTCCCTGATCAGTATGTACATCTTCCCAACAGGGAGATCGTTATCTTGGTGTCCAAAGTGGTGATCATCTTTGCTCCGTTCCACTTGTTTGATGCAGCAGCAGTGAGTATTCCCTCATATGGAGCAATTTCTCTCTGCAGGTTGGGGTGCAATGGAGAGTGCAAAGCTGCATTTAAGCTTACTCTTATCATATAAAATGATACAGACGAGGAAAGCGATAAACTGTCAAAGCAGCTGCTTGCATTACCTATAGCACCTCAGTGTCCCCTGTACCTGTAGCTGCCCACTGGCATTGCTGCAAACAGCCCAGTTCATTCTCCCTCTTCTCCCCAGGCAAGGCCTCAGCTTTTTTACTAGCTTGTCAGAGCAGCACAAGTGAGCAGCTGGGTCTTCAGGGGTACCAGGTACTCCCAGCATAGTGGCAGTGCTCGTGGAACTGGTTAGATAGTAATTTCAGCCTGTTTCCTCCTGCCCTGTCCCTGGGAGAGGGACCTAGGCAGTGTGGAAAGCACTATGGGATCCACTGGCATGCCCGTCGGTGCCTGCAGACAGCTCCATGTTCTGTGCCTGGCTCGGCAGGTGGAACAGGAGGAGTCCTGTTTCGTGTGCTCTGCGATGTGGCTTTGGTCCCTCTTGGCTCTGTGGGACAGTGCTGTGGGTACCCCTGTTCACAGAGCCGTGCCGTACCCCAGGGCTTTGTATTTTCTGCAGCATGTGCTGTGTCCTGTGTATTGATTCCTCTGCCCGCTTTCCTTAGGCGACCTGTGGCGGTGTGCTGCGGGGCACAGGGAAGCAGAAGATGGGTGCTATCGCCAACGCCATCAGCTATTACGCCATCGGCCTGCCCGTCGGCATCTCACTGATGTTTGCAGCTAAGATGGGGGTGTTAGGTACGTGCGTCCTTGATTTGGCCTTGTATGAGCCGCCAGCATTGCTTCTGCTGGGGCAAACCCTGTGCCTTGAGCAGAGGCTCAGCCCTGGAAGTTGGGCTCAACTCCTCCTTCGTATCACTGTGCTGGATTGCACGCTGAAGCATTTGGCAGGCTCTGAGTAGCCTGCATCAAATGGGGGCTGGGGTGTCCCAGTAAATCCAGTCTTGCTCCCACCCAGCACAGGGTGTTTCCTCTCTCTGCCCCTCAGGGCAGCTCTCCCATCCAGGCTGGGTTAGACAGGGGCAATAATCTGACCCCGCTGAGGTCCTCGGGCAGTTTGGCAGTGGCTGGCAAAAGCAGGTTTCCCTCCAGCCCTCCCTGAATTAACGTTGCGTTGCTGCAGGTCTGTGGGTGGGGATGATTGTTTGCATCTCTCTGCAAGCTCTTTCCTTCTCCGCCTTTGTCATGCGCATGGATTGGAAGAAAGCTGCAGGAGAGGTGAGACTTGTGCTTTCCTCTGCTCTTGAAAGGTGACGGGCGAGTTCCTGTCCCAGTGCCATGCCGCAGCCCTCTGGAAGGAGGCACAAGTGAAATGGGGTCTGTCCCCTGTCCCGCAGCAGGGGAGCGGTTCAGGGCTGACCATGCTTGCTTTGGGGGTGTGGAGGGAAGAGGCTTGGGTTCCCTTGCCTGGGCAGGGCACCCTTGCTTTGGGAAGAGCAACACTTCCACGTGTTTCTAGGCTCAAGTCCGAGCTGGAATGAAAAAACAACTGGAAGATGTGAACTCCAGTGGCACGGCTGCTAACAAAACATCTGCTGTGGGTATGTAACCTGGGCCTGACGACAGGGATGGAGCCCAAATTCTCCACCCAACCCTTCCCTTCCTTCATAGCCACGGCAGCCAGCTCTGCCCTGCAGATGGCTGGAAAGAGCATAGTGTCTGGTGCTGGTCCCAGGCCAGTGGCACTTCTCCTGTGCTTAGTAATGGGGTCTAAGGCACCCTGTTTCCCCTGTCACCATCCTGGCAGCTCCACGGAAGAGCCTGGGCTGCCAGCCAGTGACTGCATCACCTGGGAACACCTGCCGCTTTGCTGTGGCATGTCCCGGTGTCCCTCAGCCTTGGGAAAGGACCCTGAGGACTGGCACTAGTGCTTGTGCAGCATCAGACTGGGAAACCCTGACTTCACAGCCTGTTCCCTGCAGCACTCACTTTTCTGTCACACAGACTACATCTCTGACATGAACACCATGGACACTGTGGTCCTGCCTGAGAGCATCATGGGAGGTGAGAGGCAACCTGACCACCAGCTCATCACACAAGAGGAACCCACTGTTGTCCTTGCTCCTCCCGCTGTGGTGTGGAGGGCCCTGATCATCCGCCGTGTGCTGGCTGCTGCCGCTGCCGTTGCTGTCCTGCTGGTGGGCATACTGGTCCGTCTCCTGACCGGCAGTGGCTAGAACCAGTGACACTGGGGAGCTGTGTACAGAGACAGAGGGCACGTGGTAATGTCCCAGGAGGATGGTGCTGGGGAAGACGTTCCCCCTCTGTTCCTTGTAAAGGGTCACTTTGCTCAGTTTCTGGTTAACTCACAATGTTTTATCCCACGTGCAGAGTTCTTAAAGGGGTTGAGGATGTGGCATCTGGGAAGAAAGTGTTTGAAAGCCAGTCCCTCTCCTGCACTGCACTGGGATGTCACTCGTGATGGGTGGGAGCGTGTCCTGGGGCTGGCCCAGGAAGGAGACAAGGACCTTGTGCTGCTGTCCTGCTTCCTACTCCCTGGGGGCATTTCTCTGTGCCATCTGCTAATGGCGGAGGTTCTTGCTGCCCACAGCACCAGTTTCCTCACACACTCACACACCAATCTGTGCCAGCGCCTTGGCACGGCAGAGCCCCCTCGCTACCTCTGCAGCAGCACAAAGGCTGATTTTTGTTGGGAGATGGCTGGCTCCCCTGCCTGCTGCCGGGGCGTTGGGTGCTGGCTGCTGGCCCTGCTCTTCCTGCTGTGTGGCAGGCACAGGGCCTAAAGCAACTCTTCTTTTCACTTTTGTAAGGTGGGATTTTGATACAATAAAGTTTTCTGAGTAAATGTTGAGCTGTTAATGTGGTGTGAGCATGACCCTGGTCATTGGCATGACCAAGCCGTGAGAGGAGAGCCCTGAGCTTGGTTTGTGCAGCGTGGGGGGCTCGCGCAGGGCTCAGCCTCCTGTCTGTGCCCTTTGGGGCTGGCTCTGGGTGCAGCAGCAACCAGGGGTTTGCCTTAGCTGGGCTCACAGAGCTTCCCTTTGGGTACCAAAGCAGGGGTTGTGCATCTCCATTGCTTCCCACATGAGAGGGTAGTGTGGTGCACAACCCCGCAGAGCAATCAAGTAACTGCTGTATGTCTTAATGCAAATACCCCCACGCTACCTGCCCTCAGGACTTGTCCCAGGCTCTTACCTGCAGTTAGGTGACAGTGTGGCACATGTTCAGCCATGGGTGGTAAGTACCAGGTACAGCTGGTGCACCGCATCTCCCTGTCGCCCCACAACTCTCCTGGCATGCAGTGCTGGTTGCCTGTAGGCTGTAAATGCAAAGATGTGATACAACAAAGCTTGAAACAGCTGTCGAACCTGACCTCAGCAGCCTCTGCCCAGATGTGGGGAGGATGTGGCAGACTCTGCCCTGCTCAGAACCCCAGTAGTTTTGGGATGGGAGCCTGGGGAGAGCATGAAGCCCACTTTGCTCTACCCCATGGGCTACCCCAGCCCACCCCCCCGCTCTGTAGGAGAGGGGCTGTGCCCTGGCAGCAGCTCCCCTCGGCCTCCCCACCCAGTGTGGGCCAAGGCAGGACACTATATTTGGCCTGGGGGAGCCGTGCCAGTGAAACCTGACGCTGTCATGCTGTGCAAGTCCGACAGCTGGAGCCAATGGGGCCGGCTTGTCTTGGCCACCGCCACCGAGATGAGAGGGGCCGAGAGGGCCAGCAGCCCTGCCACTGCCGGCGGCAGCTCACTGGAGACGGCACACGGACCCAGGAATCCTCCATCGCTGCTGGAAGAGGAGGACAACCCTCCAGCCCACCGGCCAGCGGAGCTGCGGCGAAGCAGGACAGAGGTATGAGGGCTTGCAGGAGCGATTTGGGAATGCTCAGCCCCTATAGTGGCTCAGGGCAGGCAGCAAGTGCCTTGCACTGCACCTTTGGGCTCCTCTGCCCTGCCCGCAGCAGCGCACGGGACCCTCCCTGGGCTGCCCAGCTCCCTGCCCTGCCCTGCCCCGCTGCCTGCGCTTCCCGTCGCCAACCCCGCTGCCGGCACGCGGAGCATGTGGTCGGCTCGCCCGGCCCCGGCTGAAGTTCACCCTGCCGTGGTTACACATTGCTCACCCTGGCAGGGTGGCTTTAACAGAGTGCGGAGGAAGGAGGTTGTTTCATTGCCCTGGCAGAGCGGCAGCATGAAGCAGGCGAGCCTCCCTGAAGAGAACGGCTTCAGCGAGGCGATGGCTGCGGGCCAGCACGATTTCACACCCGGCAGCTGCGGGAAGAAACGCCGCTGGCTTTGGCGCCTGCTCCCGGACAACTTCTGGGAGGACACAAAGAAGCTGCTGGTGCTGGCAGGGCCACTGGTAAGGACCTGGGGAGGAGAGTGCTCCCCCAGCACGGCTGCATGGCTCACCTCCATCACTGACCTTCGCCTCTCCTCTTCCTTGCATGTAGATCCTCATCCAGCTGCTGATCTTCCTGATACATCTCGTCAGCTCTATATTCTGCGGCCACCTGGGCAAGGTCGAGCTGGCCTCTGTCACGCTGGCCATCGCCGTAAGCATTCCTGGGAGCTGCCCCAGCGCCGGGCACCAGCTCCCACGCTGGGACAGGATACGGGAACAGAGGCGGACAAGGACAGAGATTTCAGACTCCTGCTTTTCATTTTAGCTCCTCTCTCGACCTGAAAGTCTTAAATGCTCACATTCGCTCTTTGTTTTTTTTAACTCCCGTTTCCAGGTTATAAATGTTACTGCCATCTCTGTAGGTTATGGTTTGTCTTCGGCGTGTGACACCTTGATATCACAGGTAGGTAAGAGATGCTGGCGCTTGTCCTAGAGACACGGGGTTTTCCAGCACTGGTTGATGCTGCCCAGGCACTGCATGGAGCCCTGGCTGCACCTGCAAGCTGGGGAAGCTTGTCCCTGAGCGGCAATGCCATTAACAGGGAGCTCCCTGCTCCTCTTGTAATGCCACATCCTTCCCGGGTGGTCATCAGGGCTGCTCCATGCTCCGTGGGGTCCCTGTCCCCCAGCACCAGCATGCTGCCAGTGCAGCAGAGCTCACCTCCACCCTCCCGCCTTGCAGACCTATGGCAGCAAGAACCTGCTGCGTGTGGGGGTGATCCTCCAGCGCGCCACCCTCATCATCTTGCTCTGCTGCTTCCCCTGCTGCGCCATCCTCATCAACATTGAGCAGCTCCTGCTTCTTATCCGCCAGGACCCCGAGGTCTCCAGGTCAGGTGGCTCCATCGCCCAGACACCTCGTCCCTCCCCAGCACGGTGGGGCTGTGAGGAGGGTGGCTATGGCCATGGCCCCTCATAACAATGCCTCTCGTGTCTGCCTAGGTTAACCCAACGCTACGTGATGGCATTTGTCCCTGCTCTCCCGGTGAGTCCCTGTGGGCACCCTGGATGCTGGCCACGCACAGGCACTGGCCATCCTGCTCCTATTTTCCACCACAGCAGCTCAGCCCCTGCTCGGTGCTGGCCTCATCTCAGCCACCGATTTCCTTTTCAGGCAGTTTTTCTGTATAACCTGGAGACAAGATACCTGCAGAACCAGGTGGGTCCTGAGCCCTCGCACCCAAGGAGACCCAGCTCCCTTCAACCATGCACCCAAGGTTTTCATGCTCACCATTCCTGGTGGTCAGGCAACGCTTGACCCCACCACCACCAGGGTGTCCCCAGAGCAGCTGTGACCCTGGAGCTCACCCCATCCCACAGCCAGCTATATCCATCTGCCTAATGGACCTCCCTTCCCACTTCCCCACGTCAGGGAATTACCTCCAGCGCACTCATTTTCTAAGCAGGCGCCATCATCAGAAGCTTATTTCTTGGCTGGGAAAGCTGCTGAGCGTGGGGCTGGTGGTGACCTCCACACCTCTCTCCTGAAGCTTTTATGAAGGCACCGTAGCCCCCATCTCCTCCTCTTTACAGATGATCATGTGGCCGCTGGTGCTGAGCGGGATCGTCGGCAACATTGTCAACGTGGTTGCAAACTGCATCTTCCTCTACGTGCTCCACCTGGGCATCGCGTGAGTAACACCCCCATCTCACAGAGGGGAAAACACAGCGTGTGGCAATGGCAAAGGACTTCTCAGGGATGTCAGCACCACCAGGCATGGTGGAGCATCTGGTGCTCATGGGGGCAGGGCAGGACATTATGCTCTGGCACCCCGAGGCTGGGGAGGCACGAGCAGGATGCCAATGACCTTTCTCATTTCCTTTGCAGGGGCTCTGCCTGGGCCAACACTGCTGCTCAGTATTCACAAACCATTTTCTTGTTCCTGTACATTACAGGCAAGAAACTCCACGTGAAGACCTGGGGAGGTAAGGGCATCTCCCCAGCTCCCTCTGGTTCCCGCTTTACATGAGTGTTCAAAAATCTTCCACCACTTCCATCAAGTGAATTCTGTTAGTGCTGACGGTGAAATATTAACCTCAGCCCGGTACGCTCCGGGAATGCCGTGCTGCTTCGGTGGCAGCACGTCATGCGCGAGCATTGGCAGAGCACCGTGCCGGGCAGTAAACATTAATTCTGGAGAAATGAAACTTTCTGCTGAGGCTTTGTAGGGTTCGGCCCCAAAGCCGGATGAGCACAGCCGATGGCACGAGGTTGCCCTTAGACTGCTCCAGGAGGGATGAGCTGAAGGTTGCACCGCTCTGTGGCCCACAGGACGGCATCAGCAGAGCATGGAGATGCACTCTGCTGCTGGAGGTCCTATGGAGCTGAGGAGCTTTGCCCTGGTGGCTTTGCAAGCAGGAACCTCCAGCTGTCTCGGGTGCTCTCGAGGATGTAACATGTGGCCAGTCTGGTCATCCATCAGGTAATGTTTCTCATCCTCTCTGCAGGCTGGTCCAGTGAGTGCCTGCTGGAGTGGGACAGCTTCATCTCCCTGGCCATCCCCAGCATGCTCATGATTTGCATCGAGTGGTGGACCTACGAAATCGGGAGCTTCTTGATAGGTCAGTGGAGAGAGGGAACTGCAAGAAGGTGGCCAGGGTGTGACCCAGAGCAGCATCTGCAGGGGCAGAGAACGGCTCTCCAGCAGGTGCCTACACCCAGCACTGACCCGCTCCTCTCCCCCAGGCCTGCTGAGTGTCATCGAGCTCTCTGCCCAGTCCATCATCTACGAGGTGTCCGTGGTGGCTTTCATGGTAAGGGCTGGGGGTTATTATTTCAGCCCAGGGCTCCCTAGGGACAGTCCTGGGACAGACACCCAGCAAAAATCAGCTCCAGCAAATCTCAGTCTTCCCCCTCCGCACTTAAGCCCCTCCATGCTCCCGCCTATCCCTCCCTCCTATGGAGATGTTTTAAATTAAGTCCTAAACCCCATCCCCCCTCTGCTAAGTGGTTATTCTGCTGTCACTGCGCTGGTCCTGTTACCCAGATGCACGCGTGAACCTCAGCCCTGTGGTTACAGATCCCCCTGGGGCTCAGCACGGCTGCCAGTGTGCAGGTGGGCAACGCGCTGGGCGCCGGTGACACCGAGATGGCCAAGAGGTCCTCCTCCACCAGCCTGCTCTGCACAGGTCAGGCTGCGCACGTGCCGGGACGCCTGTGCCAGGGCTCCTTCCAGGCCGGGCAGGAGCAGGGAGCGTTTGCAGCCCTCTGCCCACGCCATACACCCGTGTTCCCTCTTCTCCCCCTGCTCTCTCCCTTCAGCTGCTCCCCAGCTCCCCATCACTGGGCTCAGTGCTTTGCTCTGTTTTCCAGGGGGGTTTTGCATAGCCGTGGGGGCCATTTTGGCCACCACAAAGGATGTGCTGGGATACATCTTCACCAGCGAAAAGTGAGTGCTCCCGGTTCCTGGCCTTGGTGCACAGCGGTCAGTTCCCAAAAGCAATGGTTGGCTCTTCTCTGTCCCCAGGGAGATTGTTGACTTGGTGGCCTGGGTCATGCCTGTCTACGTTGTCTTCCACTTGTTTGAAGCCATGTGTGTAAGTCCCTGGGGATGCTGCTATTTTCGGTAGGGGACCTCAGTGCTGAGTGGCAGCATCACAGGTTGGTTGGTCAAGGGTCCCTCGGGCTGCGGGTGAGCACCAGCACATGCACCCGGACCCTGAGCAGCAACTGGAATTACCCCTTAGAAAACACCAAGTGCATAAAAGATGATGACCCACAGGACCACAGAGCTAACCGGGCAGAGGCGGGGAGCTGGTTCATCACCAGGCTGGTGAACCAGCCCCTGGGCAGCGGCAGAGCCCTGAATCCAGCCGAGGTGGCGGTCCCAGCCCTGGCCCCAGCCCCTCTCCTCTCCCCGGCAGGGTGCCTGCAGCGGGGTGCTCAGAGGCATAGGCAAGCAGAAATTCGGTGCCATCCTCAATGCTGTGAGCTACTATGGTGTGGGCCTGCCCCTGGGAGCCGTGCTGCTCTTCGTGGCCAGGATCGGCGTCATAGGTACCGACCCCCGGGCACGCAGCACTGCATCCTCCCCAAATCCCCCCTGGGCACCCGGCTCCCACCAGCTCCACTGATGGCTCAACTATGACCCTCCCGCCTGGCTCTGCCCTCCTCCTTGGCTGGGGACTAGGCACACTGGGGTGGGGTGGACTGGGATGGTCCCCACAGCTACTGAGAGCTTTTAGTTGTACTGGGAAAAAGCAACCACTGCCAGGTCTGTCGGGCATCCCCACAGCAGGTGTCCACAGCCACCCCATCTCCACACCCTTGCTGACCTCGGTGACACCCCCTTTTTGCCTCACTGTCCCGAGATGCTGGTTTGGTTGGGTTTGCTCCACCCGTGGCACCTGGCTGACGCCGGCATGCCCTCCGCAGGCCTGTGGCTCAGCATGCTTGCCTGTGTCTCCATCCTCTGCGCCTGCTTCATCACCTACATCTGCCGCATGGACTGGAAGAAGGCAGCTGAGGAGGTAACCTGTGCACCCACAGCATCGCACTTTGCCAGTGGGAAGGTCCTCAGTGCCTTGGCTGGGATCGCAGAGGGACGAGGCAGCATCACAGGCTCAATCCCACATGCCAGTGCTGCCCAGGGCTGTCCTCCAGTGCCCCCAGCAAAACCCGGTGCTCCCATGACCACGGCCACATCCCTATATTCAGCTCCCTCCCACACATGCACCCAATGGCCTCAAGGTTTGCCTCTGTACCTTGCGCCACCCTTGGCTGGGGACATGAAGCACAAAGCAGATGGGGTGACCGAGGCCACCTCAACCCTGCAACCCTGAGCATCATTTTGTGTGCCCCAACAGCTCCGGGGTTTCCACCAGCCAGCACCTCTCATTTCAGGCATCTTTCAGCTGCACAGCACTATTTCTAGCCAGATGAACCCTGCAAGAGGCCACACGTTGGCTTTGCTCGGTGGGGGTTTCCTACACCACGCACCGCTGGCTAACCCCAGCACGTTCCCTCCCCCAGGCTCAGCGCCGCGCAGGGGTGACCCAGCCGTCGCCGGACCAGCTGAACCCAGGCCCTGAACCCTCCTGCAAGGCACTTCCCTCGGGTGTGGGGCCAGCCCCACCACCCCACGCTTACCCCCCTGCCACGGTAGTGCGGGGGTGTGTAGGTATGGCCAGGAGCTGGGCACTGTGTGTGGTGGGGGGTTGGAGCCCAGGAAGGGTCCCAAGGATCCACATAGGCTGGGAATGAGCCCACAAAATGGGGGTGCAGTGCAGTGCTGTTGATGCCCTCAGTTACTGGGAAAACAGTATTTACAAGGGTGGGCTGGGGAGGGTGACGGAGCCTGGTAGAGGGTGACCTGGAGGGCTGGGGCACCCTGGGCACTTCTCACCTTGCAGACACCGGGTCCCACCAAAGCTCTGTCAAGGGCTGGAGCTCTCCCCACTGTGGGCTGCTTGTAATGTGCCTTCAGACCTCAGACAACCCCTGGCACGAACCCCCCCAATCCCCCCCAGAAGCCCTCAACAATGCTGCCCCGTTCTCCTTGCAGCGGGAATGGATGCGCAGAACGACGTCATGCTCACGGGCATCACCAGGGTGGAGGGACCAACGTACCAGCTGGAGCCCCAGGAAGTCACGCCTGCCACATCCCCTCCAGCCACCGCCACGGCCACCACCATGGCCACCAAGGAGCTGATCATCCGGCGTGGGCTGGCGGTAGCCGCAGCCGTCGCAGTACTTGTGCTTGGTGTTGTCATAAAGCTGATGACCAGCAAACACTGACTCACACCAGGAACTCTGGGGACTTTGGGGGCGAAAGCCCCCCCGACAGACTTACAGAGCACAGAGTGGCCAGCGAGAGCATCCAGCACACGCCTGTCCCACGGGAGCCAAAGGGCCCCCGGCAGCATCTGCTCAGCCATCACTCGAAGGGTGCTCCAACACCCAACACGCTGCTCCGGGTGGCTCGATGCGCACCAAGCGTGCTGGGAGCCCCCTCCAGCCTGCTGAGGGAGCCGAGCACAGCCTGGCTCACACCGCTGCTCCCTGACAAATGCCAAATAAAGAATAAACCCAGCTGGACTTGGGCTGGCTCTTCTGGCTGGGGGCTGAGTGCAGGGCTCGGGATGGAGCAGGGGAACATCTGGCACGGGGGGCTGCAGCCCTTTCAGGAGCCGAGGGCATGTAGGTCCTGCCCTGCCCCAGGTGGCCTTCACACCAAACCAAAGGTTTTATTCAGCAAGGCTCAAGGTCAGCTTTCAGTTACGAGTTTGGAGGTAAAAGATTACCAGTAAACCAATAAGAAATTGAAATTCAGTTACAGACGAGATGGCTGGTGGCTCAGCCATGCTGACCAAGGACTTGCCCAGACCTGGGACTCCTGGGGGAGTTGCTGCCCCCAGCAGTCCCAAACACAGCGCACCAGCAGTACAGCAGTCGCTGGCACCCCTCGAGTCCTCGGGGCAGTGTGGCCACGGCTCAGAAAGCCTCTGCTCTCACCTCAGGTAGCCTTTACACACCTTGGATGACTAAAGGTGGTTTCCCCTGCAATGAGACATCACCCATCTTGTGGCGAGTCCTGTCAAGGATGGGATGCTGCAGGTTCTTAGAGGCTCTTCCCCTCTGCTCTGGGCAGGCTGCTGGGGACAATCAGCCTGGACTGTTCCCATCAGTAAGACCTACATTTTGTTAGGCTTACCGCTGGCATGAGACAGCTTTCTATTGGGATCGTGTGAGCATCACATAGATAACGGGCTCAGAAACAACTGGCTTTGTTTTGATACCCTTGTGACAAGCGATTCCCCCATTCCCAAGAGCTTTTAGATGCGCTCCTGTTTGCAAAGCAGGGCAGGTGCTGCCTCCTTCCACCTGCTGCCACTCGCTGCTGAGGCATGACCAGTGGTGTAGGTCTGAATCAATCCCTGTTTCAGCACGAGCCGGAGCCTGCAGCTTGGGGCTTCCCTGCTTATGTACGTTTTGTTTGCGTTTACCTTTTCAGTGCATTGGCTGCCTTGGAAGAAATGAAATTCCAGCAGAAAGAAGTTCAGCACTAGGACCGCAGGGAGCGAGTGCTGGGTTACAAAGTCTGGCATACTGCCGGTCACCCTTCTCGCCAGGGGGACACCAGCTAGGGAGGCACAGAAACAAGGCTGAGTCCCATGGGGAGGGAGCAGAGCCTGAGGCAATGGGGCAATGGAGGCTGGGACCAGGGGGGGCTCAGGGGACAGAGGGGGGAGCACAACTCATGCAGACAGCAGGGACCCAAAACTCACCTTTGCCACCACCGCTGCCACAATCCCCAGCAGGGCCGAGATGGCCAGTCCCACTCGGCCCTTGTTAAACTGCATCAGGAGGAAGAACTTGGCCCAATCCATCTTCTTCTGGCTGCTGGGTGGGTACCGGAGTTTGTTCACAACCTCCATCTTCAGGTCCTTGATCAAGCAGGCACGGCGGTGGGAGAAGGTCTCAAAGCTGTGCTTGCCGTGGTAGGCTCCCATCCCGCTGTTACCTGAGGGACACAACCCAGGCAGATCACACCGCGCATGGTGACAGCTGCCTTTCTTAAATTCCAGTTTGCAGCCCCCAGGACAGGGGGAAAGCTTGGTCGTGGTGCTTCCCACACCCAAAGGCAGAGAAGAGAAGAGCAGCTGTAACAACTACCCAGAAATGAGGACCTGCTCACTGCCTTGAACTGGTGCTTAGGCTGGTGGCGTGCACCCAGCCTTGAAACGTTAACAGCACCAGTCCTCTTCTGCCCAGGGCAGTCCTGCTTCTCCTGCAGAATTTACACTGGGGTCCGGGACAGGAGGAACAGGGTCTATTATTTCAAACAGTGGGACATAAGGAGGACATTCAGCAACCTGCCACCAGAAACACCCAGGACCTCAGCCCTAAGCCACATTGTCTCTGCCACAAAACCATGAGCCTGACAGCAACCTGGAAACTCAACCAACCGCTCGGCCCCAGGCAGCTTCATCTCACACCCTGGCACACGAGAACTGGAGCTGAGGACAGATGTGCCAGAGGGTCTTCCTCTCCCACTGGCACCAACACTGCTCCAACCACAAACGAGCCTTTTTGCAAAGGAACCCACCAGTAAAAATAATAGTAATGGGAAAATGTGGCTGAAAGTTTCCGAAGTGCCAAACAGGCATGACAGGACCTGGGTCAGAGGCTGCTGCTTTTGCACCCAGGGTGGAAAAACTTCATTACCCACACCGCCAAAGGGCAGATCCGGAACCAGAGAGTGCATGATAACGTCGTTGGCCGTCACACCGCCGCTGGAGGTCTCCGATATCACCCGTCTGATCAGCTACCCAGAATGAGAGATGGCACAGAAGAGAGGATATCAAGATGAGCCACCAACACCACAGCATTTACCAGAGCAAGGGGGTGTCAGGGGGATGCTTGCAACCCCCTACGTTGGGGGGAAGGACAGGCTGTGCCTTGTTCCTTGAGGGAGGCTGGGCTTATGTTACTTAAGCGCAAGATCTGCCCAGCTGGGACAGCCGGGAAATGGAAACGCTCCATATCTCAGTGGGACAGGTGGGAGGTGGCAGTGGGACAGCCAGAGCCTGGGCTGCTCCTCAGCCCTCCCACCCAAACTGCCTGGGGCTGATGTGTCAGTGAAAATTCCTGACCTAAATTCCTGAGCTGGCAGGACAGAGCCTGAGGCGGAGGCAGGAGATGCACAAGGAGCCAGCATCCACCGGTGTGGGCTGGCACACAGGGAACTGCAACACTCAGAGTCCTTCAGCAGGAGCCTGGGAGCCCCCAGCAGCCCTGGGGACACTCACGGCCCCCCTGAGCCAAACGCGGCGATTCGCACACAAAGAGGAGCCGACACGGACCCTGCGGGCAGCCGAGCCTGGGACCGGCCACCTTCGGGATCATACGGCACAGACACAGCTCCACGGGGCAGCACAGCCCAGACCCACCTTCTTATTGTTGGAGAAGACATACAGGGCAAGGGGCTTCTCCCGATGGTTGATGAACTCAATGGCTTCCTCTACGCTCCTCACTGTCAGAATGGGGAGGACCGGTCCAAAGATTTCCTCCTCCATCACCTTGGACTCCGGAGAAACATCGGTGAGAATAGTTGGTGCTGGGGTAAACATGAGGGTGGGAGATGGCGTGAGCAGGACAGAAGACATGGTCCATCGCAGGACCTCGTCCTGAGCACTGCCTGCGTGCAACGCACTCCAGGCAAGCTGCAGACACACGCAGCCCCCACAAGGCACCCGCTACCGCAGCAGAAGGTCCCACCCTCCACCTCCCCAGCCGCTGCCAGAAGCACCTATGAAGCACGAGGCCTCGTCAGCCTCTCCCCCGTGAGCGATCTTCTGCCCTTCCAACAGGCCCAGGACCCTCCTGAAGTGACGCTTGTTGATGATCCTTTCGTAATCCGGAGATGACTTCACGTCTTCCCTGTAGAACTCCTGCCAAAGGGCACAGCAGAACCAAAGCGCTCAGCAGCCCTTCACAACAGCCACAGCCCCAGGAGCTCGGACCTGCGCTGTAACGGGCACAACTCCCGCGGCACGAGCTCAGCTCACCTGCAGAGTCGCCTTGATGTTCTCCACCACCTTGCTCTGGATGGACGGGTCGCACAGGATGTAGTCTGGGGCGATGCACGTTTGCCCGCAGTTCATGTACTTCCCCCACGTTATGCGCCTGCAGGGAAAGGGAGAGGGTTTCTCCACGATCAGTCCCTGCCAGACCCCACAGCCCGGCCCATGGTGCCCGAGCGACGCCACGCTGCGCGAACAATGGCCCAGAGGCTTCCACCTGCCCCACTGCTGGGACCCTGCCAAGGGCTCCAACAGCCCGACCTGCAGGCGACGGCCAGGTCACAGTCCTTGTCGATGTAGCAGGGGCTCTTCCCGCCCAGCTCCAGGGTGACGGGCGTCAGGTGCTTGGCGGCCGCTGCCATCACGATCTTGCCCACTGTGGAGTTGCCAGTGTAGAGGATGTGGTCGAACCTCTGGGTCAGCAGCTCTGTCGTCTCAGGTACTCCCCCAGTGACCACAGGGTACAGCTCCTGCGGGGCGAGGGTATCAGGGTCACCCCAACCCAGCGTGTCGCTGTGGCACAGAGAAACCCAAGGACCAACACAGGGTCACGCTCACCCGGTCAAGGTACTGGGGGAGAAGATCAGCCACCAGCCGAGCCGTGTTCTCGCTGATCTCCGAGGGCTTCACCACCACCGCATTGCCTGCAAGACAAAGGCAGCGCGGCCACTGAGCCCCCCGCGCTCCCCTCCCGCAGCGCCCACCCAGGGCCCCGAGGGGACAGGGGCTGCGCTGGGTGCCCACCTGCTGCGATGGCCCCGATCAGAGGCTGCATCACCAGCACAAAGGGGTAGTTCCAGGCCCCGATGATCAGCACCACCCCCAGCGGCTCGGGGCAGATGTAAGCCTCGTCCCGCATCGTCAGCAGGTTCTTCTTCACAGGCCGAGGGGCTGCCCAGGACGGCAGCTTGTCCATGGTCAGGGCCAGCTCCCCCAGCACGCCCAGGATCTCGTGGCTGTACGCGTTGTGCCCACACTGCAACGACAGGGAGCCTGGAGAGGGGACGGCCAAGGGGAGGCACAGCCGAGTCACCCGGCACCACGGGGGCCATCGGCTAAAGCCACCCGGAGCGGCCAAGGCGGCCCTCGGGGGGCCCGACTCCCCCAGGGCCGCCCACCGCCCAGGCGCGGCTCAAGGGAGCACCCCCCGACCCCCACCTTGTGCAGATCCGCCTTGATGGCTGCCAGGATCTCCTTCTCCTTCTCCCGCACCATCCGCTCCAGGGCCTTCAGCTGCTGCAGCCGGAACTCCAGCGAGCGGCACCGGCCCGAGTTGAAGGCGCCTCTGGCCCGGGCGACGACCTGCTGCATCCGCTCCATGGCTGCTCGGGGCTGCAGGGGACAGCGGCCGGGCCAGGCTCACTACGGGGCCACCAAGGGCCACTCAGGCCTGGGAACACTCAGCATGGCCCACCAAAAGCAAGGCTGGGAAATGTTCTCCTCCTTGGGTACCCTCCTGCTCCCAAATGCCCCCGTCCCACCTACACAGCATCCACCAGCAGAGAGCACCTCTCCTGGCAACCAGCATCGCTGGGGATGGCTGAGAGATCCTGTTCTGGGGGTGCTTTCTCCCAGCCTGGGGATACCCTTAAACCCACCAGCCTCTCCATCTCTACTCATGGGGATGCTCCCAAGGAGCTGAAACATGGGGATGACCGTGGCCTCAGTGGGCAGCCGGCTGGAAGCAGAGCTGCGTGTCTGGAGCCAGCCTGCACCCATCCTCCCCGTAACTGCAAGCCCTCGCGTGGCTTTGCAGGAACATGATGAACCACTGCAGAGGTTTCACCCTGCTTCTCAGGAGCAGCTTTTTAGCTAGGACAAGAGATCTACCTGCAGTCCCTGCCCAACCAAACGAGACACTGAGGTTCCCTTGCAACCATCAAAATCCACTCTTCCCTGCTCACCACTGCAGTTGCATGACACAGCCCCCGTCCTGACCAAGAAGGCAGATGACTCATTAAAAAATGAAGGAAAAAGAGCGTGTTACCTTCAGAGAAGCTCCTCTCTCCACCAGTCTCCTGCAGCAAGTGCAAGCAAGGCACAAGCCCTTCCCCTGACACGGCTCGGAGCGCTCTCTCCTCCCACGAGAGGACAGCTGGCTGGGGTCCAGGGCTCTGGCTGGATACAAGGCACCCTTTACCCAGACATATCCTCATGCTGTGAACACAGAAGCCCTGGATCGCAGTGTTCAGCCAGGGCAGTGACTCAGCCACCCAGGTGGGATTGTGAGAGACCACATGGCTTTGGCCACACTGGGCGCAGAGGCTGAGGGAGCACTTTCAATCTGCCACAGCAGCTGTCGGGAACCAACAAACGCAGCCCCTGCTACTGTCCACATCTGAGCAAACCCCAGGCTGGCAGCGCCTGCAGGTGGGAAGCAACCAGGGATGGATTTGCACAGGACAGGAGGAGAAACAGTCCAGCTCCTCCACAGGTCCCAGCACTGCCTTGCCACACGCCCTGCCTGGCTCCGGATGCCTCTTCAGCAGCCTGCCTGCGCTCCCCTGCCAGGGCTTTGGGGGGTCCTTCCCCACCAGCGGGGACGTCATTGTGCTGAGGGTCTGCGCTTCTGTACCAGGACAGAGGCATCCTGCAACACACGTGTGACATTCAGCCAAGCTGTGGCCAGAGGTGGGAGTGGCAGAGGACAGGCAGGATTCTCCAGGAGACTGCAAGGACTTACCATGCTCAGACTATTATTTAAATTCTCAGTGTTTATTTAGTACTTGCAAAACATATAATTAAAAAGGCTTAGCACATGGATTTTCACAAGACATGAAGAAATCCTAACTATTGCACAGTAAATATAATTTTCTGCTCTATATTAATTGCATTTAGTAATAATTTTTAAATTTATCTTATTTAAACATTCATATTTCTAAGGTCCTTTCACCTTAAATTTCTCCAGCATCCTCTCTCCAAGCTACAACAAGCCCTGTATTATCTTCCAGTGCAGGATTATAGCAGACTCAGAAGCTCGAACACAAAGGAGTACACTCTCGTTCAGTAATTGTTTTCCCTTGGAGGAATCTGACCAGGAATGGGTTTGTACTGGTTTTGGCTGGGATTAAGTTAATTTTCACCATAGTCACCAAATTTCTTCATAGTAGGATGGTACTGTGTTTTGGATTTGTGACCAAAACAGTGTTGGCAACACCCCTGTGGTTCAGCTGTTGCCAAACAGTGCTTGCACAGCATCAGGGTGTCCCCTCGCACCACCCCGCCAGCGCATAGGCTGGAGTCGGCAAAAAGTATAGGACACAGCTGGGAGAGCTGACCCCAGCTGACCAAAGGAATATTCCAGACCATATGATATTGTGCTCACTGATAAAAGCTGATAAAAGAGGAGGAAGGTGGGGCAGACATGGGGGGTTAATGGCATCTGTCTTCCCAAGTGACTGTTACATGTGATGAAGCCCTGCTTTCCTGGGGATGGCTGAACATCTGCCTGCCGAGGGGAAGGAATGAATGTATTCCCTACCTGCTTGCTTACACACCAAGCTTTCACTTTACCTATTAAACTATCTTTATTTCAACCTACAAGTTTTACCCTCCAATTCTCCTCGCCACCCCACTGGGGGAGCGAACAAGTGGCTGTGTGGGGCTCAGATGCCCATGTGGGCTAACCCACTACAGGGTACTTTGTGATTCCCACTTCTCTAAACAGTTCTGAAAGTGCTTTTGTATAAGCATAAGATGCTTTTATCAGCAAGATACAGGCAGTGCAGGTATCATCTTTGTCATTTTTTAACTGTCAAATCATTGTTACAGGCACATGATGAAACCCAGAGCCCCAGAAAGGGCATCAGCCAGCATCCCCTGACCAGCTGTTAACAATTCTGGTTTGCAGAGATCCATGAATATTTCACCTCAAATAAATGGCAAGGGGAACCTCACTAGGTTTATTCACAGCCATCACTACTGGCAAAATGCATCAGCCAGCACAGCCTCTCCTAGACTCACCACCCAGAGGGTGGTTGTTCAGAGCACAACAGAAGACAGACATCCTGAAGACTGCAGGGAAAACGCTGTCAGCGCAATCACAGCTGAAACTTCAGCTGCTGTTTGTCACTGAAGGCAGGCAAGCACTTTGGTGCAAGACACAGTGTGTGCATCCCTGGAAGCAGCGCTCTGCGTGGCATGGGGTGGAGGTATGGACTGGTATGTCTTGCTCCGCAGTCCTCCTGAGAGCTTGTACCCACTGGTCCCTCTGTTTCAGCATGGTTTTTTAGTTAGCAGGAGTCCGACCCTTCTCTCGGTTAGTGCCTCGCTAAAGACTACTCTGTGTGCTCGACAGCTCACTGAAATAACCCAATACAAAAGAAAAAAATTACATCACAGCTTAAGGAAACAGACACAAAGCGAGCACTCAGAATATGACTTGCACATGGCGCCTTCTCTCTTCAGTAGTAAACCATCTGTGAAAGCAAAACACAGCACCAACGTCCTGTGAAGGATTTGCTGAAAAAAAAAACCCAATTCCCTTTCTAGAACAAGCCTGAAGCAAAGCCCCTTTCACTCAGGGTGACTTCCCCAGCTTCCAGCTAGCCTGCCTCCTGCCCCCTCAGCATGCACTGACTGGTTACCTTGGATGCTGTATGAGCTCCCAGCACTGCCAGGGAAAGCATCATGCTTTGGCTCTGGTGGGAACCTTCTCCAAGCCCCACATTCACTACTCTAACAAAGCTTTGCCCGACCTCAAACCACATCTACACACAGGAGAAGAAGAAGGCTCCTACCTCACTGTGACAGCCACAGCAGTGCTCTGAAACCTGCTGCTCCTTACCACACACTGAGCCAGCCCAGCCTCTGAACAGCCAGCACAATCAAGAGGGCTTTTCTCTTCAGCACAGACTGGTGATTCTGAGAAAACCCAAATGATTTCAAGATGCCGTGAGTTTCCATCCTTCGCTGAGAAGGCATCCACCTAGACAGGGCCTGCCTCCCTGGCTGGTGCTACAAGGCCTGAGCCAGTTGTTGGCCCTTACACCTCCTCCTAGATCCAAATGTGCAGGCAGGCTGTTTTCCCTGGCTTGTTGGGCTCCTGCATGTCTCCTTGCAGCAGTAACAATACAGAAGACGCGGAAGGGCAGAGTCCTGATCCACCCTGCCATCTCCTGTCCCTTCAGTGGCTGCTCCCTTAGGCTTACTAAGCCCCCGGGGTGCCCACTTGAGCCTTGCAAGGAGCAGCCAGCATGGGCAGCCAGTCTGCCAGCCACAGAGAACCAGCTGTGCTCACACTTGGGAGTTTTAGTTCTCACCCCTCCACCTCAGGAGGCATCTCGAGTCCTACAGCCAGCACCAGCAGGCCTCTGCCTCCTGCAGGGAGGGAAGGACATCCCATCCTTCTGCACTACCCAGCCAGAAACAGGGGAGGAAATGGAAATAACTGAGCTAAGGTCAGATGGGGGCTGCAGCTGGGCAGGGAAGAGGAGCTCGTTGGAAATGTAGGCTTTCGGACAGAGCCGCCCCTCCCCAGGGCACTATAGCACAAAACTGCAGCTGACCAGGCTGGGCTGTGGAGCAGCTTACAACACTGCTGAAGAAAGCCCTGGAATTGAAACCACTCCTAACCTGTCCAAAAGGTACCAACCTCTGCCTCTGAAGGAAGCTTCTCGTGGGCGTCACCTACCAAGGCAGAGCAATAAATAGTACAGCAGCCTAGGAGATCTCTCTGAGGACATTCCTATTCTAGATACCACTTGCAAGAGTGAGAAGCAGATCTTGATAATTTCAGGTTGCCAGGTATCGTAAGTCTCAAGACAGAAAAAACAGGCCAGGCTCCAAGAAAGGGCTGCAGTTGCAAAGAATGAGCTTGCAGAAGATCAGACGAATTGCACATGCACTCACATAGATGGCAAAGACCCAAAGCTCACCTTTATGATCACCGCTGCCACAATCCCCAGCAGGGCCAAGATGACCAGTCCCGCTCGGCCCGTGTTAAACCGCTTCAGGAGGAAGAACTTGGCCCAATCCACCTTC
Source organism: Falco naumanni (assembly GCF_017639655.2). NCBI lineage: Eukaryota > Metazoa > Chordata > Aves > Falconiformes > Falconidae > Falco > Falco naumanni. The sequence continues at coordinate 108,875,180 of NC_054054.1, read as the reverse complement.
TTCTGGCTGCTGGGTGGGTATCGGAGCTTGTTCGTACCCTCCATCTTCAGGTCCTTGATCAAGCAGGCACGGCGGTGGGAGAAGGTCTCAAAGCTGTGCTTGCCGTGGTAGGCTCCCATCCCGCTGTTACCTGAAGGACACAACCCAGGCAGGTCACACCACAGGCTCCGGCAGTCAAACCTTCGGCCACTTGAGGCCACCAGCAGGGCAAGCAGCAGCACAGGAAAATTTCAGTTGCTTGTCAGCTGCACTGCATGTTACCTGCCCTGCATCTGCCTCACTGCTGTTTAAAGGCACAACTTCTCTGTCTTCCTGCAGGACAAGGGATCCTTCCTCTCTGAAGCACTTCTCAGTCTCTAAGAAATCCATCTCTGCTACATCCCTCTTCTTCCTCACCTTGTTTTCACTACACACCCTCCAGTATTTTGCTGTGTTCCTATCTGCACTGCTCACTCTGCCTCTGAGCTGTCTCCAGCTCTCCCCTGGGTTTAGCTCCCTCTCAAAGCACCATGCTAAGGCTCCGAGATCTGACTGGTGCTGTATGAGAAAGGGTTTCAGAGGAGCTTTGCAGGATACACCTCTGTTTTCCAATTCCAGGACAATGTACGCTGTTCGCAGCAGCAAACAGTGCCGGTTCACTGTTGGCTTGTGAGTACTCTAACACCCAAACCTGCTTTTGCAAAGGTCCTGCAGGCTGTTGTGTAACTTCTTCCAATTCTCCCCAAGCTGAAGTCCTACCCTTCCTCCTGCAATTACTGCCGATCACTCCAATTGCAACCGATGTTTTTAATACACCTTCCACATTAGTCTGCACCAACTGTTTCAATCTTCCCAAAAACACCCCCAAAGGTTTTTTCCTTTTGGTCCCTGTCCTAATGTACTCCCATAATTTATTATTGAGATCTGCTATACAGAGACTTCTTGTCTGTAACAGGTGCAGGAGTACCCAGACACAAACCAATAGCGGCTCTTCCCTGGGTTACACCATGCAGCAAGTCACAACACTTACGGAGCTCCAGTAACTTACCGACACCACCAAAGGGTAGGGTTGAGAGGAAGAAGTGCATGATGACATCGTTTCCAGTAACACCCCCACTGGAAGTTTCCGAGATGACTCTTTTGATTAACTGGCAAAAGAAAACAAACAAACAAACATTGCAAGGGCTCAGAAGACACCAGACTGTGTAACAGCACGACCGGGAGGGGAGCTACGAGCCAACAGGCCATTGTGATAATTTTCTCTGGCTAACAGCTTTGACAAGCCCTCTCCCCACAATGTTAACTCAAGGAAAGTGGGAAAGTTCAGAGGAGGAACGTGAAAGATGGAAACCTGAGAGCTCACTTCCCTAGCAACGTATTAAAAGTAACAAAATTAATCATGAAAGAGTATGTGGCACCAAAGAGGAAATGGAGCTTTTTATCCTATTTCACAAAGTCAGGCAAACCCAGAGTCCTTCAGCAGGAGCCTGGGAGCCCCCAGCAGCCCTGGGGACACTCACGGCCCCCCTGAGCCAAACGCGGCGATTCGCACACAAAGAGGAGCTGACACGGACCCTGCGGGCAGCCGAGCCTGGGACCGGCCACCTTCGGGATCATACGGCACAGACACAGCTCCACGGGGCAGCACAGCCCAGACCCACCTTCTTATTGTTGGAGAAGACATACAGGGCAAGGGGCTTCTCCCGACGGTTGATGAACTCAATGGCTTCCTCTACGCTCCTCACTGTCAGAATGGGGAGGACCGGTCCAAAGATTTCCTCCTCCATCACCTTGGACTCCGGAGAAACATCGGTGAGAATAGTTGGTGCTGGGGTAAACATGAGGGTGGGAGATGGCGTGAGCAGGACAGAAGACATGGTTCATCGCAGGACCTCGTCCTGAGCACTGCCTGCGTGCAACGCACTCCAGGCAAGCTGCAGACACACGCAGCCCCCACAAGGCACCCGCTACCGCAGCAGAAGGTCCCACCCTCCACCTCCCCAGCCGCTGCCAGAAGCACCTATGAAGCACGAGGCCTCGTCAGCCTCTCCCCCGTGAGCGATCTTCTGCCCTTCCAACAGGCCCAGGACCCTCCTGAAGTGACGCTTGTTGATGATCCTTTCGTAATCCGGAGATGACTTCACGTCTTCCCCGTAGAACTCCTGCCAAAGGGCACAGCAGAACCAAAGCGCTCAGCAGCCCTTCACAACAGCCACAGCCCCAGGAGCTCGGACCTGCGCTGTAACGGGCACAACTCCCGCGGCATGAGCTCAGCTCACCTGCAGAGTCGCCTTGATGTTCTCCACCACCTTGCTCTGGATGGACGGGTCGCACAGGATGTAGTCTGGGGCGATGCACGTTTGCCCGCAGTTCATGTACTTCCCCCACGTTATGCGCCTGCAGGGAAAGGGAGAGGGTTTCTCCACGATCAGTCCCTGCCAGACCCCACAGTCCGGCCCATCGTGCCCGAGCGACGCCACGCTGCGCGAACAACGGCCCAGAGGCTTCCACCTGCCCCACTGCTGGGACCCTGCCAAGGGCTCCAACAGCCCGACCTGCAGGCGACGGCCAGGTCACAGTCCTTGTCGATGTAGCAGGGGCTCTTCCCGCCCAGCTCCAGGGTGACGGGCGTCAGGTGCTTGGCGGCCGCTGCCATCACGATCTTGCCCACTGCGGAGTTGCCAGTGTAGAGGATGTGGTCGAACCTCTGGGTCAGCAGCTCTGTCGTCTCAGGTACTCCCCCAGTGACCACAGGGTACAGCTCCTGCGGGGCAAAGAGCTTCATAGTTACCTTGATTACACGGACATGTATCAAGGCAGCAGCTCTGCATGGGGCAGACTCACTGGTGAGCTATGTTATGATCTAGACAAAAGACAGTGACAGAAGAGACAAGCCCTGGTCCATCCCCTGCAATGAGTTTCACTTGCCACTTTGTACCACGTGAACTAAAAGAAATGGAGGCTGAGGCCAGGCAGAGTCAGGCTGCAGAGCTGCTCTCACACATGAAGACCTAGGACACATATGGCTACTGGGCTCTCCCGAGGGCTGTTTCCTTCCACAGCTCTCGCCCCCTGACTAGAGAAAGCACTAACGCCTGGGGGGAGATTTCACAGGGGGGGCATGCTGTCATAGCCACAGCCTGTCTCAGCAACACAGTGTAACAGATGTCAGAACTGCCAGAAAAGCGGAGGACAAACATCATGTCCCACTGAGAGTGTTTCGGCAGGACACAAAACCCCAGGATGTACCATCGCTGAGCAAATGGCACCCAATTGTCAGGAAAAGCCAGGCACAGCCAGCATCCAGCGCAAACTTGTGCTTACCTGGGGAAATCCCCAGCACAGCGTCCAAAAGTGCAGCTACTGCATTGAGAAGTACATACACGCCTCTACACAGTCATGAATGTCAAAAAGGCTGTCACGTTGCAGCAACGTTATGTAGGCACATTAGGTTACACAAATGCAAGAACATGTCAACATACCTTTGTACTTTAAGAGTAATTCAACCCTTCCTGCACCTCCTGCTTACGCCCCTTTGGAGAGAGTGGGCAACTGATATAACCCTAACCTGCAGGAGCCGTCTGAAAGCAGGACAGGTATTTCCTCAAGATAATCACATTAGGCACCAAGATAATCACATTAGGCACAGGACCACACTCACCCGGTCAAGGTACTGGGGGAGAAGATCAGCCACCAGCTGAGCCGTGTTCTCGCTGATCTCCGAGGGCTTCACCACCACCGCATTGCCTGCAAGACAAAGGCAGCGCGGCCACTGAGCCCCCCGCGCTCCCCTCCCGCAGCGCCCACCCAGGGCCCCGCGGGGGACAGGGGCTGCGCTGGGTGCCCACCTGCTGCGATGGCCCCGATCAGAGGCTGCATCACCAGCACAAAGGGGTAGTTCCAGGCCCCGATGATCAGCACCACCCCCAGCGGCTCGGGGCAGATGTAAGCCTCGTCCCGCATCGTCAGCAGGTTCTTCTTCACAGGCCGAGGGGCTGCCCAGGACGGCAGCTTGTCCATGGTCAGGGCCAGCTCCCCCAGCACGCCCAGGATCTCGTGGCTGTACGCGTTGTGCCCACACTGCAACGACAGGGAGCCTGGAGAGGGGACGGCCAAGGGGAGGCACAGCCAAGTCACCCGGCACCACGGGGGCCATCGGCTAAAGCCACCCGGAGCGGCCAAGGCGGCCCTCGGGGGGCCCGACTCCCCCAGGGCCGCCCACCGCCCAGGCGCGGCTCAAGGGAGCACCCCGCGACCCCCACCTTGTGCAGATCCGCCTTGATGGCTGCCAGGATCTCCTTCTCCTTCTCCCGCACCATCCGCTCCAGGGCCTTCAGCTGCTGCAGCCGGAACTCCAGCGAGCGGCACCGGCCCGAGTTGAAGGCGCCTCTGGCCCGGGCGACGACCTGCTGCATCCGCTCCATGGCTGCTCGGGGCTGCAGGGGACAGCGGCCGGGCCCGGCCCGCCGCCGCTACCGCTGGGAACTGGCTCTTCGCACCGGCACCGGACACGCTCCCACCGGCAGCCCCCACCCCACCCGCAAGGCCGACACCGCGCCCGGGCCCCACCCTGCCGTACCTCTCCGGTGCTGTACACGCTGCCGTGGGCGACTGAGGGCAGGTCGCGCAGGAGCCCGGGGGCGGCTCGCAGGCACGGGGGAGGCGGCCCTTCCCCGCGGCCCGGCCCCCCTCACCGCCCAGCGAAGCACGGCGGCCGCGGGGTCCCCGAGGGCGGCACGGCCCCTCCGAGCAGCCCCGGAGCGCCAAGCCGCCAAGGCGACCCCGTCCCGCCGGGCCTCCCCCCTCCCACGGAAGGGCCCCGCAGCCCCCGGGGTCCCGTCCCGTCAGCCGCGCCCGCCTTCCGCTCACGTGACGGCGCCGTACACCCCCCCCCCGGCGGCGGAATGGGAGAGGCCGCGAGGCCACGCCCCCTCGCCGGGCGCAGAAGCGGCTGGCCGGCGCGCGTCCCCTAGCCCGGGCCTGTCCGCGCTGCCGGTAGCGCCCCGCGGGGGGGGGGGCAGCGGCCCTCAGCTGCAGGCGGGAGGTTAGTGAGGCCGCGGAGACACGTCACACACACCCCGGCACAGCACCCACACCCCGACAGCACCCTACCCACCCCCGACACAGCCCCCCCACCCCGCACAGCCCCCACCCCACCCCCTGCACACACCCACCACCGGCCGTGGGCTCCCAGCTCTGGCCCTGCCTGTGTCCCGCAGGCTGTGAAATGGTGGCAGGCGCGGGGTAGGGGGCCAAGCCCACCATGGGTTTGCCATCCCAGGAGGGCAGGGGGTACGGGGGTACGGGGCGGCTTTACCTCTTCGCTTCTGCTCTGCGGAGGAAATGCTGCGGGAACTCGATGTGCGCCTTGGCTCGGGGTGGCTTTTTGGAGCGGAGGTGCTGGTGAAGGGGTGGCTGGTGCTGGTGAAGGGGTGGCTAGCAGCGCCCTGCCAGCAGCCTCCTGCCCAGCTGGGAGCGAGGGGGCAGGCAGTCAAGGCAAACCAGGCAGCAAGCGCTGAAAACGCAGGTGGTGGGTTGTAGGAGGCAAAGCAGGCACCAGGAATAGCCTGGACAGGACAGTTGAATTAACCTTGATACAGCACTCGCATGGGAAACGAGCCAAAAAAGCAGGGAAAGGAGCTGATACAAGGCTGGGCTTATTCTAGTTAAAAATAGTGCCACCACAACTTGTTCTAAGAAATGCAAGGGGAGTATTTGCAAGTTACTCCTGGGTTGTACGCACTACCATTTCTGACATCCACAGGCCAGTTATTGCTGATGCTCCTCAGCTGAAACTACACCCAGCTGAAGCCCTGCCCAGCACCAAAAGCGCAGGGCTGGCAGCTGGGTGCTGGTGTCCAGGAGATGGGGCTAGTGTGGAGCCCACGTTTTCCCCCAGTTTCATGTCATTTTCCCAGATCAGCCTGGCTCTGGGAGGCTGGGGGTCCCTCCAGCTCAGCAGGCTGCACCTGAGCCACGACTCCACCCCCCCAATCACAAAGCTTGGCTTTCGTGAAGTCAGTTGGCTTCACTAACCGTTCGTGGGCTGTGGCTCAGCCAGCATGTGAACATTTCACAAGCTATTGCACGAATCTCAGCAGTAAACAGTCTGCCGTGGAAAAGAATGACAAGAGCAACTGCCAATAGTTGCATGCAGGGAGCAACATGTGAAAGAAAAACAGGCTGGGCTCGATGGGGCACTGTGATAGATGAAAAGGAGCTGGGGTTGCATTCAGGAAAACATGGGTAGGAGAAGTGGGAATGTTCCTCCCAGGAGCATTACCTGATGCAAACACGCTCTCCTTGATCCTGTTAGCATCCTTGCAGGCAGGGCAGGTTGGAGCTCTGTCCAGGCACTGTGCTGTTTGGAGGTCTGAGGAAAATTAGATAAGGAATTAATGCTGCTGCAATCAGAGTAAGTCTTTGAGCTCTTGGCGTAGAGCATTACATTGTGCGTGGGGGAAATGCTGCAATGCACCCTCTGCAGGCAGCGCACCCATCAAGGGATGTCTGCAGGAGCAGGGAGGTAGGTATTTACCTGTTTTCCAGAGTGGCCATTCTCCAGATCCGGTAAAATTCTCATCCTTCAGCCTGAGGGTTTTCTGCCATAGCTTGTACTTGGCATCGCACACAGGAGGCAAATGTCCCAGCTCCCAGGTCATCCCGTCGGTCAGCAGACTGGTACCGTGCCACACTTGCGCAGAATCCTGGCCTTCAGGCTCCTCGGTATTCGCAGAAATGAGACAGCAGCAGCGTGCTGGGGGACGGTCCCTTTCGGTCCTTGTCAGGGACATCTTTTAGCCAATTACAGACTGCAAAAAAGGCCGAGGGCGTTTTAAGCTTTGCAAAATATTGGTTGAGTCTCCCTGGAGCGGCTGGGTGAGACACGTGGATCTCAGGGAAGTGGGGGATCTTGAGTGAGATGGAAGAATACCCCAGGCAGCACCCAATGAAACGCATGGCCTGCAGCATGCTCCCCACGCCTAGGAGCTGACAGGATTTTCTATTTTTATTCAGTCACTAAGAAACAATAAAGGAGGGAACTATTTATGGGAAAGTAACTGAACTCCAGAGGAATCAGGAGGTAAGCAGTGCTACAGGGGCTCTAATCCCCAGGGCTAGACATACAGCAGCAAGAGACAAGAGACATTTTATTGAGAAGCTGAGCTGGGCACTCCCCTCTCCCCCCCATTCCTCATGACCCCTTGCTCTTGGCGTCAATTATAGCAAGGCACCGCGGTGAGACAGGATCCCAGCCCTGCGCTGGGCCTGGGGAGCATGCCTTTGTGTGCCTCGCCCTGCTCTCAAAAGCATCCAGCAGAGCCTGGGGAAGGAGGACTTTGGTTTAGAAGATAAGCTGTGCAGTATTTGGTTTCAGGGGTCCACCCAGTAACACAGCTAATCAATAAATGGTTTTTTAGCTTGCACACCACGCTCGCAGAACATGAAAGTTTTTAGCTAAGCTGACAATCCTCAATTTCTGCTGAAACATTTACCTTGTCTTGAGTTCCAAGTGTTTTCTAAAAGTCACACAATCCGGCCAGTGGCACAAGATGGGCAGATACAGAAGCCCAAACAGCACTCAATCATAAAAGCGGGTACAGAAGATTAACAACAGGGAGAGGTTTTAAGGAACATACACGAATAAATGCAGCTCAGTTCATTTATGGCATCACTTGTTTTGAAAGCTGTGGCTGATCTCACATTTGCAAGAACAAGATACTGTGTAGTACAGAACCATGGTCTGTGGGCTGCATTGTAGACATAGCTGGGGCCATGGAAAATGTGAAAGCGACACAAAGAAACAATGAAAATGATTGGCACAAAGACTGCAACAAGACTCAACAGCACTGCTGGCACTTAGTTTGCTTTCAGCCAAAGAGGAGGGGGGAGCCTGCCACATACAAAAGCCTATTGAAAAGGTGTTTGTCCCAAGAAGCAGTGCCAAGACTTAGTTAGACTGGGCTCCAGCTGACTTAAAGACCTCAGAAGAGGGGTGACCGAGATATACTTCACTGAGCTACAGAAAGGAGGAGCTGTGCGGGCACTTTTTAAAACACCACCCTGGGCTATGGCTCAGGTTAGACAGGGAAGTTCAGGATAAAAGATTTACTTGAAGACTTAAAGGCATCCTGGATAGTCAAAAAAGATAGTAGCAAGCAGAGTTCAGAGCAGAAAAAGTGTCAAAGGATCAAAACTTTTTAAAAAAACATGCAAAAAGACCAAGAGAGAAGGAATCAAAAAGGAGGCAGGTCACAAGGCAGGTCACAAGCCAGCCTATCTGAATTTCAAAGCCGAAAACAAGCTTTGGAAACTGTGGTATCCAGCTTCACTTGCTCCAGCTGAAAAAACAGCTTCCCTTTTTGGTGCGGCTGGGCTGTGCACTTCACAGTGCTGTGCCACCGGTGGGTCACAACAGCTACTGCCTCTGAACCCAGAGGTGACGATGGTGATACCTTGGCATCGCTGTACAAGAAAGTAACAAGAACTACGCAGAACCCAGCGAGTCCCAGGGACAACTCGCACCTCTCAACTGAAAAACGCTTTTCAGAATAATTTGGGTTTTTTGCTCTCTGTATCAGAGGAAGGGCTGGGAGTTCAACTTCTTGCTTATAAAAAGCAGCAAATGTCAGAATCAAAATGTGGTTTAGATTCCTTAGTCAACATCATACGCTATGGAGAGAGCAGACCAAGTATGGAACATGGTGTTGAGCAGATGCTAGAGCGCTGAACTAGAAAAGCACATCAAATATCTCCTTTCAAGTCCTATCTTTCAAAGGCAGAACCCCCACCCACCCCCCACCCCATTTGGTAGAAACAAGCACCTGCTGTTCAGTGCGGAGATGTGAAGACAGAGGACAGCTTCAGGATCTTTGCAGAATGAGTTTATGCGGAAAGACAGGCCATGAACATTGGTCTCCTCCTCCTGAAATCAGCAAACAAGAATAGCCCTTTTCTTCTCCTCCTGTTTGTGCAGCTGTTGTCTTGCTGGCAAGAGTGGAAGGAGAATGAGCTTGAATCCTGGAAAAAAATAAAAAAGAAAACCAACAAAAACCAGTGAGTTCCTGGGAAAAGCTGCCTATCTCCTAGACTTGTGCATTAAGGCTTTTGCTTTGTTCCTAGATTCGTGTTCAGGCGTATCATTAGCAATCCCAGCTCACTCCTTCCTCATCCTCTTTATGTGCCAGTCACAAGTGTAGGGCTCATTTTCTAAACAATAAATTGGGAAAAATTTGATAGTACAACTAAAAAATACAACAACCCCACACCACCTACCACTGCACACCTCAGCTGGTGAGAGGATATTAGCTAAGGTGGACAAAGCCTATTTTTCGTAAAGTTTGGATAGAAGCTGTGACTTACTGCCAGTTTTTGTCAATTAGCTCTGTATATGCTGTTTTGGCAACGCAGACAGCTCCTCTTTGCTAGCGGCAACAAATAAGCACCTTGTTGAAAGAACATACAGCTGTTACCCAGGGACCTACTTAGCATATTTATCTTCAAATCCAAGTTCTAAAAAAAAAAAAAAAAAAAAAAAAAAAAAAAAACCCAAAAAAAAAAAAAAAAAAAAAAGGCAAGCAGGGTAAATTGTTTTCCTAAAGCAAGAGAAAACACACTCGGGGACACTTTGTACCAGAGCCATTCGGAGATAACAAACTCAAGCAAGTTGCCCTATCCTGCCCTGGTGGCACATCCAAGTGCTGAGGGAAATACTCAGCAGCCAGTTCAACCAGCCAAGTACAGACTTTTTTAAAAGTTAACACCCTTGGCCTTTGGTTACAGAGACACAGGAACTTGGTTTTACCATAGAAACACTTCTAGTGTCAGTATTTATTTTTACCTTAATATACATTTATACAGGCCATAATAAAAAGGCTATTACGCAACAGTTCAGTGAGTTATTACCTAGTTTCAAGAATAATGCATGCAATTACAAAGGAGAGGTAGAAACACCGTATTAAAGACCTAAAAATACAAACATTATATAAACAAACACTTTCAAATTAACTGTTGGAATTTCATACAGATAAATAAGGTAAAAAGTACATTACTCTGTCAAAGTAAAAGAAACACATGGTTATCCAAACACTGAAACAATATTTTGATGTGTAAGCCCTGTACAACTTTGTCAAATAGTTCAGACCACTGTGTTTAAGAGGATTAAAATGATTTTGTCCTGGAGAATGGTTTATTCAAGTATTCAAGCAGTTGAGTAACAAAAATAGTCCCAAAAATAAAGTATAGGAACCAGTTCCAGAGAAGCTGATCTGCCTAAATACTTTGCAAATCGCTGTCCTGATGATCTCATGGGATGCTTGAAATGATAACGCCTATAAGGCTAAATGAAGCTTCCCACCTCTCCCCCAAAATGCACACAAAATAATCCTGACTTTTTCACACACTGTATGTAGACACTCTACACCAATTTATCAGCATCTCAAAACCCAGTATTATTTTCTGGTTTTGCATGGTTCCTTGCAGAACCTTTCAGTTTACACTATTTATTGTAATACTGCCCAAGAAACAAACCACAGAGAACTGTCATGACACCCCTAGAGACTGCAGGCATTAATGCACATACCGCATGCACAACAGAAGATGCAACCAAATCTATATAAAAAGCAAACAACCAGCAACTCAACATTGCTATTACTGAGAAAGTCCAGAGCAGTAGTTACTCAAGTATTAGACAAATAGGTATAAAATGGAAAGGTTCACATGAATACAAGTTTTTACAGCTTGTTTGAAAGTCTTCTAGAAGCTACATTTGAAATTCTGAAAAGAATTTTATGTACACTGAAATGAAATTCAGCCAAGTCCATTGTGCCTTCTTTCTCTAATTTTTTTTAATACAGTTCTTCAAAAATGAATATACAGTTACTTTAGTAAATTAGTGCAAAACAAAATATTTTGGAAGAAGATCATCAAATTGCATCCACATCAGCTGAAAACCCACGGGGGATTCTGCACAGATGAAGCACGATTTCTTCTATCCATCTTTCCCCCGTGTAAAAGGGCTTTCTCACCATCCCTTCATATGACAAGCCAAGCCATGTTTACAACATGTGAGCTCCGACACAAGCCAGCTTAGCCCCGAAAGCTTCAAACAGCACTTACACATGATTAAGGGTTTCCCAAATTCACTCTGCCACATTTTACGGACAACTTAAAAATATTTTTCACGAACTTTTGAGGGAATCTTCTGAGGGAAATGTCCTTTTGTACCTGATGCAGAAGGATCCACTCTCTACAAACCTTGTGAGGAAAAAACACAACCCCTAATCATTCAAGTTCAAAGCGCACGTACAAGGATCAGTTTGAAATGTGAAGAGAGATTCTTCTAAATTCTGTTGCTAGGAAGAAAAAGGAGCTGCTGGATTGGTAAGGCAAGTGTACTTTTGGAATTTCTCCTCTTTGAATATGCTGCTGCTTCTTTGGTAGTCACCACAGAAATGTCAGAATCATCTTCCATGTGGGGCAGAACAAGGACAACAATTAAGCTGTAGTGAAAAAAGTGCAGTATCACTGATGTGGTCCCTTATGTTCACACCATCTGGTCCTTGGGATATTCCTACTGCTCATATACAGCCACTGTGCTGTAGCAAAGTGCAGAAAGCCTTCGCTCGATGCTAGATTTATCTGCAGAGAGGTAAAAAACAGGTGATGACTTCAGTGTTATTTTACAATGCATTAGTTTAATGTACTTTTCGGTATTTTCATTATTCAACATAAACTTACACTTGTGTACGTTTTCTATATCTGCAGGGTCTTGCAGTATTTTAGTCAGTCCTTCCAGCAGTAAGGCTGCTTTGTGGTATCGATATGTAATATCTTCAGTTTGCTGAAACATCTCATCCAGAGCCGCGGACTGAACCTGGAATCATTCAGGAGATTCAGTTACATAAACTGCATTAAGTGAGTAATGAAATGAAAAATTCAAAATGAATGATATAAAAGTGTCACCAAGAAACTATTTTTGAGCCTCAAGTTAGCTGGTCTATTTTTATAACTGTAAGACAACAAAACGAAGCCTGAGACAATATAGTGCCTCTGCTGTATAAAGATATTCTGCATGTATAAGCTATAAAAGCACTTTTCGATCTTTTGTGTTTACAGGTGTTACAACAACATATGAATAAATAAGCTTGTTCTTATGCCTACATTCTCTTGTAAAGGCAACAAATTAATTGTGCAGGACTAGAGCATTATTTGGCTTAAGTACAATATTTGCCAGTCTCTTTTGTGTGACACCTATGTTAAAAAGACTTCCCTCTCATCAAAAAAGCAGTTAAGTTGCCTATATGGTTACTGCATCTGCTCCAGGGCAGATAGAAAGTTTATCAATTACATGGAAAAGCTTCCACATGTTTGCTACCATTTTTGCTTTATATGGACAGGCTGATGTTCTTCAAATTGACCTGGTAGATTGATGAAGCTACTTGTGTTGCTTCTGTGCTTTAGTAAGCCTTACTGGGTGAGACTTCAGCAGACAGGGCTGTGTGGCTTAGGAGTTCATTTCCTAGTGTTTATGTACCAAATGTGCTGATGTAGGGGAAATGTCCCTGAAGAACAGTATCTGCCAGGAACTTTAGCCACAGTTAAGGCAGGGCAGGAAAGAGAATGAAAGACTGACAAAATAACCACGAACAGAATTCTGGAAACGTACATTCCACTTTCTGGTTGTGTAGAAGAGGTATGTGAGAGAGCAAAGCAATTCATCTCAATGTCCTATCATTTAGGGGAAAAGTGTGACTTACCATTTCTACAGCACAGCTGTAGATCAGTTTCTCTGCAGTTACACTGTTAATTTCATCAATGAACCTTTGCTTGTCTGAAAAGAAACGATTCAACTTTTCCGTCAATTTCTTGCACATGCCAATACAGAATTTGTATCTCTCATTCAGGTTTTTCACAACTGGAAGAAAGGTAAGAAGAAATTAAAAAAAACCCCACAACCAAAAGCCAAAAAACAACCACCAACCAACCACATACCCTAAGTTCAGCTCTTCCCAGCACTAGCAAAGTCAGTTTAAACTTGTGCTTTTAATGTTTATTTAATCTGCCACTTCTATGAATTAAACATATATCAAGGAATTTCCACTGCCCATTTCTTAAGTTTCTAGCTGTATCTTTGTTTACTATCAGAATTGTGCAATTGTACATATCTACAATTCTTTTGTACAGAAGAAAACAAACAAATGTTGCAACTTAAGCTTTTTGAGTTATGTATCAGCAAAGAAAAATCACAAGCCAAACAAATTAAGATTACGTTGCACCTACCTTGCTTAACAGCAATGGATGGATTCAGTTTCCCCGATTTGACCTGTGCTTTGGCAAGATGCAGAGAAGATGCTAGTAACTGGGCAGCTTTCATATACAACACCAGCTGCTCTACTTGTCTAGGGAGAGGGAAGGGCGGGAAAAAGTAATTACATATATCAAAACACTTTTCTTAAACACATTCAAGCCATGGGCAGACACCATTTTTTAATCACAACCCTACACAGGACCCAGCAGCAGCGAAGGAAGACAGATGTTTAAAATGCAACTCCACCCCCTCCCTTCCCTTCACAAACACGCTGTCACGAGCTGAGAGTACATCTGCTCATCTAGTAGCTGCACCAGCAAATACAAACTGCTTTAATGTAGACATTTTAAAAAACAACGCTTATTTGTGGGGACTAACTGCCTGAGGCCAACATCTTACCACAAGCGACTGGGTGTACTTTTCTCGCTGCATCATTTCCTATGCCCTGGAATTCTCAGTCGTGAAAAGCAAACACTTTGCAGGGGGCTTTTTTTTGTTGGTTTTTTTTTTTTTGTTGTTGTTGTTGTTTTTTCAGGAAGAAGGCAGGAAGTGGAACTGCCCTTTCCCACCACTCCAAATTTCTCACACTTCTTGCTTTTCATTTTGTGTTAGGGCTGAGTGGTTTTACTGAAAAAAGGTCAAGTTTGGACAGTCCTTCCTTCCCCCTTCCCAGCCTCCACCTCAGTGCTACCGCTTCAGCCCAGTCAACAGGAACAGATGATGGCTCAGATCTGACAGAAGCTGGTACAGATTTCCAAGGTTGGAAATGCACTGCTGCAACTCAGGCCTGAACTCCTCACCATTTTCCTCAACTCATGTAGCAGGCCAGACAAAAAATGTCCTTTTATTTGTCTGCTAGTAAATGTCTCTCTATCCTTTGCTTGTTCTGATCTGTCTTCAGTTGTTAAAAACTTATTCCCATAAAAGATTCTATACAGTAAAACAATCATCACTCCCCCCAAAAAGAGCATAGTTTGAATACATTTTTGCTGTATTCAATATTCACAAATTCTCTTGATACTATTTGACCGCATACTTACCCCCATTCTTTGCTTAGCTGGCTGATCTGATCGACAACTATGCTCTCTTGGATTTGGTACAGCGATACTGCAGAAGTACACAGGTCTGGGTTTCCTCCTCGTACTGCTGTCAGATCCAGAACACATTCTGTAAATGTCAGCATCATATTTAGATGACGCAGTGTATCTGTATGTTCTCTCTGTCAGAGGGAAAGATGACAAGAATTTAGCCATTATAAGCTGGTAAGGCAAAGAAGTACACTTAAACTCTTGCTAATCATTTGAGGATTTCTTGGTATGTTCATTCAATGCAGAAATCACATTGTATTAGAGCCAGCACTAGGGACTACAGAGCCAAATAGGTCCAAACAGAACAACAGATATTAATTTGTTCTCTCTTCGTTAATGATTTCAAGATACTGTCGCTTATACTTAAGTCTTTAAACAAAGCCAAAGGAATTGGGACATGGAGTTCTATGTTTGCTGAAACTTAAGCAACTAAAGGAATCACAAGTGGGACATATTACTTGTTATTATATTATCAGCAACCCAAAAGTATGCTCGGCACTTGTATGAGAAGCTAGGAGGAATATTTGGCTTTTATTACATTAACAGACTTGAGATCTACAAGAGAGCCGATCTAAACCTTCATACTTATCTGCTACACTCTAATTTACACTTAGATCTAGAATTACATTGCATTAAGAGGTGGCTGTTACCAAAGTGTACCATTTAAACTAAACAACTTCATTGGAGCAAACAACTCACAGCTTGGTGACTAAGATACTACATGCATAATCTCTGCTGCAAAAAAAAAAGTTAGCTTTCAAAACTAACCAAAACCTCAACTAATCAAAAAATCTTAGCCATAATCTTTTCATTAGTGATGCTGGTCTAAATACATTTTAAACTCTATCTGTGGGAAGAATACAGTGTACTGTCAAACATTCATGTTATAACATTCAATAGGGATCCAAACACTTTGCAGCAAGATGCGAATGAAAAAACAGAACAGCAATCTGTCTTGAGAAATTTACAGTCCAAGGATAGCATTCTGGTAAAAGACCACCCCAATTTGTGTTTATGAAGTGTCACTCCTCCACACATTTTATAAAAATATAGGACACTCTTCCCACAAGTAGGATTTAATGTCATCCACTGACTATGAAAAAGCAGTTAAAAACAATGCCCAGAGGGATATTGCTACTGTCAGCACCCACATCCAGAGACTTGGCATTAAAACAGAGGCCTCTTTGGAAGGCTCTGGTGAACAAAAGCAGTTGTTCCTTTGGTTACCTATTCAAATACACGAAATGCCAGGAGTAACTACCAAAGAGAAATTGGCCATAATTGATACAGCAATATTTTCAAGATCTTAAAAAGGAATATGTGAGATAGTGAAGAGGAAACTACAAAGTGCACTGAGCAGTCCTGTTTTTACCATGTCTCTGTCTTAGCAGCATTATACATTATAAAACATTAAATTATTTTTTTCTATACCTCCATTAAAGTTTCCTCAGGCAATTCGGGAGCTTCAAAAGTGATAAAGCCCTCTAAGCTGGGAGGCGAAGTACCATAAGGCATGTACTTCAGACTCGGAGCTGCCTCGGCTCCCGGAGGAGAAGAACCCATATAAATACCAGGAGGAGAGCCCATATATACACGGCCACTAGTAGAGCAGAGAGACCCTCCAGAACTGTTTGATCCAACTACAAGAAAAATAACACACACATTCAGTCTAATAGGTTGTTCCACCTTGCAGCGCTGGGGCTGCAGATGATAGCAAATGACAAATCAGTAGTCATCACAGATTCACTCTTGGGAGGCTCTCCTCGTTCCTCGCATCACTCTGTAGAGAATGCAAAGGCCTACACCATAATGAACAGTGACGATTCATAAGACAGATTCTGGGAAAAGGCTGACAAGGATTCCAAGGCAGAGTCCAACAGTACAGACCAAAGGTTGTGCTATAGCTCATAAAAGCACGCTGCTGCAGACTCCTGCTCATCCTGAGCAAATGAAGGCCTTCACCTTGAGATCTTTGATATCTGGCAACATAGCCAACATGCTGAACTGCAGTCAGCTCACACCCCTCGTGTGCTGTGTCTGGTACCATTCACAGCAGCAGGCAAAAATGCAGCATCAGAAGTCTAACTTTTCCTCTCCACCTTTGTCATAGATTTATACCCCCTGTGGTGGAGTAAAGCTGTGTACACAGCATGCTACACACCACTGTATTGTAAGTCTGTGCCTCTGGCCCTCTCTTTAGGAGAGAAAAGGCAGAAGTTATCTGATATTAATCTCTGCTTTACAGAGTACTGTATGGATTAGAGGACCTGCTGTACAAGGCAATAATCAGGTTACTTGCCCAAGAAGCGGGCAAGCCTAATACTGCGTTTGAGAACGGTCCATAGTTGTTATGAAAGACTTACCTGACGTGGTTCTTGTTCTGAGGACCATATGGGTGCAGGTAGGAGGGGTGGCACTGCTTGGAGGGGACCCAACAGTAAACATGACAGCCCGAGAACTTGCCCCACCTCCCATAGAAGGAGGTGCCATTGCAATTCCATAGGCACCTGCTGGAGCTGGAAGAGACGATTTCAGCAAATTAGTCCCTATTACATATATTTGTACCAGTAAGTAATTATATGCAGCAAACTGGAGCACTGCAACACAACATGCTTTGATGTAGCTCCAAGACTTGGACTATTTTGAAGTTCTGAGAGCAAATAAACCAAGCTGAGCAGACAGCCTTGGCGATACGTGAAAAGAGTCAAGATGCAGTCTGCACATATCTTTTTGCTTTCAATCTCTCTCTGTTCTACTCTCACCTAGAAAAGAGCAACAGAGGCTCTCTCTAAGAGCCTGTGGACAACTCGAGTCCTGCACCAAAAGATACAACAGAAAAATTATAAAGGCAGACTATGACAGATCTGGAGGCTAAAGACCAGCCCTGCCTGCAGAAGTCATTCCATCTGCTGAAAAATGAGGTGAGAATTTCTGGTGGCCACTTGTAGCAAGAAGCAAGCTGGGGAAGGGAGGAGTAAAAAAAAAAAAAACCAAAAAAAAAAAACCAAAAAAAAACCAACAAAGAAACACTGACCCAGAATTACATAAACTGGCTTTCATATGAGAACAAGGTGGAATTAGGAAATGAAACAGCCACAAATGTTGTATTAAAAATAAAACCAAACCAAAAAAAGTCCAACACCCCCTAGCTAGTATAGGCAGCTGAAATATTTCTGTGTTTAGCACAGAAATAGATATTTTCCTGTCTTGGGTATTTTTAAAGCTATGCTAAAGAAATGGAACATATTCCTTTAAAGATTAAAAGAAGCCTTCCATACTGAGGCTAAAAATTATCAGAACCAATTATCAAAGTTGGAAGCAGAACTGTATGTAGTTGGCACTCCATAAAAAAACCTAGCACAAGGAGACAGCTTGGATGCATCAATCTGTTCCTTACCTGTATCCATTGGTCGCTCTGTATTGAGGCTGTCTGTACTGCCTTGATATAACTGGCCGCCAAGGGTAGCCTTCACTTGTTGATCTGATAGCTTCCCAGTACTAACAGACCTGGAGAGAAAAACACAACAAAGTTCTTCAGTAAGATCTTCCTATCTAACTTGCAACTAAGGATGAATTTCAGATTCTTGGTATTTATTACAGAGAATTCTTCAACAGAAGTACAGAAAGTCTTGAAATTTTGCTGTTCATCATGGACCTACTGAAATAGAGCTAAACATAGAGCCCTTTATCTCTTAAAAATCTGTATTGCAAATTTTGGCACGTAGATTTTCAAGAAAAAACTGAATGGGCTTCACAGAGGCAATGAAATTCCATATTCAGATAATCAAAACAAAAAAGGGAACTAGACAGCAACACAAAGCACTCCAGGAAGTCCATGCTATATGTGTACACAGTACAAAATGTTTCTCTTGTATACAACAAACCTCAGCATCTCCTTCACAGCTCACTTTTTGCATGCTCTTCCCTCCTCCAAGCTGCTGTGCACAACATACATTCTTCTGCCAAGTTACCTACCCAACTTTACAGGTTACGAATACTCCAGTGCCCACCTGCCAAATGTGGTTTTACTGTGCTGTTCTCCTCCCTGCTTTTCACCTCCTTGGGTTGAGTGGAAGTGCGTGAAATCCCTTGGGTCAGTGATGTCTTTAGGCTGCAGCGGGCCGTCTACCAAGCCCTGGCGATTAGCCAGGGCCAGTAAATTCGAGGACGCTTGAGTTTTAGGTATTTTGAAAGGAGCCGTTGCCTTTAAGAGTCAAGACCAAGAATACACAAAATCCAAAGTTAGAACCCCAAAATACTCTTGAGAATGGTTTCAGGCAGTGTGTTACCATTTCACATTTTACTGACAGCGGCAAACTTCACATACCTTAGTGGGAGAGCCAATGATCGTTGGTAACGGAGTTTTGAACAGCCAGTCTGAACTCCTAGGTGACGATCCCATATGTTTGGTAGGTGATGTTCCCAGGCTACCTGGCCTGCTTGGTTGCGGAGAATGACTGTATCCATACCCGGCATAGGATGGGCATACTGGGTCTGAATGCTGCTTTCTGAGCTTCTGCTTGTTTTGGTAAATATCTGTGAGAGTAGGAGCACTCTGCAACCTTGCTCCCATCAGAAGTGACTGTGGAGACTGAGATGGTGGTATTGGAGAACCTGTGGGGATGAAAAACAATGGACTAAAATTCTACTCGCACTACTTGGAAAACGTATGAATGAAGCCCAAAATGCCAGA
This sequence comes from Falco naumanni, assembly GCF_017639655.2. Lineage (NCBI taxonomy): Eukaryota > Metazoa > Chordata > Aves > Falconiformes > Falconidae > Falco > Falco naumanni. The sequence continues at coordinate 108,856,111 of NC_054054.1, read as the reverse complement.
CATCAACATTAAACTGAAAGGAGATGGGACTGCAAATATCGTGAGATATGTTTGATCATCAACTCACTAGATGGCAAGGAGAATGGATTTAGCTTGTTGACTATTTGGACTAAGGCTACATTACACTGATGAGATGGTCAAACTGCCAAATAGGCAAGATTTCAGGGCGACAGCTGTACTGGCAGCTGCAGCACCTCTGGCAACCTGCATCAAGACAAATAAAGTGGTTGGATTCAGCAGGAATGGCATAACCAATACTGAAATTTCAAGTGCAGCCGCCAAGACTCTAGGTTGAATAGAGGCTCTCAAGTACTGGAATTATGTTCCTGCAAACAAGTGCATGAATGCGACATTGCATGTTAATGACTTGTTTTGTACGTAATGACTTCATTTGCAGACACAAAAGGCAGCTCATCTCATGGTTCCTGCCAGAAAACTAGGTACTAAAAAGAACCAAATTATTCAGATGGAACGGTTTGGGATCATTACTTTGGGCAGCCATTTACTTTCTAGTCTGACAGACTGAATTTTTTCAAAAGCTTACTATGTACAAAGGAAGTCCACACTCAAGCACGAGTGCAAAGTTTCTCCTGAAACAAATGGAGACGGAAGAGCTAAAAGCAGTCACTTAAACAGAGGGCTTTGGGGTAAGATCTCTTATGAACATCTCACCTACTCAAAGATGCCCTTCCTCTGTCAAAATAAGGAACCTGAAATTGAATGAAAATGGTCTCTTCCCTGTGATATTTTTACATCTCACAATGAGGAACTGTGCAAAGTTACAAACAGTACAGAAGACTTCAGCTTTATGACCACAGTTTCCCAGATAAAATGCTTATCTTTGTATCCTCAAAGAACTGACACTGAAGTGACAATTTCACTCACATTAAAAAAACAAAACAAAACAAAAAAAAACCAAGAGAAAGAAAAAGGCAAAACTGAAAATTAACCATACTAACTAGGATAAGTTTTTTAAGAGCTGGCCAAGACAATCTTCTGAGATAGGCTGTTTCACAAATGTATGCTCAAAAAACCATCACAAGCTTCTTGCAATTTGCTCACTAAAGTGTCCAGCTGTTAAGACACATCTTTCAACCTTTTTAAACCTATGCTTTTGCTAGTTAGATTTTGAATGTGAGCTACTTCACCTTCATTTCATTCTACTCCATTAAACATTATGTTTTAGAATAGCCTTTCTGCCTGCAGCTCCAACAGAGGGATCAAGTCTATTTCTCATTAACTTCCCAGCCAAGAATTTACTTGGTTTGAAATCCCTCTGCTCGTCTGTCTCATAGCATTGAAAGCCCCCACCTGTTGTTTCAGAAACTAGTCTTAAATCTCACTGGTTACTGTTCTAGTGTCGTTGCCACCACAGGGAAGTCTTCTGAATTAGAAGCTACATCACAACAGACATCTTCAGTCCTTAGAAAAATCTCAGTACAGCTGACCTCAGTTCACCCAGAAATGAAAGACAGCTTCCCATACCCATTTAAATGCTGAGAAACAGACTTGCTGCAATTTGTGGTATTTTACAAATAGAAATACCACTGCACCCATTTGAAATTAAGACATAAAGTCAAGTAGGGAAAGAACACAGGAAACAGATGAAGAATTGAAACATTAAAAACCCTTACAGCCATCAAAACAGCGCTGTGGTATGTTACAAGTCAGTTGGACACTGGCAGAAGGCACTAAACCAAGAGCCCTATAATAGTCTATCCAAAGAAAAGATGCGACAAGAAAAGCATACACACTGCTTTGTATTTTCTTCACACACATCCTTTTTTAAGAGAAGGGACTACTTCAAATCTGAGGATTCATTCATTCCTTATCTTTTGTTAAGACTGCCAATAGCACAGCAATTGTGAAGGCAATTTTTGAGACACGCCATAGAACTTATTTCATATGGATGAAACCATTCCCAGATATTTGAAATATGCCTACTCCAAAAAATAAAGGCTCTATCATCTCCAGATGATTTTGGGAAGTATTTAAATAGGGGAAAAACCCACAGTGCAGTTTCAACACCACCTCATAGAAAGTCAAAATAAATAGTATAATTTGTATTTTAGTTAAAAAAGAAAATGCACCCAAAATGTGATAGAACAAAAGAACATGCTGCTGAATTGCATATTTTTATACCCAATCCTTCTGGCATTACAGTGTGATTCCATCTTTAACAGTCTCAGAATGTTTTCAAGTCCTATTTCTCCCTGATCGCTTCCCCCCCGCCCCCCCCCCCCCCCCCCCCCCGCCGGCATGCCATAATAATTTATGACTTGCAAAGCTTACTGAATGCTTAGCAACACTAACATCAGATCCCAGTCAATTTCCTAAGGGAATGATGAAAACGTGTTGCATGCTGTACACTGGTAGTTCTTCCTCCTTTTTCTGAGGACTGGCATGACAGAGCTAATCTATCAAAACCAGATTCTGAGAAGCACGTTACTACCATTCATTATAATCCATCCACTTCCATCCCTGTTTAAAGACAGGCATTATCAGAGTTGCTTTTTTGTCTTGAGAAAAATAAGCTTCAGTTGCTGTCTTATTGTGTAGGGAATTAGTTATGGGAAAGGTGTCTTGATACAGCCACAACTGGGCTAGGTTTCTACACAAACTCCGTGCACCACTTACCCAGGGTCTCCTATTAACCCATACTAAGGCAGTGTTGGCTCTCCTCCCCTTCACAAAACACTGTAGAAGATTTATCAACATACTACTGGTTGCATTATCCAAAGTCACTCACCTGAGAAGTTTCTACTCCTTGAATCATGTCCTTGAAGTTGTCCACAACAACAGTGTCCAAGCTGCTCAGGTATGGTTCCAACTACACAAACAAAATCAAAATGTGAATTTAAACTTTATACGTCACCTACAAATGAAGGTAAAGCAAAATAAAACCTAGTTAGTTTGATTCTGTGTGTCATTTACCAGAAATTATTTCTGTGAATATGACCTATTTGGGGAGATTTTGGTTTAAGATAATCTCAAGCAAGAATTAGTGTTCTGAATTACTGCTCCAGATAAACACTTTCTAATTGCTAAGAATTTATGGGCTTACCTAGTGGTGAAGGAGAATACGGTCTAGAAGATCCTGTGGATAACCTGCGCCCAACACCCTGTGCAGTGTCAGCTGGTACTGGAGAACAGGAGCCCATCTTCATGAAGCCCATCGGGCTAGTATTTGAGCGTCTCACAACTCCAGCTCTAACAAGGTGAAAAGAATGGTTACACACACACACTATAATAACAGTGGTTCCTTGAAATAAGCTCCAGAATCTCCTAAGGAGGATAATGATCAGTTAAAGAAAATACTGGTATTTAAAGAGAAAGCTATGACACTGAAGCTTATTAAGCTAATAAGCTAAGCTTCCCATACTGAAAACAAGCAAGATTTAGTTCCCTTTGTTCACGTTGACTTTTTAACTTTCAACACTATAATAGTCTGTTAACTGGAGAAAATTGAAAGGGATAACCCTTAGTACACAGAGGATTCCTAATATTCTAACAACTTTATCATTAAATTTTTAATTTCACAATCAAGTGAAATGTATTGCTGTGAATGCCCGTTTTTATGTCAACAAAGCTTATGACAAAGTTTTCACACTGGGTCTGGTATACAGGTCAGATAACTGAAAAAAGATTAAGGGAAAGGCATTTCCCCAGGTATAGCAACTATTATAAAATCAAAGATCCTGGAAAAAAAATGCAAGGAACCACAGCATTTGTTTTTGTAAAGATCTCCCGAGTTTTGAGTAGTCTGTTTCTGAGTCTGACCTTCACCATCCTGATCCACAAGTCAGAGAATAAATCTGGCACACTAGAGCTTTGTAATAAAACAAGCTGGTTAACTAACATGCCAAAAATTGTTTCCTTGATATTCTACAGAACAATGCATTCATCTCATCACTACATGTGTGAAAACAAACCATAACTTATTACTGACTTTCTAGTTTATGATGTAGTGCCATATAATACACAAAGAGAACTAAAAAGAGCAAGATTTCATCTTTTTACCTTCTTGGGTTGCATCTGAGTGAAAGAACAAGCTCATTTTGTTTTCATGGAAATTTCAAGTGCCCATCCAACAATCTTGAGACTGTGAAGTACTATTATTTGTTACCATTAAAATGCCTCTTTAGTATGTTTTTGTGCAGAAAAAAAATGACATCAGCAAGAAGACACGGACATCTGTCAGGGTACAAACACAAACTAGAACAAAGAAAAAGAAGTTTAAAAACCTCAAAGTCACCTTGGTGATCCGTGGGGGTTTGACACGGGGCTGGCAGTAGAGGAGAGGTTCTGTTCTATGCGCTGGTAATTCCGTAGCTGAGTGGGAACTGGGATAGGTGCCGTTTCGCTGCGGGGGGATACCGAAGGCTGGCAATGCCTGAAATTGGAAAGTATGGAGACAGGAGATGAATATAGATAGACAGGTCTCTCTCCAAATTGTACCACTCTTGAAATTTCAGGGAAATCTAGGAAACAGGCAAATAAGCTGCTCCTGCACTCCTTGCATGCAATATGATCTTAGCTTGTCCTAATCTAGCTCTAACACTTAACAGCAGGAGATCAGGAACTATTCGTTAGTACCTACCTTTCTTACACTGGCTAGTATCTGATGGAGCTGAAAGTGCAGTACTAGCTGAAGCACTTCGTCACGCATCACAGTGATCTACAGATCCCTCTGACTTCCTGCCAATTAGCCCGCTCTGTTTACCACGCTTCAAAATAGCGTTCTAGGAAAACCCACTGCGCTAAGAACAGGAAGTTCAGCAGCAGGGCTGGAATGTGTACAAAAGCCACTAAAGCACAGAGATATCCCAAGAGACACCGTGAACTTGCAAAAGGAAAACATGTTATGTAACCAACCTCTGACAAAATGACCAAAACCACACACCTGAACATTAATCCACAGACGCAAGCTACAGATTAGCATTACCCAAGTTCAACTGGAGTGTCAGTGACCAGGCTTACCTCAACGCACTATCTGATAAGGGAATCAAACCACTGCAACGTAATCAGTTACCAATGCTTTTAAAGGAAGACAGAATTCAATGGAATGAATTTCAAAGGAACGGGCTTTTTGGAAGATAATCAGTTCAGTATCTGGTCCTTTATTGACCACCTCTTCACAGAAAGAGGATAAATTCTTGCGGGAAATGTGAAAAAAGTTCTATCACAAACTTTAGAAAACAAGCAGCCCCAACACTTGCTGCACAGCTACAGCTGAACAGAAATCTGGGTTTCTGGCTGTCTTTTGAGAATTAAATACTACCTCCTAATATGCATAGAACTTCCTTAGCAAAAGAAGGAAGTTTGTCCTTTTATTACCACCTAGTTTCTAGATACAATACATATGTGTGCAGAGCTGTGTGCAAATCTTGTTTCTCTGAGATCCAGAGAATAAAATTAGCAATTAACCACAGGAGAATGAACTGTCTCTACCTATTCTTCCCATTCTGGCTGGAGCCTGAAAAGTGTTTCAGGTTCTTCTACTTGACATAAAGCAGCTAACTATGAGTACAATTCACTCAGTTTGATCAGCTAATCAGAAAAATTAACTGTTTCATAGGGTATAACGTTTTGTAAAAAAAAAAAAACAAAAAAAAAATCACACACAACAAAAGAACATTTCTCAGGAAATAAAAAACCAAAACCCAAAAGCAGCATCTTGTAGACTATCAGACACACACTCTGCTTCCTTCAGACCGTGCCCCAAGCAGCCAGTTAGTGACTAAATTTACTCAACCAATAACTAAACCATTATAGTACAAACACTGGAAGTGTGAACAGTAGACACCTGTTTCTAATCACACGACCGTTTAGCTCTTAACTTAGCAATGTACAGATACCATAACCGGCATATTTTCATAAAACAAGCAACTCTAAGAACTGTGACACCTGGCACAATTTAAAATAGGAAATTACAGTGTATGTTGTACATGGCCAATCCAGAGCAAATGGATGTTGACAGACAAACCATCCCCATTATCTGCCCTTAAGCATAAGAGGTAAGACCAAAGCTGTATTGATAGCCCATGTCAGCAGATTACAGAAACTGCACAAAGATCAGCACAAAGTAGCAATCTTTTCTTGTGACAAGCATTTCTAAACAAATAATGCTGACTTGCAGCCCTGTAGTATTATCATAAGCCAAAAATACACCGAACATAATAGCTTTATTCCACATTTAGCCACTCATCCTCTTTCTATTTGTACTGAAAACATTATGAAATTCATTGCTTGGTCAAATGGCAAATCTAACCCTTTTGTTTAGATATTACATGTGTAGTTAAACAGCATGATTATGCTTTACATTTTCCAATACAATACAGGAAATATTTCAGCCACCACTAATGAATATCAGTTTTATTTCAAACCAGCAGAAACTTAGTCTACAACCATGCGGAAGAAAGAGGACTTACTAACAGTCCTGCTGATGGAAAAGCTGCAATACATGTTTAGTTCTTTCATGTGGCTTCTTTGGTATCTTGTGAGACACAAAACACAAAATTCACAGTAACTGCTTGCACAGAAGCCACACCCAGCTACCAGCCACAAGACAATCCAGCCACGAGACACAAATCCATAGCAATCTGGGCTTTGTAAGTTCCTCTTTCTCTCACAACTTTTTAAAATGCATACTGCATTCAACAACTTGATTTACTAAATGAAGACTCTGTTGTGCTTCCTAACACCAAAAAGGCCAAGCCACTTATGTCTCTGAAGTTTCTGTTTTCAACCAATTCAAAATTTAAACAGACAGAAGAATGCTCTTCTTCCTTAAGAAAATCTTGCAGAGATGCATCAGAGCCAGAAGTTAGCTATGCAACCGTCAACCATTAGAATGCATAAAGTGTAGAGAGCCTGAAAAAAGCTAGTCTAGCTTCTACTTCAGTTTCCAGTAGTCATTCACTATTAAAAACCCCCGAAGATATAGTAGCAGAGAACCTTTCTATAAGATAGGAAATACTAAGCTTACAGCACACACCTGTTAGCTGTGCCAGAAGTAGTACTTCGAGAAGAGGCTGAGGATGGTTTCTGTACAGTTCCTGAGCTTCCAGAAATAGTTAACGGTGACTGCCTGTGAAAACAAAAACCACTGTCAAAAGACAGGTCTTCACATCAAAGAAACTATCTACTTTGCAGCAAAACTTTATGAATTTGAGCCGTTTACATATTGCTATTAAATTCAACTTGGCATATTAATCTTTAAGAAAGTCCACACACCTATGTAAACCCATCACTGCCAAAACCCCAGCAACCCCTTCTACAGCTGCAGCATCAATTTTAGAACATGAGACTTCTTTTGGATAAAGCTCAGCACACCTACCCGCCACACATCAAGAACTCGCTTGAAGCCCGCCTGCCAGCTGCTCCCAATGGCATATCATCTACAGTAAGCAGAAGAACACATTGAAAATCAAAGTCATGAAGCAGAACCTTAAAAAAAATATCTCAAATATTACTGTTGTAGAAATAAGCACTTCTGGCAAACTTCTGCCAACATGTAAAAGTTTTCCACAAACTGTTTTTTGTATGAAAATACCTCAAACGTGACCACCAACAGAAATGTAACTGTGGAAGGCAATTCTTTAGCAGGTTTTTTTGTTGTTTGTTTTTGATGGGGTTTTTTTGCTATACTAATTATGATAATTTTGAAATAAAATCCTTTGTTTAAGAGTACAAGGTATCAGCATTGGGAAATTTATAATAAAGAATGACAGAAGCCCTTCAGAGATCAACGCATTAATTTAGTCAAATATTTAACATGAGTTGGTGACATATAGAAAATGGCTGACTAGCTTCTTAGTGGCAATTCAGATTTGGATAATGTCATGAAGTGGCAGCATGCAATATGCAAGTCTTTCTATTTTTAAGTCTGGTCTGATGCCTTACCTTTCACGTTAAACATTTTTTATGTTTTTACTTGCTGTTGTTAATTATCTAAAGCTCTACAGTATGGACTATAGATGCTCAGTTAGTCTGGAGGTAGCCAAGAGCCTGCTTCCACTAAGAGAATCCCTGGGCTTCTTATCAGCAATTGTTTACAACTGACTTCTCTTTTACTGCCAAACCCCAATACTTTCCATGACTTTAAATGCCCATGGTATCTTTGGCTTATCTGGCTACTCAGTTGAAGGTGATAACGTTCCAGACAGACATGCAAGTGTACCAAACAGTCTCCCTTCAAGGAATAATCAAACTAAAGAAATCAGTTCCAATGTGAATTAAGACACATTTAGAGAAAAGAGAGCCAAAGAATAACAAGGTGTAAAGGTATGTTGCAAGTGGAAAGTATTTTAAAATGTAAAAATAAGGAAGGTTCTTACATGAGTGGTCTGAAGAGATATTGTGTGGGACAAGAACAAAGTCATCTGTGTCACAAGAGGAGTTCTTGCTACTGGTACTGGCAGAGTCTTTAGAGACTTGGAGATAGTTAGGAGGACCCAATGGAGGTGAAGACAAATTTTCTTCTTGAATATGCTGCATGTCTGGCAGAGACTGGGGAGTAGGGTAGGGGTGCGGGGTTGTTGGTAGAAAAAAGGAAGTAAAAAAAAAAGCCACATTGTAAAACCAGCGATTCAGAATATAGAATTGCTCTTTTAACTATGAAGTTTCTAAAGTAAGAATCATCACTACCTTTGACACACAAAAATACCCCCATCAACAAAAACACAAACAACCAAAATACAGCCCAAGATTTAAGTATTTAGAAATATAAAATGTATTTGAATTCAGACATTTCAAATACTGGATAACCTTGCAGTGTCAATTTAGACAGTCCTATATTAAATAGGCTGTGAATGTAAACAATTGTAATTCATTCAATCATTCCACGCACATCTTCTAAATACAACATAAAATTAAAGTCATCGGTTCGTATCCGTATAAGGGACCTTAACCAAGAAGGCCAGTACAAAAATTACCTGTAACACTCACTACATTGCAAACCATACTAGCTCATCTAAAAGATTTGCCACTCTAGCATCTGATGTATTTTTTTCTTTCAAAAAAAAGAAAAACAACAAAAACCCATGAAGTACAACACAAGGAACACGAGAGAACCAAAATGTTAATGGTACTCCTCTAGCAAAAGACAGGGGCATTCCTTGCTCTGTGCTCTTAAACATGACAGTTTACACTGTTCAAGTACTGAAAGATCTAAATTTCAGTAAATCTTGGCTAAACATTACAGAAAATACTTTCCAGAGATTGTTCTGTAAATTGGAGAACTTACTGGAGGAGAAGCAAAACGGCATGAAGGAGAGCTACCACAGGAACTGCCAGAGACTGAGCCTGCATATGTGGGCACTGGTACAGGACAAGCTAGAAGGGGAAAAAAAATAATGGGACTAAGATTTTGCAAGGCTGAGTTTCCAGCAAACTCATTTCCTTGCTGCTTTTCATTCATGAACTCTTACACAACTGAGAAGCACAGCACATCCTTAAACACACAAGGGTATTTAAGTTCAATTGAAATGTCAAAGGAACTAGTAAATAAGTATCACATTTCAGTCTAGCATAATACAAAAAAGATTCAACATCTAGGCTTACAATAGAGCACAACAACAGTCAGACTCAGGAACAGATCTCATAAACACTTAGTGTGGTATCTGGCAGATCTTTCTCCCTTCCAGTCCCCAACATTCATCATTCACACAAATAAGTGGAAAAACTAAACTACTTACATTTTTTGACTGTTGAAATCTGATCCAGGAAAGGGTGGTTGAAAAATGCTTCTGTAGAACAAGGAACAACAACCATTGTGAGTAAACGTACAAATGACATAGAATTTACAGACTATATTGCAGATGGCAATAAATGGTTGCCTTCCCAGAATCAATATTTCAGAGCCAGAGGGTGAAAAGCTTATAAAAGATTGAAGTCTTCTATGTTATATGTTGCTATAGTATTTGGAAAGGAAGCAAAAATCAATTTAATAACTTCAAACAACAGCCAGCAAGGCAAATCAGACTGAATTACCAAAGGACATTTTATGACTGCACTTAAGGAACATGTACACAAGAAGCCTTCCTATACTTCTCATGAAATCATGTTCTCTGTTCAATATTGTACTATTTCAGTTTGAATTTGCTCTTCAAAATGATGAGCATCTCTTACATCAAATACTGAAAGTATTCTCATTTCTGCCTTGCTCAAGGACTGATGCTTATTTTTGAACCCATAAAGCTACTCCTTAGGTGGCCAAAAAATCGCAACAGACCAGCAGCCATTCTCCTTCCCACTTCCCACCAGCAGAACACAACCTGTGCAGCCGGTTCATAGCGTAATGCAGAATTAGACACAATTTCTTTAATGATTTCCTCAGTTAACTTGTTCTGTTACAATAGAAACATTGCATTTGTTGTAAATAGATATGCTAAGATGCATTTAATTGACTTGGCATAACCAGTTGGCTAGCAGTTTACACGGGAAGTTTTATTCTACAAGAAGCAACCTTCAGCTAGTTCAGGGAAGCTGAGGGTTGGTGGAAGTCAGCAGCTGAGCTTTGTGAACTTTACTGGGGAAAACCAATATTGTTCATCAGACCTAAGGAAATAACAAGGAAAAAAAATAAAAGAATCTGAGGCCTGCAGTATCTCCTCTTCCTTCAACAACACTTTCTTCCATGACCTGATAAGGAAGGGAGGTTAGCTGTAACGTAAGAACAATGTAATGATTAACTTCAACATGAGGATCAGGTGTTCCTGAGCTTTCGTACAACACCTGCTGTTCTACTTTATATTGCTGGAAGATCAACAAGATTTCCAATGCTATTTTTACTTTAACAACAGGCAACTGGGCTCAGTTGCACACTCTCCCTTTCACTCCCTTTGCTAAGCACATTCCAGAGCAGCCCCTTTGAGGCCCTTTAAGTGGCTCAGCCAAGGAAAACATGACTTTCATCACTACCATTCTGCTGTCTATTTTTTTTTCTAGCACAAATGCATTCTCCCACTACCACAAATGATACAATGAATCTCCCATGTTTGAAGAAACTGTAGGGGATCAGCACACCTAGAGTGTGAAGTGGAATCAATTACTCAAAGTCCATGTTTGTGATGTATTAATTCTTCTACACATAGATTTATATACTGACTTCTGAATACTGTCACTAATATCTGGGACATTTTACCCAATTATCATTATTTTTTTCTGGATATGACTTCTACTTAAGTTTTTACATACAGCAGTTAAATCAAGTTACGTCAGTCACATCCACACACAAAGTGCCATGTCTGGTTCTCAGAAGAGAAACACCTTAATTATGCTAGTACTGATGTTTTAAATTCCAAATTGCTAAAACCAAGTTTGATATTTCTCGGAGCAAAACTCAGCAGGAATTTAAAATGAAAAAAAAAAAAAAAAAAAGGATGCAGCTATGAGAGTGTCTTGATCTTCAAGTAAAGAACTAAAACACCTTACGAATTGAATCGTTCTCTCTCCACAGCCTAACAGTTGTCTTATCACAAATATGCAAGGACCACTTGTGATGAATGAGTCAATTTATGTATTTCAGTACTGCATCAAAACTAAGCTTGCATGCATAACGAGAGAGCAATGGGGAAGTCTCATTAAGCAGAAACAAAAATATAGCATGTCTGTCTTTGGGATGCAACTCGCCCTAGGATCTGAGCATCACAAGAGCTAATAGCTTATGGTGAGGAAAGCACTAGGTCTTATCTACAAAGAGCACGAAGAGACTAAGGTTTAGGCTCCTCCTCACCATTCCATAAACTCAATAGGTCACCTATCTTGTTGCTAAGACAAACCCCAGTAATAAAGCACATTGCTATTGATATAAAATAGTAACAATGAAAAGATAATTGTATTTAGCTAAGTTAGCTTTAATTAACTAAAACTTTAAGATTAACATTTCCTGGCAGCTATGACAAAACTGCAATAACAAACAGTGCTACAAAATTTAAAACAACCAGCATGAATAACATGACATACAAGATGCAGCTAAGAACAACTAATTAAGATTTAACTTTTCAGTGGTCATTCTTTAAAAATGCTGTCTGAGTTTTCATTTAAAAAGAAGAAAAAAGCATTACTAATTTTGCAGTAATAGGTAACCAAAACCCCAGCAATAAAAAGGCTTTTTGAGACCAAAGACAGTAAGTAACAGACAGTTACTTACAGTTAAGTACAAAGAACAACAAATTTAAACTTTATTCCTGACTAATTTTGAAGGGCCAACAGTTGCAGCCAGTTTGAATGATTCAATAGTACCAGTTTGAGGCCTTGAAATCTTAAGAACAATGTTCTGCAACAAAGATCTTCAGCTAAAGAGAAGCAGCCAAACACAGCAGTAATTTGAAGCCAAACAAGTTCGTTTTTGTTAAGAGGGTATCCATATAGTTTGTACTAGGGTTTAACTTCCCAATTAATGCAAAATGCAAAACCCCCAGACATTGCAGTGATGTTTAACAGACGGCAAAATTCAGTCACTGCACATTTTAAAAATTCTAGGACTTAATGAAATACAAAGATACAACTGTTGTTCCAGTACTTTGTTATGTTTCTGCAGCCAACACTACATGGAGATCAGAGATGTCTGTTCCCGGTCTGACGCCTAAACACCAGTTAAAGCAAGAGAAATAAGACTGTGACATGAAATTTAAGGTATATCAGGTACCACTTTGTGGGCAAAAAAAGGCCACAATTGAAAGCAGTAAATTAATTTATATTTCATTATTCATCAACAAAGTCATAATTTTTTGTGCACCACAATACTGACTGACAGCCATTATCTATTGATTTATTTTGGGTACTATACCTACTTTATGATAACCGAACAGAAAAAAATACTTCACTTTTCATGTAATTGGCTGTAGACAAAAGGTCAAGACAGTTATTCCAGTCACTTGAATACAACCAGCAAGGAAAGTCAAGAGAGCAAAAGAAAAAGTTACATACCAAAGTCCATTCTATCTTTTTGGTTTCTCTGAAGCAAACCCAACAGCAGATCAGCCAGGTAAGCTGACGTTTCCCTAGGAATACTGCACACAAGAGGAAGTAAAACATGCATTACATTTAATGCATGCATTAAATAATGCATAGCACATTAAATTTCAGGAAGTCAGCATTCTGCCACATCCCTCAGTCTTCACTATACATGCTCAATAGCCTTAGTACAGGACCCTTTCAACTCAGCAAGGCACAATGAAGGCAAGATGCAACATGAGTCACTGGTATCATACAACATCCTTGTTTATAGATAGCAACATCAAGTATTTTTATGAATCCCAGGCATTCCCAAAGATGAAAAAGCGTTCAGTCAACAAATGTAAGTGAGAGGAAAGGCACAGTGACATACCTAGGAATCAAATTCCTGTTCTTTTCATAAAACATTCTCAAATCTTGAGGACTATTGGCCTGTCAAATAAAAACGTACATTAATTAAAGTTCAGTTTCACGGAGAAAATAGCTTTCGTACCTATGCACACATACACAGAAAGGAGGGTTTTGCTTATGGGCCTGAAAGGAGAAAACCCCAAGCACAGCAGTGACTTCAGTACTGGGTATCGTTATATATTTCCTTGGGCTTGAACACACTGATCTCGTAGACCAAGCATAAGCAACTTCTCCCTTGGTATCCTCAAGTGATCTGGCCTTTAAAGCATCGACACTACACTCAGACATCACTACTTCTGTTTTCATGACTGGAAGGAAAACGTCCTAGGAATTTCCATGAGACTAAAAAGTGGAAAAGGAAAAAAAAGTCTTACCTGAAAAGGTGGTTTTCCAACAAGACACTGATAAATCACAGTTCCTATGCTCCACAGGTCTGCTTTAGCATCATAGTGTTGAGACATAATCACTTCAGGGGCCTGGAACGAACAGCAAAATCTCAGAAGGGAAAAAAAAGAAGCAAAGCCACAGCCATACGAATTCTGCAGTTGTTCTGTCAGAGCAGTATAAACAGACTATTCTAAGACAAAATGAACTTTTTAATCTGCATTACATGGCTTCTAACAGTTCTATCTAAAATGAAAGCTAGTTTCAAAACCACAGAAAACTGGAAAAGTTGACGTTCTAAAGAAAGCACCTAGTGATGGGCATGTATGGGGACAAGAGATAAGTGTTATTTACTTGGTTTATGCAGCCCTCCTTGTGGATAAATAACTAAGCATTTCATAACGAATACCTTTATCACCATTTTACATATACAGAAACAAGACAAGGGAAAGGAAAACGATCTTCCCATGATCATACAGCACAGTAGTGGTAGTGCCATGGTCAGACAGTTCAGTGCTCAATTGGCTACCACACTACTTAGTAAAAATTAATGGCAATTAACTCAAAATTGTTTTCTTTAAAAAACCAAACAAAACAAACCCACATGTGAGATAATACATTAAATAACTAGAATGACAACAAGTAGGTTTTTTAACTACTAGTGTAAAGCTATTCTAGTCTATATTTGATTACTTTTTATTTTCTATGAAACTGGGAAGGAGATAATGCCCCATTTCAGGAAAAAAAACTTAAGTGGGAATGAAACTACTTTGCAAAAAAAAAAAAAAAAAATCAATGCTAAGATGTATTGCTTTTTAATTCTCTAAGATTTTTCCTCCCTGCAGCACAAAGAAATGTTCAATTTCTCTCTGATTTTAATAACCATGACCTCCAAATCACAAGAGAAAAAGGAGCCAGTAAAACTATGGAAAGGTGAATTGCATGCTGCCCCTAATACTTCTACAGCAACATTAGGCATTTGCCAATCTGCAGGCAGCAAATTACTTTGTTCTGGTAGGAGAATGTTTGCGATAAGCAACATAATCTGAAATATACTGTCACTTACCATATACATAGGGGAACCACACAGAGTTGCAGCCATCATGTTGCTATGCAGATAACGAGCAAAACCAAAGTCAGCTATGTAAAGAAACACATTCGTCAATTAAAAGAAAGATAATTTTCAAATTTTTGAAGTCTAGAAATTATCTGTCTCTTATTGAAAGCTGCTACAATTACTAGTTAGAGAGAAAAAGACAGGTATAACATATAGCCAGCTACACATAATAGTAAAATCTGTGTTACATGGAAAGAATAATGTATTATCTCCAAAATAGCAAGCCAAGAAACAGCAGTGGCATCATTTGCACAAACTACTGCTCAGCCATCTCTCCAGCTGCAGAGCATGCTGTCTGGCATCAGCAGGAAAGGATTAAAGTCAGTGGCTAAATATAAATGGTTCATTAAGAGTGATGAATATACAATCTGCTTCAGCGAAACCACATCAGGTAGAAGTTTAAGTCATCAAGTTTCAGATGCCTGAATTTTCCACTTAGCATCCAAAACTATCAAATAAGGACAGCAAGAGAAGTTTTGTCTCCTCTGTGCTGTTCAGAAGATGGAGTTGGAAGAGATCTCAGATTCTGGTTGAGCAAAAGCATAGAGGGAAAAAAAAAAAAAAAAGTCTTAAAACCAAGGTATTTCTAAATGGACACAACAGACAACAATGAGAGATTAAAACTCCCGAAGTGTCCTCTGAAGAAGAGTTTGGTAGTATCCGGAACAGTTGACATCTCTCCCCAGTTACAATGCCAACCCTCCTTCTGCCAAAAATAGGTCATAACCTACATTTCTAAACCTCTCAAATAACCCTTAGGAGGGTCTACCACAAAAAAAGCCAGCTGGAACTGTTACTGGAGTCTCACATGCACGTGGTTTTAAAATGAGCTAAAGGCTACTTGAAGTTTCAAAGCTTACAGATTTATGTCTAATTAAAATAGTTTAATGCTAGAAACATAAGCTAAATAGGTTTCTTTTTTCTGCAGATTTAATCAGAAAGGTCTTTATGACTCAATCTTTTTTTAAACTGAGAATCTGCATTACAGCATGAAGCTCATCATTCTAGACCTACTGTCTGATTTGCATCAATTTAATACACATCATATCCAGTACAGCCTCTGCACTTTAACTACAAAGAAACTTCTGAGTAGGGAAACAATCCAACAGTGATGAATTACCTTTAGATCAAAGAAAAGCATATTTACCTATTTTGATGCGTATGCCGCTGACACTTGACTTCCTACGACTGGCATAAGACAACAAAATATTCTGTGGTTTAAGATCCCTATGAATGATTCCTTTGCTGTGCAGAATGCGCATAGCTGCTGCAATCTGCTGGAGGAACACCCGGATGGTATCTTCACTAAGAGTTCCTTTAGCTGGAAATAACATACACATTAGCAGATGAGAAAATAAGTATCATTATCTTTGGGCAAAAAGCAATAAAATACACAGTGATCAAATGCAAAAACAATGAAGACAACCAAATAATAGTGAATTGCATTCAGAACAATCCAATCTCCAATGTTTTTCTATGAATGTATATAGAGTCTCAACAACATACACATCTCCATGCTTTTAGGCTAGCTACAGTACTCTGAATTACCTGTTTTTACAGTAGTTTTTCAACTTGGTAGCACAATAATTGTAAAACTTCTCAATCCCCATTAAATCCTAAACTTGCTAAAAAGGCAAAGGAGCCAAGAAATAAAAGAACTTCACAGCTTAGAACATTAATTGTATTTACAATCATGTTGCAACCTGAAGCTGTAAAATTTGTGCTTTAAATAAATTATGGGGATTGCAGATAACCATTCTGCTTAAAAATTTCATCCATGATAAAATTCATTTTGAAGGGAAAAAATGACGATGTACTTTTGAAAGTTTTTTCAGAAGGTATTATCTCATTCTGCAGTCTGAAAAAGTACTAAACACGGGAGCTTGATTACACTGTATACTTGTCTTCCCAGGGATTTTAATGGGAAGTACATTAGGCTTTTAATATACACAGTTACCATAACAATAGCTCTTCACAAAAAAGATTCCTTCAACATGCTGAGATACAAAGGCAAGTAGAAAAATATTTTCATCAAGAAAAATATGAAGATTAACATCTCTCCTCAAACTTTTTTTTTGTAATAAGAATCCATTTGTCATGAACTTCTGTGTTCACTTTGGACAAAGCCATGTTGAAGGGCAAAATCTCTTCTAAACCAGAACTGCTTCTTCGTAGAAAGCATTATTACATAAGTAATTCAGTATTTTTAAGTTCACATCTTGGAAAAAAAAGCAAGTGGAATCAAAACACTGGAAGCAGCCCCCCAAATAAGACTTTAGAAATAGAAAAGAGTATCTTTTTCAGCATGCTACTTATGATTAGCTACATCTTCTCCCTCATTTACAAATAAGGGAATGTTACATTCTACTGTTTTGAAAGTAGTGGCAAAAAGCTTTTTCTGTCTATGCATTATTTTATTCACTTTCATTGCTACTTTGTGGGGTTTATTTGCAAGTATGAGTGGCATTTAAAATCACTGGGAAATATTTCAAAATAAATGCAAAACGTTATGTCTTCCAGCAGCTTCAAAATTTAGTTTTCAAGTTCTCAGTGTGGCATACAAACACACAACAAACACCGCTCTGCTGCTGACCTTGACTGGAGATAGAGTACAACACTAAATGGGTTCTGAGCAAATTGAATTACTCTTATAAAGAGGGTACTCTAAAAAAAAAATCACACCAGGGTGAACATGCATTGTGGAATTACACAAGTTCCATGAACAGAAAAACATTTAAACCACAAGCAAAAAAATCTCAGATAAACACCAATGGATTACAGGAATGCAGAATATAAACATGTAATACAATAGCTTCTTAACAGGGAAATACAGTAGTCAATTACCTTGTAAGTAATCTGCCAAATCCCCACCATTGCAGTACTGTTAAAAAGAAAGGTTTTTATTTAAAACACCAGCACTGAAATACTTGCTATATAATTTTTACTGTGTAATCTTTTCAAGAAAATTACAACATCTTTTTCACCTGTTGGCCTTAAAATTGGTTTGTCAGTTATTTGTAATTAATAATTTGAGGTGTGACACTTCATCAATACTTACAGTATCATAAAATGAAACTGAATAATTTATGGAACAAACACTGCTGATAAATTCAGTAGTGCATAGGAAATTAATAATCCAGTTTTCAGAATTGCTTGCTTTCCAAGTCATGGTTATTTTGCAGCTGTGCAAAGAAGGAATTTTGTCCAAAAAATCATCTTTAAAACCATCCAGAAATAAACATGTACGTTAACACATACCTCCATTACCAAAAAGACAGAATTGGGCATTTCCTAAAAAGAGAAGAACAAATCTGATTTAAGAATGTACCAAGACAAAGCCTTTAGTATCTGCTTTAACCAATTGAGATTTTTCAATCAACTGAGAATCCTCATGTTAAAGTCAGTTTTAGAGGGTAGCATATATGTACATTCCCCACCATTAAATATTTCACATTTTCAGAAATATTAGTAAATGTAAAAAAATTAAATAATAATCACCAGGCAATATCATGAAGACTAAAGTTATCGTTTGAAAGAGCATTATACAGTAAGTAACATCAGTTAGCACTGTATGTCACTCCCTTAGCTTTCAACCGCCTTGGACCGCTCTATCAACACCACCTCTATATTAAGAGCCCTTACAAATAAATAAATTTTTGCTATCAGACATCAGTGAAATCAATCACTATTGGGACACTTACATTTAGTCAGAACTACACTGGGCAGAATTACAAACCGTAAGCAAGACAATTTGGCTATGACAACCAGTTTTCTAAGGAGGAATTCCAAAGTTATGTTCCCTACTTCCGAGTAAAATAAGCTTTGGCTCTGCCATCTAACAAGCTGAAGGTCAACCAGAAATCACAGAGCAGTTAACTGTCTGGAACAAACCGAATCCCAAACACTATTCTATAGGATAGTTAATTTCTGGAATCATGTGTACTTCTGTGAAGTATCTCCCTTGGCAAGTCACTGGCAGAAGCATGCCCCTGCCACGGACCTAAAAGCCTTATGGCAAAGGTGTGACTTGTTACAGCAGCCCTACTGAGATTTTCCAAAGCACTGAGCTCCTTTGACCTATTTGCAAGCTGAATTCCCTCTCTTGTAACTGGGTAAAAGTTATTGAAAGACAGATTAGCTAACTTCTACTGTAAATTATCTACACACTCCACAAAAATGCAGTAAAAGTGTCTGTGCTTAAATCCGACTATAACAAGAACGTTCATCTTTTTTACAAAATTTTATGAGGGAAGAAAAAGCCTACCTATGTCAATAATCAACACTGTTTTCCACAAAGTCTCCTGCATAAAATAGTTTTGTTGTGCCTACAAAGCTAAAGACATTCAGAGACCTTTCATAAAGCATTTTTTCCCTTTGAGCTGACTGAATAAGACTGAAAGGAAAGAAGACAGAACTAGAAGGAAACATAAGGCAATATACACTAAATAGGATAATGTTTTTAGTTACACAGTGTGTTACCTCCCTTTCACTTTAAAATTAAACTTAAAGGTTGACAGTTTGTGGGAAAATATGTTTTTAAGACAGTTGAAAGAAAAGAATGAGATGGCATGCCAGACAAGGCCAGGCATATGCCCCAACTGGAAGTGGAACTGCAGCAGTCTGTATTCTGCTAGCTAGGGTCCAAAAAAAAAATCAAAAGGGACACTGCGTGGCAAAACCAATGCTGTGAACTCAGCCACCGTTCCCAGTGTTTGTATTAAAACCTCAGCACTTGTATTAGAACCTCAGAACATGTTCAAGGACTCAATAACAGGTCAGGCTAAGAAGTTTTAAAAAGAAAAATAAAGTAAAAATGGGCAGGGGAGGGAAACTAACTACCCTATATATCACAGACAGCACAGGGCACATGGATGTCACAACCCATTTAAAGCACATTTCTACGAATCCATCACAGATACAGATATCCCCTACAGATAACTGCAGTAAGCACAGTTCAAGATGAACTGGCTGTTTTAAGGTTAATTCAAGACTGTACTAGGCTGCTTCACTTTCGGGAAGCATTTAGTTTAGCTGTTCTCATCTGTGTTCCAGAAATGCATTTGAGGTTCTTTCCAGCTCAGAACATCTAGCACATTACAGATGTGTTTACATTTGGAAATTAGCTTCAAAGAAAGCAAGTTTCTAGGAACATTAGTCGAATCTGTTGGGAATGAAAGGCAAGCTCCAACCAATATAGAATATTAAAGCAGCAGCAGATCACATTTCAGGAAGTCCCAATTGTTCAATGTTTCTGTAACAGCTGTGGCCATATGTGAACTATAATTTGCAATCCTATAAATGCCTCAAAACCTAAGTGCATACATTAAAGCAAGAAAAGATAAGTAATTACTTGCTCTATAAATCACTGAAAATACATAATGATAAATATTTGTTTCTTTCTACATTGTTCCTTTGCAACAACATCTTCCAGGACAGAATCTCACTTTCTTCCAGGAATCCCAAGGATGCCAAACAGCAACTCTGAGATCCCAATTTATCAAACTGAAAATTCTGCCAGCTGAGGATCGCTTCACTTCACTTAAAGGACAACTGTGATGCATAAAAGAATAACATAGCTAAGAAGCATGGAAACTGCCCGTTCTCCAGCGACAAGAAAGAAGCTCAGCTAGTGGATTTCCACCCGAACATAGCAATCCCATGAATCAGAAATAGATGTTCCACAGCGTCAGTGCCTCCACTACACAACACACTCTGTACAAAAACAGCAGCTTATGGCAGTATGTAATGCTCAGCTCATGACAGACATTATTCATCACAGAACTGAGAGAATGTGTTTTCTGGATTCCCTTGGAAACAAAGTCCTTTCAAATGAAACTGCTCTCTTCAGAAACATGAAGCTGATGATTTGTCCTGTTGTACTAGCTCTCACCTGCTTAAAGAAAGCCATTCCTACAGACCACGCTAGATTTCCCTCAAATAGCATTACTCATCTTTTTTTTGGCTGATACATTTGATTAAAAATAATCAAACAAGTCACTAGGTTAAAATCATAGTAAGTAAAGCGTGTTTCCTTATTGTATCTTGGATAATCCTGTTTTATTAAATCAGCAGAGCAGATCAGAGGTTGCACAACGAGATTTTCCCAGACTGGTCAAAAGTCCCATCTAATTCATACTGCAGAAGTAGTATTTTGCACAGTACTGGTGTACCAAGCTCCCCAGCCACATCTGGTCCCAACTCTAACTCATAACCAAACACTTCAATATCCCACCAATGTAAGCTTTAGTTCAAAACAGCTGAAGTTGTTCATCCCTTCACAGCTGCTCGGATTTTGTATTACAGTGCCTGGCCAGCCTGACTGGGAATGTGATCTCCATTTTGGGACCACATTCAGAAAATGCAAGTCAATTCTGTGGATGCAGTTTCCCCTTCTAAATTATTTTGCTGCAAAATAAAGCTATCCCTGTCACCATTCCCTAGACTTGTGGTTTCTGTTAACTTGCTAAGCAAAGTGCTCAAAAATGAAAATATTAGTAAACCAGCATGTTTCAGATCTAACATTCAGGAATAAAGCTGACCTAGCAAGCTATTTTAAACCACTTCTTGCAACAGATAACAAATCCTTCAAATATTTACACTGACATACAGATCATAAAATTAATGCAGCCAGGGTTGCCCTGGCCTACCTTCTACCTAGAAAAACAATCAAGCAAAACTAATGTATGTTGTGTTGCAACAATTACAGTTTTGCCCAGCATACCTTGCTTTGTTGCGTAGTGTTCTTGACAAAAACCTGCTTTTGCTTCTTATTCTGAATCTAGGTTTTACTTGCAAGTTGAAGTAAAAGATAGCAAAGGTTAATAGGAAACCATTTTACAATTCTGAAAGCTAACAGATAAACCTAATAGAACGAGATTAAGAGACAACGTATTTGCCAAAACTTGCTGTGTTTTAACTCTAGACTTCCAATAGCTGTCTCAGGGAACGTGAAGTTCCAACCCAAATCACAGGCTCAGCGCAGTAGCTCCATTTAAAAGACATTAATTGAAAAAGAAGTCAAAACATCCATGGTTACTTCTGACAGCTGTTGCTAGAGCTCTAGCGCATTGGCAGAAACATACCCTAGACTCCTTTTTGGTTAGGAAGCCCTCCTTTAGAATAAGCTGAAAGTCTGCAAGGAGCTTAGTGTGCTGCCAAAGCAGAAACTGTGGCAAACAAATAGTTACTATGTTTTTGCTCCAAGTCTGTTGATTGCCTTTAGCTGCAGTTTATGATTGGAGTCCCAAGAGCACGAATTAACCTGACAGCCTATGCACTACTATTATCCGATTAATTTTCTGATATGTTAATTTGTGCTATATTTGCTTTAAGTTTGGGTTTTTTTAAGCATTAAATACATTTGGAAAAAGTTCTAATGATTAGTGGAAAAGGACAGGTCCAGATATTTTTAAGGCTGTTTCTCACTATATTATAGGTACTTTTGCTTTCTCAGTGCACCACAGCAGCAGCTTCTAACACGTTCAGCTCTATATCATCTAAAGGACTGAACATTTTGTTAGTTCTGGCTAAACGTTAAGTCTCTGACTAAATGTCACTTGACATGTGCCTGTAGGATTCAAATAGCATGCATGCTGCCAATTATTCACATAAAAGAGCAATCAGCCGTGGAGAAATGTACCACAATAGCCGTATCATTCATTTCTGTTATGTGAAATGCTGTACTTAACTAATATATATGGGAGGTAGTGACAGAGACTGGAGAGACTAGCTTGCTTGCACAACAGAAAGGCAAGGGAAAACTGTTCACAGCACACCAAACATTTAACATGCTTGTGTACTAGATCTTCTGAAACAATTCTGAAATAGAAACTATAGTATCTAGGCACAGCAGGTAAGCTAAGGACTGTGTAGTAACTCCAACTCTTTGGTTCTGTGAGCCAAAACAAATTCTAACTGGTTGTTCCTAATCTTCAACACCTACACTAGTGTCATTCTTTGCAGCCCAGTATTGTCCTAGCCAACCCTCCAGTTAGCATCAGCTGCCAGATTGTATTTCAAAACCTTTACAATTTTACAGGGCAGGATTTTTTTTTTTATCTGAAAACTTTTCTGAACAGCATGTTTTCCTATGACTGTTTCCACACACAGTGAGGATGAATACCAACAAGCACGAAGGCCTTAATCAAGGAGCTGAGGGAAAAAATACCGAGATATCCTCATTCAAAAGACAACAGTTCAGAAACAGCTATGATGAGGGCACAGAGGCAATCAAAGCTGCAAGACACCAAGATCAAGAGCACACAACAGAATGCTTGAAGCAAATGCCTCAATAAATATATGCAATACTACCAGACCAACTGGAGTCCTTGGGTAAACCAAACAGTAATATTTAATTCCCACTGGTAAAACAACAGGTATAGATAAATATAGTTCCTTCCATAAGCATCCCTAGTAAGAACTCACGGGCACTTGTAAGTAAAGGCTGAGGTGTAGGTACCAGAAGGACCACTGGCTTTGTTCCTGCTAGCTCTCACTGTTTTCAAGGACATAGCAGAAGCAGCTGCAATTACTTTGCTACATACCAACAAGCTAAGACAAGAAACAATTTCTGTTCAGATACTGTTTCTCCAGTAACACACTAGAAATTAGTTCTCCCTAAACTACTGTTCAAAACTTCAGACTCCATACAGTGAAGACATTAATTCTTTCTTCTAAAGCACTATCTCCAAGATACATTATAGGCTTTCATTCTGATGGCTGACATTCTAAAGAGGTTTTGAATTAAATTATTTGCTAAAACTGGCACTGTCTGGCACTGTGTAAGAGATTAGTTCTACTCAGCACACACTTGGGATCATGAACCACACAAAACTGTAAATTCACATCCTAAAGATAGCACATTCCAAATAACTTACTGATACCTTCATACTTCACTATAATATTTTATCCAAGGACCTCAATGTACTTTATACTGGTGAGTTGGAGATTATTTTAGACTCCTTTTGAGAAATACTGGGCTCCATCTCCCTAATTAACAGGATCTAAGGTTGATCGTCTTTTGCAGGATCAATGACGTGCCACAACACCACCATGGGAAAAGAGCTGCATTCTTGTACCATTTTAGAGATTCAAGAGGTTTTTATTCTTGAATGAAAGACTACCAAACTCTTCCCAAGAATGCAAGTAAAAAAAGTCTCAACAGGTTAAGTCTTGCTATCCATCTATTATATTCTGAGGGGTTTTTTAAGCATTTCACTTCATGAAAAAGTTAATTTCACATTTAGAGGTGAGCTGCATATCTTAATTTTGCAGAGCCCTACTACTGCAAAACATTTACCTGTCAGATACAGATTTCATATTTAAGTATCTCCAAAAATGCCTTCAGACTTAGAACCACTCTTCATGCCCTGGTGCGTGCAGATCCCTGGCCTTCTGAGATGGCACAAATAATGATATACTCAGCTTACATAAAATGCCTATCTGTTGATCAAACCTGCCCGTGCTGCATGTAACCACCTTACAGAAATCAAGGACAATTATCACGCTGGCACCAGAGCAAAAAATTTTTATGCCAACCAATGCACATACATTAATGGCACACCAATTCACTCGGGTGCGTCTCCAGATGAATGGGCATTTCTAGTAATTTAACTCAGTGGACCTTATACATATTAAGTAACATATCAAAATGGTGTTCATAGAAGCAGAACCAACAGCGATGTAGAAGGTTTTAAAATGTTCATGTACTATAAGCAGAATGGCTCACAAGTTCTCCTTGGATCTAATTAAAACTGTAATGGTGTATGTAGATTTATTACACTGACTTGTGTGACTGGTCACAGATCATGCTACAGGAACCCAACCATAAATGAACAGAGATGAAAGAGAAGGAATTTAACTACCTCCTGTGAAAACAATTCCAAATGAAGTCTTTTCAAATATGTAAAGTAATAACTACCCTTTCATTCTCAAACTTAACAATATATGTTCCAAATTGCTATGCAGGGGTACAGCTTTTATCTCAAAGTACTGCCATTAAGTACAATAATTTCATTTAATATTATGAGATGAAAAAAACATCTATTCTTCATTGCAATTAGTATACACTTTTTTCACTTGTTTTGCCACTTACATAGCACACAGTCTTTTCTATCTGAAAACTTGCTGCAACAATCAGTTCTTGGATTATTCAGCTAAATGGTCTGCCAAACAGTGCATCTGAAACCTGAGCATTTTCTTATTTCACACTGTCTAAGGTTAAGAAAAACTTCAGACCAACAGAACTACAAAAATAAAACAGACTGCCAGTCACACTGAGAACTTCCTACTGTGACACAGACTCCACTGGCTCCAGCACTGAGGGGGAAAAAAATAGCTTCTGTAACTTAAAAATTGCTTGAAATCCTAAAGTCTTATCTGCTGTACTATATCACTATGTTCACAATACTATGGCAAACAAAAAGGGCAGTACATGCTAGAACATGAAATGCTAAAGAAAATTAGTAGGTGTAACAGCCTACTAGACATGTGAATGCCTTGCATAGTGTTCGTTCTTGCTGGGTTACAAATTAATGTAATCATACAAGTTAATGATGTATAATATTTCACAAACATAGCCCTGTGCAGAAAGGGGAAAACTTATTTGTGCAAGTGTCACATTCTTTAGACCATATTTTGCAAAGCAATTTCTATACAAGTAGCATCATACTGCCAAGCTTTATGTTTGCCATGAATGCATTTGAAATATATCCAAGGTTTGAGACACAGGTTTTCCCTTCTCTTTGCTTTAAATTTTCACTTTATTTAAATGCAATAGTCAGTGACAAGCAACAACACCCCCTTCTCAAATGGAGAATACAGGACTGATCATTCCAGAAGTCCTGTCACTCTAAGGTTACTCTTTCCTGTGGCAGAAGAGAAAAGCATAGAAGTTATGTTTATAAATAACCTTTAGGGTAAAGAAACCATAGACAGGTGTACAGCTTTCTTCCCTTGTGGATGTTTTGTACATAAATCAAGAGAAGCAAGAGCCTCTCCAAGGCTTAGACGATACAAAATGTTAAATCATAAAAATACCTATCTAGTCAACTACCCTCAGGTTGAGCTGCAAAGCTGAGTAAGTATTCTTCACATATAAACAACTGTAAATGATAAATCTGAAATTTAGCTGCTTATTCACACACCAGTGCCCTCATTCAACCATTCCAGTTTCTTTTAAGATGTCTGGATATACTAAATGTGGGATGCTGAGAGTTGATTTCCACTTCGCAATACTCAGGAAAAACTGGTCTCTTCAAGAAGCACAAAAGCCTACACTTTCCCTCTCAGAGCAGCTAGTATCATGCAAAATGCAGAGTTCTGAAGTCAAGTCCCAGGAGGGAAAAGAGTCTACACATCCAAATGGGAAGCTGTGATGCACAGTCTGTTACTATGTGAACATCCATCTCTGTACCAAAAGTCAATGGAAGTTAGTAGCACCACAGGACACGTACACACAATAAAACCTGAGGCTGCCTAGCATGGGTCACGTGAACACAGGTTTCTATGGCTAGAGATACACATCTACATGTAAGCTGAAAACCTTTTAGGATGCAAATGTGTAAAGACACAAAACATTGAAGAAGGTCAAAACGTCTGTTTTGCATTGCTTTAACTATGCAGTGCCCCATGGGTGGTTCTTCATAATTTTTTCATAAGCGTAACTGTATTTAAGATTAGAATTG
Organism: Falco naumanni; assembly: GCF_017639655.2. Classification (NCBI taxonomy): domain Eukaryota; kingdom Metazoa; phylum Chordata; class Aves; order Falconiformes; family Falconidae; genus Falco; species Falco naumanni. The sequence continues at coordinate 108,829,555 of NC_054054.1, read as the reverse complement.
AGCCCAGGAGATAAATGTATGGCTCTTATTCAAGCAGAACAAATGGCTGTATAACCTACATCACATCATATTTAGCTTTACTCAACATTTGCAGGCCTTAGGATACAAAAAATGTACTTCCTACTAAGTAGAACACACTACCCTAGATAGGCTAGAAAACTGACTCCTCCACTTTATCAGGCAGAATCCTGGGAATAAAAAGAGGACAATAATTTGAAACAATTTAATATTTATTTCTCCTACTTTAAAAGATTCAAATGTCTGCTTGGCTTTTATACTTCATCCTATCCTTTTGTACACAGGCAACAGTAATATATACATGCGTAATCGTGGTCTTCTTCCTCACCATGACTATACAGGGCTATACATGACATTTCTTGGTTACGGAGTTATCAAAGATGCTGCTCCTTTTCTACAACAGAGTAATTTAAGTTGACTTCTTAATGTCACTTGCTTCATCCCTTCAGATCAACTCCTACTAGTACATTTTCCTTCAGGTGTATTCAGTCGTTATCCACAAACACCCACTTTCCAATTAAATTATAGGGCCGGGGAAACAAGGCTAATTCAGGAGAATAGTTACTGCCACAGACAGAGCTCCCAGCCCAGCTGATGCTTCTTCTCTGGAGACAGGACCCAGCTACACAAACAACCTCTGCAGAGGTTCTCAGGGTGCCACTTGACCCTGCTGCCTGGAAATAAACTGTATTCCTCACAGCTTTCAATCCCAAGCTTGTTAGACCAAGCCAATACGGTATAAAAGCATAGTTTGCTGAAGATGAGAGAACTCCCCTGCCACTGCTTAGGGAACGGGATTTCTTTTTCTAAATACCAAACTGATTATAGCAACAAAATACATGGCCATTCAAAACTTTCTACTTGGCATACATATATATGCATCATACATTCATAAATAATTTTTAATGCAGAAAAAGACATCAAAATATATTTTACCTGGACATCATAGAGTGCTACAATATTTTCATGCTGAAGTTCCTGTAAAACAAAATATTTGCGTTACAAAAATAGCCTTTTAGTATTATTATTTTAAATCTAATATGCTAGGCAACAATCAAAGAGAACCAAACTTTACAAAGAAAGGTAGCATCTTTTTTAGACCATCTGATGGAATTCGGAGGAAATCCCAGCTATTTAGACAATATTTACAGGAACAGGAAATTAGGCAATATCTTCAGAGGTTATAAAAACATTTGCTTCCAGAACTTATTTTCTATGTCTTGTTACAGAAAGTACTACAGCACAAAATCCTTTAATGAATATTGGAAAATGACTAAATTTAATTTTATAGTCCCATTCAATTTCTTGCTTAGCAGAGTAACCAACCACACAACGTTCAAGTCAACCTTACCATTCTACAAAAAAAAGGAAATCAAACCAAGTAACACCAAATAAAAGTCACAGGACAGATTATGCAATTATTTGTAACTCCTCAAAAAAAAAAAAGTATCTGTCTTTGCTAAGTACTTGTAGCACACTAATATACCCAACACCACAATTTCTGGTACATAATAAATATACTAGAATATAATATGTATATATTAGTATATAAAATAGTGTTGTATCTCAGAAGGTTGGAAAGAACATGGAAAGAAAGCAGCCCTAATTATTACTGCAAAGCTACGTGGAAGCAGATACTGTTAACTGCAGAGAGCGGAGAATGCTAAGAGACCATCCAAGGAAACATTTCCATAAAATAGTGTTGAAAGAATAAACGATGCTCCATTTTATTTCCTTCTTTAGAGCCACGCTACGCATTTTAAGTCGATTAACACAACTCAGAAGTGGGAAGACTGCTTCAGGAATCAAATTCAGCATGCTGATTTTAGCTTTCAAGGCATCTTCAAGCAAAGAAGGTGAAGAAAGATCAAAGACAGACTTTTTACCCTCAGCTATGACTTTTGTTGTATGCACTGCTTGGGAAAGGTGCCACATTAGCCATCCTGAAGGACAAAGTTTTCTACATGTGCAATAAGCAAAGTGTGGAGACTGGTTCTACAACAATTTCCCACTTTTACCTATAAAAGCATGCCCATAGCCCGTTTTGAGACTGTTTCTATAACTAAAAATTATCTTTTTTTTTTTTCCCTTGGTCTTTTTAGTTCGGGATTTCCTCTGGAAGTAACAAAGAAAGAAACAGCAGAACAGCAATTACTGTGCTACTATCCATGACCTGGAATGAACTAGGTCAACAGTCTCTTTTCAAGTAAAGCAGCTTTAAAAATCACTGCAAATTAACATACCTTTAAGATTTTTATTTCTTTTCCAAGTAGGATTTGTGACTTTGACAAGTTCTTTTTGTTAATACTCTTTATGGCTACTTCCCAATCAGTTTTCTGGAAACAAACAAAAAAAGTATGGTCAGTTTTATACTCTTTTTAACTTTATCCAACAACTAGCTAGTAAAGCACAGGAGAAAAAGTTTCAAGATCACCCCTACTCTACCCACCAGTGACTACTGTGTCACATGACACCATCAAGAACTACTTCATTCCACAATAGCTTAGACAGCTATTAAAATCCAGCTGCAACTACACTACATTTTCACAGATTCCAAAGCTTTTAAAAAAACAGAAGTACATAATCACATCTTATTTATTTTTTGGTAGTGGTGCTATTTATTCTGCTTTTTAGTCCTCTCTCACTGACTGTGTTACTTTTACTCTCCCTTTAAGGACTTCCCATTTTCAGCCTTCTTATGCTCTACAGCTGAAAATTGCACAAGAAAACATCTGGGTTTTTAAGTAAAATTCTACATTGTCTGTTTATATGTTATCTAAAAATAAATTGCCTATTTATTTGTAAGGTGAGAGCATCTCCGTTGGCCTTTAAAGTTCCTGTTTTCCTTTCTCCCCCCCTTTTTTTTTTTTAACCCCAAAATCACTGCACTGCGCCTCTCCAACTTGAGAGCACAGCCTTAATGCTCCATGATGATAAATCTGGAGTTGTTTTCTGGAAAGCTGAGCACTTGAGGCACCAACACCAGAATAAACTCTCACAGCATCAAGAACCCATAACGTAACTATGAATATCCGGGGCGATTAGCAAGCCACGCCAGGAAACCAGACACCTCTGAATTTAAGAAATCTTCAGCCAATCCCAAAGGAGACAATTTTCCATTAGATCCCTCGTTATCCAGCGAGATAAACATGACCCTCCTGACAAACAAAGGGCTCAGCCTCCCATACAGTGCAACTCTCCGCTCGCCGTTATGGTAGGGAGCTACCAAACAGCAGAGGGGAGAGGTGGGAACGCGGATAGGTTGCTGGTTTTTTAGGAGGAAGAGGGAAAAAAAAAAAAAAAAAAAAAAAAAAAGAGGAAAAAAAAAAAAGCGTTTATAGAAGCCGGGAGCTGCTCGGCTCCCGGGCCGCCGCGGGCTGCGGCAGGGCAGGCCGCCCACCGGGGGTGCCCCGGGCGCAGGCCCAGCCCCGGGCCCCGCCGCCCCCGCCCCGCTACCTCAGCCCACCCCGCACCTTTCCGTCTTTCTCCTTTTTTTCTCCCCAAACCTCCGTATCACGATAAAACTCCCCAGAGGGCACACACTCCCCCCCGCGCCGCCCCGGCTGTCACCCACCGGGAGGAGCTCCGCGGAGCGACCCCGGCCCCGGGTTGTGTAACCAGCCCCGCTCCGGCTGCGGGCGAAGCCCATCGCTGTTTACCTTGCGGTGGCGACCTTTGAAGACCACAGCAAAGGCTCCGTGTCCTATCAGGTCCTTCTTGCTGTACTCAAAGTCCCCCACCACCTCCATCATCCCTCAGCGGGGCATGAAGCCCCGGGAAGGAAGGAGGGAGGAAAACAAAGGGGCTCTTCCTCCAGCTGAGGCAGCTACAGCCGCCTCACGGCAGCCGGCGGCGGGGTGGGAGCCTGCCCCTCTCCTGGCTGCCCCCGGCGGCGAGGGCAGCTCCTCTCATACCGCGGGGGCAGCCGCAGACCCCCGGGCCGGCGGGGCTGCTGCAGGGCGTCTCCGAGGCAAGGGGCTCCGTCTGGCATGGGGAGGGTAAGGCGGGGAAGGGGGATGGGGGGGGAAGTCTCTCAGCAGCCGGGTGTGAGGGCACAGCGCGGCATCGGCGCCGGGACGAGGGGCCTCCTCAGCGGGGAAGGGGTCTCCACGCCCTACCGCTGCCGGCCCCCATGGCCCCGCCACAGCGGGGACTGCCGACGCCGCGGCCCCCCTCAGGGACCGAGCCCCAGAACATCCAGCAGGGCGGGGGGAGGCGCGGCCCGAGGCTCCGGGGGTGTCTGTCGCTGTCGCCGCCGCCCCCCGCGCGGGAGGGGAGGAAGCAGCGAGGGTGCAGACGGGGGTCTCTCAGGCCGTCACCGCCTCCTGAGGCTCCTGCCACTCCGTCAGCGTCTCCCAAGCGATCCGCGAGCAGCGACCCCCAGCTCCGACTGCCCAGACCTCCGCGCCACCCCACGCATTTTATAGGCCGCATCGCGCAGGCCCCAGCGCTCGGCTGCTTCCGCCGACGGCTAAAGAGTGCCTCACCCCGTTTAACCCGGCGAGAGCGCGAGGCGGGGTCCATCCGCCGCCATCTCCTCAGGGGGGTGCTCTGCCCCGAGTCCGGCCGCGCCGTCCTCCCCTCAGGACACCGCGGCTGAGCCCGCCGCCCCGTCCTCCCCTCAGGTCCTTTCCGGCCCCACATGCACCCAACCCACCCCCGGGGTCGGGCCGTGTCCTCCCCTCAGGGACAAGGTGCGCGCCCAGCCCTGGCGCCCACCCCTCTCCTCACCTCAGAGCCGGGGCGGGAAGGCCAAGCTCGAGGTAAGCCCCCCCAGCCCAGCTACCACTTTTAGCACTTGCTGTATTTCACTTTAGCAGTTCTTTTGGCAGCCTCAGGCCCACCTGCCAGTGAGGGCTAAGCAGAGGGGCAACCAGAAGAGTAGGTGCCCCTCAGCTTGCAGCCCTCAGCACTGAGCCAGGCAGGGCAAGTGCCATGAGTCAGGCAGCAGCCAGAGGCGGGAAGGCAGGTATGTGATCCGTGTGTCCCACCCTGCCTTGCTGACAGGGCAGTGATACTGCTTACCCAGCAACTCCAGGGTTGCACCCTCTCAGCACGGTCCCTGCTCCATTAGTAAGTAAGGCTCTACATCAGATCTAATACAGGGAGCGCCAATGAATTGAGAAGCAATGGAGGAACAAGCATGCAAAATACTGTAAGCCAAAGACACTTCAAGTTACTTGCTCTCTTTATAAGGAAAACAACGTCTATAATTTACAGCCTCTGCCCTGCAGCACTTTTAGGTCAGCCTGGGGCTGTTTACAGCAACATTACAAACATTAAAAAAAACACAACCAGCCACCACACACCAGTCACATGAAGCCTTTGACCTTCACCTACAGATCTACATAATTGCACTCCTTCCCTTTGCTTTCCATTCCTCACTGCTTTCTGCCCCTGTCCGTGTTCTCCATCTCGCCACCTCCACGTCCCAGTTTCACCTGTGCATGCTCTTTCAGGCTTCCCCAATATCACCGCCTGTCCCAGACCTCCCCTTGGCACTTTGACATCACAGCAGCGATTAACCCTCCATTTGACAAGGTGTGCCTTGGGATCACGCAGGGCAGAGCCCTGACCCCACAGAGCTGTGCTGCACCTTCTCTCACATTATACAGGGTCTGCTTTCAGTGCCACTAGACTGAAATAGAGACTGAGCAGAGAGTTACATGGTTGGTCCTCTCCCTATCCTTCACCATCTCCCTTCACTTTCTGGCACTACAGGAACTGTGTGCCATGTCAAAACCTCCACAGTATAAAGACTTCTCCAAAGACAATTACATTAAAATATTCAGCAAAAGATTCTTAAGGGAATATTGTCAGCTTTTAAGCTCTAGACGTTATATGGAGATATCAGAGGAATCCTGAGACATCTGTTTTGTGCCAGAGAGAACCAAAGGGCTTTTAAACCCCTCAAGACTGAATCCTCCCTTTATTTTCTGAAGTTCTGAGCTCTCATCCAAAATCCATGCATGGCACTACCCTAACAAACAAAACTGAAAAAGAAAAGCTGATCAACTAATTGCAGCAGCTCAGAACACCCCTGTGGAAGGAATAAAAGATGTAAAAATATTCCAAGTTCATAATGAATTAAGTGTTGGTAGTAACACAGACACTTTCTAGTATGTATTCACAGTGCCCCTTTAAAACCAGGAAAAAGCCCACAAGTCTCAATGTGTTAAAATATTCTGATTCAGAAAATAATTTCGCTGAGAATTTGCTGTTTATTGCCATCCACAGATTCCCACATTCAGTATTAATCCTCTCAGCATCAGCGCGTATCTTCACCCCAAAGTCAATGTCACAAGCTACACTTGAGGGAAGCTAAAAAAAAAAAAGGAAAAAAAATCCAGAAAGATGCCTTTTGAACAGAGAAATTTGAACAGGAATTTCTAAGCCACCCATTCTGCATTACAATTCAAAACTGAGACACATTTCCCTTCCATAGCAGCAAGGCTGGTGTCCTTTTGTCCTAGTAATGGGGCTGGAGCCCTCGAGCAGGTTTGTTTCAGCACAGCAAGGACAAAACAGCCAGGAGCGGCAGGGAGGTTTGACCAGAATAACTAAACACACTGCCGTCGCACTGGGATTTTAACGGGTTGAGGACTGAAAACCGCTCAACGAAGGGCTGTGGGATTTGCACACAGGTCACTCATTTCAGCTGGGTCCTTGATTAGTGTCTGGGAGAGTTTCTAGATGTCATCCAGCACAAGCAAACTACAATAAACCTACTTACAAACAGCACCTTCACTTGCTTTTGCTGCTGAAAGAGGTCAGAGACAGAACATACTGAATTCACCAGCCTTTCCCAAAGGAAGCCTCATTACCAAAGACTGGGAGAGCAACGCAGGATAATCCCATGGGGCTCATGCTGCTCCTCCCTTGCTCAAGGAATAGATACCCGCCATTTAGCGCTGGCAGGTGGTGGCAGCCCTGCAGCATTCTGAGGGATGCACTGCTCTGCTCTGACAAGCCACTCGGCAGGACAATAAAATACCCAGCATGCTCAAAAAGCATGGCTGGGCAGGGGGCACCAGTACCATGTCTAATTGACCACAGTGATCCTTCAAAAGCCCACAGTACTGTGTCTTGCGTTTGTTTCTTTTTAACATCATAGGGTGCAAGAGCTGCACCCTACTGAGAGAGACTACCAGTGACCTACAGCTCAGCAAGGACCACTGATTTACAGGGTCAGAGTGAAGAAAACAGAGCAACTGCACTGGAGATGGATTTGTGGCTCTCTCCCAGCTGCACTACATTGGTTCAGGCAAATTAGTCCCTCCGATTGAGCCAGGACTCATGATCACGAGAGCAACAGATCTAGGAAGGAATTAGCACCTTCTAGGTTGCTTGTCTCAGTACACAGAAGTATGCTTTCAGCTGGTAGCAGCTCCCCAGAATACAGACAACACTGTCCTGAGTTTCCATAACAACTTTCATCCTCAAAAGTGTGAATGGTCTTCACAGCAAGCCCTTTTCTACCATACCACCAGAATACCGCCCTTTCTGAGGCAGAAACATCACCTGAATGATGCCTGGGCTGACCCAAAGAAAAACAAAAAGACAACTGCTTTTCTTAATGTTCATGCAGAACAATGAATGAAGATTATGTCCTTCCTGTTCATTGAAAGATTTTTCTTTTATCTCTCCCCAGGCTATAAACATGCGCATGGAAGTTAAATTACTGATCTGGGAAAATAATCAAGAGATCAGCTCAGTTGAGCAGAACCGAACATGTGGCTCCAAGGAGCCAGGGAGCACAATGTGTACACCACTTGGCCAGCTCTCCTGCATGGATAAGCAGAACACACAGCCCCAAGAACAGTTTTCATAAGGATGCTAAGGCCTCACTTATCTAAATCAACCCCCAAAGGCAGGAGTCTGGCACCATCCTGCTCATCTCAGTGCTATCCCAAACAATCTACTTCACTCTTGGTGTTCTTACCATTTTTCTTCTCTCCTTCCTTTCCCCCCACCCCCCCTCCATCGTACCCAGGCATTCACTAGACAGGTAAACCTCTCTCAGAGGACTGGCATGCTTCCCAGTCCTTATCGTCACTGTCCTCCCATCAGGGATTTGTAACAAAATTAATGGTGGCATCAGCTGAACTATCACAGCTTTTAAAGAAGAAAGTGTCAAAGGGCTCCACAGGACCAGTTTCTGGATATGCTTAAAATTATTCTTATATTACCAGTGAAAAACACCACCCTTGTGGTAGGCACACTTGTGTGGTATGCTTAACAAGGCACTCGGGAGAAATTGCATTGAAACACAGCAACGGATACTGAGATTCCTAGCACACAGCATTGGAAAAGTTCAAGTGTTCCAGTAGGTTTTTTGTATGGTTTGCTTTTCTGGGAACCACATCACTATCAGAAAGCTCCAGCCCACCTTCTAGATTTGTCCTTTCACAAAAAATAATGTGTTCCCCATTACCACCACCGTCAACACAAATCTGCACCTGCAATTCTAAAAATTAGCTAATTAAAGCTCACATCACCAGCAGAGTGAGGGAGGTCACATGCTTGCTTCACTTCCTGCCAAAAAGGAGCCGCCTCCAAAGGAAAGAGCAGCAGCTCTTCCTCAGTGCACAAGACTGCAGAATGAGGCCCGGGAAATGCAGCATTCAAATAAAACTGGGAGAAGTGTTACGGGATTGCTTAGGAATACAGCTGGAACAGGGCCAGCACTTAGTATGCATGAAGGCTGGTACTGTATGAATGATAAAAACAGTAGCAGCTGCTTAGGAAGACATGATCTTGGTGTACATGCAAACCCATCACAGTGTGGTTCAAAATTACCCGCTATCTGGTCAAAGACAGATTATGGCTGAAATTGCTTATTTTGGTGTAAACTTAGTTGCAAGGCCCTCTCTTTCTTCAGGAGGTCTCACTTTGCTTTGGAAAACCTTTCTGCTCCAGCATTAGAAAGGTGCACTTCAATAGGGCTGTTTGGTTCCTAGTGTCACAGAAGCAGAGTCTGATGGGACGGCAGGAGCTAGCCTCAGTTCAGAGCACTGTCAGAGGGCACAGCAATTGCTTTGGTTTGGAAAATCAGTGGACAAGGAAGTGGTTTTTAGGTACACAAAGCCAGCAGAGCCAGTCCCCACAGGCAGGGTCACTTCCCCCAGCTCTGATACATCTCCATTCTGACACAAAACACACCATGGATTAACAGGGCACAATGACTCCATGCAGCACTTTGGGAGAGGAAGCAGAGAACGATGCTTCTTCCTTCAGAAACAGCCACATATGACCAGGAGCTGCAGAAGCTGCTGTTTTCAGCAAGTCAAACCTGGACACAGAGCTGAACTCCCATGGGTGGATTGATCCCTTTAGCACAGACAGCCCAAAAAACTTGCAAAACAGGCAGGCTTCTCAGCTGTTACCAGATATCCGTCAAATGCATGTGTGCTCCTCTCCTTCCCAAGGGCATATCAGTCTGGGGAGGCAGAATTATCAGCCAGTTTTAAATCACCCTGTCCCACAACATTTACCTTAGTGAATTAAGAAAGGTTTTGTTTATGCAGATGGATGCAACACAGCCCTCACCGTCAGCAAGAACCAGCTGGAGGAAGCACGTTAATGAAAGAGCAGGTACAGGATATTGAGTTCTTCCCAAAAGATAGCATGAAGATAGAGCCTGCTGACTTGACTGGCAGAAAGAGATACTAACAACAGGAACTGCAATTGGTGTTCTCAGTCATATTAAAGATTTAACCCTTTGTTCCAGTCTTTTGCTCATCTGCAGACAAGCAAATGGCCATTACTGCACCACCCCCTCTTAGTTCTCCAAATCAATCCTCCCAGCAGGAATAAAGTCCTAAAATATATCTTCTGCAGCTGGGAAGCATCTGAGACCCAAACTCCTGTTCTGCATTGTAGTAATCACTGAGTAGCAACTGCTGTATGAAAGCTTTGGAGAACGTTTTGGTTTACGTGCTATCTTGCTGCAACTAAATCTGACAATACAACTTCTACACCTATATAATCGTATCTTGATTTGCACGGGAAGCACCCTGGAAATAAACTAAATCCAGCTCTGTTCGCCTCATGGCTGTTGAAAGCCTGAACTGACTTATAAAAAACAACTCATAAGCAAGCTTACAAATATGTAACTGCCAGTGTGAATCCCTCTCACCCACTGGGCAAGTAAATGCACTCGAGCAATTCCAGAAGGAGCCAATTCTGCAATGGAAGTTTTGCCATTTATTGTGACAGTCCCAGCCCTGCTGTCAGCACGTATCCAAGGCAAGGGACAAACACCACCCAATCACCTGCTCTATTCTTCCCCTTCCCCACCCCTTCCTTCCTTCCTGCTGAGCTGGCAGTGGACAGGAAACGGGTGCTCTCCCCTGTTCAGAGGCACAAATGCCTCATCTCCCCATTTCCAAGAACTATTGGGACCTAAAACCTCTGCACAGCTCTAGCAGCTCTTTCAAGTCCATGCCTGTTGCACCCTGAGCAGATGAGCAAATGAGTAATATCTGCTGTGGTTCCAGAGGATCACTACCAGATAATGCTCAGCACAGCCCACAGGGAAATGGGCTGAGTGGAAAGGCAAAACCTTACTGGAATTGGAATGAGAAGCCCCAGGACCTTATTCTCAGATCTTTGTCCCAGGCATACAGCAGAGCAGACTTCTGCAATGCAACGATGTGCTGAATTTTCCCCTTCCTCTCTCCCTCTCTGAAGGTCACACAAGGACAACCCTTACTGTTCCCACTAAAAGCCTCTGCAGGATTCTTCACGCATCAAGAAAGGATGTAAGCCATCCCCACCCTTTGCTTGCCTCTTTCAAGGCAGCAGGCAACTGTAAGGCTGAAGTTTCAATAAAAAGCCAATTGAGATGGAGGCAGATGAGACATTCCTCCTATAATGTTCAGAGGAAATCATCCTTCAAAGCACAGCTCTTAATAAGAATTAGAATTAAAATTTCCTTAAATAAATATAAGGAAAGAGTCCATCAGAGACAGCAGTCAACAGGAACAGGGAGCCATGCTCGGGTCAGCCTCCATCGTCCATCTCCTTGCAGATCTCCCAGGCAGATTGTGCTAAGGGCAGCCCAGCTTATGACAGGACCGACAGCTTCGTGTCACTGCTCCTATCGACGCCATCTGCAAATGGAAAGAGCTGCTGTGTCCCAGTGGTCTGGCACCAACACTGCCACACAGGCCAGCAGGTACCGTATGACAGCAGCACAGGGGGGTGCCTGGGGACCGGGTTCCTTCATCAGCCATGGTCAAATGGCAACCAGCTCACAGGAATTTGTCTGTCTGCATTAACTAGGAGACGAAGGAAGGTGAGAAAGGAAGGGTCTGACCGACTGGTACAACTGTTCCTTCCCCTCTCCAGGAGCCAAAACATCTGAGTCAAATTTCACCACTGACTGCTCAGCTGGAGGGACTCTTGCTTTCTATTCATCTCCCAGGAGACAGCAGCAGTTCCTGCCCTAAGGGAGGTCAGGTCTCCAGGCTGGAATTTGGCCCAGCACTGTGCTATCTGCAAGAGAGCCAAAACCATGCCCTAACCATGCAGGTGTCTGCAAGGAGACTGCAGCTCTGAAGGACACATGGAGCAACTGTCACATCCTCTATGGACAGACAACATGTTACTTACATCCGCAAACATTTATCCTTCCCTCCACTCGCGACCCTCTGTCCATCTGGGCTCCAATCCGTCGCATACACCTAGTATTAGGGAAAAACAGTTATCTCTGCTGGGAGGAGTCATTCCTGCCTTTTTCAAACACCTCAGTCCAGACACCTCACCTCATCTGCATGGCCTGGAAGATCAATGGCCAGTTTCTTCATCTTGGCATCCCAGACCTTCAGCGTGCTGTCACTGCTCCCGCTCACCAGCAAGCGGCTGTCAGCTGACCAGGCGATCTGATACACAGCCGAGACATGCCCTCTCAGTGATGTCAGGTACCTGGTGCAGACAGGTATGAAGAAGCTGTTGGAGAAGCAGGCAGCTGGGTTTGTTCCAAACCTGCCCTTGCCCAGCCTTCATGTTTCTTTTCCATGTGCAAGCAAGCAAGCACAGTCATGAGATGCCCAGCACACACAAGGCAGTCAATTGCAATACAGAAACCATAGGTGGTTCAATCTGTCTAAAACCCCTCCCAGATGGGCTCAGAGCCTTGTCAAGGACAGCTCTTCATCTCAACTCTGCTGCCAAGAAACCCTTATCCTGCAGGTAACACCAGTCTTACTACACAAATGTGTTCTTCCTCTCTGGCTGAGCAGCCTGGATTTAGAAGAACCATTAAAATTACTGATACGAAACCCAAGCTCATCGGTATAAAGGCTGATTTATACTTGATACAGGCTGATATGCATTTGAAGGGAAGGACTGATGGCCCAGAGAGCTCCTCAATACTCTAGCTGAAGATTAGAAGCTGGACTATAGGAGCATCCAAACACCACCAGCACCAACAAGAATTTGCATTGTTCAGAATGAGCTGTTCTCCAGCACAGGAACCATGCAAACTGGGTCTGTCTACAGTGTGCAATGCACACATCTTCAGGAGATCAGCCAAGTGGAACATCCCATCTCACCGCAGCAGAGTCTGCCCCTGAGAACCAACCCTGCAGCAGGCAGCATGTGCCGCACGGGTGCCAGACAGCGCTGTGGCTGGGTAACAGTGGGGTTGCAGGCACCCAGCCAAGCACAGACCCCATAACACAAGAAGAGCTAGACAAGGGACTGCCCAAGGGCAGAGAGAGGCAGAGGCAGCAAAACTACTTTGCATGAGTTTGGGCTACAGAGATGCAGAACACACCAGGGAGTTGCTGGCAATGACACTGGGGCCCACCTCTGCATAACCTGTACATTACATGCAGACCCTACATGGGTACCACCTCTGTAACAGAACAAACCAACTCACTTTCCTGTCCTACCATCCCAGAGCTTTATGGACTTGTCAAAGGAAGCACTAGCTATTATCCGTGTGTCTGGTGAGAAGAGGACTTGGTTAATCAAAGCCTGGTGGCCCATCATTCTCTCCAGTGGCTTCTTGTCTTCTGCTGGTCTCCAAAGAAACAGCGTGAAATCATCTGACCCCGAGACAAGCCTTTCTGGTTCCTGGCCCTGAGAAAGGGATGAAAGAGCCCAAGTCTTGTACAAGCCAGGTGTGGAGAGCTCAAAAGCACACCAGTGTTGGGGTCAATAGCCAACTGTGCAAGTCTGTAATAGCAGTGTTAGAAATTATAGTAGGGGTTCAAGGGACTTACCCTGACTTGGTCATACCTCTGCCGTGCCTTGTCCTTCAATTCTGCCACTGAAAGAATGAAAGGGAGAGGGAAAGAAAGATTTGTAGTCCTTCAGTGAAAGGAAACTTTATAACCCTGTGATGCTTGTTCCAATCCTGGCTCTGAGGGCCAAGCAAATGCATTTATGACTGCTCACCCACTTTCTCTTTGCCAAGAGCAACATTAGGAGCAAAAGCCCTTGAAAACAAAGTGGCCTTCCCAGCCCCCAGACTGCTCAACCCTGTGCTCGGGCAAGGAAGATCATGGCTAGTAGCATAACCGACACCAGCGCAGGACCTGCTCCCAGCTCTCAGGATTGCTTCGTCTCGTGGCAGTGTTAGAAGATACATCAGGTCTCCTCACTGTCTTCCCCACTGCCTCCCCTAGCCTACATCACGGGTGCTGCACTTACAGGAGCCGCTTACATCCTGTGGGTTGATGGTGGCTTCAGCTGGCTCAAAGGCACCGGTGCGGAGAACATAGTCAGTGCTAAGGGCCATGGTGTTCACCCAGTGAGCGTGGCCCTGCAAGGTGCGGCAGAGGACCCCCTGGAAACAAAACCACCCATTTAGAGGGATGGGCAGGACAGAGCCAGACTGCACAGGACCTACCAGACCCATTGGGTGACAAGAACCAGCCCTAAACTTTCCAAACCCACTCTCTTGCCCAAGCTGCAGGCAGGGCTGTAGCCATGCTTAGCAGGGAGGAAATGACACCGTTGAGCTTCACGAACCAGCTTCCCACAGGGCTTTACAAGGAACCCACCAGCACAGGTGGCTCCAGGGATGTTTCTAGATTTCAGACCCATTTTACACTTTTAGCGATGAAAGCACTGCACAACAGCTACTCCTTCCAAATGGTGTCAAGAAACAGGTTCTGACAGGTCAAGAGGATACAGCACCCACCCTGCACCTCCACTTTTAGGGCACAAGCCATGCCAGGAAGGGCAAAGCTACAACACAGCGTGTCCAGCCCCCTTCACCAGCAGCCTCACGGCTGCCCGCCTCACTTACATCCTGGCTCCTCCAGACTTTGATGGTCCTGTCCTGGGAGGATGAGTAGAGCAAGCCATCGCCCCCCCACTTCACACACGTCACTGACTGCGTGTGGCTTGTAAGGATTTTGTCACACCTGCCCATCAGTGTGTCCCAGATGCGGATGCTGCCATCCTTGGAGGCACTTGCCAGGTAGCGGCACTCTGGGTTTCTGGGTAAGAAGAAGATCAAATCCATTTATGCAGCGCATGCAGCTTCTCTGCCAAACTCTTCCCCCACCAGCCCCAGAGGATTCAACAGTCCAGAAGTCAGTAACAAACAATTTTCTCCTTTGGTTTAAGATCAGAGGCTAGGCAGTAGCAGAGCGCTGACCTAGAGAACAAGATCCTACAAGCTGGGGGAAAGGCAGACATATGCTTCCCTCCAAATCGATACTAGAGGCATCAATCCAAGGTAAACCTGGTACCTGAACCCTTGGCAATGAACTTATTTTCACAAGAGGCATCGTTAACCTGCTGGCTAACAAGGGGACCACAAACTGGCACCTTCCCCGGGCACTGGCTGGGGAGAGCCCTGGGCAGGGGTATCCATCTGCCTTACGAAGTAGCATAGACCAGTAGCAACGGGAACAGTGAATGCTCTCCTGCCTGTGCCATGCTTCACTGCCAGCAGGAAACGTGGCGGCCTGCGGACACAAAGTGCTGTCAGGGCTGAGAGCAGCAACATCCATCCATGTGGCTCTGGGGCAAATTTAACACATCTCGAAGCAGCTGGCCAGAACACAGCAAGGCCAGGGGAGCCACAGCCCTCCATCCTTTACACAGCATCTTTACCACTCAACACAGTTTTAATGTCAAAATGGTCCCTGGCACCAGTAAGAGTGAAGAAGAGCACAGCCCCTCCTGTTGTGCAGGAACTGAGCAGGGAGCACTGCTGGCTGGAGAAACAGAAGTGGAGCCCCAGCAGGGTCATCTCCCTCCTCTCCATTTCCTCATCCTCCTTTATAATCCAGTTAATTGTCTGCAAATAGCTGGAGTTTCCTACTGGCAAATTCAATTTGCAGGGCTCTGCCCTGAAGTGGCCCTTTTTATTTCTATTTATTTATTTCTATAATGTCTTGGATTACTGGCTACAACTGTCCCCCTCCATCCATCTCTCCCAGACAGAGCTTTAGCTGATCTAAGGGATAAGGGGATTGTACAGTTAATCAGCCCTCATGATAAACAGGATGACAGAGGCAACCAGGATTCAGGATAGCAGAAAGGGAGTGCTCTGGAAAGCCTAAGCTTGGGCACCACGCGGCAGGCTTTCCTGCTCCCAGCTCAGCACGTTGGAGAGGAGCACATCAAATGTTTGCCCAGCACCATGAAAACATTGTTTTCCATAGGCAGGTATGTCTTTTATACAGGGGAGAACAGGCACAGCCTGGCAGTGACTTCCCCAGCTACTCATGAGGACTGTGAGCACCAGCTGGGACCTGGAGCTCCTGGCTCAGAGCTAGATGCCTTTTTCTGGCCCACTTTGAGGGCCATTCTCCCGCACGTACCCCTTCTCCCATAACAGGAGGAAGGCAAACAGGAACAGTGCTCTTCGGGTCAGGCTGCTCTTTTCCATACGAGTAAAGGGGAAGGGCTGGGCTGGCCCTTCACTTACATGTGGAGCGGTTCCCAGCACAGACATGTGATCCATTTGGAGTGGCCACAGAGCACCCGGCCGATCTGATTGCCAGTGGCTGGGTCCCAGAGAAATATCTGTCCAAGAGAGGAGGCAAGAGGGTCGCGTCAGACCACACACATCATGTCAATCCCAGGGACGTTCGAGCTCCATTTAGAAATCATAGGTGTCCTTGGTGTCAGATTTACATTGGCAAAAGCAGGGAGCAGAAAGGGAGGGAAGCAGGAGGGCTGGATGCCTTTCCAGATCCCTGCAGCAATCAGCTGACGTCTCAAAGAATGAGACCTGATTGCCCTCTACTCTGTCTAAAACACTGCTGGTACAAAAATACCTGCCTTAATGTAAAACCAATATAGGTCCCCAAAAAGCCAGCCCGAGCCTTCCGACACCCTGTGCCAGAGTCAGTGAATGTTTGCAGAGTGCGATGAAAGCCAGAGCGCACTAAATGCTACTTATTATCGGATTCTGTGGGCGAGACACATGCTGGCTTTCTCTTGTTTTTTCTCTCTCTACATAAATGTTCATCCAAAGAGCCAAGGCATTAGTCATCTCCTATTTCAGAACCTGGAAGAAACAGGGAAACAGGACAAGCAACTCCCTGGGTTAGAATAATGCCAGACCAGCACCAAACCACGGCAGAGCCACCCTGGCTGGCCACCCATTCCCTGGGGGCTGGTGTCACAGCACTCAACGGAGCAGGCACTCAGAGACCAAGTGTGGGACAGCAGCGCTCAGCAGCTCTGTGGTCACTCCCAGACTGTTCAAAGGTCAGGGCAAGCAACCATCCCTCTGCAGCTCAGCAAGTTACTGACTGTTTTAATCGAGTGCTCCTGCTTCCCCTGACAATTCCACCTGCACCTCAAGCACAAGCATTTTGCCCCATAGTTGGGGCAGGGCCCCCTTCAAGAGGGAATTTTGCTGCGTCTGAGCGGGAGCACTGCAAAACAGACTGTCGCTGCACATCTGGGTCATGCAAGCAGCAGCCCTGGCTTGGCCGGCGATACCCTTTCTTGCTCCAGACACCTCCCCCATGATGGAGCCGGCTGCCAAGGGCCATGTTTAAAGCCTGGACTCTTTCCTGCGTGGAGGGAAAATCATCTGCAACAGGACAGCAGGGCTCAGCAGCAAGAGGTCTACAGAGGTGACAAAGCCAGAGCCCTGCCCAGCACAAAGTTTGGAGAAACTACTTGCAAGGGCTGCAACACATCCATGCACAAAGCTCCTCTGGGAAATAGGCATCCCGCTCGAAACAACTGGATACATCCCTCACACCCCAGAAAAGGCAAGTCTTCACCCCTAGTCCCCCACGGCCCCTTGACAGGTTTCATTTCAGTTCAGGACAGGGCTGCAGAGCGTGTTCGTGGTCCCACAGCACCCCCAGCCCCGCACCAAGGGAGCAGGGAGCCAACACATACCTGGCTGTTCTTGCAGCCCGAGGCCAGCTTCTTGCCGTCGGGCGACCAGGCAATGCTGAGCACCCAGTGCCGGTGACCTGGCACAGAGAGCACGAGCAGGTGTGAATGAAGGGCTGCGACCGCCTGTCCCCAGTGTCCCAGCACATAGCCGCTCCAAGGCAGGACTGGAGCTGGGGGAACCCTCCCTGTTCCTCCTGGCCGGCCCCTCTTCCTCCGCTTCCTCAGCCAAAGAGACCAGCTGTGCGGCTCAGCCAGCCCCCAGGTTCTGCCTTGCTTTTCCCCACAAGCAGGCAGGGGGTCCACGAGGGAGGGGGTCAGGAATTGCCCTCCCGGGACACCCCTGCACCCACCTTTGGCTGTGAACTGTGGTGTCTCCGTGCTGAGGTCCCAGAAACGGACGGTGGTGTCTCCTGAGCCACTTGCCAGGTACCTGGGAGAGGAGGAAGAGCCCGGCTGAGTGTGGCGTCACCGGGGCAGGGGAACAGCGGCTGCTGCCGAGCCCCAAGCCACGTACTTTCCCGTGGGGCTGAAGGCCACCGAGATGACAGCCTCAGTGTGCCCCTCCAGTGAGCTGGTGCAGCGGGTCACCGCCCGCACCCTGAACACCGCCTGTGGCTGGTAGATGATGTCCAGGACCTTCTCTGTCTCTACACTCTGCCCTGCCAGGGTCTTCTCCAGCGACGCCACGATCTCTGCATCTTGGACGAAGAAAGCCAGAGGCACCGGTTCATCCTGGGGGAGAAAGGTCAGGAGGGGCAGCGAGGGGTGGCTCGGGCTGGGCTCGGGAGTGCTGGGGGAGCTTGGGGGGTGTCTCACCTTCTGCAGGAGGGCGTTGCAGACCAGCTGCAGCTTGTCCGGGGTGATGGTGACCGGGACATCGAAGGGGGAACCCAGGGGCTCCCCCGCTTCATCCCGGAACTGGATCAGGAGCCGCTGCACATCCTCGTCCGGCGACATGCTCTGCGGGACGCCGGGCTCAGGGCCGGGAATCCCGCCGGGCAGCCCCGCAGCTCCCCCCGGCAACGAAACCCGCGGCGGGGAGAAGGGGCGGCTGCAGGGGAACCCGGCGGGAACCCCGTAGGAGGGAGAAACCCCCTACATCGACCGGGACCCCCACGCGGGCCGGGGGCGGGAGGAGCCCCACAGGGGAGCCCCAGGGGGGTGCGGAGGCCTCGGAGTGCCCCAGCATCCCCACCCCTCCGGCACTCATGTGCAGCCGCAGCCCCGCTCCCCCTCCCCCTCTGTCCGCCCGGTGCGCCCCGGCCCGCGGCCCCGGTGCCCCCCATCCACCCGCCCGGCGCACCCCGGCCCCGCTCCCGCTCACCGCTGCCATGTGCGTGCGCGGCCCACGTGGGCCGGAAGCGGAGCGGCGGGGCGGGGGCCCTGAGCGCGGCGCTGCTGCCCCCCAGCGGTCGGCGGTGGGACAGCGCCCGCCGGGAGCCGCCCGCTCGAGATGGGCGCGCCCGGCCCCGGGGGCCTCGGCTGCTCCGCGGCATGTTCCGTGGTGCCCACACAGGTGCTTTTTATTGTGTTTCTAAAATAAACAGCAGCAAACCCAGGAAAAACATATCCCAAATATCCCGTTCCAGTACGAAATCCAATGCCACTACCTGCCCAGCTGCACCGTGTGTAAACCCCTCAGGGTAAAGGGGAGAAGGGCGGGAGCTGCAGTCAGGCGTGGTTTATCCAGCATATAAACACTGGCTCGTTGGGCTGGAGGGGAAGGAGGGAGACCCTGCGCTAGGAGAGACTTAAACCTGCCAGGCAAACTGGTAACACAGCAAGAAATTCAGTGTCCCCATCCCATCCCACACAAACTGGTAACCACCACAGAGCATCAGACATCTGTAACCCCCATGATCAATGCTCCATCAAATCTAAACACTGCATATAAAGAGAAAATGAAAAACTGGCAGGTGGGCCTAAACCAACAACAAAGCTATGCTTCACCCTGGGCCACCACTCAAACAAAGCATCTT
The DNA here is from genome assembly GCF_017639655.2 of Falco naumanni. Taxonomy (NCBI): domain Eukaryota; kingdom Metazoa; phylum Chordata; class Aves; order Falconiformes; family Falconidae; genus Falco; species Falco naumanni. Next base: position 108,810,224 of record NC_054054.1, on the reverse strand, counting down.
TGAGAAGCTGCCCCGAGCAGGCACTTGGCTGGTCTGCAGCAGCCGCCAGCATGCTGCCTTCTTCTTGAAAAGCAGGGCTAGACCCCATGGACAGGTCCAAGCCCTGACAGGGATTTTTCCCATCTCTTGTTCATGGATGTTATCAGCAGCAGCACTGCAGGCGTTTCATACTGAGCTGACCCAAGCTAAGCTGAGCCCCTCATGCTGGGTCTGGCCACTTCCAGCCCAGGCAGCACAGCAGCTAAGGGAAACGCAGCCCTGAGCCATATCTGTACCTAAACTTGTGGCCTGTAATCCCTCAACACACTCAGCTGGTTGGAAAGGTGGAAAAAGGAGTCAGCGTTGTGTGCAGAACAGGTGAGGTTTAGCACTCCCATGCAGGATTCAAATGTACATGGGTTGTTCAATACTGCACCACAGGACCAAGCGCTGCCCATTCTACCCATTTCCCAGCCAACTTCTTACATGGCCTGCAATTAAAACACCTTCTTATTTAGTATTTCGATAGAAATTATTCTAATTTCAAAAATCTGCCATCAACATCATCCATTAAATACTGAGAACTGTGTGCAAATATACCAAGGACAAACTTCCTTTTATAACTCACCAAGACAACATTTTTAAAAAAACCCCACCAAACACAACCAACAGGTAAGGTCAAATCCCATCAAAACAGAAAATTGACACAAATTTTAATATTTATATATTTTAAATCAAAACACAATTAAATATAGTATGTTTTAAGTACATGAATACTTGGGCATGAGAGAAGTAAGAGGTGGTACATAGTACCAAAAACCTATACACAGCCTTTTTTGCTTTTTTATAGACAATAGTGTGTCTCTATACAATCGAATATTGCAACAGAATAACACTTGCTAGTCAATCAAGATATTCTGAACATTGGAGATGATTTGATTTCTTCACAAAGTGATTTTTTTGCACAAGTTTGAGGACAAAAAAGCAATCATAAGAATAAAACAAAAAAACCCTAAGTGTTGTATACTAAAAATGCAGCAATAACAGAATGGTGAGACACTGAGTACTTATGATACCCTGCAAAATCAATTCACTGGAAAAAAAAAAAACAGAGGTGCTGTGTAACACTGTGGCTTTTTTGATTAAACTAAAGGTTTTGCAAGTCGCAAGCATTGCCAATGTCAGGAAGAAGGCCAGAGGTTATTAAAAATTGTTTTTCTTTGTAAACCAAACATCTGGAATTAGATACCATGTTGGCTGGAGGACAACAAGCTATGGAGAATGGCAGCAATTACTTTTTTCTTTGTTCATGGGATGCAAAGGAAAGAAAATGGAACATTCTACAGGGTACAATCTCCTCAGAATGTGGGCTGCATTCGGAGCCGTGGCTTGGGGGCAGAGGGTCGCACAAGTGCAAGATGAGCTTTCAAGTCTGCTCTGTGTCAGAAGCAGGGGGTTGTGTATGCAGGTGTAAGAGCTCAACAAGGGAGTTAACGCTGTCCAGGCTTTGCTCCTCATCATTCTACACTGCCTTCAAAGTTAACATAGTTATGAAGTAAAATACATTTATCTTACAGTTGAATACGCATCTATTTCAAGTAAGGAAAAAATAAAACTTTCGACTTTTTAGGTCATTCATTCAATGCCAATGAATTCACCATTTCAGGTTCGCTTCTCCTATGGCCGATGTTGGCAACATGCCCCATGGCCTCTCCAATTACATGTTTAAAAAATTACAAGTAGTAGAACTAGAAACTACAGCAAAACCTTCCCCTCTGTCGTGGCTTGTGTCCCATTCCAGATATTTTGCTTAAAAGTCTTTTTGAGACAGGGTTAAGTATTTGTGAAGCTGATCGCAGTTTCTCAGTGACGCATTCGTAAACTGCGCCTTCACCTCTTTTAAAAACCATCCTTATTGTTAACGCCACATACAACAGGAAAAAGTGTTTCTTCACACTCTACAGTGGAGGTACACGATTGCTTCTTTTTTCATTCTTCCTTATAAATGAGGGAGAGTTCGGCGGTTGGAGTAACAGTGTTTTGTTTTTATTGGCTGTGTTAAAGAACCCACCAAAAGGGAAAGTTCACTCATTCTCCAAGCCGGAAAACCAGATTTCCTGTTCTGGCATTTCTGAAATCATAGCTGGAAAAAGAAAAACAAGGTTAGAGTTCACTTTACCCTAAAACATACAAGGCAATTGCTCGAAAGACATTGTGTGTTTAAAAATGTTGAGGCCACGTATGCTTATGAGTTTAGGAGAGGAAAAAAAAAATCCCCCAACACACTCAACCTTCCGATAACTGTAACCATACTTGCTTTAACGATGCCAGAGCACCTGCAGCCACCTGGTACTTTCTAAATACTGTGCTGAGTGACCTTTTCATCTAGCCCGACTGGAATTATATCATTTGCAGCCAAGCTATTAAGTGAAATCATTATACAAGTCATTTAAATGTAACTGCTCTATTAAAAAGAAAACAGTTACATAGTGAAACTATGGATCCATCCATTTGGGTCTAAAAACATGTGCCAAAGCCCATTTAACCTTCAATAATTAAAATCAGTGCAAGTAAATTTTTAAGAAGTCAGATGCCTGAAAGCCAGAAATACCAGATTAACTTGGTACACTGCTGTCGTCATTATTTCACAAAACTCCACCTGTTGCATCAGAACTGTTGGGGTGTTTTTTAAACACAGAAAATGTGGACTTGCACAACAACTAAGTCACTAAACAATAACACGCCACACCAAGCCACTAGCCTATGGACAGGGCTATTGTGTCCTTAAAAGTGCAGACACAGCACTGCGTAAGTTAGCGCACCCAGCAAGACAACTTCCCAGCTCTTGAGTTTTACAGACCCTTTAGGCAAATATACCAGTATCTGTTAAAAGGAAACAGCAAGTGTGAACTCAAGTAAGAAATTACAGTATCGATCCTGCAGCACAAATCACTCTTTTCACTAAGGCAGTTTGTAAAGACTCAAAATGAAGAAAGAATTTTAATGCTTGCGCAGGAGAACCACTACAGTTGTCTGTTAAGAAATTCCTACATCATCATATGTAGGCTGAAACACTTCCAACCTTTGTTTCTTTGTATCGTGCTGTGTTAGTTTGAACATTTACCAGCATGGGTTTCAGATGCGCTAGGAAGGCGAGCAAGAGCTCTGCTCCTCCCACAGCCTGGCTTACGTCAGATAAAGACAGGCAGCCTTTCCACCCCCTTACCTTGGTAACCTTCTCCGAAGGCTGTTCACATTGCGCCTGCTGCATAACGTCATTGACTATCATCTTCGCTATCCTCCAAGCCATCTCTTCTTGAGCCTGCCGCAGAAAAAAAATCCCAAAATACAAATAGCCGCAAGTTCTTAAAAACACAGTTCCCTCAGCATCATTCACACACTCAACCTTGGAGATGCAGTTAACCTTCACAACTCAGTGACCTGTAGTAAACGTTACCCTCCCTTGATGGAAATGCACTTGGTTTCCAAGCAGAGCATTAATGTCAAGAGAGTGAGTTAGAGAAGATTGCAGACTTATCTGTTGGGGACTTGTCCAAGCCCCTCCAAGGGGGAAAAATGCAGCTTGCAATCCATGTGCAGTGGTCACTTCACAGTAAAAAAACCCAACCCAACCAACACAAGACAAAGAAGAGCAGCACCTCTGCTCTCAATTGTGGATACAACTTATAACACCATAAAAAGCAAAACTTTGACTGCAAGCACACAGTTAACCATTCTATTGGTTAAACCAGCAAGCACTGGCAAAAAATGAACTAGCTTCACACATGCGTGCAATTAAATTACACTTGGCACACAGAGTCTTGCTGGTGCATCAGAAAGATACTCAGAGAGAAAGAGCCAGGATCAAGAACTTCAGTACTTCATTTCCCTAATCTACACTGTAAAGTAAGTCACAAGGACAACATAAAACAGGACACACCTCATCTGTGTTTCCTTGAACCCATTTCTTCATTGCTTGTGAAAACATGGACCCTAGTTGAGATAAAAAACAGCAAGCAAAGTAGATTAGCACCCTCCATGGCACACCTCTATAAAAGCTACTTCCTTTCATCCTGAAGGGTTTGCACTGCTGGTGTTGGAGAACACAGAAGCATAGCATGAAAGACAAGGGATTACGTGGAGCCATGGTTCATTAGACACTGAGCCCGAACCATTCCTCTTTACCAGAGCTGAAAAGCAGCATTAACAGCAGGTCCCAAACTGGGTGGGAAGCATGTGGAGAGCTCAAGTTCTTTTTCATCTTGAGACCAAAGCTTTGAAGGTTTGATCATCAACGCAGCTGCTAGTGGCTTCCATCCCTGCCAGGTTCCATCGACAGCTCCAACTCCCACAGGCTGCTCATACTCCCAGGAGTCCAGCTGGACCAGAAAAGCAGAATTTGGATAGGAAACCGGGCCAGAGACGGGTTTTGCCTCAGTACAGGATGATCCCCTAAACACCTCTAATTGGCTTAAAACAGGTCTGGGAAGAGCCAAGAATCTTGCTCATCTTAACTGCAGTAAGGAAGAGAGCAGCTCTGCAGGTGTTTACAGAAATAGAAAAAGGAAAGCAAACCTTTTGATTTTTTGACATCAGGCTCAGGTTCAGATTCTCTGATAAACTGTCCCAGGTCACTGACTCGTCCAAACGTCATCCTCCTGAAGAGAGGAGGAATACAAAGAACCACACAGGTTACCAAGAGAACTTCAGCATTATGGAAAGCTACCAGTCAGGAAAACAAAAACCCCACCACAATAAAGACTCTAGCGCCAGAAGACCACTTACCACCTCTTCCACCTAAATTTGATACACTGGGAAAAATCTCATGCTCTTCTCACATATCTGAATTCAAAGTGTATCTTAAAAATTCTTCTAGAAACTAGAAGCAGGCAAATGCTTCAATGACTCAATCACGTAATGTCAACAGGCAGTGCTAACAAGTGCTCCACACTATTACAAAAACATGTTATTAGGGAGAAAACAGTTTACAGCACCTGAAAGGACAGAAGATTGGTATGTGACAGAAAAGCAAGGTAGCTATAGAAACAAAGAATTTCTGTATGAGATCCACAGGGTGGAAGAGCTTTGTAACAAAGAGCAACTTAAGAAACAGAAGAATAGCTGTGCAAACTGCTAAAGAAAGTCTCAGCCATTCTCTCCCATGGAGGTAGGGAGAAATCAGTTGCACATTAGAGCATCTAAGGCGCCCAAGCTTATTCTTTTCTGTTCCAACTCCAAACAGGAGCTACTTGGCTGTATTTTGGAGTAAAACAGGAATAATAACTAGGAGAAAGAGAAAACCCAATTGGAAATATTTTTCTGGCTGCCACTCTGGTCAGAGAAGCATTCACTATGACATTGGTGTTAAATCACACTATTGGAATCAGTTTACTGGCGAACATTAAGACTAAGATACTAAGATTGCAACATCTTACGTGTGGGTACTCTCCACGCAGGAGGACACAGCAAAAATGAAAGAGGTGAAACATCACTAGAAAGAATGATATACACTGAATGAACCTTACCCTGCATATGTTCGTTGATATAAAGATTCTGGATCCAGACTTGCAGCATCTACAATTATTGCTTCATCAAAATTTTTCAGGATTTTAACATTAGCCTTTTTGACATTGGACTACAAATAAAAATTCTAAGTATTAGTGCCCAATGCAGACAACTAATAGCTTCTTAACAAAAGTGCAATTTTAGTGCTTTTACACTTAGATAAACCTCTATAAAGTCTGTAAGCAAGCATAAAAGAATTAGAGAGCATCTGCACAGCTAACTCAGTATGACACTGTTTTTAAACAGAGGATGATAAAGTTACATGAACAGAACACAACGTACAGGTCAGCATACATACGTGTAAGGACTGCTGCCTAAGCATTATCCACTGAACAGATCTGTCTGTGCATGCAAATTATTTGTTTGTGAGTACTTAGCACTGAACTACTTCAAAAGCTGCAGCAGCTTCACTCATTCCTCTCATGCACTTGGTAAGCAATTCCCGAACACACAACGCTTCCTCCATACACAGAGAACAAACATTTATCTTTTGGCCTGGAGTATTTATGTAAGATTAGGAAAAAAGCCAAGGAAACATTAGAGCAACAGCAGGGAGAACACAAATGCACAGCAATCTATTAGCACCTTAACACACAACAGAAACATTTATGGCAGCTGCCTTGCAAACTCCTTTCCTGCTGCTCTGCATAAGTGCTGTTCTTTATGCAAATATATGCAGAAGCCCAGAGATTCTCCTATTCAGATAAGCAGGAATGCACAACACCAAATGCAGCACTTCATTTCCTAAACCGTCCAAGCAAGCCAATTACCAGCAGTTTCTCCTGCTCACGCTATCAAGCAGCAGGATATTTCAAGAACACAGATTTTACTCCCACTTTGGAACGAGGAGGAATATTCCCTCCTTGCAAATTAGGAGGTTTAAAAATATTACAAGCTGGTAGGACAGCTTCCAAGTTGCTTGAAACACAGTACATCAATAACGTTGGTCTAGATACTGGATATAAAACCCATGGTAGCACTGCAGCATTCAATAAAAGCAATTCAGCAGAAGCAGTTCTTACTTCGCTTTTCTGCTCTCAGCTGGGCTTGCAGTTTGCAAAATGACCTGGTTACAGATAAGTCAGAATCTGCTTATCCTCTCTTCTTTCACATCTGAATTAAGCAAAGCTAGAATTTTTGGAATAGACAACTCTTGGTTAAAAACACATCTCCAACGTTACCAGGCTAGTTTCAGTGTGTAATGAGCTCTGTTTCTGAGGCTAGGCCCACAAGGGAACACAGCTCTCAAAGTGGCACCATGAAAAGCAGTAAAAAAGAAAGATGCTGGCCTGCAACCAGGGCACCGTGCAAAGCAAATACACAGTGGCCATTTCTCAAGGACTTTGGAAGGGTAACAGAGCTGAAGGAGCCTAGGCACATTCTTGTTTGTATCTACACACTACAGCAAAGCAGCAGCCACATAGCTCTCATCGTGCGTGATTAGAATGCCTCACCCAGCAACAGACTTTTTTTCTTATGTCTGGCTTTACATCAAACTTATACATGCAAACAAAATTCAGGTATCACCCCCCGGCTCAAAGCATCTTGGCGGTAACACAGTGAAGTGTCAGAAGGTTCTTTTGGAAAGGTCAGGAGTCTGGCCATTCTCTATCAGACCAGCAGGAGTAGCTAGCTTAGGACAACAGCAGGGAGAAGTCTGCTGAGACAAACTAGTGAGCACCACCCGGTCAGATATTAACTGGCACTGCTCCACGTTTGAGCAGACAGATGCCTTAAACCCTGGAACTGAGTGGACTCTTCAGGACAGAAGATCTGGCATTTTAATAGACTGGAGCACACAAAACTTGCATATTTAATTTCTATAGAATATTCACAAGTGCCAGTTTTCACCTAAAGTTACAACTATGGCATTAATCAAAACCCTTATTTCTAAAAAAAAAAAAAGTGCATTCTTAAATGTTACAGCACTACAAAACAGTCTTCAGTGACTATTAACAGCTTAATAAAAACATCACTTTGATGCGAAGAACTAAAAGCAGTACAAGGGTCTGGGTACAACAAACAGGACGGACACCCTTCCACGCCAATACTGTTAGAACTCAGCAGCAGGCAGGCTGAACACGTCCCGACAGAACACTTGCTTTAACATTAGAGCAGAAGGGGAAGCTTCACATTACAAGATGTTTCCTTAAAGTGTATGAACTTTGATATTGATACAGAAACGTGACGGCAGCAATTCCTATAACAGAATCAAACCAAGAAACGCATACCTGGGAGGCAGAGCCATCCGGGCCCCCTACAGAATCACTATCAGGAGAGCTACCTGGGCCGTGAATACTCAGTGCAATATTCGCTCCTGGAAATTCATCTCCTCGTACTGAATGGATGAGATCATTCAAGTATTTGTAGTAAAGGTTGCTGGACAAGAAGCCAGGTAAAAAAACCTGAGACACAGAAGAAGGAGTTCTCTTTAATCTAGGCTGGTCTGCACAATTACTGTAGATGTCTGCAGAACAGAAGGGACACAGTCCTTGTGTAGATGGTACACAAGTAAAAGTGTCCACACATGGAATTACTCCAGATTACCAACTGTACTGCTTTAAATTCAAATCCTACTGCAAAATGAACAAAAACAACTGCATATTAACCAAACCCTCCAGTAACTGGAGCTGAAGTAGAGTGGGTTTTTTTCCCCTCTAGAAAATCCTGACAACCCAACAGGCTTACAGTTATTTTGCAATGCTGTTGAAAAATCCCGAATCAAATCACTAATCTCTAGTATCCAGGTATCCCAAAGTTACGCTATTAACCACACCACTGGTATTAGACTTGCAAATAACTGTTACTAACAGGAAGGAAAATTTTCTAAAGATACACAAGGAGCTGCTGACAGCAATTCACACGGAAGGAAATTCTGGTACTTCCATTAAAATGCAATAATCACCCAAGACAAACATTTCACAGAGAAATAACAGAAGCCAGTGGGTGGCATCTTTTCAAATCAAGCTGGGGAAAATAGTTTAGCAAATTTTTCTATTTGTTCTATTATCCAGGTAAATAGGAAGTCAATAAAAGAACAGGACAAACCAGAGATGCTGCAGGGGACACCTGACACCACAGGGTCTCCACATCAGCTTTATTAAGTGTCAAAACCGAAGAAGCTCTCTCACCGTCTCCATGGTTGTCCACGCCTGCCGTAAGGGAGTGGTGAAACAGTTAGGGAGAGGACCACCTTCCCTACAGATGTTGGACTCAATCTCTAACCTCACCGAGTCATCAAACCCAAGAGGATGAGTGGCCTGAAGAGAGAAGTACCTGCAGCACCGGACAGAGGAAGACGACAACAGAACAAGATTTGCAAAACTCTGCAGGTGGCGAGTACCCACCCTTCCCACAGGCCATTCGTCATGCTGCAGTCACTAGATGGTGCTGGCTGCAAAAACATGCGTACAACTGATCCTCACTAACTACAGGGGAAGAAAATCCCTTACTCACAGAAAAGCTTTTGATAAAACCTTGCCTCGAAGATACAGATAAAAGAGTGAGCACCACCTGACTGCTGATGAGCAGGATCTTACACATAGAGCCTTGCAGCAGGGAAGAGGAAACACCCGGCACTTTGAAACAGCACTTGCTTCACTAATCACATCGTTGAAAACCAAGTTTATGGATGGAGTGGGAGGATGACTGATGAAAGTCAGAGGGAATTGTTTGCTTCCTCTCCAATTATTATTTCCTACCAGGGTAATAACTCAACAAGCTGTGGCAACAAGTCTCACACTTAAGCTTAAGGACAAACTTTTTCTGGAAGCAGTTTTGATGTCTGTTGCATTATTGCCCAGGTGAAGCACAAAATAAAGGAAAAAAAGTTACACTATTGAGAGTGAGAGGAAAGCCTGATATTAAAAGGCATCTGGTCGCTTCCTTAAAAAAAGAAAATATTCTGAAATATTAAGAACAAGCACTGTTTGGCTTTTACTACATGTGTAACAGCTCCCACAGCCTACTTTAAATGGACAATAGTGTGTGAACCTTAAGGTTTTTCTACAGTGTTGCACCTGCTATTAGGTTTAAATCCTTTACATTTTCAAATGCCAACCAACTGGCTTTGATATTTCACAATCAAACATAAACTCAAGCAATCAAGTCCTGAAAACTCCAAATTATGTTTAAGAATGGAGTCTTTATAAGGATTTTTCTCCTCACGCATAAAGAAAAATTTTATAAGTTCTTGTGTTCATACACATCGAAGGCCACCTTAATAAAACGCATTTCAGTGTAACAGTGCAAGACCACACAGTTACAGTCTGAAAGTGAAAAGTTCTTTTTGCACAGTGCAACACAAAACTACAAGCACAAAATTAGAGCTTCAGAAACAAGTAATTGTTGAACTCCCTCACTTGTCATATAAAATCATGGCATCATTCTGTGCTTCTTGCCCATCATACTGGCCTTTTTTGGCAGCAAGCTGAGACTGGAAGTTATCTGCTGCCAACCAGAACTGCAATACATTAACTGCATCTTCCTTCTCCATGTACTAGAAGGGAAATCAAAAAAAAAAAAAAGAGGAGAAATTAAAGAAGTTTTAGCAAGAAACTTTTAATAAGCATAGACAAACCTGCTGCTTTCCATTTAAACAAAAAATATAGTCCATATATTAATGATGCAGAATTGCCACCAGTGTATCTTACATTTTCTGAATTTTCAGGTACAGTGTTGCAGACAGATTCAGTTTGGTTTGTTTTTTTTTTTTTTTTTTTTTTAAAAGAACTTGTGACATTTCTGTGGTAATTTCGACGTTTAGTTTCCATACTTTTTTTTTTTTTTTAATCATACTAAAGACAGAGGAAACACTATTTTCATGTTTTGCTTAGCTCACATTGAACTCAGAGTACCGTCTCAGCTTCTCAGTTTGCCGTTTCAAACTAGACTGGCTTGTCAGACTACTGGGACAAGTATTTTAGAATTAACAGATGACTCCCTGAAGGCAGAGGACCCCACAACTGTAAAATCATACATCTAACCTACCACATTCCTAGCTGGTATCCTCTCTGCGTAAAGCCAATGAATTATTTGTTATCTGTAAGAATGCTTAAGGCTTTCAAGGTCACCACCTCATTTGGCAAGATTAAGACAACAATGTCAAAGCTTCTACAGAGCAAAGAGACACAAGCACTAACTGGAGCGGGCACGCACCAAAACTCATTCTACAATACAGCGTATAGGTTTCAACATGTGAAATAGTTCTACACGTGGGCAGGAAACCTTTCAATGCATTTTCTCTCAGAAAAGATACACCTCATCTTTTTTATTACATTTGAGATGTCTTTATCAGAGCCATCAGGGGGTGAATAGTTTTTTGCATTTGACAGAAAGGAATAAAAGAAGAGAAACCCCAAAACCTAACACTCACCTCAGAGAAATAGAACAGGGCTGATTCACAGAAAAGGATGTCAGCCAGATAAACAGTCCCGCTAGTCAGCACCTCAATCTGGTATTTACAGAAATGATGACTTCGCAAAAATTCACTAAAGTGCCTGCACATAGACAGAATGACAGTTAGTTATTAATGGTCCACAGTGTTCAAGGCACCTTATGAACCAACTAGTTCTCACTCCACAAGTCTTAATGCTTTTAGTTAAATAAAAACAAAACAAACAAGAAATGGCATGGGTTGACAAATGACACAAGACAGACACAAAGAATACAATAATAGCACGCACACACAACTTCAAGTGATCACAAGAATGGATATGCAGGAAAAGATCTGAGCAGTTTCAAATACAGAAGGCTGCACAAACAGTTGGCTAAAAATTTTCATGGAAGCATAACCATTTAACAGAACCACTTTTTGCAAAAGGCAACAGACACAAGAAGCCAAACCAATCAACTTACTCTTGTTCCATTGCATTAAACACTATGGACTGTGCTGTAACAAAACAGTTAGGATCCACTTGTCCATCTTCCCCACAAATCTTTGCTGCAAAGAAAGACCAGGTTAATTTTAACATGTATTTGGCTGATGAAGCTGAAAGACATGAGTGACAACTGGTTAATGAGAAACTGCAGTTCAAATCCAGTAGAATCAGTTGGTTCTGACTGTGCAAAAAAGCTTTTCAAGTACTGCAGATAGCTGAATGATAGTATTACAGCTAAAACATTTGATTGAGACTCAAATGGGGATTCCCTCCATAACCACCAGGAATTCTTTCACTAATTTAAGCAAAGCCTCTGAAGGTTCTTCTGGGGATATTGCACAGCACTACTGAAAGGTCAGATCCACTGATACTTGTCATGTTATCTATGATCTTTTACAAGTGTCTTTAAAGTTCATAAAAATAAAAAGAAATGTGAGTGTACGTGGTATTAAAGATGCATCTTTTTGGGGAAGGAGGAAGCTCTGAAATGAGTAAGCAGCATACATTCTTACCAACTATGTCATTTCTCATCGCTTCTGTAATAGGTATTGGTTTAGCAGCATCTGGAGAAATATATTTGGTAAAAGTACTAACTGCATCCCGTTCTATACCTACAAGGAAGAAATACAGAATCAAACTCTGATTATCCTGGCACAGGTCTAAAACGAGGAGCGAATAACAAACATCTGCTCTTCAGAAAAGCAAGTATCTAATTATCAGTGGTAAGTTTCTTTCCCATGAAGCTTTCAGTCCACTACTTGATACTTTGCTACTGATGAGCTCCAGTGACTGTTACCTCTAGCCAGGTCACGATAAGCCCAGCACGGACGGACTAGTGAGATGGAACAAAGCAACGCAGCTCTCAATTCCCTACCACCAGACAAGACAGCACCCTCTTCCTCAGCCGCACACCTTAGTCCCAGAAGTAACGCCTTTCTGGCAAGATCTGCAGTGAAGTTCCCAATTTCTAGCTCTCATCATGCAGAATATAAAACATTTGTATCATAAAGGAATTGCAAGAAAAAAAATATCTTAAAATAGGATGCCTTAAAACAAGAAGTATGCTTTACGTGTCATCTTTTGAGAGTTGGGACACTGGTCTGGAAGAGAGAAAAAAAAATTATACTCCAGACTTCTCAGATTTCTCAAAAAAGACCTAGTACTGTCAAATTCTTTTTAACTGTCAGAAAGCAGAGGTGCTTTTCATGACTGAAGTATCATCGCATTTGTTTAAGCTACTCTGGGGCTGAGGTTATGTATTGTGGAGGTACATGATAAATAACTATATGAGAAAGACAAACAGCAAGAGAAAGGGATGCAACACAAGGAAACAGTTGGGCAAACAAAAGGAACCAATATGAAGAAAGAAGTGTTTCCTTTTTGTCTGTAGACTTGCACAAATGAGAAAGGACTGAGTAGATGCAAAGTAGAGAAACAGGTTACTGTGCATGTAGCTTACTACCAAAAGTAAATATTTTAATTTCATCCTTACTTCCAGTAGCCTCTGAAGAGGTGGAATCCAAATGAGAACAAATCAGTTACAAGGGGAGGAACTCTATCAAATAAATCCAAGAACAAAAACAGTACGTTCCACACAAAAGTCTCTACAAGTCTCTTGCAACTGTTACTTATGTCATTTTATGCGATACAGGATATTTACCTTCTGTGCCAAGTTAATTATCAATTCTCAGCCCCATCATCCACATTTTCTGCAATTCTTTTAAGTTGGGACGGGTAAGGGAAGAAAGGGAATGGCAATGTTCATCTTCATTTCTTAAATTATACAAGTAGGAACAGAAGCAACCTAAGCTTATTAGAGCACATGATTTTGAAGGCTCTTCAGCAGCTTATTTATTTTTAAACAACCAGAGAGTCAAATAATACATAGCTCAAACTGACCACTAGCTTATACAGCAGGTTAACATTACTGATACACACAATTTTCTTCCTCACAACATCACATCATACTTGGCAAGAACACGTGGGAACAGAGGCAGCTCACCGTACAAAGCAAGCAGCAGCTGGTACGTTCCCCATCTCCCCACTTTTTCAAAGAAAGGAAACACATGGCACTTACTTTTCATGAGTTTTCCTGACAAGTCTTTTAGTGCAGAGGAGGGGCTGTTTCTATTTGATACTGTAAGCTTGGAAGATTCTTGTTGGTCAGCTGGAACAGAGTGGGTACTTGTCTCAGATTTTCTTAGACAAAGAACACTGGTATTATCACTCTCCTGACCCGGGAGGACGTGGTTCTGGCTGTTGCTAGTTCTGTCGTTCTTGTCCGAAGCCACTGGCTTGGTCCTGAGCAGACAGACTGTGCTAGAATACTCCAGCCTCTCCTCAAGCAATCCAGTTGGAGAAGACGACGCAATTTCCTGCTGTTTTGAGGGCGACACTGGCTCTGCCAACGAGCTCTGCTTAACTGTGTTCAGGCTGTGTGCTCTTATACGGGACCATGTTGTGGAGTGGAAGCTTTCAGCCTCTAACCAAAACTTAACCAAGTGTTCCATTCTACGGAGTTCCATAAACTGGATAAAATAAGGGAGGGCTACATTGTCCTGCAGAACCTGTTCAAGGGTCTTTGAAAGGCTTGATTTGGTCTCCTGAGCCTGATAATTCAGACACGATCTGCCTAAAGAAAAATATAAAGGGAATGACTCCATGCTGTACTGCAGGCACGGGTATTTGATACAAAACCATCCTGCAGCGCAGCTGGGGAAGAGAGGACTCCAACATAACAGTGGTACACAATGCCAAGGAACCTCTTTTAACAAGCAAAGGTACTGTCCCCAATTAAAACCCTTCCAGGGTAACACAGGTGCTATTGTAACAGCAGCCAGTTTCGCTAATTACTTGCCTGAAAACCAAAGGACAGTGAGCATACCAGTAATACACACAGACTAAAAAGAAATGTTGCCGTTATTCTAGAGCTCATGAAGCCTTACCTAAGTCTCCAAAATGAGCAGCTTCCATGTGACTTGGCTGCTTCTTAAGGGCAGCTGTCCGACTGCTAGAAAAAGAGTCCATGTTGGCAGAGATGGCATTAATTGCCACATGGCTTGGTCCTGCAGCCTCCAGCAAGGCATGATTTCTAGTGCTTCTTTGAGGGGAATGTACTGGTACTGGAGCTGGAATCAAGACAGGAATGATGAAAAGACAAGGATCCCAAGACCTCTTCTAAGCAGAACCCAATGCTAAGCGTCCCAACACGTGCCACAGAGTTTGCAAGAGTCAATCTTACTAAAAACCTCATTGTACCACTGTGCGTCTTCTTTGATTGAGGGTCTGGTAAGAGTAAAGATGACAGAAATAAACAAGTTTTATTACTGCAAGAGGAAATTCACTTCCAGTAGAGCAGTGGAACCCACCCACCTGTATTTTCCTTACTCAGTAGCTAATCAAAAGACACCAAGTCTAAGTTTACATGTGAAATATTATTCCTGAGTCTTCCTGCTTCCTTGATACTGATACTGTAACAGCTTAATGCTATGTTGGCAACAATGTGGTTTAGTTGTAGTGTTCTTGCCAATCCATTTCCATACCTTTCTGAAGGCCAAAATGCGCTACAAAATCCTGAACTACAAAGCCATCTGTGAGTTTTAACAAGAATACTTTTCAGAAACATTTTCTTTTTTCTATTTGGTTTTAAGAGAAAAAAGCAGCAAGGAAATATGTCTGATGAAACCCCAGGTTATAGACCTTAATCTTCTCTAGCTGTTTTTGAGTATGCCTGGCTATCTGAGCCCAAAGAGAACAAAGAACTTCCTCACAGAAAACTCTGCCAGTGAAAAAGAATTAACTAATTGTTAATTGATGTTAAGTTGAAAAAACTAAATGTGCTCATAGCAGTTTCAAAAGCTCTCAGGAAATTGCATTTGATTAGGATGTCACGCAAGGACATCTTACACCTGACTCAAAAATAGGAGTCAGTTGACACATTATCTCAGCACACTACCTCCTAATGGTGTGCTTCGTCAAGGCATCAAGCAACTTGGTTTGGATGACTTTCATGCTGCATAACTTTATTTTTATTCACAATTTCATGACACCTGATGACAGAAGCTGACAGTTTCACACTTGCATGTCATGGTAACAGGTACCTTCGGAGCAACAGTATAAGAGAGTTAAAATGTTTACGTTATTGCGAGGCGTTTCTCCAGTTGCAGTGTTTGGTACCAAGACACCACTTGCCACCTCCTACAAAGCCTTTGGTATTAAGTACCAGCAATAACGGAGAAAACTTATGTTTTCTGAGGCCAACGGACTGGCAGCCAGTTGCCTGGGCTGCTGACAGTAACGGGGAAAACCTGGTGAGGGCTACTCACGTAGGAGCAGAGCCACACGCCTCAAAGGTTTAGCCTTTTGTGAATTAGACTTCAATTTAATATACATTATGAACATTTGAGGAAAAATGTTTCTACTTTATCTAAGGATCAAACACCTGTTCCAAATCTTCCAGATAGCACTACATCACCAACCCAACATCACACAGACTGCAGAGTAGCTGCTTGCCACACTGGAAAGATGCTCTCTGTTTGCAGCAGCTCACTGAGTAATTTTCAAATTTACTTTTAATAACAGGGTCGCCACACTGTAGGCTTTTCCTGGAAAACTCTTTCAGCTAGTCATCAGAAATTCTAGTTGCACTGAAATCATGGGGTGTGCTATTAAATGGATGCAACTTACTGTTTCCTATATTTGATTTGAAAGACAGACCACCAAGGTGAAAAGAGCCTTTAATTTTCTCTTGGTATCCAGATAACATATTAACAAGTACAGAAACAGGATTTTGTCTGAGGATATAAAAGTAACATATCAGATTCAAACAAATTATCTCATCTCCTTTTTGTATAGCAATAAAAAACGACAGGATAAATAATCTTGTTTTGCCACAGCTCAAACTTCTTTCTCCTCAAGATTTCTTTTGCCCTCCTAGCAGATTTGACAGCGAGATTTCTGCACCACACAGCGCAGTGTTAGAATAGCTACACATTCTGACCAAGGTTCACATCCTCAGTCCCACAAGCCGCATCAGTCAAAGTTAAATCAGACACCGGCAGCCTCTTTGGCAAATCAGACAGGGTTAAGCTGCATTTTCAAAACTGCAAAGTACACTACGTGTAAGCAAGAAATTTCAGAAGCAATTTGTTGTAGATAAGGAATAACCACTATTTGCAAAGTGACTGAATTGCATGATCACTTTGAATTAAAGCCCACGTCTGACATAATTTAATAACCTTCTGTACTTACAGATTCAGCAAGATGACTAGGAAAGATTAGTTACTATAAATACTCAGAAACAGAATTAAGTTTGGGGTCTTTTTTTTTAATGCATAGGTCACATCTGTGCTCACTTGTAAGGAAATTATCCCAATTAAAATAAAAATGGCAGATGATATTAGATAACTGAATTTATAGACAAAAATAAACATTGATCTTACTTTTAATTGCTTTCACATCTGCGGTCTTTTCTTGTTCTTTGCCTTTCACTGTAAAATACAAAGGAAAATGTTAATGCTATTTTGGGTGACTAAATGCATTTACCAGAGAACAGACATAAAATTCCCTATTTCAGCAAGTATCAAGGCAGGTGTAAACTATCATTTTGTTAAAACTCATCTTACTTAAATCTGCACATATAGTAATTAACAGAGGCTTTCAAAGCTTTTGCGTTGATTTATTTTCAAAAGCAAAACCTTATAATCTGTGAAATATGTTCAATGAAATACAGTATATTAAAATTAACGCTGAGAAAGATGCTCGCTTGTCTATATGATTAAAGCAAGGCTACGTTCAAGGTTACTTTAATAAGCAGCGTTAACTGGAAAGAATGGGACAGCTGGGTTTTAAGTGTACAGCACTGGCAGATGCTCTCTGTGAACCAGAAACCACACATCTAAACCCAACATTCCCCTCAAATTGCAGGAAGAGCAGTGCAACGCACGCAGCTGAGGAGATGTACCAGCTCCATGAAGCCAGAGCCAGCCCATGACTCCTCAGTCGTGATGGATACCACAACAGTGTTCTGGAAATACCCTGCAAACAGTTAATTCTCTCTCAAATAATATAGCTGAACTATTGTCACACCTACGGTAAGCAACTAATGGGAAGAGAATAGTTTAAAAAAGTTGCGATGGAAAAGTGGTGTGGTTTTTTTAAATTTATTTTTTTAAAGGACGCTCCTAAAGGAACCAAATGAGCAGACCCGTTTCAAAATAAAGAAAACGAAGTAGTACATAAAGAGGATGGCGTGAGAAACAAATTAAGTGGGGATACTGAGGAACATGATCTACCAGCAAAGCCTCCTCTGGCTGCTCCAGGCTGGGATTATTACTACAAATAGGTCATCTCTGAACACTGATTGTAGAGTCCTTCCATACATAACCACAAATCATAACCCAGCACAATCAAACATTTACATCACAAAACACAAGTGGATTAAACAAACCCCCCCAACTTTCCTATTCTGACCTAAGTATTTAAAATATTCTAAAGGGAAATTCCAACGTCTGGTTACATAATTGTCCTGCACAGTAGTGGCTGCAGCACTGCCGTGCTGCCAGCCTTCACTGCGAGAAGTAAAAACATTGCAGGTCTGCAAACTGGCAACTCAGCATTTAAGATTTCAGCTAGCAGCTAGCACATTCTCGCTCTCTGACAGTGGGGCTTAAGCGTCCATTAAGAGCTGGATCCTTTCAAAACTGAGCTCCTGCAGCCAGATGCAGCTGCGAACAGTGGGAATAAGCAGCTTTTACATAACTGGGGGCGTGCTGATATGCAGGAGAAAAATCACCGAAAAAACCCTGCGTGTCTGAAGTAACCCCGAGGTGCAATGGGAACGAAGAAACCTCTCTACAGTATTATGAGCCTTTATCATTCCAAAATTATTCCAATAGTCGATTCATCAAACTGACTCCTAACTATCAGCAATGATTCCTGAGTTTCAACACAAGTCCTCCATAAGCCTATTTTCAGTTTAAATATATCTGTTCCTTCTTACCAACTACTCAGTTGCTCTCTGTCTAATTACCTACTTATTACTGGTAATACAAACTCCTGGTTCATGTTCCTAACCTCTTTATACACAGACTGCTTCCCCCCCCCACCTTCAAGCAGAACAAAACGAAGTCATTAACAGCAGAGGACAAAAGAAAACTCCTCTATGTGACAAGACCAAATATTAGAGAGTGAAGTTTCACTACAGGAATTTACTTTCAATTTCCTCAAAAAAACGGATGTCACTTGGTGTCTGCGTGAAACAAGAGGTAACTGTGGTACAGGATAATCAAGGACTAAGGGGTTATGAGAACTTCCAGTAGCAAACCCCATTCACAAAGGAGTAACGTATCAAACCAACGCAAGCCAGCCACGTGATGTTTGAGCATTTTAATTCGCATCTTGAGATGCAGAAGAATGAACAAACCTATGCTGTTCACACACAAACGTGTACAAAAAATTATGTAATATAAAGTTTCAGAGGTCAGCCAACCAGTAAGACTGTACACTATTTCCAAGACATTCCTAGCGAATGAGCATGTTGTCTGGCTGTTTCATTGATAACAATTTCATAATCTGCCCTCAAGCACCTGGCTGCTGGTTCAACTGTAAGAGTTTAATTTCTCAACTTAGGATCCACCCTCAGTCTTCTAGACCTTTATTTAAAAGCCCGTATGAAAAATAACCATTTCACTGCTGTTCTTGATTTTTCCACACTAGTTCTTTTGCGATCCTTGCTATAATTCAATTTTTAACAATTGTTCTAGTTGCTACCCAATGCGATATCCTCTTAAACAATGACAGCTCACCCCAGAACACTGATGCTCCTATACAGTTTGGGGCTGCACGTGTCTGTCTAGTCAGTGGAGTTCTACCATAACCCTTAATGTGTTGCTTTTCTCCCAGCTGCAGGTTAAGACCTTCTCTAAAAGCCCATATCTAAAATGCAGATTATACAAAACTATCATTCTTTGTACAGCCCAGATGAAAGCTTACTTCTCCAAGATCGCCCCTCTTGGGCATTTAGTTCTGACTGTGCTTCTCTGACCAAAGATCCTTTAATGAAAGTAACAGACTCAGGATTTTAATTACTTTCTCCCCGAGAAAGTTTTCACCAAAGCTTCTATCGTTCTTATGATGATGCATCAGGATGGAACATCAGCTCCACAGTTCTCACCAGCGAAGCAGCAGAAGCGATTTTTGAAGAGTTTAAAAGCACTATGAAAGTTTGATTCTGCAGCTCAATGTTAGCATGCAAACACCCCAAAAAGGACTATGGTATTTGCAAAGCCCTCAAGTGGCCTTCAAGAGTCTTCAGAACAGTAGTTTAAACTCATTTCTTCCAGGACTACTGCACTAACCTCCACAAAAAATGAAACTTTCAATGCTGATACTCTGGCTGAGTAAGGTTACAACAGGATGGGTCAGTCAAGAGCAAAAACATCATCTCAGATACTATGCTCCTTCCTCCTAACGTACAGCCTGGCCTCCCAAGATGGACATTCCGGGCTTCAGTAAGTGAGGAAGGCTCTGCGAGAGCACTGCTGCCAGCCACGGCTGGAACCGCCACGGTCCCATTGCTTGAACTCAGCACTACAGAAAGCAGAGCCGCCTTCCCGGGAGGCCCTTCCTAAAAGGTGCCACTTCCAACAAAACCCACTCAAACCAGACACGGTGCAGACCGAAGGTGCCACGCCAGTGCCAGCTGTAGCACGAGTGCCTTCAAAACGCTTCGCTCCCAAAGAACATTTGAACTACGTCCATCTGTGCAGCGGCGATACTGTACATATTTCAGGAGTCCCGATCGCCCTGTGTAACAGCCACAAGCGCGTCAGGGAATAACGTGTCGGTGGCTCCGGCTTTGGCGAAGGGCTCGGTGCGATGAGGTCCCTCACTCAGCTGGGGGTGCAGCCACGGCTCTAGCACCCTTCGCCCGTTCGGTCTGATTTTACAGAGCGGTGTCTACCGGCGCCGTGAGAAAAACACCGTGTCAACAGTTCAGAGGCTCCGCAAAGGCAGGAGGTGCGGGCCATGTCACAGCCCCCGGGCCCCGCGCACGGGCAGGGCGGCCCGGGAGAGCCGCAGCCCCGGGGTCCCCCGCCCGCCGCCCCCCGCCCCGAGAGATAAAAGGGCCCCGCCGCGGGGCCCGGCACTGACCGTCATTCGCGGGGAGCGCGCTCCGCGGCGGCCGAGCTTCCTCTCGGGGCCCGGTGACCGTGCCCGGAGGGGCAGGCGCGGGGCCCAGCAACCGTGCGGGGGACGAGGCCGGCGGCCGTCCCTCAGCCCCGGGCCTCCCGCCCGCCGCCCCCCTACCTTTCCGCCTAAAGAAGGACATGGTGCCGGGGAGGGGGCGAGGCGGCCGCTGGGGAGGGGGGAAGGAGGGGAGGGAGGGAGGGGGCGAGGGCAGCGAGCCGGGCTCCCTATGAATGAGACTCCTTCCTCCGCCCGCCGCCGCCTCTCCCTCCGCCTCTTCCTCCCGCGGAGGCGCCAGCGGCCGCCATGTTGTCAACAACCGCCCCGCTCCCTCTTCCGGGCGGCCGCCCGCCGAGCATGACGGGATGCGGCCGCGGCCCCCGCCTCACTCAACATGGCCGCCCCGACTCGCGGATTGGCCGGGGCGGCCATCGTGGATGAGGGCAAGAAGCTCACGGGGGGCCGCGGCGGGGGCGGGCGGCCATCTTTGGTCAGGGCCGGGGCCGCCGGGCGGCACGAGGCGGCCACGGTGGTTGAGGGCAGGAGGGCCGCGAGGAGGCGGTTTGGGGCTGCTCCGGCAGTTTGGGGACGTCCCGTGGGAGAAGGGTGACGACCCGCCCCGAGGGCGCACGACAGCGAGCGAGGGGCAGGAGGCAGCGGCCACGGCGGGGCCGGCGAGCACTGAGGTGCTGCGTGAAGCGCCCTGGAGACCCCCGAGACGTGGGCCCAGAATGCCCTTTGGGGCGGGGGGCTGCAGCGGGGGGCTGCCACCCCGCCACGCCTCGCCGCTGTCGGGCACCAGCACGCGGTGTGCCAGGCGAGGGCCTGGTCCCTGCGGGCAAAAGCCGCCCCCCCAGCGCAGGGGACGTGGCGGCACGAGTCGGCACGTGCAGGTGGTGCCAGGAGCGTGGCAGGGCGCTGCCACGCCATCGCCAAGTACCTGGTCACTGTGGCGGTGTAACAGCAAACCCCGCCCGGCAGGGCGCGGGGCTGCAGCGGGCGCAGGAATGTGGAGTGTCTGATAAGTCAGATCCGTCAGCATCCGGAGTCCTGCCACAAAAATCCTCTTAATTATCCTCCCGCGGCAAACCTGTTCTTTCCGCAGCTACAAAGGACGTTTGTACTTGTTACACGTTGTTTACGTTGATCTCTGAGGAGCAGTATATGATACTAATGCTTTACAAATACTTTATGAAGACTATTATTATAAGTTCTGGTTTACGTACGAGGAAGCTGAGGCGTGGGGCCAGAAAGCAGCTCTCCCGGAGTCACACAGCTGCCCCTGCTCCGTGCAGCAAACCGTACAGCCCTACGCCTCCAAAACTGCCGTGGACACTGGAGAGCCAGCTGGGAGCAAGGAACTCCAGCGCCGGTGAACATGGAAGAAACACAAAACACATCCCCTTTCCTGGGCTTTGGCACTCCAGACTGGGCAGGAATTAGCTTTCCAAACACACAGCGCTCAGCCCAATTCCTCTTCAAGCTCTTTTAGGCCACAACATTTCTGGGCTCGACCCCCAGGACTTTGTCCCATGGGGCCCTGTTAGCAAAACGCCCCAAGGATCCTGAAACAAAAGCTGCAGGTGGAGCAGGGACTGCAGGAGGCGGCTGCCGTTCTTCCTCATACACACTCGTGTCATGATGGATTGACGCAGTGTCATCCCTCTGCGATGTAACTGTCCCGCTGTTGGTGCTTGAGCCATGAGAAAATTACGTAATTAATAATTGTTACATAGATTTCAGCAACATCTTTCATCCAAATGTTCCAAAGCTCTTTACACTCAGTAATTAAGACTCATAAATTGTAAATTGCATAAAAGGTATATGGGGATCTTTTCAGGGCTGAGATGAAGCCGTCTCTTGGGCAGGATTATTGCAGCTGATCAACACCCTTTAGCAACTGTATTTTCTCTTGTGATATTATTTTTGTTAACTGATGCTCTTTGATACATTTTTGTACACGTGCCCAGAGGCTGGTTTGAGGATAATGAGCTGTTATATATGTTTTTTGCATAATGAATGGAATTATTTAACTGGCACATAACCTAAGAGGCTGGTAATAGACCAAAATATTCAAAAGGTGAGCAAATTTGGAAGAAGGAGATGACTCAGTTAAGGAACACTAAATTACCATCTTCTGTCAAAAAGGTTTTCACCCCGTCCTCTACAAACATGCATAATAACTGGCAGTATAAAGAGAGCCCTAACAGAACCAGTCTGATTCTCCGTACACTGCACACGGATTTCTCTTTACTTCCATGCAACCGCCTGTGGTTGAAGGGTCTGTTTGGCAGATCAGGCTTTAGGTTTCAGTCTATACGGTGGGGTTGAAGCAGGACTCAATGTATTAGAGTCCTGGTCTGCCAGGCTAAGTTGCAGTTTGTGGTAAAATTCCCAAGGGAATTTGTATTCCGGACCATCTTTCTGACCTTAAATCCTCATCTTTTTTTCTGTTGCCATGCCCCTAGATCCTGACTGATGTTGCTCCTCTGGCAGAGCAGTGGTAGAAGCAGGAGTGTTTTCTCAGGGGTTTATTTAGCTATGCCTATCTGCTTCGAGCTGAGGGGACCCTTTCACGCTGGGACACACAATCTCCCGAGACAGCACTACCAGCTGGAAGGTGACAAATGGCTGTCATCAGGAAGGCGAGGCTGTCAGAAACCTGGTCAGCTGGCAACGTGATTTTGGGGTGGGTAAATTGTAGGCACCCCCATCACACTTGATAAGGAAGACTGATGTTGCAATTAATTTTCAAACAGCAGCTCCTCATCCAACCTGTCAACGTCTTTGGGATAATTCAATTATCTTTGCATGAGGTTCTAGATAACTGATGAAACTTTACGCTACAAGTATGATTGCCATGGATTACATTTCCTGGACTGAAATCTTCTCCCCTTTTTGGGAATGTGCAGAAGGGCTGAAGCCCCAGTCCAGTTAGTCACTCAGCCTTGGACCCTGGAGATCCGCACTGGAAGCATGAGTAACGTCAAGTTCTGGAGCTTTCAACATAAAGTGACAGTTTAATTATCTGAGCAATCAGTTGAAATACGACTTCAGGACACAGGTTGGCCAACAGTAGAGAAGCTGGGGGACACCTCCCTAAATTAAAATATTCAAAGAAAAAAAAAAGCCTCACTGCATGGTGATTTTCCCCTCCCCATAGCTATAAAAATAAACAAACTTTAGTATTTGAAAAGGTCTAAACAGGATGCTCCTGTTTGGACAGAATTAATAAAGCAGAACGAGACTTTGTTGATAGCTTGGTGTCTTTGACTCAGATAATTAATCACAGGGAGCTGCTCTGCTCAATTACAGCACTCAGAAAAACACAAATGTAACAAACCCTATTACAGGCCATTGCCTTTTCTCACATTTTTGAGACAGTCTATTCATTTATTTACATGTATTTACACAATGTTGGGATTCTATCTCATATATAGACTTCTCGCTACTTTGGGAATACAGTTAATAAAAACTGCATGACTATGGGCTTTAACAGCCTGGATATTACTCTGGAATCAATAATAATGTCCAAAATATATAAGGAGTCAAAGACGGCTTTGTACACCACAAGCTTAAAAATCACATGTTCTAAACATTGCCATTATCATTGTTAAAAAGTTACAGAATATAATTTCAAACAAATAATTAGGCATCTTAGATGAACTTGAAAAACACCTCCATCCAGGGAGGTGTTTAAAAGACATGTAGATGTGGCACTTGGGGCCATGGGTCAGTGGTGGGCTTGGCCATACTGGGTAAATGGTTGGACTTGATGATCTTAAAGGTCTTTTTCAACCTAAAAAGATTCTGTGATTCTACTCCAAGCAATACAAATACAAATTACTATGAATCCAAGAACTAATGTTGGAGAGCGGGAAAGAGGCAGCACATACATATAATGGTGCACAGCAGAATGCTGGGGAAGCTGCACAAATGAGAAGACGCAACTGAGACCATCAGAGTAGGGGTGCCCCAAAACTGCAATTGCAGCAGCTTCAATTACAGACTTGTATTTCTCTCTCTCTCTCTTTTTTTTTTTTTAATAGGAAAACAAGTGTCTGCATGCACACAGAAAACTCATTGCAAATTTGGATGTGGCTGACCTTGGTTCATTAGCCTTAATGGAAACAGGAAGGTTGGTACTGGCTTCTCAACCATGCTGAGGGTTTCAAAGAAGGGAATTATCCCACGTCCCAGCCTGGCAAAAATTAACTGGTTTTATTAAGACATTGCAATCCCTCCAGGTCTCCTTCCTCTGAGCACATGCCCAAGGAGGAAGGTGTGTCCCTCTGTGCCTGGCGGCTGGGTACAAGGGGTGAGGAGTTTCTGTATGACTCTCAGTGGGTGACTGGGTGGGTTAAAACCTGAACCTTGAAGTGTAATACAGAAGAAATTGGAGGCAGCGGCTAGGGGGGAAGCCTTACACCCAGGAGAAAGAGCTGCATCAGTGACCTGCTGCTGAAGATCTGCTGGGCAGCTGAGCTCTGGGGAAGGAGCACTGAGCAGGAGCACAGACACGGGAAGCAGAAAAGCCCTCACAGCAGCTTCTGCAGCTTTTCCCCAGCCCGACCCTGCTGCAGGCTGTTCCTCACAGGAAGGAAGCCTTTTCTGCAGGGCTTTCGTGCCACTCTGGAATTATTCTGATTTACTGAAAACAAACCGGATCGTCCCTACCTCCAGACGTTACTGCCAGCGTTGTGTGGGACTCACCTCAGACGACCTTTCTCCAATTCACAGTGGTTTTCCCACATTCTTGGCCATTTATGGTGTCATAAATACTTGAATAAAACAAAGTTTAAGAAAATTAGTTTAAGACTATTTTCTGTGTTTCTCCATTTATGCTTTTTTTCCCTTTTGTTTTTCTAAATGCCTCAAAGAGTATGAGAAGTGATGCAGCACACGACAGCAGTTGGGTATTTCTGCAAACCAGGGATACGGAGAAAAGACAGGGCTGAGTGTGGCTTTGTCCCTTCAAAACTTTCCTGGAAGTTACAGGACCACAAGTCTGCACAACATTTTTAAATGCTGGAAAACCACCCACCCCCATTAAGCTCAAACGCTGCCCTCAGACACAACAGCAACATTTTATGCGGGACGTTTTGTCTGTGAATTCAGCTGTAAAGTGTAAATTAGGTGCCCCTTGTTTTCCTCCCCGGGCAGCCTCGGGGAGCTGCCGCCCGCCAGCAATGTGGGCGCACACCAGGAGAGGGTGCCAAGCCCCCGGCTCCCGGCTCTGCCTCCGCACGGGTTCCAGCAGGGACGCCCGGCTCCGGCAGTCCCCGAGCCGTCTGGCTGCGCCTGAACCACCGAGCAGACGCACCCCGGATCTGAAGGGAAAACTTTTTTGACCCAAAGCTGACCAAATACCTTTAACTGTTCCAGCAGTAAGTGCCTGTAATCCGTCTGAGGACGTTAGGGCAGGATAAATGCCTTTTTTCTATATTAAATGAAGGAGCCGGCTCTTTTGGCTTGCGGCTGGTGAACGTGGGTGCCGCTCGGGGGGACAACTGAGCTGCTGGCGAGCGAGAAAACCCCCGCAAAGATCCGCGAGGCACAAGCATAAAATACCAATTCATGGCGCAAAGCGATAGGGAGGTTTAGCAGCAATAAAACCCGGCTGATCCATGAAGTTTCCGAATGACTGTTATAAAAATTCATCTGCACTGGGAGGCGCAGCTTTTGTACCTAAAGTCAGGCCACATTCCCGGGCGGCCGCTCCGCCTCGCTCTCCGCTCTGCCTGTAACGCTCCGGAGAAACCTACGGGATTAAAGGATAAAATTAATGTTGCTCGAGCGAGCAGACCCCGAGCAAGAAACCGCCCCGAGAGGGGCCGTGGACAGGGCTGTGCGTTTTCAAATCCTCCCCCCGTCCCCCGCCGGTGACACCCGGGCTGCGCGAAATCCCCTGCAGCCCCCACTCGTGTCCCTGGTCGGGGACGCCGCAGCCGTCGGCGGCACCTGCGGGGGGCGGGGGGGGGGCGGTAAGAATGTCACCGATAGTGGGAATGAAATGAGGCGTGAGGGGCCGCGCCGCGGGCTGCGGCGGGCAGGGACAACGTGAAAGACCCCAACACGTGTGCGCAGGTGAGGGGGGCGCCGCTCCCCCCGCCCCCCGGGGCTCCCTCCCCCGCCCGCCGCGGGTGTCGCAACCGCGCCCGGCCTCAGCCGCGCCCCGCGGGGAGCGGCGGGGGGGGGCGGCGCGCAGGCAGCGCGCAGGCAGCGCGCAGGGGGCGCGGGCAGCGCTGCCGGCCCCGCGCCCGGCCCCGCCGGCCGCCCCGCGCCGCGGCAGCTGCGCGGCCGCGCTGCGGCGCCGCCGATGCTGTCGGTGCCGGTGCCGGTGGCGGGCGCGGGGGCGGCGCGGGGCGCGGGTTCCCTGCCCCGCCGGCGCACCATGTGCAGCGGCGTCGGCTGCTTCTGGGCGCTGCTCTCCGCCGGCCTCCTGGCCGCCTGCGCCGCCGCGTTCCTCTCCCCGGCCTGGCTGCTGCCGCCCGGCCGCGCCGCCGCCGGCTTCGGGCTGCTCTGGCGCTGCGCCGGGCCGCCCCGCGGCTGCCACGGCTCTGCCGGCCCCGGCGGCTTCGGAGACATCCCCTCCGGTTCTTGGCAGGTGAGCGCCGCCCAACCCCCCCCCGCCTCCTCCGGGCTCCCCGGCACCCCCATCAC
This sequence comes from Falco naumanni, assembly GCF_017639655.2. Lineage (NCBI taxonomy): Eukaryota > Metazoa > Chordata > Aves > Falconiformes > Falconidae > Falco > Falco naumanni. The sequence goes on along the minus strand of NC_054054.1, from coordinate 108,782,949 downwards.
CTCCCCGGCGATCCCCTCTGCCCTTCCCTAGGCTCCCCGGCGTCCCCCCGGCACTCCCTGGCATCCCCCCTGCCCTTCCCCTGGCCCTCCGGCATTGCCCCCCGCCTGTCTTGGGCTCCCCGGCGTTACCCCATCACCTCCCCGACATCCCCGTGACGTGCCCCGGGGCTCTCCGGCACCTTCTCCCCCACCCATCATCTCTCCCACATCCCTCGGCTCTCTGGTATCCCTCTGTCTTCTTCACCTCCCTAGGGTCCCCCTGGTCATCATCCCGGCATGCCCATTCTGACCCAGGTTCCCCAGCATCCCTTCACCCTGTCCTGTCCCAGACCTGCCATCCCTGTCCCACTCTGAGCATCCCAGGCACCCCCTGCATCTTCCATGCTGCCCTTGAGCATCCTCTGCACCCCCCCATGCTGCTCTCAGGCACTCCTTTCATACCCTGCATCCCCTCCTGTCCTGCCTCTGAGAATCCCCTCAGCACCTCTCGGGTGTCCCGTGGTCCCTGTGGGGCCACATCCCTCTTTGGGATGCTCGGTCACTCTTGGGGTGCTGTATGGAAACCTCCCGGTGCCTTTGTGCCGGTGTGGCCATCAGTGCAGCCTGAACGTGTGGCTGCAGTGCACCTCCCGGCTGTGGCCCTGTCAGTGCCACCTGTCTGACCCGGCCACCCCGCTGGGCCAGGGCTCCTGGCTGTGCCTCGCCGCCTGGGCCTCACCTCCCTCCAGCCTGTGCGGGCGAGCTCCTGCCTGGGTGTGCGGGAGGGAATTGGGGGAGAAACGGGAGGGGTTTGGTGCTCCCCGGCGGGGCACTGAGCATCGCTTGCCAGCTAAGTTTGCTGAGCAGGAGGGAGCAGGGAGGTGGCTGAAACTGCTGCCTCTGGGACACGCGGATCCAGAAATTGAGCCTCTGGATGTGGGGCACTGCGGCCGTTCCCCTGCCCGGCCAGACGGGGGTGATGCCCTTGCCAAGTTTTGGGATGGAGGCCAAGGCTTCCCGGCTTGTCCTGTGGGGCCTGGGGTTGCTGTGGTGTCCTGGGGTGACAAAGAGCTGTTGTCCCCGCTGGGTGTGCACGGGGACCACACAAAGCCCAGGCCAGCATCTCACTGTCTGCTTGCCCCTGCCCTTTCTTCCTCCTTTCCTTTTATTCTTAGCTTCTTACCCTGAGGCTGTTGAGTGTGATTTCTCTACAGCTGCTCAAAACAGATGAGCTTTGACTTGCTCCGGGTCACTCTGTTGCAGAAATCCCAATATGAGGGCTAAGTCCCCAAGAGGTTGTGGCTGTGCCCCGCACAATGGGTGTCAGTAGTGAATTTCTCAGCCTGCCGTGAAGCTGCACTGTTATCTCTTCCAGGACGCCAGGTCTGTGTGTGATTGCCCAAATCCAGTCACGGTTCCTAAAATTGTCATGGAAGACAAATACTGTGAATTGCAAAGGAAAGAACTGGCTGCATAAAATCCTTTCTATTTATACAAAAACGTGCAAAAATGCTGTTGTTTCCATAAGCTGGCCTTTGTTCTGATGTTTTTGCAAATGGTAATGCAGATAAACACTTCCAAGTAATAACAAACTTTAAAGATAAGAATGAAGCTCAGCAGTGACTCATTTAAACAAGACTCAGCTACACACAGCCTCAGCCATCTAATAGTCTCCGAAAACACTTTAGATCCAGAATATAATGTAACGCAAAGCCTCTGAGCTCCTGAGCTTGTGCTGTGGTAGAGATGAATAATATCATGACACTGAGTGGAGCTTACAGGGGATTTTGGTGACGCATCCTTGTCACCTTTATTAATACCACCCAAATAGTTCACTAACAACAAACAGTGCAGTCTTAGGGGAAAGTGCCCCCCTACCAGCTGTCTGGCACGATGAGGATGAGAATACCTGTTGTGATGGTTGTTTGAAGGGGTGGAATATGATAACGTATCCCTGACAGCTTTGCTAAGGCAGGCAACAGCTTTGGCTTTCTTGCACGAGCAGCCCCCTGAACCCACATGCCTCCGGGCTCAGGACTGAAGGAGCAATGTGCCCAAGTGCAGTGAGCCCCATCCATACATTCAAGCAGGAGATTCTCTTTTTTTGAGAGATGGGGGAATTGTGGCACTTTTTTCTTTGCTTTCAGAACTTGTGACATTCATTTCCAATTTTCATGCAATCTTGTGGGCAGCTCCTTCTTTAAATGAAAGCCAATAGCCTAACATGGACAGGAATCTTGGAGCTTTTGAGAACAGCCACCAGCTTTGTGCTGAAGTGGCGGAGGCTGGTGAGAAGGGTGTGGAGCTGTGGCTACGCGGGCAAAGGAAGCAAAAGCTGACATGGGGCTCAGGAGCTCTTCTAGTGTGAAGCTGGTGGCACATCTGGGGGGAGGCTGAGAGCACACCTGGGAGGATGCTGACAGCATGCCTGGAAAGGATGCTGATGGAACATCTGGAGAGGATGCTGAGAGCACACCTGGGGAGGATGCCCACCTGCAGCGCACAGGGGGTGGGAGCAGCCCACAGCCGGGATGTCCATCTCCGGGGAATGTTGTTCTTTTTTGTTTCCTGAAATGTGCATGCTTACCAGCTTCAAATGTTTCCCTGTGTAAATGTGCTGATTTGATGAAGGGGTGGGGGAGCCTTCAGTCCTGCAAATGATCCTTAATGCCAGTTGTGTGTTTGCACTTGGGGGATTATGTTAATCATGCTACAAATGATGCTTTGAATCTCGTCTAGAGGTTAATTAACATGCCTTTCTTCTCTTAAGAGGGCCTTCATGTCTGCTTAGAGTTGCTGGCTTTTTTCTGCTTCCTTTCATAATTACTTTGCAGCTTTCTAATATCATGGGTACCTTTAATTTAACCCTGTCAATGCTCAGGCCGCTCAGGCTTTGCATCGTGCTCAGCATGATGATGTTTTTTGGTGGGGTGGAATACAATAAAATATCCCTGGTGCCTGGAGATGTTGTGGCCAGGCTGTCTTGTGCAGGCTGAAACCTTGCAGGAGCTGATAGAAACTGGGGAGGATCTGGCTGGAGCCAGGTGAGGACAGAGGATGGTGATGGTGATACTGCCCAGGGACCACAGCCAATTTACGAGTGAGGCCCTTACACAGACCATTAGCGGACACCTTTCCATTAACGGAAAGGACGATCTGTTGTGGGAGGACTTGGAGCTGTGGGGGCTGGAGAGGAGCATCCTGAGGGGTGCAGGCACTATGGGGAGAAGGGATTGCTTTTGGGAGGCCAGCTGGTAGAGCTGGGAAAAACAGGTGAGCTCTGAGCTCTTTTGAGCTCTGAGCTGCTTCATTGCATCTCACTACTTTTCTTTTTTTTTTTTTGGTGCCAGATCGCTATGTGCGTGCAAAATAGTGCTTTCTCCTGAGCTAATTTATTTTCTCTTTCAGTGGGAGCATTTGGCTCATGGGTTCCTATCTCAATACTGCATTTCGGAAGCTAGTGCTGCTTCATTTCAAATTTCTATTTTTCCATATAGTCTCCAATTATTTTCAGGCTTTGCCAAGCATGTAATCTAAAATAACAAAGAAGCTGATCAGCCCATGGTATTCAGTTAAAACCACATGGACCATTTGCCTATGAAGACAGCAATGCCCTGCTGGAGTAGAGCCCAAAATAACCCACTCAGGATGGGGGGGGGGAAGGCTTTGCACACCCCCAAGAGTTCCCTGAGTGGGTCCTCCCTGGGTTTTTGCCCATAGCAGGACTTGAAAAGATTCAGCAAAGCTTAGTGAAAATGTACAGTAAACCTGCTTACCCTTTTGTTAGAAAATGCTGAAAGGTGTCATAAATGTTCATCGCTGGTTTCTCGCCGTGTCGGTTCAGCACTGGGTGCCCGATGGAATCTGAGGTTTGCCCATTGGGGTCAGGTTTGCAAAGGTACAGCAGCCCTGTTCCCAGTGAAAAAGCACATGGGGTGTTAGTGGAGATGGGAAGATATCTGGGAAATCTGTCACTCCTCTTTTAGCACAAGCTTTTGCACAAGGGAGAGCTGAGAGTTTTGGGAGTCCCCGGCTTGCAGTGTGATTTAAGCAGGGAACCATGTGCAAGACTGTCTCTTTTGCAGCGTCTGCTCTACCTCTAGGGTCTGTGTATCAGGCGAGTGTGTTAATTTGGGATTATCAGGAAATCCTCATCCTACAAACTTCCCAAGAGAGCAGAGCCTTCCTGGCTTACTCTGTCTACCAGTCAGTTTGATTTTTAATTGCACTTACACAGCCTTGGCAAGAGGTGTAAGTGCTCAGCAATTCTTGAAATCACCATCTTCCTCTTTATGCATATTACCTTGCAGTAGCCTTTATCACCTTTCATCAGCCACCCAGAGTTTTTTAATCTACATTAACAGAACAGAAAATACCCAGTGTTGGGGAAATCTGTAATTCCTGGGCTCTGGCCCTGTGCTTCAAAGGCTGCATAGCAAACTATAATCCAGATTCACTGACCAGTGAACTACTCACCGCTAAACTGGGTTTAAATGGGTGCAGAGACAGGACCAGTTTATGGGTGGGCTGTGGAAGGTCAAGTTGATTGAAAATACAGCCAGGCTGCTCTTGGGATTAATTCTGTCAACTCATGGAAGCTGCTTTGCTTAAAAAAATAAACATGGAAAGACAGGTATTAGCTGTGGTGTCGCTGCTTCAGCTGCGGGGCCAGGGGCTGGGCAGCAGCTGGGGCTTAGCTGAGACATGGCCACTCATGACAGTGATGACCGGTTCATGTTGGGCTGCCTACCCACAAATCTGCTCAATAAACACTGAGTCCTGAACCCTGTACCTTGGGAAGGGCATTGCCTGGGCACATCAGAGACGTCTGGGGCTGAACATTGCATTTCACCTTTGTAGGGCCCAGAGCAGAGTCTGGCACAAGGTGGTGGGGACACAGCAGGGACATTCTGACAGTGGGACATTCCCTCCATCCTCTAGAGGCTGCAAGTCCCACTTCCTTCAGGCTCCTCTCCACTGGCTTTGTAAGGAAAGGCTAGATGGGAGAGCTGTGTGACCTGTGGAGCATTCCCTGGCCCAAGATGATGAGCCCAGCTTTGCACCAGCACTGGGAAAGGGCTTATCCCAAGGAAGGATAATAACAGAATGCGGGTAAGGTCTGATCTGGTACCCAGCGACAGCAACGCACTCTGCTTGCTGCCTAATTAAAATTTCATTAAGTTGGTTTGAATCCCTTGATGGAGGTCACAGGCACACCATTGATGTGCTAATGTCTTACTTTTTCCCATTTTTTTCTCTTTCACCACTATCCATCATCCTCTTAGATAAAGCAGTGCCATTAGGAACTGCTTTCCAGCATCCCCAGATGCAGTGGCACTGGAAGAAAGACAGCCGTAATTCATCAGACATATTATCTGTCTCTTATTTTCTCCCTAATTAAAAAAAGCCTTTTTTTTTTTTTTTTTTTTTCCTTGAATCAGTTCAGGCATTAACCCCTCTGGTGTTTGTGTTGAATACCCAGATTAGCTCAAAAGTAGGAAAGTTACCTGGAAGACTGGGACTGGCCGAGCTGTATCTTGTGCGGGGGTTGCTAAATTTTGTGTGTGAGCAGCTAAATCTGGGCTGGGGAGAAGCATCCCCCTGTGCATGACGTGGTGCAGGTAGGTCCCCATCAACCAAATCCTTCATTTGAAGGAGAAGAAATGAGGACTGGAGCCTCATTGCCTCCTCTGCATCCCTGTGCTCCACCCCAAAACACCCTGGCTCAGGGGACTGTGAGACACCAGCCACCTCCCCGGCAGCATCACGCCTGGGGCTCTTCGTTACTGCTGGGCTGGTTTGGGGAGGTTGGACCTGCTCCCACCATTCCCATCAGATAACATCGGGCACTTCCCAGCACTGCTGGGCAGGGGATAGCATCTGCATGGGAGCAGGATGGAAAGGCAAGATCAAACAGGATGGAGAGCACTCTCAGATGGCGCCGAAAGGAAGGTAATTGCCAGGGAGGAGAAGACGAGGACATGTGGGATCCTCTTCCTGGCTGTCGCTTTAATGCTGACCAGATGGCGGATGTTTGTTTCTGGGACTTGTGTGGGGGAAATACGAACAAGCTGCGAGGCTTGATCCACCCACCCCTGTGCACACAGCGTCTCCTGCAGAGGCAGGCGCCTCTCTATTGCACCCAAGTGAATGGATATTCCTGTTTTTTACCAAGCCGTCTTGCACTTTTGCCCAAGGAGAAAGCACTGCTGCTTCAGGTGCATGGTAGCCTCACCCAGTGTCGTGTGGATAAAAGCAGGGGTTTAGGATCCAGTGCAAGACTCACAGCAAGGTTTGGGAGGAGTGAAGGACCTCGCAGCCGTGTGGTGCTGGTGCCAGCAACTTGTGGGGTGCACGGGCACACAGAGACCCCATCAGGCACTGGGGTGGAGGGAAGGCAGCCTTGCTGCTCCACCACTGCTGCCACCCTGCAGGTAGATATCAGTCTGAGTATTTGCACTGATCCTTTCCAGCCCTCTTTACTTGCCCTCCAATAGGCAGTGGTGACTGTTCCTCCTCTACGAGGAACATCTTGAGCCATACAGCAGAGCCAGACCCAGCTGCCAACATCTGCATCCACTTCCCGGCATCAGCCCCTGGTGTGGCCTCCCGGGTCCTTGCCAGCACTGCTGCAAATCCCAAACCCCAGATCCTCACTCAGCACCTCCATCCAGCACTGATTTATTTTTTTAACAAGGTTAAAAACCCTGGTGTCCATTTGGTTTCTGCCTGTCCGGGTACAGCACTATCCAGTTTAACCCCAAAATATATTCCATAAATGAATATTTAGTCACACAGAGCTCTCATAGGAAGGGACTACATGTAAAAAAAGAAAATGGTTAGATTAATTTTGGCCCCTCTTCTCTCACAGTTGATTTTACAGCCACTTTTTCTCCAGCTTATTTGGGGTTTTTCAGACTTTTTCTGCCTCAGACGCCCCCAGAAAGCCAGATATGTGGTGACCTTCACTTCCTTTTTCTCACTTAGCCTATGGCTTTATTTCCTAATTATTTAGAGTATTTATTTTCTGCTCCTGTTTGCAAAGATGCTTAAGCATTTGAGCAGGGCTGAGATACCCAAGGAGTCTGTAACCTTGCCTTCAGCCTACTGCTCTGGGTACCACAGGGGCCCATCCAGGATGGGAGCTGTTGTGGGTGGTCAAGTTCCAATTAATAAATTGCATTAATAAACTAATGTGCATCATGGTGTGACCCAGTGCACAGGACACAATGGCAGGAACTTTGCCAACTTGGTTTATCTCTGCCAAGCCAAAGACAGGGTACCATTTCTCAGCACTAACTCACTGGACCAGACAATTTTTTCTCCCTTTGCCCTTTTCACTTTAAACATCATGGATGCTGGCTTCAAAAGATGGGGTAACTTTGCAAATTTTTTTGTTAGGGATATTAAGTGATTCTTCACAGGATGGTCATTGTGCGACATTTTAATTTTGATTATTTTGGTGAATGAAACAGCATCTACAGTAGATTTATTGCTTAGTGAATGGCATAGCCATGGCGTGTGTCAGACCTGTAAAATATTAAAATAACGGGTAGGGGATTGTTGTTAATCGGAATTTATTGCGCTACATAAAGGCATATTTACAGTCCCACCAGGGGACTATTAATTTATTTGGGGATAAACAATTAATCTCCCTGGGAGTGGGAGCAGAAAATCTGACACAGTTTTATGTCTTTTCCCAGCGCGCGAAAGCAGGATAGCTCACAGCCCCAGAATGCTGGGCTCCCTGGGGGGCCTCCACTGGCGAGGACATGAGTCTGGGGAGAGGCAGCCCACTGGGCGGGGAGGTCCTGGCCAGTTTCGTACTGGGAGCTGTGCTCTCTGCTTTGATGAATGGGCTTTTTCCTGCCCCTGCCTGAGCTGGGCTCTCACAGACGGCCTCAATGCATCCCATTTGTTTCCCCCACCTCCGCCTATTTTTGGGTTTCAGCCTTTGCATCCTGTTTCCTGCATCCTCTCCTTTCCGTGCAAGATGCAACAGGCACAAACAGGGAGGAAAGGAGGAGGTGCTGTGCAGTGGGAAGGAGAGTGTTTTAACTGCTACTGTTTGGTACCTTTGCTCCATGGACTTCTTCAAACTTAAGCTTTATTATTTTTCTTTGGAAGCAGCTGTTTGATCTGCAGGTGTGACTCGATTACAGGGCAGGAGCACTTGCGATAATTCCCAGCCAAGGCCCTGGAAAGGTTATAACAAAAGCAAAATTTCTGGTTTACAAGAGCATATCCAGTGTTTTGGCAGGTAATGCCAGCCCATTAGGGAGAGAAGTTCACACCTTGTGTTCACACAGCTCTGGCCGTGGTGTACTAGCATAATGTAGGAGCCAGACTAAGACCACTGGCTTGCAGCAGGGTTTCTTGCAATCTGCCCTGAAGTCCCCCGTGCCTTTCCCTATTGCCACCTATTTTGGGGCAGCTGTGCCTCTGCCATCCCTTGTGCCCCACAGCAAAACTGCTGGGCTGTCTTACACCTTCTGCCCCCAGAGCTGTCCAGTGGTCATTCAGTGGCTCAGCATTCCTGGCCTACATGGCAGAAAATAAACCTCACCATTAACCTATGCCTCTTGGCCACATGATTTTTTAACACATTTATTCAAAATGAGATCTTAGTTCCCTTTGCCAAGGCCTGGTTGGATTTCGTTGCTTTTTGGCTGCCGCTGTGCACGTCAGGGCACTGCCAGATCCAGGACCCCACAGTCTTGCTGCCACCTATATGAACCCTGCTGGCAGGACCCAAACCAGACCCAGCTCTTCTTTCAATGTAACTTTCACCTGCACCCATCCTGTTTGTGCCTTTTTTCTCAGCACTATGTTCTGAAACATATCTTTGCACCTTTCTGTGGATATTAGCAATCTGAGTAGCTCATAGGTTGTTTCCAACAGGAGCTGTAAGATTACAGGGGATTTGCACTACCATAATTAAGAAGAACCTAGATCATTAAAAATAATATGCTTCACACAAGAGAGGAACAAGCCTCCCTCACAAGACCCCTTTCTGCTGAAAAATTCATTGCTTTAAATAATTAATGGTCCTCGCAAAGGAGGATGGTTTTGCGTGTTGCTGGGTGGAAGGTGAAATTCAGATGCTGGGCAGGGTAATCCTCTTTTTTTACGAGTCCATATTTCCTCGCCATGCTGCTGCTGTGGGAGTGGTGGGGAGCAGGGCTGTGGCTGCACTCCGCACGGGGCCCTGTGCTGGGAGGGTGTCAGTGTGATGGGGTCACCCACCCCACCCCAGACCCTGTGGGTCCCTCCTGGGGTACAGACAGGGCAAGGGGCCAGCCCTCACCAGGGATGTCCTGACCTCCTATCTTTCACCCTGAGGCAGCACTTGTCTCTTCAGGTCTCAGTGGCTTGGAAGGCACCGGAGAGGAGCAGATATCCCTGCTGCCACAGTCCCTCCTGAAACAGCGTCTCCATTTCTCTCAGTAGCTGTTTGCACTGCTGTGCCTTTTACATTGCATGTCAGGAATTAATTTATTGCTGGGACAGCATTTGCATTGCTCGTGCGGTGTATAAATAGGCTATAAATAAGATGCTGATTTCCAATTACTGCATGGCACTGGGTTAAGCACTCACACCAGTGTGTCAGGGTGGTGCCCGTGCTCCCTTGGCCCATCCCTTGCCAGCACCAGTGTGTCCCTTTTTGGAGCAGTGGTAGCTCCCAGGCACAACATTACAGGCAGTAGCTCTGCCACCATGGCACCAGCCAGTCCTGCTGCTAAAAAACAGCTCAGCAGTAAATAACCAGGTAGTTGTAGGGCAGTGCCAGACCCATGCTAGCTACTGGGGGATTTTTTTAGCTGTTTGGACCTCCCGTAGCCATCACATGGTAAACCCAAATCCTCTTGCCCTACTCAGCCTGCCTGCCATTCCTGCAGCTTAATTTACATTTAGCAGATTATTTACTCTTGATTTGTAACCTCTTTAGTGAGGGGGGCCAAATGGAAACATATACTGGGTTTGTTCCTATAATAACCATGGTTGCTCAAAAACTCATATAGGGAAAAAAAGTAAAAAAAAAAAGAAAATAGTGCATTTCTAACAAAAAACATCTCAGCAGGGCAAGAGAGCTGGACTAGGGCGGGTGGAGGTGGGACCTGAGCTCCTTAGGGCAGCTCCCACACAGGTTATGAAAATGAGGCTTGCTAGGAAAATGGGGACAAGACCTGTCTTACAGCTGTACTGCTTTAGGGAGCTAAGAGGCAGACATTACTGCAGGGTGACTCACCAAAGCCAGAAGCATTTTGTGGAATTTGCCGTGAAATAACAGGACTTGATGTTGCTGCCACAATGCTGGGACCAAGATGCCCTCATGCTATTTGAATGCTGCCATGAGCTGGGTGCTGAAGGAGAGGCATATGTCACGGGTCCCCTCACCATCCCTGGCCACACCATGCCCCTGGCTAGGCTGGCACATGTCCCTCCTGGTACAGGGACCACCTCCCTGCCAGTGCGGTCCCGTTGGTAGAGGTTGATATGTCACCTGCAACAGAGACAAAACCAGCAACAATGCAGCAATCAGGCACCCATACACAAGAACGAGCTGTTTTGCCACAAATTAGCGTTTTTCCCGGTTTTGGATGCTGATGCAGTTTGTATCTTACAGCCAGAATATTAAATAGCAAAACTGCTTCCACCTCAGCCAGGTGAAGGTAAGGGGGACAGGCTGCAGGCTGTGCTGGCCTCCCCTTTCACTGCCCCTCTGCACTGCCAGCCCCCAGGAAAATGCTGCCCACTGGACACTCCTATAGCCTCCAGCACCCCAAAACATCATCACACTGTGTGAGCTGGGTTTAAATAACAGGCCCAAATGACCCGGTTTTGTTGTAAAAGAGGCTAAATCAAAGCCATGACTGCCGCAGCAAAAAGCTGGTGGGTCTGCTGGAGGTGAACTGGGCTAGGGCTTGGGAGCAGCCTGCTTCGTTGGTTGCTGCAATGAAACCTTTGCAGCAGCAGGTTCCCTGCTGTGGAGCATCATTGGCAAAATACCTTCTAATTGCCAGGCTTGCAGGGGTAGGCGCCATCCAGAGATACGTTTCAGCTCTCAGTGGAGGCACTGACACGTGTCACTGGCATCTAATGGCACTTGTATTAGTGAAGTAGCCCTTCATGCATGTAATACATTTGCTGTTATCGCCATAGCCCGAATACTAACAACCCCTGGGACCAGGTGACAGGTGAACTGTGGGCTCAAGAGTTAACAGTGAATTTAAGCAATAGAAGGTGGAAGGGAAAAGGTGGGGGAAGCTGCCCATGATGGGGCACTTCAGGAGGGGGAATTTGCAGGGAGGTGTCACAGGGATGGTGGTGGTGGATCATCTTGCTGACAGCCCTGTGTGTCCTTTCAGACAAGCGCTGTGCTGTGTGCAGGCGGCTGCGCCCTGCTGGCCCTCAGCTCGCTGCTGGCCATCATCGCTGTCCTGCTGCCCGGCGGAGCCTGTGAGAGGCGAGTCTGCACCCTGGCTGGCTACATGCAGACAGCAGCAGGCAAGTGATGGGGAGTTTGCTTTTTGGGGTGGAAAGACGGGGTTTCCCCAGGGTGCTGCCCAGCCATTCACAGCATCCTGGATCTCAGCAGCAAGAGGAGCTTGCAAACCCTAACACTGGGAGAGAAGCAAGTGGCCCTTTGCTTTAACAATTGCCTCCTGCATCCATCTGTATAAATTCTATTGAAAATCACCTCCACTCAAACACACAGGTCTGTGGCAGAGAGCCTGGCCTGCAGGTCCTGCTCAGACTCTTGTGTAGGGCAGGGGGCTGCGGTGAGTGGTGGAGACCAGGCTGCCTGCTGGCAGGGTGCTGCTGCACTGCTTTGAGTCTAGTAGCTGCCTCCTGTGAAGTTTGCAGTCCCATTTGGGCCATCTATGCAATTAAACCCCTGGAAGGACTTCCTTGTCTGAACTCTACACCCAAGACAGGCTGTTGCCCAGCCTGTCCTCCCCAGGCAGCCCTTCACTTATATTTCCATTGCAATTGCTTATACTTCTGCCTTGGAGAAGTGCTAATGCAGAGGAGAGAAGGCTGGCATCTGGGGAAGGTCCATCCTCATGCTGCCCTCCCTGTGGAGGGACAAACCCCACCCAAGACTGGTCTCCACTGCAGGAAGCTGCGTCTTTGGGAGCTAAGTGTTGGACCAAACAACCCCAACTGGACACGAGCCATGACAGGAGATTAAACCACCCATTCATGTCTGTGCCCGAGAATAAACTCCTTTCCTTAGAGAAATCCTTAGGGCCAGCCAGGCTTCGTTATCTGCCTAGCAGCATTCAAGCGGCTTTTGGGGGAAATCCTGTTACATGCTGTCCTCGCCAGGGCTCATCCCGTGGGAGCTGATTTAGGAACAGATGGAGGGGCCTGGCCCATTAGCCACAGCTGCTCCAGCTCAGCCAGGCTGTGGGTCCACGGAGGCAGATGCTCGTGCCTGTGCCCTGTCACTAGTGACTGGTGCTTCACTTGGAGGCCACAATTCAGAGAGTCCCCTCACCCCTTTAAGTTGGCTGGTGGCTGGAGCCAGCGGCTCCCCTGGGTGCAGGACAGAGGATGGAGGAGTCCCATGCCAGCAGGTCTCAGCCCTAGCCCAGAGATGGCATGGGTCACGGGGAGGTGGCTTAGGGTGGCCTTGCAGGTGATCTCCAATGCAGGGGATAACTGGGATGGAAAGGGGTAACCCCACGTTACCTTTGCCCAGAGGGGTAGCACACCCTTGCTGCATCTGGCCCTGCAATGAGAGACAAGCACGTACAAAGCAAGGGATTCAGAAGAGTCCCTGGAAAGGAAACCAACTGTGGCAGATAAATACAAATGAGGCACTCCGAGGGGTTTTGGTAATATTGAACAGGCTGTAAATAAACTGTAGACTCTAAGCGTTATTGACAAATGAAAATTTACTGGATACATTTGAGCAAGCTAATGGGTTGCTTTAAACCCTGGTGGTGCCTTGCTAAGCATTTTGTATTGCGCTTTTTAATTTTAGTTCACTGTGGATTAATTCCCATTCAGAGGCAGGCAGCCCTGAGTCAACAGAATTAAATCGTTTAATGTATTTGGATTCAGAAATGCTGTCCCCCCATAATTTCTCTCGCTGTTCCCCCTCTCCCCTCCCCAGGAGGAAGCTCTTCATTAGAAGTCAGCTGCAGCTAGGTGGCCATGAGAAAAACACCTCCCCAAAAATCACATTATCTCACAGAGAAAAGCAGGGTTTTTAAGGTAGATTAATTTATATGGGAGAGAATGAAAGCAGAGCAAGCCCGTGAGGTTTGGTAGAGCAACTTTCTGATGGGGGGAGCAGGCAGCTCTGCCAGAGGAAGCCCTATATAAAACCATGAGATGCCAGCAGAGCAGTGGGAGGGAGGAGAGGGGCTATGTTTCTCCCAAACCCCAGGTTTCTCTGAAGCACAACAGGTTTCACAGGCACCTTCCCTCTGCCTGTCCTGACATTTTTCCCCCTGCAGTCTCAGTTTTCCTCCCATTTTCCTATCCCACAAAAACAACTCAAGGTATTTTGCAGAGCACCAAATGTGTGAGTAAATAAACTTAATGCATTAAAACACTGAATCAGGCAATTTCCTAATAAAGAGCCAGGTGTATTAAGCCAGGAGCACAAAACATGCCATGAAGTGCATGAGCAGAGGCACTGGCAGAGCCAGCATCAGCCCCCATGGGCTCTGCACTGTATCAGACAGATGCCCCGAGCCACACTCACCTAAATGCAGGTGCAGATGCCAAGCTGAACCAAACAAGAATGAACTCTGAGAGCAGCCCCACACCAAGGGGCAGTCAGGCTCAAGCTATGTCTTTAACACTTTCCCACTATTTTTTTAGAGATCCAAGTTGTGCCTTTTCTAGCCTTCCAGGAAGGAAGATAGAAACCTCACACAGATAAAGCAGAGCATTCACTGCAGATGCAGACATGCTATCAGGGTTCAGAGCTGGGCTAATTGCCACCATACGTTGAACACATGATTCCTGATAGCCTGGCATCCACCCCTTAGAAAAAAAACCCCAACATATCCACATAAATGACAACAGGATGATCCCTAATGAAAAAGTAAATGAGCATCAGAGCAACAGGGAGAGGGGGAAGGATAAAAGACAGAACATTTGCTCAGCCCTCACACCCTACGAGCAGAGTCAAAGCTGCCCCTAAGAGATTAGAGGCTCACTCCCTAAGCATGGTGCTAGCTTGCTAAATTTAAATTTCTGCTCTGATACCTCCTCCCAGACCTGCACAGCAGCACCTCCAAAGAGGCTGGAGTAACGAAGCTGGCCCCATTTATGGGTGGGTCAGTGGGGCAGCCTCAGCCCCCGGCTGCAGCCCACTGCTGCTGATGGAGAGAGGCCCTGGGGCTAACCCCAGGGACAGGGAGTGCAAATGGGTGCACAGCTGAAACCCTGCCAACAGTCAGTTTTCAGCAAAAGCCTCTTTGTTGGTATTTTAAAAATAGGAGTTAATTCCAGGGAGAAATGTCTGGTGCTGTAAGAGAAGGGCAAGGGATGTTCTCCAGGGCTGGCTGTGCCTATACAACCTCTCTGGTGACTTCCAGGTGCTGTGCCAGGGGCCTGTGGTTTATAGCTGGACATTACTGAACGAGGGTAGAATCAGATGAGATATTAGGAAGAAATTCTTTACTGTGAGGGTGGTGAGGCACTGGCACAGGTTGCCCAGATAAGTTGTGGATGCCTCATCCCTGGCCGCGTTCAAGGCCAAGTTGGAGACAGGGCTTTGAGCAGCCTGGTCTAGTGGCAGGTGTCCCTGCCTGTGGCAGGGGGGCTGGAACTAGGTGATCTTTAAGGTCCCTTCCAACCCAAACCATTCTATGATTCCATGATTTCAGTTTATCTCTGCAAAGCTCTCAGTTTTTGCATGACCGCCAGTGGCGAAGCTGCTGGAAGGAGGAGCATGGGGCCATCAGTGTCTCAGGCACCAGCTTCACCCGTGGGCACCCGTTGGTGATGCTGTGAGGAGCCCCAAGGCTCCACTCTGAGCTGTCACAGCCCTCATGGTCCCCAGCAGCATCACTGCATTAGAGGAGTGTTCTGAAGGCCGGGGGTGCCAAAAGCCAAAGCAGACTCTGCTAGGTTTCCAGCATGGACCGTGTCTGCTCCCTGGCCCAAGGAGCATCTGCGCTCCCATGGGAATGGCCTTTCCAGAAGAGTGAGGCTCGCTACTGGTGGAAGCTGAGATTGAAGTTGAAGCTGAGTAAACTCCATCAAACAGCAAATCCAGGCAGCTTTCTGCTTTTGGGGCTTGTGGGACTAAAGGAAGGATTATGGGTCTGCTGTTGGATTAAGCTGCTGGCAACCATGCTCTGGCACCAAAGTGGATTGCATCTGCTGTTAGGAAAAGCAACAAGTCTTTGTAGACAGGCAGCAGGGACTAGCAGCCTCCCTCCACAGCTCTTTTTGCTACTATAAAAGCCTCAATAAAAACCAGGATTGTGTTGCTTGTTGGAAGCTTTTCACCATGTGCTTTTCCTTTGTTGGTGATTGGTGGCTGATCCATTGGTGGTTGGATCCATTGGTAACTGGATGCACCCCCAGCCACCCCACAGCTGCGGATCCTCTGCCTGGTCTCTGAGACATGTCTGCGAAGCAGCCTGACAGGAGGAGGATGCAAAGCTTTGCACCTCATTGAGGGCACAGGCACAGTCAAGCATGAGGGAAGCCTTCGGGGAGAGTTTTGCTTTCACCCCACACTGCTCTCTGTCTAATCCTACCACCATCAACTCACTCCTCAAGACAAAGCCAGTGCTGAGGGCACATGATCCTGACCT
Organism: Falco naumanni; assembly: GCF_017639655.2. NCBI lineage: Eukaryota > Metazoa > Chordata > Aves > Falconiformes > Falconidae > Falco > Falco naumanni. The sequence continues at coordinate 108,767,176 of NC_054054.1, read as the reverse complement.
GCCTGTGCCTTTCCAAGGTTTCCTTGGTTTCTTTTTGGTTTCAAAGAGCAATTTCCCAGCATCGCTACGACAGAATCAGAACAGTCACAAGACTCCAGCAAGACAGGCAGAAACATCCAGTTAGACAATTCCCTTACTCAGCTGCACTTTAATCCCAAGTTTCATGGTAGTCCCCAGAGCTTCTTCCTGCAAAATTTGATTGCATTCTGCAACCAAGATCCCTCCTGCTGACAGAAGCATGGTGGCATTACAGACATGGCCTCAGCTTTTGGTTAGTTAAGCAGCAAAGCAAAATGCAGGAGACCTTGTGCTTTTTGAAGTAGCCTGTGATTACTTAAGACACTGATCATCAGGTAAGAACACATGAAGAAGGAGAATTGTTCATTTTCAGATCAGTATGAATCTTTTAAATGCATCGCATTCCAAGGACTGAAAAGCAACCCAGATTAAAATGGACTGTGCCATTCCCAAGAGAGTGCTGTGGGACAGGTGGGAGGTTTGCTCCAGTCTTGGGATGCAGGCACGTGCTGGAGGCAGCACGGACATGGCAGGTCCCTGGCCAGGAGGCCTGTGTCACAGTGTTACTTAGGAAGGCAGTGTGTGGTCACTGCCCCCGTTGTGCCTTCCGTCCCACCTTGCATCTCATCCCACCTTTGGGATTGATGGTGCCCTGTTTTTCCCAGCCTGTGCAGGTTCTGAATGGCAAACAGTGCTGTCATCCACATCCATATTGATTCCTCAGACTAATATTGATTAGCCTGGTGACATATAGGTAATGTGTAATTAGTAACTTAGATAAAAATAGCACCAAGAGGGTGTACAGCAAAGCTGCCTGGGTACTCCGACCTTTGTTAGCATCTCCATGGTGGCAGAAAATAGAGGGGTTGTAGCTGCCTAGTAATTGCTGACCTGCTATTAAAAACACTGTGAAAGTCTTTCTTTCCCTGCTGCCTTCACTACCCTGCAAGGCAGTTTTGGAGTGCTGCCTGATGGGGTCTCTGATGGCCAGGCACCAGCAGAGCTGTTGCCATGAATCAGGAAAAAGCTGCTCCTCTTGCCTCTGTGTTTTGCTCTGTAGCTTGAGTGCTGCATTTTTAGGGCCAAAAGATGGTGTGAGCTGACAGAGCTTCACATAATGTCACTGCGTATGGCCAGCCTGCACCCACAGCAGTTGCCTGCAAGGTCTTGGATCAATCCTGTCCTGCCCCTTGCCAAGAAATCAAGACTGAAATAATGGCCTGGGGAAGGCACTCTGCAAAATATTGCCTTCCAATGCACTTTAGTGGACTTGTGGCACCAGCAGCTGTTGGGGATGCTGGAGAGCGATGCCTTGAGGATGTTGCAGGGGGCACCAGACAGTGGGGATGTGCCCACTGCTCCCAGGATGCAGGCAGTGCCACAGCATGTCTCTGAGGAGACATAAATGGGCCAGACCTCTGACCAAGGCAGGGGACAGTTTGTGGTTGGGTGGCCAATGCTACGACCAACACTAAACACATTCAGGAATGGCTGAGGAGATAAAGGTCACAGCTAGTCCCAGACTGTGCAGCCTTTCCCACCCCCTCCCACAGAGCCTGGGCTGGGGCCGACCCACAGCCCGTTTCCTGATAGGCATTTTCATGGCCACAATGGCCCAGGAGCCCCATCCTGTTGACGCCGAGAGTTGTTTGTCAGAAGACAGCCCTGGGATTTGGAAGAGGAACTTGGCAGTGGAGGCAGGCAGGGAGCAGCGCCCTGTTGTCCAGGCACTGATTTGATTTAAAATCACCCAAAGCTTCCCCCATCCCTATTTTAAAAATAGTATCTTGGCTTTTATCGCAGAGCCCATGTAGTCCCTCTTCTTGTGGCAGCAGTGTCTTGAAAAACAGTTAGTCATCATGCAATCATATTGCTGGATGTGTTCAATCACCAGAGCAGCATTTAAAAAAATGTTGCCATTAAGCTATTTCCAGCCATCCAAGAAAGGTCTCCTAAAACTGCAAGATTTGGCTAAGCGAGAGGAGAGGCACCAGAAATAAAGCAAAGTCCAGCCTTGATGTAAGGTGCTCAGCCATGAAAGTAAAAAACAGCATCATAAAACCTAATCCAGAGATGGGTCCAGCTCCTGAGTCTCAAGGGCAACTCTTCTGTCTTCCTCTTGTTTTTCTCTGGAAAGAGCAATGCTCCCAATCACAGCTGACAGTAATTGCATGATCCTTGTCACCGCTCAGGTCCTCATTGCCATCTTCACTCTCTCCCCTCCACATTTCACATCTTGTCCTTGCAATACAGACAGCAACCAACCACGTCAGAAACCCTGTTTCCTTCCTCAGTGTCAGGCTTTTCCTCCCTGCTTTCTTTAATTACATTAGCAAAGTTGAAAAACTGCCTTTGGCACACTATTATTCAGTCAGTGAACTCTCACTAATTCCTGACAGAACTAATAAATATCTGATGGTAGGATCCCACTGCTGGGGCACTGGAGAGGGGACATGATTGCAGCCCAGACTGAGAGGTGCTTTGCTCCAGCACCAATATTGCTTACGCCTGATTTACATGTGCTCTCATTTTTTTCACTCACACTAATGCACATCTTCCTTTGCTGCATTTTTTGCCAATTTTCTCCAGGATTCAGCTCACTAGAAGTGGTCACCATCCTGGGCCTTGGGCCCAGTGTGTCCTGGAGCAGGGTCTGCTCTGAACCCTGTAGAGATGCTGGACACCAGTGCCAAAGCCAAAATGATGTTTTTCCACCAGACTCTGCATGTTTGAGGATTTGATGAACTGTTAAATTTGATGAATTGTTAAAAGCCACAATTGACTTTTTTTCCATCTACCTTCCAACTGAGAGGTGTCACCTGTGAGGATGTTGCAGGGGAGCAAAATGAACTTGCCAGATTTGCAGATCGACAGGCATGAAAGTGGAACCACATTGACACTCAACTTCAGCCTTTCACTGCAGGAAATTTTTACTTCTGCTAAAACAGTAATTTTTCTGTGCTCACTTCGGTGCATACATTCGAGTGACAGATCATCTTGGTTCAAAAGCCATTTCGTGATTTTACTTTCAAAAGCTAAAATCTTCAACAGAGAGCCAGACCATTAAACTCAGCAGTAAAAGGGAGAGGGGCTGGCAGCTTTCCTAGCGACCAGGCTCTCTGCCACAGGTTACATGTAGATTAGCCTTCCCCAGGGTTTAAGCTCATTTCATACAAGGTGCAGAGCTGCTGACGGAGAAGGGGCCAGATCCTGGCTGCACTGTACAGCAGCTGAGCCCTGCTTCACCCTCAGCAAGAGAAGCCAGGGATTCATTTCCATCTGTACGGTTTTCTTTCTTCTGTTCAGTTCCCAAACTATTCTTTGATTTTCTCCTGGTATGGTATTGCCGTTTGGCACAAACCTGCTGACTCGGTGCCTTTGCCCTCCCTTCAGGCTGGGGATATGGCAGTGGCAGCATGCCTGGGCTAATGCCAGAAGCAGCATATTTCTCAGTAGCCTCATTTAGAGAATAAACCAGCCATGTCCTTTCATTGGTTTCTTGGACAGGGGCAATACATTTCCAGTGGCATCAGTGACAGAAGCAATATCCTTTCATTGCTATCATTGGAAAAGAGCAGTTTTATACTGCAAGAATGAACTAGTTCACTTGTACAGAACGTATTTTCTATTCCCTTAAACCTGGGGAAATCCTTGTCATATTAATATGTGGCTGAATTGCTTCTTTTTCCACTGCTCTCCTAGGTATTTGAGTTTAGACCCGTTATTGCACTTGGATCCAGTAACAGTCCATAAAGAGTATATTTTGTAAATAATAACAGTGCTTTGTAATAAATGGGAACAACAAATAACAAGTGCAACTGGGGCTCCAAAGCTGCTGCCCTGAGGAAATACAAGCCAGCCCCAAGGACCCTAGCACTGTGCCAGAGCCATGTGTTTCAGATGGGAAAACCCACACTTCAGTTTTAGATGGAATTTGCTTCCCTTTGCCTGTGACTCTCCATTCAGTTTATAGGCAGCTGTTCCTTCTTCTACGACACATTTAACTCTCGTTCTAACATTTTCAAGGTACCAGCGTGGAGCTCAGGGGTGTTATCGGAGGGCTCTTCAAGCCATACCTTACCAAGCAGGCTGCCTCACGTCAGTTTTTGGGGCAGGATGACTTTGATTATGTTTCACCTTTTGTGGCGCTTAACCATGCTTGTTGGTTGTTGCAGGAGAGAACCACTGAATGTGAGGGCCCTTCTTCCCTTGCATGTTCAGCCAGGACATCATAAACTGGATGCTGCAAAGCTTCAGAGCATCTATCATTTAACAGCTGTCATTAGCGGCTGCCCAGCCTGCTCGTTGCATGCCTACAGCCAGTCCTGCTTTAAGAGAAGGCATGCACAGAGATAGGATTTCCTTGAGAAAAGAGCTATGAAGCTCTGACAAAATGGGTCTTTCCAACACCTCCAGCACCAGCTGACTGGCAGGGTCCTGGCTGCCTGGGTCAGATCCTTTGGTGGCAATGCGAGTTGTTTCAGTCCTGCTTTGCTTGCTCTAGATGAGCATTTGGCTCCAGTATCCTGAATAACTGGCAGGCAGTGCTGGGTGAGCTGGGGAGCCAGCCCTGAGACCGGACATGTAAGTAGTGGCTCTGGGCCAGATCCTGCTTCCTTTTTGCACAGTCTGATAATGCTGGTAGTCTAGCGGAGGCCTCCATCCTTGTGGGGGCACGTAGCACAGCTCCCAAGTGAGTGCTGGTTCAGAAATGTTTTGCTTTGCCTTCCCGTCTGAATCTATGCTGAGTCGTATTTCTTTGCTGGTAAGGAACAGATCTGCTAGGAGGAGAAATTTACCCTGCACTGAGTGTAAACACAGATGGAAACATGGTGAAGCCCTTTTCAAAGTCAAGGGAATAAATCTGTTTAAAAGACTGAACATCTGGGGCAGTGAAGGAGCAGGTGGAGAACTAACCCAGGAAAGGACAGTGGTGCTAAGGGATGACTGTCTGGGGAGAGGATGCAAACTCTAGGACAGTGGAAATGTGGGGAAATTACCCCAAAGAGCAACAGAAGGCTCCAGAAAGGTTACCCTTCTGGATCTTTTTTAGAGTTCTTTGTTTTTTTGAGTCTTGTGAGTTGCATCCCAGGCACTTTAGATGGAGCAAGTTGATAGGCTTTTCCCCTGAACTAATCTCATCTGACCTTTGTAAGGCAGCATGCAAAGGATGCAGCCCTGTGTCTCCTCCAGCTGCTGGGATAAGCAGGATTTTGTTCCCTGGTTAGGCAACAATCACTGTGGTGCAGAAGCTGCTCCGTGCATTGCCCTGGGAGGGCAGGCCTGGCATCTTCACACCACCGGGAATCAGCTTCATGCTGATGATTTGGTCAGCTCTTCTGGTCCATGCCAGCACATTTTCTATGCTTTGCAACAAGAGCACTCCTGGACAAAGGCCTTGGTCCTGCAGGGCTTTATTCACTTGCCTAACCAAAAAGCTAAAAACATGGATAAGCCTTGGATGGCTGAGGAAATGTTAAATTTTGTTCCCCTTCCAGCTGTAATCTTGGCAGAAGCATGGCTCTGGCTGCTAAAGCCCATAAAATGAACAGCCCCTGTTGCTTCTGGTAGGGGTATAAAAATATAATTATTTGAAGAGTGACTTACGACTCAGTGAAACAAAGATCTTCTCCTTTTTGATTGAATTACACAGCGGTATTCCTAGAAGACTGGAGACAGATGGTGAGCTCTGGCCAGGCATTTAACAGCCTGAGTTACTGCATGGAGGGGATGGAGCTGAGCAAGGCTGCAACATGTCGATCCTGCCTTTCGGCTTGCCTTGGGTCACCATCATGGTGTATTCCCTGAGAAAGGAGAGGCTGGAGGATGGTTTGCAGCAATGGATGGAGATGTGGAGCATGTCCAGTAGCAAAGGGCTTGTTTTGCAGCAGCAGCACATAGCTCAGGTGGCAGCAAAGAAAGGCAAAAACTTTTGTTTCTGCAAACCCAGTGCTGCTTTGGTTCCAGGTGGGCATACTGTGACAGCAATCCCAGTGTGTGTTTGTTCAGGACCCTGTGGATCTGGGAGGTGCCCTCCCATCATGCAGGAGAGCTCCCCATCCCTCCGGGCCCAGGATGAGGATGGACAAAGGCAGAGGGTCGCTTGGGCTGGGGTGGAAGAAACGCCATCGTATTTCTGCCTCACTGTTCCTCCTGCCCCCATATATCTTGAGGATGTCAATAAAGTCAAACAGACTATTAGCAGCATGTCGTGTTATCAGCCGTGGTTGTGTGCGCTGTGCATTAGGCAGCTATGCAGCCTGCATTTTATGAAGTGAGCTGCTCATACCACTGCTGGGGTTGCAGCAATTATCACATCCCCTCACAGCTGGGTGACACTACGGCTTTTATGAGCTACCCTAAATCAAAGGCCTTTTCTTTTTAAAGATAAATTAACAATTCTCTCCCTTTCTTTTTTTTTTTTTTTAATGGCATAACAGCCAGCTGATTACTAGGTGAGACACAAATCTTGTTGCTGAGTTGTGCCTACTGCCATTGTCTTTTTGATTATTTTTATTGAATAAGCAAATGTTCTTCTGGAGCTCTGAAGTCCTTACGAGGGAGACTCATTTTCTGCTACTGTGATCTCTTTGTCGTGGGTGGGTGATGTATGAAAAGGAATTGCAAATAGCTGTTTACAGCAAGCAAAGTCACGGAACAGCCTACTTTAATTTCTGCTATCTATTGGAGACTGTTGTCGGTGATGGTCAAAATTAATTAAGCAGGAAGGAAGAGAGCAGGGAGGCAGTATGCATCCAGTTCTGACATTGAAATATTAATGGTGAGCTAATCAAGAAAGAGTATCTATGAATATCTAATCAGTTTACAGTTTGCATTTTTACTGATGCAGGGAACTTCTGGGCAACAGCCCTTTACAGGAGGTGTCGGGAGCGGAGGTGGGCTGCCTGCTGCCTGATTGCTCTATCTGGGAAAAAACAAAGAGCTCTTGCCTTTGTCAGGGGCTGAGGCACATTTGCCTTTTGCACCTCACAGCCCTGCTGCCACTGAATGCTGCTGTATCCTTCCCGCTGTCACTTACAGCAGCCAGATCAGAGGGTCCAGCCCATGGCATCCCCAGTGCTGCATCTTCTTCTTCCGTAATGCTAAAGGGCACTTGGAGGGCTCAGCTCCTCCAGGGCTGAGCTGCAGCATCTGCCCACATCCAGGCCTTGGGCAAAAGCTCAAAACAGTGTAGCCTTGAATGCACGACTTCGCCCTCTTGCTCCATGCCCTGTGCAGGGCACCCCACAGGAGGCAGCAGGCTGTGCTCCTGTCTCTCCTGCCAGTGTGTGGCTAACATTTCCAAGTCGAGTTTCCAAGCTGGTTTGGGGGAAACAGAAGGTGATGGCTGTGCTTCAGGTACAGGGTGCACTGCAGACCCCTCATGCCCAGAGCATGCTCCAGGCACAATGGCCGCAGCAGGGGCTTAGCCGCTTTCGCAGACCCACCACACAAACAGGGGAAATAGGAGGAAACAATCTCATGGCAAAGCTGGGCTGATGCTAATCAGAGTCACAAAAGTAAATGTCACCTTTGGGTGCCAGAAGGAGTCAAGCGGCATTTCTCTCTTCAACGTCAGCATACTGAAGGCTGTGGCTTTGGAGATTTGTATTGCTGTGTTTCTGCAAACAGCTTCCTCCTCTAACCTCTTGGAAATTGGATTTTGCGGGGCTGAGCAGTTTGTGTGCAGCAGATACCAGTGGGACTGATAAGCAGAAACCTGTTTACACACTCACTCATATCTAATGCTACAGTTGGGTAGGGGACTGCCTGGATTTATTTTTTCTTTTTAAGCACTATCAAATGTAATCCTTGTGGCTGAATGCCTTGTTGCTGCTTAACAGGGAGAAATCTTAACTAGGCAGTTTTAATGGGTAACAAATGTGAAAATAACTTGATATGAAGTAAAAGGATAAAGGTAATAATTAAATCTTAAATGATAATTAGGAAGAATCAAGTGGCAATCAATAGGGAATAGCGTACTTACAGTCTCCTGTGCAAGGTGGTACTTCACATATTGGCAGGTTAGTAGGAACTGGACACAACCCCAAATGCAGAAAGGAGAGAGTCCTGGCATGTTGCTCTGACAGCAACAGGGACCTTCTGGGAAAAAGAAAATGGAAAGCAGATGGTGTCAGTTAAGAATAGCAGGGAAGTGCCAGGGATGTCCAGGGAGGTGGTGGAGCCCACTGGCTGCATCCGTCCCCCATGGTCTGTGGGAGTGAGAAACCCCCTTGCTGTGGGCGCATGGGCACTGTGATGCCCTGCTCCAGTTCCTGGGGGCTGACAGTGATGTTTTGTCATCATGTGACACTTTGAAATCTTTGGCTTGATTGAATGAGAAGTGGGCATTTCTGCAGGAACACTCTCAAGCATGCTTCTCTCTGTTAGTCCAGTATAACCCAAATCTGTCAGCCTTTAGGGCTTGCTTTGAAGGTCATCTGTGAGCAAGGCTAATTATTTCAAGCAAAGCAGCAGGCTAATGCCACTAACCTGCTCCCAGGAACTAAGCTCTGCCCTGTGCTTTGGCTGTGTAGCTGCATGTGAGCCACAGGGAATTACAGATGCACAGGGGTGTATGTTAAGCCCATAGATATAAACAGATCCCACTGGCATGTACCTTGAGCATGGAGAGGGAAGCACATATTTTTCGTAGCTGATTCATTCAGTTGTCATGAAAATGCTGTTCAAGCCAAAAGGTAGTATCTCTTCTTTCTGCCATTTAATTTTCTTTAATCTACTCTTGACATTTATTGAAAGAAGTGATTTATGCACATCAAGGCCAAAGATTTCAAAACATCACATGAAAAAAGAATCCAGGTCAGTCCAAAGGAGAATATGGTAGCAAACATGAGATGAAAGACTCTAGTTTCTACAGGGAAGGTCTGTGCAAAACAAAAGGTCACTCTGATCTGTGGTCTAAGAGTGCTTCATTTGCACCTCTGACTGTAGCTGCAAGTGGTGGGCTTTGTATGTTCTGACACCTCCAGAAATTCAGGCAAGGCAGTCTTTAATATGAACAGGTTTAAAATGAAATGATGCCGTGATAACATGACTTTCAGAAGCCTTTTCATGTGGGCTAAGAGTTTCCCATGGCTCTGCCCAATGTTGGCCCAGCTTGCTTTGCCTGGGGCAGTGCTCCCAGGACTGCAGGCAGAGCTGAGCCATCCTTTGCTGTTCACTCTCCATAAATAAGTGTTGCTGCTTCTCACGTGATTAAATGAGCCAAAGCACTTGACAAACTGAATGAGCTTCTGGAAGCGAATCCAGTGGAGGGGCCTATCCTGGAAGATGCCTCCGGATGCATTGAGCAATCTGAATGCCCAAATTGAAGAAAGAGAAATGTTAAAGATCCTCAAAAAACTTCTGTATTTAGTTCATTTTACATGGTTAGAGGTAACAAGCTGACACAAGTTAATTTATAGCTCAGTTCTATGCTGATTGCAAAGTACACATTTCCAGCCAGCAATCATTAGTACATCACTCTCCCATTGGTTCTCTTGGCATCTAAAAGAAATTTCTCCCTTCCTGACATTTTAAAAAAATTCTAATACATTATACACTCTATGATTTTATAGCATTTTTAATATTTAAAGAAGGCTAGAATCTATAACCTCAACCTTTAACAAATGTACAGTAACGTGATAACAAATTTGCCTCGAACAGCTGCTATCTTGGTACCAACTGGCATGAAGAGGAGGGAAGTAATTGGCTTGTTTTCAGATAATTACCATAATTGTAGTGACACCATTTGGATCACATCTAACTGCGTTCCTGCTGCAAGTTGAGTAATTTAATAATTGGCAGAATTTAGACTGACAGTAAAGGTAAAGTCAGCGTATGGTGGGGAGATCATCAGGCACTTCCCTGCATTGCTGGTACAGGTTCTGCTGCTCTTGCTGTGAAGTTTAGCACAATCTTTAGATTTTGCTGCTTTTCTTAAGCCCTGCAACTGGTTCACATCTTTGCCTTTTTTCTGATGCTTGACCTGATGAGACCACGTTCTGCATCTTTTGAACCTATTGATTTAAGATAAATCACTTTGGTTCAGTCCTACCCAAATTGCTACTTTCTTTGTGCACTGAGTATTTTTAGCTGTCCTAGTTCTGCTGGGGGCTTGTCAGGGCTCTGCACTGAAAGTGGATTAAACTGCAGTCAGGTGCTTACAGGCAGCAGCTAAATGCCTTTCCCAGAGGTTGAACCCAGATCCTCTGGAGCAGGGCTCATTCCCCTGGCCGAGCCCTGCCAGGCTGCAGGGGCAGCAGAGCGTGTTGGGCTCGGCATGATGCGCTGGGAGGAACTTGTCCCTTTTGTGTCTTCTTGTGCTTGCTGCTTGGGACCAGCGTGAAGGGGATTCAGCATCTCCTGTGTCTCGAGTCCTGACAGCTGCCCAGCCAGAGTCCCAGCAGCAGGGGGGCTGCAAGGTAAGGCTAGGAGGTGGCTGAGGCTACCAGGGAAAGACAAGGTTTTATCAGATCAACTGGGCATTTTTGCCAGGGAGCTGCAGAATGGAGCAGAGCACTGAGCTGGTGCCTTGCAGGGTTGGTATGAATACTGAGAGCTTTCCTGCAGTGCCTGTCCATGGCCTTGCCCAACCTCCATTTCTGCTTTGCAGTGCAGAGGTGAAGACACCTGACAGCAATAATGACAGTGCCCAGGGAGAGGGCTCCGCTGGAGCTTTTCCAGATGAGACACTCTTAGGGTGCATTTGCTTATTTTGCTTCATGCCTTTGCTGCTCCCTGTGGCTCTTCTGCTTTCCCTGAGCTGAACCCAGAGCCTCTGTTAGACAACACAGAGGTCAAGGAGGCTGCGCCAGACCTGCAAGGTGAGCAGAATTATTGCCCACTGGGGCAAAGCAGAGTCCTTCCCACCCATACCATTTACTGGCAGAGCTGTGCTCTGCCACGATTCAAGCTGAACCGGGCCCTCCACTCCACATGTATTTTTGGCAGGTCCCAGTGGGTGACTGCTGACGCACTAGCTGTAGGCCTGCGATGCAGCCCACGTCGGGGGTTGCCCAGCTCATTACACGTTGGGCGGGACTTCAGCACACAGCAGGCAAAGTGCTCTTCTCTGTAATAAACCTGTCTGCCAAGATGAGGTTGATGGCTTCATCCCAGCCTCTCATACCTGGGCACACACACAACACTGGGCACAAGAGGGAAGGGAAGGCAGATGACTAAAAAGCAAATCCCCAGGCTCTGGGGGGTGGTCTCTGGTGCAGTGGTGGGAAGGAGTGGAAGAGTGCTGCACCAGGTCTGCAATGCTGGGGCTACATGCTTGGCAGTGGCTGGCTGATCCCCACACATCCCATGTCCCTGCCCCTCACACAGAAACTGCAGGGTAACTGTTTCCTCACAGCATTCCCTCCCCCTCTGTGATTTATTGCTGCCAGGAGGCTGTGCATGTGGAGGTGGCATAAATCTCACCCAAAAGAGAAAGAAGAAGGAAATTTGCATTCGCTCCCTCACTGGCATATTGAATGCAGCTTTCCAGTTCACTGCTGAAACCCTGAGCAGGTTCCAGGCAGAAGGCTGAGGCACTTCCCTCAGTATAAAACAGGGCCAGCACTGGGGGCTTCCATCCCTGCTGGAAGAGGCTCCCACAGCCAGCAAGGAGCAGCTACCCCACTCAGCCCAATTATCCCTAGATTAATTTCAATCCACTCCTATTTATATTCCATGGTATCAGCCTACATAATTCTGTAGTGTTTGCAGGCTTCAAGCATTTACTGTGCTCCCATCTACTGCCAACAACCACAAACCCTTTCAATAGCTTTTTCTCATTCAGACCTTCCAATCCTCCTAGTAATTTCTGCCATGTCTCACCCACCTCCCTCCAAGCTGCTTACCCTCCTCCTCCTGTGCAATGCTTCCAAAGCACTCCCTGGGCTGACAGTCAGTGTGCTGGAGTTAAAATCCTGCAAACTGCTGCTGGAGACTACAGAAAGCAATTAGGGAGACTGTAGTCAGACCGTGGTCATGCTGGGGCAGTGGGTCTGGATGCCCTGTCACAAGCAGCCAGCCTGGACTAAGAGGCTTTCAAATGACGGAGAAAGCCTGGCAATTGCCTCTGAGATTGCATTAAACTGGAAGTCCATCAGTGTTTTCATATGTCAACAGTAAACCAGATACAAGGCAAACCAAGAAATGCAAGAGAGCAAGGAGAAAGCAAGGTGGATACAACACGTTAATCAGAGACAAAAGTTGGAGGCAGTCTGCAAACCTCTGCTTCTGCATGGGCTGACAGCTGTAAATAGCATATTGAAGCAATCAAAGAAGTAAAGAATTAATTACAGTTCTGAGATCCAATCCCACTTCCAGCCACAAGCAGCATTTATTAAGATCTCACTGAGGCGGGAAAGATTGAACAAGGGACTCAGGGGACTACAAAGGGGAAAAAGAATTAATCAGTTTGTCTCAGGAGACTGCAGAAGTCAGATTAAATAAAAACAATAAAAACTGGAAGTGAAATGAAGGGGGGAACAAGGTGGTTGGAAGCCTGGACCCGTTTGAAGGAGAAACTCTGGAGTCACAGCTAGGAGCAGTCCCAGGGGCTCTGGTCCCCCACTACAGAAGCTGGGGAGCTTTCAGAAGAAACGCTCAAAATTTATCGTGACTCCTTTAATAGGTTTAGAAATGTCACGTTTAGGCTTCTTGCTTCCTTTGCCTGGCAGAAGGAGGCCAAACAAGGCTTCCCCAGCCTCAGATTCTTGCTCCAGTGCATAAGAAAAGTGCTGGGATCCCCCGTGCCCCAGTGTCACTGGGACCCGAGAGCCATTCCCCAGCCTGCCAAAATTCCCTGGTAGCTGAGGAGGGGCAGGAAGGGAAGCTGAACCCAGTTGAATGAATAGATGTCCAAATCCCACATGTCCCAAAACCAGCACCCTAAAAGGAAATTTTTTGTCCCTGCCTGTTGTCAGCCCAGTGTTTTCAATCACAATAACATTCAATTATTTCCCTTCTAAAGTGTACTACATTTTCTTCCCTCTTTTGTGTCATTGCTTTTCTGCTTGTCCCTCTGGGAAAGGTCACTGGGCTTCCACATTCCTGCTGTGTAATGAGCTGTGACAAACGCTGCCGATGGTGACCAGCACTGGGGTCAAAGAGTTTTAGTGGGCGTTGAACACCATGGGAAGGGAGCCTGTCCCCAGCTTGTGAATGGGTGTCCCATTGCCAAGCTCCTTCCCCTCCATACAGCTCAGTGGCAGAAAATTCACAGAAGCCAGATTAGAGATTTTTGTCTTAGTTTTCTCCCCTCAAAAATCCCAAGCCTGATACATAGCCATAAATAAAAACTTCTTATGTAACCAAAATAAACAGTGAATGGGGGAACACGCTTTCTCCTGCTTAGTAAGTTTTCATCTTCAGGAAACAGGAAAGCATTCCTATTTTTCTGGCATATCCAGAAATAGGCTTTTTTGGGAAAGCTCTTATGGAAATGCAAAGTGCATGTTGCAGAAGAATGTTTCTTCAAACCCCAGGAGCACTGATTCAGAAAAGAGACACCAAAGCCGTCCTTGTTATTGGCTGCAACAGAAACACTTTCTAATAAAGCTGCTATTTAGAAAGTTCCTGAATTTATCATGTCACTCTCTTTTACATAAGTACAGATCTGTCTATTTTTTTAGCAAGCTTCCAGGTTGCTGGAAATCACTGATTATAGTACAGCACAGAAAACAGCAAAGCAGGGTGCAAGGAAAAGAGGCTATATTAACAGCTGTGTTGGGTAATAACCCTTAGGATATCAGAAAACTTCACAAGACAATGTTTTTCTCCCTGTGTTATGCCAAAGAACAGTAAAAAAAAAAAAAAAAAAGGTATGTTCTGCTAATTCTATAGTGGTATTTCCTAGCAAAACTACTAAATACTGTTTGGTATGTTAGCTGGAGTTTAATATGCACAAATGATGGTAGAGAGGGATGCTCACTATATTATAGCTAATGTTTTTTGAAACCTGGTGTTTAAAAGCTGTATGTGCATGTAATGCACCTCTACCATCCTAACTCCCTGATGCCCAGCAGTGGTACAGCAGTGACTAAGCCTGCTCACTCTGACCTGAGCACTAGCATCTGGCTGCGTGGTGGCAGCCCCTTCCCCTCAGGGTAGAACTGACCTTGGATTTAAGGTGAACAAACCACACCTGTAGATGAGACTTGGGAAAAAAAAAAAAAAAAAAAAAAGAAAGTAGTATGTTTCCCGAATGCATTATTTTTCAAACAGAAACCAGCCAAAGAAACTGGCTGAAGTATATTAAAGAAAGCGGCGCAGAAATATATTATTGAAAAGGATATTCGCATGACAGTACAGATAAGACAGGAAGTTATTTCTGCTTTCTTTACTACTAGATTGGAGGTAGAACCTGAAAGCTGGAGGTGGAAGAGCCTCCCTGAACCACCTCTGCCTCCCAGGGTCCCACAAGGCACCAGTTTCAACCTTTGGGGTATGCAGACCAAATTGCACCCATGTGCTTTTTTTGCAGTCAGTGCTACCCAGTGATACCTCACATGTACACTGAGATGACCATTAAATAACCAAGAAAAGACAAAATCCTCCTGTCATTTTCCAGTCAGGCTTTTCAAGCGTGGTGGTGAAAGACTCGATGCATCTCACTTTAATGCCTCTAGGTTTATTGATGGATCCCAAAATTAGATCAGCAGACCCTGGCAGGCTCAGTAGGCTAGCTAGGCTTGTTACTCAAATGAAATGCTAATTGCTGCTTCTGCAGTCTAAAAAAGTGCCTTTGGTCCTGCAGTAGCTTCAGTTAAGCAGTGTTAATTGCCAAAGCTAATTATGTTGCTGTTGCTCCTAGATACTGGTTCAGGTTAGGTCTATAAACAATAAAAACAGTAGCCAAACCACTGTAGCTTAGCCGATGTGACCTGTGCAAGGCTGCAGCTCTGTGTGGTGCCGGCTGAAGGCACCTCTGGCTCTCGATGCTTTCTGTGAACAAGGCACAGGCCAGGTACGTGCTTTGCAGGGAATAAGGGCTCTATCCCAAGCTGATGCTGCCCACTCTGCACAGAGCAAGACCAGGGACGTGACAATTTCTAGACAAGAGGCCTCGCAGCAAATCTTCCTGCTAAAATTTTTAGGATTTCAGTTTTGAGAGAAAATTCTGAAAAAGAACTTGCCTTTCCTCAGTTCCATAGGTGCAGGTCTTATTCGTGTCTTTAAACGGCTATCCTAAAAGGCCTGAAATTTCTTCTGTGTTGCAATTGGTGGAAAGCAAGAAGCAAACAGAAGATTTGGGGTTCCCATTCCCCATGGAAAAAAATCCCTCCAAACGCCTTTGTGGTTGTACCTCCTGTGTCTGTTTCATCGATGAAATCCCCAGCTGAAAAGGTGCAGTACACCAATTAAACCACCAGAATTTTCTAACATCTTTCTGAAAAACAAGCTTACTGTTAGGATAAAATATTTGCTGGTTAGAACAGCCTCGTATAATTGCTCCAAAGGGGTTACACTTTGCCAGGCCCCTTGGGAAACCACCACTTAGGGACTGGCTATGCTGCCATGCAAAAAACAGTGTGAATCTTCACCAGGACACTGGTGGCTTGGAGCTGACAGCCAAACAGGAGCAGCCTGGGAGAGTCACGAGGAAGGAAATTTCTCTTGAGCTTGGCCATGGTGCCTTACCGCTCTCTTCCCTGGAGGAGCAAAACAAAGACAGCAATGCTATAGGTTATTATTCGGGAGAGGATTTTACAGAATCTTGCTTAAGGAACATGTAGTAAAATAGATTTTATCTCGGATCCAATTAACTGCTGAGTTACGGGACTCAAGTGAAATAAAGGGCAGTGAATCTCTGAGACTCTATTTACATGATTTATTAGAATACGGCTGTCTGCAGGAGCGGGCAGCAGACGTTATGTTTAATTTATGAGGACACAAGGGGGAAAGGGCTCAGTTACCAAGCTGTTGGGGGGTTCCTACCCCAGCAGTGCAAAAATTCTCCTACAACAAAGGCACTAACAGCCCTCCTCACACCAGTATTGCTGGCTGTTTGTGGGACTAAATGGCATGTCAGCCACAGCTTGCCAACTGGGCTTGGCAGAACTGCCGATGGAAAAGCACCATTCATTCCCTCTGACTGGTTTCAAGGTTTATGCAGAGGGAAGAGCCAAAGCTTAGACATCCAGAGGGAAAAAACAGATGAATTCCCAGCCTTGCAGCTAAACTACCAGCAAGGGGCAATGCACGTAGTGGGAGTTTTTGCAGCAAGCATGAAGAAGGTGAAACACGAGTCCTCTCATCTCTGTTTCTAAAACTTCCCATTTTAAGCATCTTCCAGGCCAGAAAAGGATATTTGAGCTGACAAGCTTGGAAGAACTCCATCATTTGATGTTTGTGTGTTTGTAGAGGAAGCACAGAAGGATTTTCAGTGACAGATGAAATCTGCAGTCCTTCCAACACACCAGTTAAAGTGATTTTGCCTCTTGAAAGCCAAACTATAAGGTTTCTATCAAAGAGATGTTTGATATCAGGAACCTAAGTATTGTGAGAAAAATAAAGTGTCCACAGTTTTCTCACATTGCAATCAGTATTTGTATAAAATGAGTGCTTTCCCTGTCTTGCACAGCAATGCACAGTAGTCAGACCAGCTGCTGTTTACTTTTTTTTTCTTTTTTTTTCAGAAGTGGCTGATGTACAGTGGTAGGAAAATACAACCACAAATAATGCGACTGTCTATAACTGGCTGTTCTCAAGAAAAGTGTATGGGGTTTTGGTTTTTGTTTGGGTTTTTTTGTTTAACACTTCAGTGCTGTTCTGAATAGCTGTTAAGAAGAGAGGCTCTGATGCCTTGTTGTATCACTATCACAAAATTGGTTGCTCCAGAGGGAAGGAGCCTAATTAGGTTATTATTTATTGCTAAAGCAGCCTTAGATTTGGCAGATCCTCTCCTCAGCAAGATTGTGTTCAGTTCCAGCATATGTTGTTTGGATCCATAATTTGAACTTAAAAGCTAAAAGTACTTTTTTCTAATGGGTAGATGTAAGCTTTCTTCCAAATCTCTACAGGAGGTAGAAGGCTCTCCTGGTGGGGTTGCCTTTTTCTGTGAAGTGTTTCTCTAATGGGTTCAGTACGAAGCAGTACTGACACATAGCAGAAGGATCAGAAATCAGCCTTACAGTTGCAATTTAAAGCTTCTGTACCCATCCACCTTCTCAACTTCTCTGTTTATCTTATGAGATATCAGTGAGCAAATTAAGAAAACCAGGGATCTCTCTTGCTTGTTTCCAAAAGCAGACTTAAATAACACTTTGAAATGTTCATAAATAGAGTTAAAATGTAATTTGCAGAGCAAGAGCCATCCATTAGAAATCAAGTTGCTACGTTCAGTTTTCTACTGCCAGATAGAGAGCCTGGGATCCTGACAGATTGCCTGTAAAGTGAACTTCAAATGGGACCAAGTTTTAACATAGTCATTTGTGCATCTTGCTACCTAAGGTGCAGCCACACAAGTATCTCCAAGCTTTGGTATTCCTGAGCGACCGCTAATGCAGCTCTCAGAGGCACCTGAAACACGATGCAATAAGACAACTGAGCTGTGTGGGGAGCTCTAGGCAATTGCTCCCTCTGTTAAAGATGATGTGATCTCTCCAGTTTAGGCAGCACAAAAGAAATTGCAGAAAACATGGTTTTAAATGAAGGGCAAGAAGAATGTTAGATAAATGCATCAGTAGTAACTCTCTGCAGTTAAGCTGCTGTGATGCTTTTCCAACATTTCATCCAGTTACTAGGTTTAAGACAATAAACCTTACAGTTCATAACATGCATGCTCATTTTAAGAAGGGGTCTGTCTTCCTCAGTAGTGCTTTGGCATAGACCATACCTACAACTCCACTGTGCTGACGTAGTGCACATTTATTTTTTGCTTTTGAGAAGACAGCAGCACACACTGCTACTCCTAGAACAGAGCAGAGATGGGTGTAGTCTGCTCTTGCAGGAGTGGTAATGCTTGAGTTTCACTAGAAATCAGAAGATAATTCAGCCCCTCAGGGACATAGGGTTGTACTGAGTTAAAACCAGGTCTCCCAAGCCACAGACAATGCTAAGCCAACGACCACTCTTTATTAGAAAGGGTTATTTTTCTCATTTGCCTCATTCCAACTCACAATGGCAAGGGAGACGATGCTTGCAAATTCAGCTAAAAGCTTTCAACCATTTTCCCATGAGCACCAGTGCAATGGCTGTTGCACACAGGTGCCAAAAAAAGCATTATTTGAAATATAGAAGATTTTCAGGGGAGAGGACATGAAGTGATTTACTTGAATTCCTTCCTCAGCTCTCTTCCTTTTGCCAGCCTTTTCAGTAGTTGAAGTAGGCTCTGTTGGAGCCACATGGGATGCTAGTCTCCAAGCATGAATCCCTGGGGTGCAGGTAGAAGCACTGTTGCTGCAGAGTGAAGGCTTAGCGAGGAGCTCCCCTTCCATCCTACCCAACCAGTGCTGCCAGCAGGGAAGCATTAGGGGCAAAATGGTTTCTCTGTCTCCTTTCAATAGCTTGAATTGGACACAGAGCCCATTTTATCGTATTACTTTAGGAGGGAGTGAACAGTCAACTTGGATCAAGTTCTGGAAAAGTCACTGCAACACTTCAGGGTTTCTCTTTTATCAAGTTATTAAACGTTTAGCAACCAAGTAGTGACTGAAAAAACACCCACTAGCACTGTTATTATTATTTACTGTCCTCAAGCATCCAGTACTGCACGGTGCACAGCAGAGGGGAGGAACAGGCAGGCACTTGCTCCCAGAAACCTACAGCTTGGATTTAGTCACAGCAAAATAAAAGAGATATTCTACACCTTCCCTCCACCCCCAACAAAATCACCATGAGCTCTTAGTTTGATGACAGTGTCATTACTGATAGTAATTAAAACTGTAATAAAAGCCACAGGCAGTGTCTTTGCTAGGCACTGGAGTGCCACACACAAGGCAACAGAGAACCTGGCTCTGCCTCTCCCAGCAGTTTAAGCTACCATGCATTTTATACTGCAGCAGGTCTGGCTAGCACATACATGGGGTAGCTACCACAGCTCAGATGACAAATAGTACCACAAGCTGGGATGGTCTGATGACTTACAATCACTTAAACAGTCACGTATGAATTTGATAACTAGCAATTGCTTGCCTCGGCATCTCTTCTCTCCCCCAGGCACTCACAGCTTGTTCCTGAGGTGCTCCACACCCCACAGTAAGCCACCTTGCAAAGCCTGTGGCCTTTATACTCCATCAAGCCCCGCCCCCTCCATGCCAACAAACTCATCTTTAAAAAGTGTGTCAGCTGCGAGGATGCAGATGGTCGCATTTGCATCAAACAACTTTTAAATTATCATTCAAATTAAATTAAATTGAAAATGCAATGAGCTGTTCCTGTAGATTGAGGCGCACAAAGACAAGTTAATGAAGGTCACATTTGTAACCAGTGAAGAACATTTAAACTGTATCATGCCTGGCATAGTATGCCATTAGAATAACATGCCTTTCTAAATAAGGATAAATTAGGATAAAGGCCTTGTGCAGGATTACTCCCCACTCCTAGCAAGGCTAGGCTTCGGGACCTTTGTAGTTCAGACAGGGAGTTGTGCTGGGTCCAGCAGAGCACTAGCAAAACTCATTGGCCATGCAGCATGAGGCCTCGGGCATCGACCTGGGCCATGCAGGTCCTGCCTGCTCTCCCTGCCTGAATGCAAAGCCAGGCAAGTCTGTAAAGCTCTACATAACTCATCTGAGAGGCACTTCTTCAAACAAGGGAGCCGTAGTTTTGCAAACATGCAGTCTGCATGCCTCTGGTTGTAATTGACTCATTTACACTCACAAAACTGTGTACCTTTTGCCTTGCACTGTGTTTGCAGTCATCTTTGAAAAACTGCCCTATAATGGCTTTTGTGACATCTGTCATCTTCACAGCTCTGTGTTGTCACAACGATGTCATACAAATTAACTGTATCTATTTCCATGTGCTGAGATGAAAAATGTAACCAGTTTGGTTTGCAAATGGCAGAGTACAGGTTGCTCCTTGTGAGGCTTCCCACGGGCCAGCTGCTGCTCTGACACCAGGCAGGCCTCTGACAAAACACTGAGTGAGCGCGGGAGCTGGGCACTTGACCGAGTGACCTGAGTCCAGGCAACCACAGAGCAATAACCTGAACAAGCCAACATGAAGCAGAAATTTGTAGTTACTGTTATTTCTCTCTCCTATGCATGATAGTGCACCTTATCTACAGCTGCTGCAGGCTACATCACATGCTTCATCCTGAGAAATGAACTATCATTTAGTATAGGGAAATAGCAAAAATACATACCAAATGCTCCTTAGCAACAAAGCTCTTGTTTTCACACATTCTGTGTTCCACACTCAGGTGTGAAGTCAGATGCTGAGAGATCAGAGAGACCTGTGAAATAGAGAGTAATAATTGGCAAGATTTTTGACATCTGGAGATAGTTTTTACATGTTTAAGAGCTGTTGGTTTGCTACACTAGTAGCCTCCTCTCTCACAGAAAAGAGCTAACACCTGCCATCAAAAGGGGACTAATGCACTTGCTTTAATTAGTCACCAATGCTTTAGTTGCTTGAAAGTAACTGTGTGCATCCAAAAATCTTAGAAAGCAAATGTTATAAAATCCACCCATTCACATTTCTGGCATATTCTAACAAAAGCAGTCAAGTCACAGCTGAATGCAGTGGTAATTCCTTGCAAGAATAATCACCAGGTTCAGTTACTGAGCTGAGGACGCTGGATAAGTGGGTTAACCCCATCTGTGAAATGTGCTGCTAAGAGGCAGCAATGTGCCTTTGCTTGCTCTGAGAAAAGCATTGCTAAATGCTTAAAATTTTTCCTAAATGCTCATAACGGTTGTAAATCTGAGGAAAGCCCTTTTGATCCCAGTGGATGATGGTCTAATTTGTATCAGCACAACTGAGAACAAAGTCTGGACCTGAGTGTTCTACTCAAAGCAAGCTTTTGTGTGATGGCATCTGAGAAATTGGAACAACTGGAATTAAACTATTTTACATAATCCACTCATAAGATACAGCTCATAAATAATAGTAGGAAAACAAAATGTCAAGCCAAACTGATTAAAAAACAAGCTTGAAAGCTGCCTTACAAATGAGAGGCACAATAGTAGCTCAGCAGTGAATGGTGATTTACTCTCTGGCTTGTAAACCAATTTATTTATCAATAGTTGAAGTTAAAAGATTATGCAAAAATAACAAAGTCAAGGACATGTGACTAGGAAGAATGTATTACCACTGTTGCCTATCTGGATTCAACAAAGGAATTTTAGGCTTTGTCTTCTTTTTGGTAACTGCAGAAAAACTCCTAATCTAAAACCACAGTCTCCCTCTGGGCATGGGAGAAGACTGCTAGCCTCAGGTTTTGCAGCAACTTTCACTAGCTCTGGGAACTTGAGTTAAATGGCCCTGATCAAGCTGGACTTGGACTTCATGGGGCTCACTGGTGCCTTTTGCCACTATTGACTGCTATGGTATGTGACAAGCTGATGGCACAGACACAGCTCAGTTACCATCCCCTGAAAACTCAATGGCTTTTCAGAAGAGGTGTAGACTTTGAGCCTTGCTATCGAGTTCTCTCGCACAGCATCAAAGCATTGCAAATGGAAGCCTCTGCATTGTCAGTTCATGTTCTCCTAGGAATTGCTATGGGAAAGAAATTTTTCGTCTTCAGATGTTCCATTAGAAACTGCTGATGCAGAATCCATCAAATCCATTAAAAGACCATTAAGCCTATAAGGCTGCTGTTTGTTTTCCTGTGTTGTCTGAAGAATTTAGAAGGCCACAAGCTATATGTTGCCTGTGGCAGATTATCCTGCGCTGGCTGGCTTTGTCTTCTGGCTGCAATATCCTATATGCAGTATGGATATGCGGGTTTGAAAGATGAGAGGACACAAGGCAATTTTAATATGCCTGGATGGCTAGGCCAGTGCCTTTGAATTATGTTACTCAAAAATGACAGCAGTGGAAGACAGACGACAAATGAAGCCCAAGAAGTATGGCCCAAAATATACCATGCTATTTTGCATCAGAACAATTCTGAATCTGAGACGTGTTCTTTAGTCAGTTGTGAATGGTACATTCTTCCCTAATAACTACATCAACAGGTGACAGTTAAATTATAACTAGATAACATTAAAATAAATTGAAGATCAATGTTACTGAGTATGACAACTACCTTGCATATCGGCCTGAATGAAAAATCACATAGGACTCATGTCCCAAAGCATTTTACAAACTTGTATTAACACATCAGTTTTAACATATACACAAAGGACAATTTCAGGTAACACCATGAGATAGCTGCTTATAGGATAAACAAGGCACAATAGTTTTGTGCAACCCAGAATGATTAAGGGCTTTAGGCAAAGCAGACTGGCTAGGACACGGGATTAACCTTTGTAAACTACTGTCAAGCCAAGTGGAGAGTCTAAGCCAAGGTTGTCCCAACAAGCAACGTGCAGTGATGATACTTTGATGAATCGGTGATGTTGTATAAACATGCAGCATCTCAGACTCTTGCAGATAGCAGGCAGATACACCTGGTACAGTGCAGAGGTCAGACACTGAGCATGTGAGATGCTTGTTTGGTTTGTTACAGCCTCCTGGGAAATTTGTTTGGGTTTGGTTAACTTGACTTTTAAATGCAGGCATCCTACGGAAGGAAACTTCCCTGAATGACAAGTCTAATGTAGCTAAACAAAACCATTTTTGAAATGCAGAACTCCAAATGTGATTAAAATGCAGGTTTTCCAATGTATATTTCATCAAGGCTAACCATGAGCAATCCTTTTAAAATATTTCCTTTGATGGCTGGCTGTTTATTTGGATTCAGTAAATGCAGGTTTGGTGAAAGAGGGTGTCAAACAGGTCAAGAGGCGAGACGGACACTGTGCCCTGGAAATTCGAGCCTTTATTATCTGGTCTCCATGGGATTTCCTTTCCTACATGGAAAAATGTGTGGTAATGCCATAGCAACAACAAAGAGACAAACATAGCAGGACATGTCTCTGCTGTTTAAGGCTTAGTAGGCTGGATTTTGTAAATGACTACATTTCCAGAACAGTTATTTTGCTTAGAATAGTATAAACAATGAGAAGCTGAACTAAAGGCACAAGAAATAAGGATGAGCAGCTTTCCATCTTCTCTTTGAGGATTTGTCTGTAAGGCAAAAGAAGCCTTATAAATATTAAGGACAACTTGAAATATCCTCATTTTAATTTTAAAATGAGTCCTCTCCCTTGTCTCATACCAAACTTACAAAAGAGGCATCCTTAAGCCTTAAGATAAACCCCTCACCCTGTGTGGGTAGGCATAGCCGTCTGCGACTGCACGTATTCTCTGCCAGCCAGTTCCCACAGACAAAATCTACTGCCTGCTTGTTAGGCAAAGGGACTTTGCTTAAGGATTCAGGGGTTAAATGGCCCTTAAGGAACTGGGATGTCTACTGAGAATCACAAAACTGGAAGAGGCTCCCCTGAGTGTGGCACTTTAAGGCTGGGCAGCTCTCCGGGGTGGAGGTCCTGCTCCCCGATGGTATGGGACAGCTACTGTGCAGTATGTATGCCAGCAGGACGCATAGGAAGGCATAAGCTGCTTTTTTTTTCCTATAGATTTGATCTAGTATTTCACAGCAATGCATGAACTGCCAACAGTGTTCTTAAAACCTTTTGCAAATGGTAGATCAACATGATTTATCAAAATCAGGTTATAATCATGACACTGATCTGTCAGTCAGTGGCCCCAGAGGAAAGTTTTTGCAGCCTCCTATAACCTTTCAGATCCTTGACATGAAATGCAAGGCTTCCTGAGCTGCTTCATGACCTTATTTGTAACCTTCCTTTCGCAAGCCATTATTCTTCACACAGTGAGCCCAGATAGCAGAGCCCATCAGCACCTGTCACAGAAGAGGTCTTGGCTTAAAACTCACAGCCTTGCTGTTGTATTTCAAACCAGCTCTTTATCACAGAAGACCAAAGTCATGTCAAGAAAAGACATAAGAATGGTGTGTGTAAAAAGGAAAAAAATCTCTCCAGTTGTCAGGAAAAATGGCTAACTATAATTACAACTATGTTTCATGGCTACCCGGTTTTTGCAGGAGTAAATCTCTGAGACTGGATTCCAGTGCCTTCATTTGCAAACCCATTCTATATACCCAGCACCGGCTCTGCAATACAGTACCTCTGACCTCAACCTCTGCCCACTCCACCTGGTCTGTCCAGAAACCTCAATTAATCATTGGGTGTAATGTTGTGATAACTGCTTTGCAGTTTAATTGTTTCACTACATTGCCTCTCCAGGGAGGGTGTTGAGCATCAGAAATTCCCTGCCCTTGTGCAGAGGGGGGACAAGTGCTCCATGTCTTCCCTAGACCAAAACTTCAATCATCTTCTTTGAAGCCTAAATCTCAGTTTATTCAGGCTCTCATCACAGAAGAACACCAACATCTAATTCATAACTTACCTAGTATTATACTGCCTCTGATTTCACTATAAGTTTCTTTGAAAAGAGTAAAGTTGGGCAGCATCCAGAGAGCATCAAAAAAGCTAATGGCAAGAGGTCCTAACATGCCTCAACAATTAATGTGAGCATATGACTGACAAACTCACAGATAGGGGTTTCATTCAAAAGGCTCCTTCATAAAGAATAATAACTGTACTAAGGATATGAATTCTCTTAATAGTTCAATACATGTTGAAATCGTTTCACTAGGCATAAAAAGAAGTATTGTGAGATTAACACTTAAACAGATTGAAAACATCTGGGTTTAGAAAATGGATTGGTTAGACAGTCAGCTTTTGCAGGGCTTTGCAGGGTTATTTCCCCCTTTGGATTAATCTGCTCGACTACAGAATAAGTATTTTTCTGACCTGCCAGCAGAGACAATATTAATAGTTTCTAATTCTTTAGTCAGCAGAACAATAAGGTGAATGCATGCTTGGGATTGGATAAAGGGGAGTTTTTATGATCCTCTAGTATCCCTTTAAATTCTCCTTCTGTCACTTGCAACAAAACAGGCACTTTTTGGTATGGAAAACACATGGCACACAAAGAAAAAGGAAAAATAAGCCTGCCACCTTTAAATGCAGAACTGCACTCAGATTTATGGGGTTGTGGCTAAGGAACAGAATAACAGCTGATATCTTTTTATGGGTGATTGGGAAAAAATAAATGTATTTCATATACTATTATGCAATGGTTAGGGATCTCAAAGAGATAATAGATGGACTTTTTTTTTTTCATTAAAATGCCATTAACAAATGGAATGGGTGGGAGGAGCCATTGACTTGATAGTGGTAAATGGCCTGATCACAGGTGAATAATAATAATTGTGCATTGGCAATGATCAGTGCCAACTTGACAGATAGCTCAGATCTGACCTGTAATATTTGGCATCAAACCTCATTTCTATGCATCCAGCTTCATGCCTTCTATCTTTATCACCCAGTGCATTTTCTTTTCTGAGAGCAGTCTGATTGCTACTAATCTTCTAGCCTGTAACCTAATGCTCTCTCTTTAAATGAAGTCCCCATATTGTTGATAAAGAGTCATTGTGCTCGCTTATCTCCCTCCTCTCCAGAAGTGATAGCAGGAAATCTGACTTCTCAATTAACCTGTACTGAATTAGAATCTTTATGATCAAATCGGTCGAGGTAATTTTTTTTTTCTTTAATTTGGACTGCTTGAAACTCAGTGGGAATTAGGATTTGTGAATCTCACCAGAGCCTCATTCTGTGCGTCAGAGTGCTGTGGTGTACACAAATGAAAAGCCATTTTCTTGTCATTCTTACAAATTGCTTCTCTTTCTGAAATTTTCGAAGGAGGAATGAACATGGCACTGTGTTGCAGGGAAAGCAACAGAAATGAGATCATTTGCACCATGGAAAAATAATGGATGTTTCACAGATGTAGCAAACAAAGGCGAGTATGGCATAGATCTGTCTGTAAGACAGAAGCCAGACCCTCCACAAATTAATTAAAGTTATTATTTAAAATGTAGTTTTCTGGGATGCAACATTATAGATTGGCATGTGAGAATGAAGACACTCAAAACCTAGTATATTGTGTCTTTTGCATGTTTTCTGAAATGTTATTTTCAGATTAATCTATGTCTTACAAATGCCACATCCCATATGGGAATCTCATCAAAGGCTGGGGAAAAAGTAGATGAGTAAATTGTCAAGAGAGGCAGGAGTTTCCACCAAGCCAGGCCAAGAGGCACGTGGGCTGCTGGGCTGGGAGCACATCCAGCCCACTGGCCTTGACAGGGCACAGATGGAGTGGACTTTCTGTTGCTCTGCCCCATGGGGGCTCCCCAGTATAGGGATGCCCTTCTGCTCCCATGACTCCTTTATAAAACCTGGTCTTAGACACTGTCTTCCCTGCATGTCTTTGAGTTAAAGTAGGGCTTAACCTGGAGGAATAAGGCTTGGTCTAATTCCTTGGCATTTTACACAGATAAACCAAGAAGTTTAATTATAGAACGTTTAATTAGAGACTGTATTTAAGATCATCAAAATGTCTCCTACATTAAAAAGCATATAAATTTCATTAAAATATGGATACCTAAGAAAAAAGATTTAGAGGCTTAATGGAAGCCCTATCATTACCGCTTCATTTCCTTGCTGCTGTTTGAATTTTGACGGGAAGGGCACTGGCAGCAGTGCTACTCTGATTAATATATTTCTTTTTAAGATTCCACCTATAATTACCCACTGTAGGAACATAAGGACCTGGCCAGGTTTAAATCAGCATGCCCCGGATATCTCCTTTATTCACTAGATAGGTACTTCATGTATTCTTCTTGTTCAAACGGGGATGCATAGCTATAGTTCATGAAAGGCTCATCTAGGTTATGTCCATGCAAGAGAAAGCCTGCACTAAACACACAGAGGCTGGTACAAATCAAATTGTCCACCTCTCCACTACAGATTAAAAAGCAAACTAAAACTAATGCCATAAAATAAAACCTGGACACAATACAAAAGTCTGTATTTTAGGAAAAAATGTCGATGTCATTGAAATGTGATGGAAAGTATGGAAGGATTTTGATGTGCCAGTGAAGTCAGAGATAATTCTGATAAGTTGTGGGACAGCAGCAGGTATAAAGCACATGAAACTTGGTAAAAAGGAAAACTTCAGTGAAGTGGCACAGGTGAAAGATTAAATTATAGTCAGGGTTACGTAAAGCTTTGAAAAGGATGGACATCAACACAGGTTTTTGACATTCTCTTCAAAAACTAAGACACTGCCTGGAAAAAGTAACTTGCTTTCTGAATATTGTGGGTGAATGATAGCATTACTTTGTAATGCTGGTTTGTAGGTAGTTTTGCTGGTAGGAGAAAATTCTTACTAATCTTTACACTTCACACATTCATCTCTCCATTATGAATTAGTGCCAGAGTACACACTTGCACTAGCTCCCATGTGCAAGACAGGCTGTATAGCTCCAGCACAGAAGTGCATACTTTTCATAAAAATACTCTTTTGCTGTAGATTTCAGCAAATTTCAACAAATGCTTTGTCTTCCATCTAATATTTGTGTTTTCCTTGTTAGATACTGTTTAAATTCACTTTATTTCAGGACCATCTTGTAATGTTTGCACAGTATTTCAAAGCACTTCCCAGTAAAAAGACATTAAGGTAATCTATGATACTATAAATAAGAGGCTTTTTTAAGAAAGTCCTTGAGTAATTTTGCTGTAATGACAGCAGGCCTCATTAAACAGCTGCATATACGACACAGATTGGGGACATTTGCAATGCTAGCGTGCCTGCATTTTATAACAGCCCCAAACGTGACCCCCGGGAACACAGCAGTAACAGAGACGTGGGACTTAAATTGGATTGCAAGAGGAGCAGAAGTGTCAAAGTTGGCCTCCCCCTGTGATAGGGCAGCAGTCTGGGCAATGGCTGGGGTGCTGCCTCCCTTCATCTCTGCTTAACGCATCGTTACTCAGTTCCTACCGTCCTGCTGTGCTCAGCAGGGTGACATTGTCCTCTGCACGACAGCCATACGCACAGCTCGCTTTTTCCTAAAGGAAATCCCGTAGCTGTTTTGTCCAGATTCTCCCAAGTGGTGTTTGTATGTCAGCGCCTTTCATGTGGGTGCACTTAGCTCTGTGTTTCAGTTATGCCGTTTTTGTGAAATACATTGTGACTCCTGCAGAGAGCAAGCCACAGTCCCTGCCTGCAAAGATGCACAGCCTTAACTGCATCCGTGTAATGAACTGCCTGGTTCACCTGGTTATCAGGACTAGGAAGATCACACTTGCTCTGAAGGGCACTTTCCTCCTCCTGCTATGGATACTCACAGCATGTCCCACCTCCTTCCTGGCTCCTTCCTCGCTGGTCAATGTATGTGGATTGGGCTGTGACCTCTCTGGCTTGCCCCATGCTCGCCAGCGTGTCTGAGGCAGTCTTGTGCCAATAAACTCAGGGTATCTTGATCGATGTTACTCTCTAAATGTTATGTCCTGAGACTTTGTAGATATAGATATAGAACTGAGAGAAAGGATCTGATATTGCCTGAATTTGCTGATATTATATATATTTTTTCCTCAATAGTCTCTTTCAGTCTTTAGAAACGCAGGGCTGTATTTGGCTTACTGTGCCAGCCTTACACGTCTGATAATGCTCAGTGCAGTAACACCTTCACAGTATTTTATAAACCATTTCAATGAATACAAACAAATACATGGAAAGACAAATCATCATCGCTACAGAAACTGCTTGCTAAAACCAGCTGTCTTTATTGCACACCACATCTGACCTGCTCTCACCATGCAAGCTGCCCTGGCCCTGGCCCCAGAGCCACCTGTATTCTGGCTCACTGAAACACACAGAATCCCCTGGAAAAAGGGCCTGTGCTAATGCTAGTATGGGAAACGTTGCAAGGGTCAGGCAACAGAAGTCAGAATTTAAACCCCTAAATCCTACTGATTTTAGTCTGGAGAAAGAAAGCTAATTTTTCTGAGTCAGTGGCAGGCTGAAGCTTTAATGAGGATGCCAAATACAGCTGGAGCTGTGGCAGCACCATGGCCATGGCACACAAGCACAGGGCATATGTGCCCTCTGCACCATCCGTATCTCGCTGCCATGGGAGGGGCCTCAGTGGTTCATGTGCTCAGTCAATTGCAGCAAGAGCTGTCATGTGGTGGTGGTGAATTGGTTGATAATTGTGTATTTCAGCTACTCCATTCCTCAGCAAAATAGTTCTGTTAGGAAAGGAGTTATAGAAACATAAAAACAGGAGACAATTTTGAAATGCAGCTTGGTGTATACATGATAGAGAAATCAAGCTTGAGAGGATCTTATAAAAGGCTGAGACAACCCCAGCTGAGCACTTGTTCAATTAAGCTGCTGAAAGTTCAACTCTTTATTGTATGGAGGCAAAACATTCAAGTCTGTACATGCAGGCATACAGGGGTTTAACTAGGACTTTGTCATTTGCCACTGGATAATATGGAGTATGAATTTGTCTGCAAGTCATTTCACAAGGTCTGAGGGGTTATATCCTCCCATGGGTCACCAAACACAGGTAAACGTCGTATAAAATATTGTTCCTTCAGCCCTTCACTAAATGTGTACAGAATACCAGGCTTCCAGACTCCTGAATTAAAGCTGTAAATTTGAACTGTCAAAGCCAAAAGATGTTGAACCAGGCAGCAGGTACCTTTATGACATTTTCTTATTACAAGCACTGAGATGCAATTGCTCATAGAGGGCATTAAATCAAGTCCTGGGTGGAAGCTGCGACAGATATACCCCAGGTTCCTGCCTTACCGCAGGCACTGGCAAAATACTTGCAATTAACCTACATGGCTAGGGAGCTGGAAAGTGGATATGCTTTTCTTTTGGATGGGTTTTGCCATCCAGCATTTAACTGTGCACCTGTGACTCTGACCAGTCACAATTATCCTAATGAACTTCAGCCTATGGAGCAACTATTCCATCACTCTTGCAGGACAGAATCTGCTGCACTGCTCTGCTGGGCATGTGGTGCTCCAGTGAGCCACACTGTATCCTCCCAAAACGGCATTAGCCATGGAGGAGCAACCACCTCGGGTGGCTGCCATCCACATCCAGAAACACAGGACAAAGTATGATTTGACAAAATTAAGGATGCCAGAAGACTACTGCTGTGCTGAATTGGTTATATGGTTATTGGTTTGTATCTTGAGCAATCTGCAGTAGTTCAGCAGATGGCTGGACAGTGTTGTCAGCAGAATCTTAACTCTTTGCATATAGTTAAAGGTTTGGTGTGGATAAGTCTCTTGGGACAGCAGAGCTAGATATTGTGCTGTCAGCCTCATTCAGCCAGGCCAAGGGTTCCCCATCAGAGGAGTTTACTTGGGCTTTGTTGTTAATTGTTCCACTCATTGCTTCTTTGTAGTCAATCAAATCTAATTCTGTCTGTGGATCCAGTAATTACATGTTCTTGTTTTTATGCAGGGCTAATAGACCACCTAAGGCTTTGTGTAAGTTAGTTAATGTTTTCTCCTGCAAAGCTGGCATTTTTCCTGTACTATGGTGGCATGTGCAAAATGTTCCTCGCAAAAGCATATGGTGAATTGCTAAAGTACAATGAATGCTTATGGGTTTTTGAAGGATAGGGTTAAAGGAGTATGTTCCTTACGATATATATATGAGCACAGTGTTAATTTTATAGTTCTTCCATAGCCTGAAACGCCTTAAAATTGCCGCTGAGAAAGCCGATATCTCAGGGGAAAAAGATTCTTATAAGGAACATGAGGCAAAATAATAATTTCAGAAGGTGCTTGAGCCAAATCGGAATGGCGATGTTGGGCAAACAGCCTAAAAAGGAGCATGGATCATTGTCTTGCACTGAACTGCAAGCTTGTGGGGCAAAATTTTTAGGCTAGCTGCATAAAAATGAAAGATTTTGTAGGGAAAGATAAACTGGTGGTGTTGAATATTAATCTGCTAGTCATACTGCAAGAGAATTGTGGTTCTTTGTAGATATCTGGGGGCAAAACCTGGCCTAATGAGGTCAGTGGCGACATTTCTGTTGACTCAGTACAGGCAGGATTTCATTCTAATTCTTTAACTGTTTTTATTTCCTGTAAATAATCCCAGCTAGAGCTGAAGAACATTATTAACTGAGGGTTTATTCCTGACTGCATAACTATAATGCATTAATAAATAGGTAGCCAAACTAAATAACTACTGTTTTCTGATTATCTTTCAGCTTTCCCATTTATTTCTGTTTTTACTTGTTCTCATGTTATGTTGAAAACAAGTAAAAAATCCACGTTTTCTGGCAATTTTGGGATGCCCATAAGAGGGGTAACACATACTCCTTTCTCCACCAAGCAATCCCTGCCGTGTGTTCAGGCAGTGGTGGAGTCAAAAGCGTAACATTATTTCAGCTTTGGTTCCCTTCAATTTCTGCTGATCCCATGAAATTGAAAAAGCAAGTGGAAAAAATTCAAAAGATCCCATCACATTTTCTCCAATTTAAAGTACTAACTATCATGTTATGCAAAAGCCTGAGGTAAGCCTCAAAGTTGGATCTCTTACACAGCAATTTCCTTGAAGAGTTGTTGGATGACATTTTCGTATGGGTTTCTTCTACATACAAGTATTTTATTGCATCTATTTATTCCAGTGACCTGGAATTCATTTATCTGACAAAGATATTTCCATGACTGAGCTTCCAAACATACAGAGAAAAGTATGACACGTGCTTTTAGTTTGTTCTTTCTGTGGCTAATTTGAAAATGAACACTACAGAAATATGTGTACAGCACAAAGGTTGCACATCGTTACTAGCAAACACCAGGTTGCAAACTTCTAGGTGGCAACAACTCTGCCAAACCACGAAATCAATATGACTGTGATGGAGCATAGGAAGGACTGCGATCAGTAGGCATGCAGTGATTCCCAGGCACAAAAAACCCAGGCAGGGATTTAGATCAGCTGATGAAAAATCCTTTAAATCTTCCAACTTGTTCCCAAGTTCCTCGCACAGTAATCAGATACTGCAGCTGAGACCTTATGTCCTCCCCTGAACAGTGTATCTAAGCAAGCAGCAGGGATATCTTAGCTTGGAAGCTGACTCTTATGCACTTATAGTCTCTAAAATGAATGTGGGGCCTCTTTTTGTCAGACAAAACCCTAAAGGAATTAGGACAGAGAACAAGTGCTGTTATGTCCTGGTGCTGTACTGAAACATGTTCTTTTCTTAGAAGGAAAATCAGTTAAATGAATGGAAACTTTTGGCCCCTGATGGCTGCTGTGTGCACTTAGGGTTCATCATTTGCCCTGCCTAGATGCACATCACTTCTGCCAGAACAAATGAGTATTTCCCTGATTAATCAGTAGTCCTCAGGGAACTGCTCTTTCTGCACATATATTATGATCATTAAGAAGCCTTGCTCTATCTTGTGCTTGTTGCAGGATATGGAAAATGCAATGTAAATTGTGCAAAGTATACTATGTTTATTGGACACATTTCTCTGTGTCTCTTTAAGTAACGGTGTAATTTGGTATCCTGAGATGACAGATGATGTATTTAAGTTCATTTATCTGTGCTGCCCCATAAATGTTATTAACTCAAACATTTAAATGCAGGAAGATGGAAATGCTGTGGGGTTATTTTGTCATCCCTGAAGGAAGCCCCTATCATGGACTAACCAGTGCCTGCCTGGGGCATTTCTCACTGCTGTGTCGTGGGGCTGGCAGTCTGGTTCCAGTGCCTGCAGCAAAGGGGGGGTCCCAGCTCTCAGCAGGGTGGCGGGGAGCTAGGCAGGCACAGCTGATCAGGGGTGCCTGAGGCTGGGCTCTGCTCACCCACTGGAGTGAGAGATACGCAGCTGCATGGATGGCATTCCTCCCAATAGCATCCTTACCCCTCACTGACACACACTGATCCATTGGGTTGCTGTAACCTGCCAAACCGACACAGATTCACTGGAGGTTTTGCTGGCTTCCCTCTCTCCTGGCTCAACCAACCCTACCACACCTGGCATCCTACACAGGCCAGTTGTGCTGGGCAGCATCCTTGGCAGGACCAGCATAGCTTGGACCCAGCAGTGGCACAGGGGCAGGAGAGAAGATAGAGTCCTTTACTATATTTGAAAGCGCACCTTTCACTTTGCAAGCAAATTATTGGTTAAATCACATTTGACAGATTCCAGAGTAATTGCTGTGCGAGCATCACTTGAGTTTAGGAGGCAGGCGTGACTGTGTGTTCACTTGACAATGAGGTGGCTTATCCCATCCAAACAAGTGTCTCACCATTGTATGGTATTGGACACCTAATTAAACAGCAAATTAAAATGAATAGGTTCCCATTCCACTAGCACAAACACCTAATTCTGGTGCTGCATAAGACTTGCCCTGTTGCAAGATAAATTATTTGCTTTTGGGCAACAGGGCATATCTCTTTCCTGCCAAGCACATGACCACTTCTGAGGAAGGGCCATCGTGCCATACAGGGCACAGACTGGGTTTCTCTTTCCTCTTTTCCATCTTCAGGCTCTGGTTTCCACGGCAAGGACACTCAGGCCTGCAGGATGGATCAGCACAACCAGTGTGGAGGCTGTCTTCTGTGTCCTGGGCTGAGACAGATGAAGTCACAGGGGGCACACAGCTGGCTGGTGGCAGAGCCTTTTGCTTTGCTCTATCTAAAAAACACAAGCATCACCAGCTCCTGCTGCCAATTGGGAGAAACTTCCACAAATTTCAGCTTGTGGAAGTCTCTCCACTAATGCTCTTTTTACATGAAAGAGAATTTGGCTGTCTGATATGTCCCCTGCTGGGCCTATATTGATTTCTTTTTTAAAGATGAAAATATATGATACAGTGCTCTTGAAAAATTACAAAAACAAATCAGCCTGGAGCTCAATATAATATGTAAATTTAAAATTCTAGCTAAAGACTATGTGAAAGAGAAGAGAAATATGCATTTTTTTATATTACAAGATCTGAGCTTAGAAATAGTCTTCATTTCCCTGACCCCTGGACTGGAGGGCATTGCTCTTCTGGCACTCTTACATGTTAACAAGGTCATCTGCACTCCCAGGAGAAACTCAGAATTCATAACTGGAGTTTCACAAGGTAAAAAAGAGAAGAGAGTGATTTGCAGTTTCTTTACATAAAAACATATTTAGAGAAATTTCCAATGCATGTCCCTCACTACAGTTGGGGTCTTAAATAGTTTGTTTTTTAAGAAAGACCAATGTTTATTTTGTTGAAGCATTTCAGTTCCCCTTGGAAAGGAAAACCTAGAAAATAAATAAAGTTCAGTGTCAAAAGATCCATAGCAGCGCTATTCTCTGTATTAATAAAACAAAGGGAATAATACAGATGTCCTTGAGAATAACTGTTTCTTACAGAGATAAGATGGTGATTAATGGGAAATTTGTTCTTGCCAGAGGTAGCTATCAAGTGTAAGTAAATAAATGGTATGGTTCCATTCTTGCAGTCTATGTACCATAAATATTATTACTCTGGTAATAGGAAGCTGTAAGACTGTTGCCCATTCGAAGGTTAAGATTCTGAAAACACCCTTGCCCCTAAGGTTATTCTGTTGATGATGTCATTTACTATGATGCCACAGGAAAAACAAATGGCATGGCAACCAATTCAATTTAGTTTTAAAATAATTTCCAGAATATAATGTTATTTTCTGATGGTGTCACTGCACCTTGTCAAAATTAGCCAAAGATCTTAACCTCAAGAAATGGAACAGCCTTTATGAAGCTGGATTTTAAACCTGATAAAGTGCTGGAACAAATAAATATAGGTTATGCCCCTTCTGATGCATTTTAAAACATCTCCCTATAGGCAGTATGCATCCTGCAGCAGCTTGCCTCCTTCCTAAGCACTCAGTAGGGAGCAGCAGATTGCTAGGAGGCACCAACCTCCTGCAGTTCTCCGTAGCACTTGCCTGAGGTTACTTGCACAAGAGTCTGAGGATTTCCAATGCTACCTTAAATGGAGACAGAAAAAAACTTCCCCACAAAGACATTTGATCACCCCTATAGCTTATTTATGAATTTTGTTATTTCACGGTCCAAATATATTAACTAACTTATTCTGTCAAAAAATATAAATTACGAACATTTGTTAGCTGCACCACTTGAATAATTGTATCAAAGTGTAATAAAGTTATTGAAGGGATTTATTAACCTAATGAAGTAACTCATTAAATCCTTCAAATGCATTAATGAAGGAGGAAGTATGGGCCTTTTGGTATAATTGGAGATGGGAAATTGTGCAGCTGGGCCACCCTGATAAAAATGATCAGATATCCCAAATCACTTTT
This sequence comes from Falco naumanni, assembly GCF_017639655.2. Lineage (NCBI taxonomy): Eukaryota > Metazoa > Chordata > Aves > Falconiformes > Falconidae > Falco > Falco naumanni. Next base: position 108,731,844 of record NC_054054.1, on the reverse strand, counting down.
ATTTAGCTAGTAATTTTGGACATTTCTACCACTACTCTGGATTTCTACATTATTTTTCTAACCTAAGTAGCTCTCCCTCAGAACTCAATTACTTTTTTTGTTTTACTGTGTCCTGAAGTTACATTTTTATGTTTACAAGCTGGGAGTTGAAACACATCAGTCAACGGCGAGTTTCTCACCCCATGCAGTGGAGAACAGACATGACCCAAACCCAAAAACTTTTGAAGTGCGCTAGAATGGCAAAATGTTGCAGTTGACAGGAGCCATTGCAAGCAATGACTTGCTCAGGTACCAATAAACAGTGTCCGCAGTGGGAAGCGAAGAGCACACCTGGTCCTTCCCACTAGCAGGCTGATGGTGTGCTCAACAATAAGATGCCAGGTGAGTTTCAGCTCTTTTCTTCCAGCAGCCTTGGACTAAATCAGCCTCTTGTGTGAGGCATGGCTGGTGATTTTTGCAGGTCGCTCTGTCTGATGCTAATTAATGGAGTGTGTGGCTTGACCAGCCTGGTACTGTTTTGACCATGCGCTTTAACAGGACATGTTCCTGAAAGTTGCTGTGTAAGATCTGGCTAAGGAACACAGAGGTCAAACATGGCTGAAGCCAAATGTTAGCTGTGCTGCACTAACTCATTTGCACAGACAGCAGTCAGTACAAGCATCCTCTGCTCAGAAAAAGAAAAAAAAAACCTGGATGGTAAAAAAAGGGTGCACTGACTGAGGGAGGACAGGTCCAAGTCCAGCACACCAGCAGACTTGTCTGAGGATCAGCTCTGGGATCACCTGCTGCATTTCCAGGCAGCTTTCAGTGAATTAGCAGTTGCTATCCTGTTTCCCTTCTGCAGAGCATCTAGTTTAAGCCAGAGCTGATTCCTTTTCTAATGTTTTTAATGGTTAGGAAAACCACTGCATGAGTACAAGCTGCACTTTTCCAGTTTGCAGCATTAAAAAGCTTCAAAGTACTCAGGTAGTATTACTGCTGGAGGTGCTGCTATAACCCACTTCAGTAGGATGTAGTCTACCATATGGCTACAGCTGTGTGGCACCTGGGCTGTAAAAAGAGGGGAGCTCGGGAACAGACAATTATTTCCAACATTACTTGTGGTGTTGCTGATTTATGATGGGCTGGAGTCAGCAGCGTGAAATGAGGGTTGTTACAGAACTGTTCTTTATGATCAGGTGGCAGTATGTGTGCTTCTGCTGACTGATGACATTCACAGGACTAGGACATCTGAGAAATAGAAAACTCTGGTTTCAACCCCCTGTCAGGGAGTTTTTATTAGGAGATATGAAAACATGCAATTTGTGTCTTCCTGGTAGCTCCTGTGCTCTGGGAAAACTGAAGCTGTTCTTTGTAGCTTAAATCAATTAGGAGAAGGATGTAGGATCCCTTTTTTGTTTTCGGCACCTATTTTTAATGGTTACATTCCAGATAAAATGCTGTTCTGTCAGGGATTCTAATCACCTTTCAGCCATTTATGTAAAATACATGTCTCTGAAAGAGGTAATGAATGCGATATCCCTGAGGCTTGGAGACTGCTGGGATGTGAAGTGCAACTGTAATGAAGTGGGACGTGGGCATTATTCTCAGGCATCAGGCCTCCCACCACCACTGAACTCAGCTGCCATATCATGCATCTCTGTGATGTGGGAGACAAGGTATAGAACGTGCAAAGTCAAAATAAATTCACTGTACAATGCTTTACAATAAGGTCACCTCTGATGTAAGGCTAGTATTTAATGGCCACCAGCTTCATTATAAATCTGGTTTCACAAGCGTCTGCTCTGCTTAAATTGTGAGTCTTGGGAGAGGTGAAAAGATTGATTTAAAACAGACCTGTGAGGTGAGCAGGTGGGGAAAAGAAGGGAGCAATGTGTCATGTCGAATCATGGCATTTCAGGTGATCTACACATCACTGCCCGTCTTTTGGACCTCAGCCCTTGCTCTAAACAGCTATTTAAGAACTTGGAACTGACAGCCAGAGTAGGAGCCAAGACCTGCTGCTGTAGACTAGGCAGCATCTCCCCTTCCCAGGTGAGCTGGCTCCAAAGCAGAGACAATATGCTGCAAGGAAATCTGTCTGCTCCCTCACTACTTCCAGCTGCATATGGATCCAGGCTGATACTGTTCCTTGCTAGGGAATGCATCAGATGGTGAGTTGAAGCTGCTCTTGTTCTTAGCCAAAAGATCACAAGAAAAAGTATTAATTTAAATTTTCAGTCATCGTTTTCATTCCCTGCTTGTGCTAGAGAACATACCGGGTTTGGCATGGATACATTAATTAAGAAGAGAAGCAAAGCATTTGCCACCTTTATTTCTATTTGTAGAAATGGAGTTGAACGGCTAACTAATGTGCATTACCTAGAAAATATGTACCCTATTATGTTTACCTAAAATAGAACAACTGAAATATGCACTTCCTATTAGCGCTTCTTAACTATGGAATAAAATATTAACACAGTGATAAGGAATACAGGCACATTACAGGCACAATACATTCTGAACATGCTGCTCTCACCTAAAGAATCCAACACTTAAATATGCCATTATTATGTTATTAGTCTGCTTCTGTGTTTGCTGTTCTGAAAGAAATGAAGTGAGCATGACTTAAATAATTAAAAAAAAAAAAATAGAAAACCAATATAATTATTGAAGCAATACAAAAAAAAGAAAATCATAATGGCTTCCAAACTGGAGTGCATCTGACAGTCCCCATTTCTTAGCTCTCTGACTTTTGTAGAATTTTGTGCAACAGTCTGGTATTTTGAGAAACATTATCTCTTGTCTCTCCCTTTTACAGTCTGCTAAATAGGCTGTATATCTTCTAACCTTGCAGATGACAAAATGCACTTCTTCACCATAGTCTACACAGTGCTAGATCATTTCAGCCTTTTTGAGTAAATGACACGCAACTCTATAACTGCATGATTAGGCCCATAGATTACCACAGTGCAACTATAAATCTTCACCATAGCTACCACTCACTTGGCAGAAATAGTGAAGTTTCATCATTTGTTCTCATGTAGAAAACATGCTGTGAAATGCAACCTCAAAGGTCACTGGGATGGCATTTCCTTTTGTGGCCCTTAATAAACTTGCAGCTAATGCAGCAATTACCAAGCCCAATTACCTCTATGTTGGCTTCAGAGAATTTCTTTTCCAAAGTCTGGATAGTCAGATTCTACTCCCTTCAGTTAATAAGTGAGGTAGATTCAGCTATTTGTACAATTTTTAGACATTTCTGAAACAGGCTATTTGTGCAATAAGGGCCCATCTGAATGAGGAAGTTGTGCCAACAGAACTTAAATGGGGTATTTAAGTGGTACTAAAAAGATGCGTGGAAAAAAAGGTGCATGGGCACTCTTATTTCAGTGCTCGAGTGATTTAAAATAACTTGTTCTTATTCCACCTCACCTAAATCCAAATAAACTGAAATGGAAAACATTGTCTAGGTTTTTATGTACATATATTTCCCAGTAGTTTTGCATATATATACATACATAAAAATACAAGTTACTATATCTGATGCAGTTCCTTAGCTTGTGAGCTGTAGTCGCATACTCAGTATTTACTTAGACACAGAGCTTGGAGACGTTGTATAAACTAGTAAATTTCCTTTGTTAGCTAACAAAAGGGTTTGGCAAACTACATAGCTTTCATTATAACTGCTTTTATATTATAGCTGCTAAGTGCTAACTTGTGAGTTGCAGCCTTTAGAAAAGCTAGAAAAGGAACTGGTATAACCTACTAATTTGGCAACAGTCCAGCACTGATACATGCTCTTCAGATCACAACATGTTTGACTGAAATGAAGCCAATGGAATAATTCTTTACAAAGGAGAAGAGCTGAACTTTTATATGTTGGAAGTAGCTGTATCATTATTACGAGTTCTAGCTCTTTGTTCAGTTACAAAGGAAGATAGCTACATCTTGGTACCAAGTATATGGACGTTATTATCCCTGTTCCGTGCTCTCCATTTTGCTTTCCTTGGAGGGAATAATTGCTAGGGCTGCTTTCAAGTTTGAGCTGTAGGTAACTGACATGCACCTGCCAGGAGTTCAGCAGAGTAGAATGGCATTTAACAGTGGTCCTTGATTGCCCTGCCCCTCAAAAGTTTTGCTTCCATAGCAGTAGGATTTTGTCTGGTTTATTTTATCTTTGACAGGTCGTTTTCCTGTTTAATTTATTTTTAATTCATTGGCATTTAAAATGATGCCTGCTGATTTTGGATGTATTTCAGCTCTCACCAAAATTACTCTGAAGTAGCCAAAAGGAAATCACTGATTTGCGGATAGCACAAAATTCCATCTTGTTTCTGTTTGTAACACTCATGCACAGTTAGAATCAACAATAACTGTGACCTTGGATCTTACTTAGCATTGTCTTTAGGTTTTCACTTGTTGGAAGAGACATATAGGTGTCTCTTTTTTGTACAAGGGAACTTGCATTGCCTATGTCCAAAATATCCTAAATGTAGTAACCCTTCAGGCATCCTACAAACATATTTGCTTGGGAAGAGTGCTGGAAAGTAGTGAATATAAGCTAGCCAGTGCAATAGGACAAGAGATGATGATGTTGAAGATGTCTGCCTGTATTAGTAGTTGAAAGGTTTTCTCACTGCTGTCAGATAGGATATCTGAAGCTTTAGATCAGCATCTTCTTTCTAATTTAAAATTATGTAAGTAAAATCACATAAACATAAAGAGAAGCTTAAAAGAGGCTAATAAAATTATTAGATTAATAAAATGTATAAACCTGAGAGGAAATTGTTATTCAAAGTCAACTGACCGTGCATAAGAAGAGCTGCCAGCTTCAAGAAGGGAGTTAATAGATTATATGTGAGAGGAAACTTCTTGATGAGTGAAAACTGCTTTGGTGGATTAAGCTCTGTCAATAAAAATGTTCCAAGAAGAGATAAGACTGGGATGATCTATAATAGGTTTGGAATAATAGTCTTCCTCACCTACTATTCAGACCTAATTCTAATGATTGTCTGATATGTCCCACAATCTTGCAATTAATCTGTCATTGTCACAAGTATTAGGAATATGATACACTCCTAAAATAAGCAAACAACTAAAATAACTTCTAAGACAAACTAATCTTCTCACAGCAGGTAATTTCAGGAAGATAATTTATGCACACAGGATATTTTCCTACTGGTGATAAGTATTGCTACCACACATTATCTAGACATATTAATAAAACCAATAAAATAAAATAGCTTTTTAAAAAAAATAGTTGTGGTTCACCTCTGGATTTCCATCCATTTCAACATCAGTACAAAAGGATACACATAAGCTTAGCCAAGTTTTCCAAGTTTTCACGTTCCTAATTCACAACACAGAAAACTATTCAACTATTGTGTTTCATACATTAAAACTCCCATCAGTCTTGCCAAAAGAAGTGGAAATGGAAATAGCCATTTTTTGTGCATGGTATTTAAGAGAGTTGTACATTGGTGCCCTCTACACACACTGTAGAGAACTGCATTACGTTGGTTTGTCTGGTTTACAATAAACTTGAAAATGGTATGTGATAGGTATTTAAATAATTAAACAGTATTTCAGGAGCTTAATGAAATGAATGAACCATTGCGATGAGAAAGAGTTATAGTTCATTAGAGTTTAAAGCAGCAGAAAATGCTGTTTTCCCTGAGTAGAAGTGTAATTGATTCAGTATTATCACCAACAATTTATGACTTTTGCCACAAAATGCCCTATTTTCCCTAAAAAAAAAAAAGTGTCCTTCTTTCTAATAATACCTCATTCCTGTTAATTAAATTTTAAAATCAACAAAATCAGGAAATATAGCTTTTTAAAAAAACAATAGGTACACCGTATTTTTTAAGCCTTGGGCCCACACAGGGAGCAGAAGCACAGCGCAGAGGTCCTGTCTTAGCAAACCCTTCAGAGGAGAAACTGCCATTTACCATCTGGCTGTAGGACACCAGTGACATAAAGAGGATGGGAGAGGGTGAGACTGTAACTGTCTGGGAGAGCAGAAGATTAGAAAATAGAAATAAAAAGTAACTTACAGTTGAACCGATGTATGCGGACTTGACTTCAGACCACCTTGCAGTCAGCAGTGGCTGTGACTTACTGGTGAAAACTCAGGTGATGGGGAACTACAAATAACAAACACCATGTGTCAGATTATAAAACAAACAAAAAAAGCATGTTTTTAAAAAGATCCAGTGGCTGATGGGAGATGAATCAAATGACCAGTCAAGCCATGTTAAAAAAAGACCTCCGATTATCCATTCTACCAGCAAGTCCCCTCCACACTCCATACGCTTCACACTGTAGAACAGACCCAAATACGTTGTCTAGCTGTCTCATGTTCTTGTGTGACAGCAGATTACACTACACATAACAGTAAGATGCACTCACTACTGTATTCTGACATGCTTTAAAGTGATGTTTGTTGTTGGAAAACGATGCAGAGGCATAAGTGCTATATGAGGAGCCTAAATGGAGCCCCACTGTTTCTTTGTGTGCTCTCCCAGCTAACAGTGTTGCTGATAGACAGCACTACTAAGCAGTCATTAGCACCATGTCTGAAAGCTTGGCTTCTGCTGATAATAACAGGCTATTCAATATTTTGAGGCTCTGTAAGAAAGAGGGCACTTAAATGAGAATAATGAGGTCATTCTATGACGTGCCTGAGGATATGAAACCATGGGTAACTTTTTAGCCTGTTTGATATCTGAACACACTACATTCAACCATGACAGATTATTTCTAGCCTTCAAAAAACAAAGCTTCTTCCATTAAATCACACCATACAACATCAGCACCAAGTGGTAATCAAAATAGTGGTGTCACTGTAAAACACAGCCTTCAAAACAATTCTGTGTAGGCCCAATCAAAAAGAAAACATATATACGGGCAAATATGTGAAGTAGAGCAAAGGACTGAGATAGTGTCAGAAAGACAGGAAATTTTAACAGTTAGCAAGTTTAAAATAATTTTTCTGATAAAAAGATTGCTTCCAATTCTGCATAATGTTTTCTTTCACCAAATGAGATGCATGAACTATTTTGGCTTTGAAAAGATGAACAAACTGAAATTTTAATTTTAGACCTGCTTCTTGCTTAGAGCAGTTGCTGTTTCTCTTAAAACTGGCTCACTCGCCTTTACAAATGGGCCCAACATTTTACAGAACATTTTGCACCACAGGCTATTCCAAGATTCTCCATGCAGTTGAGCAGTCTGGGTTTTGACTGGTGCTATCCTCTGTAGCCACTTTGCATCACGGTTTCTTAGCTAGCATGTTGTTCTGCTTCCTACCTGTATTAGCCTGTAAATGCATGCTACAACCTACATAGGTCTGTGGATTAAGACAGTGTAGTTGGTTGATCAGCTTAGCAGTTTAACGCTCTCCAAGTTTACAATAGCAGTAGGGAAAATCTCCCATTGTTCTAGTTGTTCTCCTAGGTTGCTTCTTACGTTCCCTGGAAGTTTCAAGGCCAGGCTGGATCAGGCTTTGAGCAACCTGGTCTAGTGGAAGGTGTCCCTGCCCATGGCAGGGAGGCTGGAACTAGGTGATCTTCAAGGTCCCTTCCAACTCAAACCATTCTTTTCCTTTTGTTGGGAAAGCTCAGTGACCTTTGCTAGACAAGATGTTTGTGTGTGTGTAGATTAGCTTAATTTTTATTGTATTTTTTGTATTGTTTTTAGTGGTGTCAAATGTGTGTAGTTAAGGGAGATATGCACAATACAACTTACTTCTTTGTCTTTAGCTTCTGCATGTTTGTTTAATGTTAGAGCTGAAATGCACAAGCACAGCTACTGTAAGCTCCCTCCTGCCCTGGGCACCCACAGCAGGTGCAGCTGGGTGAGTCGTATCAGGGAGTGTGAGAGGTGCTCGGGATGTGGCCTGTGCTGAGGAGGACCTTCCCTTAACTGGCTCCTGCAGCATCACCTTCACACACCTTCAGCCTGGAAAGAGGGGAAGGCCACAGTGTCCTTCCTTGGGAACCACTGAAAACTCACACATAAAGGCCTAAAGGGAAGGAGAGTGGTTTTTGGGAGCGAGGGCAGGTTAAAACCTTGCTCTCAGAGTGCTCCACTTACTGGCCAGCAGTTTCTCTTTGTACCCATACATAAGTTACCCCAGAGGGAAACAGACTAACAAGTTTGCTTCTGTTCCAGTTTTTCTCTTTTTAATTTCCATTTTCTTGCTCTTACTGTTTTGTTTTGGTTTGTTTGTTTTTTTCACAAGGGATTAACTCAGTGGTTCCATTTAGGCAAGAAGCAAAGGTTTAATTCAAATTAAGGGACTTTACAGGCTGAGTATGTTAAACTTCTTCACTTCATCTAGCCCTCAAGCTTATTAAAGTTGTTGGGTTTTTATTAAAAAGATTAATGAGTGATTGCCCTTTTTTAGTGGATACTTTTAAAATTAAGCCTCTCTCTCCAATATTATAATGGAAATAATATGCACATGCCCTACCTGAAAGGCAATTACAAATACAAAGAATAGCACATAGTGTTTGTTTTATAATCCTAATGTTTCATTAGATGTTTGCTGGTTATGAATTATCTATCAGCTCAAACATAACTGTTAATTCCGATTACCACTATTCTTGAATCACTAACAATCCAGCCTGAATTTGAACAAAAACACTGTCTTGGAAAAACAGGAAAGTAGGAAAAGGGATTGCTTCGTGGTATCTTTTTGGTACATAAAATAAAGCCTTTTAAAACAGACTATAGATTTTAAATACAGTGGTAATTTATCAGTAGAAAGGATAGAAAAGAAAAAAAAGGGTTTCTCAGTGTCCTGTCAAACAAGAGTATACGTGCAATGGCTGGGACGGCATAACCCTTTGCACCAGCCTAGCTCAGCCCCTCTTGACTTCCAAGGTGGGCAGAAACAGGCTCTGAGAACCGTACCTGGAGTATTTTAATGCATCTTTATCATAGTCATGATTTATACTTTTGGCCATCTTATTTTCAGAGTTGGAAAAGTGGTTCTGATGTTTATTAATTGCATAAGCCATGATATTTAAATATAACATAGTCATTAAAGACTGTAAAATCTGTGAAGTGCTATTAAAAGCTAACAGATAATACAGACACTGTAATTGCAGGAGGCAAGTCTGGCTTTCCAACATCAAGAGGTGGCTGAAGCTTTGCTTGTACTGTAGACAAATTTCTTCATTATGCACAGGATTAATCTTCTAGTGTATTTGGGTGGGAGTAAAAGTTGACTCACTGGGAGAGATTTCCTGCTACTTTAACTCTATGCCTTTACCTAGCGAACCTTTAGATTTCTGCAGCATGTTCTGTTATATTTATTGTGTGTTTTTAGAGTTTAAGCTGTCAAAATTAGATAATATAGGAACTTTAGGTCTTAATATTTTTGGTCTCAACCATAGGTCAACATTTTTTCTAATACTTGAATTTACAGAGAGAATGAAGAAAAAAAAATACTGAAAGATTCCAATGCTAAAACTGAAATAAGAAGACAGATTGTATTGTTTTTGATCTCTCAACTTTTGGGTCAAATGCAGGATTTTTAAAACAATTTAAGTTTGTAATAATAAGAATAATGAGAAAGTGCTCCCATTATCAGAACTTAATCAGCGCAATCTGAAAACTACATTTAAACTCTATCATTGAAAGTTTTTATTTGGCAGAACAAAGCGATTGTTTGTCTCAAGTACAAAAATGCTATTGAGAAGAAAATCAAGCTGGTTTGGAATCTGCAAACCTAGGAATTCTTTTCTTCTGGATTCCATTATATCTGAATCATCTTGCTTTTTAAATGGCTCCATTAATTTGGATTACAACGTTTCTGAAGTTACATAATGGGCAAGACTTCTCAAGAAAAAAATCTCAAAGCCAAGTTGCTACCCTGTTATGACACTGCTGTCCATAAGAGGTAATTATGAAAAGGAAGATGATCTGCCAATCATAAGGGTTTTTTTTAAGCTATGACTTTTCCCATTGATTTTAATATAACATATTTGCCTTTCTAAAAGAATTTTTGTTTTTTCTTAAGTAATTAAGTGTTTGATAATAATTGAAGTGGTTTTTTTCTCTCCTTTCTAGTGTTCATAATGGCTTCTGGGCTTTTGGTTTACCCTTTTGGTTTCAACTCTGCTACTGTGAAGAGGTTCTGTGAGAATTCAGACATCTACTATGCAGGAGACTGCCAGATTGGATGGGGGTATATGCTGGCAATTGTTGGGGTCATGTTGTCTGTCTTTTTACCATTCTTTGCAAAATATGCACCAAAAGAGCACATATCTCCAACTCCAATACCTACAATTTTATAGTATTTTATTACTGTTTAAGAACAGAACATTCCTGTCTACAGGCAATGGGCAGAAATTATAGCACTTCCATTTAGCTGTATGGCTGAAGAGAAAAAAGGAGATGGGGAAGAGAAGGTCAGATTCACTAAGACCAAAAGTGCATTGATAGTCTTCCGTAAGTACGAGCAGCAAAAACACTCTGGAATTGAAATAAGATTAATCAGCAGCCTTTATACTGCTCTAAACATATAGTGGCATAATGCCTTAGACAAAAAAAAAAAAATAATCTGGTTATCCTCAAAACATCTGTCTACCTCCCAGTTTCTTTTGTGTCTCAAAATCGTAAGTCTTTTAAAAGCTTCAATTCACTTTTTATATATTATTAAATGTCAAAACTTTTATGAACCCAATAATTTTAAAATCAATGATATTTTGTTACAATTATTTTGATTAGTGAGAAAAGCACCTACTAGTAGCCACAGCCTAAAATTAAACTTGATATCTAAAAAGAGTTGTATACAAAAAAATAATTGCTTTTTAATCTCTATATATTAGTAGTGCCTGCATATCATAAGTTGTTGGCACACTTTTTAATGCCAATCTAATAGTCAAGATTTAGAGTCATCTTCATGAAGACTTGCATAAAGTTTAGATTACTTTTTTTAGAAAGAGATATCTAACTACTTCCAAAAGCTTCATGATGATTTAATGGTTTAACAACAGGGGAAAAATGTTAAGAATTTGTTTTCAGTATTTCTTAAATTATAATTTTAGGTGGGCTTTTACAAAATTATTTGAACTATTAAACTTGTAGATTTTAGTGTTTGTTGTTTGTTTCTTAAGGCTGAAAAGAGAAAACTCTGTTTACAAAAACATATGTGCCCGATGACCCTTATATGTAGTGATAATACAAGCTAGAATGAACTAGATTCTAATATTTCCATTACTATTAAAAGCCCATTATTGTAAAAAAAAATAGTGAAATGCTACTGAACACTACTAATAAGAATTTGATGCTGTGTCAGAACTAGCAAATTGCCATATTTCATGAGTTTGTATGTGAATTTTGTGAAGTTTGATTTCCACAATAGCACTGAATTCATTACTATCAGCATTGAAATAAGTGCACTTGATTGCCTTAAGCAAAAGAAACATTGGGTTCTAATCTCACCCCACTGTTATGTTTTTCATTTAAAATAAAAATTGATTTCTACTTCTATTCTCATCTTTTATTTTCTATTATTTATTAAAAAAGAAAGTATCACATAGATTATATTTAATTCAAAGCTATACTTTTTAGTTTTGTATTTTGGCAAAAACCAAGTGATCAAATTTATTATTCTTCACTTAGCTGAGTCCAACTGATTCCTGAATTATTATTTTAATTGAAAGCGTACATGAAGGGACAGACAGAGACACATTGAGGAAGTATAAGAAAATGCAAACAGAACAATTGCTGTGTTATTTTAATACCTGAAAAAGACTTCTGTAGTCTTGTTTACATTACTCACCCTTCTAAACTTCAGTGGAACATTGCATTGTTTTCCAAAGTAATTGTCTGTTGCTGCATTTTCATGCACTCTAAAGCAAATTCTGCACGTAAACTAGCAAGTTCCATTACTAATCTTTGAAAAATACAATTTCAGTGTAGAATTAAATGCACTGAGAAAGAGAGAGAGCACATGCTATGCATTTTTGCTTACAGTGACTAAGGAATTAAATCTTCCAAATATTTAAGAAATTAGGTTGAAGGAATGCCTCTAAAGTAAGAAGAATAAATTTCAGTCACTTCTGTATAGTAATGTACTTTTCAGTAATGTCTTAGGCTTTTTTTTTTTAATGAATAGCTGAAATTGATGATTTTCATCTAAGAGTCAGAAAAGTGAGGAATAACAAACAACATGTAAAAAGAAAATAATCACCACGAAGTAGAAAGACAGAGATGCAGGCTTTTCTTTCCTAACCAACCTGTGCCTTTACACTAGAACCATTATACAAGACAGGATCAATATGGTTAAAAAAACACAAAACAACCAACAACTGAAAAATGTTGAGTAATGTGTATAAACTGTATTACGTAGGGTTTCTTCTGTTTTGTGTAATGTTTACGACTGTTCACTTAATGTTTCGCTAGAAAAAGTGATTTGTTAGTGTAAAGTAGAAAACTTTCTTTTTTGCAAAGATCTAAACACTTACTGACAGTAAAATTATTTTAGATTTTTATTAACAGCCATAACATACCTAGTAGACACAAATAACCTATTTCTGTCATTACTTATTAATGTAACTTTCACATGTGCAGAACTGGAACCATCACTCAGTCCACTGAAATCAGTAGGCCTACAACATTTGTGTGATGTTGATGACATGCACAGATGTTGGTCTGGTCCCATAGTTCAAGCTTCCTTTGTAGTTTTAAATTACTGTTACAGTGGAGCCCCACAATTTACAGCACTGCTGTAGCAAATCCTTTACTTCTTAAAACTCAACCTCTTCTGTTGTGAACATCGACAAGCTCCACACCCTGTAATATTCTGCACCTTTTATGAGTTAAGCTAATGCTTCCATTTGGAACTTTCTTTAATATTTTATAATACATAAAGGAAATCAAATATATGTATATGACCTCTACAACTGGATAGATGAAACTCTCCTTGAAACATCCACGCTCAGAACCAGCTTAGCACAGAAGGTAGAGATGATAATGCAAGTGATTCTTACACCAGTAAAGCACATACTTTAGATCTTCAACTGGAACATTAAGGGGCATGTTGCTAACAATACATGTGCTAACACTGACAGATCACTTTTTAAAATAAAGACTGTCTGCGCGTTGAACTGTGTAGAAGCGTTTTCCTGTTATAAGTCGAATGATTTACTGGACCAGGTTCAAGTTTTATCCTAAATATATAATTTTTTAAGTGTAACTAAAAGCTGTATTTTCCATTAATGTGTTTCTGCATTGACTAGCTGGCTCCTTTTTAGAATATTAACCGTTTTCTGTATTTGACTTGTTGGATACAATATTTCAATTATTTTAAATGTGAAATTTCCAATTGCCAACACTGTATAATAAAATTAAAAAAAAAAATTGCACCGTTCAATATTTTCTTGACAACTCTTTTGTTTTACAATTCCCAACAGAGCTGGTACAAAGCTTTTGATGTAGGGGAACTAGCTAAGAGGAAAAGGAAATAGAGACAGCAGGAATAATCTAGGAAAGTTACTGTTTGAAGGCAAAAACACATAAACATGTAAATTGTCCATCCCTCATGAAAGATGTTTCTATGGCAAAGGCAAGGAAGTTCTGTGTTCAAATAACTATTTCTCTCCAACTTCCTCTGTGTCCTTGAGCAATCCTCCTACAGCTTCAGGGTCTGTTGCTATTTTATACAGGTGTTATACTGATTATTTATTTTTTAAAAAACACGGATCAGATAACATATCAATAGGAACCATATGAATACCTAATACATACAGCTGCATCCTGTGAAATCTTTCTGTAGTATCTATTATAATCATTTCTAGAAAAGCTTTTACACATGTTCTTGTAATGCAGCAAAGGGAACCTGTTAACTGGAACTGAAGTGGAATAAAGACTACCCTCTTACTTTCTATCAAAGAGCAGTTTTAATGCAATATGCAGAGCCAAAGAGAACTTTGTTGATATTTGTTAGTTCCTAAACTTTGTCCAAATACTCCTCAAAAGTATATAGTCAACGTTTTGAAATAGATATTGAAGGAATTTCTAAAAATTGAAGATAATGAAAAGCAATGGCAACCTGAACTAGTATAAATAATCTTTTTCTAAAACACTTCCAATACTGAAAAACTTAAACATTTTAATTCAGAATTTCTCCAGTAAAATCTAATCTCCTATGAAACAAAACCCTGTCATTGCATATTTCAGTGGGAAATATAAGCTATGAAAAGTAATAGTGGAAGCAAAACATTGTTACTAGCATTTGTTGGATAGCACAGCATAGTGATATTTCCAATTATTGAATCAGATTTTCAGCATTAGTTTTGGTAAATGCTTTAGGATGTCCAGCCTTTACGGGTAATGATTAGTGAAAAACACTTTTGGACAACCATTTAGACTTTTAAATTTCATTCATTGTTTTTACATATGCTGTCATCTCAACATCTGCAATTTTAACAAATTCTTGGAAAGCATTTTGTTCTTGAATAGTTGCTGGTCTTACAGAGACGCACTTGAAAATGTTCCTTTTTGCATCATAGTTTCCCATGCACCTGTGCACTCGACCTCTAATTAGTCTTGGAAGCTCCCGGTCCTTCATCAAAAGCATAACAAACAAACAAAATAATTGTAACACCTAACATAAAAGCTCTCAAAACGTCTGCTTTCTAAAGACTACATCAAATGCAGAAGGAATTTACATCAGCTTTTTTGCTGTTATCAACTACTTAGAAGCTGAACTTAAAGTCCCAACTTTTTTGCTGAAACAGAAGTCTGAGGATGCCTAAATAGTGAGGATTACTGTTCTAGACCACTTTGAGAACAACATGGTATAAGCATTCAGCTTTCCTTGCACACAGCAACTTTCTGTTTTATCAGAACAGCATATTATTAGCTTCATAAAAGAGATTCTAGTGTTAGGTACAGACATATAATACTTACAATTTCATAAAATACACAAGGCAGACTCTCCTTTCCATCTCTCAAAAGAAAATTCTTTGCCCCATACGCTCCAGGTGTGACTGCAGAATCAAGTGTGCCTATACAATTTAGCAAAAATAAATCATGATGTAAACGTCAGAGCAGTACTAAGTATGATACACAAAGATACCATAACATTTACTACACAAAAGCACTACAATATACAGCATCAGCGTCAGCTTTCTGTGAGAACTTGTGCTGACAGCACTGGAAGTTCCAATACAAATTATAGGCTTTACAGTCTTTGAACAGCACAATTATATGTGATGTCTCTCTAAACTGACTGACCAAATGCGGTTTTCATAATTGTCACTGTAATCTGGTTATTCCCCTGTTAAGCAGAGCACAACACAATTCTCTTTAGGTTTTATTGATCTTCATATGCAAATCAACTTTAAATATTTGCAACCTTGTCAAAATAATAGTTTTCTGAGATACCATCATATTGTGTATTCTTATTCACCTTGATTTAAAGTTTAGTCATTTCAGTCTTTTGTCATGTTCATTTCTCAGATGTGAATTAAAACACAAAGTGAAACACACTAAAAGTCATCTATGTTTAGAAGTACTCCAGACTTCAATTTATTCCTAGATTAATTGTATTAAAAATTACTGTAAATCTGTACCTCTCTACAGAAGGTTCCTATTAAATAGGAAAATTTATTGTAACACATTCTAAAAAGAAGGAAAGAAAAGATGATAAAAAGAGCTTAAATGTTGGAGGATGACTGTATTATTAATTTTTTACCCATTTTAGTCACCTTTGATAGCTGAATGGATCTCCCAGCAGGAAAATAAGATGCTGCTTATGCCAGTATTTTGTGGTTTTAAGTATTTCACAGCTATTGTTCCTACAGTTAATAAGATTTTCTCTTGGCTGTTGTCCTACCATTATCAGTTAGAACACAATCTACCATGCTTACCTAAAACTTCAAATAATAGTGCAGCTTTATAAGCATATTGACTCCAGTGCCTCATACTTTCAATGACTGCAGATATGATTCGCAAAGAATTATTTTTTTCTTTAATTTTTAGTTGAGATGATGAAACTTCCTTTCAGAGGAATATGAAAATGCAAGTTAGAGATAAACACACAATTTTAAAAGGCACACAGACATTTCTATATTATGTTAAATATCCAGTATTTACACTAGTGTACA
This sequence comes from Falco naumanni, assembly GCF_017639655.2. Taxonomy (NCBI): domain Eukaryota; kingdom Metazoa; phylum Chordata; class Aves; order Falconiformes; family Falconidae; genus Falco; species Falco naumanni. The sequence continues at coordinate 108,715,735 of NC_054054.1, read as the reverse complement.
TTCAGACTACACAAACAACTCCCTGCCAATTTATATGATCATGCTGGGTTATTATACATATAATAACTGTAGGTTATTATAATATAAAAATCTCAATTCTAAATTTTCAGAAACTTAAGGGTTTACTAAGGCAGCTAGGAATAATGAAAGCCTCATCTTTCCTCAATTTTCTTTTTCTTTACTATTTTCTTCATTGTATCTTCCTATTAACTCTCTCCATAAGCTTACCTGGCTTTTGTCTTCTGAAACACAACCAAATTGGTTTTCATTCATCTTATTTTGCTGAATATTGCGGCTAAATTTATATCCCAGACTATGATCCTGCAGACTTCTTGAAACGATGTTAGGTTTCACTGGCCCCTGTCCTTTAGATATATATGTCTGGCTAGTTTCTGTTGGTTTAATAAGCTGGGATGAATTACGGTTATGAGGGTTTTTTTGCTGCTGGACAGTTTTCAAATTATTTGAAAGATTCTCAAACTTCTGAATAATTCCACTATCAGATCTTGAATTTGTTGTGTTATTTGGAGGAGTATATTCATTTCTGTTCCAAACTTTAGTACTGGGAGTCTTCTCTGCTGCCCTGTAGTACAATATAATAGTTCAGTATCACAATATCTAATCTGAATACTTAGATACGTAAATTATATAAAGGCAACCTATCGTTTTAGTTTTAAAAACATCTGTTAAATATTCAGACTCAAAGCACTTGAGTATATACACTTAAATTTATCCACATACAGGGCCATGATCACACCTGTGTTTAAACCTAGCTGAATTCAATAGGTCTTAAAAGCTTGCTCAAGTATTGTCCTGCCCTGTATCAGGGATCTTTCCTGACCTAAGATTCACATTTTTTCCATAACTCTAAAATTAAATAAGCAAAGTTTCTTCTGAGAATGATATTTCTAAATTCTTCTACCACCATCACTGAAAAAATCATTTTACCACAAACTTTAGTGCTGACCTTATTATTTCTAACACTTTATAAAAGGCAGCTCAGAAATGCCTTCCACCTCAGTTTCATTTTGCCCTTGAAGGCACTTGTTTGAAACCTTCACTCTTTTTGCCATTGGAAAGGAATAGGAGGAAGGGAAGAGATAAAAAAGACAATTACAACATTGCTGGAAGTGTCTCTGCCAGCTCTAGGCATCTGAATCTGGAAGCTTTTCCTTAGTTTATATAAGCACAGTGTTCACAATTATATTCAGTTTTGATTCAATGTTTTGATATAAAATTGCCCTAATGTACACTGATAGAAACTTAAATTTGAGACTATTGATAAATATGGTTTGAAAGGCGACAAAACTTCAAATAAAGGAGAATCTCAAAAAATTGCATCTAAGACAGCAAAATTGAATCAACTTTTATGGTAAGACTGAATTTTAGGCTTGATAATAAGGCTAGCTATTAGGGCTAATTAATAGGACTCATTAGGTAGACTGGAAAAGTACTTCATTTCAGTGAGTTTTGGCTCATAAGCACAATGTAATTATTTAGGACTATGGTGATGATCTGAGAATTAAAAGTTCTCTCTGAATATACAAGAATATGGAAAAATGTAAAATATACTTTCACATGAGAATAATTTTCGTTAAGGTAGGATAATAAAAATTAAAGACTCCACCAACCTAGAGGCATACAAGTTTTTTCCCAGCATTTGCTAAATTAGACTGATGCATTTGGTGGTTTCATAACAGAAGAAGCCACCTGATGTTCTGTTTGACTTTCAAAGATAAGTTTAAAGTATCAGTGATGCGGTAGCAGCTTTATTGTAAGACTGACATATGGATCATAGTTTGTGGAACAATTAGCACCCAAATAAAAATCAATAAGCAACAAATAATCTCCTTTTACATACCCATTGCTTGCTTCTTTCTGTAGTTCAACCACTTCTGGAGTCATCATTCCCCAGCCTAATTCCCAAAAGACAAAGGATTGAATATGGACACAAACTAAAAAGATTAAAAGGTAATAGGTCTACTTAGGGCTCCTACTCTTTATCTGCTTAAGATTCCACAATGTCTCACACAGGAAGGAGGAGGAAGGGAGAAGGAGAAAAAAAAAAAAAAAAAAGGGAATGATGTGATCCTTTGATATCCGTAACTTCTAACAAGTAAGTTGCTTCTCTAGACCATGGTTAAGTTAGACCGATTAGCACAGAGACTTCTACTTTATTATAATTAAAACATAATGAAAGTACTAAGGGCAGAGAATTCTGCATCACTCTTTCCAAGCACAATTTGTAGAACAGCAGTTTTCTTCTGAATTACAAGAAAGATATCTCATAAATGTTTCTTCTTGTAACACAGGACTTGAATGTTGATTGAAATCAACTGAAAACAAAAGGTCAGAATTCAAGAGACTCTATTTAAATGCCAGTGCTACTTCATTCTCTAACATACAAAGAGTCAAACTCCCTCTAGACACAAAGTATAAAAAGCTCAATTGTATAGAAGAGAAAGAAATTTCCCGGAGGACATTTTTTACATAATGAACTTTTCAGAAACAAACATAAAGGATGCATATTGTTCTTGATAAAGACAATGTCTAATTTAATTAAATACAATCATACAGTTAAGGTTTACTTGGATTTAGATCTGATAAAAAAATAAAATATATCTTATTTACCAAAGGATGTGGGGGAAAAGTCATAAGTACGAGTCCCAGAACTGGTACCAAACTCATTTTTAAGTGGACTTGAAGTGAGGGGCTGTCTATTTCTTTTTTTTTGATTGAACAGAGGTACAGGCAGACAACCTAAAATTAAGATTAAAATAATACTACTATACCAATAACAAAAGGATACACAATCTACACTTAAGTAAGATTACTTAACCATTATTTTGTGTCACCCATAGGAATTGCATTTCATAAACACATAACACATCAGCCATTGCCTCACAGAATTTATATTCTTCCCAGCCCTCCGTCCTGCACAAAATCCTGTGAATTAAACATTTCCCTTAGTGACCAGACCCCTGACTCCATTCAAAAATCTTGCCCTGTGCTGCAATAAAACTGAAACCCATGCAAGACCACTCAGGAAATGGGGATCTAGGACTGAATACTGTATATCCTGTACGAATACTGCATGCGTCTGTGAGCACGAGTATATATATATATATATCTATGTATATATCTCTATGTATATATATCTATGTGTATATATATATATATATATTTAAATATATAAGCATAATGCAGTATGAATGGTAACACACAAAAGAATGGATGGTACCTGCTGTGCTGCGACCTGAAGTGTCAGCTAGACTCCTTTTCATTCTCTTGCGGTATCTTAATAGGCAACAATGTATTGATTACTCCAAATTCGCTGTATGGAAGTTAGATAAACAAACTAAGTAAATTGATTCATGTTGCAAACGCATCCAAATTTTATGTGATTTTATGGCAGTTTCTCTTAACTCTCTGTGTACTCAGTGATATGCATTACTTCAGACACAAGCTTGAAAGATGCAAGCACTTGTACTGAATTTAGAAGTTTCACAGGTATGCAAGTGACAAGAAATTGCTCTTTGCAGATTAAGGGCCCAAATGATTGTATTTCTGAAGCAAAAGTTGTATTCTCTACTTTTTTTGAATGCTGTAAAAATACTGAATTCAATTCCAAATTTAAAAGTATATACATTCAAATACAAGGAATATTCTTTAATTCCTGAAAACAGAATACTAATAGAAAATGTATCCTTATACATTGCTGCAAAGTGTGATGGCAAGGTACATGGCTCTGAGTAAAAAACTGGTTTGTGAAAAATAGTGTCACACTTCAAAACCCAAAATTCTGTACTTTATGATGCAGACCTAAAACTTTTAGCCGATTTCCTCATATATAAAATATTTCACAAGTAAAAAGAAAACATTATCAGCTAAATAGTGTGAACAGAAAAAATACATTTTACCATATTAGGTACAGGTCACACACCATATCTGTTTTCTGATTTATCTGCTCCTATAGTAAATGCCTATGTATTACTGCACACATTGAGAATACTAGACTGTTGTGTAGCATTAGTTGCTATTCTAACAAAGTTAGTTACTGGTGCATATTGCCTTTAGTGGCATATGAATAACACTGCATATTTGTGTGTATAAATAATATAAGACAGTAAACTCTACATTTATTTTGATCTGGCAGTTAACTATACACAGCTATTAAAGATATTGATAAGAATGAAGCACAAGGATCTACCGCAGCTAGACTAATAGATCAATTTATTTCTGTGAGATACGTCAATTACATGTGTGACAGCATTAGAGCAGCTTCTAGTTCATTGCTGTTGCACAATTTAAACTGTATTGCTAGCACTATGAAGCCCAATGGCCACCAGCAAGCAACATACTTGTAAAACAAAACCCCATAAACTTGATGTGGCAGTTTATGAAGCCAGCTTTGATGTTACATAGGTTCTTAGACTGTATTGTTTTGCTTTCTGTCCTCCCTTGAAGATAAACAACCAAACCCCTAAGCTAAAGCTATAGAGAAAAAGTAAGCTAAGGATGGAGAACAGGAGATACCAAGGTAAGCCTCGGCGGCACTTCACGCAGCAGCAGTACCAGTCACCGCCTGAAGGCGCCTGAAACCCTTGCCGGTGCCTGAATGACGGGCTGAGGTGAAGCCCGCCAAAAATAACGGCCTGAAGCACCACGTTCGCGCGCCAAGTCAGTCAGAAAAAGGCGGGAAGCGGCTACGGCCTCATTCCCCTCCCCGTCCCCTGGGCAGCACTGAGGGGAGCCGGGCGCGGTGGGCCCGGACGCGACCCCAGGCAGTGAGGAGGGTGGCTCGGAGGGTGGCTGGCAGGAGCAATTACACCTGTGCACTGTAGGATTTAATTCTTTATCTCCCTCCCTACCCGTGGAACTGGTGCACGTGGTGGCACTTAAGAGAACCCGGGGAAGGAGCTGAATATCCACAAATGTGTGAACACAAACACGGATATAAGTAAAACTGTCAGCATTTGTCACGTTTTTTCTTTCCCGCCACTGTTCTGGGTTTTTACACGTGGCTGTTTTCAACCATCTAACTTCTTGCTGGTTCCTGTGTAAAATCCTAGAGCTCAGCAGGACTGGAGCCTGTCATTTTTTTGTAACCCTTCTTCTTCAGCCCTGGAAGGCTTTGGCGAGCCATGTTACACTTTTTATATCTACCTTTGCAACGTTGATACCTAGACTTCATTCCCTTCACGTTTTATTATTGCATGTTTTTCAGTCAGCAGCACCCATTCTAAGCTTTCAGGTGCAATACCAGGTACCTGCATGTAGTATATAAACAACTTGAATTCTTAATAAACTACATAATTTTTCAAAGTGTAAGTATTGGCAAAGCACAGGAGTAATGGATTGGTCCTGGTGTTTAATTCAGAAGAGTGAGAACTTTTGAAGCATCTGCATTTATGCCACAAATTCCTGTAATGTCCTGGGAGACCAGGAGTTAAAAGCTGTTTGGAAGTTAAAGTGCTCTAAGGGTATAAAAGAAGCCTCCATGGCTTTAGTTCCTAAAGTCATGTTTGGAAATGCACTGTATCTGTCCTAAGAAAGCTCTTAGGAGACAAACCTCTTGCATGTTAAATGAGGTAAGTGCACAGACAATTCTGCATTCCGTTCAGCGTTTTGCAAGGAATTATAACCATTACAGTACCACCAGCAATAAAATATAAACTATATGTACTAGCACTGCATGTTTGCATTTTGCTGTTTACTCTTCAAACCACTATGGTGTTTAAATTCAGCAAACCAAGACTTGAGAGTGTGAGTCATTTTTTTCAGGCAGTGTCTAAATAGCCGTTTTGGCACCACAGCTAAAGAGACTGGGGTCAAAGGACAGTACAGACTGTCCACTGCTGTAAAATACAACTTTACTGCTTTGTTTAATAAATTACTTACTATGATTAAACATCTGAGAGCTTGTAAGTACAGAAGGAATACAGTTCAGCATTCAAGTAAACAGTCTCTCTGTATTAACTTGCTCTAAGGTTCAGCAAATCTGTATGCATAAACTGAAACATAGAGAGCAACTTTTGTAGGAAATATATTCCTGGCAGAACTTGTCTAGTTAAGTCCTGTGTTTAGCTTTCTTTTCGTAGACTTACGGTCTATCAGCCTGGGTTATAAAGCCTCTCCCACAGGCACTAGCCAAAGCCAAATACTTTCTCAGTCACTGGAGTATAATCTTAATAAAAAGAAATTGTTCAATAAACATTCTTTATTCCCTTGCAATGTAACATTTTTTATATTAATTTTGTGTGTTGGATACTAATGCTTCTGTCATTTACAGCAGAAAAACTTATTTTCTGTTATTAAGACCTTTTCTGAATGTTTTGATCCTCATGGTGGAAGTCACGGCTGCTCTTTGGGTTAAGTTTCAGAAGCCTATCTGAATGTAATGGAAATGGAAGAAGTCAAGTTGTGGACCAAGAGGTTTTTTTGGGAGAACACAACTATTGTCCCCTTGTGCTCTACATCTGTTCCCTTTTTAATAAGAGATTGCAGAAGTTAGAAGGGTCGGCACTGGCAAAGTTGTTTCAATGTGTTAGAGATCTGTGTTAGCAGATCCCCAGACAGAGCAAGGAGTGCTAGATAAGTCAGTTGTGGATGAATTGCACTTTAATTTCAGCTAGTGTTCCTTCTAATCACTGTTATTCAGATACTAGAAACAAAAAACGTCATACAAGCAAAAACATGCTTTGAGGAACTCAGCTGTTGTTTTTTTAGAGGAAAATACTTGATGTTTCAGCATTATGTGTTGATCTAGAGCCAAGATATGACTCTTATTTTACTGGTTTTGTTCACTTTAAATCTTTCTGCCCTTGTATACTGTAATGTTTATGTAACTTCAAACATATACGAGTATACTTGTTACACCTAGTTTGCAGTGCAAAGATCTCAGAGATATTTAAGTACAGTATTAAAGTTTACAATAAAAAAGTATATTCATGCTGTCATTAGTACAAGATTTACCTATGTATTGTATATTAATAGAGATTGCTTGTAGAAGTTAACTTTTGAACTGTGTAACAGTACTTGGAGATGTTACTAAATATGGTAAATGAAGGGGAGGGCTCCTCGAGAGGGAGGAGTGCCAGGTTAGCAACTCCCCGCCTCACAACAGGAGTGGAAAACTGTTAGAGAAATGTTAATTCACTTTCATTCACATCTGACCTAAACAGGCATCAAGAATTTCCTATTAAAAAGAAACTTTTTTTTCAGGACAAAAGTTTTACTTTAGAATTATTTTCTGTTTTGCTTTCAGCAATTCTTAGAGCTGCTGAAAAGCATGACTTCCTCTTCTGTTGTTGATACACCTCCGGTAAGACGGGTTGCTATCTTCGGGGGAACTCATGGCAATGAGTTATCAGGGGTATTTTTGGTCAAGCACTGGCAAGAGAACGGAGCTGAGATTCAAAGAACAGGAATGGAAGTGAAACCATTTCTTACCAACCCAAGAGCTGTGAAGAAGTGTACTAGATACATTGACTGTGATCTGAACCGTGTTTTTGACCCTGATAATCTGGGGTAAGAATAGCTGTGCTTTCTGTTGTTTTACTTCTCTGTTTTCTTTAAATTGTAAGGAGCTTCCTTTCCAGATTAAAACGTTAACACAAGTTCCACTACTGTTTTAACTGTGTAGTCACATAACTGAAATTACTGACCTTTAACCCAAAAAGAAAAAATCGCATGAGTGTTAACAGATTCATTTTAGAACTACTGCTACTCGAATGAGTCTCAAACCAACAGATAATCTTAAACACAACTTTTTGAATTAGTATTAGATTAGCTGTATTTGTGTAAACTAAAGTATTTCTGTTTTGACTTGCAAAGTCATTATTTCTCACGTGCCTTCTTGTGCAATTCGGCTTTGGAGCTCTTCTGAATACAATTATACTTGCAGGAAGATAGCAGATAAAACCAATTTAAAGGTAGACATCTGATTATCCAAAAGAATGGTATACAAATCAGGGAAGTGTATGTAATTTCAGTTATATATAGTAAAAGATGAAAAGGTGAAATTAGCGCAGTTGGAAACAATGTATTCTATAGCAAAATTATAGCCAGAGAGACTCAGTAATGTAACTAATTCATTATTTTAGAAGAAATACAATCTCTAATTACTGTAAAATAGTAACTGATTTTACATTTTTAATGGGATTTTATGTTTCTCTGCTTTTGAGCCATTTATTCCAGAGGTGTACTTTGCTATATAACCATTCTTACACTTGGTATAGTTGTATGCTAAAAAGGTAATTGTTTCAGAAAGGTCTTAATGGTAAAGGTGAATATTACTGAAAGAAATATGTACCGTGTATTTTGTAAGTGTGGTTATTCTTACCCTGCATGTCTTTTCATCTTAGAATTTTGTTGTTATTATATATGATTAGCAGACTTCTTAATACGTAAGTCTTGAGGCCATTCTTTTAATTGCCTACTTAGGACAAATGGGGGGGGCAGGGGGGGAAGTGGTCCTGTTTGTTTTCAGCTGCTTTGTATATAGAACACTTGAAAAAATAGCAGATTAAGACACCTGCAGGTTGTCTTCATTTTTAAACTAATATGGCTCAGTGAATCCTATTAATTTGCCCAGTTCTATTACAACACTACTGGCTGGTTGGAATACCTTCACCTGGTCCCTTTAAGTACAGGCCCTTCAAGATCACAAATTGTTTTACAAAATAACAAAACGGAGTGAAATCCTGATACTCCTGAAAGTCATGATGGAAGTCTCATTGGCTCTGATAGGAAGTATTAAACAGTCTTATGTGGAAAAAAACCTTGCATTTCAAAGACAGAATACATGGGTAGATTATGCGATATACAGAATCATAAAAATAGAAAAAGGAGCTTGGGGGCCTCACATATAAATTCTAATCCACCTCATGATCCACTAGTAGATCAACTGCATGTAAACACTCCTAACAGATCATATCTTGCCATTTCTAATACTCCAGCAGTGTTGATCCCATAATTTTCCTCAGCAACCTTTTCCGATGCATAAATATCCATGCAGTTAGTAAGGTGTTTTGTTAGCATTTAACAAAACTTTCTTCATGCAACTTAATACCAGTGTTTCTTACAAAATTAAAATATTACAAAGCTTGAGCTGTATCGAGAAAGAAAACTTAATTTGGCCCAAAAGATATTTGGCATGTCTGTATTGTACTTGGGTAGTATCCCAAGCCTATCATCAAAACCAGATTTGCTGTCTGCGCAGAAATGTCCGAGCCTAGAGCAGCTTTGTTCACTGTTAATATGTAAGATGGATGTCCTTGTGTCATACATCAGTTTCCTACAGAGCCCTTATATAGACAGGAAACCTATCTCAGACCTTTCCTTAGGCGAAGACCAATTTTTTGAAGTGTAGTACAGACATAGTCACCTGAGATTACAAGTAGTAAAACTTTGGAGGAATAGATTTGAGATAACAAAATCTTCTATGAGCTTTGAGTGTCAGGAGGTCTCAAAACAACAGTCTGTAAAAGTCTGATCAGAATATGAGAAGACAGGACACAGAGGAAGTTACAAAGGACCTTGTGAGTGATGTCCAAGGTAAATGGGCATGGACCAATATCCAAATTCTGTTGTCAGGAGGAGGTGGGTCCAATCTTGGAAGTGGTTTAAGTTGTTAGATTTTGAGTTAGTTTTATGTATAGGGGGGAAAATTTTAGGATGTAAATAAATAGAAGTAGCCTCCAGCTAAAATCAGATCAAAACATGCTTGCTACCCTTTGGCTCAAGACACGTAATAGTAAGACTTGTTTAACAATCATACTTGTTTTTTCAAGCACAAATTCATCAAGTTTTAATAGTTTGGTAATTAAATAGGTGATTTCAACTTTAGTCAATTATGGAATTAAAGAAAAAAGAAAAAAGAAAAGGGTATACGTATTTTGTTGACTGTAAAGCCATGGAATGAGCTTACTAATTTCTTTGTACTGATATTAACAGCAGGACAGTGATGGAAGATATTCCATATGAAGTGAGAAGGGCTCAGGAAATCAATCATATATTTGGTCCAAAAGGTAGTGATGATGCGTATGACCTTATTTTTGACCTTCACAACACCACTTCTAACATGGGTGGTACCCTTATTCTTGAAAACTCCAGGGATGACTTTACAATTCAAATGTTTCATTATATCAAGGTAAAACTAATTTAAATGAACTATTAAAATAGATTATTAGTTGTAATGTTTTATTACTATATATAGTTTTGTAGTTTCTTTAAATATACTATTTTTTATTCTGCAAAACTGTTTAAAATATTTAATCACTCATAGGATGTTTTTTTTAATCAGAGATAATTAATAATTTCATTATAATATCCGGTAACTCAGATTTGAACTCATAATCTTCATGTATTAAAATGAGCGTTAGTAAGACTGATGGGCAAAGAGGAATGCTTAGAATAACATCTATGAAAATTAATGTCATTTAATCTGCTTTCATAGTGAGCTGTCAGGAGTTTGTATAAATTTGGGTCACACATGCTAAATAGTGAAACATTAATTATATGAAATAAAGACAAGTAAAAAATAATGGAGCTAGGTAATCACAAACGTTTCCTTCATCACTATTTATAGGAACAATGATAGATCTTTAGAAGCTGTGTGATTCTGCTTTTCCTGAACCTGCTAAGTATTGGTAGAAAGGTTGGCAAAAGTGCTGGCTTAAGCATAATCGGTTGAAGTATTTGTGACCTAGACAATGACTGATGAAATTAAGCTTAAGCCAATGGTGTGAAATTTAAAATTTTTTTCCCCTTAGAAACAAGGTTTATTTTAACATTTCATTTTTCTTATTACATGTATCCTATTTCAATGTTATAACATATTTGATGATATAGAAAACTTATAAATAACATATGAAGAGAAAGGGTAGGCAGTTATCAGGAAAGAGGCCTGGAAAAGGTTTCTACGTTTAAAAAAAAAAAAAAAAAAAGAAGAGTTAAAATAAGGCTTAATTCACAACCTAAATTCCTCATAAAAGAATCTAAGTCTGACATAAAAAATATTTGCAATTTGCTTTACAGTATTTTGATTCTAAGTTTTGGAACACTGATGAGTAGATTTTTCCTCCTGTTAGCAATTTAAGACTAGAACTGTGTTCAGTTATAGTAGGAAACAGCAAAGTTCAGTGAAGTATGCCTGGCATGAGTTAATGGAAAGGAGACCAACAAATACAGCTTTGTCCGTTTTCTAAAGATGTCCTACTTCTTTGAGGGCCATGAAATAAAGGCAACATATTGAAGACAATGTGTAAATCACTTCTGCATCAGTAATCTTTTGTGGCACAACATTTTAAAACATTTGCATAACAAAGAAATTTTTAAACAATCTCCACAGAACGCTTTGGCTCCAGAACACTGCCCTGTTTTGCTGATTGAACATCCTAGCTTGAAATATGCAACAACTCGATCTGTAGCAAAACATCCTGTTGGTAAATATGAAAAATAAAGACTATTTTAACCCACTGTACATTATTTTAAAATAAGCCTGTTTCCAGATCTGTTCATTTCATTGTGTTATACAGAGTGCTGTGATCACCAGTAGCTATTTGTTTGACAATGTCTTTACCGAATCAAATGTATGTGATGATGTCCTTCTGAAGAGTTCTGATTTATACTTGGCTTACAAAATACACAGAAGCCAGCTGGAAATTCTTAAACTCAGTTAACCCACTGTTTGCATAAAATATTTATAATAGATAAGGATAAGGAGGAAGTAACAGCTTCAGGAAAGAACTGCTTGCTTCCTCTAAATAAGCCTTGGCTGAAATGCTGGTAGTTAGCCAAGAAAAGGAAAAGAGATGAAGTGATAAAGGAAGGGGGAAACTATGTTCTGCATGGAAGTTGTTAACTTTTTCATTTATGGAATCAAAACCGTAACAAGAGGGGGGGAAAAAATATTAGTTTGCTTTTTATATTAAACAGAGAGTTCTTTAAAATGCAGCGTAGAAAAATAGGATGAAGAAAAGAATAAAGAGAAACTGATGTATGTAGTGTCCTTTCTCTTACCCTAGTAGCATGCTCACAAACATACCTATGGTTCTTTAAACTGATCCTGACTGGTGAGCTAAGTTTTCTGCTTGTCTTAAAAATCACATAACTCTGTACTTTACAATACCTCTTAAGCATAAACCGCAGACCCAATCAGACATCTATTTTTGCTGTGTAATCTAAGCATGTAACATATTATGGCTATATTAATAATCTCCCTCATCTGCAAACAGGTGTGGAGGTGGGTCCCCAGCCGCAAGGTGTTGTTAGAGCTGATACTTTGGACAAAATGAGGAAGATTGTCAAACACGGCCTTGATTTTGTGCAACTTTTAAATGAAGGTAGAGTAAGTAGTAAGAGAATATAGCCGCCTGTGTCATATTAGTGGACTATTTCAGGAAAATACTGTTTGAAAAAATAGATTGGGCTACAACATTCTACAGTTACACAGGTAAAAGGGGAGGAGGGAAGGATTGTTCTCTAGACCTACTTAAGTGTGGCATCAGAACGTCAGCATTCATGTATAGCTGCTTTGGGTAGCTTTAAGGATATTTCCTCTTCCTGAAGATTCAATAAGTATACCGATTCCAATCTTACAGTTGCTTTGAGAATCTGAAATACTAGCTAACAATATTTGCATAGTAGTATGTACATACCGAATACATATAAATTAATACTAAGAAGTGTTCAATTTATATGCCTTCTGTGCATTGCTATCTAAAATTAAAGTTAATAAATTTTGTAAGATTTTGTTATACCTGTGTACTATCTAAAATACCTACTGACAAAAACAGGTGTTTAAAATTCTTTTAGAGTACATTTTGTCAGTGGGTTTTTTCTGGAAGTAGAAGGAAAAGAATGTAGTTGTGCATGTGACTCTCCATTATTGTGCTAGAATTGTAAAGATTAAATACCACTGATACATTTCTGTATTGTGCAGCACTATCAAACACAGGCCTTTCATTGATTTCCTCATTTACAAAATTTGTCTTTTTAAGTATACAGTTAGAAGCCACATTTCAGGAGCTAATTGAGATCTAGGCTCCATATGCTACAAGATGTGACTGGACCATCTTTCTGTGTCTGGGCTTTGATGGGAAAAATATTTGGACCTAGACATTTTTATGATATATAAGCTAATCACTAGTGTATAAACCTTGACGAGGTACAACCTAATGATTTAAGCCATTCTAAAGAGAATAAATAATGCATTGGGTTTTTTTTAACAGGCAGTTGTTCATTTTGACATTAAATTACATTTATTCTTTCTAGGAAAGGAATTTCCACCATGTACAATTGAGGTTTTTAAAATAATGGAGAAAGTAGATTATCCCAGGAATAAAAATGATGAAGTTATTGCCATTATTCACCCTAAGCTGCAGGTAAATTGTAAAGTAGTTTTAATTTGTGACATTTTATAAGTATTCCTGTGTCAATTCTGCTATATTGTAGTATATTTTAATAGTAAATATTTAAAATTAGAATACTGCCAATGGGTTTATTGAATAATTTAGACCTTTCCTACGGTAAAGTTCTATCACTAAGGTCATACCGTATTTCAGTAACAGATTTGGGAATCACTGAATCTAAAATAACTTTTGAACCTAAAACTAAAAAGAAAAATAAAATAGATAGCTCATATTCTAAAATATAAATCTAATTTTTAATTCAAAATGAGGGCCTGGTTTTAATCAATTGTGAGCATATGCAGTTTCCTTTTAGTTCATCTTTAGCAGTGAATTCTATACAAGCCTCAAAACAAGGGCCAGGCACCTGAAATAATGTACAGAAGATTAAAAAGAATTATTTTAAAAGCTTTTGCCATAAACTGCAGAGAATATAGCTATTAAGCATAAACTCAGAAATCACATGAAATATATAAAAACTTGAAAGTAAATATATTCTATTTATTTTCTTTCTCTAAGGATCAAGACTGGCAGCCACTGAACAATGGTGATCCTCTATTTTTGACTCTTGATGGAGAAGTAATTGAATATAAAGGGAACTGTACGGTCTATCCAACGTTTATTAATGAAGCTGCATATTATGAAAAGAAACAAGCTTTTGTAAAAACAGTAAAAATTAAACTCACTGCAAAACACATCAGATCCTTAGTCTTAGACCAGAGCACTTCTTAAAAGCTTGTTACAGATTTTTCTATACAAAAAGTAGATTTCTTCTCTGTGAAATCCAGCGTCATTCAGTAGTAATTCATTGAATAAATGCAGAATCTAATTTTAAGTTATAATTTAATTAACACTGCTGAGCACTTTTAAGATGAAACATACTGTCATAATGCTAATTATGACTACTGTTTACTTGTTCTAATAGATTGCTATAGAAGCAAAGAATAAATATTTTTATGAAGTTCCTTAGTTCACACTACATAAAATGAACAATATACCACATATGGGTTAGTGGCTATAAAATTTATATCTAGCATCATATAGAAAGATACCAATCCACAAAACTACATTAAAAATTTACAGCATTTCTATTTTATAACACCAAACCCACAATAACCAACACCTTTTAAAATGGGGTGATCCTTGAAACGAATTCCTTGGATAAATATACAAAATATGAGACAAAGGAAAAGCTAGGGAGTGAGAAAAAGAGTGACAGTATGTATTTTGAAACTTTTATGTTATTTGCATATATAACTAACACCTACTGCACTGAGGTGGAAGCCTTAGGTTTGGTTTGGTTTTTCTTTTTGTACTTACAAAGACAACCTAAAAATGTATGATTTCTGAGAAAAATATACTAAAATGAAATTTAAAGCTTTTTAAATTTAAAGTATTACAAGATTAATTCAAATTGTTTCTGATTTAACATTAAAGACAAAAAGGTTTGAATTTAGAAAGTATCTAGTATTTAGAAACATACTGGAGCAATATTCAAATTCAGGAAAAAGATGTGCTTATCCTGTGAAACTTCTGAAGAAATTTTCTACCTTTCTATTGCAATGGAGATGAGAGAAATTTATAGCTTTATAACTTTCTAGGTGTATCCACCTACTGCTTATAACATTTTCCAAATAAAATTTTAATCAGCTGTTGCACCCCAAAAGTTTTCAATGAGGAAGGCAAGATTAGGAAATTAACTCAGGTTTTGATGCAAAGATATGTACAAACCATACCTGAGTATTTCAGAATGGAAATTAAGAAGAATTCCATATGGGGAGACTTCTGAGAATTTTGAGACTGACTTGTTCTGTATTTGTGGAAAGAAAGCCTGCCATAGTAGCTGAAAAAGAGAAGAAAATGGGAATTTAATCAATTTTCTAAAGCTGCTTTTAATATATTTGACAATAATTGGGGCTAGAGAAAACATCAAGAACTTTGCATAAGGATACAATAATTAATTATTTACTGAAAAATTCACTGTCTAGTTAACCCCCAAATTATACATTTTAAAAAGTGATTTCTTCCTTATTTACCACTAAGCCAAAATTCTTTTTTCCTTGCTTTGTGTAATTCCTATGGCAATAAAATAAGAACACAGGACAGAATGTTTACTGAATTAGAAGTTTTATTTAATTTAAATAAACATTGTATAAAAAGTACAGAATTGTCCGCTCCAGTCATTATTCATAGTGTTCTTGGTAACAGCCTTGAGAGGAGACAGCATGTGTGATCTGGCAGGGCTGTGGCCACAAAAGGAGGATATTTTGTCAGTGAAGAACTTTGAGAAACAACACCAGCTTCTTCCTCAGTTTTATGATGCAGTTTTGTACCTGGTCATTGGCACGGCACATTCTTACATATTTTTGTGCCTTCCCTGTTTTATGGCTACACCTACAGTGTAACCTCTGTGCAGCACAGAGATACCAGAACTTGTTTTCAGTGAAAAGTCTACCCACAGCAACATGAAGTACAGCACAGGCTAATTTATTCTGGTTCCTGAGTATATGTGAAGAGGTATGTAATAAAAAACAACCAAAAACTGGCACTCAAAAGAATCCAAAGGGAACTGCAGAGTCCTAAGGCAATATTCTTTGTTGACAGTTTCAATGCAAAATTAACCAGCAAAGATGAAAGATTCCAAGACCACAGGAATTTTTCTTCTCATGCTCACATATCCTACTAAGACGACCAAAAATGCTTAGGTATTACATTGGTCTATTGATATGCACAAATGTCCTTCCCCTCAAATTCCTATGCCCTGTAAAAACGTAACTGAATTGAAGATTTCAATTTGATCCCATCCATCCAGGCCATACATGGTAGGAAACACGGGATACAGCATCTGTAGAAGACCGGTTGAGTAGCGAGAACCATGTTCATCGTTCCTGCAAATAGCTTTGCACTATCCTTTCCGCTGGAGAGCTCCCTCATGCTCTCTTCTGTGTTAAGAAAGTCTTTTGGATCATTTTGCCCCCATCAGGCTTAGCCGTAAGAATCCAATGCAACTCTTACTATTGTTCAAGCAGAACAAAATTCACCTGAGTCTTACTTAAACAGCACCCTTAAAACAGGCACCAGATGAATATATATGATGAAAACCCATGACACTGAAGACACATAACATATTAAATTTTAAAGTACACAGAACAGATATTCTTTTATATATACACAAAAAATAGAAAACTAAAAATATAATTCATAGTACTAGGTCATCAGGTAGTGAAATATCAAGTGCTACAGAAATGCATTATGTAGTCCTCTGAATAAAAAAAAGGCTTTAAAAGTCTACAGTTGCATTGCATTTAACTTACTTTGTTCATTTTGGGAAGAAATACTGACTTCTTATTTTCCTGCTGTGGTTTAATACAGAAATTAAATTACATTTAAACCAGAAGAACTTCCAATGTGATAACTTAATTTATGCAGCAAGATACAACAGCTGAGTAGGAAAAGTAAAGATTCTGTGGCTGGAACAAACTCAGATATTCTCCATCATGAATTATATTGCTGCCCTATTACTTTATGGGAGGGCACATATACAGATTAATAAACAGAAAGCAGTAAACACCCCATTAGAACCTAGGGAATACACACAGAAAAACAGATCAGGCAAAGCTAACGAGACCTGAAGAGGCTTTCTCCAACTTGCGGGATCAAGCCTCTAATAACACTGACAGTCATTACAAAAGCTTCAAATGTATCCAAGAACATTGTTATTTCAAAATAACATACTTCATTTGGTAGTCTTCAGAACTGAAATGCCTTTCTTTTCTCCACAACAAGAACTTTTTCTTCAGCCTACAAAATGTTTCTCATGAGTTAGAGATTCCAAAAGACAGCAGATTGGGATCACAATGATCTTAATTTTCCACAAAAGGAAGAAATACCTCACATTTGAACTTTTTTATCCAGTAAAAAGTCTAGAGCCAAGTTTGAGTAGTGTCATGCAAACTTGGACATCAATGGTTTTCAAGAAGCTCAAAAGTGAACCAGTGAAACAGTCCATTTTATTTTAGCTCAGCTGCCCTGATTAAATGGGTTAAAGTCATCAGATGACATCACTGAAAGTTTGTGTTCCAGCTGGCTACAGCTGTCCAAAATACCAACAAAGCTTTTAGCATCCACTGCTGATGCTGTGAACCTTCTAAACAACCACATATCAAATACAGCACAACTAAACAGAAGTTTCAGGCAAATCATCCGTTTCTTCAAACGTATTCAGGGTGTTTTTGCTATTAGTTCTTGAATTATCTTGAATTTTGCTTGGATCTGCAAAAAAATGCATTATAAACAAAACAGGACATGGTAGAAACTGTATATGCAAGATCAAAGTTTTGCACATTATTTTTTCTTCGTTAAAAACATGCATTTATTTAAGCAGTAAGTTGTCAGTTTACTACCATATCTTACACAGAAATTTTTCTGTCTGGCCCTTTTTTATTATTACTGAGTTCACTCTACCAAGCAATATAAATGCTAATTGACTTAAGAAGAAACTTCAGAACACATCTCCCAGATCCTCGTATGCCCCTATCATAAACTCTGACGCCTGCTGCTAGAAGGACATCTGACACCTCAAAGTTAGGTCATTTCGCTATTACACTTCTAACACTGTCAGCAGATGGGTATCTTGAATTTCCTGGTCAACGTTCAGGAGAGGCAATTGTCATCCAATACATATTGCAAAACATAAACATGAATGTTTGAGGGTTCGAACCAGCAGAGTATAGTATTGCTCGGCAGAATCAGTCTGATTTCTTGCCAAAATCTGCAATACTATATGTAACTATCTAAGTACTAAATGTACTTTATCACAATTTTTCAAAGTAACATTTTCTGTCTGTTAAGTTCTCCAGCCTTACACCACCCAAATGCCATAACAGAACATCAAACTTAGATCAAGCATAACTGCTTAGAGAAAAATAAAGAAAAGGTAAAACCACTATGTTTTGGCACCAAGGTGTAAATACTGAGTTTGCAACCAACCCTCTCTCCGAACCTTTAAAAACAATGTAACACCCCTGCCATATTAGCCATGAGTTTCCCTAGCAGTTAAGTATCGCTGAATATCTAGTTTATGAGAGTTTGTATTTTTAAAGGTATTAAATTATATCAAAGCATTTCTAAGAAAAAAAAGATTTCACAAATATGGTGTTGTAAAATGCTGCAGTACCTGTTGGCCCTGGATCTTCATTAATAAATGAAACATGTGTTTTCCACTCGGTCCATTTCACTTCATTAATCCTGTTTATATTGTATATAAGTTGTGTTATTAGTATTCATTGTATCTCCCAGTGACATAGCTGCACTTTCCCTTCTATTTCTTTATTTCTTCTTGGGACTGTCATACTTTACCATCAGCACCTGCTTTGCTAGTACTAAAAAGGGTGAATGCCTTTTGCCGTGTTATGTACTACATGAAGATGAGAATAATACTAAAAATACTTTATGATTTCACACGCTACGAGTACAGTCTTGAAACTCACCTTAAATATTTTAAG
The DNA here is from genome assembly GCF_017639655.2 of Falco naumanni. Lineage (NCBI taxonomy): Eukaryota > Metazoa > Chordata > Aves > Falconiformes > Falconidae > Falco > Falco naumanni. Next base: position 108,696,819 of record NC_054054.1, on the reverse strand, counting down.
TATTTTCGATAAAACAGCACAGTAATGTATGCTTTAATATGGTAATCATCAATTAGCAATCAATTTAAATATGACTTTTAAGCTAACATTCAAAGGAAATTACAACAGAGTGGCATTTAATGCAAGCAGACTTGCTACTTGTGTATTAAAAACTTAAGTTGAAAATCTGTTTTCTTACTAAAAATTTCTTACATTAAAAAACCCTATATATTTTCCCTTTTTTTTAAACAATTGGTCTCAACTGAAGAAACCAAATTGGATTTTGGTACACCTAATATAATTTGCAGAGATGTAGAAATATTTTAGAGGCTTTTGAGGAGAAATAACCTTGAAGAAACATACAGAGCAGAATTGATAGCACAATATTCTAGCTTTGCTTTACCTTAAACACACCCTGGTATCATTTTCAGCCACTTTACACCGTTCTCCCAGTTGGAATCTTTTCCTCAAACATTTTGGTAAGAATTTTTCAAATTCCAAAATAGTTCTGGCTCTCTATTAACAATAAACAGTAACACAAGTATGGTTAACTATTCAAAATTGTTTGATTTCATAGCATATACATTTTGCAGGCTCCATGTTTCATTATAACATTTCATACCTCCCTCCACCATCCATAACCAACACTGATTCCAACAACAGCAAATAAGATGGCATGCCACTTATTGTCATGTGTAAACAGGGAGTCCACAGCTTTTTCTTGTTAGCCCTGCTGCAAAAGGCATACTCAGAGAAGAATCAACAAATCTCACTCTAAACGCAGTGTTTAGGGTTCAATGCTAAAAAACCTTCATGAAACACCCTGCCATGGGACCTGTTGTAGGATGCTGCCCACCACAGAAAGCAACTCCAGTCCTAATTACGACTGTGTTCTTGATGATAGCTTGCGACTTGGAGCTGTCTAGCCTTGGTAAAAGACCAGGCTTGGATAAGGTATGGGAAACTGGAATGAGTTCATGCATTGTTCACACTGAAGGGACAGAATAGCAGAGATGCTGTGTTACAGATTTCCAGGCAAATAATGAAACAAACCTTCTCAGTGATGTATCAATTGGAATGAAAGTCATAAAGGTATGTGACAGTGCATGAGGCTGAAAATCCAAGCCATAAGATTACCTTTAGGATAGGTGTTGAATCTAAAGTTATGATATGCTAATACTAAAATTACTTATTTCCATTATTTGTACACATATACAAATGGGGATTATCACTGTTAATACCTAACCCCTTCTGTCAGCGTAACAAGTTACCATAGGTACAGCTAAAAAGATTTTAGCCTGTTTTCACTAAGCAAACTCACAAACAAACCTGGAGTTTCCAGATGTGCTCACTTTCTTTAGAAATATCTTCTACTGTTTCTCCCATTAATGCAATCAGCATGTTCAAGAGAAGAACAAAAGTCAACACAACATAAGTTATGAGGAGCAGAAGAAATAGTACAGGATACTTTGAATTTTGCTGGATCTCCAGATCACCCAGTCCTAGGGTGAGCTTAAAAAGATCCATCAGAACAGGTCCCAGACTGCTGTTGGAATGGCATTCGCTGCCATCTTGGCAAGTTTCAATCAATGCAGCAAGAGCTGAGAAGAAAGCATGAGAAAATGTTAATCACAATAATGCTTTATATATACATGACATTTTATCCTAAAGAATTAAAAATGCACTGCGTAATCAAGAGCTAGAGCTGCCCAGCAACATATACAGCAGCAAATAGATGACAGATTACCAGGAAGCAAAAAGCCCACATACAAATGAAATTGAGAAAGAGCCAAAATACTTATCAGTTCAGAAAGTCTCTAGACAGTTTTAAACTCTAAACTAGGTCTTTTAATATCCAGAAGAAACCCCAACATGAGCTGTCATCATGACAATAGGGTTCTTATGAATAATAATGCTAAAATTTTTACTCACACAGAGCATCAGTGCTTTTCTCCAGTAATATTTACCTACGCCAAATCCCAGCAAAAACACGATATAGACAACTAAAAATTTTATCACATCTTGCAGGATGACCTAAAAAATAAATTAAATTATTTATCAGAAATGAAAATTGATAATGAGTTTTATACTTTTGAATTCTGCAGTGGTACAGGTGTGGTACAATCTAGGAGTATCAGATTGCTTTCATTAAGCAAACTGGTTGTAGTCTCAATGAGAAACCCAGAGATTTGGGTCTGATTTTTTTTAATCTCAATGACTGAGAGCCTGGTGCCTTATCCAAGGGTGACTAACTCTGTACAATATAGGCATTAATGCATATATTAATTAATGTAGGTGTATGATACCATTAAATAGCAGAACGATATTAACTGAAAAAACCCAACTTATATATTTACTATAATAAAATGTTGATTTTAAGATATAAACTAGTTTCTGCCATTGAATTTATACAGTGTATTCTGCTGAAATAATACATATAAACTGAAGACAAGAAATTTCAATATGGACTATAAAATACCTCTAAATTGCTGAATGTGCGTATTGTAACAACTAGATATCATAACAAGGAAGATAAAACAAAAGAAAATAAACTTGCCTTTTGAATCATAACACTGTAAATGCCCATGGACTGGAAACCTCTGGTGAAATAAAGCATATTAGCCCATCCTAGGGCCATTGCCAAAACAAGACACACGAGGTGTTCTTTGTAGGAAAACAAGTACAAAAAGACAGAGAAGATCACAAGCAAAGCTTGTATAAAACTGTTAAAAAACAAACACATGTATGTAAAAGGGAAATTACTAGCACAAAACCAACAACAATGGAAAAATATGAAAACAAGACTTATTTGCTTCTTATGCTTCTTTTCTAATTTCATACTGCATTCTATTATTCCATATGAATATTACCATTATAGTTTTATAATTAAATAAATGAGTACATGTGGTATAAGAATATTAACATATTAGGATTATATTTATTAAACCTTAAAGTCAACTATTATCCCCAAAATAGCTGGTCAACACAGGTTTTTCTCACAAAGACATTAAGAATTCTTAATAATATCTTAGAAGCCATTTAATTCAAGCTTTATCTTAATGAATTGTTAGAATCATTACAGATTTTCCACGAACAAGGAAGACACTAGTAGAAGGTGTGATATGCTGTGATAGGATGTAGACCAGATTCTTAGCAGCACAAGATTGGTATCAGTGTGGTTGTAGGAGGAGGAAGAAAGGTAAGAGTTAAGCCACCTCTCTTTTGATTGATCATACAGTCATATGCTAGAAATGAGAGGGAATCATCTGTGCTTTGTCTAGGCCAGCTGAACCAGCTTTATGCTATTTGCCCTTCCTAAAGGAGCTGAAAGGAGTGTGAAACTATCACATTTATTAACCAGGTTTCTTAAACACATTTCTCTATATATAGCTTTAAAGAGATACAGCACCAGGAGAAGCTAAAGACAGTACTGCACTTTGGGGAAAAAATCCAGTTCGTACACATCAACCCCCAGTATCGTTACTGACCCATGCTACCATTAGCATGTGCTACAGAAAAGCTGCATGTAAGATTACATCCATCTCTCTAAAAACTGATAATCTAGAGAAAAATGATCATCTACTACAGGAGTACATTCTCTGTGACCATGCCACAGATAAGCATTTTATATATAGTATAAAATACATGCACGACAGACTTACAATGCAAAGTGGAACCACGCATCAGAAAGAATTGACTGCAGGTCCGAGGGCCTAAGCAGAAAGATGGCTACACTCTATGTAGACAGATACATAAAATACAGAAATGGTAGTAAGAGAAAGTAGGCCTCAAAATTTATTTTTCAAAATAATTTAATCAGTGTTCTAAAAGAATTCGTCTACTAATAAGACATGATAACTTCTAAAATTAAAAATCTTTTTATAGGGCTGTAACTTCACAGTTTACATTTCTGTCACCTCTGGCATGATTTAACAGTTAGTAACTGGCTTTAATTACTTAGAGTATATGGTAAAAATTATATCTTTTTTTTCCAATTAAAAGTTCTAATTCAGCAGGGTCCTTAAAGCCAGGAATTTGACATCAATGATATATCAAATATCACATCTCTGTCTTAAGAATTTGAAAAGAAAACCCCTCATATTTGTTCCACAGAAGAGTACAGTTATATTTGAATATATAACCAGGGTCATTGTGAGTAAGCGATGTATTGTGCCAGACTTTTAGAAATTATACATATCATAAAGATATTCCAAATGTATTGCCAATATCATCATGGGTGTATTCATAAATCTAGATAACTTCTTCACCTATGTTGTTTATGTATTTGTTATTAAAAAGTCTTACCTCTTTTATGGCTAAAAATATTGCTCCTAACATAACCATCACCTGTCCTGATAACTGCAGCCATCCCACACCACGCGTCAGAGCTAGTGGATAAGGTGGAGCCTGCAAGACAAGTCCAAAATGAAAGACTAGTTCCATACCTGAAGTGTAAAAGGCAAAGTAACAGGAAGCCTCACGTATGTAGCTCTCTATCTACACAATTTCTTTCCTTTTAGTGAGATTTTTCTTCCCAGTGGATTTACAGAATCAGCCCCCTAACACGTAAATTTGAACTAACAGAGAAGTTTCTATCTTAAAATAAAAACAAAATAGCTTCTTCACACTTTCAGAAATGTAACTGCCTGTCTTTTTATTACATATTTGTATTTTGGGTCACTTTCACAAAATGCAAATACAATTATCTTCTCTACTACTGCTCTTCTTCCTTCCAGATACGAATACCTAATGTGGGAGAACCTGATCTCACTACAGCCAAATATTCTGATAGCTGGTTTTGGTTTAGCATTTTAAATACAATTCAGAAAACTGTATTCCATTTTAAATCAGTAAAATCTGGTAGGACTCTGTTGCTGTACTCACTTCATTTTCATTAGGCCTGTGGTAGGAAACTAATGTTAATGTTACATTGTATAGGAAATAAAAACAGCATGACATAAAAAACATGTGTCGTGCAAATTTCTTCCATTTCATTCGCAGGAGTGAATTCAGGGGCTCCAAAGTCAGCATTTCATGACGATTCTGTCAAAAAAATAATAATAAAGATTTGAACTTGCCACCTGTAAGGAAAGTGAGATAATTTCAGGCATGTGTTGTGGATTTCATTCAGTATCTGTCCCTGCAGATCTAGAAATGCATCTAGATGTGCTCAAACATATGTCAGACCCTAATCTAAGAAGATACAATGGGACAACTCTGACCTATGCTGAGATAACCTGCCATACTCCAGTAAATTATGATTGAGCTAAAACAGTAATGCGAACATCTGGTCTTGCTTCCTATGAGTGTTTTATGGCAGTATATGAATTTAGCAAATGTAAAATTCTGGCTTTGAAAAGCTAACATTCCTAAACACCTAAAATACGTACCTGTTAAGTAAAGTTTATAACTTTAGGCAGAATATTCTTGTATTTCTGTTTGCTTGCCCTGTTCTCATGCACTATTTTGGGCAGCTGCTAGTGGCTACTCTGTGGAGATGAGACATTAGCTTTGGTCTGACCAGCTGGGACATATTTGTGTTCCCATGCAAGGCAAATTAATGCTTCAAATGCAGGAAAAAAACCCAATTCCAAAATGCTTAGCATGTGTTTCAGGAGCTGAATGCATATTTGCTGATGGTTGACAATCTACAGACATATAAAATTCATCTTACTCCTGATAGAAAAACCGAGAACCAAAACTTACTGTTTACTCTTTTAGAAGTAATTCAGTCCAATGTATAGGCTAACACATCTGAAATGAGTGTACTGCCAGGAAACATATATATATATATATATATATATATATATATTAGAATTAGGTTACTTACACCAATATTCGTATTATAGACAATAATTTCCAGTACTGAATTGTCTGTGGTGGTATCTAGTTCTGTCAGATCATAGAGAGAAGATTGAACAGGACCATAAGCCCAGTCTGTGAATTTTCTTGACAGGCTCCTGTTAGGCTTATCTCTTATCTCTCTGCTCAGGATGTATTTCAGAATCTAAAACATTAACAGAATCATTTGTAAGCAGATGTGTTCTTCATGTGAAAGGAGAAAGAACACAAACGCATGTCAAAACAGCTACCTTTTAACTATCACATTCTATGGTAGTGCAAATCAATGTATTTGTAATTCTGTTATTCAGTAAGCAGTGTTAGAGATGACAGATCTCTAAGAAATACAGTGCTTTTAAGGCCTCCAGATTTTCTGTCAGAGATGTTATTCTAAAGGATGAAAGCACAATTTTCCATGCATTCACCTTTATATCTCCCTTTAACTGAATTACCTTTTAAATTATCTCATTGTCAATTCTTTACCACAATACAGTTGATTTATCAGAGCCAGATTCTACAGTAGCATAACAGCAGTTCTAGTGAGCTTTCTGAATTTATTCAAAGACCGTATATTGTATAAGTGTAGTATTGCAACAAGTGCAGAATTTCTGAGTTTCGGTACAAGAGAAGGGTTAGCAAGGCTGTTTTTAAACAGCATGTGTATTTTGTACAGAGAGGGGTTGTTAGAGAGGAAACCTTGAAGGGTAAAAGCAACATTGCAATAGAAACATTTGCTTGTATTTTGAACATAGTACAAGCATCACCAGCATAGAAAACTATGTATCAGAGCACTGAGTACGTAGTTGGCCTTGACTCTTTCCCCATACTTAATTCCTCTTAGAGGCTACTGAAATAATACCCACCTCTAATTTCCCAGTTTTTGCAGCTAATTGTAGTGGTGTCAGACCCTCTTTATTCTTTGTTGTTTCTAAATTTCTGTCTTTACTTTTCAACAAAATCATATCGTACATTCTGATTACAAAGTCATTCTGGGTTTTAAAGTCTTCTGCCACAGTAACTAATGCATGGAGGATATTGTTTCCTCTGGAATCCTGAGAGGTAATATTAGTCCTGGTATTGTCCATTAACAGTTGAATTATGTCTGGTTGATTAGTACATGCAGCTAACGCCAGTGCAGTTTCACCTACAAAATTATAAAACGCAACATGTGTTCATGTTTTATTACAAGCATTCAAATCACACTATAAAAAAGTGACTGTGTTAAGCATCTTAATATATGAAATCACATTTACATATTAATTGAATTAGCTTTTGTTTTATAAAAGCTTAATTTGCATAGAGCATTAATTGGATACAATCTTCAAAATCAAATGTTGCATTTTATTAAAATTCCAGCATTTATGATTTTTTTTTTGTATTTTACAGTTTTTTCTGAGTGTTTGTAACATTGCACACCAGCATGTTAATTTTACTAACAGTACTATGCCATTTTGTATCTTGTGACATGAGGTTTAGCTACAGTAATGATTCACACTTGCCTATCTTTCATACAGTCTTAATTGTTTGGGTATTCCTTCCTAACTTTTCCAGAGAGATCACATGTCCACTTACCAAAATAAAAGCCTTCATGCTTATGTTTGGGATTAAAGAAAATACCCTGGGCGTGAGCATTGACATCAGCTCCTTTTTCTATAAGGCTCTGAGTTATTTCATATTGTCTTCTTTCAATGGCAATATTTAGAGCTGTCTGGCCTGAAACAACAGACATGAGTATTTAGCGTTGACTCTCTTGAGCACATTATGAAACATTAATGATGTTTTTTACAATGGATAGCACCAGTGATAAAGAATAAAAGTTGTTTTAGGAATTTAAACCATCATTAGAATGTTTGAAGAAAACATTACTCTTATGGATGGTGTATTTAACAATATACCTGCAGTTGGTATCAGATGGCAATACCTTTATATGCCTCTTCTGTGTATGCTGCATTGATAAATCTCTCCAAAATACCATTTTCTTCTGCAAAAGACAGTAGTGCATTCACTATCTGATTTGTGTTTTCGTTGATGTTCAACAGAGCTTTCATCAGACAAGTTTTGCCAGTATCTGAAGCTGTGAATTTTTTCATCAGATAATCTACAAGAGTGAATTTTGAGATTAATCATCATTATTTATTAAAGTGGATGGAAAAGAATTCTAAACTTTTGTTTATTAGGGGTGGAACCTGAGGGATATATATGAACATAAACTATTTGCCAAAGAATTACGCCATCCTATTTACTTTGTATTTGAGCTACTTATACTTTGTGAGACGATGCATTCAGAAATGTACCAATTAATAAGGTAGCCAATGCACCTGGTTTTTCTTTTGGACATCCCACTGCCACATTAACTCTAGACAGACCCAGAACTCTTTCATAACTTCTTTGCCCATTCTACACATCTGCTGCACACATCACAAGCCCTGTCTATACTGCAGTTTAAATAGAGACATCAGCTTATGCTGCAGAAGACTAGCTTAAGTATGGCTACAGAAATACAGTGCAGGTAGACCCTCCATGTGTCATAATTAGGAGACAAATACTCTCCAGTGTTGCTTCAGAGGCAGCAAGGTGGTGCCTGATGGAATACCTTAGGCTTTCACTTTGAAATAGGAAATGTGGCATACATTACATTGCAAAAAAAATGACCACAAATTCACAGGCAAGTAGCTGCTGCACAGACATATTTCCCAGCTTAAGACTAAACATATGCTGCCAGAAGGGCTAACAATCCTTCAGGTAACTCCACAGCTTACCTGGCACAGTCATGTTTGTACACGCATTTGATCGTTCCTTTAGCTCTGCGAGCAGACATTGCAACTCTTCTATATTCCCCTCAGATACTGCCCGAAATATGTATCTTTTCAGCTTCTTCCGGGCACTAGTCTGCTCAGGTCCTTGTGATATGTTGGCACTGAATTGTAAGAAATAATAATGAAGCTGCTGATTAAATTTACTGTGTTTTATTTTCTATGTAAGAGGAAAAATAAATACAACTACTTGCCCCAGACTACCTATACTTGCCCTGCTTCCATATATATCTTGGCATGGATGTCAGAATGTTTCTGCAGATTGCTTATTTGCAGGTAAGTGGCTATTGAGAAGGAGTTTTATAATAAAAATGTACATTTTCCCGAGTTTTTTGTTTTGCATTTTTTCCAGTTTATCCATTCTCCTAGAACAAAGGCTAAGAAATACTTGTCTGCTTCTCTATCTGTCCACAACTCACTGACTTCAGTGTCTGAAGTCACCTGATGCTGCATCTCCAGCTGCACCCATCTCTCTCACAGCAGAAAAATTTTAACCTCATATGTTCTTACACAGCGTTCCTAATCATGCATTATTGTGGAATAAGAATGATTTAATATTTTCCCCCTATCAGAAATATTCCTAGCTCATGCCTAGTTGTGCATGGTGTTTCGGTTCTGTGTTGTCGTCTAGGAAACAGACATCATCAATGAAGAATCCTCACACTAAATTTGAGATTTGAGAAAAGCAGAGGTTAGAGTTGTCTATTTCAAAATTTAATTCCTGAAGAATCAGAAATATATGAACTTATTTCTAAAACATGGCATAGTTGATATCTACGCTACCATAGACTTAATCCATCAAAAATGTATTAAGAAATACGTCATGTCTCCACTCACCAACAGCTGTCTACATTGGGGCTATATTCAGTTGCATCATCCTGAAGAGACTGTGGGGAGTCCATATCTTCTCCATTTGCAGATGCACTATAGAAAACAGAAAAGCCTAAGTGCTAAGTCAGGAAGATACTGGAAGACATTTTAGCAAACTGCATGAAGAATCAGCCAATACTAGGAAGCAGTATCTACAGTAGAGCTGAAATTAGTCACATTTGACATTGTGCTTTTTAATTCTATCATTTTTATCTCCCCTGTGAATTTTAAAGTGAGTGCTAAAAATGAAGAGATCCACAGGATTTTATTATATTTTTAAAAATCACTAGGAAAGCAACCTGTTTTGTGTTCTACTGTTACAGATCATGAAACTGTGGGAAGTTTTTTCATTTTTTTAATGATCACTGCTTTTTATGCATTATCCTGAATGGTTCAGGCTTACACTTTTCCTTTTCACGTGCCTAATTTGTCATCTGCCACAAACCAAGTGCTAAATCAGTAACAGCGTTTAGGTTGCAAACACACAATGGAAGTGATTTACCTAAAGATTTACTACACAGTACACTGTAGGCAACTCAAAAGCATTTTGCAGCTGACTTGAATGGAAACTTCAGCTAACAGAAATTGAGGACTGGGCCCTAAATAAGTATTTAGGTAATAAATTTAAAGGATTTCAGTGGCATTGGTGTTTTGTAATCACTGTACATCATTTCCAGACATTCCTAAAAGCAGATCTGACTTAAAATAATTTATTATGAGTTTTCTTACTTGTATTTTTGTTTTCTATAAGGTTTAGATTTGATAAACTGCCTCAGGTTAATAACTTAGGGAGCCTGAACTATTGGTTATTGAGAAAACAGACATATGGACAGTGACGCAAGGATTTAGCGTTGCTCTGCAGATATTCCCTTCCCTTTGAAATAAAGCTGGTAGCTCAAAGTCCATTCTTATTCAGTCTGTCACTTCTCTGCAGAAAACCGTGAGGAATCTGGTGACAAAGCGTATGTGTGTCTTGTGCAGGTAAGTCCCTGAATGAGAGGGAGAAATTTGAATACTTCTCCTCTGAAACCAAAACGGGACTGTCAGCTAATTCCTAAAAGCTGACAAGACATCCATGAGGCACAAGAACATTTGACCGCTCTGGGCTTATGCTAGATTTGATACATATTTATGTTAGATTTGATGCATATTTTCCATATAGTTATTGGCTGTTAGTACCTCACATATTTTTTTAAAATTAAGTGCATTCTTCCCAGTCATAATTTTTCTCCATTCATTCAGCATAAATCATTGCCTTTGAATATTTCAAACTTAGCATCTCCATGTTGATTGTTAATGAGCAATAAAGAGAGGAGATCAGCACACAGCTGGGAATAGGGTGGGTTTGCTAAATTAAGCTGTGGTCTTCACACAGCAGAAAATACACAAATGGATGTGTGGAGTTTGTCCTAATGTATCATAAATAAGAGGCTAAAATTAAAAAAAAAGACTGGACTGATTCTAAATTTATTCAAATCTAAGGCCGGATTGATTCAGTGTAAATGACAGCAGTAGATAAAGAGAAATCATCTAGCAACAACTGACCTCCAATAGACTTCTGTCTTTGAAGTGACCAAAAGCTATGAAAAACCATGTGACATTTTAGCTCTGAAGTCTAAGGAGAAATAAGGAGTTGCTGCTGAAAAGAAAAAAGATATATTTGCAATATGACTATTGCACATACATCTATAACTTACCATGGACGAATATTTGAATCCATTGGTTTTGAAAACACAGGGGGAGACGTATTATTTGGAGTTGCATTGCTTTCAAAACCATCAATCTCCAGAAAAAAGTGTGAACTGTTGAACACAGCGCATTTACAAAAATATTAGTAAAAAAAGCAAGCTCAACCATAAAATAAGCAAAGCACTACACGTACACACCTAGGACAAGGTTGACAATTTAGATTTTCTGGCATTATACCTAACAGGACACTGGAACAGAGGCTTATCTACTTTCCCCTCAGGGGATCCCAACCTCCAGCACTGCACCCAGCACTTTCATGCTGGCAGATGGACAAAAGATCCCAAGATATTTTTAGGACACATGGCATCAGATCCTGACATGTCTAAGCAGCTACTCCAGCAGCCTAAAAACAGCCTTGTATCCAACTTCTGTGCAAATAGTTAAATGCAACACCAGACATTTATTGAACAGCCATACATGTATGCATATCCACGCACATATGCATATGCCTTTTAATCTACTGCATTCTAGTCCCTATTTCTTCAGCCAGGAGCCATCAGAATGGATCATTTCAGATCCATCAGCATTGAAAATCATTAAGTCAGACAGTTTGAAATGTCACATGTTAAATGACATCAGGAGTTTCCATCATCCAGGGCTGAATTTGTAATCTTGCCAGTCAGTGCATAACATTAACCTACTTCTTTTCCCTATAAATAATTATTTATTTGAAAAATTTGAAACACAGAAAAAGGAATGTGATACGAATAGGAAGATTTTGCCCTTTAAAGTCTGCAGAGTTAAAAGGCAAAAATAAATAGCTTGGTATTACTAGATCTCATTAAAACATTGCTACATTTCACCAAAGACAAAGGAGTTTCAGTGGTGGTGGACGTAGTGAGTCCCATGTGGCCTATTGTTCAGAAACTGTCTCACATTTCTAAAATGTTCCAGTAGTCACCTGGAAAATGTTTCCAGTTCACCTAGTATTTGTGGTTTAGTCTGTAGGGTACTTCTTATTTTTAACTGCATCTTGCCCGAAGAATCCTGTTAAAGTATACATACTGATGCTAAAATGCAATATATTATTAGGACACTACTGAACAATCTGTTGATGTCTGCTAAAGACAGCATGATCCAACAGCCCTACTTCATCTCATTTTCCAGTGGCTTGGTGACCCAAGTGTTACTTCACTGTGCGTTGTTGTTTAAACTTACATGACCTTTTAACATTTGAGATGTGCCTGTGAATGTATTCTAAGGAGGCAGCAAATAAAATGCCATTTCAGGTTAGTAGGACTGTGTCCCTGACATTACCTAGCAGGGGCTGCTCTTCAGAATACAGGAAAAACCCAGACAGAAACAGGGCCATTGCCATCACTTGTGCCAGCTGCTGTAAATCACTGTTGCTTCACTGGGGCCTGGACTTGGCAGCCAGACTAAGGAGTGGAAAAAACATGGGTTCATCCTGCTTTTTTGCATTCCCTGACCATGAAGTGCAGGAGCTGTCCCAACAGGCAAACATCTGTTGGAGGCCACAGTGAACCTCCATAAAGCCAGAAGTGCCAAGCTCTAGGCTTTGCTGGACCAGCTCACCTGCTCTTGGCTCAGCACCAGGAAGGGATGGTGCCCTACAGGCTGATGTGTCTGAAAGCAGCTCCTGCTCTCCCAACAGTGTGTTCATGCTGAAGATTTTGGCATCCAATAGATGTACAGCAGCTATGAAGTAGACGCTCTTTTGGAAGCTGACACACCTAACCCATCCTGGCATGCAGGTTATCTGGGAATACCACGGTGGTGGTGGTGGGGGAACTAACCCAAAAGACATCATGCAAAGCAAGCGGACAGCTTCCAACAAATACCCAAGTGCTTACGTGGCCATAGTGCACACTCTCAGAACATTGCCCACAAACATAATCAGGCGCTGACAACGTTGGCAGCACTCCTCCCAGCCCGCCTGTTGGTTTTCCTGTACTTAATTATATACTGTTAGTCCACCCAAATACCAGGACCTTCAAGAAGGGGAAGTTGTCGTCTTTTGAGAAAGTACATATTGCCAGTACATTTTGTCAAGTCAGAAACGCCACCCATGGAAATGCACTAGCTGCTTAGTGGCACAGTACAAGGAAGCATTTTGAAGCAACAGAAGAACAGCAGCATAGAAACATATAATTAATAGAACACGTTAAACCTCTGCATTAAAATTCACGTGATTTCATTCCTTATATTACAGGAATGTTGTCGGCCACACCCTGAGCTTTTGGTTGAGAGGTGGGAAAAACCCCAAGGTTACGGTTAGTGATGCCACAAAACTGAATGTGAGATATGAACTTAAGTAATTGAGGGGTAGTATCTGCCAGTATTTGTTAGAACTACACAATCCTCCATGGAATTGCCCCTTTTTGAAGTACTGGGTGTATTGTGAGCTGTTCAACCACCTTGTCTCCCCCTTCTGCAAGCAAAGAGCTTCTATTTTTTAATTTAATGACAGAAAGACGAACTGGGCCATCCAGGCAGTGGGTCTCAAGTAACTAATGACACCATTTCTGTGGAAAGTGAGTCCTCTGATTATTAAGAACTACAAATGTCAGAACATCTGCAATTGCCTAGGCATTCAGAGTTTCAAAAATTGCCATAATAGCCACTAATTAGCCACAGAGTGAAAAGTTTATGAATGAAAAATCATCCTTGCTCTACAGTAACTTAGTTGACTTCAATAGCATAGTTGCAGGGATGAATTACTGCTTGTATTTCCCCATTCATATTCAATACAAACCCTTAATCCTTTTATTAATTCTCTATTATAAATTATGAAAGTGAAAATTTTATAAAATAATGAAGTCTTGCTAATCAGAATAATGAAAAACAGAGTGAATTAAGGTTTCTGTTTGTGACAGAATTTTTCAAACCTCCTGCTCTACCAGCCCTCATTTTCTAATTCATCTCTGCCTCTCCATGATCTGTCACATTCCCACATGAGGCTGTTTTAAATGCTCCCTTTTTTCAGGCCAGCATCTCTTGCACAAAACCTTGTGTACCCTGCCACATGATTCTCTATTAGAAAAGATCACTCTACCTTCTACTGTTGAAACACTGACCATCATTAGACCACATTCTTGTAAGCTTATACAAGTATACAGAGTAGATGCAGAAAGCCCAGCTGATATGAGACACAAACTTAAAATTGTAGTATCTCTAGGATAGGGGTTAAATATTTGTCCCATTAGGGTAAATGTATCATATGTTGGCCTAACCAGGATACTCTTCCACTTCTAAACAGCATAAGCATATGGTGTTTTGAAGATACCTTGGGTTCATCAGGTCTCTCTCATTCATATATGCAGAGTGAATAAAGATGCTAGTGGTATTTCAGTGCAAATATCTATGGACATAAAACAGGGAGTTTTAGTGGTTTAAACTGAGCTAGAGTCCTACCTTTTCTTTGTGGGAGTGCTTTCAGTTGGCTTTTTCTCTTGCTGGTTTGAAGGGGGAATACCAGATGGATTTGTTTTCTTGCCCATTAGTGGAATAATTTCGTTGTTATCTTTAATCATGTTTCTGTAGTAGACAGATTCACAGTTACTTAACTCCTGTTCATTTGAAGAAAGTAGTGACCAAATTGCCTCTCCACTGTCTCTTCAAATGTAAGCACACAAATTTTGATTATTTTTTCCCCCAAAATTTTCTCATTTTTCAGTTATTAGGCACATAAACACCATTTTATGCATCAAGGCTGCAGGGTTATATTCATGACTGATTAAATGGCATCCTAAGAAAAGTGCCATTAAAAGTGATACCATAAATCCAAAGGAACCATAAATTCAAGCATGCACCTAAATTAAACTGAAGGGAGTCTGTCAATCACAATGATAGTAGATGTTATTCAGAGAAACAAGAACACATTGACTTTCACAAGTCACCCTAAAGTTTGTGCATATTTACAGTTAATCTAAGTAGTCTGCTCTTATCCAAGACAGCTTCTGAAAAGTGGTAAATTCCAGGAAGATCTGTGCAACAGATACAATGTGTGAAAGAAGGTTCCACATGTGAAGGGTACTGAACACAGAAAAAGCCCTGAAACTTTTCACTGCTTTAGAATAGCAAAAGCAACAGATAGATTCTGAATACAATGCCCAGGCTGAGCTCAGCGGAACAAACAATCACATGAATAACATCAAGGACTTTTGTGTCCTGGTGACATTTCTCAACATTTCTTCAGGGAAAAAGAAAAAAAATCACGACAGGATAGGAACAATCAGCACCACATGACACAAAAGGATCTTAATGCATGTTATCTGGTTATAAACACCCACAACATTAATTTTGTAAGTAATAATGAATAACTATCTTCCTATTTCTCAATATAATACTCAAGGGCACCATTTTAAGTCACCAAGATAATTTGAAAGTGAGAAGGTGAATTCAGGATACTTTAAAACTCACTGAACATAAAAATAGCAAGTTTTACAAGGTCTGGACCCATTCCCAAGGAAATCAGGGGAGTGCCTTCCATGCCCAAGGACAAATGATAAAAATCACTTGCCTGCAAGTCTGAACAAAATGCACTACACATTTTTCTTCTCCTACCTCCACTTTCCTTAATGTGACAAATGTACACACAAACTTTCTGCTCCCGTCACAAGGTTGTCAATGTGCCTTAGCACTAGAATGTCTTCATTATGGAAGTATCAAGATACAGAAAGCAGACATGAAGTGTGTTTGTAAAGACATGACACCTGGGATGAAGAGGAGACAAGCATATAAAATACATTAATATTGGAATGAAAAATCCATTAATGCATAAACAGCAAATGTTTAAGTGTGGCAGATTTTGAATCCCAAGTACAGAAAACAGAATTTACAGGGCCCAAACACATGTAAGTACAGCTGTAATTTCTTGTCACTAAATGGAACAGAAATCTGGAATATTGGAAACTACTCCTTACCTTGAAAATGTTGGCTTAAAAACAGGCATGAAAATAAATTTTTATTCTGTTTTCTACCATTGGTAGAAGCATTCACACTAGTGCAACTCAGATATATGCCTGGTTTGGATGTATTTCCTAAGAATTCATATCACAACTTTCACAGAATTAACTTATAAAGGGCAAACATGATTTACGTAGTAGACTTACATACAAAGTACACCGTAGCTTTCACTGCAGTAAATGCACAAAAGAACTGAACTTGGATATTACATATTCAAGGTAGGAAAAAGGGATTTATCTATGCCTTTGAAAATGCAACTCAGGTAGTCTTCAGACACATGTTATATCAGTGAATACACTGATAAACATATAATCTTAACACAGCTAAAACAAATTAGTATTGTCTTGCTTAGTTCATAAATAATTCTGCTATTTACTTCTTACCAAGTATTTTAAGAATACACAGCAGTTTATGAGCAAAGACATTTCCCATCCAGAGGAAGAGGCAAATATGGTATTTGACATAAATCAAATATAAGTTGACTAGAATAAAAGGGAGACGGGCATTAAATAGCTTCTCAAAAGAAGCGACTTTAAAGGAAGAGAATCACTGCAGGCACAACAGTAGAAGTACCTTGCTACAGTGCTGAGGTAGCGTCTGTTTCTCATTTTTAATCACGATTAATTGCATGCTTAGATGAAAACTAAGCTAGGGCTTTCATCGTCATCTTCCAGTGCACTATCATTTTCTGTAATCTATGACATACAGAGAAAAATAGCGTGACAGTCTGAAGAATATCAAATCATAAGTAGCGTAGCTCATGTAACCTGATATGGAGTTTCTTCTTTTGTTGTACCTATTTTCTGCTCCCATTATTTAGTTAATTGTTACTTACAGGCCACCAGAGAAGTGGCTTATTTGAAGTGGGCAGTGAGACAAAGACACTGCATTGCTTTATAGTATTAAGAATTACTTTGAAGGGGATTCTGAGGACATCGAGGACTTAGTATCTCCAGTGTGCTGGGGCTAAGAAAAGGGCATTTGTCTGTAATGGTGAATGGGGCTCTTCCACTCCTACAGTGACACTTCACACACCACCACAGACTTACCTCGTGCTTATCTGAGAACAAGAAGAAGTCATACATATCAGTATCTCTGTAGCTCAATAAGAGTATAAACAAAGTGGCTAAAGAGAGAATCCTACAAATCAAGAGAAATACTCAGCTGTAATATCATGGGACAAAGGTCTTTTCTTCCTTAGGGGCAGAGGAGAGGAAGTGACTACTAACAGCGGTTTCATCCCCAGGATCCTTCGAACATCCATAGTACAGACCACTATGCTTTCCAGCACCTACAACCTAATTCTTAACAGCTCATAAAAAGCAGAAATCCCCTCCCTGAGGGGAAATACGACAAAACTTCATTTTGACTTTTGTGCATTATTTATGGTATATGAATCCTATCAGCATAAAGTTACGCTTGCTAGAAAGAGTTTCAACTTTCTGTAAAATTTTTACACTTCTGAGAAGCATTAGTAGACATCAGGTGTTATTTTATTCTTAGCAAGTAATTTGTTCTTTCCTATGAAGGTTCTTCCTAACAGAAATTTTAAAAGACCCTGTGAAAAGAAATGGTTTTCCCTGAGGAAAATACTTTAAGATTATTTACCTGCCTGTCTCCTAATTAAAAAGAATAAATTTTACTGAGTTGAAATAAAAACTATTCTACTAGCCTAGATATTTTACTTTCAACATTCACTACAGTAGCTGAAACTTTCAATGGAAAATGAATGTATTATTTGTTTAGCTTCTATGATAGTATATTTCAGATCCCCTTGGCACAGAAATTAGGAAATGTAACAGTGCATCAGGCTGACAAACATGAACAAAATTAGGTCTATCTTTCTTCACTTCTGAATGACTTTTGAAGGAGTCAGCGTGGCACGGCTCAGGAGAAAGACAGATTGATAAATCAGAAAGAAACAAGGACAACAGAAAAGCATTCTCTATTTGAAAGATAGGTTTAGTCTTTGTCTCTTGAAGTTTTCACTCTCTACAAAAGCATCACACCTACACCAAACACCCACAGAAGCTCCCAGAGAACTTACCCCGCTTACGAAACTTGCATTTCGGTATAGACAAAGCGTCTCAGAACTGTACGAATGAAGTTCAAAGTAGGGGCCCACTGACACTGGTGACAACATCCAAAGAAGCTAATCTGCCAAATCAGTAAAACTATACTCAAGCTCAGAACTATCCTAAAAACGCAAAACCACCCTTCTTCAGTCATCCAGTTTGCTCAGCGTTGGAAAGCACAGGTAAGTACAGTGCTGGAGTACTGCAGCCTTACAGGGTTTGCTACATCTGAAATTAGGGAGCAGAGAGAAACTTGCTAGACAACAAACTCTTTACTTCATAGCTGCCAAAGTGGGATGACACACACACACGCAATAATTATATACTGAAATATTACTAAAGCTGAGTTGCTCACGGATGACTTAATGGCAGCAGTAGAATATCTAAAACGATCACTGCTCTGCAGTTTACATACTGTTTTCAAAAGAAAATGGTTATGCACATGCATTTGGGTTGTAAATTACATCCCTTTATGTCATGTTTAGTTTATTATGTGTTATGGAACTACTCAGAAAGCACAAAGCAAAAATGAGAAAACAATCATGCTGAGTGCTCCAGAAAGCAAAAATTTCAGCTATTACTTGGAAAAAGTAGAAATGGCCTTAGAAAATCTTACACTTTCACGGTGATAAAGTCAGTGAAAACACAGTGGGCATGTTTAGATCTTTTGAGATCTATAATGGTTTTTGATGAATGCGTACCCTTTGGGTCTGTGAGAGTACAAACAGGTGTGTCTCGCATAAACAGTACTGGTGTTACTTCTTGCTGTGCCAGCTACTGGGAATTGCATTTTTCAGCTTTGCTAGTTTTGAGCTGTTGAGCAATGGTTAATGCAGACTTCTGTTTTGTGACATGTCAGACAAGTGACCATAAATTCTTGTGCTCTTTTTATAGAGTCTTTCCATTATCATCAGAAATAGCATGTTTGAAACTTTGCAGTTAGGCCTAAGAGATGTACTTCGTGCTGCTGGTCTTTCCTTTACCTGATTGATAGATGGAAGTTTAAGGGGAACCATGTAGGCCAGCAAAACAGGAATCTTTCTCCAGCTGTAGGCAACGGAAGAAAGAGTCAAGTTTGGGTTTTCTTGGTAGGAGGTAGATCAAAAATTTGGAAATAAACCCACAGAATATCTTAGGATACTAAGACCTCCAACCAGAAATTTTAATCTGAAGAATATGGCTTTAAAATCTGTTTACAAACTGCAGGTAAACTCCTCCTCTTCATCAAGTAGACATCTTTAAAAACAGGACTACTGGGTATTACATTTGCCTCAAATCTACTGCATGAAATAGCAGGAGCACTACACTTTCTGGTAATGAATCAGCTTCCCACAAGCAGCATGGTGAAATGGGCCATGCCTAGGCGAGTTTGATTTGGCATTAGGGGACACCTTTGGCTGGATGTGCTGAGCACACATCCAGCTTTGCCTGACACAAATTTATGCGATACATTCCAAACCCTGTACCAGGAAAGTTTGTTCACATCTTGTCAAACAACTCTGCCTAAACTAATATGCTACAATCTAGAGTCAGCGGCTTTGACGGTCTCTTACCTGCTGTTCTAATGACCTGGAATAAGGACTGGATACTGCCATTTAATCTCGCCTGGGAGAACATCAGCTTAGTTCTCAACACAAACTGTGAGGGACTGTTTAACTGAAGTCACTCTGAGGATGGAAATGTGAAAACAGGCAAAGTTAGATTAAATCTGGGTGAAGGTGCATTTGAGGACTCTTGCTTTAACTCTCATATCAACCACAGCAAAAGACTGCTTAAGAGATTCTTTTGCTAAGGAGAGAAAATGAGTTTGGCAGCAAGCAGTACTTTGAACTCAGAAAGCAGCTATATCTGAAAGCACCCAGATCTGTGTGGTTTAGCAGAACATAGGACCTAGCAGTGTGGTCTATTTATAATGTAGTGGCAGTTATCCAAAAAGAAAAACTGGGACAAGCTACAGCAAGAGAGTCAGAGCCCTGTTTCAAACCTGCCTATGAAAAGGTGTAGAAGATTGTATGAGCTGTAACAGTTCACACGCATGAGAATTACACTTCATCCTGCCTGTTCTGTATTAACAGCTTCTTGTTCCGAGGACAGCCTTGACTCACTAAACCTAAGTGTGGCCTTTTCTGTGCAATTGTCAGATTTGGGAAACATGAGCCCAGACTGTTTCTAGCTAATCCTCCTGAAAAACAGATAAGGACATCACGTGCTACTCATCAGTGTTGTGAGCCTGAACTGAGCTATTTTTAAGGGCAGACTTAAAAGTCAGGAAATGAGAGGCAGACCTACAGTAAGTCACATCTGTGCAAACATTTTCTTATAGTTTTAATCATTAACCTGCTTAACCTTTATGTTCCCAGACCTGCTCCACCCTGAGATTTCTGACAAGGCTAGCATTTTTCAGAAGCCACAGAGAGTTTTGCAATAGGGTCTATCATGACTATGCAGACCATTTTATAGGGTTTTACAACAGTTACCAGCTGCTTCGGTTACTAACAGAGATGCCATAAAGGTCAGGAATATTAATAACTAGGTGTGCATCTCTTATGAAAAATTATGTGAAAACATTAGCTTTGGATAGTCTGCACAGTACAAATAAGCAGCGGAAGCCCTATTTGGCATTCATTATTCTGTTTTTTGAGCAAGTGCTAGACTCACTAGAAACTAAAATGAACAAGATGAAGGAAACCCCAGATGGGAGGGATTGAACATTTGGAGATCTGCCATGTGACATCAGTGAGTCAGAGCTGCATTTTCTGTTCTGCTATTACGTGACATTATCCCAGTCAAACTTGCATTAGAAGTTATTCAATTTTATGTTTAATTCTGTGATTTTCAGTACACCAACAGGGAATCACTAAGGGGAAAAGCCATCATCTAAAAAGCATTTTTAACATTAACAGGTAACAGCAAGGATAATTGTAAATTACTTATTGTCAGCATTCCATCCCCCGAGCTCCTTAAAAATAATCCACAGCCTAAGTATTAAAACACTGCATGCCAACTACCAGTAGCAGCCCAATTCTCCTGAGCATAATGTTTAATTGATTCACAAGAGTCTTTCATGACTTTTCACTGTGGAAAAAGTGCGTTTAAATTCTTTTTGTTTCTGTGGAAAAGTATGTAGACTTGTTGGTCTGTTGGGGGAAGAATCCACAAGATAACCCGTAGAGACTATGGCTTTAAAAGAATGTGTATGTATTTAATGCTAGTAGTATAGTTTATGCTGAAAAACCACATGAAGGTGTACTTCTGTAAGGTGTGATAAGATGGATGAGATACTATCATTTTCCCATAGTTTTTCCAGCTAACCTTTAGCCAGATAGTGAGAAGGAAGGAAGTAGGAGAGAATAGGAAGATCACAACAGTATGGTCATAGTGCTACCTCAACTAGAGCTCAGAAAAGGTGCTTTACTGCCAATCGTTTGTTTCAAGAGTGTAAATGCTGCAGTCATTCCACAGGGGGTGACGCTATAGCAAGGCAAAGCTCTCCTGATCTTACTGGCTTGCTTGCTAATATTGACCTCTTGATTTTAGGAGTCAGGGTTTTTGGTACAGTCACTTCCCAGCACTGAGAGGTTTTGTGTAACTGATTTCTCTTCAGTCAGTTATGATAAGCAGTCAGTTGTCTCTCTTGCACCAGATCTTTTTTTTTATGTTCCTAGAAAATACTCTATCAAAAAGAAAGATATATCATCCCACCTTGAATTGATAGATTGACCTTGATCCTTAGTGCTTCCCTTCACAAGGCATTTCACACAAACTTTGTAAGGGAAAAATAACGCCACAACTATTAATAGATCAGTGTTACTGTTTCCCAGTCTCCCCTACAAAAGAATGGAAGTCTAATCACATAGAATTCTATCTGAATTCAAAGAGATGCACATTGCTTTTTAAAGGTTGCTTTTCTGTTTTCACATTATTTCAGTACAAGTATCATCCCAGATGAAACAAATCCTCCTCTAATATGCATGTCAGCATTTCCCCACATTAGAGAGATATGTCAGTCCTGTAAATGATTTAGGCTTTTTAAATAATTATGCTTGACTTTTCACCAAATTGTTCCTTGTTTTATAGATTATGTTATTTCAACATAACATTTTCTATTTCTCACTATTTATTTAGCTATTCTTACTCTGAGGGTTGAAAAAGAAGGGACCCTGCAGATCAGCAAAAGTCTGTACTGAGTTTCTTACCGTGCTAACACTTCTAGAAACACACATCATGCTATATCCCAAGTAACTAGTAACAAACACTTTCAGATTCTGAGACTGCAGCCTGCAGAATTAAAATAGCATATTCCTGATTGCTCTTCAAGTACATAGTTTCAGCAACATTCTCTCTGATACAATGCTCTCCTCATTCCTCCAAAGTTACAACTTGCTCTAGGATCATATCTGTGTGCTGCTACACGCATTTGAAGAGCTTTTCACGTTGCTCCAGACAACTGAATAGCACTTGCAAATATTTCAATATTATGCTCATAAAATGTGAGGTACAAGATTGTTTTGTGCAGCTGAGCAACAGAGAAATGAATTAGCCTGTAAGGGTTTGACTATCACCTAACAGGAGACAGCTTTGTGGAAAATCATACCAGGAAGACACTGGGATATCACTTATCAGTTGGTAGAGTCTAGACTGCAGGGACAGGTCAGCCTTTTTAGCAATACTGTTATGCATATTTGCATAACATATACGCCCAGAGATTTTATTCCCCAGAGATTCCTGCCATGAAAGAACAGTTCCATTCATAGAAGGATAGAGAAGTTACTGGAGCCTCCATCACAAGCGTATTCCCTGCAACTATGTCACTATGCAGCTTATTCTTTCACTCAGGCAAAAAACCAAAGGGAGATTAGCCTAATGCACTGAAGGAATAGCATTATTGTTGGGACTGTCAAAGTTACCCAATAGCCAGGCAACCTAATAATCTCGTGTTCCTCCAAAATTACATTTTCTGGACCCAATTCAAGCAGCTTTCTCCAGCTGCAGTACTGATGCCCTGAGACTGCTGCCTATCAACGAGCAACAGTGCTCATGGTATTCCTCAGTCTGTCTCTGCTACCGCTTTCCTTTCTACAGCAAAGTTTGGAAAGACAAACATTTATATTCTGCATCTGAGCAGCACCGAACATAGCAGTGCCCTGCTGAACCATAACTAGAGCTCACAGAGGCTACTCTAACACATACGCCAAGAGAACAGAAATGAGCCTAAGCCTGTCTCAGCTCCCACCCGCCCCCCCTCCCCCCAGCCCTTTGCCAAAGAAACAAAACTATCTCCCTTCGTCCCTTATTATAGTCTTTCTCCACCTGAGAGCGCACTCACTTCCACCTGAATCTAATTCCTGCACCTGTGGCCACTTCCCTACTAAGGGGTGGGTTCAGTCATGAATGAGCTGAAATAAGTGCTGTAAAAATCTATTTAATATAAGTGGTATCAGTATTTGACTTCAGGTCATAGTTACCCTTTCTCTTGGCAAAGTTACAGGGGACTACTTAAGGACAAGATAATAATAAGTGATGGGAAGAATGACTCTCTCACTCTTTTCCTGTATCTGTGCTACTGTTAGGGTTCGCTGCCACTCCTAAGGCAAAGAGTAACAGTGCAAACCTACAAAGCTTTACCAGTCAGCACTCTATAGATGTGCAGGGTATTGGGTACTTCTTCTTGTCCCTGTCCTGTGCACATATTCTGTCTGCTGGTACTGTAGGTCACAGGCTATGCACAGTTAGTAGGGGAGGCTCACATGGCTATGCATCCTTTTGAAGCTTCTATTAGAGGAAAACCAGTTTTAAGACCATGAGACAGGCAGGTTTTACTTCTACTGGTTCTCACTTCACAGTCACCAGGAGGGTACCACGTCTCCTGGGTGAAACAACATGTAACACTTCGCTGAGGTCTTCAAAGTACAAACTTTGCTTGGTTGCTCTGAGCCTCACAGTCCCAACTAGGTCAGGGTTGTTCTCCAACTATTTCAGCCTGAGTTTGTACCCTCAGTAAATCTTCAGTTGTGGTGCATAGTTTCTGGTAATGCTTAGCAGTGCAGAGGAATTAAGCAATATGAAAATGCCTCAAGGAATACACCGTGAAGAAAGTGTGCCCCACCTATATGCTAGATTTTTTTTTGCTCGAGTCTGTACTGCTACTGTTTGACTCAAGGAGTCTTTGGAGGGTGATCATCAAAACTGGGGAAGAACCTTAATGTTATAATAATTTCAGGCTGAACAGTGGTTCAGTCATTTGATTTTAAGAACATCAAACCTCCACCCTTTTTAAAAGGAAAAGATTTTTATCTGTCTCATCTCTCTAAATCTGGGGAATAGTTCTTTCTCCTTCTCCACCCAAAGATCTGGTTAGACCTGTAAATAACATGAGGGGAATAAAAATTCACCCACTATCAGACCTTACTCTGAAAGTTAAACTTTGCATCAACTATTGCAGCATATGAGATGCTCACTAACTATGACAAAATAAACTCCCTGCAGGCTCCTTCCACTTTTTGTCAAGCTCTTTCTGGGAAATAAGTGAAGCAGAATTGAAGGTGAACATCTACCAGTTGAAAGAAACCCTCAGATACTTGGTTTCACCAAAATATGAGAGCTAAAACCTGCAGCTCCCACATCGCTGCAGTAAGGATGGCTCTGGATACATTTGCTTAGATGGGCTGAAGTTTGAAACTTCTACTGTTTCCAAAGGGAGTTCTTTGGGCAAACACGTATCATATGTGCCCCATAGAAAGATCATCTTCTCAGGATACATTTTCCTTGTCTCAGTTTCAACCTATTATTCTAATTAAAACCCCTTTTATTATGTAGACCATCTCCTCTCCTTGTCAATGCTTCAATTTTCTGTTATTCAGTGCTTAGATAAGATATAGCTGTTTCCATTTGTCCTTGCAAATCAGTGTTTTGAGAAACCTATTTCTAGCCCTAAACTCCATTCTGTATTTTTCTGGTAATGAGTGACACTAGCTTCCTTCTGTCTTCCTCTGTGCCAGTTAAACACTCTTGGCTTTCCCCCTCTGACTAACAGAAACTGGGGATACGATCCCTTTTCTCTAGGTGGTTCATTATCCGCATTCTCCTTTGGAATAAGAGGAGCTGTGTGGGCTAAACCTACTATGTCAGCTTGGAAATGAATGACTTTGCCTTAGTGACATGGCTTAAAACTGCTCTTACTGGCTGAGTGAGTCGAACACTTCCTTCCAGTTCCTGTAATTGGGAGCTGCTCCCACTGGCTGTGGAGCAGCTAGCTGACATGGCAATTCCAGGCAACATGAGTTTTCATACCAACATTTGGGTGACTAAAATGTTGATTTTAAATACTGATAATAACAATGACTGAGAAGTATGGTTGTGGATGACGATGAAGTCTGAAACTTTGGTGATTCTGTAAAGGTTCACATCTCCTCATGTCCACTCATTGCCTGCTCATTGAAACAGGAAGTGTTACTAACAATGATGTAGCTCTGTCACAGTATCACAAACACACAAAAAGACAAGTCCAATGAGGTCAGTTGGTTAATTTCTCCTCCTTCCCAGAGAAACAGGGTAATCATCACCATGTATTTCGAAGTGCTTTGTATAGTTTAACATCTGATGCAGGAGAAATCGGGTCCGTATTTTCTCTGTGGAAACTATTCCAGAGCCAGAAGTAATCCCAGCCTGCACAGTATGGGTGATGGAAAGCACTTCAGAGCCCTATAACCACATCAAGAAGACCCAGGATGTCTATGCTACATCTGGCAGCATCAGTTGAGACCTCATTCTCCCAGGCTCTAGTAAATTCATGTCAGTTGCCTAATGGAGCAAGAAAGATTTGTAAGAAGTATCCTTCACTGCAAGAGGATTCTCTCTAATGCACCAAAACACGAAAGATGGTGTTAAAATATCCAAGACACTGGCTGATAGTGGGTCGCTCTGAACATCAGCTTATCTGAGATTTTTAACATACATAGATTTTTTTGAGTTTGGAAGTTTGTTTGTTCAAAAACACTGTACGAAATTCCTATTTATGAGGTTCTGAAAACTTCAAGCATCAGAACCTGAGTCCACTGGCTTTATCCCTTAAGGCTATGGGGTTGGCAGGATCCCCTGTGTTTTGTAGTACAGCAGCACTTGCTGGGCACATACCTTGTGGGTTTTTGAGTATTGAGGACTCCAACAAAGATGCATGACGGAGTAATGTGTTAGTGTGATATAGATGCCACAGAAGAGTGATAGCATTAACTGGCATTTGGCAAAGATAAATATGATTCTGCATAATGAATTTGATCAGAGGCAGCAAAGTAAGACTGGTGTGAGAGGGAGAGGGGCTTTCCTGGGGCAAGTCAGTTATGGGGTAGCCCAGAGGGACTAGGCAGCGTCCCTGCATGGTGTGGGGACCCTGTTGTGGGCCCTGGTGTCTTCCATGGACCCCAACAAAAACTACCAATGTGCTGCCTGAGAATGGATTAACATTACTGTTTAATTAGGACAAGGGCTGTTCAGACTCTAATGCCAGCTGTTGCAGAGGGTACAATGAGCACACAAAAACAACAGGCTATGTGGCTCCAAGTTTTTCAGGTAGGACATATATTTTTCTCAGCTAATTCAGAAACTACTGGAGTTTGAAAGATACAACAGTTCAGTTTATATGGCTGACTAGACAAGGTGCATTTCAGGTATAGCAATGCTGTAAAATACAGAGATCACATTTTTGCTTTTCCACGTTCATTAGTTTATTTTCAAATCCCAGTGAAATGCAGCCCAACTCACCCTCATCTAGCTCACTGCTTCTAGCTATCTCCCATCTCACATACATTTGCAGTCATTGCTAATTACAGTCATCACCCACAGACAGGAGGTGAGCACATCAACACCCTTCATTTCTTTTGCTTTTGTGCCAGTGTGATTATTGGGAGCTGGTGGATATATACAGTTGTTGAACCTGATCATCTCATATTAAGCATTTAGTGTGGACACAAATTAATATGACTAATAACAGTGAGAGGATAGATTTTTACCACCTGCAAGCCTCAGGGAGCAGCTTGGGAACCATGTTCTATTTCTAACCATACCCAGTGTGAAATAGTTATGCAGGCTTCATACTAAAAACATCCCTAAGTGCTCAAGACATGGATTCTGCAAGACCATGCAAGATATGTCTGCCAAGGTGAGCAGAACCTCCACAAACCAATCCAAGTAAAGATAATTTATTGCAAAGCCATGCTCCTCCTCAGCCAGTGGAGGCACCCAGCAGTAGGAATAGAAAAGTGCTGATCCTAGCAAAGCTATTCTTAAAGCACAAGTACTTCCTGACCAGCCACTTCTCTTCCCTGGGGGTTAGTTACAGCCCTCTGCCATGAGGGTGAGTATTTGTGCTCTCTGTGCATTCAGAACAAGTAAGTCCCCATAGACATCCCACCTGCCCTGTCTGCATGAACAGAGACACACCTTCATTTCCAAAGGCAATTCTACACACCTAAGTGGAACAAAGATGAAGGAAGTAAACTGTGGCAAACAGATCCCTGGCCAGCTAAGTCTGAATAAATGTGTGTGATACCAGGCTGGAGTCTGCCAAGCTATACCTCCCCATCTGTGGGAAACAAATTTCTGCCAATTGCAGTAACTAAGTGATGGTATAGCTGGAAATCCTGAGATGTAAGTAATAACTCACTCTAGAAAAGTGGGATAATTTTGTTTGCTTCCCAGAGAAGACTAAAGGATTTAAAAAATGCAACCAAACCTACCCCACAAATATAGGGCATTTACATTTTTAACCACAGCATTATACTGATGTAAGTTTTCAGTTTTTTGAAGCATTTCA
This sequence comes from Falco naumanni, assembly GCF_017639655.2. Taxonomy (NCBI): domain Eukaryota; kingdom Metazoa; phylum Chordata; class Aves; order Falconiformes; family Falconidae; genus Falco; species Falco naumanni. Next base: position 108,668,755 of record NC_054054.1, on the reverse strand, counting down.
GTTTTTTTAAGTCCCCTGCAGTCTTTGTAATTTTGTTGGAGCAAAAAAGGACAGGAAAGCAGAGGTCTAGATTCTGTTTGGGTTACCCAGGGCAGCTGGTTAATCCTTCTGGAGAGGCACGTGATGTAAAGCAAGGTGGAATTTAAGCAATGGCTTAGGTCTCTACCCAGGCTGATATAATTATGAGAAATGGATCCCTCACAGGGAATACAGAAATTTCATTAATACTTTCCAGCTATATCATGATCCTGGTGTGCTTTCAAACATAAATTTGCCCTGGCACACAAAGGCATGGAGACAATCAACTATGTTCTCCTGGTCAGCCCATTTCTTAATAGTTTTAATAACAAATTACTCCACTGTCTGAGCCTGTCTTGTCTGCTTAGCTATACTTGTTTTACATGTGGACTGTCTCTTGCCATATTCAGCATGGAGCATAATGAAGTCTTGAATAGATCCTACAGAGACTGCTACCAAGTGTTTAGAGATACACCTTTGTAATGGTATGAAATTCAACACACCTACTTTAAATATCTTTTGTGGTTTCCCTGTCCACCAGAGACAAACTTGTGGGGTTTAAATTCTAATTTTTTTTCCAAGCAATTCTTTCAAATCCCTTGGTGAGTTTCTCTAGGTATACCCTACAAACTCTATGAAAATAAAATTACATTTGTCCTGAAAAACATTAGCAAAAGAAACAAGAATTACTAGTCCTCTAGATGGTGCTACTATTTCAAACAAAACAGCTGGATGCTTAAAGATTTTGTTGTAATATACTGTATGTTGTAATATGCTGTATTACCCTGTGAGAAATCCTGGCCCTACAAAAGAACTGATGTCAAACAGCCCGAGCAGTCTGTATATAAATATAATAATTGCTTCTCTTTAAGAATAGTAAATGTTTCAGTGTCTTACTAAACATAGAAATATTATAGGATGTATTGATTAAAATTATCTTTCAAAGGTTGGCTCAATTTTCTGTCTTCGATTTCTAATTTTCCCAATAATATGCAAGTGAGCCCTCCAGCATACACTTTTCAACTTCAATGACTCATATTAATGTTCTCTGGCCACAGCCTTTGGATGCATCACAGGCTAAGCATGATGGGCTTTCCCTGGCAAAGGCTGTGCACTCTGGCCCAATTTCACAGAAGTGGTGTAGCACAACTGTACTTCAAATGCAACCACAAAACCAGTGCTCATAATCAAACTGAAACCCATGGTTAAAAACCTTGCTGGCTTAAGGATACTTGTATACGCATGCTGTACTTGGGCATTAAATGCTGTTAAGTCTAAGTGCTTTAGTGAGACATAGCAAAGAAAGAAGGTAAAACAATTTACCTTTTCTTGCCCAACACAGCTACACAGGTCCAGCACTGAAATTTCGGGCCAGCTGTCCATAAGACAGATTTTCTTATCCTTAGTTCCTTTCTGTCCAGCCACTTTTCAAGAGGATGCCAAAACTGCTCCTATTCTTCCCTCTCTTTCCATAATTCCTATCTGTAGTTTTGGAATATCTGCCTACTTTCTCTCAGATATGTTCCCTGATTCTTTGTAAATCCAGCCAGATGGACTTGCAGCACCAGATTTCTTTCCTCCTGTTGTTGCTGTCAAAGTCAAGAACAAAAACTTTCTGATTTCAAGATTATTATTGTTACACATTATTATACACCTGACCTTTGAAACATATAGTCTCTATAACCACTATCTCTTACTTTGTGCAAAGTTCATCCGTTATCTAAATAAATGTCAAATTTGGGATCATGTTAAGCCTTTAGCCTTAGTAACTATAACTGAATTCTGGAGTTTATTCAGACAGTGTAAAAGAAACATTTATTTCATTGATTTTGACTATTCAACCTTTAAAAATTCACAGAGTATATTTGTTCTTGTGTTACGAGAAAAGAATAACAACATCTCTAGATCATTCACTATTTTGTATTCTTTCTCTGTGTCCCTATTTATTTATCTGCTTTCCAAGAAACTTTCCTCACAGGAACATACCTCTGGGCTCTTGGTGACTTTTACTGCTCTTTTGTGAGTCCTCCGTTCTCATAATAGTTTGGTTGGTTAGTTTCTGAGGGTGCAAAGCCACAAAATCAGGGCCTGTAGCTGCTCACAAAAATAATGTCTAAAAGAAAAAGAATGTAAAAGCAGATGAAGGTATGAAATCTACTATATTCAGGGTGCTGAGTGACAACATTTTTTCTATAGGCGTTTTTATTATTTTCATATTACCAACAGTATATGCACCATCAATGGCCACTTGCACCAACCTGCAAAACTTAGCGAAGCTCCTGTTAGCTAGATGAAAATGTCGGCTCAGATCTCAGAAACGTGTCGAGAGAAATTCCGAAGAGTAAAAGAAATGGATGAAGACTGGACAAAAATCTGCATTAAAAAAGGGCTAGCTATGTTACAGATAGTTCTGAAGTGTGGGAAATTCTCAATGTGTTTCTTTATAAAACAAAACAAACCAAAAGAACCTCCAAACTATGGGAACTATTTCTAACACTTCATGAGATACCCTAGATGCAAATATCTAGCCAAGTAATTATAAATCAAGTAGTATAGGCAGTTTCTTGCTGATTTGTATTAAAAATAAACATGAAGACATCAGCTTAAACAACAAGTAGTTTATTCAGCACACTTAATGAATCCTTGCACACAGTAATTTCCTAAGTCCTCTAACTTTTTTCCAAAAACCTCCTCTTATGAATGAAGCGCTCTTGCCCTGCTTGTGAGGGCCAACACAGGCAACTAGAATTAACCTTCTTAAAAATAAAGTAAGATTAGACTGACTTTGGAATTGACTCCTTCAACGTCTCAGCATCTTCTGGCTCATAATAAGGTTCCAAAATAGGTTTTAATTTAACTTCTTCTGGTAGTTTTTGAGTCTCTTCTCTCCTGCTTCCATCTCTTAAAAGTGGAACCAATGTTTTCCAGTTTTTCCCTGAAACTAAAAAGGAATGGTTAATTTTTTCCTATCCACAGAAACAGAAGAAAATATGTAAGTGGTTTAAATAGGAAGCTGATGAAAGAAGCAGGAAGAAAGGGTTTTGTGGTTTTCTTTCCCATACTATTCCATGAGTTTTCCATATTTCAGCTGGCAAGTACAGCAGAGACTGACCATACAATTAAATCCTTCCGTGCTGGATGCTGATCTCCCAAACTATAGGGTTTGGGGTCTCCAAAATAGCTTCTTGGCTATTTCGCTGCCATCATACACTGTTCTGTCTCCTCAGGACTTACATATATTATCTGTCTTGTAAAATCTACAATCACATTGATGAATATACGGGGCTTCTATTTCAGAGAGTAAAACTGCTATGTGAATAATGAGCCCACTTAATATTTACATTTTGTGCTGACTGAAAATGCCATTAACTTAGCTACTGCCATTATCATTAAGTGCATAAAACTGACTGCCCTCTAACAATTAATTGATGCTGCTTTTATCACCAGTGTGTAACCCATACTAGGATTTAGGTCCCTGAAACCCTCACCTCTGCCAGGCTTGATAGAGTAACTGGGATTTCGTTTGAGGTCCCCAGAGTACCCAGGGTCTTCGTTGATTATGCCCAGATTGGTATTCCATGTGGACCAGTTCACTTCATCAACCCTGGAGAGAGAACAACAAAACCAGTGTTTATCCTAAGGATCACCAGACAACTCCAGGATGAGTTTATATCACAAACTGCCACCTCTCAAGCCTCAAATCTGACCCAGAAAACAGATTAATCTGAGTACTGCAGACAGTGGTAGTAGACTACTTTTCAGAGTGCACCAGGGGGAGAGTTCTGCTTCCCATTACCAGCTACCTTAATGCTGTTTGTCTAGAAAAGATTGTTCATTTGACACACAAACAGGTTACCTAAAGCACCATCTGTAATCATCTTGGCCGTCAGGTGTGACTCCCACCAAGACTTGCTTCCCAGACCGGAATGAGCGCCTCACACAGTTTAAGTAGCTGTTTTCAATATCCAAGATTGTGATGGCTCTCTACCAGGTAAAAGAAAGTAGACGACTGAGAGGCTGCTGTGTCAAAGTCATACAAATCCTGAATTCTGCCTTTATTTTAAAAACGTTGAGCTTTTACCATTATCACCATCTTAGAGCAGGCTTTGTAACCATCTCTGAAACATCACCTTCCGTTAATATGTCACTAAAAATGCTGAATTACAGCCCTGTGATCAGAACTATGAAGTTCCTTTCTTACCTCAAAAAAACCTGATGTGCCTTTGAGATTCTCGTTAGGATTGTTTTTCCCCAGCATAATCCCTCTCTTCATAGTCTGATCAGGATTTTCCATCATCAAAAGCCCAAGTAATTTTTTCTAATTACAAAAGTACTACTTTTCTTAAATTTTGAACATCTGCGGAACATTTGCTCAGGCAAAACATCAAATATGCACGGAAAAGGAACTAATATACTTTTTTTTAGGAACTGTTCAGGGGAATCAGAAAGAAGTGGTGACCTGTTATTTAGAAACATGTCAGTTCCTAAAGATTCTCTCTGAAATTTTTTATGATCCCCACACCCACTTTCTTGGATAGTGGCCTCACAGAACCAATGTACCTGGAGTTTCCAGATGCTCTTGCTCTCCTGTGCAATTTTGCTCACAGTTTCCCCCATCAGTGCAATAAGCATGTTGAGCAGGAGGATGTATGTAAGGATAACATAGAGAACCAAAAGGATTACAAACACAGACTTGAACCTGTAGTTCTCTGTGAACTCCAGGTCCCCCATCCCAATAGTAAACTTGAAAAGTTCCAAGCAGGTATAATACAGACTATTGTAGGATGTGCGGCCTCGTTTCATATGGCAGTATCGGGCATATTCAGAGCTATTTGTGTCTTGCCCCTCATTGTCATCTTCAATTAAAGTCACCACAGCTGTTGCAAAAGAGGAATCATATATGCAGGATGAAAATACAATTTGAGATCATAATTCCATTGCAAGCAATGAAAATGAGCATAAAGGTAAGGCATTTTATCTTTACAGTGCATTGTCCCCAGTTAAATTGCTCTATAAAATACTCCCCTAACTGACACCCTCTCAGAAGGTGTCGTCTCAGTTTTATCTATATAGAACAGGATGACTGCTTTTCCATTCAGCTTTGCAAAGCAGTTTGACACCCAGAGATGAAAAGCTGTATGAAATGACTATAGATCATTGTTATTCTGAAGAGATTGTTTTTGTAATTAGGTTAATTTGTCATGTTTTAGTTGGAAACAAAAAGTCTAAGCCACTTGAAAAATAAGATTTTCTGATATTCTCTGAATAACAAAAATTAACTCCAAGTATGCTATTACCTGTAGAAAATCCCAAGAGGAATACTAGATAGACAAACATGAAGCGACATAAATCTCTAAGGATCATCTGTAACATGGAAACAGAGTATTGTTATGTTGCTAAAACTTGAACATAAACTACAACAAAAACTGGTAGAAAATACTACTTCAGCTCAAGAAGGTATTTGCTGTGAACTGGCTGTTCATACATTAAACTGTTGTTTATCCTGCTGAGATAATAAACTTTAATACAGAAAACATTCTCCTCCGTTATTCATGCAATGGTTTACATGCATATGCAAGACATACACATGCCAGATAGTTTCATCTTTGTCAGTATGAACCACATTAAGGCAGTTGCATCTTTCTTCCCCTCTTGGCTAGCTGTCTACATCATATACAGAGGTATATCAGCCAGCTATTGCCTCTTAGCTAACTGCTCTGTTTGGTAACATTTAAACTATACCCAAAGAAATTTCCAGCTAGTAGAAAGCTGTGCCATTTCACACCAGACCAGTCTGCACTGTTCTCAGTCTACTTTCATCCATATCTATCCAACCATGGTTATTTTGAAGCATGGCAGGTAATAATAATAATATCAACACTACTATAAAATGTATGGATGAGGAATAGGAGGTTTTTCTACATAAATTGTATCACTTCACTCAGAAAATAATGACCAAATATGGTAGAGTGATATGAGATTTCCCAGTGGCATCATGGAGGTAGATATGGCTACTTCTCTCCTGGAAATGGGGCTGTTGGCAGCTGTCCCCTAATCTGAGCACTCTGCCAGCCTCACTGGACTGACCTTGGCAATCATGACAGAGTAAATGCCCATCTGCTGGAAGCCACGGGTGTAGTACAGCATGTTAGCCCAGCCCAGCGCCAAGGAGAAGACCATGGAAGCCACGTACAGTTCCTGGCCACAGAAGTACAGCACCACAGAGCTCAGGAGGAGCAAGGAGTGAACGAAGCTGAAAGACAAGCATGGTCTGAATGGAGTGTGCTGAGCTGGCCACAGATGGTGGGAACAAAGGAACCCATGAGGGCAGAATGAGGGATTCTCCAAAAAACAAAGGAGCCTTAGCAGACATTTCTTCCCTTCCCTTCATTCTTTCCCTTCTTAAATCCTACAGTTCCTCTTGCAAACTCCTGAGTTTCCCCACTTAGAAACTTCTGTAGTCTCATCCCTGCTCTTCCTTGTGACTGGAGGGAAGAAAAGTCCTTGAAAACACTTAATTTCTTCAGCACTCCCTCTCTTTCCACAGACCCATGAAACTGCCCTGCTTAACTCCACTCCAGTTGGGAAGAGAAAGGACCCAAATTATTGAGAGGCAATTCTGCCTTTAAGAATGGAGGATTTATGCACATACGTTGCATGCACTTGATTGCAAGTCCAGCTTGGAGATCTGCTCCTAACTGCTGCATGACTCAGTCACTGACCTTCTAGACACTTCATTTGCTTTACCTCCAAAGGAGGTTACTGATCCAGACCCACTCGTTCAAGTGCTATGATATCCACTTGCAACTATTTTTGAAGGACCCAGGAATTTACAGCAAAGTGTCTGCCTGTCACAAATGGCTTCAGCCAAAGCTACAGATCTCACACGCTCATCTGTTTCATGCTGAAAGGCAATCAAAGATATTTGAGCTTACAAAAGAACCTCACTGTAGCTGTCAACTATCAGCGTCTTGAATGATGGGCGCCTCTGCACGAAATACTGTATCTGAAAAAAAAAAAGAGAATGAAGACTAGGTTTGCATCCAAAGAGGGATTAAGTATTCCATGGGAATGCATCAACTAAGCATTGATACCCATACCAAGGAGCTGATACCTACAAAGCATCTCACAAGAACAGCTCAAACCCAACACCAGCGCAAGATCTAAGGAGGACTCTTCTATCAACACTTGGTTTCTCTTACATCTGATATCAGAGTTTTGAAGACAACAATCTAATCAATCACTGGTTTGAGAACCTGTGATTCACTGTACACTCTCCATTGGCTGCCAAGAGGAATCACGGGGACTTTAAGTTAAGACAGGTAATCATTAATAGAGGCCTGGCTATTTGCAATACCCCATTCTTAAGCTTTGGCTAGGCTAATTGCCAAGATGCTCATTAACTTCCACAGGTTGTCTTTTTTATACAACAGATAAAACTGCATCTCAGCTCATTAGTAACCTGAGAACTCCCAATCAGGCCAAGAAAAAAGATTTTTAGCTCTTCACCAAAACATGGATCATCTTAGCAGCCAATGCTGATGAATAGAAAAGGCATATGTGGTTCTCTCCTACACCTGCCCAAACAGCAAAAAGGAAAAGTTTCAAAGAACTTACCCCTCTGAAAAAAAAATAGAGACCTCCCAGTACACTCAGGATCTCTCCAGTCACTCGAAAATACTCCCCAGTGCTGTGACCAAACGTGAAGGGAGGCTGTATAAGACAGGAAGATAGATAGATATGTTCAGCAGAAATGGAGTTAGGAAAGACCTAGCCTTGCCAGCAGCTGAAAGTAACCACTTTTCTAGGGGAACCAGTTAAGCTTCTGAAAGTGTTGCAGCAAGGGGGCAAGACTAAGAAATCAAAATCTCCCCAAAATAAAAATTCTGATGTTAGGAGCACACGTTCAAATGGAAGGCAGATCTAGGGTATTAAACACTGGGTTGTCTGATATATGACAGGAGTAACGTACCTTTTCCTTCTTGTCTACAGGTCTGTAGTAAGCAGCTGCAGTGAGGATGATGATATGCATGGTATAGACAAAGAAGTTAAAGTAAAATAAGTGTTTGACAAACCGGTCCCACTTGTCTTGCAGCAGCCTGTTAAGGGGCTCCACCAGCAGCATCTCATGACGGTTCTGAGTGGAAGGAGGAAGAGGAGAATCTTGATGAGACCAGTATATACTAGGCTTTGAAAACAGCAAATTATATTAATCTTGAGCAAATGTTATAGTACCCTTAAACTCAGGAGGGAAGTTTGCTGTTTTATAGAAATGAGGCACAAGCTGCACTGTGTGGAACATGGAGCTCTTCCCCAACAGTCCCCCAGCCTGTGAATAAAATGCCAAGGAGGTGCATACTCACTGGCGTTTCACTACTGTAGGCAATAATCTCAAGCACTGAATTTTTCTCACATGTGTCTATACAAGACAGGTCATAAAGAGATGAGTGGACAGGTCCATAAGCCCATTCAGTGAACTTCCTAGACAAGTGTCTGCACTCAGGATCTTTGATCTCTCGTCTGAGGATGTAAGCGAAAATCTAATTGCAAAAGAACAATACAACCAACATTTCAGTGCTAATGGACTTCTAGTTCCTCAATATCTCCACAGGACAGGATGGCTAATTTCTTGCTAGTTTAACTGTGCTAAAGTCAAACCACTGGAGCACCCCAGAGACCAATGTCTGAAGTAAACATAATTAAATTTCTCACTGGATGCTGGGAGATGAGAAATACAAAACCAGCTTGCCATTATCTGTTTCAAAACAGCCAGAAAAAAAGCAGAGATGTATGTTACACATCTCTGAGCACAGACATTTTGAATGGGGATTGCCAGAAGATGAGTTCTGTCAGCCAGTCAAAATACAAGGCCTCTAGTGGTTCAGATGATAGCAGAGACCCACTTTCTGTTTCCACTTTGGCTGCCTTGCATACCAGTGGTATATGAATAATGCCAGCTGGGCACATACAAACACTTCATAGCCTTTAAGGACTATGCAGTTTTGCATGTTAAAACTGCAGCGTCAGTTCCTTTTAACTAAAAGGCCCCAACAATAAGCAATGATAAAATCTGTCCTGCATAAATGTTTTGCATGTATAACTTGATACAGTAATGGGACAGTTAAGCACATTTGCTCACCTACCCCTATCTTCCCTGTTTTGGCTGCTAGAGTTAATGGAGTCAGCCCTTTCTTGTTGGTGAGTTCTTCTAGCTTCAGAATTGGATTAATTTTGGCACCAAGGATCAATATGTTATTGTACATCTTGGTAACAAATTTGGTATTATCCTTAGTATTATCTGCAATCTCCACCAGTGTGTGCAGGACCATGTTGCCCATGGAGTCCTCAGCAGCGATGTTGGCTGCCTGGTAGGGGTTCTCCAGGAGGAATTTCACAATGCAGAGCTGGTTGGTGCAGGCAGCCAGGGACAAAGGCAGCTCCCCTACAGGCAAGGAATGGGAATAAGTGGTCAGAAAGCCCATTACTACACGTGCATGAACAGAAAGATCATCATCTTTCACCATGAGAAGAAAAGGGGAATTTCTCTGGCTGATACAGTAACAATTCTTGTGCTAGCTGTTAGAATTACATTTTCCTTGGTTTCATTGCATGAGAGAAATGTGGCTGTTTAACAAAAGCACTGTAAGGACAGCTAGCAGAAGGTTACAACCTTTCAAAGGATAGAGTGCCAAGAAAACAAAGGGATGCAGACATCAAGCTCACACTCAACACCATCAACTACCAACTGTGTTTCTTTATAATCTCAGCCTTTGGGAGTAAATATTTAGACTAAGTGGTAGAACAGCCCATCTGGTACTTCTGAGCCTCCAGTCCCACATAAACAGGATTATTTAACAGCTTGCACTTGGGATAATGCTAGGATAACCCAATCAATAAAGCCCATACTGTGCTCACCCCTACCAAAATAAAAGCCGGGTTTCCCTTTGATTTTCCTGAAGAACTCCCCACAGGCTCTTGCGTGAACATCTGCTCCGTTCTGGACCAAGAGCTTCACCAGGTACATGTTCCTTCTCTCAATGGCGATGTGAAGTGCAGTCTGGCCTACAGAGACACTCATCAGACAGAAACCTTCAACATTTAATACAGACTGAGAGCTTTCAGGCACTGCAATTCATTCAACTCCATGTAAGATAGTGGAACTGAAAGCTTTGCAGACTAAGAAGTGCTAGAACTGAACAAAAAATGATGGTACAGACAGAAAATGCAAGTCCCCTGAACTTGCTATTAAATCACTGCATATTAAAAACGGCAGCATATCACACCTAACTAAACAACTGCCCTAGCACCAATGCACTGATTGTTAATCTCATACTGAAACTTCGAGGTGCTACATCCTCAGGCATAAGGCCTCATGCAGAAGACTGTCTGAGAGCCCCACCTAATCCTATCTTCAGGTTTAGCACCAAATTCACTGTTGCAGCTGTTTCCCTTACCCTTGTAATAGTTGTCAGTATACTCTGCATTAACAAACTCTTTCAGAGTTCCAGTTTTCCTTGCAATATCCAGAAGCAAAGGAATGGTATCATTTTTCCCATCATGTAGATTCAGCATAGCTTTCAGCAAGCAGGTTTTCCCAGTTTCTGGCTCTATAAGGCAAAAAATCACAGCTATACAGAAGTAATTACAAATCTACCATCTACTCCCAGGCATGCAGGAATTAATGAGGTTCTTTTCAAAAGACAAGAAAACTCATTCAGGGTTTCACAGAAAATTCCAACTTTTCTGAATTCTCCTATAACCTTACAATCAACGGGTTGCCCAATCAACAGGGAAGTACTGGCTATTAGAGGACGTCCTGCAGACAATTATGGTTTTTTGTTTTCATCTTCAGAAGAATAAAAGGGCAATTTAAGGTATGTGACACTAAAAGGTACCTTTGAACTCATCATCTGTGAGATGCTTCAAGGTTCTATTAAGGTAGAGTAGCAGATCATCCAGGTCCCTTGTGTTGCCTTGGGCTACAGCATCAAAGATCCTTCTGCGGTCATAAAATTTGAAAGCTTTTTCTGAGCAGCCTGTGATGGAATCTGTAGATAGGAGCCTAACAAGGGTAAATTTCAGTTACCTAAAGTCAGATATTTAGCAGACCTTTTATAAAATACCATTTGCTTGTGTGAAGTAGTAAGCATTACAGATTAGTATAGATAGATCTGCAAAGTCTAAAGATCAACAAAATTTCCAAGCAACCATCCTGATAAAATTATGTATCAGTTGCAGAAAAGTTGAGAACAAGACTTAAAAGAGGCATTGATGTATGCCAGTCTAACTGCAGGCCTCGGAGCCAGGCAAGCCATGTTCTCATTCTGAGTGGTGTTCGTTCACTGACCAGTCTCAAGCAAGTGAATCATGGCTTACCACTAATTTTGGGCAAAATATCCATGGACTGAATTTTCAGAGATGCCAAGAGACAACAGGTATTGTCACTTCCAGACGCAACACTCCTTATTTTGGCATAGAGAACAGTGAAACTGAAAAAATGGGCATGCTCATGTGGAGAGAATAAATGCTGCTCTAAGAAACAGCCTGTAGCTGTCAAACTATTCATTACAACCAGATCTTACACGGCAAACTTACTTGTGAAGTTTCCCCCTCTCCAAATTGGCATGAAATTTGATGACAGAAGGTGCCATCAGATGATCCATCTGGTAAAAGGAGTCCATGGGAGCCATGTCCTTGTCACTATCCCCCATCACAAACCGCCCACGTCTTGCAAAGATGTTGCTTTTGGGTGGTTGCACCTTGGTGCTGAATGTACCCTGGAGGCTGTCAGGCATTTCCAGCATGGAGTCCTCCCCATCCGTGTGTTCATCTGTCACTTCAGATTCCTCCATGTCGTAACTGCCAAATTTCTTCATCTTCCCAAGAATGGAAGACATGATGAGCAGGCAGTCTGTGAGGAACAACACAAACACCTCAAGTCAGCACTTTACAGGGCCATGAGTCCCCTTTTGCCTAGGATTAATCTCCAGAAACAGCAGGGAATGGACTGATTGCTATCATCCCAGAAGTGAGACAGATTCACACATTATTTGCTATGCCCAGTTGGAACAGTTTAGTAGGTCATTACCTCCATGCTGTTTGTTACTGTCCCCACTGCCTTTACCCATTTCAGAATGGAGAAAGCAAGTCAGAATGTCCCAGAGCTTGCCAGCCACCCCACTGCAGAGCTGACTACTTCTGCTCAAAACTACTGTCTCATCCTTCTGCAATTGTTGTTAAAGCCTGAGCAATCTCAGACTGGTTTGTGCCACAATATATTCTCAAAAAATTTTTTTTAAAAAAAAAGCTTGCTTGTGCCATAACCGTATCACAGTGATGCTGAGCACAGAAAGCTTCCTGCATAAAGGAAAATTATCACTTAATGGCTTTACCAGTTACAGCAGTGCTAGATGAAAATAGGAGCACGTGATTCTTGGGAGATGAGTGTCACCTTAAACATGAGACACAGAAACAGAAAAGGAAAGGTTACCACAGATAAGAGATTAATTTAAGACCACATGTCTGATCTTGTCTGATTTATAACCACAAAGAATTTGGCACAAGTTAACAAATATGCTATACTGAAAGTAAAGCAGGTTGGTGGGGTTGGTGGGGTTTTTTTGCTTTCTTATCAAACTGTTTTAATCAGACAAATATTGGTCTTCATGCCACTGAATGCAAAATATTCTGGAACTCAGCAGTGGAGACAAGATTGCACCGTATTTGAACTGCTGCATAGCTGGCTTTTAGAGAGAGACGACCAGCCTTAGAAACATACTCTGAAATCCTAGGTTGATTGGAAATCTTACAGCTCTGAGCACAGGAATGTTATAAAATCTTTAAATTAAAGTCTTCAATTATAAACAAAATTACAGTGGTCAACAATCTTCTCTGTACATTCAGTGTAAAAACATTATAAACACGCTTCAAGGTTGTTTCTCTTCAAAAAAATATTCTGAGGGGTTCTCTGCAAACCTACATTGTACATAAGAACTAGATTTTCAGTTCTGTGGGACTAGTTAATACATTAGGGGTCACTTACATTTTCCTGTGCAAATAGGACAGGAAAGAAACTTTTGTCAGGCATTTGCATTTCCTGTAATTTGGTACAATATACACGTAAAGAAAACATAAATTTGCAAACTTGGACATTTAGGGTTATTGGAAGCAAAACAGCATTGTATAGATGAAATACAAGTGATGGCAGTTTAACTCACTATGTCCTCTGAACTCACCTTTCAAGTTCTTTGTGTCCTTAGAATCACTTTGAAGAAATAGCATTTTTTAACTTAATTGTTCTACAAGTAAGAAATTATATACAGAAAAATATTTCTATTTGGACTATGATACTAACAATACAGAAGAACAATTACTTCAGTGAAAAAGTTATAAAAATAATTTTATAAAAATGGAAAATAATACACTGGGAATACAGCCACGTATAATTTTGAATTTTTGTCTTATTTAAATGAATGTGGATTAGCAAAAAACACCTCAGAGATGGCTATGGAAAACGGAATCACATTTTCCACAGAATAGGTGCAATATTAAAATCTGCAAAATAGACTCAATCCTCAATCCTGTCTCCTTGGAAATTTCCTCAAACCTCATTTAGTCATTATATGTGCTTTTGTTTCTAAACCCTGTTTGTAATAATTCTGATAATTAAGACAAAGCCGTATTTCCTCACAAGTATGAATTTGCAAGGGAAATAACCTTCAAAATTCTGTGGAAGGAGTCTTTAAAAAAAATATCTATCCTAAAAAACTGCATAATCTATTTGATCTCTATGAAACCTGTGTACACTGATGTTTGACAGAATAAATAAGGAAATACTTTTGAAAGAATGTCTAACCACATCACAGCTTATAATAGAGTTTACAAATAACAACCATTTTATTAAAATATACATGCAGAACTTACGAATATTGCAAAAAAAAATCCTGTCTTCTGCAAAATAGTCCAGTCTCAGTAAACAGCCTCTGATCTATAGGAATTTGGTGTCAGATATTCCTCCTCTAAGGTGCCTGAACTGAAAAGTCCTCAGAGTTTGCTTCTCCACTTCATTTGTCTGCAAAAGTGTGCTATGTGTCTGATGATTTTTAGAATCACGTGAAGTTCACTAGAAGAACAGAGTAATAAGATCGTTAAGAACGAAGCATCAGTGGTTTCTATTCCCAGGAGTTTAGCAAAGCTCTTTACAAGAACTGCAGTAAATTGTTCTTGCTTTTCCCTCCCCTTTAATTGCATTTAATAATGGATACTCTTCTCCAGATTTCCTCTTTGTAAATACACTCAAGCTTGCAAAAAACCCAAAACCACCAGAAAACAGTGGTTTCTGGTTCACAATTTCATTTCAGTTTACAAAACTTCATAAAATATACCACAGCTCTTCTCTGAGATCAGTCATCTTCCTGGACATCTGTTTTTGGGTGTCCACTGTAAGGCCCCACCAAGTATTTTAAAAGAGAACCGACCCTGAACAGAGTTGAGGGAGAACCAATGACAGAAATTCCCAAGGCCATTCTATCATTCCATGTTCCTACTATGATTTCTTTAAATAATATATGTCAGCTTTTAAATATTTATGTCATTGGGGAAAAAACCTTCTTATCTAATCCAGGATGGATCTAACACCCTTAAAAATGGAGAACTGTGTCATATATTGTTAAATACATAATTTACATTTTCTGCCCAAAACTAGTCTAGAGGAACAGCTTTTCCAGCAGGCTGAGCTGACAGGCTGTAGCTGTTAGGCTAGAAGCAACCTCCAGACCTCTAGCTCCTGAGGTTTTGAGTTAGGTTATGAAATTATTCAGTGAAATTATCTGGTTTGTTTGGTAACTATCTTTCTAGTCTTGCCATCTATCTATCTATCTATATATTAAAAAGAATAATATATTTGCCTACTTAATAGCAAACTAATTATACTACTTAAAACACCCTACGGCACTGTACTCAATAGAAACAAAATGCCTATTTATTAATGCATAAGTGTAGATTACAATAAGCCAAGTCCTTAGCTGGTGCTCCTGGAGCTCCACTGAGCAGAGCACCTCATTCAACATTACAATTAACTCCACCATTTCCAAAGCAGAGACTCAGGAAGAAAACTACATGGATCTGTGGAGGGTCTCCCTGGTTCAGTCTCTAGCTTCTTGCTGGTCGCTTTTGCTAAATGATCCTTCTTTATCTTCTCCCGGTCCAGGCACCAGCTCCTTTCAGTCTTACTGTGCTCTGATGTACACACTTCAGGAACTTTCTGCTATTTTCTGAGTTTTGATGCCTCCTTCATCAGGCTCCTTGACTTGTATTTCTTGTCAAGATGTTATTTCTTACCAGCAACACTCCACTATTTTTTGCAACAATTGTTGGATGTATTATATTCCATCTCAGCAGGGACCTGGTTTAAAGGTTAAGTTCATAAGGAGATGTGAATGCTTATCAAAACAGGCCAGTAATAACAAGGACTTTATTCCTTTTCTTGGGCCTGCATCCAACATGCTGCTTCAGTTTATGCAACTTCTGTGCTTGAGAGAGATTTTACCGACTAAGAGCCCTCTCCATCACTGCAAATGGAAAAACATCAGTGGATGAACTATAGATCTTAAAGATGTATCCAAAGCTGGCCTGCAGGTCAGAGATAGTCTTGCCTAATAGAACCTACAACAAGGCCACAATTTACCAGCTTCTGGAAACAAATACCACTTGATTTCACAGTTAACAGCATGCTGGAATAATAGTATCAGCTCTTTTCAATTATTCAATAAAAATTAAAGTACATCCAATACAAAAATATAATAACATAAAAGGGGAAACAATATACAAGTTCCAACATTTTACAAAACCCTTAATCTAGTCTACACTTTTTCTGTAATTCCTCTCTATGCCAATAGTTCCCTAAACACAGCATGGAACAGATGCATGGAGGGAGATGGAAATCAATCTATCTCTGTAATAAAGATCTCAGAACAGCTTTCTCACTACAAAAATTAGCCAGGCCTGATGTTGCTAATGTGCAAGATAGGAATACATGTCCATATTTCATTCAAAATACATGCTTCTAAATAATGAAATTGTATCTAGATAACACAAAACTATCTCACTTGCTTCCCAACCTCATCTGAGAAGAAAAGGTGTACATGCATCTTGCTTTAGACAAAGTAAAAATGTTTTCACGTTAAAATAAAGATTAGGGGGAGAAATAAATTTTAAGAGCATAACATAGGGGATTAAACCCTGGAAATTTTAAGTGAATTTGCATGAAAAATACTTAACATTAAAAATAGATTACAGTCTAGCCTGGCAGCTGCTATATTAAAGCTTGATTTGACACAATCCATGAAGGGCAGAATCAGAAACACCTTCAGATCAATAGCTATCAAAATAGCTATGCACTATATTACAAGAACAAATCTCTCAAAATGCTAATTGCATTTGGGCTTAAAATGGAAATCAGAGCTGAAAGAGGTGATAATTGGGCTTTTGTAACTCTGAGTTTGTTAGCTCCTCCAGTTTATCACAAATTCTGACCATTTCAGAGAGGCCCTGATCCACTCTACTAACCAAGAAACAAATGTAAAATAATGACATATGCCAAATAAGGGAAATAGTTACCTCCTACCCTATAAATGTATTTTCCACTTGGATATAAGCCCTGCATTCCAGTTATCTCCAGTCATGGTACTGGCCTAGTCATGCCTTTGACCTTAGTCCACTGCACCTGACCTGGATAGCCACAGAAATAATCCTGTGTTTTATTTTGTTTGTTTTTTCAACATCCACACCAAGGTTGTATTCCTTTTACAGAGACAACATGCAACATGTGAAAACTGGCATTCATTCTATGCAAGAGCCACCGAACTCCCCAAACAAGGCTGACATCCTGGTCTGCTGCCTATATATATGTATATTGTGAGACAGCTTAAGGACAAATACGCTCTAATGAAAGCTTCAGACCAAGTTACAGACAGCTACTCATGTCTCCCAGTCTTTCTAAACCTATTTCCTACCAGGAAAATGAGACTTGCATGAAGTATCATTTTATGCAGAAAGTTAATGGATCTTTCCTAGTCACTCAGTCAAATTTAATGTGGTAATTACTTCTCATTTCACAAATGAGAATGACAGAGCAACAAAATGCGTACACCCAGAAGCAGACATTAAATGCAAGTTGTTGGTTGGTTGGTTTTTTTCCACTGTAGTGAGTGAGATTGCATGTTGAATATAACTCCACAAAAAGTGAAAGTAGTGAAAGGAAATACTGTACAGCCAGTGGAAAAAAAAAAAAAAAAAAAAAAAAGGTGACTTTCAGGCCATTCCAGACAACGACTTTATTTTCTGTGGAACATCACCATGGCAGCCCCCACAGCAGCATCAACATCCTTCCCATAAACCACAGGGAATGGAAAAATCCTTTCCACTTCCTGCCTCAGCACTTCATTCCTGGCAAGGGCACTCCCGCTCCCCAGAATCCTCCTTACTCCTGTCTCCATCAGGCGCTCCACAGGTAACATGGAACAGAGGTTTTCAATGATGCCACGGCACACAGCCCTAGTGATGTGACCCAGGGAGAGGTCAGAGAAAGCAATATTGGTCACTGATGCCAACCGCTCTGGAACGTGTCTCTCTCCGAATATGGTTGGGTGGACTGAGAGTTTGCTGTCATTTTGGGCCAAGGCTGCTTTGATTATCTTCATATAGATGGCAGACTTCTCAACCTGAAATCCTGCAGATGGGAAATAGCATGTTACTAATCTGAAGGGATCTCATGTGTCTTACATGTGGAGACTTAACATGGACAGTGATCCACCTGTTCAGCAAAACACTGAGTACTTTTTTCCATGTCCCAAAGGTAATTTTTTTTCCAGGATTATGAACCACAGCTCTCCCATTCAAGTGTACCTAGAATTTGTGATACTAGAAATCTTTTCCCGATTACAGAAACTGCCCTTCCTGATTAATACAGCTATTCCTCTTTGCTGGTACTGTGCTAACAACAACAATACAATATCTTTAAAGGCACTAATAGCAGACTTCATCTTCAGTGGCTGGATTGCACGTGAATACAAAGTCCACTTCAATTACTCACTGAAAGAACAATTTCAGAGCTTATTTCTATACTGCAAACCCCGAGAGATTATTAAAAAAACTGGGAAGACAACGTTTAAAGTGGTTACAAGGTATTACATGAATTTGAGTCTTAAAATCCATTAGAGTGCTGCAAAACATGCCGCAAAAGGCAATGGATCCAATCAAGGGACTCTGTGGACTGCAGTCATACAAAATTAGAGGCTGTCCTCAAATTTGCTGACCTTTCCTTTTGAAAAAGAACTTGCAAAAAAAATTCTTTTGTGTTCTTGAAACCCAAAACCTAGAGGCAATGTGTATGTGGAGTCCAAGCATGACTGTCCCAGCATGTTCATAAGCCTCAGCACGAAATTCCAGAGATGTAGGAAGCATGACCCAAGAGTTACATCCTTGTTCCCTATACAGCATGACAAAACAGCTCCAGGCTTGCTCCTTTGCCTTAGTTTCCTTTTACCTTGCTGATCAACCTCAGTTTTAAGCTTAAGCTATCTTTGGAATAGCTTACCTAGCTCTTCTGTCCACCGTGCCACCATGTCCACAAATGTTGCTAGCACATTGCCTCCATTAAGTGATGCTGCCACAGCCAAGTAGTCACCATTGAAGTAGGGAAAATAAGTAACAGCTGAGGAAGGATCTGGTGTCTCTGGAGGCTGGAATCCCGGGGGCATTGAGATAGTCAGCTGAGCAGAGGTACTGATATTAAGAACTAGAACACAACAGGAAAAAAGAAGGGGGGGGGGGGGGGGGGGGGGGGGGGTATGGAAATCAGCGTTTAACTAGGCTACTCTGAAAGAGAAAAATGAGAAAACCGAATAAAAGATACCAAAATAATCATACCTGCATCAGTCCTCTCAGTCAGACAGGAATAAACAGAGCACTGGAAGTCTCCCAGAGCAATTCCTACTTTGGCTCCTCTGGGTATTCCGTGCCACGCACAGATTGTCCTGCCTGCAATACTGCCAGGGTCTCCCACCTCCGGGAGCAAGTGAACAGGAAAGCCGGATTTTTTCAGTCTGCAATCAGAACAATTTTATTGCAGGAAAGCAGTATGGGAATGAGTGGCATGACTACAAAGACCTCTTTGAAGTCACAGATGAACCTGGCCACACATTTGTGGCTGCTGGATTTATGGATGCTTTCACCTATTTAGAAAGCTTTGTCTTGGACAGGGGCAGCATTCCAGTTCAATGGGCTGGGTCAACTACAACAGTCTAGAAGAATAAATAGCTTTCCTTTATATGCAATCTGATTACCTGAGATTATCCAGGAGTACATGTTTAGCAAGTTTAACCTATTGATGTCATACAGACAAGCAGTTCCAGGGTAAAAAGAAAATCACGAAATCACCAAAAAAATGCAACTTCTAAGTGTCAAAGAACTTTAAGCTGTCATGCAGTTAGTGGTTCAAAACCAAATCACAAAGAGTTAAGTCCAACAAGCTCCTTACACCATCAACTGCAAGATACACTACATTGCTACAGCAACAACACCATATTAGTAAAAGTTCAGTGGGCCAGATACAAGTTTCAGTCACTCTTTCATACCTTCATGAGCACATCTTTTCACCTTGGGGTCCTAACCTAAACCCTGAAATATATACATAAGGCCTTAGCACTCAGGCCTGAAAGAGCAAATCATTGAAATAAGTAAATAAATAAACTGATTCCTTGTAAGACTTAAATAAACTGATTCCTTGTAAGACTTCCTGTAGCCTAATAACTCTTAGGTATTATCACAAGTAAGTCTCAGTATTTATGAAGGAGCTCAGCTGAAAGAACTAAAGAGTAGTAACTGTCTTTTACCAGCACAGTGGGAATACCTTGGCTGTAGCATGCACTTATCCATCCCATGCCACCACAGAAAGGGAGAAAACAGTCTGGTATACAAGGCCACACTGACAAGCTTCTCAGCTCTGCTGTCTTAGGTGTTTCTAAAAATACTGTGTCGTATTTTATATAATTTAAACACATATACCTTACAAACCAGAGCAAACTCTCAATAGTTTTCAGTACAGGCCACACCACAATTGATTAGGAGTAATTTCAATCACTTTTTTATCTGTATCACATCCATACTTAGGGCCCAAAGAAGTGGTGACATTGCCTGACACAAGCAATGCACAAAACCCACTGAATGACCTTAGCACTTACATGTCAGTATTCCAGCTTTTGTTTCTAGAATTAAAATATCCCCAGCTGGCAGCATTCTGGATGGACATGAGTGGCTTCTTCAGGTCACACAACATGGCAACCACATAGTCATGGATAGTGCCAGCTGCATCATAAGACTTCAGAAAATCTGGGCTTTTAAACAAAACATTTAAAAAACAAAAACAATGAGGGATGCATTAAGGCAGTGGCAGCAAGATTACTTTCATTGCTAGAGGGAACTTCAGATACATGTGGCCCCATCTGAAAATGAAACAGCCATCTCAGTAACCAACCTGCATTTTGTTGGTTTGGTTTTTTAAATGGAATTTGTTTTCCAAGCTGTTACCACAGCAGCAACGCTTCTCTCCTGCTGGATGATGCAGAGACAGCGGCTTTAAGGAGTGACTTGTTATGGTTCAAAACCACACCATTGCAAAAGTTACCGGGAAGGTAGTAATTGTTTGCACACAAAAAAATTCCTCTTTGTTGATCCTGGACCATTTGGAAAAAATAGGTAAATTCCTGCAGTTGCTCTATGATCCAAAAATTACATGAATGGAAATGTACCAAATGGTGAAACAAAACAGGAACAAAACAAAGCAGCTAGACTCATGAGTTATACAGCTCTAAAGCAAGATCATGCCATGCTCCATATATTTGCTGGACACGCTAGATCCTGGTTTCTTCTTCCCCTAAGTTTTCCCCCATTTATTGAACCTGAACTCACTGCAGAGGAAGACACTGGCCTTTTGAGAAGCACAGCATATGCAGATGAAACTGAAGAGCAAATCTTGCTGATGCCAAGTCATAAGTAAAAAAAATCATATCCTTTGCAAACATGCCACAACAAAGCACACCATTTGTAACACCTCATAAGGATCTCAGTGTCTAAGGAAGGAAGGAAGGAAGGAACTGAAATTAATTTAGGGACTATTTGTTTTAGCATCTGGCAGCAACCAGACAAAGCAATGCTGTTACTGTTTTAGGCATGTTTGTGCTTTTGACAATCTGCACAAGGCAAAGTTATAGTGTTCAAACCGCATTAGCAGAGCTCCTCGGAGTGGCAGGATGGTCTAGAATTATTCTGTGATACTTTAAGGCTTCTGTTACTATATGGTCAAAAACTTTTCTTTTTGTTAAAAAGATCTGTAATATTTTTATGAGGTCAGAGACTCTTGTGTGCTCAGTTGCATAAAGTTTATATTGAATACTGCCATTTTAAATATCCTTTGACTGCTTAATACTATGATTACAGAGAAACGCAGCCCCTCAGCCTGTAGTGGCATTAACACGCTACAGGAATACTAAGTGTCACATAAATTCAAGATGAGAAACTGCCAATGAAACAGCTTGATACAGAAGCCCTTTTGAGAAATGATGTACCTTTTCTTTAAATACCAGTAGACTGTGGCACATCCAAATCCTGTAGCCAAGCTGATATGTGACTGTGGCAGAGGAAGAGAAGAGAGGAAGGTGGGACTGCAGCGGCCGTCTTGCCAAGTAATCAGATGACTGACCTCCTCCGGCTCAAAGGTAGGGCCTGTACTACACTCTGTCCACTTGCAACCTGTAACACAGAGTATCCAAGAAGTCCAGTGACTCCCTGCAGTGTAGTCTGCCTGCCATTCTTCATTTCTGGTCACTCTTGATAATTTATCAAATAAATTGGAAAAAGAGCAGAAACCGAGCCAGTAGTTATTGTAATCAAATTAGTCATAGTTTTCAGCTCTAGATAACATCATAATGCCAGTCATCCTTTGCTAAAACAAAGAATAGTATCCAAGGCCCTCATTCTCTATAAGCACTCCTAGTGCCTAGAGGAAGAAGCAACTTGCACCAGCAGATATTAATGATACAACTTAAATAACAGGTGACCCACAAAAACAAACAAACCAAAACAAAAATCCATTGCACTTTGCTATGGGAAGTAAAGAGCTTATATAACGGGGATCTGCCACATCATGAGCCAGAGAATGCTGCATTAGTAACAAACTGCCTATGATGGATAGAACAGTTTCACCTTTTGAGCCAAAGCAACAAGAACCCCAGATCTATATGTATTAAGCAATGGACTGCAAAATACTAAACAGTATCCCTCCCCTGTGTTACACAACAAAGCTTCAAAGGTGGAATAGGGTTTCATTCAGTTTTCAGTTTTTCCAGTCCAGCACGTTCCTTTCAAACAAACACTACACCTTTGATAAAACCTTTGCATTCTTTCAGGTGAAGGTCTCAGCTAAATTATGGCAATTTCTCAGAGCTGCTCAGAGCCTTCTCAGCAATGCCCGCTATTGCTCTGGCTCAGTGCTCTACTTCCTGCCCTGACACGCTCACCACAAGCATCCTGCAAGGCAGCATACAGTCCCATCAGAGCAGCAAACTAAGCAAAGACTGAGCTCAAGCACTGGCATGTGATGTTTGCTAGCATGCTTCATGGCACAGCTTCAGCCTCTGATGACAACTGCTCTCCCAGGTGATGCCTGGCCACAACGTGGGGACAGGCCAGGCCAGGCCACACACTGTTTCCAGCTGGCTCTGTAACTGAGGCAACATTTCAGTTTTTAGCAGGGGATAGAGCAGTTTCAACTATGCTGTGCCACTTGGACTACAGGTCAGAGAAGAGACCCATCTGCTTAACTGACTAGCACAAATATAGCTAAGAGAGTCTTTCCTGGGCTGGATACAGGGATTTGAACTTACACAGCAAAAAGCAGCTGTGAAAGCTGCAAAGTACTATACGAAACATTCAAAGCAAACACATACTTTTTCTTGTTCCCTTAATTCCCTGTTCTATCAAGTCTGTTTAAACTGAATTTCCAATTAGTTTGCTTTTCTAGTTTTAAATGGATTCTAAGAAATATTACTAACCATAAATCTAACCCTAAAGGATGCTATTAAAAATGTAATTTGTGTCCCAAAGTGCACGGATTCACTTAGTCTACTCAAAACAAATGAGAGCGAACACCCTCTTTCACTTGACAGAAATGAAACAAAAGTGGCATGTGGCTTTAGGAAATAAAATATTAACCAATATGACATAAGAATCTATGTCTACCATGAACCCATGAGGCTTTGTTATGCAGCCCTTGGGACAGCTGGAAAGCAAACAACAGCTCCTTCAGTCCATCAGCCTTTGGATTTCTTTCTTTCTAATCATTTTAGTATTTAATGTAAAATCACAGCCAGTAATGAATAGCATAGTGTCTCTTAAAGCAATTAAGACTCTGACAACTTTTGACAGGCAGTGACTAGCACTTTTGGGAAATCTACTCTGTGGTTTACAATAAATCTTTGCTTCATCTGCATAACTCCTATTATTATAAGACTTTCATAATTGCTCAGATGTGCGCATCATAAGGTAAAAAGAAAGAAGACACGGATCACATTCTGAAAGCCTTAGACTCCAGCAGGTTTAAAAGATGTTAGCCAAGAAGATAATCCATCCCTATCTCACAGGGCTGGCAATCCAAGGCCTGAATTTTTCAGATATCCTCACTGTCACAAAGATTATTTGACTTATTTACACAATCAAGCCCCATGTGACTACGTCACCGCAGTTGATTTTGTTTCTGAGGTCTTGACCCTTCATTCTACCAGCAGCAGAGTATCCAGAATCATGACCATAATCCTTTTTCAGCTCTTACTAACAGAAGTATAAACAGCAAGATGAATGCAACATGACAGTCTGACTCAGCAGAAAAAAAATTCCTTGAGATTTTTGGATGGGGTGGAGGGGGAGAAGCAAGGCCTGAAAACACCTTTTATTGAACTTCAGTCTTCCTCCTACCGTACCTTCAAAACAGCATTTCAAAATAGCATGGCAATATTCACTTTTGGATAGCTACTGCTATGCACATTCTAACATAAACTTTAAGCATAACTTATTTTTCAAGGCATATACAACACTGCTAATTCTGCTACTGCAGGTTCATTAGAAGGTATTGAGATACTGGACAACAGCTAGTTCATTGTTTTATGAGGTGAGTAAGATTCACCCCCACACCCCCACAAATCATTCACATGATGCAGAAGTGTTTTCAACTGGCTGCAGATAGCAGATGATAGACAAACAATTAACAAGCCACAAATAGGTTATTCTTCCTTCGTATTAATAACTGTGCTGACTCTGCTGGGATCTCATTAGACTAAACTCTTTAACTAATGTGTGTAAGCAATATCGTTAACTATAGTCAGTAGCTGAAATTCCAATAATTAAAGCAAAATTCCCACAGAAGAGCTGTTATTTCTGTTTAATAGAAGACCAAAAATGAACATGCAGCACTTTCCTACAGATCATTTCAGTGTTAAAATTTTATTTTCTGCATCGTAATACTCTGAAAAGGAATGCCAAAGCATTAATGTTACCTTTATCTTTTTTCCAAAATAGTATCCCATGCATTTGTCCTGAAACACCAATGTGACTGACTCTTTGAAGTTGCTGCTGAGGTAGAGCAGCAAGGCATTCATTCAATGCTCTTACTATTCTCCAGACATTCTGCTCCATTCCCTGCAATCATAAAGCATTATTCTGAGGATAAAACCATTAGGATTCACTCAGGCTATTTATTAAACAAGGCTACTCTAGTCAGAAGTGAAGGACAGAATTCATTTAGTTTAATAGCATGTATTACAATAGCATTCACTACTAAATTGGGGAAAAAAAAGCAAAAAACCCCCACAAAACCACAAAAACTAGAAACCAATACCAGCAAGCTTAAATGAAATAACAGCCTCCTAAACTTAGGGCCAAATAATTCTTAATTTCCTAAGCTACCATACTCAGCTATAACATTTTTAAAAAATTCCATTATCACTCACTACATGCTTTCTTTAGTCCACCTTACATACTGCTTTTCTTTTGCCTCACGAAGAGGATTATCTGTGTGTTCTGACTGGCGCGCAGTCTCCTTTACAGCTGCCTAAAGCTCCTCTGTATCTACTCAGTGCTGGTTTTGATGATGCTGATACTTGGTTTCTGCATAGTCTATTCCTTGAACTACTCAACAAACTAATATACTCGGCAAAACGGTGCCACAAGAGAAGTTGCATTCCAGCTTTCACACTTTCAAAGATTCAGATTACTTTGTGACAGACCCATATGAAGACTACAAGCAAAAGTATTCTAATACAGTCTACATATAGATGTGAACTAGTCTGTGTATCTTTTGGCTGCATAAACGTGACAGTAGGGAGGCCTGTTTGGTATCTTTGATCAGAAATTAGCCCCTAGACTAACTACAATATTAGGCCAGAGGAATGTTTATACATATTTTTTTATGATTCTGATGCATACTTTCTTACATTGACCAACACAATGGATGTAAAGATCTTTAACAGGACTACATGTTTCCGATTATTTCCATGGGGAATTCCTGGTTATGATTCCATCTCTCATTGAAGCGCAAAATACCCTTCCAGTTGGCAAGTGGTTGCTGTTTCCTGACTAGCAGTGTCAAAGACAAGGTGATGATTAATGGGAGAACAGTTTTAGATTGCCTTATGCAACTTTTCAAAACCTGGGTCCTTCTTTAATCAAGCAGCTCTACTCTTACTTTCTCAAACAGTAAACAGAGCACTTTACTTTCCCCTTCAGATATCCAGACACCCACAGCAACCACCTGTCAAGCTAGGCACAAAAACAATCCAGGAAAGCCACTGAAGTCTGCATAATGTAGCAAAACAACCTGGCCACTACAAGGCAAGGGCAGCATTCTGAAATTGCCAGCAGTGCTGTCTGTCAGCCCTTACCTGCGGTCCAGCTTCCAGGCTACTGGTGTGTGCCTGCGTCTCCCTGGAGCAGCTCTCTGCCACCACCTGCCCTTTCTCTGCCCCTGTCAACAGGGCTGCCTTAACCGACGTTGTGCCCAGGTCTATGCCAAGCACACAAGTGGGCGCTGGCCTGCCTGCCGCCTCGCTGGCCGCCATTGCCACGGCGAGAGGGGATGGCCTTCACCTTCCCCACCACACACGGGTCTCTCTACACGGTGACCAGACCAACAACCAACAACCTACGCCGCTCCTTGCTGACTTTAAGAGGGCACCTGCCCCAAAAGTTGAGTGCCGAAGGCACAAGCAGTGGGAGCTCCCACCCCAGCGGCACCAGAGGCTGGGCTCGGAGAGCGGCCTGGACTTTGCCCTCCCCTCAGCAGTACCCAGCCACTACCCCTCCAACTTCAGCGTAACAAACTGTCCCTTCCCCAGCGACATGCGCAGCTTTAAATGAAACTTCAACAAACAACTGAAGCAACAAGCCATCCCGCCCCTCACAGCTCTCCCTCCCCATAGCCTGGGCGGCACCAGCGCAACGCCCAACCCGCTCTGCCGCACCCAAGATGGCACCCGAGGGCGGCCGCAGCGGCGCCACACGCGCGGTGGGCGCTGGGCGGGGAGTCGATAGGCGGCCGCCTCACGTGAGAAGCTGAAAAGGGAAGAGCCGGGGCTGAGCGGGACGAAGCTGCGGTGCTAGAAGGAGGTAGGCGCTCTCTCCTCAGCGGTTTTTTTCCCCCTCAGTATTAGCGCATCGTAAGACGTGGGATGGCCGCACGCCACCGTGCCTCCTGAGGGGAGCGTGGCGGGAACTGCAAGTCCCAGCGTGCACCGCGCCGCCCCAGCCCCCCCCACCCCTGGCGGCGCGGGGGCTGCTGAGATTTGTAGTCCCGCATGTGTGAGGAGAGGGGTCCTGCGGGGGCGGGAGAAGCCGTGAGGTAAAAATGGCCCCGGGGAGGCCTGGGCAGGCAGAGGGACTGAAAGACTAGTGCTGTCTTAGTGGTGCTGAGGGTCCCTCAGCTGGGAAGGGGCTGTGGTGCTGTGGTGGGAGGGAGCTGCCCACTGAGGGGGATGGGCTGGTGCCCCCTCAGAACGTGTGGGCCCTAAGCAAGGCCTTCTCCCTGCTTCTTCTGCAGCTTTTCCACCAGGAGGATGCAATACTTGTTCCACGCTCTGCTGTACCTCTCGCTTGTGCTGCTGGGGCCTGGTGGTGAGTGTTTGGTCATCCCAGCTCGGGCCCACAGGGCTGGTGGGGGGCCAGGTCCAGACCAGTAAGACCAGTAAAAGTTGGAAGAGAGCTGTGCTGCAGCATCCCCATGACGCCTGTCTGGAGAGACCCATGCCATGCTTCCCATCAGCTCTTTCACTGTTACCTTTGACTTGCTCTGCTCATACACGGGCAGTGCTCTGCTGAGGCACCACTGTGATGGAGGACTCGCCTCATGCTCTGAACTTGCCTCTGCAGAAGCAGATTAAATACTGTCTGTGGTACAGTCACTGATTAGCTAGGGAGCTCTCCTGCACTGAACTTCTTAAGAACAGTGTAGTAAGAAATGCATCCAGGGCAGCCTGTTTATCTCTCCACTTATGGTCATATTTTTATATAGTAATTTGTTCTTCCTTGTCTCTTGTGTCCTTTAAACATACAGTGAATAAAATAGACTTGGATCCAAATGTCAAAATTGTTGACAGGTGACCAGCTTATGGTTTTGATACCGGTTGTAGTGGCGCTTGGAATCTTGGCCTCTCTTAAAGCGTGATGTGGTACAATATAGTTGGATTGTTGTAAAGTGTACCCCTTAACAGCAATATTGCAGAGCACAATAGTAAGGTCCTAGTGATTACTGAAGTGTTAAGATAGATGTTCAAGAGAATGTACGCTTACTGTGTACCTAGTTTGAACATGTGGCCCAAGAAGCAATTTTAAACTAAATCTTGGACATTTATGACTCCTAAGTTCCTAGGATCACATTGAGAAACAATTAGTGGATCTTTGAAGTATCCTATAGCATTCCTTTGGCATGAACTTTTGTTGCACTGGAAGTACTTAAAAATAGCTTCCTTGTAACGTGTTCAACGGATGGTTATTTACTTCTCCTTTTTTAAGTTGTTTAGTCTCCTTGAAACAAGCTGTACTCCCTTTGGTGTTTATCATGTGTACTGGTTTTGTTAATCTGACACTGCAGGTACCAATGGACAAAATGGCTATATCACAAAAGAAAGTAGGTAGTTCTGAAGGAGCTATTCACCATTCATACTAATTGAGACTTGTGTGGGTTTTTTTGTTTGGTTGTGTTTTTCCCTGCCCCCAGATGGACTCACTGTATTGTCTGTCCCTGAAGTGGTTTCATTAGAAAGTGGAAGTTCAACCAACGTCACTATCTCTCTCAGGTAAAATCATAGAATCATCTAGGTTTGAAAAGAGCTTAAGGTCAAGTTCAATGTAAACCTAACACTGCCAAGTCCACCACTAAGCCTAAATCAATCAAAAGTGCTTTTCCAAGACAATAAAAGGAGTGCACAATTTATGAAATTCCAGTGAAGGACAAACTCACTCATATGCCAATTTACCAGTAACCCATACCCCAAATCACAGATATCTTCCCACTGGAGAAGAAACAAATCATTAGGTTTTGTAAGATGATATAACTTGATTAAAAGCAGACACCATACACACCCCCACGCCCCAGTTTTATCACTTCAGTCCTGGCTCTCTACATTATTTTTTCTGTCTTCTTTCTGCATTTGTAATTAAGGCAGGTGCTTGCATCTTTATTTTCTCTTTGGAACAGAGGATGAGCAGGTGGATCGAACTTGGCTATATACCAAGACTTTCCTGCAGACTCAGTTAACTGTTCATACAGAGTGAGTCTCATGGGTGTGACCGGCCACTTCTAGACCATTACATTGCTTAGTACTAGTCTGGACCAAGATAGTGCAGCATTCTCACAGACAGCCTTATATGGCTGGCCTCTGACAATATCTCATGCCATTTGTATGGGAAGCTGAGCAGGAAAAGGGGCTTCGTGCTGTCTGCTCTGTAATTAGCTTACCGAACTGCCTTCCATACGTGAACATAAAGTTCCTCAATTTCTAAAAATTGATGCTTAAGAGAAACTTGCATATCCTAGAAGGATCACCAAAAAAACTTTACCAAGCAAACAGAACTTTGCATTGCTAGCAAAGAAATGCAGCTACTCCAGAGTGGACGCTGATGCGCCTTAGTCTCATTGTTTAATACAGTGCACTGTTTACCCATAGTTTTGTTTTGTCAGCCTCTTCCCAGGAAAAGATTGTTAAACACGTGCACCCCTCCCCTTTGGGGTCTCAAAGTTTGTGTAAAGGAAACAGTCAGATGAAAATGTAAGAATTGTGATAAAGAGGAAAATAGCAAAACATGGCTGCAACAGTCTAGAAGTTTTATTTTTGTTTGCAAAGATGTGGTACTGTAATCTCGTTCATGGACAAGTACAGGCATTTGAACCTTATGATATTTTAAGTACTGCTATGCAATTAAGCCTCCTGGACAAGTGGTCAGTGGAGTTCTCTGGGAAAGCTGTGCAGGACTATGTCACTTGGTGGTTTTTTATTTGAGGGTTGTTGGGGTTTTTTGTTTTTGTCTTACTGCACTGCTATGATTTCTGCCCTTCATCACCCCAAGTACATGTCCATCATTTCTGCCCCTCTTTACCAGCAAAGGGTGAACAAGCACAGTGATAGGATTCTGGCAGCAGTAACTTTGATTTGCTACTTGTATGGAGAAGAGGGAGGTAAAATGTGGCCATGTAACTGTCTAGTGCCCATCACTAGTTCAAATGAAAGAAACAGTACAATGCTAACATACTTTGGTGCTGGTGTTCCTCTGAGTACTAGGTGGGTACTGTGGTGTATGGACTGTTTGTTATGTTTGCAACAGCTGTGTGGATTTAGCAGATACTGTCCCACAGCCCTGAAGCAATTTTTCTGAACTCAGGCACCGGTCTAACTTGTTCTTTTCTGCCTTTACAGGGCTCCATTAAATGAAACACTGGTGATAACTCTTAATATTACACACTCATCAAAACATAGCACCATTGTTGAACTACCTGATGAAGTAAGTGACAGAACAGACTTCTGACCTTATGCAAAAGCTTCCCGCTAGTATGATGCAACTCTCCTCTTTCTTCTTTCCACTTTGCCTTGCAGGTACAATTGCCTGCAGGTCACACTAAAGCAGACTTCCAAGTGAAAGCAGATGATGTTGGACAAGTAACAGTTTATCTTTATACCATTAATTCCAACTTAACTGGGTGAGAAACTGGTTTTTAGTTCCACTTACTGTCCTACAGCTTTTTAAACT
The DNA here is from genome assembly GCF_017639655.2 of Falco naumanni. Taxonomy (NCBI): domain Eukaryota; kingdom Metazoa; phylum Chordata; class Aves; order Falconiformes; family Falconidae; genus Falco; species Falco naumanni. Next base: position 108,638,392 of record NC_054054.1, on the reverse strand, counting down.
TTGGGGTAACTATTCCCTCCTTATAATTAAATAGTTAATGGGGCATGGATGGTATGTAGTTGAGAAGATGCGGTAACCCTCCAGCAATCCCCACGGTATTCAGGTAAATACAGGGTATGTGAAGCAGAGTGATAGTCTTGGTATCTTAGATTTTATTACTAGATGACCGAGTTCTCATGGCTCCTTAGTCTGGTTTTAGTAACCCCTCCTGAAAGTATCAAAACTACATGCCAGCTTTTCTGATCCAGGAAACATTTGGTTGGAATTATCCAGTGGGATACCCTTCTTGTTGTGCTGAACTTGTTCTGGAGTGCTAATAGCCTGATGCAGCTGTGCGCCCACATGAATACCATGAGAAACAGGTGTTTTGCTTTCTGGTTAGGGGAGCCCTCTTTTCACAGATGCCAGTCCTCCCTAAGAGGAAAACAGCCTAGCAAGGTGGAGAAAGCTGGATTGTATTTGCTTGTTGCCTAGATGCTACTCAAAAACAAGAGTATCCTGTTGCACTTCCTCATTTTACTTCTGCTTTTAAGACACACACACAAAAGCAAATGCAGAGGTGCTAAGCACATGAAATGCTCAACAGGACAGGCATGATTGTGAGGTTTTGCTGGCAGAGCGTGGCAAGTGGAACTGCTCTTGCATAACAGACCTCGTGCTAAGACAGTGGAAGCCATAAGCACAAGATGACCTTTTTTTAAATTTCTGTGGTAAAGGAATGGAAAGAAAGAGTGAAGCAAGAAGGAAGGTGTAGGTTGAGGGTAGGAGTAGGAGATGTCCTGAACATAACAAGGACACTAAAGAAAAGGGGAGCAACTCAACTGAAACCAACTGTGAACCTTTATTGTCTTATCTCAACACCTGGACTCTGTTTTCTCTCAAAGCCAAACAAGGCAAAATCTCCTGAAAAAAGTGTGAACAGACAAATTAACTAATTCTGTTTGCATTAACCATTAGACCTAGGATTCAATTTCAAGTGATTCATAGCATCATAGTGAGATACGCCGATGAGGTGATTGGCTGGATCTATTTCCTCGCCTGGTCTATCTCCTTTTATCCTCAAGTCTTTGAGAACTGGCGACGAAAAAGGTAAAGAGACTTAAGATGTGTTTGCAAGTCACTTACTGTGAGTTGTGTTCCTAGCTTCGGTTATATCTGTCTGGGTCATTGTGAATTACATGTAGAAAGACTGGGGAAAAAAGCAGGGCAAAGAGGGGGCCTGAATAAATACAGCCCCAGTGAGCATGCAGGTCAACGAAAATTAAGTGCATCCTGTAGACACCTAATCCTAAAGTCCTAATTTGTGAAAAGGAAACCTCCCCATTCCCGTTGGTGCCATGTCACAAATCATCTGGCTGAGCCAATTGTGATGACCCCCTTTCAAAGGTTACTGACCCTGTGAACTGTTTATCAGCCAGCTCCTCTTAAACTAAGTGACTCTAAATAGAAACATTATTATATATGAAAACTAAAGCATTTGTTCTGGCAAAGATGTACTACTCCTGCTCTGAATTCAGGCTGGAATGGTTTTATCAGACTAGCTGAGCTCCTAGAGGGCTGAAGTTAAACAGCAGGGACACAACCTTGTCAGCAAGAGCTGTTGTGAGTACCAGTGCATGGCATATGAGGGATATCTCACCTTGCTTCCTCCTAAACTCACAGCAGCATCATGTTGTTACAAAGCCTGCAGCTTTCACTTGCATCAAAAATTGCTTATAAATCAGTACATTCTACGGTCAAGGTGTCCCTGGAGCTGCCTGTAATGCTCTGATACATATTTCTCTTTTTTTTTCCCCCTCCCCCCTTCTCTAGTGTTGTTGGACTAAGCTTTGACTTTATAGCATTAAACCTTACCGGCTTTATAGCATACAGTGTGTTTAATATTGGACTCTTTTGGATTCCCTTGATTAAGGTGAGTGTGATTATCTCCTAATACTTGCAGGGTGGGGGATATGTGTGTATCTATGGAAAGGAGTCAAGGCATTTGGCTGGTTTTGGTTTCTCTTACATTTAGGAGGAATTCTTAGTCAGTTATCCCAGTGGGGTGAACCCTGTCGCCATCAATGATGTTTTCTTCAGTCTCCATGCATTAGCTCTAACTCTCCTCACCATAATTCAGTGCTGCATCTACGAGGTAAGTCTCAGTGCTGGGCTGATCTGCCAGCTCTGGCCGAGCTCCCTCTGCCGGGCTCCTCACCACTCACTGCCCACTCCTTGGGCTCCAAAGTCCCTCTTCATTGCACTTTTCACTGGCCTTTCAAGAAGTCAGGCTTCACGGTCCTGCTGCCTTTATCTTTCCTGAACCAGTAGCAAGTCCAGTAAGCTTAGCTGCTTCAGCCTCGTGGGTGTTCTGAGCTTAAAAGTAAACTCCTTGCAGACTCAAAATAACTAAGGCAAACAGCCAAGTTCATAAAGTTCCCAGACAGATCTCCAGGCAGGACATAGATCACAACTCTACACAGTAGAAGTGTTAGTAGGTGCTCTGCTGTTTCCTCACTACTTGAAGCATTCTTCAAGCTAGGACAGGACCTTAGTGATTCCCTGCAATTCAAACTTCTAGCTTTTTTCCACTTAAAACAGCTGCAAAGGCCCTTTTATAATCCCCATTCATTTTCAGACTGATTTGCTATAGTCAGGTAGGTCTTTGTTTAACTCTCATTGTTATAGTCAGGTGGGTCTCTGTTTAATTGCCATTGTAAAATCCTCTGATCTGAACAAACAATTTTCTCTATGTAATAACTTTCTTTCTTGGGGTGCTTCCTTTGGTGACGCTAAACCTAAAACTTTATAACAGCCCATCTTTTCTAGCAAAGAATTAGAAGGCAACCATGAATCTTTAACCATAATAGCATTAGCATATTCCATATCTTAAAGTGTGTCTGGAGATGTATGACCTAGGCCAGTCTAAGTGTATCTGCATTTCTGTTTCAGAGAGCAAGTCAGAAAGTTTCCAAAGTTGTTGTTGGACTACTGGCACTTGCATGGATCTTCACATTTACAACACTGTTTCTTGCTGCAGCTGAGGAAATGACATGGCTACAGTTCTTGTTCTGCTTCTCTTACATTAAGTTAGCAGTCACACTGATAAAATATTTTCCACAGGTAAATCTGAACTTTTATGCTTCTACACTATACTCCTGTCACCCTAAGCCTGCAGTGTATGCTCTTGAAAGCCTGCCTAGACTAAACCAGCAATGATTTATGAAGTCTTTCAGTGACAAAACCAGCATAGTTAACATTTAAGAAGCGTTCTGTATAGTCTCAGAAATGCTCATACCTGATACACTGACTGACAACTTGTTACACTCTCAGGCATACATGAATTTCCGTCGGAAGAGTACTGAGGGATGGAGTGTTGGAAGTGTATTACTAGACTTCACTGGTGGAAGCTTCAGCCTTCTCCAGATGTTTTTGCAGTCATACAACAATGGTAAGGCTGGAATTGAGGTGCTGGGGCCTTTCTTAATGGGGTGGGAAAACCCTGCTACAAAGCAGATATGAACTAGTAGGTTATCTTGGGAGAATGATCTTTGTGCTGTAACATGGGTAGCTCTTCTTATACAAAGAATAAAGAATCTGTATTCCTTGAAGATAGAAAATGAAACAGCTATTCTGAAGAAATCACAGAAAGTTATTAATTAGCTTTGCATAAGATGTCAGTCAGTCTTAAGGTGTGCCTAAGTGGTCCATAATAAACAAACTTCTCCAATATGTATGGTATGACCTGGCAGTCTTGAGACAGGACTACAGTTGAGGAGTTAGCCTTAACTCTCTAATTTTGTGTTTGACAGATCAGTGGAAGTTAATCTTTGGAGATCCCACCAAGTTCGGCCTGGGTGTCTTCTCCATTCTCTTTGATATTGTTTTTATGGTCCAGCACTACTGCCTTTATAAGAGACAAGGATATGAACCTTGTGAATAACATCACTCGAAGACAAAAACTTTAAATTGAACTTGCCCTTAACCCTGGCTGAGGGCTTTCAAGACACCTGCTGCCCGTTACTAGAAATACTGATTCTGATCTCCGTTTATACTTTGATCCTCTCTGGTAGGGAATACAAGCTGTTGCCTTGCCACATTGCCAGATGCCTTAAAGGACAGCGGGCTGTCTAGCCACCACTGGCAAATGGAAGACTCATGCCTCTTGAAGCTGCAAAGACAGCTTAGTGTGAGCTGTCTAAGAAACATGTGATTCTTTTTCCGTTAACAACAGGAAAGAGAAAGACCGGAGTGATCTCTTTCTCACTAGAAGTAACTACGAAGAGCAGAGTTCTGGCTTCCAGAAATCTGAGATTGTGTTTAAGCAACCACATAATATCTTAATGTAATGACAAGACCGGCTGTGGATCTAAGTGCTGCTGCCGACTCCTCACAAACAGATCACAGTACAACACTGCTCAGGTTGGCTGTTAACCCCTTTTTTTATGTACCACTACAGCTGTTGGTAGCAAATACCCAAATATTAGAACATGAACTCTATTAAAAAAAATACTGAGAAGCAGCAGAAACTGTATTCTTATTTCACTGAACGCTCTTTCAAAGACAAGTACCCAGATTTATCTGAATACTTCTAGTGCACTAACTTCATTTTGCTCAGTTCTACTGACATACCTTGAATTCTAAATGGTGGATGGTAAAGTTTACAGACTTATTGAAGAGATTTCAGAATTATCAAAGAGATTTCAGACTTAAAAAAATCTCTTTAAGTGGATCACATTAACAGCTTCATGATTAAAGTTGGAACATACATTTTTGTTCCTGGGCAACTTTAACTACATGTGATACATTCTAGGTAGAGAACAAGTTCTTGAGTTACTTGAAGGTAAGCGTTATACCCTTTAAAAGAACTAGAAGGGAATCCATACATGTACTTGAAGAATATTTGAATGCTCAAAAGCCAGTATGTCTTACTAGGTGTCAACCCAAGGAAAACTAGAACCCCTGCCCCCCACACCCCTGACTAGAGACCACGTGAGGTTTGACAGCTCACTAACACTGCAAACACCCACCAGTACAATCAGACATGACTAACCTGAGACTCCATTGCATTGATGTAGGCCACAATCCACTTAAAGCCAGAAAAAAGGTCTCAACTGGAGGCATTCACGTGATGTGGTCTTCTTAAATGTAAGGAGAAACAGCTCAGGAAATCCAACTGTTTTATTGTGTGTAAAAATCAAGTGAAATAGCAGTACAAATAGCAGTGTATCTTTATAGTAACAAAAATAACTTCAACTTGAAAGCCTTAAAATTTACCACTGAATTCTTAACTTACAAAATTCAAAAGCAGTATTGTAGTAATTCCATAATATAAAAATTGTAAATAAGCATCTGCTGGTGTGTACAGAACAGTCTGAGATGCATTAATCACAACATACGTACATGGCACAGCAGTAATGTACTGAATAAGTTAGTCTGCCACCTCCTCATGTTCTATTTACAACAGCTTACCTGAAGACCGTTTAAGGAAAGTATAGCTTTGTATAAATCAACTGAAGGGGATTAAGAACTCCAGTTTTTGGATAACTGTAAAGCTAACTGGTTAAAAAGCCACTAGGATGCTAGATAATTAACTTAGTGTTGCATCAAAAATCTTAAATCCTGCGGCATGTTGATTTAAACAACGTAGTATCTTACCAGAAGTTTAAATTTGGTCAAGAGGCACTTTTGCAAATTACTGGCATATTCATCTCTTCCATCCAATAATCAGTGATTTAAGCAAAGTCTTCTATAAGACAGACCAAAATCCACCCTTCCCATTTAAAGTCTCAAAGTGGAATGAAGAACTGAAGACTCTACAGCTACGAGCCACTTTCTTGCCAAGTTCAACAACAGTGTTTTCTTTCCTATTCCATATTCCCTTCATTTAAACTTGATTCATTTGTCGTTACAAATTACTTGGGAACAAGGAGAATTAAGGTTTTACTCTGAACTATAGTGTCTATGAACTTTTAGTGTACTTCACAGGCATTAGTCTAACTTGTGTTGTAGTTGTTTCTTGTCCAAAGAGGCTACTTTTGCACACAGGGAATCTTTGTAGTAACACATAATGCCCCAAACCCTTCAGCATACTGCATCTAGCTAGCACACAACGTGGGATTAGTACAGTGCTCCTCCCCACAGCAGCATGCAACTCTAATTCTAGCATTTGCTAGAGTGGGAAGACAGGACAGCTCATTTCTAAAAGCTTCAGCCCAGCAAACCCTATATCCTCCACAGCAGAACATTTCCTCTTAAAATAGGAAGCTTTTGTGCTGCAAAAGAATCCTGTCAAAGTTAAGGCTTTTCCAGTTGCTTTCTTAAATAAGTAGGGTTTGTCCTGCCCTCCTGAAAGCCCTGACTACAATAACGTCTTACCATGTACCTGCAGGGAAGACTTTAGAGAGGCACTCTGCTGAGGGGACTAGATTTTACTACTGCCAGTTACACCAGAGGAAGGAAAAAAAAAAAGTGTTTACCACAGTTAGGAACATGCACTCCTTCCAGACCACCTGCTCCATCTAGTATTTGCTTCCTTGCTTGATAACGGTCTATATATCTCCCTCCCCAACCCTTCCCCAACTTGGCGATAGATTAGGACATCATGGATTGTTGCACAGCCTTCTGCAGAGATTGCCGGGTCACCAGCAACCGTACCACTTCTTCATTCCTTTTTGTCAGCCTCTTCCTAGCTTGGTCATGGGTCACCATTGTCATATCCCAGCCGTTCACCTAGGAAAGAAATATTAAATGAGGCAGGTGCATGGACTCACAGGTGTGCTATAACTGTTCCATCAGCACCAGGTAGTAGACATGCTTATGCCACAGCTCAGTTTATTTGTAAGCCATGCAGACTATCCTGGGAAATATCCAGAAGACAGTATTTCCGCCAGCAGAAACTCCCACAGTGTGCACCTAGTACTACATTAGTATTTGCCTTATCTTGGTGTTTACCTGCATGATTTTGTCTCCAATCTGCAGTCCTGCAACTTCTGCTGGGCCTCCTTCCGTCACCCTTGTGACATAGATACCCTGGGGAAAAAAATACTACGTGTTCATTGACTACATTCAGGAGCACTGAATACTCAAGGGCCATTCTGCTGACAACACAAAAATACTTTGCAGTATATTGCAGGTTTCTAGTTAAAAACAGATTTGTGCAATGTCAGAAAGTAGAAAAGGCGGACAGCTAACTTCAAACAAACTCAGTCTGCAAATGATAACGTGGCAACAGAATAACTTTAGTAGCAAACTGTGTGAGAGGACAGAAGAGATGCAAGGTGAGTCGAGCTTGCTGGCTGAGCTGGATATGCCCAGGCTTTTACAGAGGGGGCTGCTAGAGAAAACAACGAGCGCCTGACCTTGTCGGTCTTGTCTTCAGAGAAAGGGTTCTGAGTTGGATCCTGATCAATGCCGCCTCCGATGCTGAATCCCAGAATCAAATTGTCACCTTGTCGAAGCTTGTGTATTTCAATTCTTTGCTGAAAAGAAAAAAAAAAGATAAGACAGCTCAGTATTATCATCACTGGAATACATCTCAAGTGTGTTTCAGGCACAGATACTTAAGAGTCAGTTTGTTTTTCAGAGGTACTGTATACCTGTGCTACTACAGGTAGTAGCGCCTACTACAGCAGGCTGCATCACAGCTTGGTAAGCTTATGTATTCGTAAGCAGTGAGCTCTCAAAGCGCTTGGCAGCACACAGCAATCACACGGCACTCGCTGCCAGTCACATGCGACCTCGGTGTTGACAGCAGTTGGCTCTGAGCTGTTCTCAGCCCCACCACGGGCCAGCAGGGCAGGAGTGACATACTCAGGGTATGGCCAAGCTCCTCAGCTACTCGCTGCTTAACTGCTTGCCCCGAGATACAAGGGGAAGATACTAGAACCAGTGCAGGTCTCTTAAATCATGAGTCATGTCTTAATAACTAGCAGTCACTCACAGCTAGACTCATCTTGCTCTTACCCGTGTGCCTTGTTCCTGCCCAGCCCTATCAGCACGAATAACCTATTATTAGGGTGGTTCTTTTCCAAGATAACTTATCAACACTTCCATAATCCAGAGGCAGGTTCCCTGCTGTCTGGTGAACACAGGCACCTGACAAACGCTGTGCATTACCTAAGTGTTGTACAAATGCCAGCTTGTGCAATTCTTGTGCCAAGACCAAAAGCCACGGTCTTGGCTGAAACAGCCACCTGACCCTGAAGGTTCGTCAGGCTGATGGAGCGGGTGTCCCTGCTCACTGCAGGGCCTAGACCAGGTGACCTTCCCGGTCCCTTCCAACCCAAACCATTCTACGGTTCTCTTCGCACCGCACCCCCCCACCCGGCTCCTCGGGGCTGCCCCTCTGACACCCGAGCGCGGCTGGGCTCCGGCTCGCACCGCCCAGAGTGCCGGTACCGTCGGCACTGAGCCGGGGGATGACACAAGAGGCTTCTGCTGGCGCCGCTCCTTGATCAAAGCCACGGCTGCACTGGCACAGCCCCGCTTCCCGGGGAGGGCGGCGGCCCGGGGCCAGCCGGGGGCAACCCGCGCGTCTCGCCAGGCTCCGCCGGCCGCCACCGGCCCCTTCTCGTCCCCGGCAGAGCGCGGCCAGGCAGGGCCCTGGGCCGGGGCCCTGCCCTCACACCGGCGGTGCTGCCGCTCCGGGCGCGGCTCGGTGCCGTTACCCGGGCGGGCCGGGCTCGCCCCAGGCACTGACAGCCCCCGCCGCAGGAACTGTCGTCTCCACAGCCCGCGCCCCTCCTCCGCTCCGCTCCTCCCGCCGACAGCCCCAGCCGGCAGCTCCCACGGCCCCATCTCACCACCACGGCGGTGACCGGCTGCCCCGGCACGTACGACATGGCCCCGCCACCGCTGCCGCCGCCCGAACAAAAGCGCCTCGCCCGGCCCCGCCCCCCGCCGCCGCCAGCCAATCAGGTGCCGCCTCGCCCGCGGCGGAAGGCGCGAGCGCCGGAAGCCAGGCCGCTTTCCCGGCGCCCCCCGCGCCAAGATGCCTGACAGGAGCTTCCGGTGGGGAGGCGGGAGGCGCGAGGCGCGGCGGCGGCGGCGGTAGGTTGGGCCCGGCGGGGCGGAGCGGCGGGCCCGGTTCCTGCGGCGGCCCGCGGTGACGGGCGGTGCGCGGTGTCCCTTGGCAGGGTGCGAGGCGTGACGGGAGCGCCCGGCGGAGCGGCGCGCCGCCGTGGATGAGAGGTAGGTACGGGCCCAGGCCGGGGGGGGCGGCCGGGCGCGGCCGGGGGGCTCCCGGCGTGGCTGAGGCGGCGGGCGGGGGCGGCGGGCCCAGCTCCCCGGAGGTGGCAGCGCCTGGGCGCGGGGCAGCGCCCGGCCAGCCCGCACCCCGCCCGCGCAGCCCGTGACTCCTTCCCCCCCAGCCCGGCCGGCAGCGAGGCGGCGCCGCAGCCCGGCCGGCAGCCATGGCCGCCGTGGTGGCCAAGCGCGAGGGGCCGCAGTTCATCAGCGAGGCGGCGGTGCGGGGGAACGCCGCCATCCTGGACTACTGCAGGACGTCGGTCTCGGCCCTGTCGGGCGCCACGGCGGGGATCCTCGGCCTGACGGGCCTTCATGGCTTCATCTTCTACTTCCTGGCATCCGTCCTCCTCTCCGTGCTCCTGGTGCTGAAAGCCGGCCGGCGGTGGAACAAGTACTTTAAATCCCGACGGCCGCTTTTCACGGGGGGGCTTATAGGGGGGCTCTTCACCTACGTCCTGTTCTGGACTTTCCTGTACGGCATGGTTCACGTCTACTAAACTAACCAGGAGCCACGTTAGCTGCAGCGGTTTTTAACGAAGCAGGAGGACTGTTGCCAAGTTACCTACACAGCTAGGCCAGCTCACCTTTTACACTGTTGTTCATCGCTTGTATTGTTAATACTGTCAGTAAATTATGTCCAAGTACAAATGAATCGGTAGTACTGTTCTAATTAAATTGAATGTGAAGCACCACTTGGATGCCTCCCATGAATATTTGTTTGGTGGGTAAGGAATAACTTCCATCCCTAACGGCACAGCCATGGGGTTTGGTTAACGTGGCCCCTTGTATCCTTTGCATTTTGGGTAAGACACAGCAGTTAATCCCCTCGAGATTTGCTGCCTGTCCCTACATGCAAACGCCAGTAAAAGCAGTGTGTAATGCAGCACTCTGAAAAAGAATTCACTGACACAGGGAAATACTGCGCAGTAACATGTAATTAACTGTATGTAAAGATTCGGTACAGAAATGTATTTGAGTTGCAAACATTATCTTCCACAGTTGTTACATAAACGCTGTCAGCAAGTTACACTGTCATGGATGCTCCTCGCTGGCGTACACAGTGGTCGTTAAGCAATGCTCTCGCAAGTCAGACGCTTTGCTTCTTTTTAGTACAGTTGTGTCCCATGAAATGTAGATAGCCGGGTAAGTGCAGCGTCTTATTCCCTGCCAGCTTGGTCTGCACTGAACACACTCAGCCTGCTGGCATTTTCTGTGATTGAACAGTACTTTGCTGTGGTTCCATATGCCTCTGGCAGGAACAGAAGGGCAAATTCAACTACCTGCCGTACAGGTAACAGCTTTGCTATAGATCGGCTTTGCAAACCTAGTGTTCGGTTGACTTGCTTAGTGCAAGTATGTTTTCACAAAGAGGTGATATCTGCAACCTAAAACCCACGCTAAACAGAAACGCCATGGCGAACATTGCCCTAAAGTGACAAATTTTATTGCTGTACATTAAACACAAGGAGGCGGGGGGGAAAAATCAAACCTAAAGAAAAAGGAATCTGGTTATGTTTTATTAGCAGCAGCGGTTGTAGGAATTGTGTTAAACAGGTGGTATAAGGAGGGGAAATATTCTAGGGGATTTTGAGGGCCTGAAGACTTAAACTCAGGAAACAGCTTTGGTTGTCTACCAAGAGGATGGTGCTTTGTTAAGTTGAAACACTGGTTTCAGTAGAGCACGGTCAGCTTTACACGTTACGATGAGCTACTTGGGCTCCATGAGCTGTGGCTTGGCCTGATGTCACATGTGGGGTTCGCTATCTAGAAATTATTCAAACAGAATTAAGCTCTGACAGTCAAAAGCCTGTGCTGTAATTCTGACAGGCCTGACTAGTGCAGTTATGTGCATCTTTACTCATGTTTGCCGAGAGGAGAGACGTGTGGCATGAAGAGAGGCAGCATGGGATGTGATTGTAGCAGAGGTACATAGCTTATCCTCACATTATTTTAAGTCCACTATTTAATTCTATTTTCTATTTAAATGTTTGACTCGGTAACTCACTTGCATCTGAACAGAAGCAGCAGGAGTGGATGAGACTGGGTGGGGGTTGCTCTCAATGGCTGGATTCGAAGTTTGCCACTGCTAACAAGGGTGAATTTTAATTTAGAGTCAACCCGTACCTCAGAGTAACCACCCTGCAGCAGTTAGAGCACAGGTGAGTGCAGCTCGCTGTCCTGTTTGTGCGCAACACTTGGTGACAGCAGCTCCCTGCAGCACCACCCTCTATGGCTGCCCAAGCACTAGGCAAGGGCGCTGCAGCAGGAGTCCTTTAAATCTGCATATTCAAAGCGTGCACAGGAACAACCTTTAGCATGACAACTTCTGATCCATGACAGTGTGGCAGCATCTACAGAATACTGCTCGGTTTGTACCAAGCCGCGGTGTCAAAGCTTTCAATGAAGCAGGCTGATTTATTCACCTGCTGTCTTCAGGAGCTGGTGAGATGGTTCCTGTCAGCTCAGGCAAATGCAAACTTGCAACAATGACGTTCCGTAAGCACTTTTCTCTCCTGAGATTAGTTACATCCCCACATGAGCAGAAATTCACAAAGTGGGCTGCAGTGATCTTGCTTCTCTACTGAGAAACAAAGCGGCCCTCATTTCTTGGAAGTTACCGGAGTGCTGAAGTAGCATACATCTGTCTTCTAAACTTTTCCTCCTGTTGGTGTATTTGGCAGAACCTGGAAAAATCCGTTTCACCTGACAGAGGTCCCCTTCCCAGCCTCTGCAGTACTGTTCAGGGTGCTACAAGAAACAGCAGAAGGATGAAGTGTGCTGCCCAGCTTTCTCCCCACCACAAGCAATGGGTAAGTTACGCAGGAAGGACAGTCCCCAGCAAATGAAACCAGCCACTGAACAAAGGAGGAGGGAGAACCTGAGACTGTCCCTGTGCAGATACTGCCAGTACCATGTCGCTTTTCAGTGCATTAACACCCTTTTCCCTCCACTGTCAGCCACAAAACCATCTCCCTGCCTCACTTCAGAAATCCTCCTGCCGGCTGTTACCTGTGCTGGGCTCAAGTGTCGGTTCCCTGGGCCAGCTACAGCCAGAGCCGGTGGGTAGTGGGTGAGGTAGCTGGGACCCAGTGGCTGAACTGACGCTCTGTTCAGAGCTGCAGCAGGACATTCTGTTCCTGAGATGAGCTGAGCACCTTGTTGCAGCTGTTGCAAAGGCTTTGCCCAGAGGAGCACCGTTTCTAGCGCTATCGTTGCACAGCCCCCGCAGTAAGAGTAATGGCCCCCACTGACACAGGCCCAGCTGGCACGGGCGCTGAAGGACAATGAGCCCCTTCCCCTCCTGGCTCTGAGAGCCGCTAACTGCTGCCTTTCGTTGCGCTTGCCGACAAGAGCAGTCCTGCTGCTTTACATCTAAAGCTGCACGTAACACAAGCGAGAGCTGGAAGCTGTGGCCACAAGCCAGGGGAGCAGGAGACAGGTTGAACATCAGCCTCGGCACTTCTTGGAGTGCCAGTGATGTTTCTCATCATGGCTCTTCTGCACATGGAAGCAAAGCGCAGCCACAGGATAACGCTGGCTACCAACGTAGGTACACATACATCTACCAGTAGATACAAAAACATTCATTTGGTGCCTTCTTTTTCCTTTTATAAAATCCTTTTATAAATCCATGGTGACGACACACTGTTGCAAGCTCAGGATACCAGAGAATCTCTCAGGGAAAGAAGGGCGGTCTTTAAAGGACTTTTTTTCCCCTGGGTATCCTGATAATAGACAGCAGACCTGATCTGGGGTATCTCCACCTCCCAGTGCTGGTGTGATTTCACACCTGCATGGTTTTCCTGGGACACACGTCCAGCTGGCAGACCCATCACTGTGCCTAGAGCCCACCAAGCTGGTCGGGGCTCTGATTCCCGTTCAGCGTAGGGCTAGATAACGATTTCCTGGAACTGGACCTGAGGAAACAAGCAAAGGTGATGGGCAAGGCGAGCAGCCTATTTTTGTTTCAGGAAGCAACATGGGCAAGAGGTTCCCAGCCAGGCCTGCCCACCCCACCACAAAGGCTGTCACCCTCCGTACAGCTGAAGCCCCAGGTCTCAGTTCCACGAGGCTCTGGAGCCCTTGGAGCTGCCCCAGTTCCACCCCCAGCCATTACAGACCGACAGTGCAAGGCCATTTACAGTGCGACCATGACACAGCAGCTTCCTAACTGCAGCAAGGGATTGCAGAGGGAGGGAGGAGCTTGTAAACTCACTTGGAGGAATATAATTTCCTGGAATTGGCCTTTGTTTGCCATCAATGTTTACTGTGTTCCCGTATCTCCTTCTGCTTCTGTTAGTCATAACAATAAAACCATTATATTTAAATGCAAAAGCCAAGCCCACTTACTTTACTTCCTCATACTTCTTCCCTCGATAAAAGTTACTCTTTTTAATCAGATACAGCAGCACCAGGTCACAAAAGAAAGCTCCCTGCAAAGAGAAACAACTTGTGTTTTATCTTTAGAGTAGAAGAGGAAGTGTTCTGGTCTAATTAGCAATCAGCATTAATTAAAGAAGAATAACTTGTAGGAGCTCTATTTTCCTTCACATTCCATGTAATCTCAGGGGTATTTTGACTACCCCTTAGTACTAATGTACTAAGGTACATTAACAAGGGCCTTTAAGCCAGGACACAGACACCTGACTGCCCAGAGCAGCAAAAACTCTGCTGGAGAAGATAGAAACTAGCTGTCCTGCTTTATCCTCACATCAGCTAAATGAGGGATGGGGGTCCCAGCGTGTTACTTTAAGAAAACACATTCACTTACCGCTCCCATGAGAGCAAGCCCCGAACCAACATTGATAATGGTGGGAATGATGTTAAATTTCCCTGCCTAAAAGAAAAAAAGTCGTGAGGTACTCTGTGAAAGCAGCAGTCAAGAAACGCGCTTAACGGTGTGGTACAACACAGGGAAGCTGCTCGTGCCCATGACCATGTTTTGTTAGCAACAGGCAGGCACAGCCCCAGAAGGTTTGCAGTGGACAGTCTGGGAGGCCAGAGGTCTGTGTCTGCGATCCAACTGTCCATGGCTGCGTTCCTGGGCTTGCACCACCCCTGGCTTAGGCTTCTTTTTTCTGGGGCATAGTTACTTCTGTCAGACTTCACACGAGCCTGCTTTTAGGTAGAAGAGATGCTGACTTACGTGCACTCCAGGTCATCTTTCTTACACAGCTAGCTCCACATGGATGAATGGCAAGAGCCCTTTCCTACGCCAAGCCAGGGAGGCTGTTCTCATCCCAGAGCTGCCTTCTCACTGAGAAATGCCCCCTGCCCCCTTTTTTCTCTGCAGGCTCCAAAGTATTCTGGCCTGGGTCCTCACCTTGCCATTCACCATCACATCAAAGCGGATTCCATATGCTTTAATGAGCGTCCGGTAGTCAACCCCCTCAGCATCCCGGTAATATTTGGCGAACCTGGAATACAACAATGCTGATTTTAACTCCATCATCTGCCCCCTACACACAAGAACCCATCTGAAGTCACCTATCTCGTCACACAGATCCGTTCCCCTATCAAAACCAGCTTTAGCTTGCCACGAGCATGACTTCCACCCTCCCCTCCTCTCCAAGCAGTGCATCTGGCTGGGGCCGTGCCTGGCACAGTCCCGTACGACTTCACTGCCAACCTCCAGTACCCGCGAGCCAAACCAGCCCAGCTGCAGCACTGCACTGGGTTCTCCTCTTCACCTACCTGAAGTTGTACCCAGAAGAGACGGACTTTTCTGCAAACTTGTTATCCAGCCGGCTAAAAGAATAGTGAGGATTACATTCAGAAGGGGCTTTATCAAGATCACAGTTCCATTCAATCTGAATTCCTATCACACCACCCTTAACGAAAGAGAGAGACAGTGTGAGTTTTTTAAACTTAGTTCAATTAATGCGTCTTCAGATCTGTCAGATCCTTGGGCAAGTTTTCCCCAGGGATGCGAACAGCTGCACTTCTGGTCACAGACACGAGCACACAAACTTCTGGATGGGCTAAATTCATGCTTAGGATATTAATCACATTACTCTACCCACAACCCTAGCTTTCCCTATGCTGGTATCCTAGGAGGAGGTTTCTCATCCCAGGGCACTGATTTCGTTAATTTAGGTGGCTGTAACCTACTTCAGTGGAGATGATGCTCTTTTATGCGGGGATGAAGTTCACAAGTGCAGAAGCCAGCACAAAGCCTGCCCTCTGCTCGCCCTGCGCTTCTCGGGATGCCTCAGGCTGGCTCCATCTTCCCCACTGTGCTCTGCACACCGGGTCGCAGCCTGCCTGGCACTGAGCCCCAGGACTCCATGCAGAAACGTGTCTGTCCAGGGAAGCCTCCTGGGGTGTGCTCTGAGCAGAGGAGCCCCACTGGCCTTCCAGATTCCTGGGTTTAAATCGGTGGTGTACTAACATTGAAATTAAACAAAAAAACCCTGCTGGCAGGGCAGCGGTTTGGGAATAACAGACAACTGACTGAGCATCTCTTCCAGAGGACCCACATCCCCCTGTCTCCCATGCCCTGGGGACAGGATAAATGGGACCAGCTTGACTTTAAGCACCAGCATCTCTCCACTGCAGAGTTCCTCAGGCGGTCACCAGTGGCTCTCCTCATAGCCACCCAGCGAGTGGTACAGCTGGCTGGGAACACACCTGAGCCCGAGGGGCACTCCTACCTCCAAGGCCATTTCCTGGAAGTCGCTCCCAGCCCACTGCACGATGTTCCCCAGGGTGAAGATGGGGCAGTAGGGATGCTCCTTGCTGTAGTAGCAGCTCTTCAGGTAGGACTCATTGTTGGTGGCCAGCACGTTCATCCTGCACGTAGGGAAGAGGGAAATCCACCTGGTCTCCCTCTTTGCTTGCCTGCACAGCCTACGCCTCCCAGACTGCAGAGACAGGAGACTCCTCCAACACCCCTCGTGCACAACAGAAATGGTACCTTGTCACCAGCCTTGTCACCCTGTGAGCCTCTCTACTGCTGGCCTAGGAAAAGCAGTCTGCCCACACAAAAACAACCTCCAGGCCAGACAGGGACTAGGCCAGCTGAATCTGGGCTCAAGAAAGGACTCACAAGGAGCAGGTTGCCAGAGTGCTCCAGGGCCACCTGGTTTTCTCAAGGAAAAAAAAAAAAAAGATGCTAGAAATGTCTAGCTGAGCCTGGGAGAATAGCAAAACCACACTCCTTTCTACACATACTTGTTTTGTTCATATGTAGCAGCAAATGCAAACAAATATTTTTTAACTTGCATTTTCCCAGCCTTGTCCAGGCACCTTCATTTTTAGAAAAGAGGAGGAATATCTGGGAGCAGAAGCAGCTCAGGAAGCTGACTATGCACTGGCTGGCGGACAGATGCATCTGCCCTAGGAGCTCTGGCGCATCCCATGCTGTAGGAGCCATCGCAGACCAAATCTGGTGAAGGACAGGCTTATCCCAGTTGCTCTCTGAGGAGCTCCCAGCCCTCATTACCTCCTTGCTGCTGCACAGCCTGAAGCCAAAGGCCTCCTCCCCCCTACCCCCCCCCCACGCCTCAGAAGAGGGAACACCATCTGCCCATCCCAGCCCTCAGGCAGAAGCACAGTGGAGCAAACTGAGGTTACTGGTGCTGTGATGCAGAGGACAGAGGGATCTCCAAGCACCTGCACTTACTTGGAGAACTTAAACTTGGGGAAGTGGATTGAGTTCTTGATGTAAACAGTGAAGTTTTCTGCACTGCCGAGAAGTGGTTTCCTGGAAAAGAAGAGTTTGTTATCTATTTTACATTTGTGCCCTGCCCACTTGCTAGAGCTTGAATTGCCATTTTAGAAACAGCTAGGTTTCACCCCGGGGCACTAGGCCAGCCACGCCGCTTTCCCCACACTGCCAGCAAGGAGTTGGCAGGGAGCGCGCAGGATGAGGGACAGCCCTGAGCGCTGGAAACAGCCCTGGGACAGCCAGTGAGCGAAGCAGGGGGGAGCAGGGGGCCTGTCCTGCCAGGGGGCCATGCCGAGCTCCCTCCTGCACTTGAACAGCCAGCATTCAAGCAAGCGTCCAAGCAGAAGGAACCCAGGAACCATCTTGAGTAACATGCAAGCCAAGCAACCCAAGCTTGGAAATAGCATAGGATGGCCACGTACTTGGGCTTGGACCTTTTCTCCACTGGGCACCAGGCCATTATCTCACAAGTCCCTCTGATGCTGTCCCCGTCTTTCACACAACGGCCAGTTTTAACCCCTGCAGCACAGACATCACCAAAAAGGTCACACAGAGCAGCCACCTCCTCTCCTTGCCTACAGGGCACGTGAAAATCAGATGCTTTTCACTGCCACCCTAAGCCCTCCTCCCTGCTGTGAAAGGGCCTCTCAGCTGGAACAACCAATCTCTTGTTGCTTCTCCGAGCAGCCCGGGGTGCTCTGGCCCAGCCACCACAGAGCTGTAAGCAAGGCAATCATCTTAATAAAAGACAGTAAAGAAAAGAAAGTCCTTGCCGCTCTCTGTGATCAGAGATATCTGGAGCCGTAACCAGGCTGATGCCTCTGAAGCAACATGACTCTACCACAGTGCAGGAGGAGGGACCCTTCTCTTACCATTGCCAGCCACCACTGCTTTCCCTGCCAGGCAGTCCTCGTCCTTGTAGCACAGGGCGTTGGGGATGCTGATGCTCTGTGAAATGAAAGAGGGCAGAAGTGAGACCGGTGACAGGACACGGGACTCAGAGGGGTAAGAAAGAGCTGCTGATGTGGGGTGAGCTCTCTGTAGGATGGTGAATAGTTTAAACGTGCAGCTGAAGTGGTAACCGTAGGTTGTGCAAATAGCTCAGCGGTATCACACCACCAGCGACACCATGGCTCAGCTGCAGCGCCCTGCTTTTGGGCTCTGCTCAGTCTGGAGAGGGACGGGCTGGGGAAAAACCCTGACACCACGGAGCACTCACTGAAAACAGGCAGGAGCCCACAGTACTTCACCTGAAGAGATAACCCCACCTTTGAGTTCAGCTGCAAGCTCTCCGAGCCCCAGGTTACCCCCCTCTCGGCTGCACGGCCGGCTAACGCAGCCACTAGAGGACAGCCGTGTCCTGAACCAGCACGCTGCGCTCGCCGCCCGGCTATATGGAAAATTAATTTCTGCTGCGTGGAGACAACACTGCCTGGATAGCCAGCGTCCTCCCCCAGGCTCCATCCCATTCTGAACCACAGAGGACAATTCAACACAACACAGAAAGAACTTGTGCCTCTGGTCCATCAGGCACGTTCTGGAAGGTACTAAGCACCCTCCCATGTCCTGAAGGTAGCGAAAGCCTGAATGTCCAGCTCTTCCCAGGATGGAAAACTCTTAGAAAGTCCCCTCTACCTGTAACTAGGCTGAGTCACCTCAAAGTTGTTCTCCCATGGCTTCTTGTGACCCTGAGCAATCACTGCTCTGGTCTTATCCCCAGCTGGGCAATGTCCAACACCTTCAACTAAAGCCAGCAAAACTCCTCTACATGATCAGTGCCTCTGGAAATTAAGGCAGCTGAATCTCCCAGGTTTGCAGTAACCAGCCTGATTTTCACAACTGCAATACTACACTACAGAAAAAAAAACGTTCGCCTTTCATCCTTCCTGTAGTCGTTGCTCCCCAGGTGTCCTCTGTCAGTTCTTACCCCCAGTTTTGTAGGGGTCTGGGAGCCAAGGGGCTCAGTTCTTCCTACCTCAGGACACGTGGCTTGCCTCTGGTTTGGGGTCACAATCAGATTCGTCATGACAAAGAAGACATTTTCACCCTAGAATAAACAAAGTAAGGCAGGAAGAGTTAGAAAACCTGATTTACTCTTAAAGTACCTGTTAGAAGGAGGCTGCAGCTCTGCAGAACAGCAACGCCTCCCTCCCTCCTGATGCTCTTCAGGCTGAGATACAACAGCACCCTGTGTCTGGATACTTGTTTGGACGAGGTTGGTGGGTCTCTGACTTAAGGGGTTCTGCTTGCTGGCTGCTGGGCAAGCACTTGTCCTCCTTTTCCATAAGGACATGGTGCCTGATCAGGGATCAAAGGCGCTGTCCCACTGCCGAGCCAAGGTGTTTGTTCTGAGCCAGGATCAGGCTGGCCGCCCCAGCTGTGCTGCTACAAGCCCAAGCTCGTGGAGCAAGGCAGCAGGGCACAGTGCAGGAGCAGACTTAGGGCGACACTGTGGACGTGATAAAACAAAACAAAGCATTTCTAGCACAGCTGTAATAGAGAGCATGCAGATCCCTTTATCAAGCTGTCGGGATGACTGTCTGAGACATGTAAGGTGAGACTTGACTGCATTTTCATCCCTAAAGTCCTTATTTCTAGCAAAGTAGTGTTTCCTCTGTATTTAGGCAAAGCCACAATATGCACGGCTGACTCCCATTTTGGTGCCTTCCTTTCTTTGCACATTTATAGATTCCATTTGGTCCCTTCCCTGCATTCACCAAGAAGTTAGAACAGTTAACTTTTGCCCTTAATGGTTTCCCCTTAACAACCAACCACCAAAGGAAACCACAGGGAAAACAAGCCTGAAGGCAGTTCTACGGTCAATGAGAAGGGAGAGAAAGCAGCTTACCATGGCACTGTGGGTGGAGGCTGGTTCCCCACTCAGAAATGAAATCAATGTCAAAATAAACCACGTGCTTCTACCATTTCTGCTCCATACCGTGTGCACGTGGGCAAGGGAGGAGGGTCAGCACCAAGCAGCAAGTACAGAAACACGGGTTGTCTCCTGACAGCCCCCCAGCACTGGGGAGCCTGACCCTCACCGTGCCGAGGGGGCACACATAACCATCAGAGCCAGCCCACGGTCCTGGCGTGAGGCACGGCAGCCCTGGGACAAAAAAACCCTCACCCACAACAGGAACCAGCAGTGTGTCCAGCCCCGCCGTGTGTCACACCGGCTGTGTGCGTGAGCAGGCACCTGGTGATAAAACACACGAGCAGGAGCAAGCTCGGGAGCCCTGACCCCACAAAGCTGCTCTGAACCACAGCAGGAAACAAGACATTTCTGCAAACCTGTTGGAGAACAAGCCCAAGAAAGCAACAAGTGAAGGATTCACCAGGTGAATCCCTGCTCTATATTAAGCTTAATCCCCAAGTGCCACTGGTTCACCCTGTCCAAGGGCATTCGCAG
Organism: Falco naumanni; assembly: GCF_017639655.2. Lineage (NCBI taxonomy): Eukaryota > Metazoa > Chordata > Aves > Falconiformes > Falconidae > Falco > Falco naumanni. The sequence goes on along the minus strand of NC_054054.1, from coordinate 108,618,086 downwards.
CCCTCAGAGTGAATTTCAGCACACTGAGTACATGCTGTTTGTTCCGGAGTCTCTCAGAAAACCCCTTCCAACACACAGCCCTGCCTGTTGCAGGCAAAACCCAGAGATCTCCGGTTTCCATCCATGAGAACAGAGCTCAGTGCTCTCGCAGTCGCCTGGCTCACTCTCCTTCCCTCGCTGTGCTTCGCATGGGGTGCATTTATCCCACGCTCCACCAGCACCCTGGGACATTGCTACACCTGCCCCAGCAGGAGGGACAGTCAGTCAGCAGCTGCACTGGTGGGCTCAGGATTGCTGCCCACTGCTCTGGGGAGGAGAAAGGGTTTCTCCCAGCCCTCACTGCCTCCTGCTCCGCTAGCCAGGTCTCTCCGTGCAAACCAGCCCACCCAGACCCAGCAGGACAACGCAGGACTCTTCCTCCACAGTGAAATGAGACAGATTACGCAGCAGCTAGCAAAGCAAGTCACTTAACGTGCTGGTAGCAGGTGTTCAGATACTCCTAAAAACCCAAGCAGAATGCATTTCATGGCTGAGCCGAGACATTCAGCAGACAAACAGTAATCAGCACATGGAGCAGGAAACCTTGTGAGATGTCTGCATTTGCACCCCCAGGTTGCTCAGTTGAAGTTGCTGAGCTTCGCTGTGAGCCCCGGGTCTAACATCACCGTGGTTGCTGAAGGCTGATGCACACCAGAGAGACTGCAGTAATGCTGGATTTAATGTTGTAGCCTTATTAAACAGTCTCATTTGGCTTCATGATGCCATACCCCAGACATCTGCGTCGCAGAGCACAGCAGCAGAGGCAGAGCTGGCTATCTTTACTCAGCACAGCATGCTACAAGGCCTCCCAATAAGCCAACAGCCAATAACAGGGCCATTGAGTCACAGGAGAAACATCTGACCAGTTAAAATACAGGTCAGCATCACCATTTCATTTCTGGGTGTGCACACCAGCCACCTGCTAAGTGTCCCAGGGCTTCCACACAGCTTGAACAAGAGGCACCGCAAACACCTGCCTGGCTTCCTGCTGCACAGCACACGTCAGCCTGGGACTGAGGCTTTGCACTGGAATTGGTGGAGATACAGAGCACAGATCCACAGGTCTGAGTAAGAGTGGGCTGCAGCAGGAGGAATGTGAAATGTTATTCTTTGTACAGACAAGTAAATTGTTCAATTTACAGCTTTCTGCCCCATCAGCACAGGGGCACGATTTTCCCCTCGCACCTTTCCATGCACACGGTGGATGCTGGCAGGGAAAGCACAAACAGCCCCTGGTGAGCACAGCTCGGCAACTTCCAGCCTGGTGCTGGGCCACGTCTGCTGCCAGCTTCTCCCCTTATGCATCAGCCATCTCACCTCGCCCAAGTGAGGGAAGCAGCAAGGCACATTTAGCCGGACACATTTCAAGCAACCCTCAACTGCACCACATTTTCTTTCCATCTCCCCCGTCCATGCCTGCCACAGCCCAGGAACAGAGGCAAGCAGATACTTTGCTCAGCTGAGCAGTCCCACCGAAGTCCACAGGACTTCTGCTTGCAAGGTTCTGCTTGCCAAGTATCACAGACCTTTGCAAGAGAGACAAGGCTGCTTTGATGTTTGCTGAAAGGACCTAAGAGAAGGCACAGCATTGCTTTCTTGTAGCCCACCTCCTGCTTATTCACAGGAAGGACCTGGATATGTCACTTCAGCCCTTCTACCAGTGACCACGCTGAAGGATGTCTTTCTAGCTGAACAGCAGAGAGAACAGCAGCGGGGTGATGCCAACCTGCGGAGGGATGACGTAGTCTGCAACATCCCACAGCCTCTCCCCCAGCTCCGAGGTGTTGGTGAAGGCTACCCCTTTCAGCTTGGTGATGACAGAGCTCTGGAGGGACGTGTCTGTGTCCTGATAGCCTTTCTTGACAACAAACACCCACCTGTGAAGAACACATCAGGTGGCAGCATTAGCAAGTGGGGTGAGGGAACAAGTTAACCAGAGAAGATTTACACCAGGGCCAAACACCATTCAAGGGCGAATCAAAGCATGTCAATGACACCAAGCTCTCTGCAACTACTACTGCAAGTTTATTCTAAACTCTCTGACATAAGCTGTGCTTACCTACAGCACTGGAGAAAAAGTCAGGACCAAGATCCCCCATGCAGGGAAAGGTGTAATAACTGCTCACGGGGTAAGAAAAGCCAAAGCCTCCACCTCCCTGTCCTGTGCTACGCTCAGCAACCTCAGTGGGAAGAGGGGAGGGGAGGGCTCTGTCTTCCTCAAGATGAAAAATAATATCAGCTTTTGCAAGTTGCAGTGAAGCGTGGTTGGCTTCACAAATACGCAACTGACTCCCACTTTCGCAGCCTGCCATTAGGTTACTGGTCCAGCAACAGACCACGGCTGGGGAGATGCAACTCCTGCAGGTCACCTGAGTATTACTACCACCAACCTGTAGGGAATCCTCTCAGATGGAGACAGGATCTTTTGTAAGCCAGCGCGATGGTAACAAACCTGACTGCACTCTGGCCTCTGCGCTGGGCTTCAGGCTTCTCACTGGCACACCTGGAAGGGCTGCTGCCTCGCTAAGCAGTCCAGGGAAAAGCTTTGCTTACTTCTTCCCACTGGAAGCAGCAAGAGCTTTGTATCACTAGGTGAAAACCTCTCTGGCATAAACAAAATGCTTCCAGCTTCCCCGCAATACTGCCCAAGTCACCTGCCAAGACAACAAATCACCCAGACCCTTGAAGAAGCTACGGGTGCCGGGGCAGGTTTTGGCAGAGGGATGCAGGCTGCATCTGCTGGCACAGCTCCCCTTTGCAGCCCGCTGACCTGGAGTGCACTACTGAAACGGAAAATGCACTACAGAAAGCGAAAGCATCCATCTCGGCTGAGCAGCACTGATAAATGCTGCCCTTCACCTGCTACTGGTGATAAACCTGACTAATTTCCCACCACTGTGAAGTTTCCTACTTTCCCGTTTTCCCTGAGAACACTCTTCTTCTCTCCCAGGAAGGCTCAAAAGCAGACCCTTACATTTTCTGCAGTGAATTGGGGAAAAAATGGCAGCTGCTTGCAAGAAACAATCCAGAGGTGTTTGATGATCAGGTGATCACAATCCCCGAGCCAGCCTCTAAGCAGGTACAAGGGGTACATAATCAAGCAGTCATCAGACTAACACTAACCATGTCTGCAATAAGCTGTAAGCCCCCAGCCACAAAGCAGTCACTGCAGGCACCATCAGTGACAGTGCCAAAGGTGTGCAGAGGCAATAGATGCCTAGTAAAGAAAACAGCCGGTCTCTGAACGCTCACACAGTCACCGGTCATGCTTATCCCTCTGGGATGGGAGATATGTCCTCAGCAATGTTATCTACAGGATTCCTCCTCTAGCAGCTAATACATGCCAGACCACTGAGACTTCATTTCTGCCGTCCTAACTAACACAGGCTCTGGAACTGTACCTCTTTCTATAAATAAACCCAGCACATAAAAATGACTCTGCTATATTTAATCAGTGAAAACATGAGGTGTGAGAAAGGTGAAGGGACTCAGTACAGACAGTGAGGGGAAAGAATTATGAATCACATTCTGAAAAGCCTCAGAAACTCAGGAAGCAATGACACAGACAGCACATAGGCTGGATAATTCCAGGTCTGAGCCTGCAAGCTGCAAGGAGTATTGCTGTGCTCATTACATGTCAGTGTGACCAGCCTCTTGCAGAACTGGGCCTTTTCTGAGAAGTGCTCTGGCTATCATCTCCATGCCAACTCACCCTGCTCCAAAATAAATGCATGGCAGCTGACATTTGTGCTGCCTCAGCCTCCTCAATCCCCGCTGCTGCAGCCCACTCCAGCAAAGAAATCTGCCGCTTTGTGCTGGGTTCGCTCCCCTTCAGGCTCGAGCATGTCACGCAGACAACCCAGGTTTGTCCCAGGGCAACCATGGCCATAAATGCTATCCTTCCTAATGAGTCAGGTATTGAGGTTTGGCACTATGCCCACCAAATACAGAAATAAAGGCGTAAATAATGCAGTACAAAGCCATAGTGCCGTTTGATCTATTTTTAACCCGACCTTAATCTGGAAGGTAGAACTAAATCCAGAAATCCCTAGCAGGTGAAAAATCAGATATAATCTATTAGACATTATAAAATCTAGCTGTATAAACAAGTATAACTAGCTGCATTCGAATCCTAAGGCACAGCAAGCTGTCACTGTACGCCAAGTATCCTACATTCATCTTCATCACAACACAGCAAGCAAACACAACCGCAGCAGTACGTGAAACGCAGGGTGATTCTTACCCCACCAGGTACGCCAGGATGGAGAGCTGCACCACTCGATAGAGAACCCCCACCTTCTTGTTCTTCGCAATGACGTATTTCTCTGTTTTGTAATCAAAAAGCGATAGAAATAAAGCCTTCCAAGCCACCTGCCCCATGCTCCCAGCTTGCTCCGTACCCGTGGCTGGAGCTGGCAGCAGCGTTTGCAGCAGCTCACATTAACCACACATGCTCTGCACGGCAAACTGACACACCAGCCCCTTCAGAGCAAGAGGCTGATCTCCTCCCTCCCGGCAGCTGCTCTCAGGTCACAAACCAGCAGCTGCACTAGCACCAGAGCCTGCCTTAGCTACCTCCCTGCTAATTCATCCTCTGGGGAAGCCCCCACCTCAGTTTTGCCCCCAGGCTTCATTTCTCCCCTCTCAGTCACAAAACATTTATAATGAAACATGTTATAGCCTGAAGTCATGTTACAGCATCCAAGGTGACAGAGCTAGAGTCTCTGTCAAGTATTAAAGCCTTTCTTCAGCCTTTACGTGATGGCAAAGCACCTGGTTAAATTTTTCATTTCTTATGCATTTGTGTGAGCAATGAAAACTTGGGTCCCTACCAGCTGTCCAAAATACCTGCCTGTCTACTATATCTTCCCAACTTAAAAAAGCCGACAATCCAACTTAAGAAACTAATAAATAAATTCTGCATGTGGTTAAGGGATTAATCACCATCACATCTCACTCAAATGCACAGCAAGTGCTGAGCTAGGCACATATAGATGCCAAACATACAGTCTGATGCAATACAGAAGGGAGAGGAACAGTTTAACTTTCACCGAGATAAGAGTTGTTTATTAGCCTGTAGTGCAAGAGATAACTCCCAATATAACAGAGACATTGCACATGCAAGGACATGAAAACACCATCACTTAAACCAAGAAGAGCGGACACTGTCTTCTGGCTCAGGAGGGAACGAAACGAGCTCCGAGATGGAAAATGAAGTAAGCCTGGATCTTCCAGCAGCCTGGCTAAAAGAGCTAATGTACCTCACCAAGAGGAGATCCAGCAGCAAGCTGGGATCCAAACTGGAGTGTGCCCTTCCCAGTGGGATCCTGTACTTGTGCACTGCCAGGAGATGCCTCCCAGGGGGTTCTTCTGGGGTGGGACTGCCCATAGGCTCTAACAGAGACATGAGGTGGTGTGTCAGTGCATAAAGCACAGGGTTTACTGTGTTCATGCATGAGCACCCAAATAGTTCACACCTGAGCACCCACAGTTAGCTCACAGGGCTTTGTCTTGAGATTACATGGACTGCAGCTGTGATACAGGCTCAAACACAGGTCAAGAGAGTGGGTCACGCTATGGAGGCAGTGCAGAGGTGGTCCAGCACACGCACCTCTGCCCACGCAACTCTCTCGCCAGGGAGAATCATTCTCAAGACCTTGGGTTTTATGAAAATTGCATCCTTCATCCTCCTTAAATTCTGTTTTATGGATGTTTAAATGGATGGATCAGATCTAATGTGACAAGGTTGCTCGAAATCACAAGAGAATCACAAACAGTGTATTAACAAATGAAACACTATCCTCAAAATACCTCCTTTTGTCCCTCATCTCACAACCATCCCCAGAGTTTCCTTCTGCAAAGTGGAAAAAAATCCCATTTCTCCAGCAACTGCAAAAGTAGAACAGAAATCTGCCTGTGGCCTCCTTTTAACCCAGCAGCTGCTGCAGTGCCCACTCCAGCCCCACGGCTGGTGGCCATTTCTGCACATGGTTCTTCCACGCGGGGCCCCTGGTGTGATGGGCAGGCTGCTGAGCGAGCTCCCACCTCCCGTGCACCCCCTGTCTGCTTGGACCCAAGATGTGGGAGCCCCTGGGGCTCAGGGTTAGCCCCAATCCTGCTCCCAAACTGTGCAGCCTGCCTTCAGCCTTAGCACAAGCCAAGGGCTGGTCTAGCTCACCTCTCCCGCTGCCCTCGACCCTCCCTTACCCTATTTGTGTACCCAACGTGGGCAGCCCCTCTTTATCTCCCAAAACATGTTGGCTGCTCCCCAAGCCTGTCCTGGAGCCCTCCTTCTCACTCAAGCACCTGTTACTGATCCATTACTCCTTAAACAGTATTTGCCCATTGTCCCCCACCCCTGCCTCATCAGATGCCTACAGACCGGACAGTGGCTAATCCCAGTCTCAAAGATCCTCTGTGTGGAAGCCTGAAGCACAAATAAAAAGCTTTAAAACATATAATAACCAAAGCAGACAAAACCCTCCAGGAAAACATGCTCCTGCAGGGAGGAAGGAGACCATGGGGTCCATGAAACCAGAAACAAGTAAGGAAGAAGGTAGGCTCTGCCCATCTTCCCTTGCCACTGCCCAGACCCCAAAGCCAAGTGGTTTAGCGCTGGGGCTGGGCACGGGGAGACTGACCCAGCCTCAGGAACATGCCTTTATGGAGACAGAAGCATCCTAAAGGAGCTACCACCTGATCTTCTGCCCAAATTGCTCCTAGGTGAGACACTTTGCTAGGGTAAGCAGCTGGGTGACAGCTAAGCACCACTTCTGATGGTGGGTCTGGTCCCACCAGAACACCACCTGCATGCCCCGGCCCTGCTGGAACTGCGCCAGGGACAGGACCCAGCAGCGGGTATATCCCACATCCCAGGACTGCCTCCACCATTGCTCCTACCACACGAAGGACACCCAAGCTCACAAAGTATCAGCAGAGACAAATCAGCCCTTGGTGTCTGGAGACACCCCCACCTTCCTCATCTTTCTGGGTGACTGCACAGCCTAAAATCAGACCAAGACACTTGCCAGCAGTTAAACAGAATGTTACCTCCTGGCCTGGTTTTACATAGTGGCACAGACACAGGGCTGCTGTGAGTTTTTGTAATTATTTTCCAGGTCAATTAATGTGAGAAAGGATTGACACAAGCTGGAAAAAAAAACCCATTCCTTAAGAGTGAGAAATGTTCCTGCTATAGGTGTGACCTGAAGATGTCAGCCAGGTTTGATCACTTAAAAAAAAAAAAAAAAAAAAGATGTAAAACATAACTTTCCTTAGGGTTTTTTTGAGCCATCAAGTAGAATCACAGTTGCAATACTTGTTTTTGAATAAGAAGTTTCAATTTGTATCAAATGTACCTCAGAATATCCTGACTACTGCTCAGCACAGGCTAGATTTGTGCTGACAACACTGTTTCTGGCATGCCTTTTCTGATATTGTTGTTACCACCTTCTAGTTTTCACCACCTTATTTTTTTTCTTGCTGGAACTTGAGATTACTGGTGTGTTCCTGAGTGTCTGTGGGTTGTCCAAACATAAGCAGTTACATTCACGGGGATGGGGGTAAGTAACTAACAAAATCTAATCATAATCAGTTAAAGACAAAAAACCAGTAGTTTCTCTTAGTCCTTCTCAAGGGACTGAGGCTGCATCTCTTCTGCAAGGTATCTTGAATTTCCCATGGAAAAAACAAATTCTGCTCCTTTCCCATGAGGGTTATTTGCTCAGTCTGGAAATTCTCACAGGAAGGATTTCTCCTCCAGTACTGAAACTCTCCCTTTCTCTTCTTTTTATTCCTGGCATGTTACACCTACACTCAATTCCTCATGCCGTTTCCCGTAATTGCCTTCTCATTATTCACACGTAGTCACAGAACACAGTCCCTGTCTGCCCAGACTGCTCTTCATCTACATTTCCATCCACCCGTCAGTAGCTCTTTGCTGTTAAGCCGCCCCACAGCTGAACTCAGCCCAGTCACGAGCCTCTAAATGCCACGTAAAGGGACTGTGGAAAAAAACCTTAGTCCCCTGCCCTGGCACAGTGGCATCTGAAACACAGCGAGGTCACATCTGTCTCTCTGCGGTATTGTAACACAGAAACATTTCAAGATCAGCCCAACACTATCTTTCAATTGCACCCAAAAGAGACCACGTGTTTTCCAAGCAATGGCAGGCAGTTCTGGCCAGCACAGACGTGAACTCACAAGTGACTGCCCCAGGTGCCCGTTGTAGGCACTTGCCTTGTTTGCTTCCAGTTCCAAACAATCACCCCCGGGCATTAATTCTCCCAGTGATCCCCACCCCACCCTTTACTGAGCTACCCAGTGCGACAGAAGACATCCACTCCCTGAGACACGAGGGCTGACTCAACATGCCGAGGTATTTCTGAAGCACTGGAAATGCTCCTGCAGCAAATGCTTGAGTGATGCAGATGCATCATCTTATAGAAATAGGCACCAGACCAGCTACAGAAATAGAAAGGAGACAAGGAGCAGAGGATGTAAATAGGAGATAAACTATTTTGGCAAGGAAACGAACAGTGGAAATGGCAGAGGTCAGCTCTCCCTATCACTGTTTTTTCCTCACAATATTATACTTGTAGGTCAACATCTAAAAAAGAAAAAACAAGGTGAAGGAGCTGAACAGGTTAAGAGAGGAAGTTGCTTTTAAACCACATCTCATGCACAGAGAAACTCATGATGGATTTGGATGCAAGAACAAAGAAATAGGTGTGCAGCCTGCAGTGAAAAATGCTTTGTTCAGCTTCTTTTCTAATCTTCACTGTGACTTTGCGGTGTAAATAAGAAGTGGGTTGCCACTTGCCAATGAAAACCTGACAAAAATCAGCCTCAGTATTTGTCCTCCTAACTAATACCACTGCATACCCAGCCACAATGGAAAACTTCCTTGCAGAAGCTATTAGAAAAACATTCAGCCATTTTTGCCTAGAAAGGGAATCTGCAGAAAGAGTCTTTCTGTCATTATCCACAGGAGCATCCAAATCTGTCTGCAGAAGTGAGAAATGGAAGCGTGCTGAAGTTCCACCAGAATATATTCTCTCTTTGATTCAGCTCATCATTTCCAAGAGTCATTTTCAGCTTTTGAATGCATTCCACGTTGCCCCCCCCAAGTCTTGAATCTCCTATACAGTGTGCTGGAGGTCTCGTTATCATTAGCCAGAGTGTTTATCCACTTCTCTCCCCCAACCCAAGAAGGTAAAGTCCTTGAGGAAGAGGACCAGAGAAGAAAGAAAAATACTGCACATCTAATGAAACAAATCCATCGTGCCCTTTCTGTGAGGGAGCTGGCACTGAATCAGATAACAGAAATTAAATAAAAATGCACATAAAACATTGCTAAGAGATTGAGTGCAATGATAGCTGAAACAGCAGCATTACACAGTGCTGTACTGCAATGTTTTCACCTTCTAAAGCCAGCCGATAAAAGCATCATCGAGGATTAAGAGGAGAATGTTAAATCAAAGCCTGAAAGCTGAACGGTTTTAATAAAATGTGTATTCATATTAACCACTGACTCAAAGGTGAAACCCTGCTCTTGAATATACCTGACAAATCAGTCTTTTACTTCTTTACCAACATATGTCATTCCTGACCTGGAAAGGCATGAAACTGGTCCTGCCTTGATAGCTCTATCAGAGCTCACCTTGCTGCAAGTGCTAAGGAGGCACTTTCATTCCTTTTCTTCACCTTTGTCACACAAACAGTTAGAAAGTCCAGACTGAGACCTCCCCCCCTTCCTCCCTGGCATTGCCAGCTGGGAACTCTTTCCAGCCATAGGAAAAGATACATGCTGCTCAGGCTTGATCCCCAGAGGAAAAGGTTTCCTGAGCAGCACCCTCAGCCTGGACCTGACCTTGCCTCAGCTTTGCAGGCTGGTGATGCTCTAAGCCAATACGCGTTACCGCTGGCAAGAGGCTGATGTCTCCCAGCTGTGCTGCGCATACTGGAGCTGGTTTAGCCAAGCTGGCAGAGAGTCGAAGCAACCTGCTTGCAGCAGCGCAGCTCCATTCCAGCTCATTCACCCTGTTACAAGAGACAGGAAATTTCTCTTTTGAGCAGCAATTCAATTAGCCTCCAAATAAAGCTTCCCCAACAGGCTCTCAAGCCCAGCAAAGCACTCCATGGCTCCTATCTGATGATCTTATGTCAGCACCCTGCACTTAATAATGAAGAACTACTTAATGCCCTTTTCCTGATAAGCTTGCTCGAGCGTTGGACTTCCACTTCACTTTCTCCTGCTAACCACCAGGCCACTGCACTCCCACAGTTCGACGCATGAACTATCAGCTTCTGAACACGCAGAGGGAATTATAACTCAAGGCTTGTGAATTTTCCTGGCATGAGAGAATGATATAAGTAGCTGGTATCACCCTTGATTAAAATAGCATTGCAAAATGCATCCTGTCCTCCCCTTCAAGGACACAATTAAAAAGCTATCTCAGATACATCAGCCCTTGTCAGTCACCGCCTACCTTCACGCCTCCTACTCCTTGGTCATATCACTGCAAAAATAGCCAGGTTCTAACAGGCCAAACTCACCTGCCAGAAGCTAATATCCAAACGTGGACTGATGGAGCCAAGCCTGACCCAGAGCTAAGACAGTTGATGGGGCAGATGATAAGCACCAGTCAATGGGTAGAGAACAACCCTGGGCTAGCAGCAGCATTGAGAGTCGTCCCTCCCCAGCAGAGCAAGACAAAGGTAGAACAACAAGTCCCTCCAGCCTAACAAGCGGTGTTGGGAGAACAGACCCGAATGGACAAGAGTTTAGGACATAATCCATACTGGTCTGTATTTCCTAGTGAAGAGCAGAGACACCCTGTCTCCCCCAGGAAGCTGTGGGTCTGCAGACACTGCCACCTTTGGTGATGCATAAAGACCACGAATGACTCTTACAGCTCAGAGGTCTCTAGGACACCTGCAGCAGCTACTCTGTCTATGACACCTGGACACCAAAGAGCCTGCCAACACATTAGCCTGGCTAGGGTCAGGTGCTAAATGACTCGTTCAGAGTCATTAGACGAGTCTTTTGTCGTTCAGGGGGATGACATAGCTGTGCCGCTGCCAGAGTGCACAGAAGTCAGAGCCACACAGCAAGACCACAAATGTTGACAAGGCTTGTGCACAGGGGATTTTATTAAAAAATGCAGACTGCAAATAAATTTAGAAGCAGACACAGCAAGGCTGCCATGGAAACAGCACAAAACCCCAGCTGTGGTTTGGATGACTGAGTCTTGGCAGTCTTGGCTAATCCCTTAAGTGCCATCCAATTACTGCAAATGTGTTTGGCACCTACTATAGGAATTGCAAAGAATTAAATGGTCGGATGGCACTCATCGGAAATTACAAGTCACAGAACCCTGTAATGCATTTGAGAAAAAAACATCTAAAAAGGAAAACAGCATTACCCACTTCAAGAGCTGACCTCCTTGAGAGTCACAGGGGACAAGAAAAGGGATCCAAGTAATGAGGAAACTTAATTCAGAGAAAAAAACAGAAAAAAAGGAGAGAAAGAGGGAGAATACTAAGACTGGCTGAAGGAGCCGAGTTTGTTTAGCCTTGAGAAAACTCTCATTGCAACTCCTTATTCTTAGCACAGCTTCCACAATTAACACTTCTTCCCTTAGGAAAGTAATGAAAAGACCACAAACAGCTTTTGTGTGCCCAGACTTACCAAGTATGAGCTGACTGTAGAGACCTCCAGGTGCTTCAGAACAGGCAGGACTTCAGTGTGAAACAGAGAAGGTCTGGGAGGGAGGACGGGCAGAAAGACCACAACTGCTGGTATATTCCAGTCCCTTTACTGACAGTTGTCCACATGGTCGCTCAGTGCGAGACCTGTCTAGAACACTGGAAAAAGCAGACAACACATTTCCCGCCCCTAAAAAGATCCAGCAGGCCCTGAAACTTAAAAATAAATTAGTGAATGAAAAAGGAACCTTTGAAAAAGCATCTTCCTCATAATGCCACCACCTCAGTCACTACCGTGCACAGCTGCTCCTCTGGAGCAGCTTTTTTTCTTTCTTGCCTGAAGCTCTTCAAAGGGATGCTCCTCATCAGCCCAGCATATTCTGCTTCCCCTGTACTTCATTTCTTCCACACAGGGACAGGCTAAGAAGAACAACTTTGTAACAGCTCTGCCAAAATCCAGACTGAGCAACTGGGAGCAGCCCCAGTGACCTGCTATGCTACCTGGGGAAGGGTACAGCAAAATGCCTAAAACTGCCTTCAGCCAGCAAGTGCAATACAGTCAGGCTTCTCTTGCAAAAATGTATTTTTGAAGAAGATGCAATTAAAAATGCTTAAAAAAAAAAAAAGAGGATTTACACAAAGGGGGGTGACAGTAAAGTAATTCAGATCAGAAAAAGCACATTTTTTTTCCAACCAAATAGTACAGAGTTGTCATGACAAAAGACCTGGTTCAGGCAGGAATACCCTTTCTGAGCTCTCATCTGCAAAGTCTCATTTCCTCAACCCCTGGCACTTGTAAGCAGATTTGGAGTGACTTACTCTCTGTAGCTGCAAGGAATCCTACAACCAGTTGAGGAGAACGGAGAAAGAAATTCGAGCCAGAATGGCTGCAGCTGCTGACAACTAGATGCCAGTGTGGGATCTCTGCATCTCTCTCTCTCACACTGCTGAGAGTCACACAAGGGCCCTGTATTACTCAAAACAATATCGCACCGTGGCACCTCTTACTTTTGCCCTAGGCAGGCTGCCCAGTGTGCCTAGCATCTTTAACTTCTGGCTGTCCGGCAGCCAAATTTAGAGCTAGGACACACCCAGGCTTGCACAGCCTGCAGGGTGCCCAGCCCAGCAGGAGGTGATCTCTGTAACAGCCCTGAAAAAATGCATTACCGCTACCTGGGTACCAGGCAGAAATTTTACAAGGAAACTTCCATAAAGGCCATGGTTTGTCTGTTAACTTTAGTTTTCCATCAGGCAATACTGGTTAAGCCAAAGGAGACAGGAACTGCTTTGTCTTCTTAAGGTCTGACTGAAAAATATCTTTGTTTTACCTACTGCTGTGTGTAAAGATGTATTTGATTTGTGGAGTTTATGGTTAACCAAACAGAGCAGAAATAAAAAATCTACACAATTAGGGACAGAGAAAGCCAAAGAGAGGATTAGTACCAACTGTCTGTACTTGTCCTCCTTTGGAAACAGCAGACACCTGGGGGGGGCCTGAGATCATTTCATTGCTCAGGAAAGAAAACACCTGGTACTGGCTAAAGCCAGCCACAGGCTCTGGCTAGGCACCTTCTTTCCCCTGACCCTGTAAATTGTAGTTCCTGATAATCTGCAGCTGATAAACTGAGATTGTTCACAACTCACCCTACTTTGTGGTATACATCGAGCAGGGAGAATGGCAGCACTGTAGCTCGCTGTTCTGCTCTGCCCTTGCTCCAAGTGTGGTGAACCATGCTTGCTTGGGCAAGCATCTCCTGATAAAGGAGGAGCCTGTCAGAGCAGGCAATGAGGTCTGTGAGACAAGTTTTCATTTGTGACCAAATCAGGATTTGAAAGCAACTGAAAATGAGAAATTAGAAATAAGATTGTGAGGTACAAAAGCTAATCTTTTTCATAATGTTCAAATGTTCTGCAAAGCAATTCAAAACAAGACTTGAGAGGTTACGCTACAATGCTGAGAATAGCTCAAAATGTAAGACTGAAGTTTTACAACAGTAAGTGGAAGATTTCCTTCAGTGTGCATTTGAAAATACCACTTTCATATTAAAAGAAATCTTAAAAAATCATAAAAACATCTACCAAAAAGATTTCTGTTTTATTATGTGTGCATTAATGATACCCATTTTCCCAAGGAGCAGAATAATGAAGTCCACCAACACAGCTTCCTACAACAGGCAAAGCATCAAACAATCTTGCAGGAAGACAAGAGTAAACTGGAACAGAATCAAAACCAATTTTGCATATGCTAAAGCCCAGCTATTTCTTCTTGTTTAGCTTTTAGCTGAGAAAACAATCTAGCTTGAGCTAGTGTTCAACCTTTGAACTACGTTAGACGCACCACCAACCTATCTGTGCAGGTACTTTCAAATGCGGTACAAATTTTTTTTTTTCATTGCATGCCCAGTCAAAGGAGTTATAAATTTAATGAGTCTTCTTTACAAGTTTACAGTGATTGCAGTAATCATCAGTGACTATCTTTCAGGCTAAGGAAAAGCATGTTTTCACTAGGGAAAGAGAAGGAATATTCTGAGAGGACAGGAAGCCTCTGTGTTAGCCTCAAGTGCCAGATACACAGTTCAATACAGAACTCTAAAAACTCTTCTGATATGCAGTAGCAAATATCCTCCCTTGGTTTTTACCCTCTAGACAAAAACCTGGCTTCACTAAATTCAATAGCAGAACAGATATTTGCTTCAAAAGGTCCAGAATTTAACTCTGGGAACTTGACTGGTTCTCTAGATTCAGCAGAACCTTCTGGATTTCTCCCTTGTTCCTGCCCCAAGTGAAGGACCAAGCTGCCCACACAATGCTCTGGTACCTCAGCATTGGATTCTCTTCTTTCAGGGCCAGGCACAGTTCCTTGGTGAAGGCGATTTTTCCAGTTGTTGGAGGAAAATGGCAGATCAGTGCTACTGTAGGCTGTACACCTCAGCTTTGTCCCCTGTATAGCCCCAGACCAGGACTGCAAGTGCGGTCAGTAAAGAGATGCTGGACAATGAAAGTTTAATATTAGTAAGACTGTACCTGACAGTTCAAAGAAGTTTCTAAGAACAGAAGACCCTAACCTCTAGGAGGCTGAGACAGTGGAGATTGTCTATTGTGATTACTCAGAACTGAGATGTGCAGAACCTGAAGCGATCATCCTTGAAAGAAAAAGTAAAATGGCAAAGTGGTCAAGATATAGAACAACTTGTGAAACCGACTGTCAAGATAATGACTAATAAAAGACTTGTTTGAAACCAATAGATTAGGTAATGCTTTGTAGAGACTATAAATGTAGAGCTAAAAATCCTGTAACCTTGTCACTCTCTGTGGAGGTGACCCAACGCTGCTGTACCGATTAAAACTGCAAACCTAGAGTAACCCACAAGAGTTTGAGTCTCTTCTTTTACACCAGTGACCAGCAGAGCAGTTCTACTTTTTAAGAACTATGGTAAAAGAAACACAAGGAACGCAACATCCATTGCTTTTCATGGAAAAAAAAGGGCTGCAACAGTGCCTTGTGTGTACGACCTTACAGGTTAACTGTTGCTGATAAGAAGACGAATGCTGGCAGCGCTCCAAGTATCAGGTCAGTTTCTGGAGGGAGGAAGAGGGTGGAGCTCCCGTGAGGGGCTCTGCCCTGGGGGTCAGCAAACGGCCCCGCGGGTAGGAAAGCGGCATCTGGGCTGCGCTGCCGGGGACACCGCCAGGGCCGGCAGCGGCTTGGAGCGAACGAAGGCAGCGCAGCGCCGCCCTACGCACACACGCGGTGCGAGCGGCTCGAAGGCGGCCCCGCTGCCACGGCGGCGGTACCATGGCGGCGGTGCCCGCCAGCTCGGCCGGAGCCCCGCAGGGCAATGGGGCATGGGTGCCCGGCCAGCACGCGGGTCCGCGGCTTCACGCCGGCACCGGCGGTAGACCCCTCGAGGCCGGGGCGGGGCCGCGCCCTCCTCTCGTGCCGCCCCGCCCGGCTCTCGCGAGACATCGTTTGAAAAGGCGGCGGGCAGCCGTTACCAGCCTGGCCCCATCCAGCCGCCGCCGCGATGCCGCTCCAGCCGCGCCTGCTGCGCACCTACTCGCGGCGCGGGCGCCTCCGCCTGCTGCCGCTGCCCGAGCGGTGGCTCTCGCCGCTTCAGGACCGCAAGGACATCTTCGGCTCTATCTCGGCCGACTCCAGCGCCGCCTCGGCCGACTCCGGCGCCGTCTCCAGCGCCGTCTCCAGCGCCGTCTCCGCCCACTCGGACGACCCCGACTTCTTGGTGCCCGGCAAACGCTCCCGACAGCCGCGGGGTAAGCGTCCCGCCCGGCCCTGGCGCCTGCGGACGCGCGGCGGCGGCGCGGCGGCGGAGGAGGAGGAGGAGAAGGAGAACCGGCTGGGGGGGCTGCCCGCGCCCGCCCGCTCGCCGTCCTCCTCCCCGTCCCCGTCCCGCTCCCCGTTCCGCGCCGCCCGCCGCCGCCAGGGGCCGCCCTGCGGGGCGCGGCGCCCCCTGCTGTGCAGCACCCCGCAGTGGCCGCGCTGCCGCGCCCGGCCCCGCTCCCCCAGCCCGCTGGGCACCACCCCGCGGGGCGGCCCGGGGCTCCGCTCCCCACCGGCCTGGCAGCGGCCCGCCTCGCCCGAGTCATCCCGGGAAGAGTGGGAGCAGCTCCCAGCCGTGCCCAGCGTGGACGGCCTGGGGCGGGGCGGGGAGCCGCTCCCGCCGCTGGGGTCCGGCGAGGCCCTAAGGGTGCTGGCACAGGGGCCCTGCCCGGGGCCGAACCCCCCGAAACCCGCCGCCAGCCAGCCGCGGGGCGCTGCGCCGGGGGCCGGGGGCTCTGGCCCGCCGCCCTGCCCTCACCTGCGGGGGGTCTCGGGGGAAGGGAGCCCGTGCTGCCACGGAAAAAAGCCTGTGCGGACCCCGCTGACACCAGTGGTGGTCTTGGACCCTCAAGAAGTGTTGGTGTGGCTGGCAAACGTGAAACATGCCGGAGAGGCAGACGCCCAACCTGCCTGCCAGCAGCCGGGGTCCCCTTTGGGCTGCCAAGGGGTCTCGGCGAACAAATATAAAAGCACCAAAGCTGTTCCTGGGGAGGGCAGTTCCTGCAAGAGAGCCTGCATCAGTGGCTTCAGTACCAGCCGCTGGGGGAAGCTCATGAGGCCCCAGCCAAAGAGGCACAAAACCAAGAGGCAGCCACCACCGAACTACTTTTTCAGACGACAGATGAGACAAAAAGGAATGAAGAAGGGTGCTCTGGAGCTGTCCGCAGATGTAAGAGACTATGACTGTTCGCTCCTCAATAGCTCCCATTCCTGGGGTAGAGTGCAAGCATCTCTGTCCTTCCACAAGAAGAAGAAAGTTACCACAAATGAGAGTTCCTGCCACAGCATCCTTTGTACCCCTCCTGTGAAATCCCAGGTTTCCGGCCACCAAGCAGTCCTATCTGCTGGCATGCCTCAGTGCTGCACTTCATCTTCCATGAGCCTCCTAGCTCCCAGGTATTCCTGTTCTGTCCTGGAGCCAATGCTTACGGATGCAGAGAAGGTGTTCAGGGAATGCCGCCAGGAGGGGCCTATTGCTTTTGAGGAATGCATTCCTTTAGATAAGATGAAAGGCTGCAAGAAAATTGGAGAAGGTGTGTTTGGAGAGGTTTTCCAGATTGACAGTGAGAGGGGACCTGTGGCCTTAAAAATAATTCCCATTGAGGGGACTGGAAAAGTAAATGGCGAAGCTCAAAAGAGCTTTGGAGAGATTCTGCCCGAGATAATAATTTCAAAAGAACTCAGTCTTTTGTCTGAGGAGTCTGCGAATAGGACTGTGGGGTTCATCAGCCTGTACTCTGTGCACTGCGTTCAAGGGGCCTATCCTAAGTATCTCCTGGAAGCCTGGGACAAATACCACCAAGTAACAGGCTCAGAAAATGATCGGCCAGACATTTTTGGGGATAAGCAGCTCTTCATGGTTCTGGAGTTCGAATTTGGAGGCAGTGACTTGGAGAATATGAGAAACCACTTCAGTTCAGTGGCATCGGCAAAAAGCATTTTGCACCAGGTCACTGCTTCCCTGGCTGTGGCAGAACAAGAACTGCACTTTGAGCACAGAGACTTGCACTGGGGGAATGTGTTGGTGAAGAAAACGGACGTAAAAGAGGTTACTTATGTGTTGAATGGGACAACGCACACGATCCCCACAGCAAGGATTCATGTCAACATCATAGATTACACCTTGTCTCGGCTGGAGAAGGATGGCTTAACTGTGTTTTGTGACCTTTCCACTGATGAAGCATTGTTTCAAGGCACAGGGGACTACCAGTTTGATATCTATAGGCAAATGAAAGTGGAGAACTCTGGCTGCTGGACTGACTATCATCCACACAGCAACGTCCTCTGGTTGCACTACTTGTCAGTTAAACTTTTGAATGACATGAGATACAAGAAAAAGGAATCAACTCCTGCCATGAGGAAAATAAAGCAGCAGCTTGTTAAGTTCCACAAAGAAGTACTGACCTTCGCATCTGCCAGTGAAGTTTTACAGAACAGCAGCCTCTTCCAGTGACTGAGGCAGTGCAATGTTTCCAAGAACTAAGTACTGATACTGTTTTTAGCGTATGATCTTTTTAAATGTTGGTATGATTAAGTGGTGTTATGATTGGTTAGCACTGTGTATAACATGATACCAAAAATGTCTAAACAAAAAAAAAAATATCCAAAAAACAAAACAAACCCCAGAAAAGTCATCTGCTTTTTTTCAGGGGGTGATGGGGGGCAGGGGGAGAAAACAGAGTTGAATGTTTGAGAAGGGGGAAAAAGATTTCTTCAAGCTCAATTAAATGTTTTGAATTCCACAGATATTTTATTAACTTAAATTATTAAATGTTCTTTTTTTTTTACTATATTGTTTTTCTTGAAGTACTTTTTTAAAAGAAAAAAGCCCCACGATTCTGGACAGTAAGGACAAAGGTAAATATTGTTAAACCACCCAGCTGGGGACAGAGAGAGGGGGAAAACCCACCTTTTGACTTAGTTTTAAAACTGAATTTTTGTTTGGCAAAATTTGTTCCTGGAATGAAGCTACAAAATAGAAATGGGAAAAGTTTCTGCTGTTAAACGCTAATCTGCAATATTATGTTTTTTTGTCTCTTAAGGACCAGTGAAGACCATTTGATTATGCAAAAAATATAAGAAAAAGTACCTGTGTTCCTGATGCATTTTTGACTGTTCTCATGTTGTGACCTTGGATACTGATAGGAATCCAAATCTGTAACTTGATGGTAGCATTAAAGCAATTTTCTTCATGCATCTGCAGAAGAAAATGCACAAGATAATAAGTGTTCTTTAGTCCTGATTGTAGACGGGTCAGGTGACCTAAATTTGAAGCTATACTTATATTAAACCTGAATTCTTTGTTTTCAGGAAGTCCTTTGCTATCATTCACATACGTTAAAGAAACTGGTTTAAAGAGAACAATAAATCAAACTTAGTGAAAAGTGAATTAGATAATTCAAAATTACTACATCCAGTGACCCAGATGCATTAAGTAATTAAGAGGTAGCATCATCAGATTTGTTTTAACTGGAATGCTGTCTATGCAGTCTGTCTATATATGTGTGTATATATGCAGTCTTAGCAATTAGATGCATCTTTAAACTATCTTGAAGTCTACTTTTTACAAGCTAAGCAGTTAGAGACCCTAGGTACCCCTCTGTCTACGATATGATTTTATTGTTCCATCTTCTAGAGTCTTTACTTGTGCTGCCTAGTAGCACAGAAAGTGACTTGACAATCAGCAGTGCTTGAAATTATTTAGATGGAAATTGAGAAGATGCTTGGTAAGATTCCAATATAATCTTTTTCCCTCTAATGGACTCAAGTAATGCAATATAATTTAATATTCTTAAAACTTACTTGGTAAGGACTGCAGTGAATGCATCTCTGACATCAAGGATGTGTTCTTCAGTCAGGATGGTGGTATTTTTATTTATGCTTTAAAAAAAAAAAAGGATGAAACCACATTATTATCTGCCTGCCTTGGTCCTCTATTTCTATGGTTTGAGAACTAATATTGGCTGTACAAGAGGGGTGGAAACAGAGTGGTGGTAATTAATGAAAGGAGAGGTGCCAGCCCACTTGGTGACATGGTACACTGGTGTTGGAGTAGCCCTTTATTACTACAGGCCTTGAAAGCTGCCATTGCCTTGAAAAGTTTCCCCACAAACCAATGCTAATTTGTGAATATGCAGTATTGCTTTCATTAATCAAAACTCAAAGCTTCTACCCCCCACAAAAGTGGACATTAAATTCGTATAGAAACCTTTGATTAAACTGTGCTTGCAAGGAAGTGTAGCTGCCAGAGATGAGTTCTCATCTCTTTTTTTAAGATGCTCTCTGTTCAAAAAAAAAAAAATGCTGTGTACCAATCAGTCCCATGAATTCTAATGGGAGGAAGGTGACAAGAAAAGAATCTGAATGGTAACTTCCTCCCATTAGAAAGCCCCTAATCAAGAAAAATGCCCCGAACATGTTGTCATTCCCATCATTTCGAGTGAAAGCTTTACTCGGAAGAGAACTGGATTATATATTTTAATCATCTGTTCTCTCTGCTAAGGAAGGATGCCAGAACCCAGTTTGCCATTTCAGAAAACACAAGCTTTTAAATAGGTACTACACTTAAATTAGGACCTTACAGGATGCTCCATCTTTTACTGAAATAATGAAGTATTAGCAAAGCTAAAATTATCGTAAGGGAAGGAAAGATTTTTTCACATGGATCCAAATGCTTTAGAAGGTTGAGAAGAACAAGTATAGTTTTATGTAACCAGTGACTGATAAATAGTATGGACACAAAGTAGGAATTCTGATATTTCCTTTCTAGTTCATAGTGCGTTTTGTGGTGATAACAGCAGTATTCACTTGGTGATACTAACGGTGATTACAAACTTATTTTGGAATATGCTTTCATCTAATTGCCAAATCACTGAAAATTTTGCCTGTTTTGAGGGAAGAGAAAGACATAGTAAAGTATCGATTACCCTGTAAATACTCTTTAACAAACCAGGGTACTGTTAAAACATGATGGGTAATGTATTTTCTGCTCATTGTTCCTTTCTGGAGAAATTAGACATTAAGTGCTGGAATATGAAAATTATCTCTTGCCTTGGGGAAAATGCATGCCAGCCATTAAGCTGAATTAGAAAGAATAGCGACTCTGCCCTGATTGTAGAGATAGAGGATGCAAAGTATACTACTCAAAGTATCATTTAGAGATTGGGAAAAAGTGAAAATAAGGACCTCTCCTTACAGTTGTCTTTTTGAATACTGGATGCTGAATTCTGCAGTTGCAGGGTAAGTGCAGAAATTAATGGTATTGGTTGGCCACAGTGAATAGCAGGAGAGGATAGCTGCCAACAGAACAGGAATGCTCTTTAATGTTGAGTAAAAACAGACTGGGAAATTCAACTCTGTCTGTCTCTGCTCCCATAAAATGAATTAGGTACAAATAGCCCAATAAAAGCCTGGGAGTCTTAAATCAGATAAACCCAGTATTCGGGCTCTAGTTTTAACAACTGAAATGCTCCTTTCCTTCCCTGGCCCTTACTTCCAAGATTTATTTAGGTAGTAAATTAATAGGAGCCTGCACTGGGTTTTCTTTCAGCAGTCAGCTGCTAGCTGTGAAAAGCTGTTCTACAATCTTACCTCACTGGTCACCTTCTTAAAATGTAGGGCTTTAGGATAGTTCAAGACCATAGTTGTCATGTATGTGTCATCTCCACTGTTCATCAGTGAAACACTCATGGTCACTTCTTCAGTGTGGCCCACCACCAGTTCCTTTCTAGAACCAGACAGAAAAATGAGATGGGTGAGATTTTACTTCTGAGGGCTGTTATTTACTGAGAGGCCTGAAGCGTTCTGGTAATCATTCCCTCCAAATGCTTTCACACGCAGGATAATGCAATAGCCCAATTAATTATTCAATATTCTTCAGAGCGTGTAGGAAAATGCTGCTTAATATCAAAGGCAGTCATCTCCAAACTTCATGTAACATTTTATCATTTCTGTTTTACATCAAGATAGACTTTAAACATTGTTCTGTTAGATTAGCTTTTCAGTGACTCTCCAGGGTAAATTTTTACAATGAAGTGATGCCTACAGTTTTATCTAAGGCTATGCAAACTGAGCAAGCCTTTGCTGTAGTGCTGTGCTGTGCATCAGCCTAAAACAAAATCACACGGTCACAATTAAATGCAGAATTATGATTTTAGGATGATTATAGTTGTTTAGACCTTGGTCTTTCCTCTGAGGCTTCCTAGAACAGCCCAGCAATGCCCACGGAGGCATACGGTTACAGCTTGTGTGAATGTTAAGTTATGGAAAGTAATGCAAACAAAAGGATAGCGAATCTCACCTGAGAATTTGAAGAAAACTTCTTATACACAAAGATGACATTTCATATGAATGTTAAATCCAAAATCTGGATAATGCAACTACTATGACTCACTGAATCTGACTTGTCAAAGTTAAATGAGCAGTACAGACAGTCCTGTTGTTGCAGTCCTTCTTGTAAGGCAACTGAAAGCAAACACTGATCAAGTCAGATTTTAACAGTCTTCATTTTTTTAAGGCAGCAGATTCAGAATATCTTTACATATATACGTACATTCTCTGAAAACCAACAGTCCTATGACCTCAGTTAAGGAGAAGTTGGAAATAAAAGACCCTCTAGGGCTAAGTCAGTCCTAATTGATTATGATTTTCAATTCAACTCCCAGGAGAAGGTCTATTAGTAATAAGATGAAAAGTCTTCACTGGGGACAAGGTCTTGTTAAAGAAATGCCAGTTGTTTACCCCTGGATTGCCACAGGACCATAATATTAATTTCTTTTCCAGAGATGTTATGTTTTTCTTGAATAAATATGTTCATATACTGTGCCAGCTTATAGGCACGCATTTTGTAGAGACAAAGTTACTCCCTTTAGCAATAGTTTTATTCACAAATAAAAATCTACTGTCTGTGCTCAAGTTTCTGGAGAAGTTCAATGATGATTAATAATTAGATGTTGGGTGGGTGCATAAGTACTAGGCAATGCTGACCAATGCTCAAGAATCTCATGAATTATTCTTTGGAAATGAATGTACTATTAACATCATCATCCCTGAGAGTACTGTGTCTATGGTAATTGGTGTTCATTATTACTCAGTGCTAAATGTTGTCCTAACTTCTCTGTCCTATGCTTTATGGACAGCTAATTAAATATTGAATTGTGGCAAAGACTCCTATTAAGCAGCAAAAAGCTGCCTTTTTACAGAGCTTTATGGAATTCTTTCAGAAGCTGATTTGGATTTCAGACTAATTGTGAAAAAGATCTGGATTAGCTTGTAGGAATCTTGCTACTAAACTGCAAGAGACAGGAGATTGAACTTAACCTTTGAGCTTATTAGAAGTTTGCAGCCTCCCAAATATTGCTTTGAAACACACAACTACAACTAAAAAATATATACATTGTTTTCATTATTTTTAAAATTACTTTTTTAGAAAGCTGTATAGTTGTTACTATCAAACACACCATTCAAATAATAAGTCTTAATATAAGCTCCAGTGGAACGCTCAATATCTGAAAAACACTTCACAAAACACACAAACCATCTGCTTTCTTCACAGGTAGCATCATAAATCTAAGGTTGGACCTTAGAGATGAGGTTCTCTTAATAAGGGTTGAGTATCTGTTTGGGGAAGACCTGGGCCTAAAGTCTTCCTAGAATATAGCACTGGTCACTAGAAAGGGAGCAGAGGGCAGATGATGACATGCAAAGGGTAAGGAAACCACATCCACATCCTTTATTTTTAGGTTTTACGAGTAAAAGTGTTGCATCCTAGAAAAAAAAAGAAAGCTCTTTGCTAGTGTTTTGTTTTGTTACCAGAAAACGTGTTTGATGGCTGGTATCGATCCAGCACAGGAACAGCAAATGCCATGTTACCATTTTTCTTATAAAGCGCATGTTTAACTCTCAGAAAAACAGTCAAAGTCACATGGCTACAAGCAAAGAGGAACGAGCAGTTGAGAAAATATCTGGGCATTAAAATGTCTTCACACTTGTCATCTCTGTTCCAGCTTCTGTCACCTGGCATATTTAGGAACCTTCTGGTTCAAATGTTTTCTTTGGGCAGCTGTGTTTAACAGCCATCAGTGGACCATAAGCTTGTCAAATGGTTTTTTTTGGATCATTTTATATATTTGGCTCCCACGACATCCCCCGGATAATGTGTTCAGTGATTCAGTCACGCATTGTGAAAAACAGTTTCCTTATGTTCGCAAGTTTCTGAGGACAGCATAGGGCTATAGATTTCAAGCTGATCACAATTCCCATTTATTATTTTGTTGAGACACTAGTAAAGCTGAGATTTTATTGCAACATAATTATGCTGTAACAATGCTGTTATTTTGGGAAATTGGGATTCTCCCTGGGTTGTATCTTGTGCTGGTGAGAGAGTGGACAACTGGTCTTGAGCTAGTCAGTGAAGAACAGATAAGGAGCAGAATCAAATATAAAAAAATTCTTAACTGAAACATTACAGGAAAAATGTTTTAAGAAAGCCTGGCAGTAAGGATAAGAACTGCTCAGTATTTCCATGGTATTTCACCTGTACCAGGCTGGCCTATTTACAGAAGTTCCAGTTTCTGCTGGGAACATTCAGAACACACAAAATCCCAAGAGTCTGAAGGAACAGACAGCCAAAATACACCAATATGGTTAGAGTTTCAGAATTAAACATGGTGTTTATGTTTCCATTAGATAAACACATTATCTAGAAGTTCAAATTCTCTCTTTATCTACAGTTTGTTTTCAAATACAAAATGCAGTAATGAAATCAAATCTGTCTGCCATGTCTTAGCCTTTGTGAACTGCATGGGGCACTCGGCTACCAGATGACTGACTGAAAATGAGATATGAGATGTAAAAAAATCATTTTTTTTGTCTGAATGACCTACATTATCGGTGCTGAATTGGAGACGTCAAGGTTGCCTTAGACCTAGATCTATGTTAATTAGTTCATGTTCACTATCTCATACTTTTTCAAAACCTTAGCCACACAAAGGCAAAAGCCTTTGCAAATTGAACGAAAGGCTTTACCTTTTATATAATTTCTAGTATTCGGAAAAGGTTTTTTATGTCCCTTTAATGCTGAATTAAAAATAGAATCATTACACAGATTGGAACACAGATTTTATATTTGTCTTTGAAGCATTTCCCCAGATCACTAAAAAATAGCACTTATTACCTACCAGAGCATGATCATGTTCTCCAGTGATCTTACTGTAATATCTTGGAGACGATCGTTAGTCAAATCAAAGCCATCATCAATGGATTGTCCAAAATACTGGTGTCCTGAAGAAATTTCAGAGGCTTTTACTCTCTAAAAAAGGGGGGAACATCAACAAATGTAAGTCAGGATCTCTCTCCTGTCCTTGGGAGAATACACTTCTTTTCATGAGGTTGCCGTGAGGATAATTTTGTAACACTCCTGAGATGCCAAATACTGACTTAATTTCCTGCAATGGCCAGGCAGGTTTGAAAAAGGCTACGCTGTTCTATAGGCAGCACCCGAATCCAGCTCCTTTGCCTAAGCAGACAGGTGAATGGTTACAGTTAGAAGCAGCCCTGCTGCAGAAACCCATGGAGTCACATAAACCATCTGACATCTGCAAATTTCTCACCCATCAACGTAAATGAAATGTGGAAGTCCTCCCTCCCAGCCTCTTGCTATAAAAATACAAGCTTTTCCCTCTCAAGGTGTACTGGAGCGAATTCCCAACAAGACACGTACTTGAGAAAAAGAGCTCTTGATCTGGTCTTTATCACCATTAAAGATGTAAATGTTGCCAAAAAAGGAACTGTTTAAAAACTGATCTTTGAAGGGGTCTCCTACTGCAATATCCTCATATCCATCCCTATTGATGTCTCCAATACTGGCCACAGTAAACCCAATCCTTGCAAAAGGAGAGGTCACCTGCACATTTAAGTGTCCTTTCAAGGTGAACGAACCAGTTGGAAAAACAACCAAGAAGGAAATCCATTTACAGCAAATGTAGCATGAGCAGCTCTTACATTAATGGGGAAAAAAATAATCTCAGTGCACACTTATAATGCTTAAAGGTGAACAAGAAAGCCCTAAACAATAAGAAGTTCAAGATACCAGCTGACTCTTGGAACAAAAGCTTAATCCTTTTGCACTGAGAGCATGCAAATTCTCACCCAGAATCAGCGTTTCTGGACAGCCCTGTGCAAGCGGACACATTGAAGCACTGTCTTTTCTTAAATCTAGCAGATGGAGTCGATCCCCAGCTTGTTTCTCCACAGAAGCCATCCCATCTCCCCCACCCTATCACAGAAGTAAGCCACAAGAGGGTGCACATTATTTGAATTCTAACAGGCACGCGGACCGTTGTTTTCTGCTTTCACCATCCTGTACGTGCCCTGAGCAAATTTTAGCAGTGCACCGGAGAGGGGCTTCTCCTGATGCAATTAACTTATACCCTGTATATTGTGTAGCAGATCCTGTAGCTTGGCCCACAAAATATTTTGTTTTCTACAAGTCCCGAGAAGCAAAGTTTTAGCAGCTACCCACGTACATGTTTATTGCAAGCACTGTAAAGAACACTGCTTGGCAGGGCAAGGTCTGCACCAACAAATTGCCTATGTACAGGTAAAAGTCATGATTTTATCCCACTGTGATAAGAGTATACCTTAGGCAGACAATGCTTGTATTTCTTTAGTTACTTCTCTTTTATATTCTAATGAATAAGACAGGGCTGCTGGCTTCAGCCTGCGGTCCTCTGCCATACAGGGAGAGCACATACAGTGAGAGCACGAAGGAGGAATGTTTTATTTGTCATTGCTTAGGCATGGTTGGAAAATCCCCAACATGGAGTGTTTACGCTACCAGTGTTTTTACCTCTGTCTCCAGGCGATAGACGTAAACCCTTCCTTCTTCCCCTCAAATGTGATAAAATGGAGCTCTGGCAAGGAGCAGATCTGTTACCCCATCATGGTTCACATCAAATGGGCAGAGCTCAGATCCATAATAAGATCCAACCTGCGCTCCAGAAAAAGACAAGAACTCTTTCACTGGAATTCTCTATATATAGCTTTGTAGAATTAATGGCCTTTGCAGCAGTAAGGCAATTTTTAGAACAAAACATCACATATCTACTTATATGTGGATCGTTTCCTATTATTTATTTTATTACAGCCATCCTCAGGGACAGATCCTGTAACCAGTTTAGCAGTAACAAAATCATTATTCAACAATTTGACAGAGGAAAAAGAGTACCACAGTTGATGACCTCTTTCCCCATGAACCATGAGAACGGAACATAAATATAGTACACCCTGTTTAGCTAATTTTTTTTCCACCTTTTTCCAAAGTTAATGATTCCTCTGATGTTCCCAAAGCATTATGGAGTGAACAAAGACTGTGTAATCCACATCTGGCTAAATCCAAGAGTGTCTGAAGAAGAAAGCACAGCCACTGTTGGAGCAAGCAAGATGCGTGCAGCCCACCTGATGCCCACTGACCTCGCTGCCCTTGGGCACAGTACCTGTTCTCCTTGCAGGGTTTGTTTTAAACAGCCGTCCTGAAACGCCAACACCTTCCCTCTCATGATGCTGTGGAGCTCCAGCCACGTACAAGGGTCCATATTCTGTGTGTACCACTGCCACACTACCCTGGTGCATCCACACAAGAGGCAAAACCAGCATATACTATCAGTACCATACTCTATGCCTGAAGGAAAAAGCCTGCAGGGTGTGGTCTGAGACACAGACCTACATATTCAGCGAGATCCAAGAGTTTACACCATGTCTAGTTATTGTGGCCCATGGTTTTGATTACAGAACATCTCCTAAAAATATTGATTAGGAAATAGCAGGTAACTTTTCTGAGAAAAGTCAGCAAATCTGGGGTTCTCTTCTCTTAGCAGCTTGTAGGGTAACTGAATAAATTACTGCTCTGAAAAATACACTTGAACTCTCGATGACTTTTCTTAGCATTTGTCACAGCTCCCGAGTGATTATCCAACATACATAATTTTTTCTTTTTAGTTATTATGTCTGCAGGCTGGAAGGTTTACAACTCTTCACAGAACTGAAGAAAACACTATGTTTAGAAAGCAAAAAGAGATCTGTTACAGGGCTTCTGGAACACGGAAGTAATGGGAGAAGGATTATTTTGATCCAAACAGTCCACAGCACCTCATATTACCTGGTAAGACTTTATGGCCAAACTGTCAAAATCTTCATATGTGAACAGTGCAAACTAGTCACTTCTAACCTTCTGCAGCTCTTCTGGGACCCACTGGTTGCTTATGAACCCTCCAGTCTAGGGAGAAAAGCCATCAGACAGGGAGACTGAGCAGATTTCATACACAGGCCCAAACCCAACAAATTCCCAAATTGCCATTAAAAAGTTGAAAGCTCTGAAAAGGAAGGGAGTTTTCTGAAAGCTTGGTAAAGCAACCCTGATCCTAGATTCCCATAGAAAGCTCTTATTTGCAAAGCAAAAAATCATGAAAGTTCTAGAGCTACAAGACATATATGAATTAAGCATCTTTGTTTCTAGGATATATTCCTTAACCTTCTTCAAAATAAACTCTCTGGCATCAAGAAGATGGAGGCCTGAGTGAATCAAAGGAGCCAGGGCATCTCAGATTGGACATCCTGCAAGACTAATGCATAACTCCTTTATTCTTCCACCCATTGCTAAAGCATAAGAGCAGACACATGGGATGGATGGAAACATCACTGCCCTATATATGTGCTTTTATGCAAAAAAGTGTGGCTTTGATGATGCTTCCCACTCACCCCAGGTGCTCAGAGTTCAACTATAGGCATTTCCAGGGAATTAATCACATTTCTCCACCTGGTTTTCCAGAAACACTTGCGCAGATGCCTTTACAATGATTATCTTGTCATCAGACTGGCTGGAGTCATGGCTTTCAAAGACTTTATCCCTGTGGAACAGAAGCCCAGAGGTATTTCATGGGACAAGCCATGTCTGCAGAGCTAGAAATGTCAGTGGCAGTGGCAGGGTGCTCATATTCATTTAGCTCTCAGCCCACAAGAGTACAGATGTGCAAGGCAAAAGTGCAGAAGGATTTATGCTTTCCAGGGACACTGGCTGTCCACAACAGGTAGCTCTGACTTCATGAGCACTTTCACAAGTAGCATATGTGGCATTTTTACAGTGCAGGTCAGTATTGTTAAGAGTCATGCTACTGCGAAGAAAATGGAGCTGAGAGGGAAAGCATGACTCCCAGAGATGCAGCAGGTCAGTGAAAAAGATGGCAAAGGCCTGGGGTCTACAAATGAACACATGCTTAAAGCAAGACTCAAGTGACTGAGTTTTCATTCTGAAGCCCCTGTGTCAGCCAGGAAGGATTTCACACTTTGCCTCTTGCCAGTTTCTCCTTGCAGACCTGATGGTCCCCCAGACTCATTCACAGGCCTCAGCTGGCAGAGCCGAGAAGCTTTGGAAAAGTGAGGGCTTTGAGACTGTGAGACAAGAGTAGAGAGGAGGTGCAGAAGTCTGGATTGATGCACATGAAACAAAAGGAATCACTTAAGTGTTCCTGGAGTTTCTCGAAATACATGAACTCACAATACATGTGCAGTGTGGCTGCGATGTCAGTCTGAGAGCTCTGCTGCTTGATGTTTCGGACTTTGAAGAAACCAGTTGGTCTGTTGCAGCTTTCTTGCAGGCTCAGCTCAGTTTGGATCCATGCTCCATACTGCACCACAGCAAACGTGATCTGGAGAAAGCAGACAGCAAAGCCAGAGCTGGTTAGAGAAGATCTAAGGCAGGATCCCCAAGTCCCTCAAAGCGCCAAGTTTAGTCCCAAGTTTTATTGCACAAACACAGAAAGCATATATTGCAAATGATAGGTATATCAATTGTCTTTACCCCCCTGTCTCCATCACACGTTTGTATTCTGGTGATCCCTTCTGGATCAGCTCCAGGAACTGACTTCATTTTCTTTGGCTCAAGACAACAATTTCTCTGTCTGAAGTTCCTGTATTTATCTATTTAGCTGGACCTTTTGTGATGACATGGCTCAGCCTCATTTTGTCCCCAGATTTATTTAAATCATTTAAAGTAATGGCTTATAAGCCCCATTTCTTATTTTTGTGTGTATTTTTCAAGATGCCTTGAAAGATTTGCCTGGTAAAATACCTAAGTGTGCTGCTGGCATGAAAACCAACTCCTAGCTTTTCCACTTCCCTCTTCAGCTACTCCTCCTTGGCTCACTAACATCTAATTCTTGCATTAGAGTATGTAGAATTATTACCAGCATCACTGTGAAGTTTAAAAAAACAGTAATTATGTGAACCAGGAGACTCTCCGTTCTTCATTAGAGCTCTGATCCATCCTGCCTATCAGATTACGACACACCTTTGAGCATTTCTGCCACATTGACTTCATCAGGTTGAGGGCAGAGGTCTTGGCATTTTGGAAATCATCTGGCTTGGTGTTCTCTGATCCACCCAGAATGACAGCAAACTCTGTTCCCAGTTCTGTCAATGCAGTTAAACACAAAAGGACATCTGAAGGGAAACCCAAACAGTCTAACTTTTAGCAAGGGTTCACGAACATTGACGTATTATTAAACAACCAAAAATTTGACTACAGTGCCATCCAGCCTTTCGAAAAGCAGGTCTAGCTGGTGATGTGGTCTATGCGGTCTAGTGACAGGTTTTATTTTTAAAAAATGTCAGTTAATATCTGCAACAATGACTGCAATTTACCATTACAAATAACCTTCAAAACTGCAACCTCTTTCCTACCCAGCTCTCTCCCACCAGATGAACGCAAGCTGCTTCAGACTCAGCTAATACAGAAGGAAGCAATGCTTGCTCCTGCCCAGCACTTACTTTTGCACACGTGGTTGTTTCCCGTGCTGCTGAAGTGCTCACCACCAGCACTGCTGGTAGTGTCTGTGCTGACAGAGCTGCTGATGTCAGCAATCTTGTCTTTGCTGGTTTTACTTTGAATGCCATTTAACTTGGTCTCAACTAAAGAATTCAAAAAGCAAGAAAAAAACACACTCTACTTTCTAATTTAACACACCTTAAACTCAGGATCTGTTTCTATCCAGGTTCCCAAATTTGCAGAAGACCTGAGAATCAGACTATTAATAGCAGTTAGACAACTGAAGACAGAACAAGACCATCTAGGGGTCTAATTTAAACTTTTCAGCTTCTTTGCAGTGACAGCAAGAAGCAGAGCAAGGCTAGACAATCAGACCAGCTCTCTGCTCCCTTGATTAAATGCCCAATAGCTCAGTTAAGTTGGAAGGAACAGCTTTAAGTGGCCAGGCACTCTGAAAAATCCTAGTAGATGTTTGTCGCATCCATCCACTAAGAATGTCAATGCTTTTCTAAATTCTGGCTTAAGAGCTGGATTGTTTGGATGCATGGGATACCACAACAGAAAATCCCTGCTGCTGTGTCCTAACCTTCAAGGCTGAACCTTGTAACCCTGTTGAAATCACTATAATACATGTTAAAATTCAGCTCTAGGTCCCTCCTAGTAGATAATGGACCTTGCTGGTTAGGAACTCAGAAGGCCCCTGCTGCTAGAGCAGAGCCTCGTGCTGTTATTTCTGTCTCTCTGCAAAGGCACAGTACTGGCGTTGTTCCTACACCCACTTGGGGAGGCTGAGGGAAGCTGTGCTGCGCAAGTTGGGGGTGAGCAGAGCACAGACTCCATTCATGTCCTCAGCAGTGGTGAAGGCTCTGCAGGCAAGCCTGGGGGCCGGGGCAGGAAAGGCTGACGAATGACAAGCAAAGCCATAGGCAGAGGATGACTGAAGGTACCACCTGGCAAACATTCAGCATCCCCTGCACAGCACTGAAAGCCTCGAGAGGGTAAAAAAGCACCTACCCTGTCACAGGTTACCCCAGACTCCAGCCCTGAGCTGAGGCAAAGGGAGGCGGGGCGGGGAGCTAACCAGATTGAGGTGTTAGCCTCCAAATTGGTGCCTCTCCGAAGCCTCCCCTGCCAGCCCTCCCTTTTCCTGGGGGTGGGGGTGGCTGCAGTGAAGTACAAGGTCAACTTGGCTGCAGTGAAGTACAAGGTCCACAGCCGATGAGAAGGGTCCTTCTCAGTTTTCCATCCTGGCTGGCAATACACCATCTGGCTTGCCAGCCAGCCAGCATCCAGCTAAGTGCTTTTAGCCTTTGTCCTTCTTTTATGTCTGCTCATTTGCATTTCCCAGCATAAGTACACAGCATTTTAGAAAAATACAGTCGTTCCCACGCCATGAATATTTTCAGTTCCTTACCGGGATCCAATCTGAATTCCTGTCAATAGCTATGCCACCATCCTGCATGTTTTTGGAGCCTTTAATCTTTCTTGAAATTGAATGAATGACTGAATGAACAAAGAAGCAGGAGAAGAGATTTGAAATGAATACGGTATTTGTCAGCCTTGGGCAGACAGAATAAACACAGAGAAAGGTTACGACGACTGAGGTCAGCTATATCTGCTCTCCTAGAAGGAGGACTCAGAGTTAATGTTATTAGCAATACAGCAGTAATGAATACATTGGAAACAAAAAACTTTGCCCTGTATTTCAACAGAGTTTAGGTGAAGACTCAGGCTGCAGCAGAAGAGGTCTTGCAGCCTCCTGACACATCACTCCCAACCACTGGGAGAGCCCATGGATTTGCATTTCTCTCTGCCTGTTTAGGAGACTGGTTGGCAGAGTCCCTTGGGAGGCAGCTCTGAAGGACAAAGGAGTCCAGGTTGGACACTCTTCAAGAAGGAAATCTCTTAAGGTGCAGGACTAGGCCATCCTCATGTGCTGAAAGATGAGCCAGCAGGGAAGAAGACCAGCCTGGCTAAACAGAGAGCTGGAACTCAGGGAAAAAAAGGAGTTTGTGACCTGTGGAAGAAGGGGCAGGCAACTAGGACTGCAGGGATGTCATGAGGTTGTGCAGGGAGAAAATCAGAAGAGCCAAAGCCCAGCTAGAACTTAATCTGGCTACTGCCATAAAAGACAATGAAAAATGTTTCTGTAAATATATTCACAACAAAAGGAAGGCTAAGGAGAATCTCCATCCTTTACTGGATGCAGGGGGAATCATCCAATTGGTTGTCAAGGGTTGTCAAGCACTGGAACAGGCTGACCAGGGCAGTGGTTGAGTCACCATCATGGGAGGTATATGAAAGCCATGTAAATGTGGCACTTGGGGACATGGTTTAGTGGTGGGTTTGGCTGTGCTGGGTTAACGGTTGGACATGATGATCTTGAAAGTCTTTTTCAACCTAAACAATTCTATGGTTCTATAATTCTATGAAGTGCTGGTCTATGGGACTTAGCACTGTGCCCAGTTTCATCTGAAACACTCAGCCCCTGCACCCCCTCATGCCTATGGCAAAGCAAGTACTGGGGAGGGGAAGCAGGACTGTACCTCGCAGAGGTACCTCCTGGCACTGGATCTCTTCCTGCAAAACAGTAGACTTCCTTGGCCTGCCCAGCCCCATGTCTACTGAGGAAGTAGCCAAAATCCTGTGGAACAAGAAAAAAGGCAGGAAAGAGGGAAGGTGGCACAATCAGGCAGTCCTTTGGCAGTGCAGAGCACAAAACATTCATCTGTGTGCCAGGGTGGCCACCCATTATTCTGACAATGTCTCTTAATTAACTGGATACCAATGTGGTTTTGAGCTGAATCAGCCACTAAAAAGAAAACACTTATTTTCTCCTACAAATCATAATCCTTCCCATTATCTGGACTATGAATTCAGGAGAGCTATCAAAGATCAAGGAAGAGGTCTGGAAGTGCCCATAAAATGCTGGAGATAAAGGGAGGCCAGAGGTGCAGTGACAAAGCCCAACCACCACACTAGGAAAAGGCAGCATTGCCATATGAAATGGAGATTGTTCTTGAGTCATCCAGTTTCTGCTTTGGGGGTAGGAAAGTGTCTTTACTCTGAAACTTAAAATCTGCCGTCTGCTACACAGTCTGGGCGATCTGCTTGCCGTAATATAGGTTATCTCCATAGCAACCACTCATGGTTGGCTTCCGTTCACCAGCCTAGCCATCAATTTCTCTTCCCCTACAGACCCCAGAGTCAGCAGTTTCCAACACTTTATGGTCTTCAGACCAAGCTCACAACATAACTCTTGACAGCTGGTGGGTGCCGTGACTGCTGCAGCCCCAGAAATGATGCAGTATGCTAGGAAGTACTGCAAAAGCCCAGCTTGCTTCTGCCATTTGGTTAAATGGGCAGACGTCCTTTCTGCACAGTGCCATGACTTAGCTGTGGGTGAGGGGAGAACCATCGTGAAGACTCACAGGCTGACAATGTACCCCTGACACCAATGAAGCTCTCACACAGCTCATCAGCCCCTGAGAACCAAGGCCCAATTCTGGGTTCCAGGCAGAGCAATCTGTGCTAATAGTTGTAGAAAGTGAGAAGCTACATGACCTCAGGCCACACCCATTCATAAACCCCTGGGAAGTCTAGGTATGCTTTTCTTTCTTCTGTTCCTTACTGTGTTCCCATCTGAGTGCTGAAGAACCATGGGCCACAACAAAGAGGCTGTGTGTGGTGCCATCCACATCTTGCCAGTGTTGATGTTAAAGATCGACAAGGACTCAACCACTGAAAACAAAAAGTGCAGACTGTGATCTGTAGAGTCATAGTTAACAGGCTCTTGAGCCAGCTGTCTCTGAACCCTGCCCACCATGACAGCAGAGGCAGCTGGGGGGGAAGGAGATACCAAGCTATGGAGATTTTGCTGATTTATCTTAACAAAGGGTTTTCTTGCCCAGCCTGATGAAAAATAAAGCAATGCAAGTCCTGATGTTCTGTTATGGAAGTCCATCTTGGATATCACAAAATGTTCATACCAGTTGAAGTTCACAAGCCTGCCTTTAGGCAGGGAAGGAGACAAAACTCCAGGGTTTGTGCAAGTGGCCAGCCACTTCAGGGTGGCACCAGTGGATTCACTTCTTGTAAAGTTGATAGTCAACAGACCGGGACACTGCAACCCATTAGATTAAAGAATAAGTAGTTTAGGTAGCAGCAGGGATTGTTCCCCGCAAGAACAGCATTGTCGTAAACCTGGTAAGAAGAGGAGAACATAGATTTTGTGGATGTTAAAAAAAAGCTCAAAGCTTGGCAGTGAGGGAGGAAATTGGTGCCAAATGTAATGGATACTCTGCTGAGGATGCAGCTCTGCTAAACGTCTAATAATGTCTGAAAATAGATCTAAAACTGCCATCAGAAAAAAAACCCTTTTACTCATTATTCACAGAGCTGTAACTGAATTGGCATCCTAGAGGTAACTTCTTTTTTTCATGAATGCTTTTCCTGCTTGCAACGCAGCCCACAAAAAAAGGGGCTGATATTGGTGTTTCGACTGTAGAACTGTGGCAAGCCAACCCTTATTGCTGTTCACACCTCAGCTCTTGATTTCTCTAAGTGTGTTAATGCTTCAGTAAATGCACAGGCTGGGAAGATAAATATACTTGAATCTAAGTGACAGACTGAAAATGTCACAAAGTAGGATGCGTGAAAGGCAAGTAATAGATGCTGTAAATTGAAGCACTGAGCTGTACTGTATCACCAAACTTCTGTCAATCACACAACAACTTTGAAAACTTCACACTAATCTCAGGAACAAGCCCAAGTGACTCTGATCACAAACTCTGTCCCTGTTTGAAACTAGAAGAAAAGTACAACACCTGAATTTTACAAATAACTCCAGCCTATAATCCCATACTATGACTGTAGAAACTGTAGATTGAGCCTGCTTATAAACAGGCAGTCTAGCATTTTTAATATAATCTCTGATGTACTAACAAGAGGTCAGATTCTGTCCTGGTATCCATCTAGAGTCTTTCCTGATTCTGATTTTACTCAGAGCTGAATCTGAGCTTACGCAATCAATTCCATGTAATTTCTTAGACTCACTGTGAAAGCCTAAGTGAAAGTAGTAAATTCTGCAATTGGAGCGATGACATGAAATGTGCAAATAGTGTGAGCTTTTAATCTTTGCTTCTGCTTCCTGAGAAGTCCCACACTTGAGGCACACGGCATGCATCCCTTTCAGAGTGTAGGCGGACCATCCTGAACTACCACCTTGCTTTATAAATCCACTCTACCAGCTAAAATCCCCAAATTAACTCAGAGATGCTCCTAGGCATCTATGTATGTCTCCACTGTAAGAGTATCAGCCTAACAATACCACACATTTATACAAAGTCTTCCAGCAAAGTTCCTTTAAAACAAAGCCAGAATTCCAGATATGCTAGAACAAGCTCCCTGGAAAGTGCAACTGCCTTTGAAGTAACGGACAATTTTCAAGCAGGCAACAAAAAAGAAAAAATTATGGCCAGGGAGCTGACCTCACTCTTGTGAATATTCCTGTGCTTGTATGGCATTTGGCTTAGGAACCAGAGCCGCCTCAGCTCAGCACTTCGTTCTGCTGCTGCTGTCCTGCAAAGCTGAGTTCTTTGAACTTTTTGCTCCTGGTTCCCTGCTCACAGGGATTTCCAATGCAGATGATTCAGGGGGGTTTAGCACTTTAGTTATTGAAATGAAGTGCACTGCACCTAAACTAGAAAAAAAAAAAGGGTAGGTGTTGCAGATTAGCCAACTATACAGACAAACAATCTATAGAATTTAGATGCTTGGCACAGTTCTCTTAAATTCATTCCAAGAACGTAACTGAGACCCACCAGGTCAAACAACTACATTTTTCTGCACTGCTGCTTTCATCAAGTAAAATCCACAAATGCAAAAAAAAAGGGTTGCTAGAGAAGAGCAACAGAAAACATCTGCAGAAGCACATACAGATAGAAGCCTTCACCAATGATTCCAACTTAGTTTTGTATAAGCCAAATCAAAAAACGTCAAGATTTGAAAAAATATCAGTAACTTCTGTGGGCATATCCATTAAGGATTTATATGCTTGCAAAGCTGGGAGTTTCCTAGCATAACAACAAACATGAGAATGAAGATATTCACAGAAATAATACATCATCATACAACATGTAGAAAGCAAACTCAAATAAGGAAAACAGTAGAGCATAGATCTTGATGTTAAATCAAAAATCACAGCAGAGCAAGCTACAGAGAACTTTGATGGGCATCTTATTAAAAGAATAAAATTAATAACATTTTTTTTCCAAACACACTGGAAGTATAAAGCTTGTCAGGAAGTCTGTGAGGCTGACCAGGGCATGAAATGAATACTTAAAGGATAATATTCTTTCCATACAGATGGAGTAGGTATATACAGTACTGAGTCTTTTGAAAAGGGAACCAGACAAACAGAAATTCTATCATGTAGAATCAAACCAGCATTTATTTGCAGAGTGGCTGGAAGAGGGGCCAGTAATATCCCCAGTGAGGTTGTCCATTGCTTGAGCTAATGGAGTAGCAGTGTAAGGCTGTTACCCTTTCTGGGGTAGCAGGTAAAGACTAATGCATGGCAGAATTGTCCCCACAAGGCTGCAGGACACAATGACGTGGATACCAACTGACTCAGGAAATGTTCCTTCTAATTCATATGCTTTACTTTTACACCAGTTTACTCCCAGATAAAGGTCTTCTGGTTTTTCTTTTAAAAAATCCTACATGTTCTAGCACTCTTCTTAAGGAGGTCAACAAGCCAAAAACTTGCAGGAATGTATCTCTAAAAGCTCACACTGCTTAATCCAAGGTGTATCTAAAATGATGCTAGAAAGGGAAGAATATAAAAAAATCTCACCTACATTCTACTCTCACCTACTTAACTACAAGCAAACAGGCAAACAAATAAAAAATCAAAGAAGGCCAAACAGGGCTTGTTAGCTTTGTATTTGAGAGTATAATTTTACCTGGCAGCCACTTTTCTCCCACTAAGGATGAACTATAAAACTCTGTCCACCCAAATGTATTAATTTCTCTGAAATAGTAGAAAAATACGTAGTAAACTAAGGACTTCCCATACAAGCCCAAACATCCTGAACTTTCTACAAAAGAATAATTTTATTGGTTCACGTTATGGGACCCATCTGAGCCTCCAGAAATTACTTTGTTTCCAAACTAAGACTTTTATTTTCTAATATATGTAAAATAAATATATGACTCACTCATTAGGAAGAGTAGATACAAGAGCAATCTCACTGTTCCCAGCTTTAAGGTGAAGGAAGGACTGGAGGTACCAGGCAAAAGCTTCTCTCTTCTGATGATGATTTTCCAGATCTCCAGATCCAGGTTCTCAGATCTTTGCTGAGACAAAGTGACTGTTGTGGACTTCCTAACTGAGGTTTCAAGGTGTAAGCTAGTGACATTTCAATAAATCTGCAGAGGCAAAGACCTACTAAAAGGTAAATTTATGTTACTGAAAGGTAATTTTTAGCAGTGTCTCCACTTCTATTCATCCACACCTTTAGTATACCTAGAATGACAGGATCTGTCTGGAAAAGGCACAAGGGTCTGTGTGTTTACTGTCCACTTTGTCCTTTGGTACTTGCTCTGTGGACATGCCACATCACATTGAAATGTGCAGACAGATTGACGAGTGAACTCACAGCAGGGATTTAAGAGAGATGTCAGCTCCCAAATGCCCCTCATGGTAATTTTTTAATACAAGAGGTTCCCCCACCCTAGCCCTCACACACACACGCACACACAGCACTTGGTGTTCCCTTTTTATTTTGTATATTATTGATGTCAGAAACATTGACATTTTATGGCAGGATGCCCAGGGTTATGTCAAGCGATTCTGCATGTCTCTTCTCTCCTCTACCAACAGTTCTTTGGTTTCTGTTGATCCCTTGTTTCTCAGTACTGTTGACCCTCATCTGGACCAAACTAGCACACAATTACTCCCAAACAGCTCATACTATCAGAGTACTGTGTAGCAAGTATTAATCAGGTGCTATGTGTTGTTATTACAAGTGCTAAATGAGCTGAAGTAGCAAATGCTGAGCAATCAGAAGAGTTAACTGCATAGCAAATCTTTTTGGAAGGTGCAGGGAGGGGGAGAAAGCTGTTCCAGAGATGCAGTTCTCTTTGCCCAGAAAGTGTAAATTTCACAAGCATTCTCAGAAGAGTGCAACAAATCACACCCACTTTCTAGCTACTTCCAACTCTCTTCCTCTAAGGACTCCCTGTGTTTAACAACACTTGACAACCATCCTCACAGTCCAGAAATGCTGCAGCACTCCACATCTCACGAATCCAAACTGAAAAAAAAAAAAAAAACATCAAAAAAGGAAGTGAAGAAAACACTCTTTGCACTCAGATTTTAGTAACAGTTAGCTGCCAGCCATGAGGCAGCCACAGTCACGCCTTCCTGAAGCTCTGCCTGGTCCTGTCTGGCCTCAATTTATTCGTGCTGCTGAAGCAGATGTGAGATTACAAAGTGGAACAGTTTTCTTTTAAAATGTCTTTTTTTCCTTTTTCCAATTTTATTTTCATTTTAGTCCCAGAGCAACAAATGAAATTTCTTAAATTTAAATTCTTAAAGCAAAGAACAAAACTGATAGCTACTCACAGGAACTGTCCAGCTGAGAAATCTGCCAGCTGCATCACCACAGAAATAGCTCTTTGCAGCTTATGTAGCCTTACATAAAGCATCTGTTCTTTGTCTGAGCTCTTTTGCTTGTCACATTTCAAAGACTCCTTTTGCTAGCTACAGAGGCAATGGAAAGTATGCTCAGTTGCAAGTGGAGTCAAAAAGAGATGAAGAGAGGGGGAATCAGCTGAGACACAGATACATCAAACCCATACTGGCTTCAGAGTATGTTTTGGAAAAAAACAGGGGGGGAAACCAATAAAATAAAATATGCAAAGCATTTAGGAACAAGAAAGTCTTGCTTCCACCTATACTACTGAGGAAAACGGCCTTATGGGGAACTGGGAACCATACCAACCAAACATGAAGTGTCTTTTCAGAGAATTACACAGATAAGCAGTGAGATAGATCATCGTGCAGTGGGAAGCATTTGGAGCCTAGCAGAGAAGCCACAGGGAACAATGACCAGGCAAAGTGGGCTCGAGTAGAAAAGGAGGAAAAGTTTGGCAACAACAAGGTCTGCATCCATCTCCCTACCCTGCCAGGAGGCAAGCAACTTTGACCAAATCACACAGGGGAGGTTTTGAGCATCCATAACCCTGCATGGAAAGTAATGAGAGCTGCTGGTGTCCTTCCATCATGGCACAGCTGGCCCTTCAGTCTCCACGGCTCGTACATACGGAACAGGCAGCAGGGGAACTGCAGCTGTTCCTTTGCTGGCGTTTGTGAAAGGTTTCTGTTTTCTCCGATGAGAGCCCTGCAAAGCCTCTCCATTTGCACAGGGATGGTTCACATGCAGGTGGGTTTATGTGTCACAAGAGGTAGAAGGGACAGGACAGTTCATCTGTTGATAATTTCTTGTGTAAATGACTGAAGTTTTTCTTGACAAAATATTATGATCTATTATGAGTGGATCTCAAAATCCTGTTGGGCCCTCAAAGCTCTGAACCAGCTTGTAAGTCCTTCCTCTTGCAAGGAACTGCAGACATCCCACAAAATAAATGTCAGACACCCTTCCTGTTTGTAATGTGACAAAAATGGGAAGTGGTTTAGACAGGGAAACCAAAGACAAACCTTGTGCATTAAGAATATGTAAAACTGGGAGACAGCCGATACTAATTTCAATAGGCTGACTCACCTCTCATTGGAAAGAGGTTGGAACTCCTCAAAAATATTTTTTTTCCATACCACATCAAAGAACTGTACAACAGCCTGGGCACTGCTGAACCTTCTGACCAACCTGACAGATCTGTTTGCTGCATGTGCCTGTCCCTCTCTTCTGTCCATCAGCCTCCATTCATGAGCTTGAGAGGGCTGGGACTGGTGGTCTGTGGAATGAATGTGAAGCACAAGGAATGCCAAGGCCCTCTTTCACAGCAGACACTAGATGTTTAAGAACATTTTTGATGCAGATCAAAAGATAAACTAACACCGCAAGCTTAAGAAAGGGATTTAAAGAGAAGCAGGTTCAAGGAATAGCTGAAGAAGCAGGTTATCTTGAAAGTGAGCTGTCACAGCACACAGCTATCAAAAACACTACCAGTAAGCAAGATTTATCTTGTTATTTATTAAGACTCCATGCAGGGATAGTAGATCTGATTCTGCATTTCTTGAGAATTTCAAAATGTCCCTACCACGGCAAAGCACCAAGCACAGCAATAGATTACTATATGCCAGATGATTCTTTTGTGCAATACGAGCACCTTGCCAAATCTTGGGAACACTTAGGACAAAGCCATAGATGGAAAAAGCAGCCAAAGGCTTCACAAAGCAAGAAAACAGCAGAAGCTGGAGTGAGAAAAGTTAGGCTACGATTCAGAGACCCTATGCAGTGAAGCTGCAGAGGGAACTGCCCAGCACAGGTGGAAGAACCCATTTGAAGTGACAGGGAGTTAAGTTTTAAAAGCAACGCTTTTGCTGCCAGTCATGTGCATGTAGTAAGCAACAGCATTAAGATGACTGTCTCCAAAAGACAAACTTCCTAGCTTCACTTGCTCAGAGCAGAAAGGAGA
Source organism: Falco naumanni (assembly GCF_017639655.2). Lineage (NCBI taxonomy): Eukaryota > Metazoa > Chordata > Aves > Falconiformes > Falconidae > Falco > Falco naumanni. Next base: position 108,576,798 of record NC_054054.1, on the reverse strand, counting down.
AACAGGAGATCTTGAGTTGCATAGTTTATCTTATGCAAGATAAGATAAACTTACTTAAGATAAACTTACTGAGGGAAAGGTGTTACCAACGTTTGTAGCCTGCAGCTTTGTCATGGTTATCACTAGCCATTCCCTGTATGAAAAATGCATCCAATGCAACATCAGCTGGTTACATTTTCAGATGTGGCTGCATAAACTGACATGAGGTCATGAAAAACAAGAGTTGACTTGCATGGCAGTGAGGCCAGCACAGTGCTGGGTGAAATGTAATCAAGGAATTTAATAAGGCCTTATAGTCCACACTGATCACATCTTCTCTTCCTTTTTGAGAGGATCTGAAGCTCTGAAAATACATCCAAGGATGAACACCTTCAATTAAGTAAACTTGCTACATTGACCATATACAGAAATACTACATGTTATTATTTTTAAATATAGGCTGAAAGTGAGACAGCTCATTTTTATCTCTTTTCCATGCTTTGTATCCTGCCTGAGGCAGTGTGCACATTACAAAAAGCAATGAGGTCCTTGTAACCATTTACAGCAAGACAGGATACCACTAAGACTGACAGGAAATGTTAACTGCACAAGCATTTTGGCCCATCTGTCTCTTGGAAGCCACATGCAGGATTCTGCTCATGTTTTCTACACAGACAAAGCAACCTGTGAAAGACAGATGTTTCAGAAATTCACCAGGTGAAATTACAGGTCCAGGAAATCCATATCGCTTTTGTGATCTTCAGCAAATGTGCACATAGTGCAAATGACTTCATTATAATACTGTAAAACGGGAATTCTGATGTGGGCTACACACCAAGCACTGTAGGTACTGATGCAAAGACTCAGTATGGCTCTTGATGACTGAAGACTGAGTATTTGTCCACTCATGTCTCACACCGACAGCGTTTTGTACAGAAGCCAACTCCATCCTTCACAACTTTTTATGCCCGTACAACACTCTTTATTCCAAAGCACTTCAGTGCAATCTCCTGTGATAAAAGAATAACAGGTGACCCATTCTTAGATAGGTCACTCCGTCTTTTGCTTCTCGGTGGCAAACAGCATTATTTCTATACAGCTCAGAAAGCACTACCTTCCAAAAAACACTGCCCACTGCCCCTATGATCTTGCTCTCACTCTTGTACCTTTAGACACAGTAATAAGAAAGTGTCAGGTAGAGAAAGTTGAGTAAAAATAGTTTCTTCAGAGGAAATTAATGATTAAAGTGCATAAAAATATTTAAAGCCACAGACTGAACCACAGTCTTCAATGAAATGCACTTTAATACTGATAATGCTTTCAACTCTTCCAGCCGCTATAGGAAGAACTACTCCTTTGAAGATGGAAGCAAGATTGCAATCCAGAAAACCTGCTAAAGATTTCGGGTTTGTCCCTCTAGAGGCATCATCTCAGTTGCAGATAGCTGGGGCTGCAATAGCGACTGCTCCTCTGAAACAGCTGGTCTCAGTTGTTTCTGTGGCATCCGTTTCCATGATCGTGTCTCTACAGCAGGAGACATAAAGACAGCAGCCCTCTGTCAGCAGGAGGCTGACAAAGGGACGCAGTTTTTAGAAGGGTGCAGGTTTAGGGAAAACCCAACATACACCAGATAGCATTTTAGGTGTTGCGACCTCCCCAGTCCTAGAAAACTGGCATCTAGGAAGAACCTACGCTGGCAGAGCAGGAGGCCGTGTTTAAATCTCGTGGAGCTTCTGCCCAAGCTCTGCCAGCCCGAACAAAGTATTTCTAGAGAAAGTAACAGCTCTCCATTTTCCACACAGAATTGCTTCCCAGGTGTAACAAGGGAAGCAAACATAACTATCTTCAGCAAAATTAGACAAAGTTGCCAGTGTTGATGCCCTGATCTGTGCTCTAAAAGCCCTGTGATTTTAACACTTGCAGCATGAGTGGACCTAAAAATTTTACCTTTCCTAGAAAAAACACCATGCATTTGGGATACAGAGCCAAAGGGAAGAACAGCCCTTCCTTTTCTCAGCAGCATTTCCCGGCCATTTCTACCAGAGGTAAGCAGGAACGGCATCTCCTCCTTTCTCACTATTTGTTCCCAAACTCTGACCAGGTCCATACCTGCTCTAATTCTTTCTTTTCTCAGCTCACAAGTGATGCTGCTACTATTGATGGATCCTGTGTGGGAGCCATTTCATGAACAAGCTGGCCTGCCTAAAATTTCTGCTACCAAAGACATAATAGCATGCCAAGAGTAGCTGCCGAGCAGGAAGCTAAAAGGGTTCTAAAGACCTTTCTTCATGATGTAATTTACCTTCTGGATTTATTTCTGAATCACTGGTGTTTCCAGGATCTTCCTTAAGAACTCCCACGTCCTTTGCCCAATTTGTCCATTTTATTTCCTCTACTCTGGAGAGACAAAATGCAACAGACACTGATGCATGAAGTGCAGCATTTCAATCCAGACTTCATTGTCCTGCAAGCACAGAAACCCAGTTCATCCTGCTAACGCAATCCTAATGATGTGGCTGTAGCAACACCTTGCAGAGCTTTTCAAGTAAAGATCTTCTGCAGTCTAAGTTCCGTGACATATCTTCTCCCCTTGCACACTGTGGGCTGGTCTATGTTGTTTGTTTTAAAATATTAAGTTCCTCCCAGGGAACATACTTAAATCAAAGGAGGTTCCCAGGTTCCACTTTCTATACATGTCCTGTTACACACTGGAGTTAACAGAAGTGTTGCCTGCAGTTGGGTTCTCTGGGTGAAAAAGGTTCACCTGCTCTCCCAGCCCCTCTATGGGAGGAAGAGAGCTCCCCTCTCATGTTGCACCCAAGCTGCATGTTCCTGAGCAAAGGGGCTACCAGCCTGCATCCCTCCCACCACAGCCTGCTCCGGGCACAGCTATACTTGCAGCAGCAAAGAAAGCATCATTGCAGACACCCTGCCACTATAACCACTTGCACTGATGTGGGTTAAACAGGACATCTTTGGGGGACAGCACATCTTGGTGACAATGCTGGCGGCTCGACTAGTTCTCAAATTTCTAGTACCACAATCCCCAACCAGTCTGCATGTACCCAGGAACATGCAGTTGAGTCACTCCGCTGAGTAAGTGCTGAAATTCCCTGTGGCAGTTCAGGGTTACCAGCTTACGAATCACAGGAACCCGTTCCTGGCCTGGAGTGTAAGGGGTAATGGTACATCCGTCTTACCTGAAACACCACCGCTCATCTTTCTTATTGAGGCCCACTGACATGAAGCAGCCAGATCTCCTCTTCCCACCTTGGCGCCACAGCCAGGCCTTCTCTATTTCTAGAATAGCTATAGCCCTCTGAAAGAAGAAGTCCATGTCAGAGAGAAACCAGGGCATACAGAGCCAGCCCCTCTTTTTGATTAAATCCTCCCCAGTCAGCAACTACTTTGACTTGGAAAATCACTTCAGAACCCAATCCCAAAGTGCTCCTTTGTTTAATGGTACCATTCAGTCAGTTATTCTCTCAAGTTACTTATGCACATGGATCTGGACTGGCTTGTAGCCATGCAAACAGCAAGAGTTTTAAATACATCTAAAAATAATGTTAGAATTTACCCTCAGAGTGGCACATTTATGTAAAAAAGAACTTTATAGCTGAGGCTTAGGACAAAGACAGGCACTGCCATCTCTGATTTTATGAGACTCAGGTAGGAGCTTGGGCCACGACATAACAGCTGGGCAGCACACTGTGCCTCACCTGCAGCTTCCAGATGCTTTTGCTATAATCAGAAACATCTGTGACAGTCTTGCTCATGAGCGCAATCAGCATGTTGAGCAAAAGAATGTAAGTGAGGATCACAAAGAGAAGCAGCAGGAGCATGACGAAATATCTGAATCTGGCATGTTCCTGGAAATCCAGGTCACCCATCCCAATGGTGATCTTGAAGAGCTCCAGGGAGACGCTAAGCAGCCCACCGTACATAGCATGGGTCCCAGCGCTCTCCAGCTGAGCAAGAGACTTGTTCTGAGAGACCGAAGGAGCATCCCCCATCAGCGTAACCAGAGCTATGAGAAAAACAGAATTTGAATACTCAGAAAAATTGTTGCAGCCCAGCCTACAACATAATGCTGGGCAAGTCATTACCTGCAGCAAAGCCGAAGAGGAAGATCATATAAACCAAGAGGAAACGCAGCAGATCACTCAGGATAGTCTGAAACACAAATCAAGAGGAAGTGCCATTCTTTATCTCGCATGAATTCACCTGGATGATCTCCTGTTGTCACACATCATAAACCAACCCCCAGCAACAATACTGAAAGCAAGTTGGAAAACGCTTTTATCCAGTTTAAAAAACTACTAATACATGTTAAATCGCTTCCTCGGGTAAGTAAAATCATTGGTAGCTTAATCTGACAGTACATGAACTTATTTGTTGTTACGTTTCTATGAATAGGTTCCTTGAAACATGTAAGTATCATGTCCGTTCCCCAGTACAGCTGCTTCCAAATTGTTTCAACACACACATCTCTTTGTTTTCCATTGCCATTGGGTGTCACACAAGTGGTGATCAGAATTCTTCCCTGGCACCTCATTTCACCTCTGCTTTGTCTTGTCTTTCTAGTCCCAGACTCTATGAACCTGGAAACATTTCTCAGCCCAAGCATAACAGTTCCAGGGAACTCACACTGGTTTTGACTGCTAGTTTGGAGGTTTTTTATGACAAACAGGTAAGTTCAGCTGCTGTCACTTCCTATATTCAAAGACAGCAAACTAATGGTTAGCCACAATTGTGCTTCCTTGAAGACACTGATCTAATCCACTCCTGCAATATCTTTACTTCCATAGTCAGTACATCAGTTCCATTTACAGTTTTCATGGTCCTCAGAGAAAAGTAATTGCAGGACTTCTGTTTAGTTCCTCACACCCAAAAGCTCTTCATACAAAGTTTTTTCCAAGTACTGACCTTCTGTATCATGACACTGTAGATCCCAGTGCGTTGAAAGCCCCGAGTGTAATACAGCATGTTCATCCATCCCAAAAGCAGGGAGAACACCATCACCGCCACGTAGTTTTCTGAACTTGCACCATACAGAACTGCTGACAGCAACAATGAGAAGGCCTGGATGAAGCTGGAGAGAAATAGAATGAGTGACACACTGACTTACCTCAACAAAAAGGCCCATTTGCAGATCTTTTCTCTTTTGCAAGGAAAAGTAAACACATTTTCCAAGGCTACATGGAACATATGAAGTGGCAGTCAATCAGACACATAGTTTATATAAGCAAATCCTGTTATAACCAGATGCAGAAATTATTACAGTTTTGTTATGAACTGGTTAATCTCACAGTATGGAAACTCTGAACTGCTTGATGTAACTCACACAACTGATAGTAAATGGAAAAAAAATTTAACACTTACGAACACATGCACACATACATGCACATAGATGCATCTATACACATTTCTCCTCAGAAAACTGAGAAGTTGTTTTCCTTTCAACCAATTTTGAGCCACAGTGACAGTATGATTAAGAACTTGAGCTCTTTTTCTAACTAGCATATTTTCTTAACTATGGAAAAACTGAGGGTCTGACCTTCACTGTGTTCTGCTACAAATCCTAGGGCAGACACTATCCAGCAAAGTCCACTACAACAAAGGGTTATGAGAAGATGCAGCAGGTAGAAGAAGCAAGAAAGCAATTTCACCCGTGCTTTCACTGTGCAAAAAACCTCAAGAGACATACATCAAGATCTCAATGCAGCTGTCAGAACACATAGTCTTCAGGGACTGGCGTCTCCTCCGCAAGTACAGACTCTATTAGAGAAAAATCAATGGCAGTCATTCATCAAAAAACCAGGGCATGCTAGAGAGTGATTCCTGCCCAGCATAGCTTATTGGTCAGGGGAAAGGTTTGCTCCATAAGCTCCTCTTCAGGCTTTCATTTTCAAGATCCCAAATTTCAGCTAGTCATCCTTCCAAGATAAAAAAAAAGGCCTTATTTATAAAGGACAAGGATAAACAAGGGCTGAATCATAGCTCAGCCCAATGTCTTTATTAATAGATTGCATTAAATGCCAAGGATGCGGTTTAGTACCATAAATCACAGAAGTCTCTCCTATTTGCTGTTGTGAACCCATTCTTCCTTTTGCCCAGCAGCCTGGTTCATGCCATCCCTGTCACTGCTGGATCGTGCTGACAGGACTCCCTCCTGCCATCCACTCATGCACATCCTGAATAGTTTCCTTTTGTTTCTTTCTTACAATGAAACCAGACAAGAGATCCCCATACCTGAGCAAAGATTAGATAAATGCCTCCTAGCAAGATAATGATCAGTCCAGAGACCCACAAGAAGCCTCCAGCCGTGAACTCCATTGGAAATGAAGGCTGCAAGATAAAATCAAAAACCAAAACACTGAAGACAGGCAGAGGTAGTGATGATAACCACCCTGCACCTTTTAAAATCAGTTCCATCCATTCAGGCCTTTCCGCATCAAAAGACGACTGGACCTACCTTTACCCGTAAGGGTTGATAGTATGCAATGGCTGTAAAGATGATCATGAATGACAAGTACGAGGCAAAACTGAAGTAGAATCTCTTGGAAGCAAACGTTTCCCATTTTTGCTGAAGCAGTTTGTTCAGTGGCTCCAGAACCACCATCTTGTACCGCTTCTACAGAAAAACAACAAAAATGTACCCATGTACCAACAGGAATGTAAAATCACCAGAGGATCATCTTTTTCAGGGCTGGAGTTCAGTGGCTCCAACTAGGATATTGCTAAGGGTGTATTCACTTAGGCCTTTCAGTATGAATGAAATCAACCATCCCACAAGAAGTAACTTCTGCTTGGCTTTGTCAAGGTATTTGGGCACACCCAGGCTTAGGTCAACCAAAGGAGCAAAAATTTCTCTCATATTATAGATTATCAAAGGCATACCAAGCAGACTAAAAATAATAAAATATGCACATACTTCCATCATGCATCTCTTTTCCAGAAAAACAATCATGTGAAACACCACATTATCTTGACATGATGTGCGTAATTATAGAGCAGTACTATAGAAAGGCAGAAAAAATGTTGCTGTCTCACACTCACCGGTGTGTCACTGCTGTATGCCAGAATCTCTAGCACAGAGTTTTCCTCAAAGCTGTCTATAGACGACAAGTCATAGAGAGACACATGGATAGGTCCGTAGGTCCACTCAGTGAACTTGCGTGACAAGTGCCTGTACACTGGGTCTTTGATCTCTCTTTGGATGATGTGCTTGAAGATCTAAAGAGAAACCAGATACATACCAGAAAAAAATGTATGTAACGAAGGTGTAAAATGAGACAAGCATACATACCCAAATCACCTTCAAATACAGGACACCTGGGCTTTCTGCGTTATACGCTTTGATACAGCCAAACACCAGACTATCTGGCTAAAAGAAGGCAAACTAACTACATCTGTTATCAGATCTTCCAGGAGTAGAACCACTTTCGGTTCAGTCTGGCTGTGTTGGCTGGGACAGAGAGCAGCAGCAGCCAGCTGAGACTCTGTAGGACACTAACTGGAGTGGCCTGGTGGGGGCCTCCTTTATTGTCCTAGCAACTTATGGGTTGGGTGCAAGATGCCCCTACCTAAAATCCCACTGCTATATTAAGGGTGTAACTATGGTCTTCCTTGTTCCCTCAGCAACCCCCAGGATTCCCTCTAGTTGCCTTTACCTCCACTTTGCCTGTCTTGGCAGCAAGCTGCAGAGGATTTAATCCATCATAATTCACTATCTCCTCCAGTTTCCACGTTGGGTCAACCTTCACACCTGCCTTCAAGATCTCAAGGTATGTTGTGCTCACAAACTTGGTGTTCTCTTCAGTGTCATCTGCAATCATCACCAGGGCATGGAGGACTGTGTTGCCCTGCGTATCCTGCTCCTGGAGCCTGGCTTTCTGGTGGGGATTGTTTAGAAGATATTCCACCACCTCAAGCTGGTTGGTACAAGCAGCCAAGGAGAGAGGGAGTTCACCTGAAGAGATTAGGACAGTATTTGGACAGGAAGCAGAAAGGGGTGAAAAAGAATTAAAAAAAAATAAAAGCAAAATATATTTAGCCTGTAGTTTTACCACTGGAGCACAGAACAAGTTCTTTTTCAGCGTCTCTAGTTTCACATAAGGTTTTGCAGTAAACAATACTCATTTCTGGAGGCAGTTGAAACACTTTCCCAGACTCCTAATTTTTCTAAACTAACCAAGTATTTCTCTCTGTCTGAAGCCCCTCAGATGGGATTAAATACATAAAACCAAAGCTGATGGCAAATGCTCACTGGACACCTCACTGTGAAAGGATTCTGCCATTCAAATAATTACAGGATGGTGGAGATGGCAACCCATGCACAGAGGGCAAAACCCAACTAAGAATTAGTGGCATCATATACAGTACAACAATAAAAAAAGTGAAGGCATGTTCCACACTGACTCACCAAAATAAAAGTAAATTCCTTCCTTCTTCTTCTTGAAGAATTCACCATGGGCTCTGGCATGGACATCAGCTCCATTCTCTACTAGAAGTTTCACCAAATCTAGGTTCCTTTTCTCTATGGCAATATGTAGTGCTGTCTGGCCTAAGGAAACAGGCAAAACCTATCACTCAGTGTCACTATCAGAGGGAACAGGCAAAGGACTCTTTAGGGAAGCGCTGTTTCAACAACTGCTGTACGCTCTGCATAGCAATGCTGCAGCCTCAGTGCTGGGCAGGGAGTGGGTAGCAACTGATGACTTTCAGCAGCGTTCATTGGAAAAGTACATTGCAAACACGGAGTCAGAAGACAAGCCTCTAGACTACCAGAAATTCAACACAAGACCAGGCAATTGTTCCTGCCTGGCCCTAAGATCCCAAGCAGATATGAGAGGATAAAGACAGCCATACATGTACATGACTAGGCTGCGTGTCTGCCACTAAAAGAATAACACAAACAGCAGAACTTACTTTAATAGTGATATATACTACTGCTTTTGCACTTTTAGATGTGCTTTTTAAGCTTTCCCAAGCAAACCTTCTCATATTCTTGGGTTATTGAACATGTATAACTTCTGTTTTATAAACCAAGAACAAATTTTCTGAGGTCTATAATTCAAGGCTGAAGAAGATGCAGTACCAGAATCAGAAATAAGAGGTGAGTGGGCTGTTAACTGTAACGGCACCAGAACTACCACTTCCCCTTGTTTTCCTGGTATCTGCACATCTCGCCCATCTAATGGAGAAGCTGCTTTGATACAGCATCAGAACAGAAACCTTACCTCTGTAGTAACAGTCAGAGCACGCCACATTGACAAGTGGCCTGGGATTCTGTGTCTTTTGGTCTATTTCCAGCAAAAGTGGGATTGTGTCATTCTTTCCATTTTTTAAGTTCAACAGAGCTTTCATCAAGCAGGTCTTCCCAGTCTTCGCATCTAGCAGAAAAAGAGTATTAAACGGGTCGTGGAAGTACTTTGCACACATCTATGTTACTTGATTCAGAACATAACTCTCACTGTAGAACCAAACACAATAATTATTTTAAAGGCCTTTCTCAGTATTTTTTGTCTGCAATAAAGGCAAAAGCCTTAGGATGCCATAACTAAGGGTATTCTCCATCCTCAGGTGGACATTAGGAAAATAAAATAATGGACAGAGGGCTGGAGAAAGCAAAGAACCATGAGCAAGTTCCCCTGCTTCCCTCCTACATGAACAAGCACCGCCTCTGCTAGCCCTGTTTATGGAGTACTGAGCAGGAATCTACCTGTGTATTCGGAGTTGGTGAGAAATTTGGAGGTCCTCCTCAAGTACTCAAGTAAACCATCCAGTGCCTCAGGGCTGCCCCTTGAGACTGCACTGAAGAGCCTGTCTCTGTCAAAGCGATTTGGGTCCTTTTGGCTACGGAAAAAATGCAGAGTTGTGTGTTAAGAATGTTAAGAAGTTCTGGAGTGTGAAAGACAAGAGTGTACAGTAAATTCTAGTGGGATGGTGTAAGAAAGGAGGGAGGCAGAAAAGTTTGTCAGAAAACCCAAGTATTTTATTTTTAAGTCAAGGGAAAAATAGAGGCAGTTATTTCCCAGAATTCTCTTAAGTGGCTGCTCTTTCCATCAGCTGGAGTTCTTCCCAGATCCAGTCTGATGTGCAACCCTGGAACACGTCCAGAGTACAAAGACAGAGAAGCCCAAGATAGCTGCAGGACCAGAGTCAGTCCTATCACATGGTGTGAAGCACTCTGTGAGCTGCTTTACATCCCTCCCTGGCAAGAACAGTTCAGTTGTATAGGGCTCCATGCTAAGCTGCTTTGACACCCAACTTGGCTTATTTAGTGTTAGTTCAGATACACCCAAAAACGCAACACACATCATACACATACCTTCCAAGTAGAGAAGGAAAGGGCTAATACGTTCCTTTTCTGCTTTTAATTACCTCCTACCATATGCCTGTAATATTCCTACACTGCCACTTTTAGTTTAGACTTGGTAAAGTCTATAGGCCCCTACCAGCAGGGATCAGTACAGATCAACAGGGATCATACCCTTGTCAAAAACCCAACAGTTACTCACTTGCTGACGAGTTCTGGCCGATAGTTCAGATTAATCTTGACTTTAGGAAGAAAGTCACTGCTCTCCTTCTGATAAGGTGTCTCCAAGGGTCGTGGCTCGCCTTTCTTTCCATGTCCTGATCTTTCTTCCTTTTTACTAGATGCAGGTTTATCTTCCTGGATACTGTCATCTGTTTCTAGCAATCCCATCAACCTGTTCCTCTGACCTGGGCCTGGCTGCCCATTTGTGAAGTTATCCATTTCCAGCATAGATGGTCTTGCAGATCACCAAAGATGTTCCCCACCGGGACACTAAACCTGCAAGAGAGAGGGAGAATAACACAATTTGTTCACAAAGCTAGAATGCTTTTGGTGTGGCACAAAGAGGTAAGCATGTTTGCACGTCCAGCATTCCTACAGTTGACTATGGGTCCCTTGAAGGAGAGCTTGAGTTAAACTCTGCATAGTAGCAGCATCTGAATAAAGGATCAAGGCCATAAATAGGGTATCACTAGAGAAGAAGTTCAAAAGCAGTTCATGGAATACAGGCAACTTGTCTGCAGAACATCTGAACCCCCTTCGTGAGATGACCTCACCTGTTGGCAGCAGCACAGGTTCCTTACATAAAAGGCAAAGAAAGTGGATCTTTAGGAGACTATGATCATTGTTCTTGTCTCAGTGCAGCCAACACAGCTAGTCACCAAGTGGCCAAAAAGATAAGATAACTTTAGCCTTCTTTGGAACAGAGCAGTAAGTTTGTTCATGTTCTCTGTTGGTAAGCATTATGCTATTTCTACAGGGAAAACATACGCACAAATTATGTTCCCCTCACACATTCTCACATTTCACCCTGGGTTAAAGTGAGTGGGATCTCCCCAACATTTGGAGCTATTGGCTATCCATGCAAGCACAGGCTTTGAACCTTCAGCTCCACACACACACCCCACCCCAGCTGCCATGTGGACACTCACAGCCCTCAGAGCCTGAACAGAGCACAGCTCTCCCAAGAGCACAGCTGGATCCAGATCTGCTGTACAGAGAGCATCAGTATTCATCAAAGCACCCAGCCAGCCCACTTCTCCCATCTAATACGTACTCCTTTTTTACTCTTTTGAGGCATCTCTTCATGTGTATCTGATGCATCTCAGATCCACACCCAATGCAAGCTAGCTGTAGTCAGCATATGACTGCAGATTCACACACAGTTTGTGAGGCAGCAAGGAAACATCCGCGATTACCAACCTGAAGCAGAGTTTTTTGTAATAACTCCGTCTTTTTCACATGTACTCCCTCCAAATGGTTAACAGGTTTTCTCTGAAGAGAAATCTCCCTTGCTGGGACTACAGCCAGACTCCATAGCCTGTACCAGCAAAGAGGTAAATTGACACAGCATAAACATTCTGGCTTAGACTAGGATGTGGAGAAACATAGTTTTAGGCAAGAAAGAGCCACAAAACATCTTTAGGCAGCTCACAGCAAGAAATCCAAGGGCTGATTTCAAGACAAACCATTATGATAATTCAGCCATTCAGTTTAGTCTGCACTCTAACGACAAACATTCCTCTGCACACACAGGCATACACCCTATAATCCCATTTCAGACTTATTTCCTCCCCCAAAACACTTACTGGCACATTTGCTGATCCTTTAGAGGGCTATTTGTACTTCCATAATAGTTTGCTTGTGCTTTTCTGTCTTCCTTTCCCCAAAATCATTTCTCAGCTGCAGTTTCCATCTCTCCACAGCGCTCGAGAGAGTTATTTATTGCCAGTCTTGTACAGACAGACTGTCTGGTTTAAAAGCAAGAGCAAAACGGTCCTATAAAAAATCACCCTATAATACATACATCCACTTTGTGCATCCCTAGGAAACACAGAGTGCGCACTCTGTTTGCCAGCTCAACTTTCACTTCTCTACTCAAGAACTGAGTTGTTTGTTTCTGCAACTTTACCAAGCCGTTTTGAGTAGCACAGCACAAAAAAGCTCTGCTGTCAAAAGAGGAAGAGCACAGCACTTACCCCAAGTTGCTGCAAGCTCCACCCAAGAACTGATCTGACAAGGAGTCCCAACGGATCCCTCAGAGGGTAAATAATCTCTCAGTAGAAACCAAGCCAAATACCAACAAGTGTTAATAAGCATGAAAGCAGAACCCAAATTATTTACATCCATGGGTGAGAGTCCTCTTCCTCTGCAGAGAAGACCACGCTCATATTAGCAGTCTATTAATGGCACAGCATAGAACTCCTGGTTGGTGGTGGTCCATGAGAGAATCCAGGCTTCCTGTGAGAAGGAATAACCACAGATTATTGTTATTTACTCAACTGTATAGCCTTTTGCAAACTGAGGAAGGGCTTGCACAGGAAATTACTAGATGGATTTCTCAATAAGAGAGAGCCAATGAGTGCAGTGCTCTTATATGGGAAAGCTGGCTGGCTACCGCAAATTCATAATGCTTAACCCCTGCCTGCAAGTATAGAGGCAACATCTCGTGGCTTTCAATAACAGCCTGCTCAGATCTCAAGGGAGGCGGCTGATTTGACCCTGACAGTGCTACAGCCCGTGGTTTAGTGGAGAGGTTTGTCACAAGGCGCTCTCAGTTAGTTAGCCCCAGGACAAGCAAATATGCAGTGAAAGAGCTGAGGTCGACTGTTTGTGTGGGAAGCCAGTTCTCTTCACACAACTTCACACACCCTAGTTACGAGGCAGTGCAAATTGTATGTGACAATAAACTAGCCAGAATGTTACCCTACAGTGTCAGCTGCTCATCACAAGCACAGGAGACTGCACAAAGCAGCCCCAGTTCCAAAAGACTTAAGCCACTGGTTACTTAACTTGCCACTAGTGTCCATTTCTTAATGGATTGGTTCTCCAAAGGAGCACTAGTCTTGGAGAGGCTACTTCTGGGAGCACGGAGTGGCCATCCCTACAACTAACGGCTGTTGAGACCACGCACGCACACATACCACTTCACTTATCACTCACAAAACAGGACCCAGGGGAAACAGAGGACATCAGCCCACACCAAGTGTCTTGTTTTTTCTCTCCCACTCCTAACAGAACTGAGGCCTGAGGAGGCAGTGTGATCATCATTATTTCACGCAGGAGGACATTCAGCACCCACAGCCTCAACAGTCTTCCCCAGCACAATGTTGCTGCAGAGTGATTCTCTCTCATCTGTACTCTGTAGAGGACTGACAGTTTAACAAAGACATTTATGTGATCTACAGTTCATCTAGAGAATCTTACTAACTAACAGAATGGCAAAGAGCTCTTCTAGTCAACAGCTTGACAGCAGAGGCACATTCCATGAGAAATCTCAAATGTCTAGTTAACCATTAGTCCAAAAACATTGAGAAGGGGTGTCACATCATGACACACTGAACTCTGGCTGTGGCTTTCTTCTTCCAAAGCCATCACAAGCCAAAAGAGCCTAAAGCAATCCCCATCTGACAGGACTGCAGGATGATGTGAGACTTCCTGGAATGTCACCCATAGAAACATTCCCAGATGGCTTCTACTTTGAGTCAGATGCAGGCTGTGAGACGACCTTCCTATAAATACACCCATTAAATGGCAGGGTGTCTTTTCCTCTTTCATGGTTTTGCATGAGATCACAAGCTTATTTCTCAGATTCCTGTGTTTCAAAATTAAGCTGATCCAGGAAAAATGCAAAGTTAATTACTCTTTCCAGGCTTAATGACATATTAGGACCCACAGAATAGCCTATGAAGAACAAACATCTGCAGATAACATCTGCAAAACCAGATCTCATTTCTCCTGTCTCTCATTCCAGCCTTGCACTGATTTAGTTCAGTTTACTTGTGTTACACTTTATTTACTGTGATATCAATATAGATTCAGGCCCAGGAGTTTAGCTCAGACTTAGGGGTTTAAATCCTCTTGGGCTTTCCCCCGAGCTTTCATGGGAGTCAGCCCACCATTCTAGCCAAGGAATGAAATGAGCCCACAAAAGTGCATCATAGCACAGTTCTTTCTGTGCATCTGGTTTTAATAGCTTACACAGAGGAAGGAGAATGTGCAGCTTGCTGGGAAAGGAATCACCGCCAGCTGAGAGGTCACCACAGCAAAACAGAAACATGGAGCTGCTGGGGGAACACAGCAACACTGGAATGCACACACACATGCGCACATGCTTTCGCAGAGAGTACGCTACGGTAAACACTTGCACTTCCATTTCAGAGTAGGGAGAAGCAAGGCAGAAAAAAAATACAAGATCTGCCCAGACGTGCGCTTGCCAGGGACAGTGTTCTGAGGTCGGTAATAGGATTATGTCACTGCTGCACACTAGCCAGCTGAGCCACTTATGATGCTTAACAAGCATCTTGCCACCAAAATTTAAAATCCTGATAGCTGTTAGGACTCAGGATAAAGCCATCCAAAGCAGCATGCAGGGAGAACAAAAGAAGCAATTTCATTTCACCTATCTGCCAGCCTGACTTTTCAAAAGCAACATGTGATCCTCTTGCCTTTTGAGGCTTTTATTTGGGGGAACAAGAAGGAATCCTGCAGTTGCTCAGTACTTACTTTACTGATGACAATGTGTCTGATGGTGTGAAGTTTATCCTGACAGGAAAGACATTCAGTGGAAACCTTAAGCATGGGAAGAGAGAAAGAAAACTCTTAACTACTAAGTGAAATTTTAAGTCAAATCAATGATCGTATTTTAATAATATTATAAAATATATTCATAATTATGATATAATTATAGATGATATACAAAGAAGCACAGTAATTCATGGCAGGAAAAGCAATGACCATAACCTGCTTAAACAGAAGGCAAAAGGAAGCATGAGGAAGATGGCATTCTGAGAAGATGGAAACAGGCACATTTCCTAAAAATATATATTCTCTGTTCACCTAAGTGCCCATTTTTACCAAATACTGAAAAATGTAATAGTCTTATGATTAATATCACATTTTCTGCATGCTGTAAATAGAAGAACAAAGTCACTTACATGGGTCTGTAATTTAATTACAGCATTGATCTGCAGCCAGTTTAAGGAGCAGCAGGTCAAAATCATCTTCACAGGAGAAGGGACGCCTGCAATAAAGCACACAAGGGTGGACCATTAAAATTCTCTCCAGAACAACAGATCAGCCAGTGCTTCATTCAAACCCCAAGAAAGCCACATGGTTAAGAAAAACCTGTTTCTTTTAATGATGTACTTTCACACTTGGGAAACAATCTAGTATGTTTGCAAGGCCAGACTTTTTTTCGTTTAACTGTTATGTGAAACCCACACTGAAGGGATGAATTTTAGCAGCTTCATTTGTTATAGTTACACAGATGGAATCTATACCTCTAAAGACACCAGCCACTACCCAATCTAAAATGCAAATATTCTTTAATACAATTCCTTGTCAGAACTTGGCTGGGGATTCAATTAATTTATGTGACAGTATTTCTGTAACTACTGGTCTTACATCACAATATTTAAAGGCCTCTATCTATATACTTCTTAGGCCTTTGAAGGAACCATCCACTTCTCTTATTCCTTAAATGGAAGTATCTTACTACTTGATGTATCCCTTTCTGTAGGATTACAGCCTGAAGGAATACTCCACTGACAATCAAATAGCGGCAAAATACGAAATCCAAGAGTCATGGTCCAAAACAACACTTCTGTGGCGAAACAGTGACACCCACTGGCCTCTACGCAAACCTGATTTCCTGCTGCTTGTGAAAACAACCTGGATAGGAAATTCCTGGGGGGGGGGAGAAAAAAAAAAAAAAGATTTGGAAGCATATACTTGTGAGAATTACAGCCATTCACTTACTCTGTATCAGAATATAGTTAACAGAAACTTCTCTAATTTGAAAACTCAAGTTCCAAATAAGGCTGGTTTTGATGACGCAGCGAAGTTCCATAAAAATAAAAATGTGCAGCCAAGGATCTTTGAACAAAGCTGCTACACTATCCCTTTGGAACTGCAGACAAGACTGCAAAACCCCTGAGCTATTCCCAGTGTTTACCTGCCTTAACCCTCACTTTCCCTATATGATTACATTTTGGGGCAGCTGCTATCTGAGCAAAATAATAAAAGCATCCAAATCCAGTATAACAGAGTTATCTCACTTGTCTTCTTAAAACAGAAGTATTTTATTAAAAGCACAGGAAACAAAAACCCCCAAATCTTGGATTTTTTAATTTTTAAGAGAGAACATGCTAGATAGCAACTGAAGCTATAAGAAAAAAACCAAAGGCCAGTCACAAAGCTCAGCTTGCAGCAGGATTAAAAGATGTTATCAGAATCTGTTGTCAATGTGGGAGCATTAGGATTATTCTATTTCAGTAGCATATAGATTCCAGCTAAAGCCTATTACATTCTTATTTTAGTTATGAATAGCTGGCTCTCAGCAGATTGAACTGAGGTACTGCTACATCATAAGAAAAATAAATATACCTTAACAACATCAATCATTCATACTGCCTGATACCTCTCACTTTGGTTCACAACTAGTTCAGCACAAACAATGCATGTTATGCATATTTGTGTTTACATTTCCTTGTCATTTATATAATTTCCCTAATTCACCTCATTTAAGATAAATTGCAAAGATTTTTCTTTGTTAATGATGAAATGCCTGGCAGTCACCTCATTTGGCTACACCCCATTAGGCAGGGGATCAGAAGCCTCAATAACACAGCTCCTGTAAGAGGGACCAGACCAGCACCGTGCCCCCGCAGCCAGCCACCTGAGCTCTTCCCCCAGGTAAGTGCTGCAACACCGCAGGGCCTGGGGACGTCACTCCCTGGGCTTTGGCTTTAAGGATGTGCTGTTCTGTACTATTTCTAGTAAGCCAAACGTAGAGCTTATTAACTTTCAGCACGAGCCCCACCTAAGGAAATGTTCCTACGGGGCTGGGGAAAACAGCACACGGGTACAGTGAGGCTGCCTGGACTAGGCCTGAGCTGTACACACAATCACAAAATGCCTGAACATTCCCCCCTCTGCCCACCGCTTATTCCCCCAGGTGCAACAGCAGAGCGAAGCAGGCTCCACGCATGGCTCCGCAAACGGCACCACCAGAGGCCATGGTTCACCAGGGGTTTGGCTCAGCCTGGGTAAAGCTCCAGTGAGCACGCGCTGAGCAGCTACACATCACCCTGCCGGGGTCCCCGTCCTGAAACCCCTCACACAGCTCTGTGCAACGCCAGCAGCAGCTGGCACTGCCTAATGAGCCTGGGCACCACAGTGCAGGAGCAACATGTGTCTGCGATGGTTCTCCTCCCGTGACTAACCCGGGAGGAAGGCCACCTGCCATTCACAGGCTGGCATCTAAACCAAAGCAGGCGCTACCTGCAGCCTGCGTTATCCGACCAGCGTCTGCAACCACGCAGCACAGCTCAATTATTACAGCTTGAGAAAGGACACCTCTTCGTTATGAGCCAGACAAGATAAAGCAGCTAATTTTACCATGGAGCAATTCTGTAGCAGAAAAAATAATGCAAATTCATTCAGTGCCACATCTCCAGACTACAGATGGCTCAGGGAATTTATACACTACCGACCAGCATGGACCATACTATGACACCCAGGATCTGAGGATGGGTGGGGTTGGAAGGGACTCTGGAGGCAGTCCCACCCAGCCTCCTTACTCAACTGGGGCCACCTACAGCTGGCTGCCCAGACGGCTTTTGAGTATCCCCAAGAAAGGAGTCTCCATCTCTCTGGGCAAGCTGCCCAGGTGGCTAAACTGGAAAAAAAGCAAGACCTGGCTAAGCGGCTAAACTGCAAAAAAGATAGAGTGAAAAAGCCAAAGCAGCAATTGCAGAAAAACTCAATACAAGGAAACCATCTCTTTAAACAGGGAAGCAAGCCCTGCAGCTAAAAAAGCAAACAAAAAACCACCCCAAAAAGAAAGCTATCGGTTACAACCATCAAAACCACATTGAACTTTGTTTCAATGTGCAGTTTTCTATAAAAAGAGTAGCATAACTTTTTGGCCACAATTGAAGCTGGGCTAAGAATGCACTGCCAATGCAAGTGCATTCTTACCCCAGATAGGTTATGTTACATTGAAAGCTGAAATGCCAAGAGGAACAAACTTAGATTGCAATGCTACAGTTGCCAGTATCTACCCAGATGGTGCAAAACACATGGCTACCAGTGAAAAGTGAAGTGCACCAGCACAGTACACACAGCATACAGGTGCCAAGACTCCTGTTTAAAGTTAAGCAGCTGTCAAAATTCAACACATGAAGATTGACAGCCACAATCCTTACAACCCAGACAAGTTTCTGTGAAGGGGCACAATTACACCCACAAGACCCCACCACTCAGTTGAACTAAACCATCCTAAGCCCATCTGTATGACTTTCCTTACCCCACCCCATAAAAAAAAAAAATATTCAGTGACAAGTCCCACGCTTTCAGCATTAAAGAATCACATAAAATTTACTTAAACCAGAAGTTAAAACCCCTCACATACTGCCATTCACTAAAGGCAGTTTTCACCTGCCTCAATTCTGTGATTGAAACTTCCCCAGCTCACAGCTTCCACATCATTCTAAAACAAGTAGCTTCTTTTACTTTGAATAGCCTGTTACTGGGGTGGGCAAGTTTTTGTACCAAAACCCACCGTTCATGTTTGCTTACCACCCACCCCAGCTTACCATGACTGGTAGCTTCACAGCACTGTCAGACTGTCACCCTTGGTTCAGGACTAGACTAAAATTAACACACCACTGCAACAACCCCCACCCTGCTGTACTGACACTTGGGCTCCTGTACTTGGTTTGTAGCTTTCCAGGACCTGTAACAGAACATACCTTCCTGGAAGCAAGCATTACAACTCTAGGAACAAGAAACAACATGGCAGTAGTGCTTGAATTAAGACTTTAATCCAGATCTGTTTCATCCACAAGATCCTCATTATACATGTGAAGAGACTTAAACTGCCATGGAAAAAAGCCAAAGAAAGCAAGTAATTTAATACACTGATTTTTACTACCTTGAACCGAGACAAGACTACAAGTTGTAATGTGCAACAGAAAACTTTATTAGCATTTCAGACAGTTGTTCAGCAGTTACTTCAGCTTGCATTAACCTTGCTCATTTAACTTAAGACATGTAATAACTACAGTGCAAACACAAGTGCTACGGCAATCTTGTCAAGCAAGATGCACCATTAACTTAACAGCCACCCCTCAGGCGGAGCACAAGATGGAGGGTGGATTCCTTCTGGATGTTGTAGTCTGACAGGGTGCGCCCATCTTCCAGCTGCTTGCCAGCGAAGATCAGCCGCTGCTGGTCGGGGGGAATGCCTTCCTTGTCCTGGATCTTGGCCTTCACATTCTCAATGGTGTCACTGGGCTCGACCTCAAGGGTGATGGTCTTGCCAGTCAGGGTCTTCACAAAGATCTGCATGCCACCTCTCAGACGCAGCACAAGATGGAGGGTGGATTCCTTCTGGATATTGTAGTCTGACAGGGTGCGCCCATCTTCCAGCTGCTTGCCAGCGAAGATCAGCCGCTGCTGGTCGGGGGGGATGCCTTCCTTGTCCTGGATCTTGGCCTTCACATTCTCAATGGTGTCACTGGGCTCGACCTCAAGGGTGATGGTCTTGCCAGTCAGGGTCTTCACAAAGATCTGCATGCCACCCCTCAGACGAAGGACAAGATGGAGAGTGGATTCTTTCTGGATGTTGTAGTCTGACAGGGTGCGCCCATCTTCCAGCTGCTTGCCAGCGAAGATCAGCCGCTGCTGGTCGGGGGGGATGCCTTCCTTGTCCTGGATCTTGGCCTTCACGTTCTCAATTGTGTCACTGGGCTCGACCTCAAGGGTGATGGTCTTGCCAGTCAGGGTCTTCACAAAGATCTGCATGCCACCTCTCAGACGCAGCACAAGATGGAGGGTGGATTCCTTCTGGATATTGTAGTCTGACAGGGTGCGCCCATCTTCCAGCTGCTTGCCAGCGAAGATCAGCCGCTGCTGGTCGGGGGGAATGCCTTCCTTGTCCTGGATCTTGGCCTTCACATTCTCAATGGTGTCACTGGGCTCGACCTCAAGGGTGATGGTCTTGCCAGTCAGGGTCTTCACAAAGATCTGCATGCCACCTCTCAGACGCAGCACAAGATGGAGGGTGGATTCCTTCTGGATGTTGTAGTCTGACAGGGTGCGCCCATCTTCCAGCTGCTTGCCAGCAAAGATCAGCCGCTGCTGGTCGGGGGGGATGCCTTCCTTGTCCTGGATCTTGGCCTTCACATTCTCAATGGTGTCACTGGGCTCGACCTCAAGGGTGATGGTCTTGCCAGTCAGGGTCTTCACAAAGATCTGCATGTTGAACTGCAAAACGTACAGAAATTTCAGCTTTAACTACTTAATAAGATGCAGTCTTTAACTACTTGTAAGAAACAACTGCCATTTCACACTGTAACACCAGTTACTGTTTTGTATTTATGAACATTTTCTATAAATATTCCCCGAATTTCGACTAATAAATATCTTTTCAGGTTCGGCATGCTGTATTACTCTAGCGGAGTGCTCGCATTACCTCTCGCCAGTGGCTCCCAAAGCCGGCCCAGCCCCCGCCCCCCCCCCCCCCCCCCCCGTAACCCTGCGGCACAGGGACCGCCCGGCAGGCAGCTGCGCGGCGCCGCTCCCCCGGCAGTGACTCAGCAGCCCGCTTCCGGGCAAGGCGGTGCGGCCTCCGCCATCTTAACCTTAGACTCTCTTCCTACTTCCCATAAAATAACGATTTTATTTGTCTTCTACCCCCCTCCTCACTCAACGACACACTTCAGAGCACGACGAGACTCCGCACAACCCTTCTTCCCCCCCCCCCCCGCCCGCCCCCCCCCCAAAAAAAAATCACTGCCCCACAAGCACCCGTTTTATGCCTCCCTAGCCACACCAACACTCTCGTTCCTCCCCCTTCGAAACCCCGAAACAATCCCATCTCCCGACTCACGTCTCACGTCGCCGGCCCTCAACGATACCTCTCAGCACTCTCTACTTTGTCCCGTCGCAGCACGGATATGCGCTGTGACGCAGCACCACCCTTATTTATACGGTTCCTGTCAGAGCCAGACTCCGCCCTCGTAAGCTGACGTATCCATCCGCCTCCTAAAGTAGTCCCAAGTAAAAGACCACTGTTTTGCAAAATACTCGCCTTTCTTCTCCTGAAATCTTTCTGGAGGGGGCAAACGGACCCTGGACTCCTAGTGCGGGGCCTCGGACCCTTAAAAATCTGGAACTTTCTGAGTGCGCGGATGAATCTGGAGGCGCGGTGAAGCGGTTACCAGAAAGAACAGCAAGCTCGGCAGAGATTGGCACAGCAGCCAAAGAGTGGGTGTTGATTGGTTGGTCCGGGGGCAAGCCAGAGAAGGGCGGGGGGGCGGCTGTAAGGAAAGCTCTGGAAGATTCGGGTGCTACTCAGAGCTGATTGGTGCGCGGTGAGGTCAGCCCTGTTGCTAGGGGGGAGCCGCCTTGCGGAGGCAGATTTTGGCGGGGAGGGGTGTGCGCGCATGCGGGCTGGGGCTGCCGCACTGCCCTGCGCGGTGGGGGAGCGGTGCCCGCGGGCATGGCGGCGGTCTCTTTTAGCCCCTTTTGCGGCCCCACACAACGCTTAGGGGAGAGCCTGGCCTGGGCTGGGGGCACAGTACCCCGGAGAACGAGAGGTAGCACTTGGTGCATGTGTTCTGATGAACCACTGAGATCGCAGCGCATCTGCCTGACCCCCTCCCCTGGGTGGTGTGAGGTGATTCATGGCAGAGCCTGGAACAATCTGTAAGGCCAGGCCTGTCGCTGTGAGAAAAAGCCGGGAAGAGCTGAAGTGACCTTAGCAAAACTAAAAAGATGTTACTTAGAAATGTGGCAAGTGTCAGTGACTCGTGGTGCGTCATGCTTGCTGCCAGTGAGCTTGCCCCTCATCACGCAGCCCATTTCCTGCAGCCCTTTGAACCCATTTCAGCCAGCTGACAAATTCTTTAACGTGAGGTTGCAAAACAGGCCCTGTAATGAAATGCTGACATCTGAAATTCAAATGGTTGTTTACTTGCCTTCAGAACAGGAAGCTTTGATCAGGTTATGGAGCAACTGCCATCTGTGAACTGATGAGGAAACATGCTTCGTATTAATTATGCTTCATCATACCTTTCGGAGTGGCTTTTAACTCATTTTACATCATACTATATCTGGAGCACACAAAATCCAAACAGGTTTTTACATGGCAGTGTTTTATCTGCAGCTAGCTCCTGGCTTCCCTGAAGATGAACTTGCTGTTAAATCCCCCACTCACAAAGCATAAGCACACAGGTAAAAGGCACGATTGGGCACAGAGCTACTCCATTTCCCCCTTAAAAAAAAAAAAAAAAAAAACCCAAAACCAATAAAAAAGCCCACCACCACATCCCTTGTGCTTTCCTTTCTCCTAACAGGGCTTGTGTCTGCCAGTGCCTCCTGGTTTACAGTAAAAAAGGAAATAAATCATCCCAATGGCAATTATTCATGATGTAGAAGGGGAAAATGGTAACTGCAGAGTTCAGAGACAGCTCCATGGCAATAACCAACCTTGGAAATACTCTTCAGCTATATAAATTTAGGAAAAAGGCAGATTTAGGCACTAGCACATTTGTTTTCTTTATGCTGTCAGTGTTTCCAATAGGTTCATTTTGTTTGCATGGTGCAAGGGTGCCTAAATGTTTGCTCCAAGCCTGTATGTCCCAGGCACTGCTCCAGGAACAGTGTCCCCCAGCCAAACAATATCATGGAGTCCTGAGAGGAAGGCCACGAGTAAGTAATATTTAGAAATGTAAAAAGCCACATCTGTTAAGCTGGAGATTAACCACAGGCTAATCTAAAGATTGGCCTGTGTTTGAGGACATCAGGCTTGTGTTAAGGATTTTAATGTGCATGTCTTTGTTTTTTAATGTCCCTCTAGATGGGAGAAATTTCTGTTGTTGTTGGTTTTTTTTTCTCCTCCTTTCCGTGTAAACCAGAAAACACAGGAGCCCTCGTTTTATTTTAAGGTATGGCTAAATCCCATGACTAATCTGCTTTCACTATTGTTGTTCAGTTTCTGTTAAGATGTTCAAATCAAGAGATCAGAATAAAGTCTCCACCTGATGGGTCTACAATGGGTAGTTCTTTAAACACCTTGTTAATAATGGCTCCTGAAAAATTCATTCTTCAGGGAAATGATGTTATCCAAAGCAAGTGCAGACAGCAGCATGCTGACATCGAATGCAGACTCCATTTTAAAAATAATTATGGATTAAATACATCAGTTCCATGCAAAAAAGCCTCATTATTTTCCTCAGTTATCCCTCTGTCAAAAGAGATAAACAAGAGTTAGGCTTTGTGCACACAACTCCAGAGCCTAGCAGAATTAAACTAATTTCTGTAGCCTTCGGGCAGGGTACTCCACACAGGCCACCATTAGCATTCTGAAGCCTTCACTGATTGGATTAATTTAATTCTCCTAAGTACTAATCTGCAATAGCCATCTACATGCCAGTACAGAACCCACTTCTCCTGTCCCAGGGTGGGCTGAATACACATAGCTTCTTAAATACCTCTTTTCCTGGCCCTTGGCTTTTTTCCCTGTGGTGAACTCATGCCCCAAATGTTACGTATTTCATACCTGCACAGATTTTGTATACTACTTCAATTATAATGATTATCAAGGTGAAAGGTACTTCTTTTTAAAGTCAGAATGCAGTGTTTATATATTGCAGGCCAGATTCTGCTGCATTTTCAAACATTACATGGTACAGAACAATCTTCCAAGCTGGAGGTGATGGCCTTATGACTTCCTTTTACTGAATTTCAGCTTTACTTCAGAATTTCTGTAGAAAATATTTCACTACCTGAATTTGATACAGCGAAAGGAGATCTGTTTATTCTTAAATGGTGCAGGAACTGTTTTGGTTGTACAAAGCAGATGTATTTAACATACATACAGTGGCAACTGTTCCTAGAGTAGCTCTTGGTGAATAGGGATCATCAAGCAGCTGACTGTGAACTGTATATAAATAAATGCAAAGCTGAAAAAACAAATCTGTATCTTGTGACTGGCCTGACTGCACAGGTGGTTCCAGCCTTTGCCAGGGCATGGGGCCTGCAGTTGGGAATACATACTTCTTTCCAAGTGGTTTCAGAAGTAGGTCATTGGGCAGTAGTACAAAGCAACCTACTTTCAGAAAAGAAGAATCCGGTGTCCAAGAAATGTTTCTAACAAATCTGTACATTCTAGAACACAAGCTGGGTCTGTTTTTAGGTATGTTAAGTCCTAGCAACAGTGTATCATTTCTACATGAGCAATGTCAAATGGAGCAATCTGTTTATCTTTAGTTACAAGGGTTTAACTTGGGACAGCCAGCCAATCAGGCGATTTGAGTATGTGTACCAAGTTCAGTATGGTACCTTTGTTCAGATAAAAGTAGGGCTACTTGCCAGAGGGAAAAAACAATGTATATTCCTATCTCATAATATTACTCATAACTACCTCAGGACTCTCTGTATATGCCACAGGATAATTATATTTACCTATACACGGTTGTGGAGATAAATACTTTCTCCCCAAACCCGTGACATTGCACCAAGGCCCAGTCCCTGCTGAAGTTCCAGCCACAAGACAAACAGAGCTGTGGCATATTACTGCTTGTCCCTGTACTGCCAAGCTCAAGGGTTACAAAAATAGTCACAGTTCAAAGTACTGTGAGATAGACTGTCATATTATGAGATTACCAAAATAAGACAACTATCTGGGTTTTGTTTTTTAAGCCTTATGCTAAAAATACCTTAAATAAACAAAGTTTTTAATAAGCTACCAACTTCAGGAGCTGAAAGCATAAGAAAAACAAATAGGTATCCAGATTTGTAGTAAAAAGAAGAAAATAATCAATACTCCTTTGCCTCGCTGTTTGTTTAAAGCATATTTTGACTTCGCAGAGTACATGGGATACAGCTTTAAGACCTGGGCTGCCATGATAAACAGGCTTGGGCATGTCTTTGTAGGTCTAAACGACCCAGAGGAACATGTGTCAATTCACTATGCTTCTGATGTAAGACTTCTAAGGGGCATTTTGTAAAGACGCCATCAGCCTAAAATCACAGGTTTGTGCCTGCGTGTTATGCCAGTGAAAGCAACAATTAACAGCTAGGTCTATTCTAAAAATTACTTGTCTGCATCTTTTCAGTCTGCCTCCTGCCTGTGAGTCTTTTGGATCTGATCCAAGCTGCACTGCAGTGAAGGAGCTCTCTTTGTTCACGTTCTCGCTGCTGCTGCGTCTGAACCGATTTAGTATGTGGTTTCTGGGGTGAGGTTTTTCAGCAGGATAGCAAAGAAGCACCCTGAAAAATAGAAAGATAGAAGAAAGAAGTCCTAAACTGTTGTTATTCATTATTATTACGTTTCAATAGAATCTCTCCAACAGCAAACAAAACCAAATACTGTCAAGGCCATCCATTGGCACAGAGGTGATAGCTCCTGTATTTTGTTTTCAGATCCATCTCGGATCTCTTGGTGGTGAGGAGAATGTCCCAAACGCTTCCCCCTCCACAACAGAAAGACTAAGATCCAAGCACTGACATTTTTCTCCCCTGCTCAAGCCAGTAGTTTTAATTACCTCTGTTCTTTTAAGTGTGGTGTTGGCTATACACTCCTCCTAGTCCCCTGCTTCTTAGATGAAAAGCATCTACAGTTCCTAATTCCCTTTAACCCACAAAAGTGTAGCTGCTTTCAATGCTGCTTTTGTGATGAAAATGCCCTTACAGACAGAATCTCAATGCAGGCTGCAAGCCAGGTCTGCAGAGCTGAGTCATTGTTACACAAGCAGAGCTGAGATGGCACAGAAAAATATCTTTGTACTTTAACATTAAAACACGCCAGCTATTGAACTTCAAATATCACAAGACACCTAAAGAGAACAGTGAGTGATTTACTGGACTTTTCCTCTTGTCCATCCCTTCGTCTTTCTGAATAATTCTTCCTTCTCCATTTTGTCTCAGAAGCTTAGGAGCAAAAGCATTCTTCATCAAGCTACTGGCTTCTACTAAAGTTCTGCAAACATTGCATCAGATCTGGAAGTAATGTACCAGTGAAAGCTGTTAACTCTTTGGGCACTGGGAAATGCCCTGTGCCCGCTGACAACACAGTACACAACCACTGACATTTAGGGCTTGAAAATCAGAATACCAGTGAAATTCATCATCAGCCAGAGATCCACTATGAAGCTCTTGACTTGATTATTTATGTGAGACCCAGTTTTGAGCTTTAAGAGTCCTCTGTAATAAGATATGAAACTAATGAAATAGGAGTAAGAATTTATTTACTATAGCCTTCTGAAAACAAAACTGCATTTTGTTCTTCCATTTTTGTCTTCCAGATCTTTATTCTGAAACGTCACAGAGAACAGAATTTAGCTTCTCAAAAAACTTTCCACATTTAAAATATGCTGAACTAATTTGGAGGGGCACAGAGAGAGATAGATTCGCAGATACTACATGGACTGCACACTCTCTTGTTTTTTGACTGGAAGTGCTTTTTGAGAGTGTACAAGTGCTAGTGTCTCCTGTCTGGCAGAGAGGAGGTCCTTTGTGTGAACTGATCACTAACAAGCTCCTCAAAGATGTTGTGGCTTTCAGTTCAGGGCAGTGAACTGCTTTTAGAAAAGGGCAAACCGTGTAAGCTGAAACCTGCCATACCCCACACCAAAGGCAAATGAATCCATGCTGCAAACTGCACAGGCTCAGTTTCAGTTTGTCGTCTCCAGTTTCACCTCAGCGACTTTTTCTCCCAAAATATAAAGTGACTAACATGAAATCTAGTGTGACTAAAGGTCTGGGAGTGGCTCAGATCAGGAGCTACAGATGAACATGCTGGCATGGGTCACATACAATGTATTTAAATGGTTCTATTAGGATGAGTAACCAGTACAGAGGTTCGTAGGAGGAATAACAGGAAATTGCAAGTCGGTGCCCTTTGCTATCATCAGAGAAGAGAGGTGCTGAGCCACGGGATTGTTATGCGAGTCCCGGTATGTGCCATCTCAGGAAGCAGCCTACACACTGTAGTCGCATGTTTTTAAAGCTGTTTTCCAGACCAGAGAATGTAAGAGCTGTTCCATTCACCATTGTCCAGTTGCTTTGCCATATTGCTGGCTGAGACATGTACCTTTGGAGCCTCTTTTCCCCCACAACACTGTCAGCTCACTTGTTTCCATCTTCCCCTGTTCCCCTTTTTGAAAAGAGCAAGACATTAAGTCCTATTGAAAATACACATTCTCCATTATAAATCAAACAAAATATATTTCCAGTCCTGCAATACTGAGCACAACGATTCATCCCTGGCATGACTCTCCCCCCTGCCAAATGTGACTTGGACATGTACAAGTTTTGTACTTCTCCCCTGCATTGAATAGTTTTACTTGAGAAACAGCACTGTCTTTCAGATGTTCAAGAATAACCATGTCTAAGATATTTACTGCTAGAGGAGTGCTTTTACATTTTACTAAGGGTGGGGTTTTTTTTGGTGTTTGTTTTTTTTCTAAATGTATGCCCTATCTTGTTTTCCTTTTTAAGACTCTGGTGATGGGATTTGTGAGCAGTTGTCTGGTGGGAATGGCGTTGGAAGCCGTTTCTCTGTGAGGCTGTTGTAAGGATTTCAAGCCTCAGAAGGGCCAAATACGCTGCTGCAGGTGCATCCTGACACGCTGCAGTGCTGCTGCCTTGTTTCTAAACGAGCGTGGGTGCACGGCAGAGATGCGACACGACATACTTTTAACAGCACCTCAGTTCTGCAAAGCACCTCGACATCCTTGAGCACGTGAGGCATCGTATGTTTATAATTAAAGGAAACCCCCATGCTCGTGCTTGTGGGTACCTGGCATTTCTGCCGTTACAAGCGATTTTACAGGGGAGAGGCGAGCCTGCTTCTCTCGGGGTAAGGCGGCTAGCAGCGTGGGGCGGGATTCTCCCGTGATTCCCCGTTCCTGCCCGCTCCCGCTGCCCACCGCCCCGCCGCCGCCCCCATCCCGGCCAGCAGCCGCGGCCCCGCCGCCGACACGGCCCTGGCGCCCCCCCCCCGCGCTGGCGCTGCGTGGTGCCGCGGCACTACGGCGCCCCCTGGCGGGCGCGGCGCACCAGCGCTCGGCGGCGCATGGGGCGAGCCACGGCGGGCAGCGCACGGCGGCCCCGGCGGGGCAGCGCGGCCGCCAGCTCCCCCACGGGCGGGAGCCGCCGGGGGCGAGGGAAGGCGGCGGGCAGACCCCCCGGCGGCCCGGGGGCGCAGGCACAGTCCCCCGGCCCCGGCGCCTTCGATCTGGGGGCGCAGAGCGGGCGCTGGGCCGCCTTCCAGGAGCGGCACCGGCTGAGCTGCGAGGAGGCGGCGCGGCTGCTGCTGGACGCCTAGTGAGTACGGGGCTGGGACGGCACTGCCTGCAGCTGCCCGGCTGGGCCGCCCGGCCCGGCGGCTCCTTCCCCGGTATCCTCGTCCCCCCGGCAGCGTCAGCACAGCAGGCGCCACGGGCTGCAGGAGAGCTGCAGGGCCTGGGGTGGGGGGCGCACGCACCACCGAGACAGCGGCTTTTCATGCTAAAGCTTCTCATGTTCTAGGGCTTGCCCCTCAAAAACGCCCTTGGGGCCGCCGTGCGGGATCGGCGAGGCGAGGCTCCGCAATCTCCACCCAGTCCCCGGGCTCCCTCCTGAGCACAGCACAGCACCGCACCGCTGGGCTGCGATCCGTAACTGTCTGGGGGAGTGAAAACAAAAAAGGTTTTTCCTTTGCATTTTGCGGTTGACCTCGTGGGGTGATGCTGCCCAGTTGCTGTGGAGGCGGCCTGGGGGAGAGGGAGAGGCACAAGCTCAGAAATCCCTCAATCCTGAAGTTCCTCTGCAGTTACAATACAAAATAAAATGCATTTCGAATAATATGTAGAATCCACTTCTCTCAGCTTTTCCCAACTTTTAAATGGAGGAGTATTAGTAGTGCTGGAGCAGTTGTTGGAAAATTGTGGGAAAATTCAGTTCCCAGTTCCAAGAGGGTCGTCTTGTGATAATACCACTTGTTTTCTGTAGGGTTGTGCACGGCTAATGCCTGGGTCAGCATTTGGACCCAGACTGTGGCAGGGAGCGTATGTTTTGTATTGCATGCGGAATGTACTTAACTGTTGCTCTTCATTTCTTCCTTCTCACCATTTTAATTAAACCATAGAAGCAATTGCTGCAGAGGACAAAAGCCATTCTCTACCTCATTCTGGCACTTTTTATTAAAATACATCTGAGCGGATACGTTTTCTGGGGTTCTGCAATTGCTCAAAGCATAACTGAATAATGTAGTTTACGGCCTTATGTTATCTTGGCCCAAAAAAAAAAGAAAAAAAAAGAAGAAATATGATCACAAAACCTCTCTTGTTTCTCTCTCCAGTGAATACAGAGGTTTGGTCAAACACACAGGAGGCTGTCACTGTGGAGCCGTCCGCTTTGAGGTCTGGGCTTCAGCAGATCTGCATGTTTTTAACTGCAAGTGAGTGGAGTTCTTTGTTCCCTATTCTTATAGATGAATATAAGCTCGTACGCTTTTCCAATCCATACCTTAGAGGTAAAGAAGATGACGTAACTGCAGAACATCCTCTGAGCTGTTCCATAGGGCATAGTCCTAATTATGTTCTAATCCAGTATGTGATCAGTGCTGGTGATTCAGGTACCGATTCTCCAGGCAGGAGTTCAGGTCTCACATCCATGCTCACGCAGTAAATGTCAGGAGAGATCCAGTGAATACAGGTGCTCAGCCATCTGCTTTATTTTTCCTCCAAGTGCAGTGTGCTCAAAGCACACCAATCCTTTTTTGGTCTTCTCTGACCACATGTACTTCAGACTACAACATAGTCTGATGTCATTAGTGATCCCCCTTTGCCTGCAACTAGTTTGCTTTTACTTTCTTGTTTGCAAGGTAGTTAAGCTGGCAAAATTGACAAAGTCTGGTCTGAAAGATTAAATGGATTTCTCAGGGCTAAAGTTTGTCCTGTTAGTCTGTTGAATATATGAAGAAAGAATGTCATGGTGTGTTTGGTGTGGGAGAATACCTTATTGGTGTACCTGTGTAGGGTCAGTCTGTTCTATGGGTGTGCTTACCCAAACATGACTGATGCCATGAGTCCAATTCTGCCACTTACCTCTGTGATGCTAACCAGGAGCCATTTTAGCTGTCAGTGGAATTTCTGTTGTCAAGAAGTCCATGCTAGATCTGATTGCTGTACTACAACTTGTCTGCTGTTTCTAGAAAGGTCTTTTTCTTTTACAGTTGCAGCATTTGCACAAAGAAACAGAACCGACACTTCATTGTCCCAGCGTCACGTTTCAAGCTGCTGAAGGTAGAGTAAGAATGCAGTAAGAGCATGGCCATGAACACGAGCCATATAATCCAGTGTTATCCTCAAACATGCAAGTGGCAGCCAGTTTTCTATCCTGTTTGTCTATGGCTGCTTGGGGGAAATGGCTGAATTTTATGCCGTCTGGTGTGGGTGTGTTAGGGCATCTTACTTGCTGAGCCTGATATTAGAGCTCTTGCAGTTGTCATGCTTGACTGTTATGGACACATGTATATACAAAGCACAGCGGTTCAGAAAAGGAGCATGAATGCAGAACTATCTCAAGTAAAGACATGAAGGTGGTATTTAAAATTTTACATTATTTAGCTACAGGCCCATAGAAAGTAACTAATACATATATTAATGTGGAAAACTTACATTGCTTTTCATTTGCTTAGGGTGCTGATAATTTGACAACATACACCTTCAACACACATTGTGCCCAGCACACATTCTGCAAGACCTGTGGTGTACAGAGCTTTTATACTCCTCGTTCTAATCCAGATGGTTATGGTAGGTAGAAAGAGTAAGCTGTGGTAACCAAAGTTAACCACCAAGCAAACCTTGGATAAAGACTCCATTGGATGCTAACATGACAGCAGTGAGCAGCATGTATCTTAAGAGTTTGTCCCTAAAGTGCTAAACATGTGGAACTGCAGTTTGAACCTGCAGCTCCTCCATAACGAACAGTCTTACCCTATGACATGTGGGTTTCTGCCCATGACTGCTTTCTCATCTAGGCTTCTCAGCCTTACAGCCATAGCTGGGCTAAGCATTTACTGTTCCTCGAGATGCTCCATCCACAGTGGTGCAGGCATCTCCCACACTTTATCTCTGACAAGCAGGTTTCTATGTATTCTGTCTTTCTTCAGGAATAGCTCCCCATTGTCTGGATGATGGCACTGTGCAGAGCATTATCACAGAGGATATCAATGGCAAGGAATGGGAGAAGGCAGTGAAGGAACATAAGACCATCAAAGACATGTCAAAACCCTGACACATCCCTCCAGCAGCTGAACATGGAGCAGTAGTCTGGGCCTCCCTGGATGACGATTGGCAAAATCAATCTCTACATTACTGTTCTCTGTTCTCTGTTTCTTAAATAAATCTTTCTATGCTGCCTGTCATTAATTTGTGA
The DNA here is from genome assembly GCF_017639655.2 of Falco naumanni. Taxonomy (NCBI): domain Eukaryota; kingdom Metazoa; phylum Chordata; class Aves; order Falconiformes; family Falconidae; genus Falco; species Falco naumanni. Next base: position 108,544,844 of record NC_054054.1, on the reverse strand, counting down.
CTTTCAGTTTTCAAACTACCTCTGTTCCATAAACTACCCCAGGACTGCTGTTCTGATACTTTGTCCTTAGCTGAGCTCAAGTACCAACACACCCCGCCGCCATCCCCCCCCCCCCCCCCCCCCCAACTAATCTTTGCTTGTATGAATATTCCCTGTGTTTCAACTCTGGCTTATAAAAATGTGCTATATATAAGATAATCTTTTGCATAGGACACAATACTAATTTACAGTTTTTTCTCCATTGACTTCAATTAATTGACCATGGATTTAAAGCCAAATGGGATTTGAAAGAGCTTAGCAGGCTCAAGTTCAGTAAAGCATAGGCTCAAGTTCAGTGAAGTGTAGGCTCAGGTTCAGTAAAGTATTTACACAGGTGCTTTGCTGCATGCAGGAGAGGGGCCACTGAAGTTATTGATGTGATTAAGTACTGTTTTGCCTAAGCCTGGACCTACTCACAGTCTTAAGGCTGAGTAGGCATATGCTTAGGCACTGACTCATGGCCAGGGAGCAGAGTTCAACACCGTTGTACTCTTACAGCAAGGGGGACGTACTTCAGTACAACCAGGAGTTCATTTGTTGTCTTGAGGACAAGAATGTGCTTAGGGCAACAGATCGAGATCTGGCAATTTGGGCTCTGATCTTGACTATGCAATCACTGTGTAGGTCCAGGAAAGGTGCCTCCTGTAGATGTCAGCCCACATGAATGAGTGCAAAGGCCTACAGAAATGTTGAGTATTGCTGACTTTGCTCCACCATGACCCCAGAGAAACCCAAATCACTAGTAAAATCTCTGTATAGGCTAAGAAATGAAACCACTGAAAGCTGCCTCACTTACCTTTTAATATAAAGGGAGAGGATCTTTAACTCTTGCACTTTTTTTTTACATAGGCGGAACAGCTTTTGCAACATCTCTTACCATTTTTATCTCCACATGTGTTCTATAAAAGACCTGGTTACAGCCTGGGTCTCTTGCATCCTGTTTTTACTCTTGTGAGCTGATCTTGAGCCCCATGTTCTGAAGCAAAAAGAAATGCTCATGTTTCATGAGGGACACTGTGAAGCTGGAGCTTGCGACATGTATATGAAAGAAGCAGTAGTAGCAGCAAAGATCAGTGCAATCAGAGAAATTTGTATGATTTCTGATGTTTTATTCGTAAGCTTTGGCTTTTCAAAGTTCTGACTAAGACAGGTCTTGTGGTTCTGGTTTTATCTGTGGAGACAGCATGATCTTTGATTTTACAAAAGCAGCAAGAGATAGCTGGCAAGCAGTCCTCACAGCTATATCCTCTTGGGGAAAAATAGTTTGTGCCATTGTCTTCTCCAGTGCAGAATATTCCTGCATTTAACTCCTAATTAGGTAATTTCTTACCCTATTTAAGCTTCTACAGTGAGAAAATAGAGTAGCTGTTAAACCCTGTTCATCTCAATATATCAGGAAACAAGATATTCAGAAGGAAGTTCATACAGCCTGTTTTTTGTAGTCTGAATGAGTGCTACACAAAGAGAATTCTGTCCTCTTGAGCATGTAATGGGTGAATTTTCTTTAGTCCTGGCCAGGCATTGCCATTTTTTCACTCATTCTTCTACTCCTGAAGTTGTGAGCAATGTCCCTTTTACAGAAGGCGGAGTGAATTGACCATCATATAACGTGAGAAAAGCATATAGATGCGGCGAAACCAGAGGAGCTGGCTGCGATGACACTGCATGGCTCTCTAGAAGGAAAAATAGTTGAAAAAGCATTACAAGAACCTTCCACACCTAATTTGGGGGCAGTTTCCTAGACCTCCTGTGAGGTTCACTGCCAGTTTGTATGACAGCCTGTTTTCAGTGAGCAGGGAAGAAGCAGGGGGAGGTTGAAGGCTGCCTGCTTTATGGGGCCAAAGGGCAGGGAAAGGCCTGTCTGCCCCTGTGTCGCTGGTGGTGTGCTGCCTAGTGTTCAGAGGGGTCCTGCTAGAAAGGACGTTATCAGCTGCAGGTTGGTGCTGTGACAGTTTCTTTGTCACATGTAACTCCTCCTCCTTACGTGATCTCACGCCTGGGTGTTCACATGCTAGGGAAGCAGAAACCTGATAGGTGTGCATCTGAGAACACTTTGCATGCTGCTTCCCATCATATATTGCCGACTGAAACAATCTATTTATAGAGCACCAGCTTAAAAAGGTCAGATTTCAGAGACAAAAAATACAAAGGAATAATACCACCTTTATCAGAACAGTTTCTATACGAAACTCTTATCATTTAGCAGCCTCAAAAGCAGGAAAGTTCTGTCATTTGTGGATTAACAAGACTGTTTGCTGGGTAAATGTTTTCATGTTACGGAAGGAGATCAAATCAGATTCTGATATAGGGAACTTTGGACTAAATATGAGATATCATTCAGCAAAACAGTTAAAAAAACCCCCACAGTAGAGAAGGGAACTTGTAGAGAGCTTTGGACTGCAGGTTCACAAGCTGTCTCCATCTTCAGTTAGAGCTAGGGCACTGTTCCTGGCATGCAGTCAAGCCATTTTTTGACAGGCCACTCACATGTTCAGAATATTATGTTAGATCCAGTCTCCTCTGAAATACATCGTACATCCAGGACACAGTGTGTGTCTACTGAAGATCTTTGAGCTGCAGGTACGCTCAGCTCTGTTTTGCTGGCCACACAGCACATGAAGCAACCTGCCTCATCCGTTTATGTTTTAAAAATCCTCAAACATCATTCATCAGTGACATTTATAATCCATGTATATAATTATTTATCAAGTTCTCTGTGGATATGACACTTCTGACTCAAGTCTTCACAATGACGACAAGCTATTCAAACAGGTTAAGCTGGTACCGCACATCTCACCCTGGCTCGTTCAGTCTCCTCCTCTGTGAGTACGAAGAGCACATCTCTGGGCAGGAGGCAGGAAAAGGGTACATCCAGGATGGAGATGTACTTCCTGAAGAGATTTACTGATTCAAGCACGAGCACATGGCACCCTAGACAGAGAAAGAGGATAAATATTTCAAAACCACAGTATTCATGTAAGGTACCTATCTCTCCAGGCACAGCAGGTCTTTGCAGGCTCCCCTGTCTTGCTGGCCATGGGGCTCCTTTTTGTGCAAAAGGGGAGCAACTTCTGCTCATGCTTCTACCAGGATCTCTTTTGTGCCCAGTGCCTGTGTATGACTGTACTGGTTCTTGTTCTCTATGTGGTGTGTGGAAAGCAAAGCTAGCTCCAAATACCAGAGGGTTTGGGATTTTTTTTGCTTATAATTTAAATTATTCCTATGTAGTTAGACTCAAAGGGAAAAGCACAGATGACTCTCTTAATGCTGGCACTGTATCATATAATGGAAATTTAAAACAGCAGTCTCTGATTCAGCTACAAAAATGAAATTGCCTCTTTCTACTCCAATTCTTAGCTACAGAAAAAATATTCACAAGATTCAGGAATGGCTGTATCAAATATTAACTCGGGCAGCAGTTACACTTTAACAGTGTTCCAGAATTCATTGCTTAGATGTTTGTGATGAAGCAGATGAAGGTAACATATAAAGTCTCTCCTGGTGTGGATTTTTTTTTCTGTTTAAGGAGCCCCTTGAACTCAAAAGTTAATTGCTATTTTTTTTACCATGGCTAAATTGTCTTCACTAATGAGTTCAGAGCTACTGATGGTCCCATTAAGAGCCTGTAGCTCTCAAGGGAGCTGCTTTGGGATTTCTTAGGGCTTGGAAGCTGCTGTGATTATGCTCCACACTTCAGACATTGTATTAAAGTTCGACAGAAGAGGCCAAAGTCACAGTTTACACAGGTGGTCACATACGCAATTAGATTTGCAACAAGATTTTCTTCAGTGTACCCTTAAACAGTGAAATTATACAAAGGAGACAAAGAACAATGCTGAATTGCTACAGAGCTGCCTCATGGACCATTTTAGTGTGTGAAGCCGGTGCTCATGTCTAATGCTGCTTAAGTTGTTATGTCCTGGGCACAAAGCAAACTGGTGATGCTCAAACACCTCTTGGCCCTAAAAGGTAGGCAGGACTTGTGTCCTAAGAGAAAAAATTCTCCAGGACAGGGGCAGAAGCAAACATTTTTTTCCTAAAGGAATAACTACATGAGGTGGGTTTCAGTGAGAGAAATGATGATGCCTCCGCTAGGAGCCTTCTGTGCAGATCTGCTAATGCTTGGGAACCTCATCCCACAAGGAACTGAACAGTCAACCTGCTGCTAACTTCCCTACTAGGGACATTTGGTAAATCCTTCAGTCTAGCCTCTACCAAGCATGAGATAGGAAAGCAAAACTTGTTGCTCTTACGGTGAATGAATTTCCTGGAGACACAAGGGAAGAAGCTCCCCCAGATCTCCAAGGTAGAGCATGGTACATAAGACACCCCACCAGCACCATTCCTTCCCCAGCCAGAGGTCTGTGACACATTGAACTCAGGAGCAAACAGCTTGTGTGGGACGATCCTCCACAAATCCTCTCTCAAGTGATCTGTGTCCCTTGCCTCTTCCCAGTGATGCTAACTCATTTCACTGTGAAGAAAGATCTTGCTTTTATTCCAGCCAAAGCCTGCAATGCCAGGACACAGCGGCCCTGATGGACTCCCTCCAGCACATCTCCAGGATCTTTCAATTAATTTTTCGTCTCTCTCCTTCAAGAGAAGGATATACAATTTGTTCCAGCTTTTCAATGGCCTGTTCCATTCTCAAAGGCAAAACCATTAACTCTTTATTTTAGTATCACAGAGGGCTCCAGGACTGTGCTCCCCCTTCCAGTCCTCTTTCTGTTTTGATCCTGGGACATAACTCCCCAGCAGGGTGGACAGAGCATTCAAAGGAGTTATTTTCTCCTGCTGTGGGCAGCAATGGGCAGGGGTAGAGGCCTCAAGGGAACTGGCACTTCCATCCATCCAAAGGCTGACACGAGTCTGTGCTGTGCCAGGAACGGGAAGGAAAGCTCTCCTGAACCTCCTGGCCATTCGCTCCGGGCCTGCCAGGAGGTGGCGGTGTCCGCCAGCTGCAGAGGGGGCCGGACCCGCAGCCCCTTCCCTGCGGGCAGTGCTGCCCTGGCTGCCCAGGTTAGGATCACTTTGGGCACCCCTCAGCATTGAAGGCTCTCCTGTATTAACTCCGTCAGTACCACGGCCCTACTCCCGCCCTACTACAGCCTCAGCCATCCAACCCTCGCCAGGTCACCGTGCCCGTCCCTGCAGAGCAGCAGCTGTGCAATGCCATCTGGAAGGACCGATGGCTCTGCCAAGCTCCCTGCAGCAGGTCCCTTGGATGTGCGGGACTGCAGGCAGCTGTGTGACCAGCATGGCCTGGGCCACTTCCCGACTGCGAGCCCGAACCCCGGGCTTGCTCACGGTCCACCCGGACAAATGACAGAGCAGTTACTGTTTAGCTGCCATTACAGATCGCTATTGCAAAGGATGCTCTACAGCAACAAGTGTCTCGCAGTTACACACAGGAGTGCCCTGACAGTTCTTTTACTCCCACTGAAGACATTCCTTGTTTCCACGTAGCAAACCTGGAAGCAAACTTGTGATGTGCCATGAGCAGGGGAACCACTCTTCCCCCCTTTTCTCTGCAGAGATCCTCTGGGCTGCTCAGCAAGTCCAATCCGTTGGCAGGTAGTTTCAGATAAAAGAATTAGTATGGTGCTGCACTACGGCAACAGCAGAGGAAAAGAGCAGATATGGATCCCCTTGCTCTTGTAGTCAGCATCTGCCCCGGCCACCTGCTTGCTTTTCAGTGCTTACTGGGGAGGACAGGGCTAGAGCAAACATGGGACAACGGGTCTTTCCTTTCCTGGATAGTTGTTAACAGACCCTGGCAATGCCTACTCTAAACGATGGGAAGAGAGGCTTGGTGTAGGGTTACCCACCACTGATGTCTGAAACCTAGGCTGCTCTGTTAAAATGTGCTCTACCTTTCCTCATAATTTTTTTCCCTAAGAAATATTAATTCATGCAGCAGTTACACCCTTTTGTTCCCCAAAGCTCAGCAATAAGGGCTCACACTAACTCTTAAGTTATTTCAGTATTGAGCAGTCTGACCTCCTGGGCCCCACCAGTCAAATCAGGCGAAGCAATGGCATTCAAGCCTCACAAAACGAAGGGCACTGTAAGAGTCTTCTGTGTTAGTGACACGACAAGGATCTCTACATGCTGACAGCAAAGGCTGCTCCACATGGGAACGTGAGATGAAATGAAGGAGGGAAGGAATGTACAGTCCAGGGAGAGATGGAAAAGGGTTCAGAGAAACAGGCTGCTCCCTGCCAAGCAGGGTAAGAGTAGTGCTGCCATTGATGAGTCCACTCCTGTGACACCAGCAGGTGAAGCTTTTCAGAGCCTGTTGGGACTGTGACCTGGGCAGGATGGGATTAACAGTGTAATACAACCTCCCTAGGCTGGCAGAAAGGGCAAGATCAATATAGCTAGTGGATTAGGCCTAGAATAGAAGTGCGTGAAGCCTGCAGCCTGTTCGGCTTGGCTTTCCTCTTCCAAATCACTTATGCAGCAAGTATGTTTAGAACGAGAAGATTCTTAGCAGACCTATGTGTGCTAAGGGCTTGCACTGCTCCTGACAGACATTAGCACACCAGTTCTTTTGGAAAAACACTGGTTGTAGCTGGATGGGGCCAGCAGTAGGGGTGGATGCATATCCAGCAGCTGTCTCGGCTTCTTGAAACAAGCCTATGTGCTTGAGCCTGGGCTGGAGAACTTGATTACAGATTATAAAAAGCCTGTTGTGTTTATGCTGGCTAAAGGCATTAGAAAGCAAAGCAGGATATTTAGGGTGCTCATTTGCATATCACTGAGGCAATGCAAGGCTTAGCTGGCTTTTGCATTTGCAGAGAGATTTTCTGTGGATTCCCTGATCACATGGGCTTACAGAGGTTCACCCACAAATAGTTCCCTCTTACCAACAGGAAAGCAGCACATTTCCATGGCCTCAACATGCCTTTCAGCTCTATCCAGATAGCCTCAATCCCAGCACCACTCTTGTTTCATTAAGCCCCTCTGATGCACAGCCCTGCATGCCTGCCAGATCAAATTATAAATACTGGGAATTTCAATGAGACTGGAACTATATTTGGAAGGGCTTAGCGTAAGCAGCAGCATGGGAGCTCCCCGTTCCTTTGGTGTTTGTAGGTCATGTCAGATGTGATGTAATCAGAGCAGCAAGGCTTTCACAAAGCTTCAGGAGTCTCTTGGTGCTGCTAGAGAAATGGAAATGTTGTCTATACGTGGGTCTGTTTCAAACCTGAACCAATCTGAGGCATGGCCCATATTCAGGACCATAGCGTATCTAACAAACCTGCACAAACAGCACATGAGGGTGGTTCATCTAGATAAGGCCTGACATCTTGCAGTGACATCTGCCACTGCAGTTCCTTGTTCTTTCTCTGTACTGCACACACCACACACAGAGCTCTTTGCTGCATCCCAAAGCTGAACAAAGCAAAGGTCCTAGGGAAGAAGTTGGCATTAATACTCCTCTTTCGTAGGTGGGAGTCAGAACTCAGTTAAAGGGCATTCTTCCATCTTGGCTCATGCTCTCTTCATCAGATCTTGCTCTGCAACTTGGTGCTAGAAGGGTATTAAAATTGATTTGCTGTGACACATTTAAATCCTACAATGATTCAGGGATTAGCATTAAAGAAACACAGTCTGGGTAACTGCTGAGGGAGCAGGAGGTTGACTGGGTGGGCCTGGTTGAGATGCCTTGCCATGCTCTGTCCTAACAACTGACAGCTTTGTGCTTAAACTAGTTCCATAAAGTTGTCCTTGAGTCAGGCACTGTTTGCTAGAGATAAAGAGTTGCAGATCTACTCTGGGACAGCAGCTAGAAAAGGGGGTCAGGAGCAACCTGCTTTTCTACTTTGCTTCTTCCTTTTCTCTGCTTGTATAGAGAGTTTCTCAGATACTTGCTCACCCGTAAAGGTGATAGAAGCCACTCCAACATTTATTGTGCCAGTGCAAATTTCAGACACCTTTCCCATACTGACCACATTCTGAAGGAAACTTACGTAGGTACATGCAACCATTTTTGGCTGAGCTAGTAATGATTTCTAAGGCCCCTGTCACACAACAACAAAAAAGGCGGCTTGTAAGATGTGACCAAAAACTCAGGGACTGAGCTGGGAGACCTGGAAGTAGCACTCCTATTCATGCAAGACAGCAAAAGGTGTAGACCAGACACTGAATCACATGACTGAGACAGGACAACTCCAAAGGACTGGAAAGTGACTGTAGCTGGTAAAAAACTGCAGGGAGATAAAAGGGCAAGGAAGAGTTCAGCTGCCGGTTTCATTTGCATTGCAAATAGAAATTGAGTTGGGCAGATGAAACCCTGGGCAGAACATTCATGCAAACTATCGCCTAATGCCTGCAGGATCATGGATAACATGACATACCTTCAGGTAACCTCCGCTCTGAATGCAGGTTCCTGTGAATGAAGAGATACATGGGGGTAAATAATGAAGTTATTCAAATCCTGATTTTACAGGTATAAACCTTGTATGCTAAATCAACCTCTTCTCTTAATATACACATTTACAATGGCTGATCTTATAAGAAAGTTCAGGAGCCAACACGTCAGGCAGTGGTAAGCCTTATTCCCCACACAATTCTGCCATTACTTTCCTCATCCTGGCTGCTGGAACACAGCACAAATAAGCTCCATAAATCCAACTTGCCCTCAAACTTCTCATATTGCACTAAGGGAAACTGCAAGAGGCTGCCAAAGGCTATTCACCTTTGAGAGTCCTGACTCTTTACAGCCTTCTGTCTGCTGACCAGGGGATATTGCCTCAGCAGCAGCTCCTGTTTGAGGACCAGCTTCTTTCTTTCTAACCCATGCTGGCACTGGCTTAGAAAGAAGCTGCTTTGACTTTTGCTCACTAAGACTTTGATCTCTTCCTGACTTTGTCCTGGTAAGTCTCTGTAGCAAAAACGCGTCCCTTAGAAACAGAACGAGGGGACCAGCGCAGGAAATGTGAACGTGGTGGTACTTCCATCAAGAATTGTAAGCAAATGACCCCGATATGGTGAAGGCATCATAGGGTACGAGCTTAAATTCCTTTCTAATTCTCTTGGCTTTCCTGCTTTAGCCTGCCGTTCATGGCTTCAGAGCACTTATGCACATCACCATTTGCATCGCCTCCAGATTTGGCCCACTGTGGGGAGGGGAGGAAGCAGGTCTCCAGCAGGTGGCACTCAGGGCTGTCCCATACCCAGCATTGCTGTCCACGAGAAAAAAAATATCCAAACAATGGAACATTTGCCAAAAGGAGAAAGGAAATAAAAAAAAGTTATTTAACCCTGTGTAATATTTAAAGAGATTGTTATCATCTTATAGTGGTGTATTTAATGAAGGACAATGTGACAGTTCATGTGTAAATCAACCAGGATGAAATATGCATTATATGTAAACTGTTATGTTTCTCCAGTCACTTTCAAACTAGGATTATCTCTAGCTATTGGTTAAGTTCAAGGAAAAGGATTAGCTACACAGGTGTAGACAAAATAGGAAGCACGGAGTAATGAATACCCAAAGCAATTCAAAGCAAAAGTCAAGCCAGAAATGCAGGTCATGGCAGAACTCAAACAGCAACCAGAAGACATATGCCTTAACTAGATTCTTCTGCCAATGGTCTCCTCTTCTCCAGAGCCAAAGATCTGCAAGCAATACCATTTTCTACTAAACAATGGCCTTACAATACTGACTTGGCCACCTTCTACCCCGCTACTCAAGTCCCACTGTTTTGACAAAGATTGTTAAATGCTGCCTTGTAAACATCACCAGCAACTTTTCAGGGGCAGTGGGGAGGAGGAAGATTTAAGTATCTCCATTAATGTTTGCTCTGCTCTTCTGCCAGTGGTTTCTTCCCCCACAACTAGAATCTGGCCACCCAAAGAAGTGATTCAGCACTTGGTAAAGCTAGCAGGGTGGGAACTTTTTAAAACAAGCTTGGAGAGATAAAACAGTGGTTGTGAAATTTGGCTAACTATCCAAAGTCCTAGCGTCTGCTCTGGGTGTGCTGCTCTGCCACGGAGGGACCTTCAAAGCTCTAACTGACAGCAAATTGAAGGATGTGAAGAGCTGCTCCAAGAGGGAACTAATAATAACCATTCCTGGCCACTAGAAACAGAAGCAAGGAGAGATCCAGTTTGTATGGAAATGTTTCAGCAAGAGCAGAGAGCATCTTCAGCAGGGAAGGAAAGTTTGATTCAGCAGCAAATTAAGGAGTTTGTGCTTGTATAAAGGTTCAGGAAGATAGAAACTATTTTGGTTACTGAAAGGTCCTCCAAGGCTGCTGCCAGGCAGACCTGTCACTGATCTGGAAGAACAGGCATGAAGAAACGGATTCTCTCCTCATCCTTTTTTGTCCTGAGCCAAATGCTTCAGTACTCAGCACGGCTCAGTGCAGAGCTATGGGAACGGGCTCCACCCAGCTGTAACGCTGCAGAGTTGTTGCAGCCTTGCTTTGTATTTCTCAGGCAAGAGATGGCAATGAACTGTGGTTGCAGAGAGAGAGAAAGAAACACAGAACTCTACCTCCTGCACATGTTCATAAAACTAGCCAATCCTCTCCCAAATCACTCTTCTCACTCCCATCTCCACCCTGCTGGAGCTGCCTCTGTGGGACACTTCCAAGTAGGGGAGAGGTTGCGGCTCTCTGTTGTTGCCATTTTGGGAATGTTGTTTTATAGATTGGACTTGCTGTGGTTTGGGTGAAATGAAAGAGTTTGGCATAAAATCTCAAAAAGTCAAACAAACAGGCTCTTTTTCAGGAGCTTTTTCCACGTGTTTTTTTCCAGAGAGACTTTTTATAAATTCTTTTTAAACACAAAGTGATTTAAGGTGTCTTGTTCCTACCCACCCACCAAGTGCCAGAGGCCAGCCAATTACAGGGCACCTCTCAATGCACCCTCTTTATTATGCCCGTGGTAGGTTCAGATCCACATTTGAAGGAAAGTGAGACCCTCTGCAATGAAGAACTTGAAAAGGCTGTGAGATATCTGAAGGCACTCACCATTTCTGCACTGCAAGGACTCAGCACCAGCTCTTACTTCAAGGACCAGCTGCTTTGAAAGCTATTGCTGTCTGTAGCTATCAGCTACCTCTGCTCAGCAGAAAACCTAAAATGGTCCAATTACCCTTATCCTGCAAACTGCAGGACTGAGCTCGCTCCCTAGTTCCCTGTCTTTACTTAGTCTTCCTTAGGAAAAGATGTCAGCAAAGCCAATGGGCAAGCTCCTAAGAGGCAACGACCACTGGTATCTTCCCCCAAATGGCAAGAAGGATTAAGTCAGGACAGAGCTGAAACCGGTCTTGGGGAAAACAGAACTCCTCTGGGGTAGAAGCAGGACTGACACCCTGGTGGGTGGATTACAGTTTTGATGATGTACTGTTTGATGAGAAATTGTTCACTGAAATCAATGACTTCACTCTCCAAATAATATCCCGTGCCAAAGGCAAAACCCTTCACTGAACTGACTGTGCTGGCTGCTGTACAGCACTGGGGAAATACAGTTTTTAAGAGCATGGCAAAGAATGGATGTCTTAAAGATGCATTGGGGCTCCATTTAGGATCCTAACCTCTAATCTGCCCAATTAATCTGATGAAACAGATGTGAAGGAGGAAGAACAGCCAGTCTCCTAGGAATCACAGAGACATTAGAAGGATAAACTTGCCAGATGTTGAATGTTTGTTATCTGGAATGCCTCCTCCCTCCCTAACCGGACTTTCTGGTTTCATTTCCATGCACCCTGAACTACACCATGCAGCAACACGCAGTTTTGAAAACACTATTCAGGCACTCAGTACTCACTTGCATTGCAGTGGCAAAAGATGGTTCTGCCAGTCAGAAAAAAAGGTGGTGATTCAGAGATCTTCCAGTTGACAGAGCTGCTTTGCGGCTCTGTGCTTTGGTCCCTGCACTGTCTGGGAGAGGAATGTGCAGTGTCACTGCTCCAGTCACACTGCTAGAAGCCTAATGACGCTGGGAAGGACATTCCTTGAGGCTGTTTCTTTGGGAAAAAACTGCTTTAGGGGGGAATCCCTGCAATGCTGGTGCCCTGTGCTCCACTTTATCCTAATGGCTCTCACTAGTATCAGGGAAGGGCACTGGGATGAATTAACTTAGTCAAATTAAGGCAGGCGGGAGCAGGGGTGAAGGAAGGAGATAAAATCTAGGACAACATACCCAGCCGTGGGATATATGCCAGGCCTGGGGGAGAGTCCTCTGAGGGGAAGGGACAGTCTCAAGGGTAAACAGAGGAGGACAATCCTGTCTTGACCTTATGGGGGCAGTCTGGGTGCAATCACAGTCACCACTCATAAGTTCCCCCTGGGATATTTAAGATGAGTAAAACAAAACAGCAGAAGTGAGCTGGACTGTAAAAGGGCAGGCTGAAACATAAGATACTGGAACCTGTTATTTCTTCAATGCTCTTCTTTATTTTGCAGGGAACCTAGAAGTCCAGCAGGGACTAAGTAATCCCAAACATACACACCAATGACACAAGAAATCCTGTTCCGAGATGGAGCAAATAATAACCAGTTTTGAAAAAAGGATTTTCTGGGAAAAGGCAAGGGAAATACAAAACAGCACCCTGCTTTAAAAATATAAATGAGATGTCACTCATTTGAAATGCACGGGCTACAACTGCTGAAAAGGAGTGAGAGATCAGAGTCCCATTCCAGCCCCACACAGTAAGAAGACATCAAATAAAAAATGGTACATGAGATACCATTCACTATCACCAAGCTAATCACACAAAATCTAGCCTCCTCCCTGCTCAACATGCCCTTAAAGACCTGGCCTTGGAAATTCAATACTAGCAGAACTGTGCCTTGTTGGGATGTAATGCAGTTGGTGGTTTTTGAGAACTGTACCCACTGAGTTTGTGGGATTTGGCTGGACAATGCACTGTTCATTGTTTCGATATAGTTAATTGAAACTGGCATTTAATCAGTTCTTTTTCAAGGAGCCTCAGTGCAACCCTTCTGCACAACACTATGTCCCACAGCATTCATAAATGGGGCATCCAATAGTCAGGCTGTGACATGTAAGTGCAACAAGGCATTGGTGGCACTCAAGCTGCATCATAATGGACTCAAGAGTGATAAAGCACCAAGATCCCAAATATTACCTCTGCACAGTCTCATTTACAACCTACCACTGAGCTGGTGAATGCTAAGAAACATCCTGCAGGACTAAGAGGTGTTTTTCCAAATGGAATTGACGAGAATATGCTCAGCTAATGATTCTTTGATGTAGCTTCTTATATGGCATCACTGATACAAGTTTTATGGATGCAGTTGCTATAACAACGTAATGCACAGTGGTTAAATATAGCAGCTCCTATTTTCCACTCAGTTTGCTCTGCCCTAAGCAGACTTTTCTGTTCTAGCTGGGATGAAATGGATTTGATAGCTTACTAAAGAAAAGAAGTGGTACAGTCCTTCCTCCCCCGCACAAAGACCATTCCTCTCTACCCTAAGCAAGCAAGCAAACAACAAAACCAACCGCCCCTCATTTGCTAGGCTACTGGGCAAGAGGGCTTGTTTAAAATTAAAATGTACAATGACTCACGCAAAACTAAACCACCTCAATATTACATGTGACCTCAGTGCAAACACTGTCATTTTGAAGCGCAGGAAAGAGAAGTTCTCAAATATTCCTGTCACGTAGTATTTACCATGCCTATTTCTGTAGCACCTAGTGACCAGCCAAATGCTGAGAGGGGAGTAAAGTGACCTCAATGTCACTCAAGATCTGCTCTTCCTCCTGATGTGTGTAAAGGATCCAGCCTCTCTTGGCCACAGGGAAAGTTCCTATTCTGGGGGATAAGAGAATGATGTTGCCAAATCAAGGTGACAGGGAAAGAAGCAGAGCTACAGAGGATTGCTTCCAAATCTCCCTTCTCCTTCTACAGTGGGATTTTCTTGGGTTTGGGTTGGGGTTTTTTTTTCAGTCTGGAAGCCAGAACTGAAATACTCCCAGGGGAGACTGAAATCAAATAGCAATTTGTGTTCCTCTCCCATCCTGTTTTTTCTTATTTTTCCCTTGCAGAAGAACAAATCCACCCTCAAACCTTGGCATTTCACAGTTCCTCCCAGATCTGAAGCCTAGACACAAAGCAGCAGCTGGGCTCCCTGCAAGCTGTCAGGAGGAAGGCTGCTGCAAGGGGAAGGGCACATTTCTTCTGAATAGTTCCTGCTCCTTTGAACATAACCTCTGTTCCAGACACTAGAAAGAATATTTATGGCCTTAGCAGATAATACTGAGCATCTGCTCAGCTATGACCATTTCCTGAACTCTTTTGTTCCTTGAAGCTCTTCAGTAATTTGTACATCCTGAAGCAAAAAGTTGTGGGATGGGTCACACAGCCTGTTCTACCCCTGCTTTTGCAGAAAATAATCTCTTAGGTAGTGGGCACAAGTCTGTCTCCCACAGACTGGGAGCACCCAAAAGAGCTGAGGATCACTGCACCAGCCCTCTGCTTCATCCTTTCCACTTACAGCCACACTGGAGGCAGAACCCTGCAGACCTTGTTTCAAGATGGTTAATAAACACATTGCACATGATACCTGGAGGGAAGAGTTCATTTGCCTTTTTCTTGCCATGCAGCACTGGGGCCCCTGGGGCAGCAACCACTGTTTTGCAAAGCTCTGCTGGCAGGGATGGGACGTGAGAAGCCTCAGCATACGCTCCTAGCGTTGCCTGTACTAGCCGATATGTGAGAACTCATCAGGGCACTGAAAATCAGGAGAGATACAGTCACGCTCTACTTCCTCCATGGCACAAACTGAAAAATAATGAGGACAAGCAAGCCACTAAAAATAAACTTAACCTTTCAGCGGCCACAGCATCACTTCTGCCACATGCAGATGACTGGGCCACCATGCTTATTTCTGCTGATTCAGGACTGGAAGAGAGACAAGACATAAACCAGCCCTTAGTTAATGAGACCTGCTTATACTCTGGTATCCCTATCAGCATGTATCTCATCGGGCCAAGACAATGTTCTGCTGTAGGCTAAGGACTAATGCAAAGGTCTGAGTTCAAGGGGCTTGCAGATAACGAATACTTCCTAGTAAGGTACTCCAAGACAAGAAGAGGGTTAACATCCCCACTGCACACGCAGGAAATCTAAAGCACCGAGGTGGGAAAGCGATGTCTGCACAGCCACAAAATGAGACAACAGTAGAGTTGTGATCAAAATAGAGTTTTCCTTAACTTTTTCATACATAATTCAGCTGCTAGCTTGGTTCTCCCTGTACCTTTTCAGGATGTAGGGAGACACCTAACAATCTGCCCTCCATTCCTATTTGCAGGACATACAGCGGCTGACTGAGCAAACAGAGGTCCAGGCAGCTGGAAGCTCTAGTCCCTCTGTGCCAATGGTGTGAGCATCAGTCATCAACCTCTGTTCCTCACTCACTCCTCAAATAACACTGTGCAGTGGAAATAACACTGGAAAGCATCTCCCCACTTAGCCCAAACAAACATACTGTTGGCTTTCGCTCCACCCCCTTTCTTTCTGTTAGACTATTTCAGAAGTTGCTGGGAAAAGCCATGATCCCCTCTAACACTGACTTCCAGCCATCAGAGAGCATCAAAGCCTTTCAACATCTTCCCAGAGATGCTCAGTATGTCACAGTACAGCTTCCATGGCACTGCAGCTTTCTCTAGGCAAGTGAGAAAGGCAAACCACTGTGATGCTGCTAGCAAGGAGAGTCAGAGAATTGCACAAATGATTCAAAAAAAAAAATGGGTGCTAAAAATACAAGATATACTTGCAAGGAATTCTTCTCATGCCTGGAAAAGGCAGGGGCAGCTCTGGAGGAGAGATCTCTAGGACACAATGAGGTCTGAATGTACAGAGGATTAAAATAAAATACAGTACCTGTCCTGCCAGCTTTTTGTCTAGAAACCTTCCTACATCACAGCACAGAGGTTCTCAGAACGTAAAGAATAAAGAGGGGAAGGAAGAAATTGACTTAGGAAGAGTGGTAAATAGGGACAGCTCCAGCGACAGAGCAATGTCCTTTGGTCAGAGAGGTAAATTCAGGTACCTGGAGAGGATGGCAACATCCTCTGGAACAACGGTGCAGAACTTTTCAAAACCCAACTACCACCAGCTCAGGCATCAGCTATTCACACACTCTCCTCAAACCAGAAGTGCAAAGTGATCTGTTGCATATTCTACTGGGATCAAGGACAGGAAGAGTAAAGAGGGCCCAGTTAAAGGGAGACCAGCAAAGCACCAGCAGATGGAATAACAAAGGATGCTGTACATCATTTACAGAGCTGTGAGAGTTTCTCCAAACAGTACTGAGTCCCACAGCCTGGCACTCCATTATATCAGTGAAGTAAATACTGCTTTTAGTTTTCTGCTTACAAACGAACATCACGTTCACCCTGTAACACCACAGTGAGGCATTCAATGAAAAGTGCACAACACTGTACCTTAAAGCAGTGTAAAGAGAAATGTGGTTAGCGTGACCACTCACTCCTCCCGCATCAAAGGTTACCACCTGCAATAAGACCACAAAACAATCATCATTTTGAAGAAGGAGATTGTGCAGTTACCAACTTTGACATCTAACACACCACTGTCCCAGCCTATCTGGGACATCTAAAGAGTTGTTCTTGTGTTGCACAATGAGGCCTTGTGTGTGAACTCATGCTACAGGAACACAACTAAACAAACAAGACACTCTGGAACTCGATGACTACACAGTGTAACAGCTTGAACAACAGAAACATGACAAATAGCATGTTCCTGCTGGCAGGATGCACTTGTTACTTATTACAGGGCCAAAAGGTTACTTTCAAAGTGGTCTGTTGCAAACTTGCTCCTGACCCAAGAGGTCCAGCTCTATGAATCAGTCACTCCTGGGTGGATTACAGGGTGAAACTATAGTTTCTTGTGCTGTGAATTAGGACATACTGCTTTAACAAGCAACACAATCACATCCTACTATCCTGACTGTAATGAGGCTTCATCACAGGATAACATAGTGATAAATAATCTGGTATGAGAATAAGCCTTTTTAAAGAATCAGCTGACTGCACTTTTTGTACAACCAAGTCAGGCTTTCTGCTGAATGAGAAGATCATATTGTTTATTGCTTCTCTGCAGGGAGAAATGGGAACTTCATAATGCAGAAGTAATGTGTGAACACAGCACTAACAAGAAACTGTCCAAAGCACAGAATACCCTTGGCTCCCTGCCCTCAGACCTACCAATGATGTGTCAGGGGTGAAGCATCCACCTTAGCAGCTCACTCGGCACAGTACTGTGAGGTGGGTACTTAAAGGCTCCAGCTTCCAACTTAGAAGACAAACTGGCCATGCAAAGTGTTGAGCAGACAGGGTATGTGTGCTGGTAGGCTTTCCAGATCGTAAAAATTACAGTCCTTGGACAGTCTAAAGTTAGGTATTTGCTCTGGGAGAGGCCAGCAGCAGAGCTCTCCACAGCTCCCTTCTCTATGACCAGGAAGAAATCATAACCTCCCCACACTTCAATCAATGTCTGCTTCCTTGCCAGCTTATTCTCTCTTCAGGGAAGGAAATCCTACTGCCTTGCTTACTCACCACAGATCCCTTCTCAAAATGTATTTTATATGCAGGGCCTGAAGTACTGGGTTAAAGATCAAGGGAAGATCCAAAGCCGCTCTGCAACTCGCTACTCCACCCTCCAACAGGAGAGGCCCTTTCAAACACAGGGGATATTGTGTAAAGAGGGAGAGGAAACACAAACAGTGATAAGAAATACTTAAAAACCCACAAACTCCAGACAAGCCTGCTTATAAACCCATCTACCCAATACAAGTCCAGAGTTAGACTTCCCAGTTTACCCAGTGGCTGTAATAATGCTGCCACCAAGCAGCGGGGTTATTTATTGCTGGCAGGAAGCAGTGGGACCCAATTTGGTTTCATTCAGGTACAAAGAAGCATTTTCTGGCCAACCCCTACTTTATAAAGAGAAAAATTATGTCTTTGGCTGCTTTTGTGGTACATCAGCAATACCTGAGAGGCTCTCTGCAGGGACTGCACGGTCCACTATGGTGCTAAGGCCTCCCTAAGGATATCAGCTTTTTGAGTAGCTCATTTGGGAAAGACATTAAATTCTGCAGAGCTCAGGGAATGAGCACAGCACCCTGTATTTTGCAGATAAGAAAAAGCACGCTCTGAAGCCACTCCTACCTAGAGTGGCACTTTCCTAAGATGACAACATATCACACTCACTGTGGCAGAATAAATTCCTATGCAGGTGAATAACCCTGTGAGTCTGCTAAGGGCTGGACTTGCACTAAACCTCTTTACTAAACGGGGTCGGAGAGAGGGTTTGTCTTTTCTGCTTGGTCATTTATTTTCATGTAACCTGTACAAATATAACATTTTAAAGACTACTACTCTGCTGTCAAATGCCGTTGAAATTAGCCAATGGACTCTGAAGTCTTTTGAAACATGCATGTGCACACACACATAAATACAATTGCATTATTCTTGTTTCCTTAGGAAACCAAGCTAAAAACCGAAGGCAAGCCAAACCACACGTTTTTCCTTCTATGGAGGGTACAAGAGAACAAATCAGAAGACTGAGATAAGAGACTATAGTGAGCAGACTAAATAAGCTAATCACTGTTTGGACAAAACTGGCTCAGGCCAACTGTGGGAGCACAAGGCTGGATTAGGAAATATTCTTGACATGGAAATTATGTGTTCAGAAACACCTTAGGAGGTTTTTCTTCTCGGCATCTGTTTTGAAATAGGAGCTGCTGTTCTTAGTGCTGCTGGGCTTACGTAACATCTGAACTAGCTAAAGAGATTACATGGAGTTAATTTTCAGTTGATGTTGTCTAATTTACTGTTAGGACATTTGCACCTGAATTGCCTGTGTCTTCAAATACACAAATTTGTAAGTACAATTCCTCAGGTATCTGCATACTGACCTGGCCATGGTGGCATTCACTGTATCTGCAAAGAGAACACCTTTGAAACATTTGCTCTTCACCTTTAGAGAGCCCTCTCAGCGCACAGGCTGCCTCTGAGACCGCAGTGATGTCCTGCCTATCCAGTGTGTAGTTGCTAGGTCTGCTGTCTAAACAGGGCACTGATTCTACAGAATCACTGCGGTGCTTGTGACTTAAAGCAGGCAGCAATCACATGTAAATATATTCCTCTGGCTTCAGGGATACATTTCATCGATAACCAATCTGAATTTCTTTCTCACATGCTGAAGATACTTTCACATGGGAGCATTTGCTTCTTCCACATGGTGCAGCTAGCTGGTGTGCTTGCTTTTAACGCATAACCTGAACCAGGCTGATGATGAAATCAAACAAACAATCAGTGCAGGATGAGAAAACCTGAACATCTTGAAACTGTCTGGGTTAAAAACAGGCTTAGCCAGTTCTAGGAGCAAAAGGCTGGGATAGGAAATATACTTGATGTGGAAATTATTGCTCAATGAAATCTTTAGGGCAAGAGGGAGTTCCCTCCCCACACCTGTTCTGAAATGGGAGCCGCTGCTGTTGGTGTTGCTGGGTTTTCTTCTGGGTGACCTTGGTATTCAGGAAATGGAGCTTTCACTAGTGGAAGCCAGAGCAACAGCCAAGACAAACAGGTCCAGAAATCCCTTCCGGAGGGGGGAGAGCACAGAGGAAATTGCTCAATTACTAGCAGAAGAGAAAACTCCTGAGAGGTCTGGAGTCCATGGCCCTTCTACACAGCATGTGCATTGGAGGAAAAAAAGACTCAAAGCTGTGGGTTTCCCTGACTCTTCCTGGTGTCATTCAGTGCTTCAAAGCAAGCACACATCTGCTCAAGTAGACTGGTGGGGATAGAAATGTCTCCTTCCTTTTAAAGAAGGGCCATCCCATAAAATGCCATAGCAAGCAACTTCGTTTCTAATGGCCTTCCTCTAAGCATCGTTCCACAGGCCTGTCTTACACTTGCAGAAGCCAGTGATATTCAAACTCTGAGTCTCTTGTGTGTTTGGAGATGTCTCTTGTTGCTACTAAAGCAGAGAAGCTAAACATTTAAAAGAATGGACAATTGGACGAAAATGGAAAAATCTAACTGTGATCAACACCCCAGTGTCCACTTGGTTTGAGCTGCAAATGTGTAACCCAAGGGTGCACCACCTCTTAGAATGAAAGGGCCCAGGGGCCTCCCACTCACATACCCCAAAGTACACCTGAGGAGACCGCTACATAAGCAAGGAAGGTAGGAAAAGGGATGCCATAGTCTGTCCCAGCTCTGTTGCCTCCTCTAGCAAACTCCACATGCTGCGCTCCAAATCTGGTGTTCTGCAAAAGCACTTAAAATCCTCTACAAACATCACACATTCAAATGCTCTGGATTTTTAGGAGTGTAAGGGATGAGATCCAAAACATGAGCTGAACTCACCCTCTCAAATATAAGCTCCAACCTGAATGCCATTTGTGGAAGGATCTGGCTTTCTATGCTGATTTGGAGCTGACCCAAGACAATGGGACTCTTCAACAAACAGTTGTATAGATGATGTTTTCATCACTCCATAGCAGAAAGCAGCTTTTAAGAACATGGTATTGCTGAATTCTGGTCTTGGCACTGTGTTTTCCCAAAACAGTCTGAATGTCACCTCCCAATCCAAGATCTGCTATCACCAAACCTTAGATCCTGAAGTGTAGGATTTCATAATCTAGAGCCGGCCTGGGGCTCACAATACTACGTAACTTATTTTTTTACAGGCCGAATACTTTCTAACATGGATTGAGACAGACTAGCCTTGGCTGCCTTTCCCAGCAATACTGGCTTTTGCTTATAAATTCAGCAGGCAGGAAATAATTTCCAGTCTATAAATTAGTTTTGGCTTTGAGTACACTGATCGTTAATTTCTGCGTCTGCACTATTTAATGTAGAGCTTGGATGAAATATGTCCCTGTAGCTCTCAAAAAGATTGAGTTACTCACGAACTTCCAGGGCAATTGAGGAAATGAGTAACCATGCAATGGAACAAAACTACGCATACCATGGTGTGCCTCCTTGCCTTGCAAGCTTTACTTTCAGGCATGGTGGAATTGCAGCTTGCTTCTCCACTGCCAGATGACACATACATTCAGTAAATAAAATATATCATTGTCTATGCTATGACTATGGGGAGAATTGGGGAAAGCTGTCCCACTGGGATAGCTAAACCAATACATGTCCTCCCATCACATTAACTCCATCGAGTTAAGTCTCCTGCGTTTGAAACCCTGTTAGCTTATGTTTTGACAAGGCTCTTTTAAAAGGTTAAGCCACTTCTATCAATTTCACCACTCCTGTCAGTTTACTTTTCAAGGCAAGGCCATTATCTCAGGACAGCAGAGATGCTCTAAGAGTGTCTAATGGATAGCAAGCTCTGAAGTTTTAAAATGCAGTGTGTTCAGCAAAGGTAATTTAGGTGCCTGCATTGCTGTTCTTGGCAAATTAGGTCTGCTCAAATGAATGGTATTATAGCAAACATCTGAAACCCATGTGATTACTTGGGACATTTAAAATAATGTAAGTTTACCGAGCAGTTCATTACTACCATCCCTGAGAAGGTGCTTCAGTTGCCTTTAGTACTGTTTTGCTACAGTAATTTGTCCTCCCTGCTGCTCAGGGAAGTGCTGAGGGGAAACACAGTGGGCCCTGCCACAGTGTTCCTTATTATTACCACTACACCCGGCACCCGCAGCACAGCGGGGAGAGTTCTAGTGCCTGTGCATGTTTCTTGCTTTGAAAACCCCACACTTTATTTTTCAGCTCATGCTATGTTAGTGGCAGACTCCTGCCTCCTCCAGCACAAACAGCTTGAGTTTAATTTTCTCTGAGGCAAAGACCTAATCCTTTCTAATCATCTAGAGGAGTTCCAGGGTTTTGAGAATTTCTACTGGGCTTCTGGTGCACTTGCCCTAGTGCCCATGAGAGTCACAAACATGCAATACAAATCCTCTTGTGCTTGGAGCTTTCAGAATAGATTAAAACATATCTATTCATGGGGCCAAAAGGCACAAAAAGAGTCCAGGAAAACTATTTGTCTCTGTGCACAGCAATGAATTTCATGGAAAATTAGCCTCAGAATCAATACAAAGTTGGATGCATGATGCTGGTTTTTCTGTGCTCATGGGGCTTTCATGCTACAGGAGATGTGGTTTCTTGTTTTGTGAATTGCTGAAAGGCTTTAAGAGTTTTGTGATTTTGCTGCTCATCAGTGTGTGACAGTGACATGCCTGATCACAGCAAGGTTCAACAGAAAAGAACAGAACACAACCTTTTCCATGCTTAGGCCTTTATTCCTATTCTGTGGGAAAGAAACCCCAAATGATACCAGTGCTAGGAAATCTCACCGGTTTAATATTCTTCAATCCCGACCTATAACCCTGCTAATCTAGCTCTGTAACAGAGGCCTGCCAATGTACTTCAAATCTAAGCCTAAATGTAAGCCTAAACCCCAGAAGGGCTCTCTTCGTCAATGAAACCTAGCAACAGGGACAAAATGGTTGCTTTAAAATGTACAAAACATTTGAGGAGTTAGTAAAGCAAAATTCCTCCACTGTCCATTTTCCACTAGGAAGCAAAGAAAGATCTCAAGAGAGAAAAGATACAGCCAAACTACATCATCATCCTTTTCCATCTTTTTCAGTGGAGCAATTCTATTTGTTCTGAACTTTTAGCAATTGTCTGAAGTGTTTGAAAGAGAATCAGAATGACCATGTCTTACTTGTCAAGACATAAGAGCTGTACAAATACTCACAAAAAGTCTTAAACTACAAAATGCAAAATTGCTCTCAGGTATCATTTTAGACCTGAAATTCAGCTGGGCTTATTCAGAGGGTCTTCTACAATTAATGAACCCCAAGATCTACTACAGTGAAACTTAAGAGTTCCAACAGAGTTTGCAGTTTTTAACCAATTTGAAGCTTTTACTTCAGTGAAGGCTGGTGACACTACAACCCAGAAGTGGCTTCATAAGATCTAGCTAGAGAAATGGATAAACTTTATAAAGCAAATATTTCAAAATGACTAAATATACTCTCCCCCTGTCCTCGGATATTTCACAGAGATCCGGAAGCAAAATCCTAACTTTAAAGACTTCAAAGAAAGCTTTCAGAGGGAAGGAAAAGGCCTAGAACACTAGCCCAAAAGTAACATGGAAATTGCCTATGCTGTAGAAAGTGTCACATTACCAGGTTGATGTTATTGGCTTCTATATGCTTTAGCACAAAGGCAGAGAGGAGCTGTGCGTCCCATTCAACAGCAGGATTATCCAGAAGATCCCTGAAAATGAGAAGTGCAATTAGTCACTTCACTGCTGAGAACTTTGTAAAGACCATGCTAGAGAAGAGGTATCTTCTTATCAGAGAATGAAATAAAGATAAATTTATTTACCATCTAAACCCACTGAACCTTACTTAAGAGTCTTACAAGCTTGTATATTGGAGGGTTGAAAGAGAAACAGCAGTTCCAACACCTCTTCATAGATTTGCCAAAGTCTCCCTTTCTTCTTACCATTAATGCAGACTTGCTGACTGCTTTTCTTCAAGCACATCTATTTTGTTCTGTGATTCTTGTTCTCTAATAATCCTGATCAAATTTCTTTCTCTCTTTATTTAAACCCCCTTTTAAAACACATTTTTCTGAAAGACTTTCCAATCATAAATTACTGGTGAATTAAATACAAAAAGTAACAAGCAAACTCACTCTCATTTATACAGGAATAACACATTAACCTCAACCAGAGGACAACAGACTCATAATTACATTGCATGGATTTGACAGTAGTTCTTCATCTGTTTATTTTAAGCCTTGCATACCAACTGGGTATGCAAAGCATACTGTGACTGAATACTCTGCCTCTGTATTTTAGATTGCAGGCTTCTAGGGGCGGGGACCATGAGCCAAATGCAAAATAACACCAGACAGCCAAGAGAATGATAACATATTTACACAACTGAGAGCTGAATTTGACCCCCCAGTCATTATGTTTGAATGATGCCAAGAAAACATTGCTTGCAAAGTTAAAAAGGTTATTAGTAACAATAGGATAACACACAGCTGTTAAAGACCAATAATGACATGTTAAACTTGTCTTTTTCTCAGACCTTTTTCCTCCTCTGACCGTCTGATAATTGCTGTGAGGCTGTTTAGCACAGAAGTGACTACACAGCCTTCTCACAGACCCCATGGGTTTGGATCTGAGTTGATCCAGCTGTTTGCTGCAGAGAGCAGGGGTGCTACCTCACAACACTCTTCAGGCCCTGCTGACTCCCCAGACAGCAAAGACTGTAACATCTGCAACAGAACAACAGGAAAACGTCTCCTTGGCACATTCCAAAGTAAAGCTCAGCCTAGGTCTTCATCAGATGTCTTCTGGCCACAAATTTTCCCACTGCTGTCAACAGTAGTAATAGTAGTAGAAGGAAGAGCCTAAAGTACACACTGACCATTAGCATTTTATCCATCGTGTTACATACTCCTGTTCAGCACAGGCCAAAACAATGTACTATTAGAAACCCCAGCAACAAGGGAAGGCGTTTCTACATTAGCGTACACGTTCTAGCTATGGTCCCTGTAGTGGTATTAACAACAACAGAAATTCTTTTTGTTGTTTGCAATTCCCTCTTGTACAGACAGCATCTTTGCCTGATGTGTACAAAACATTCAAATTTCCGCATAGGAAAGATTTTTCAGTACATCTGGTGGCTGTCTCATCAACTTAACAAGCCTGCAGCTCATCTGCTCAAGACAAAAACTTTCAGATACCATGTTTGAAGTGGCCCTGTTGACCCTGAAGGTATTACAAGTCCCACCATGTCACAGCAAGCTTTAAATGGAGCACATTTAAAAAATATGCTTCAACTAAAACATCCCCAGCAACATGCATACTGAGCAGAGTCTAAGTGCAAGTCTAACATTGCTTCAGTTGTTTGAACGGTACCTCTGAGGTTATGTCAAGACTTAATCTGATTAATATTAAGTAGTAAATTAGTCAAAAAGAGATTCTTCACTGGCCACTTACAATGCAAATATCATTCCCCTTTTTGGACAGGGGTTAAATGAAGCTGTGGAGGAAGTGAAGAGTCTCATTAAAACAGGAGGGGTGCTCCAACAGTGAGAAGTTAGAAAAAAAAAAAAAAAAAAGCAGGGCTTGGAATTTATGATGTCCAGGAGGCTTTGGTATCATAGCCACTGCATCAGCTTTATTGGGCTGTCTCCAAAAAGGCTGCCGGGTAGTGGAGCAGGTTTTAACTAGTTTAGACAGATAAAGATCACCCTGGTCCAATGGAAATGAACAGCTGGAGGCAAGGGTTTAGAATCCCTGGAAACAAAACAATCTGAAGGCATGAGCAAATTAACTCCATGAACACTGAACTGATTGAGCTGGAATATTATGCAAAAAATTCTGCTTCTACCCACTTACAGCTGCTCATGGAGAGACCACTCACTCCCAGTAAGGAAAAGGAATTCTTTTTCTTACATAGTATCTGTCAGGATTTGTCAGGCACCAAAGACAGAGAAGCTTATCTTGCCAAGCAAGACACGCATGTACATAAGCACATTTATAACTCATTAATAGCCATGATGGCCCACTGAAGCGTTCTTAGCTCATTCTGCAAACATGCAAAGCAACACACAACTTAAATGACATGCCCAAAGTCACTCAGAGAAGTCAGTAGCAGGACTGGCAATACATTAATCTAGATTGCTCCTGGAAATTACTTTTTTTATTTTTTTTGGTAAGAGTTTGCATAATATTTTGAAAAGCCAAAAATTCGAGCATTCCCATGATAGTAGGGACCCAAGAGAAAGCATGAGACTGATAACTTTCTGCCTGTGCTCTGGATATCAATAATTGGGTATGGATAAGAATGAAAAGGCGACTAAAGAAAACCAAGTTCATATACACCATAGAGAAATACACACAAGATACACTCTTAGAGGTCTCTAAATGCCCTAGGAACTTCGTAGGAGCATATAGACTTTGAAAACTGCTGTAGTTCACAAAATCATATATTTGGTACAAAAAAATTTTCCTAATATCATAAATCAGTCCTCACCAAACCTGAGAAATCCACTGGCTTGCTGCGCTATTGAAATAAGTTGCATTCATTGTGTTTTTACTTTCAGGACTTCATACCAGAAACATTCAGCATTTACATGGTTAACTCCACAGTGCCTTTCTGGCTAAGGCTGATAATGCCTCCCAGCTCAAGGTCGAAGGGCTGGAATAAAGGACTATAAAGGAGTGAAAATTAGCACATTCCCTGGAGCAGACTGGAGCATGTCCCAGGAGACAGGGACCCCTCACCCACTCTCCCTGTCTTCTGCCCCAGAGAGCTCCTTGTTGCTGCTGTCAGTCACTGCCACAGATCAGGATATAAATCCTGCCCTTGAGGCCTCCCAGGTCACGCTGCTGGGGGGTGCTGGTGGGAAGGGTTGAAGAGTTTGGTCACTTGGCCTCATTTCCACTGAAATGTTCCATTCTGGAACTGATGTTTGTGGGCATTCCACATAACTGATCCCAAATGCTGCCTGGATGCAGGCCTTGTTGACCTGGGAAAAATAGGGAGATGCATAAAAGACAAAAAAAATATTTTTAATGGAATAATGCTCCAGAAATGTTTTCCCAGCTATTTTCAGTGAAAGCCATGCTGTGCACTGTACAGGGAATTTACAGCTGTGCCAAGGGATCTACAGACTGAAGAGAGAGAGAAATGGAGAATTATGGTATTGCAGTTGCTGCAGTACAGAGTAGTGCCTGTCTCTGCTCACTGATTTCCAATGAACTGGTTATGGGAAACATGTTCTGAAAAGAAAAACCTGTACTTATCAATTTATCCATCCCCTGTTGGTAGTGAGAACCAGACAGGACCCCTGGTTTTCTCCTTATCACCTCCATGCTTTCCTCCTTGCCAAGCTGAGCAGACAGAGCAGACACTGGCACCTGCAGCTCCCCTTCCCAAGGTTTGCATAGGAAGAATACCGTGGATGTCCCAAATATCCTGGCCCAGGCACCAGAGAGCTACAAGGGGGCCACAGAAAATCACATCAGCATGTTAAACCAAAATTCAACCTTGAGCAGATCTTGCCCAGTAGTCTTACAGCTGGCTGAATAAAAGAAATGTTAAAAATCACTGCCTGATGCCAGCTCCTCTCCAGGCCCCCTCTTGCCTGCTGTGGGCTGTGGAGCGTAGCTCCTCTTATGCCTCAGCCTCGGCCATTAAAACACTGTGCATGTTGCCAGTTATACTAGGGTCATCTTTCTAGGAACATTTGTGCTCAAGATGGATAGATTCCTGTCATTTGGAAGGTCTCTGTTGGCCAAGACAGAGATTTAAAAAACTTCACAGATACATATTGCCAAGTTACACCCTTCTTACATGATATACTGCTCAATCCTTGGCCAATTTTCCACTGCTCATCTTCCACAGATCTTTTAGCAACAGCCAGTGCATTTATATGGACAATCTTCCTTCAAAGCCTTCCATGGAATTTATTCTGCTCATGAACAAAGTTCTCATGACTGCTCTAAAGGTTAAGTTAAACTAAACAGTTAGTCTACGTGATGTCCACGTGGCTTAACCAACAGCAATTGGGCCGTCCTATATGAAACACTTGCAGTTAGAATAACCTTGAGATCTGTCCTTCCTGAAATGTGTTGAATCGGAGAGTCCTCAGGCCCCTGGAAGCACTATGAAGCAGTGCCTCTTGTTATGTGAGTTACCCCGACGGGACTGGCAAGCATCCCTTCTGCCTTGACATGAAGCCTTTACAGGTGGCAAATAGGGAAGGGAGCGGAGTGACAATATGGTTCCTTCTAGAAGATGTTTAGGTCTCCATCAATATATTCTGAGACACCAGAGCAAAATTCTCAAGATACTCATGTGATTTTTCCACTACATACCAAAAGGTTCAAGATGAAAAAGCTTTCCCATTTCTTATTGTCTTTTTATCCTGCAGCATAACCTTAATCAATCCAAGGCTAGGGACCAGGAAACATTTTTGCATAATTTTTCCTCCTTATCCCTCCTCTCCCCAATGAATGATTCTACATTAAATCATCACAAAGGTCGGTAGATTGATGGTGGATTACATAGGAAACAGGTGAACTGCTGCGCACTAAGTTCCCAGCTGAGAACAATGACCGCAATGTGTTTGTTGGAACAAAGGATGCCCTTTGTATAAAGTTAACTGTATGAAATGAACATCTGGGCAATTGAAACTGGATCAAAAAGCAAAAGATCCCACAGAACAAAATGACGTGAGTGCACAATTAGTGAAAAAGCCATGTGATGACTAGCGGCAATCAGTGACCTTTATATCATAGCATAACACTAATTGAAAAAACTGTGTAAACAGAAATTATTTCATGGTCTCTAAAGTAAAGCAGAGAATTTTTATTTTTGAGATTATGCTAAGATAAGACAGGCTAGCCCTAGATCTTGAAGCAGAGCCTCTAAATCCTTACATTCATAACTACTCATAAATTTCTCTTCCTATAATGGCCAATTATAGACAGGAGGGAAATGTTAATGTTAGGTTGCATGTACATCTCTGATTCAATTGAAAAAAAACCATTTAGACAAATGATCAGCATCTTGCAACATCATGTAATACAGGGAACAGATGCTGTGTGCTTATTGGAATGTGACAATCTACAATTTAGGAGATAAATGGACTAAAGTAGGATGTTAACTGTCACATGAAAAGCCACCTACTACAGAGAAGCTGAAATTTTTACACCAGCAGCTTCCTCCCTCTCCTGATAGTAAAGAAACCCAAATTATTCTGAGATTTGTATTTGCAGACAGAGATTTGTATATGCAGACAGAAACATCAGAATCTTAGGTTTTGGTGTAGGTAGAGGATAAAGGAAGTGGTGAAAATGTTGACTGGAATAGTAGAAATAAAATACACTTCAAATATTTCACAAATTAAAAAAAACAAACAGAATGGACATAATCCTTTTTCCCCATCCTTTACTTTTGTAATGTGTAAGTCTGGACCTGCTTTTTACAAATTTCAAAGGTAAATTAAATAAGTTTAGATGCCAGGTAAGTGTTGACATCACTAATGTGGCCATACAAGGCAGAAGTCATGTGTAAAGGGACAGAACACACAGACAGCACTCCGTTCAGCTTGCTCAAAAGTCCAGGCAAGCTGTGCATCCTTCTTCACTGAGCTATGCAAAAACATCGTGCACCTCTGACAGATAATATTCCAAGTACCTCCATAACTCCCCAAAGGTAAATGGTAATTAGTTTTCTAGGGAACAAACTTTTTGACTTGGGCGTGATCATGTGTTTCTGTTTGAGAAGTAAGTATCCTTTGGGTTTAAATTCAAAGGAATTATTACAGAACACAGGGCTTGTTGTTTGCAAAGACCTATCCAAATGTCCCTGTATTCATTCATTTTTTTAAAATAAATTATTGATGATTTCTCAGCAGAGATTGATGTCTATTCACAGAGATGACACAATTGCTTATCATAATTTGAAATCTGGTATTCATTTGACGTCTGTGCCTCAGAGCCTTGTTGATAAATTACAGCACAAAGCTCTGTAGGAACAAGTTCATATTCAATGCCTTTAAACAAAAACAATTGATGGTACCTTTCAAGAACAGAAATACATAGAAACCACAGCAGCTAAAGCTAGTTTTAAAAAGTAACTTTTAAAAACTAGTTTGGAAAGGCCATCAGGCCCTGCTGTGTATGACAGGAAACAAAATTCAGCTCAACTAATTCTGAATGGATTGCTCTGATTTAGTCACAGCTTTCTTATCATCCACTCTTCACACACCAGTGAAATGGAAATAATTGTATGTTTACACCTATGTAAAGAAGTTTGAGATCCTTCTAAGAAAAGTGCTATTCCAGATTCTATGATTTCCAGATCAAAATCTAAACCACACATCTTGGCAATCCAGGGTACTGGGAACTTCACAAACATGTCCTTTACTCCTGCATTGTCTTCCCATGGAATAGAGTTCAACATCTTATTCCTGACTTGAAGGTCTGGCCCAAAATATCTAAAAGACTGTGTAAAGCTCCAACATGATGAATACGGTGAACAGTTCTGCCCATATGGTGCAGAGGAACTCTGCCACAAGGGTAACGTCTTCTCAGGCAGTTAGGACTTCCTTAGGGACTGGTGCCAAACAGTGAATGGACTCCCAAACCACTTTGCTTTCAGCTGCAAATAGCAGGAATACTCCCTGGAACACACCCTTTTTAGCAGAAACACAGCAATATTTGAAGTTTTAAATGCCCCAGACTCTCCAGAGCACATAAGAAAGCTGAGACGTCAAGGCCAAATGCTACTCTAATAATGGAGACCCTGTTTGCCAAACCACATGACAGGGTTTTAGGTGCATCACCTACTGGGCACCTTGCTTTGGTCACTTGGTGGGCAAGATGTCACCGTGCAACACTGCAGCTAAGGAACACGGTTTCTAGAAGAGCCACGCTAGTGGAGAACAGTATTTCTGGCATATGTCTACAACTCCTCATCTGATCCTTGATCTCACACAGCAAATCTCAAGTGGCAAACATGCACTTAGTACACATCGCTGCCCCAGCACTATGCTGCAACCATGCAACCTGCAAGAGGAGAAACAAGACCTGGGAGTCTCACATGCAAGTGAGACTCATGTTATTACTGTGCTGTGCATGTTACTGTGCTGTAACACGCTCAGGAACTAGTGTGAAGAACACATCAGAACCTGTGTAGTCATCATCACTGCTTGATTAACCACACAAGACAATGAGCACCGAACACCTCGCTGCCATGCACAGCTCTGAACTCAGCTGCCAGAGGAAGGAGGGGCCTCTAGTTCACTCACTTCAATGTACACTGAGAAGTCCTACCTTCAATTTAAGTGGAAGACTCCAACGGGTTGTTTGCAAGAACCATGCAGTGTATCTGAATCACCAGTGTAACTGGTAGTAACAAAAATTAAGTTCAAGTCCCTAAGGAGAATTCTTTAAAAAATAAAGCAGTTCTCCCCCTTAACTTTCACCCTTAAGTTGGGTGCTGTGTTTTATGCTACTTTTTACTCCCAAGTTTCATTCATGTTTGAGCTGCATTCATTTTGCACATATTCCACGTGCCAAGCCAAGGCCAGTTACAGCCCTTTGTCCCCAACAGCCATTATGTGCCCAGAATATATTACGTGCCCATCAACTGAGTGGGGCCTACAGATTCCACACCAGTGACACATTTTCAACCAGCCATCATTTAGCCTGTTTCTAGCACAACCAGCAGTTTCCAGCACTACAGGTTGCCAGTAACAACTCGTCAAGTGCTGGGCAAGAAGCTTCCCTTTCATTTTATAGAACCTGGACTTCTGTGTGATCTGTTGGGGGCCATTAACAGAGTTCACTGAAAAGATCAGAGGCCAGACTTAGTAGTCTCACGAGATTTGGGGCTGCCATGCTGAATTATGAGTCAGCAGTTCCTCCTCTGGGTCACTGAAATGTGGTTTGGGCAGCAGACAATAGTGCAGTGTGAAATGAAGTCAATTCCGCTCGCATCTTGGAGAGGTATGCAGGAAAGCAGACCAGTAAAGTCCCTACCTAGTTCAGGAAAATAAGAACTCACCAACCTTTTTCTGAGGATCTGTTGGCAAAGTGCATTTCCAGTATTTGTCCCAAATGACTGACAAATAACAGATCTACTAGCAACATCTGGCAATCTCATCTGTAGACCTCAAATAAAAGAAACGTCTTCAAACACACAACTGATGGGGATCTTAGAGCACAACTGCTGAGCAAAGGTATATATGCAGCAATGCTTCAGTTCAGCACCTTCCCAAGGTCAAGAAGATGTTTGATGGAAATGCTCAGTGGAAAGCTTGAACAGTGCACGTGGACTACAGCAGTTGGTGGCTTTTGGGAATTTGGCTCCACGTTCCTAGAACAATCTGCTCTTGTCTATGTCAGCCCCTGGAGGGAGGAATAAACTGACGTGAAATCAGAAAAGGTGGGCTCTCCTCTAGTAACACCTAGCTCCCCAGGCTCAATTGCTTACCACTTCTGGATGTCTCTGGCCACTCTGATATTTCTGACAATAACTGGGGAAGAACATAGACCCCATTTCTCCAAAAGCACCATCTGTACTATAAGGAGTGAGCATCATTACGCCTATATGAAATGACTGGGCAGTTCCCAGTACAGCTCATAGCAGTGCTCGCTTCCTCATTATTATTGGCTTTGCCATGTTGCCTAGGAATTTGTCTGGGGCCTAAGCTGTTCTGAGTGAGAACAAAAAGCCCAGCAATTCCACAATCAAAATTTATGTTTTAAAACTGAAATATAAATCACCAGAAAAACCAGGACTCTGAGGAGCAGACCACAGGACTTCACTCCTCCCTTACTAATTTCTTTTGTTTTGTAAAATGCTTTGAAAAAAAAGAGCAGCAAAGCAGGTCAGAGTTTGGGACAGGGTACATTAGCACATGCACCAAGAAGCCACTCCCAACTAACATGAGTCCTGGCACCACTATTTCAAGAGGACTTCCAGTTTCAAACTGCTGGGCAGGAGGTCTCATTCTGGCTGAAGAGCAGTAAGTGCACAGGTGGAAGGGGAACGCAGTGTGTTCCTCCTAGTTTTTACTACAGTACTGGCACATGAAGTTCCTGACACACATTATAACATGTCCAGGACTCCACAGTGGAAAGGGTACAAACCCAAGCAGATGAAACAGCAACTCTCCCACAGCAGCCAGCATAATCCTTCAGAGGCAAATGACTGAAATGCCACAACCTGTATATACCAAATAAACCTAGTACCACTGCATCACAACCTTAATTTTACATCTGTTTGCTCTTGGAATGATAAATACACCACACTATATAGTCAAAAACAGCAGTTCTGATTCTGGCCCAGGTGAGTCATACAGAACTTTGCCACTGATTTCATGGCATGGGCCAGACCCTCAAAGACAAGGAGAGCCAAAAGCATAATCGCTCCTAGCAAAGAGATAAACCTTGATTTATTCCCTGTAACCAATAAACTGCAGTCAGAAACCTCAGGAGAAAGCTTGTAGCCAAATCAATCCCTCAGCCATTTTAATTAATCATCAAGGAAGAGAAAGCACAGAATAGTCACTTCATGGACATTTACTTCTCATGCCAAAACTTATGTAAATGCAGATGCAACTTCAGCAGAGATCTCAAGAGGATGATGGCCTGATTCCAAGCGCAGCTTCCCAAGTCACAACATTCCAGCTTCCCTGTAACAATTCCATCCAGAAAGAGGTTTCCTGACTCCTGAGCCTCCCACAAACAACCACCTCCTGCAATCCATTTGATCAATGCAATGATATAGGAGCATTACTTCTTAAAGTCATGGTGTACCCACCCTTTATAACACTGAGATTCTGATACCCTGAGCTCTCTAGCTGGGTGCAAATTTTATTACTACCATCATTCATGGATCAAGAAGTTAAACACCTATCTTAACTGTGAGCTTGATCCCACAAATTTTACTGACATGCAAAGTTTCTGTACATGCAAACAATCCTCTTGCAGGCACTGTCTTGCCAGCCCCCAATTACATGATTACATAAGCAAGCTCTAGGCCAGGCCCCGCTCTCTGCAGCCGGTGAAAACCTGCACCAGCTTCCACAACAGCCCAGCCAGGAACTATGCTGGGCAGTCAGTTTGCGACAGCTAAGAAGGACTCATCAACAATGAACAAAAGGAGTACAAACTCAATGACCTTTATCATTTAGTCTTCCTCTTCTCTTCGCTCAGATTTAATGTGAGGTTTACGTGAGGGTTTTGCTATAGCAACAGCTGGGGTGATCGGCAGTAACCCTGCTGCTGCCTGCTCAGCCGGTGCTGCCGCAGGGCCGTGATGCAGCCACTGAACTTTGGCCCACTAGTGAGCCTCCCACTAGCCCAGCAGCATAGCCAGCCTGTTTACACTACTCACATGACCGGCGAGAGGGAGGCTCCTGGCAGCCACCAGCACCCAGCCGGATTTCTAGGACCAGGCCAAGATCACCAAAGGCTGGAAACTATTAACTCTTGTGAGCCAGGGCCTCACACTCCAGCAGCTGCCTGCAACAGCCCAGGAGAAAGACCACTGTGCAGTGTGGGCAGTGCTTTGCCTGCCTGACACCACTGCAGGAAACCAAGGGGGATTAAGACATTCAGCGAGGTGGGGGGTTAAGGAAACCAGTAAGTTTTAAAGAAGGGAGCAGTACGGGTTTTTTTCCTTAATGAGTGGCAGATGAGTGAGGATGATGAACTGTGAACATAGCTGCGTGCTATGGACTGCACGTACCTGGTTATATGAGGGTGCACAGAACTCCTCCAGCAGCACAGAACTGTGCTGGCGCAGCATCCCAGTCCTAGCTCTGGAGCACCTTAAAAGTACCAGGGACGCAGGGAGTACTTCAGAGACAGGGAAGCTGTGCTCTGCAAGTGCTGTGTTAAAATGGTTATTTAATCTTATAGCACAATCCCATAAGAAAAAGCTGTAGATTACCAACCTGCAGTCATGCCATTACTGTTTGAACTACTACTACTACTTCAGCATTTTTACAGCATTTATTTCCACAGATTAACAGATGTTCATTAACCAACCCCCTTTGAGGCTGGTATGGGGAAGTAGGCAAGTAATAACCTCCACATTTTATAATAAGAGAATTAAGAGCTCAGGTAATTCTCCCTAGAGAGCCTGAGGCAACTGAGCTGATTCACGGGCAGAGCCTGGAACAGAGCCTGCCAGCTCCCAGCTTGCAGCAGGGCCACAGCCCAGCACTGCATCACCCACACTCACTCCAGGAATACATTTTATTACCTCGGGCAAATAACAATCCATTTTTCAACAGGCCTCTTAGAGGTGCTCTGTAAAGCCTCATGTATTCCTGGGTACTCGGGTTGAGCAGAAAACATTAAGAGTTGCAAATCATCCACCATTACAACATCATAGGAGCTGCTTAATAGTATCTCCCAAAACCTGTGGATGGCCGAAGGGTTGACCTCTGCATCACCTAATTGTGCTCTGGACTGCGCTGGTATGACACAGCCCTGGATGACTGTTTCCATCAATATTCTTGGCTGCTCTTCCTTATGTATTTGTAACTTAGGAGAAGTCCATATAAAATCATGTCTTGCCCTACAATATTGCATTCCCCAGTAAAACGTTATTGTTCCCAGTATGAGGTTGTGTGGATTTCTTTTCTTTGCTGTGATGACAAGTTCATTGTAACAAGAATGGACCCTGCAGATGCAGCACTGAAAACCAGGTATGTCTTGATATGGGAACTCCCTTTGACAGTTTCATCCACAGCTATACCTACATCCAAAGATATATGTTTCATTTTTTTAAAAAAAAGAAAGGAATTTTGTTAGATCTGGCTAAAAAACTAAGCACTGAAAAAGTTTGAATGAAATCGGTGCCTTGGTCTCATTTTTGCATAAACAGGATCACTGTAATAAACTGTTTTCTGCCCCTTACTAGTTAGACCAGCTGAAGTCTCTGATACTCGTGTATGAGCTCCATGTAGTTACTCCCACTGAAGTCTCACTCTCTCAGTGCAGATTCTGCAAACCCCTGACCTCTCTCTGCCACAGATCACACCTATGTCTGCCAGTGTTTTATCTTGCAATATTATACAATATCTTTTCCAAGGCAAATGATAAACCAGCCTTGCCAGCCCATCTTGTGGCTACTTACAAGAGTAAGAGAAATGCTGAGTATTTGGCTTATGAAAGAGAAATACAGGAAGAAAATATATTATAACAATGCTACTGTTTAAATAAGAGAGACCATAATTTATTACAGATGTGACCATTCCTTTCAAAATGAAGGGTTTAAATCTTGCTGATGCTAGGTAATGACATGAAGTAGAATGGCTTAATGAAGAATGCATCCAACTTAAATTGTGAATTGCCCCTTTTTATCCCCTGCCATTTTGTACCCCAAAATAAGCACAAATTTTGCTTCTTTCAAGCACTGTTTGCCAGACCTTTCTGTTTTCAGAAGATTTAAAAACTGATTTACCAGAAAATATTCATCCTTCATCTAAAAACACTCAACACATATCCTTAATGAAATTCAGTTACATATTAATGATTAAAGAAGAAAAAAAAGCACATAACTCAGACAAGATTTGTTAAGCTTACACTCACAAAACCTATAAAGAATGTAGAATGTATGTGCATGAAGGGAAGGCTATGTAATGAATTGAATTATTTCAATGCAAATAGTAATTGCAGAGAAATAGACTGCAACTCTGAAATGAGAATGAATGGAAATAACTGTATAAGGAGTACCTGCATATGTACAATGAGACACTTAATATGTGACTTGTTAGAAGAAGGTGCATGACTTGGCATGGAACTGTAATCAAACTGTTTTTGTTTAATGCTTCAGCTGGTACAGAAGGATCAGGTAACAAAATATTCATCCCAAATCCCATTCAGTTTCTAAAAAAGTATTTCAGTTACCTGCTCTGCAGTAAACTTATTTTTTTTTCCTTTTAACCAAAACTGATTGAAGAAGCTACAGGAGGCAAAAGACGCTCAACAATGTTCAACAAAGCATTCATTTCCCTTGTTCCTGATCTCTCATGCAATAAAACTGAGATTATGGCTCATGAAACACCATCCACATTTGTAAAATCTAGTGTATGTTAGGAAAAAAGGTGAATATATGACAAGTGAAAATTTACCCTTCCTATTTGCTTCAAGTTCTGTTCCCTCATTTTTAAAAAGTTGGTATTGCATCACCAAAACAGCTACATTTCCTACAGAACAAATTATCTAAAGTGCTCAAAATTGGCTTCAGTACCTCCACCAAGAGCAACAGTAAAACTCCATGAGCAAACTAGTAAATCCCATCCCACTACTTTGACATATTACTTTGAGTATCTTTTACACTGTTTACTCATTACAATGAAAATACCCATACATTTTTTTAACAATTTGTCAGCATTACTTACATCCTAACAGAGTATCTCACACTGTTCATAGCTGCTCTGTGCTGGGAATCCTGGATTGCTGGCACTCTCTGTTGGTGGGCTGGGTTCTCTTAAACAAAATTCCTACTTGGTGGTGGGGTTGTGTTAAATGTACTCCCAACCAGCAAGTGTCACTTCAAGAAATTTATTCTTTTTAATAGTTTGCTCCAATCTGAAGTACCACACCCACCAACTTCTAATTCAAGTTTACAATGGAACTGAAAAACTTTGTAATTCCATGTATACTGATTGAACTAAGGCCCAGGGGAATAAAATCATTTAGCTTTCACATGAACTCAAAAGAAGAAAGGCTTCTTCGGCAATGTAATTACAGAGCACAAATCTTCTAAGAGGAAATTAACTACAAGGATTTATATGATTAGACTTTTTTTCCCCTTTCCTTTTTAATAATAGCTACGGCTCTCCTTCACTCAACCCTTCCAGTGTAACAGAATATAAGGAAATTCTTAGCAGGCAGGAACTGGGACTGTTACAGACAGATGTTTCAATGGGACACTGCTATGGTGTGAAATGTGTCAGTGGGTTTTTTTTACAAGGCCCACTATCCCCACCATCCTTCTTTTAACCTACCTGCAAGCCCTACTATCTCCCTGAAACTGATTAAAGTAGTAAGTTGTGCATGTAGGCCCTTACTAGTGCTTTCTTTTTCTGGCACGTTAGAGAGATTATGGCCAAGAACATACTGTGCTGTTTGGAACCTTTATGTGTTTCCATCCAGTCCAGTTTTGAGTGTCCCATCCATCTTGGCTGCTGCTGCTCAGGAGACCCGAACAACCTATCAGCAATATCAAGAGCTTGTTTGTACAAAGAACTGAGGTTCTGTTCCATCACATCACTTTTCCAACATCCAGACAAAGCTGGAGTAGGGAACTGTGAGCCATTTCATGCTGCTGTATTCAAATGCTGGCAACGCTGGGTTGTGGCAGTTAATACTCAAGGTCAGTGACTAGTTTACTTAGTTGTCTCGGTAACATTGTGGTTGACCAGATCAGTGTGACTAAATCATCATAAGTAGAAGAAAAAAACTGCAACAAGTGGTGGAGCTAATTAATGTAGGCTCCTTCACTAAATGGACTTTCTCCAACTTTTGTGTCTCGTGTTCACAACCTTTGGCCTGCCTAAGCTTTCAAACAATTGTGACTGTGTAGATTCCTGTGACAACCAAGTAACTTACAGCCATTTACAATGTACTGTGTACCATTGATACATATATATTTATTACCTATGCACCCCCTATGGTTCACAAGAAGCAGCCAGGTTATAAACACCTATTTACACTGTGTCAAAACTCTAGGATCTCTACTGATGGTCTGTTAGTTACCAGGTACAATATAACAGGCACATGTTTTACCTATTAAGTGTGTTTAAACCCGTTTTCCTTAAAGCTTGTCTTTCTCTCTGCAGAATAATGCAGCTGTGGAAATCATCTGAGACACTACAACAAATGCCCCCCCCCCCGCCAATGTAATCATAAGAGAGCTGGAAGAAGGGCGTTTTCAGCATGAACCTTGACAGCAGAATCTGCTTCTGTTTAAGTCTGACTTGTTCTCCTAGGAGAAGCAGTATGACAGAATGCTTTGTAAAAGATCTGTATTTATATGCGTGGATGTCTGTACTAAATGTTGCTCCTTGTCCATATAATAATTACATTGAATGCTCAGTGGAGATGTTTTCTAAATTGAAATAAATAGAATCAATACAGACTTGAGTTAACTGCACTGTCACACTGCATGAATAAAACACATGGATGGATCCTCTTGGCTAGTATTCAAAAGGGATTTGGTCACTGCTATTGCTATGCAAACTGCATTTTAAATGGTGTGCTAGCCATTTTAAAATCCCATTTCTGTCTAACTTATCTACTATCGTTACCATTAACTCCTAGAAGTTAATGCATGAGATAGAAGGAGTTCCATATTTACCTCTGTTACACAGCACAGAGGAAGAAAAAGAAACATTTCATAATATATACAGCTGTAAAACCATAACACTGGATAGGGATCTAGGGAATAGATATATATAATTACTGAACATATTTTTACCAGTTAACTTCAAATTATCTGCATTTCTTGTATGAATTTCCTCTTCTTCATCTGCACTTATCTTCATCTTGTCTGATGAACTGCTACAGTAAGAGACTCCTTAGACCTTCATTTGGTTTTGCAGTTTATACATCCTTTAGAGAATCTACAAAATGACTGCAAAACTTCTAAACATGGTCACTTCCTTTATCATCCCAAACAGACAAAGGTTGTTTCAGTTCACTGCTAAGGCACTGAAGCATGTAGAGGTCTTATCTGATTACAGAGAGCCTATAACGCCCTGAAGCAGTAGAGACTGTCAACACAGCTGTCCCTGTGTGCCATGACAAATGTTCTGCTGGGCAATCCCTGAAACAAAATGGAAACACATCTTCTGAAATGGATTAGGGGTAAGGGCAAGGACCATAAATAGGCCAGGCAGCCAGGAAAATTTAGAAGGTATTATTAAAGGAGTTTCTATAAAGCTGTTAGAAAGTACTTTGAGCCTGGTGCTGTTTTGCAAGCCTAAGTATTCTTAAGTATTTTATTTCTCATCACCTGTTGCTAGCAGAGGTATATCTAAATTAACATCTTCTGAGCCTGTCTTGCTTTAGACACAGAAGACCACACAGAATATGCAAAAAGGCTCGCAAAGGGAGGTGCAGAGATCTGCACGCTAATGGCATAATTAGCTCTTGCAAGAAAAGCAGTCTTGCTGCATCAGCACAGAGCAGCTCTCACCCTCATCCATCCAGCTGAAAGGCAGGGCTAATTTATCTGGGTGCAGGGTTGTGCTAACGCAGCAATACTTCTCTGGGGACCCTCATGAGTTATCCCTGCACAGCAACGCACATATGCCTCCTTCTCAGCTCAGGGAGGACAATCCTTTCAGAATTTCTTGCTGGCTCTGCTGAATAAAAGATGAATAGAGAATGCTTTAATAAAAATGTGTCACTCCCGTCAAATCTTTCATCGAGAGATCTCCAAGTCTTCTCTAACCATGTGACCCAGCAGCCACCTTGGCCTCCCTTTGAGGTATAACAGACATTATGTACATAGTTGTACGGGGATAATGTGACACGGAGAGGACAGGAAATCCTGGCGCTGCTGCAGTCAATGGCAAAAATTGCGTTCCTTACTGGAGATCTGTTTAGGGACTTGTCTCTCTGCACACACTCTGCAGCAGAATCAAGCTGGAGCAATCCTGTCTCCCAGTCTTTGTAACCACTGACCAAGACTATCTCCTGAACTTAAATTCTGAGGGTTAAATATTCCCAAATAAATTACTGTCAATGCAGATCACTTTACGGCCAAACTAGTCTGGGGTACATTGTTTAAACATTAAGTTCTGCATGTTTACTTCTCTAATACCTTTTTTTCTTTTTTATTAATTTTCTGGTCATCTGTGGCTTAGAAAATGATTGATTCGGTAGATATCTACTCCCACATCTGGGCTTTCTTTAAACAAAGTCACAAAAATGATGAATCTCCTCCTACGTAATACTTTATTGCTTCCTATGTCCTATGCTTTTGGTGTTTTAATCATAACTAGAGGCTCACACACTCACATCTCAGCATGTTCGCTACACTAGATAAGCCAAAAAAACATTTTAAGTTGAAGACTTGCCCAGACATCTATTATTTTACCACAAAAATCTGAAATTTTCTTTTGCTCTGAGTCACTGGCAAAAAATTTACTTCATGGAACATTTGAAGGGGGGTGGTAAAAAAAATAAAAGAACAGTCACGTAAATCAGGATCTCTAAAAGCACTGGCAGGGAGCATTTCCATTCCTGTGCCTAGCCTCTCTCAATTAGGCTGCTCAAATGGCCAGTGATTGTTTCTGACATTGCCACAGCGACTGCTTACAGGCAAACTCAAGCAAGGACGTGGTAAAGGCCCCACAGCTATGATCCCTGGCGGTGATGTACTTTTCACTTACCCAGAAATCACAAATGCTAGGATCAATCCAGCAGTACATCAACAGCAAAATTCCTACCTACCTCTGCCTTCAGGGCAGGGCAGTTGACTTCAACCCACCCATTTTAAATAATAAGTGTTAAAATAAAAATAAATAAATAAAAAATAAATAATAAAAATTAAATAAAAATAAAATAAAAATTAAATAAATAAGTGATTTAAGTATTCTTCCCCACTAAAATTTTTATTCATGGTTTGCACAATTTTGAGCTGAGATGGAAACTGGAGCTTAAAATTGTTAAAACAGGTTTTTTTAATTATTTTCTAGCAACTGGGTAAATTACATTAGAAATTCTAGAAATGTATGGAAAAGCTTTCCAAAACACGGTATTGAAAACTAACAGATCCAGTAAACAAAGTCAATATTAACTGTAGTTAAGGAGACTAAAGCAGTTGGATTTGGATCATGTGTGCTCTTCTTCAAGCATCTTAAAAATTAGTAGAACAGACTTTCACATCTATTTTTATTCACTGACCACAAGACGAAAAAAAGCTTTCCTCCTTCAGTTTTGAATGAGTTTCTCAACTCTGACTTACCTAGTTTCTGAATTATGTAAAATAAGACAACTAAAATGGAGTCATTCACTCTAAAAAAAGTCTAGCGCTTAGTCAGAGACCTCTATCAATTAAGCGGTTTTACTTTCTCTTAAACATTGGCAACAAAAAGCATACTGCCTGCCTCTTTAATTTCATGTAAGTTATCTTAGTAGACTACTTGAAGCTTAGTTCTTAGTACAGATGGTCATAAATGCACATTAAATAACAATGTTTTATTTTAAACCATTTAATTTAACATAATAAAATATTAATAATTGCTATAAATTTTTATCCATCCTGCTCCAGTAGCTTTTGGTTTTGCAGTGGAAAATCAGGTTTGCCAGCTAATTAATTCTTACGATTGATTGTAGTTATTATCATTGTCACAGATTTTTAGAGCCAACAGGGACCACTGTGGTCATCATTCTCATACAACATACTCAGCAGACCTCATCCAACAAATCTCTTCCTCATGGAGATCCTCCTGTGTTACTATCAAGTCATCTCATGGATAAAGCAAATAGCACGAGCACCTTAAACACCTGTTATTAGGCTTGTTTTCCACATCTTTATCATTCTGATGACAGTTTCCAAAGTATTATCCAAATGTTAATATTCTTTTGGAAATGCAGATTTAACACCAAGTTACTGAACTAAAAC
This sequence comes from Falco naumanni, assembly GCF_017639655.2. Classification (NCBI taxonomy): domain Eukaryota; kingdom Metazoa; phylum Chordata; class Aves; order Falconiformes; family Falconidae; genus Falco; species Falco naumanni. Next base: position 108,502,629 of record NC_054054.1, on the reverse strand, counting down.
AAGAGATATTCAAACAACACGTGAAGAGGCAGTGACATCCCCTTACTCCTACCCATTATTCCCTTGCTCACATAGTCCCATTCACATACTGTGCGATAGCTACAGCACTGGGAGCTGATGTTTAACTGGCTATCTGCAATTACTCTCTTACAGCTTCTTAGTGTCGCTTCATACATCTGGGAATACTTCAATGACTAATTTTTAGCAAAGAACAAACTACTTTGTATTTGAATATAAATGGCTATATACATTTGTCAAAATAGCTACTTTCCCACAATAGTTCTTGCTATATAGAATTCACTAGGTTGCTAACAGGTTCCCACTTTCAAAAACTGGAAAATACAAACAGGTGAAGAAATTGGTTCAAGTGACACAGCAGTATTCAATGAACTATGCTTGGTTTAAAACAAAAGAACCTCCTTTCCACATGCAGGTTACCAAACACACTGCCTCAAGCAAATGAGTTGTAATAATCACTTCAACCCCTTCACCTGTTTAAGTGCAGATGAAGAGGAAACAGCACATTGGACTGGTACCTGCTGCAGCCACAATGTTCATTTTACTAGTACAATAAATAACTGATACCCTTAGCGTTTGCCCTCAGGTTCTGCTGAGAGGGGCAAAAAGAGCCATTGGTCATTACCTTTCCACTACGGAACCAAACCATGCAGACTCACTCAGATGGATTCAGTATTTGCCCTTGAACTGGTGTGGGCTGCATTTGGCACTCTGCTTTTAAATCAATACATAGCCCAGGCGTAATCTTATCTGGCAGGAACAGGGATATTGGGGGGGAGGGGGAAGAACACAGCCTCTAGAGGTGAGGAGAGCTCTTCTAAATGTTAATGGGTTAAGAATAGAAAGGTCAAATGCCTGCCTTATCAGAAGGCCTCATGTGCAAACAGGCACCAAGGTGCAGCAATCAGAGGACAAAATGGGTATAAATGTCAGGAGTTAGTTACTGTCGCTGTAAACACCAAAAGAGAATGGTAGAACTGGGAAACCTCCCAAGACACTTCTGGTTAATACAGGTCACTGGGAAAGTCCAAGAGATTACTTGAATGTTATTGCTGCTGTGGAGCCAGAGATCACATGTGAGCTGTGCGAAGGCCCCAGCAAGGGGATTGTGGAAGAACACTGCAAGTGTCAACAGAATGAGCTGCTGTAGGAGTAGGTATGGAACATGTTATATATCAAATATCCTGCGCTGGCAGAGCACTGCTCCAGATAGCTCTTGCAAGAGCACATCCGTTCTCCTAGAATAAGGATACACAAGGATGGAGACAAAAAGTCCTTCCTTGCTGTTGCAGTTTGAGTCCAAATCAGTTATCCTCACACGGGGCACCAACTGTCACAGCACAAGCAAAACTAGCAAGTAGCAGAAAGCTTTACCATTGGTCAAATTCTACTGTCCATGCTCTTTCTCCATCCTCCAGAGGACCAACCACACTCCTCCTGGTCTCTGCTACATCCAGGTTCTTCCCTCATCCAGCCTCTCCTTCCCCTACACTACTCAGTGCTAACCACTTTGCGGGAACGAGCTACAGCTGTACATCATCCATGCCAATCAACCCACTGCCTTTGAAGCAAGGCCACAGCTGTGTATTATCAGTGTCAATCAACCCACTGCCTTCATTCCTGTACACCTTACCTCTTTGTAGATACAGAGGGCCCTAAACATAGCAGAAGCTGGATGATGACCCTGTATAGAGGGTCTTCAACTCTGTTCTACAGCACCTCTTTGAGCATAATGCATAAAGGATTGGGATGGAATAAAGGGACAAGGCAGGACAGAAACAAAAATCTCCCTTAAATACTAATACAGTTTTAGCCCTCTTCTAATTAATCTTCTTATTGGCATCCAAGGAAAGAGGCCAAAAGTGTATGACATTGGACAGTAATCTTCTTGCAGATACAAGCAATCTATTTGAAGCAACAACAAAGTGTACTGACATGTAATGGTGTGTAGAGTTACTCTGTTGTAATATTGCATAGGACCTATGTCTACTGTTTACCAGTGCTTCCAGCCTGGCACCTTTTGCCTGCAATAATTTGTCAATAAAATCAATCAACCAACCAATTCCCACCCTCAGAAAAGATCAGCAGTGAGCAGCCATGTTTAAGATTGCTGCTCCCTCTCTCCTGGTACAGGGATTGCCCAGGAGATGGCTACCTGAGTTTGGGAAACAAATACAGGATAGCTACCTGGCACAGTTCCCTCCTTACTGCAAAACAAAGAGCACTATTCTTGTCAGCCTGTTCCCAGCTGTAAACAACTATCAAAGGATAGGGTTAATTACTGGTTAAAACACTAAGAAGGAATAATAACTACAAATAAAGTAAGACTAAATACATTTTATCCCACAAAAGGGATAAACAGGGTTTGTGCTTATAGCTCAGAGATCACATTCTAACCATTAAATAGCTATTCTAATTGGTAAAGACAGGGTTACATTTACAAACAAAAAAGGAATGCACCCATATAAAGCCACTGCTCTCTGAAAGACTATTTTAGTTTAGTGCCTTCATGTTTGTTCCACAAAGTGACTCCTCTGCAGTTAACTGGACTGGCCTCTAGCCCCTGCCATAGGGGAGAACATCATAACCTACTTAAAATTTGCAGGCTGCATCCTTTATGCAGGAGAGCTCCCAAATGGGCACAAATGGCTTATTTCTTACACCAGCATTACTCGGCATCTGCTTATCCCAGTCTTCTGCAAGCATCTGTTCATTCACTGACATACGTGCACTGCTCTTCTGCATTACCAACCTCATTTTCAGCCTAGAAACTCTTGAGTTCATTCATTTGAAAAAGAACAAATATACAGCAGCAGACATTTTTTATACACATGGCATTACTGAGTGCTATTAACAGTCACTGTTTCAGCCCAGAAGCTACTGCATTTTCAGTGACAGCGCTGATATGCTAGTGATTTGTGATGTTTTCTGAACTATTCTGGGGAATAAAAAGCCTTTCTAAAAATGTAGGATTGTACCATTTTTATTCACAGTAAGAATGACCAAACCTATTTATCCTATGAGTTGCATTCCAAAAGCTTCACATGGCTGACAGGCTCAAGAGATACAATATACATTATGGAGAGCCACTAGAGCAGAGAGACTCTTTTCTCATCTCTCAAGATAAGAGTTTAATTCAACTTAGATCAATTTAGGGAGTAAGGAATACAACCCAAATCTTCCAGCAACATAGTGATATTTTCTGAGTTGCTACAAATTTGAACGAAATAATTCATCATCACTGAATAAAGCTATGGAGATTCTCCTACAACCCCTCCTGTTTCATTATGTAGAAGGCAATTTTCAAAATGCTGCCTCAGCTCAGATACTTATTGCGTGTACGTGTCTGCCTGCTACATGTTCTCCCTACGCCTCTCATTCTGACATGCGCTGTCACTTTCTTGGCTCTCAGTCAGAGATGCCAACAGCGTAAGAGCACAAGGGTATTACAGAAATACCAACTTTCTTCATCCCCATTTAACATGTTCATATTTCAAAAGATAATTATATGAGCACATTTATTGCAGCTGAAACTGTTTAAAGATTCAAAGGCACTGGACAACTAAATGTACAGCCTAACACAACATTAAAAGCAAGTTCAGGAAAGACCATATGCAATTTTCTGACCTGTATTATTTCTATGCTGTCATCATTTTGAGGCATTTGATATGCTGCTCTTTGGTTCAAACCCAAGAATGGCATTTGAATTTTTACCATAATAAACCTTCTCAACAGACTTTGCATTTTCATTATGCTGTCCGTGTAAGCCACAAGGGTATTTTTCCTCCCATAATGTCCAATCTGCAGGGAATGGTTGTGAAACTCCATTATTTCCAGGAATTGCTGGCAACCTACTGCTGTCTGTTCTCAGTATTGCCTGTATTTTCCTTGTTCAGCTTTAAAAGCCAAACTTGGTTTGCAAAAATGTCTGGCTTTCTCAATGCCAGAACTGAATAAAGACTAGAACAGGACTCAATTAGATGGTTTTATTATGCTGAAAAGCCGTTAACTCACATTAAAGTCTGTAAAACAACAAGAGTATAAAACTGGAAATAGATGCTCAGCCTTAAATCCTATTACTCAGAAATTTTCCTAGATGTTATCTATAGCCTTTCTCAGCTCCATCACCCTTACCTGATCCCTACAATCAAAACAAAGCAGATTTTTTTTAAAAGTTATAACTACTTGGATTTTCACTGTTCAGTAAAGTCAAAATAATCTGTAAAGAAAGGCAGCCTGAATTCTCCAACGTGCCTGAAGTCTGCCACAACTTGGTCTTCAACAAGCAGAGGTAAAGAGCACAGACATTTACTCTCAGTTGCCCAGGAAAAGCATACACCGCAGGGTATATGGTCAAGAAAGCTGGAGATATGAAAAAAAGTCTTGAATTATTCAAATCTTTCATCAGTCATGATGTCCAAAAGTTGTAACTGAAAGCTCCCCATCTAAAGGTTATCTGCAGGACCACACTATGATCTCAGCCACACACAGCAGCAGCTTCAAAGAAAGCAAGGGAATTACTCCCAATTTACTTTGGCAGAACCAAGATCAGAATCTGACCACAGTCAAACAAAAACCAAACAATGCTACAGGCTATAAGAACAATCATCAGTAGATGGGGTGTAAAAACAATGAGGATCTCTCTGATTCTGATGCACTTCAGTGACTGAAAAGATTCCAGCCCTATTGTTCCTCCTGTCCAAAATATCTTGGACTCCATTCCGTGTTCCAGAGGCACTCCAGACAGACCGCTCTAAAAACATATCTAACAAACTCACAACTGCCTGAGCTTCTTCAGCTAAATACTGTCTTGCATTCAATTTGGGAAAGCCATAATGTATAGAGCGATGTCTGAGGCCTGCTTTCTGGGAAGAGGAAATCGACCATACACAATGTCAACTGAGTTCATTCCTAAATGCAAACCACATTGGGTTGTCGAGCAGGATAATAAAAACCTGCTGACCTAGTTTCCTGCAGAACAAAATCCTCTGTCTTCCCTCCTGCTGTGCCAAACCTAAATCAGATCTCCTTCTTTGGAGAAAGAAATTAACCCTATGACTATCAAGCAAAACTCTAATAATGATCCTTAACATTTACACAGCATTTCACACCATAAGAATAGTATGTAAACAGTAATAGGTCCATCTGCAGAGCTCTGCAACAAGGCAAGATTATTAAAGGATGAATGTAAAACACAGAGATGGTCAGAGACCTTAGCAGAGTTCAGCAAAGAACTTAAAATTTCTCTTCCTTCAAAAGGATTTTGAAGAGTAAAGCTCTGTGCTCTAACCACTTTGCTTGATAAACCCTTCTACGTTTGCTCTATGCAAATATAAAACTTCCATTCATGATGTGGCAAAAAAATAACAGCATAGCTCAGCATTTTGAAAAACTGCATCAAACCGCTCAAGAAAGGACTATTGTTCTTCCCAAATTTTGCGATGTCAACTTGCAAGTCCATTTCTGCTAGATGAGAGCTGATTGTATTTGCTCCAAGTGTTTGGTGAAAGCATTCACTTTTAAAGGCTTCACTTCCCCAGTGATGCAATGTTTCATTTGTAGGGATGCCTGGGGGAACTTCAGAATGGACAGAGAACGCAAAAAATAACAGGGCATGTCACAACAAACTCAGCCAAGAAAATACAAATGGAATTCTTTGGCTGTAGGATGCTTCAAAAGGCAGCCCTGGATCATGCTGCTGCAGAGCAGCACCCCACTGCAGTCAGCTAGAAGCATTTGGGGAGCCTCAGATTCCAGACCGCTGAGAACACCTTTGCTGGTTCACACTGACACTGTCAGCTGGAGGAGCTTTCAATCATCTGAAAGATAGAGTTTTATACATGGAAAAAGTGGTGATAACAAATGCTGTGCCTAACTGCAATATAGCTTTACAAACAGGTTTTTACCATGATGTGGCCAAAGTGCAACCTGCAAGCGAAACTGCTAACAGGGTGCAGTACTACAGCCAGAGCTTTCACCGTCACACTAAGAAAGAAGACCCTGCAATAAATACAGTTTCATCAAGCACTGCTCCCTTAGGAACTGAGACAGCTTTCCCTACATCCAGACAGTACCCCAGGACCTGAAACCTCCCTATCACCACATGCTCCATTGGCATCTGTCTCTCAAGGTACAACACCCAAGTTCCTGACAAGCTACCGAACAGAAACCTCTGTATGGCAAAGTTTGAGAGCCTCTGCGACACAAAGCAGCCTAGTTTACTAACGTACCATTGGAGAAAAGACTGAAACAGGAAAGTGATAACTAATAGGTATACTAGCAGTGCCATTTCACCTGTGAAGTTACCGTCTCTGTCACTTTGTCAAACTGCAGGGAAGCTGTTAAGAGTACAGGCTTACAGAGCAAAGACAGCACTTAACATACCATACCCTTTCAGGGAGTTTGAAAGTGAAGAACAAAGAACCTGGATTAGATAGCACTGCAAAGGTTGTCACAATTATGTCTGTTCTCTGGATGCTGCACCTTCACAGCTAAACTCCATGAAAACTTCTGCTCCGGCTTTGAAATGAGGAAGACAAAAGTCTTGAGTTCCCACAGGCTTATTACTAACATTGGTCAGGGTTAGAAATGTGATGATGGAAAAAGAGCATCTTATTCATCATATCTGGTCCCTGAGGGGTTGTGACTTGTATACGCTTATTTTATTGACACAAACAAGTTTTAACTTCTATTGTCTTACAGAGGAAGAGCAGGCTGAATTCAATTCTGGCTCACACATCATCTGCGATTGTAGCCAAATCCCAGCCACACAACTTTTATTACTGGGAGGATGTCAGAGGCAAAAGACACAGCTGGATATTCAGATCCCAGACTGAGCTGTGCTGGCAGTTAGGCAAACCAGCTTTTGATTTGTATGTAAACAGAGCCAATCTGAACTGGAAGGTCATTAAGAGAAAACACATTTTACACAACATTGTACAGTTGCTTTTCCAACTTTCCCCATACTAACATTTTTTTAAACAAGACTTTGTCTTCTCTTGTTGACTGTTTCAATGACAATTTCTGATCTTACTGAAGTCAATGGCCAACCCTCACTGATTTTGATTGGACCAGAAAGTGGTTCTGAGGACAGAATGGCATCCAAAATTCTACTGCTCCGTTCTACCACTTATGTAGAAGAATTGGGTTGATGTAGACCTAAAACATATGTTGTATAAAAACACAGAATTTGTACATCTACATCCTCACAAAAATCCCAATGAGCCTTTACAGTGTCTGCAAGTCCAAACATTGCTATCCCTATAACAAATAAAACACTTCACTCAACATGAAAGTAACGAAGCCCCTTTTATTACTCAGGAGTGATGTCCACAAAGAAATTTTTTCTTCTATCCTGACACTCTTGTCTTCTGTAAAAGAGCCAGAAAGGTCCCCACTGAATGCCCTGCAATTATGTTTAGGGGGAGGCAAAATTATTGGGAATTTCCTTTACTCCATGGTCCTGTCCCAAAGGCCCCAAGGACACCGTACTTCTGTAGCTCATCAACTCAACCCTTTGAGCCTGCCATAGAAGGGGATGCTTTCCACTCATCCCTCAGGCACTGTATGCACTGCTTCCTCTGTTCTCTTACTAGCTGCCAGCATAGGAGAAGCCTTCTGACTTCAATGGGAATTTGGAAAACAAACCCAAGAAATTAGGATTATATTGCTGGCATTCAGCAAGACAGTGTATCGTGGCATTTGAAGCAGTCTGACAGCCTTTGACACTATGCCTTGTAATTAGAAACATTCCCTTAACAAGCCTAATAAAGGCCTTGCTCCCAAGGCTCAAATATTGATTATTTCATACATTTTCTAGTGACTGACCGAACTAGCAGTTAGATGAGGGGAACAGGAATAAACCGACAACTAATTTTAATGTCATGAGGCCCCTAGACACACTGAAACTTCTTGTCTCCCAGACACTGAGGCAACTTGGGGGAAATTACTGCAATAACCTTCAACTGATGTGGGAGTACAGGTACACACTACCTGCAGGAGCTACTTAGTGCACCTAGGATCCTGTCCTTTAGGAAAAATGGGAGTTGATGTAACTGCACTTCTCTAGCTGAATCCCCTAGGGGAGTTTGACTGAGAGGCTACGAACTTCCTTCCTCTGTTTTCCAACACAGTAATTACGTGACATATAGAAAATGCAAGTCCATTGCAGATGCAACTGAATGATGTTTCCAAACCATGTCACAGCCTCAGATCTCACAGCTTTATTTTAACTGAGGCACTCAACATTTTGTACTGTAGCTACAATTAAAATAAGATTATGAGAACACACAAAGAAACCACACAGTTCTTGTGAACAAGGCGTTAACGCCCAATCCATTATTGTGAGAAGGCTTTTAAGAGTGTTCCCAGTAGAAACAAAAATATATTTTCCCTGAGTAAGCCAGAATGCAGAGATTCAAAAGCTTGAGCTGAATCCCTGCTACTTTTTTTTTGTTTTCTTCCTCCTCTGTGATTAACTTAACTGTGATTATCTGAGGTAACTGTTACTCTTTAAGGAAACGAGTTTACCATTTTCTCTTCTCTGACAGAAGACCTCAATCTGCCTATAATTAACAGCAAGGCATTTGCAGCTGCAGGTTTAAGATGACTAACAGAGATGTAACTGGGCTATCAAAGCAGGGAACCTTCTGGGGCAAAGGGGAAACGCCTGTCATTCTCCATTAGTTCCTCAGGGTGTCTATTGGCAAAACGCACTGTATTGTTCCACTGTTGAACGAACAAAATAAATAGGTTGTTATAGTTTGTCATGTTTAAAAGGGGAATCTCGGGTATAACTGTTGAAAATATCTTTAATCTAATGACCGTATCTTTCTATAACTTATTAGCATCGTGAAGAAATTCCACTCAAAATAATTTTAATATGAAACCCTGAATCTTATACTGGAAACCCAAAGACACTTCCTTCTGCAAGGACACAAGTGGTCTTGTTATTGCATCGCTCCAGTCAGCGTATCTGTTTGTGTTACCAGGAGACGGCAGAGCTGGGGCATGAACAATCTGCAAATTCAGGAGGGGCCATTGAAGCTTTCTTTGCTCCAAAGATGCCTGTCTTTAACGTATGTGGGGTACTTTTAAAGGCCATTAATGAAAGAATAGTAAAAGGCATTTCTGAAGGTATGAGCTAAGAAAGAACAAAACAAACAAACAAACAAAAAATCGGACTTCTAGTGGATTTCCCTGTTCTAGTGCATTCCCCTGTCTTCAGCCCTAGCCAGTTTTCCCAGACTCCTGAGCACAGCCTTATTTCTTTTCTTACTATCAGTTTACCAGTGCTGATGTTTTTTAAGTTGAATCAAACTTGCATCAGATTCTGGGAATGGCTGGGACCCCTATCCTCGACTTTCATGTTTTGAGAACAGTATTTCATAGTTTTTATTCTGCTAAAATAATCTTGAGCATTAAAAGTATAAATCTCAATGCTTAGTATTTTAACTTGATTTCCATGAAGACATTTTGTCCTTTAGCAGCACTCCTTCACTTCCCCCTGCATTTATTCAGAGCCCTTGGCTTTTCTGGCCAGACTCTTGCTCTTAATCAAACCCTGCTGTGACTTCACTGACATGGTTTGACAGGTCTCTGTTGACATCTGAAGGAGAATCCTTGAATGTTTTGAAAAGGATCATTGCTCTACAGAGGTAATCTGGGGGACATGCCCCTTTAGCACTGAAAGGATTATTTTCCCTTTTGCCACAGACCTTCCCCCTTTTTGTACAGCAAGGAAGTTAATTATGCTAGAAAGCTGAGTAAGGACCTGGTTCACAGAAGCCCCAGGGAAGCAAAAGGGCAGATTTCCTTATTACAGAAAATATCTAACTTAGGACAAAATAGCTAAATCTAACTTACTGCAACACAAGCCTTTGTTTCAGAAAGCAGCTTTCCTGGAGGGCTGAGAGACATCTCAATCCCCAGAAGAGTTTCCTCTTAAATTATTCCATAGAGCAACACTTATAAAAGCAGAAGCCGGAAGGCAGACTTTGATATAATCCTTTTTATAAAGTGCTCTGATGTCCTAAAGTATCAGCATGAGCTGCCATGTGGTAAGCATTTTGGAAAAATTATCTGTTTATTTAGAAATGTAAATAACAATAGGTGGCCAAATATTTTATTGTCTTCTCAGAAAGAAAACAATTTAGATTTCAAGAATTATACTAAACAGAAGTGAAATCTGGCTACAGTGATTACACAAACATCAAGATACCTACCTGACTGACAAAGGCTTCATGCCCTCTTGTAGTATTAAAGCATGTTAGTATTCAGGATGATTATGAGTATGTTTGACTGATTCAAAAGATGTAGGTTGATTTCCCCATAATACACACTGGATATGTGACCAATTTACATATAAGATTTTCTGGTCCCACAGATGCCATTCTTAATTAAAGAAAATTCTGCAAAAAATAAAGGCCTTTACAGCATTGCTGGGATAAGTAACATCAAGAGAATCCCCTCGCTCACTACTGAAATATGCAGCTCTTCTACAACAAAGCATGCAGCAATTTTAGTCAGCACATAGATCAGCTCTTTAGAAGTAGCAATAAAATAAAATGTCAAATTATAATATCATGAGGAACTTAGGAAGACAAAATGCTAACTAATTACCACAATTATTTCAGCAGAATTAGAGCTATTAAATATCGACTCCAAAACATGAAATATGAGAACAGGGGAAGAAGAAACATTGGGGAATAGTATCACCTTTCTGATCAGAAACACTTAAGTAAGATAAATACATCTAAAACAAATCCCATTCAGAAGATGACACAGGTCTGCAAACGAGTGAGTCAGAAACTGGGATGAAATCACTGACAGCTTTGCCACCAGACCTGACTGAGACCAGGATTTTATCTCTGCACTTCTGGTGACCTCAGTTTTCGGGCAAGCTTTCTTAATTGCAGTACATATTCTCACTCTACAGTTTGGATCTTGAGCCTTCATGCACTCAGCACCCTGCATTTAAATCAATAAAGACATCAATGAACCACCTAAGTACAGTAAAACCCAACTGGATCAATGGGATATACTACTCAACTGTCTGTCTGTATACTTCTAAGTTTTTTATAAAAACGTTAGAATTCCCAGTTACATATTTCTTTCTCTGAAGAGTCTGAGTGTTTTTATATCTTTCTGATTGTCACAATCAGACACGCGCAGTACTTATTTAAGGATATATTTTCCCATGACCTCAGAGATTCACTCTTCTGACACAGGGAGCTCATGGAAGGAAGTTCATTAGCAGTTAAACAGAGGAAGTGCAATAAAGCCTATCTACCTCGTAGGGGAAAAATGCAATCCCAACAGCAAAGAATTATTATACAGGAAAAAAAAAAAAAAAGAATTTGTGCCTTTCTGCAGTCTCATAAAAAAACCTGCAGAGAGCCTGTGATTCTGCATGGGCAGATGTCCTCTCTCCTGTGCATTGTATAATCAGAGCCCTTTTGGACTTAAGTGAAATAATAATAATAAAAAAGAGAATGGAGTGCAATTTCCATGGAAACTTGGAAACAGATGTAACATTATTTGCAGTAAGCCTTTGTACTGTGAATGGAAAATTTTCTAGTTTACATGAATCTCTGCTATTATTTTCTTTGCAGTACAAACTTGGGCCAAATATTTTCTGTCATATTAAAGATGCAAATACTCGGTTTTACTTTCTGTCCAGTACAACTACGCACAAAAGCTTCAGAAGCTGCAGTGAAATACCTGATACCTATCTTTCCATGAACCCAAAACAGATATCAGAAAAAAAAAAAAAGAATAATTTTGGCTTCTTTTTTGCTTGTTCTCTTCAAGTGAAAACAGCTTAGAAAACACCTCCTGTTTATGTGTAATGTTACAGGCCAGTAGACAGCCAGAGAGCATTGGCAGATGTGCCTAATGTTAATGGGAGCTTAACTATCTCCTAATATTAGATCAATTAGTTACTCACTTCTGGTTTTCCATTTACCATGAAGCACAGCTTTCTAGCTCAGGAGTATGCCACTCAAAGATTAATTACTTTCAGATAGCTTTCTCAGATAGAAGTAAGTTCCCAACAAAGTACATTTAGAAGTCCAAAACCATGGCAATGACTTGTGACCTGATAACTGTTTTTGGAGACTAGAGCACTTTCACCTCACTGTGTTCTCAAGACCAGACAGAGCAACAACCAAGAAAAAGTGTAGCAGTGCCACATCAAAGACCCGCACCCAAAGCAGTCCTTATATCAACACTTTCTCTTCACCTTATTACTGAAGCATTTTTTTCTGCATATTCTGAAGAGCAGGGAAGAAAAAGCATCCCTGTGTTTCATGATCATGCAAGACCCCCTTTTTACTTGTTCACAAGCTCTCCTCCTTGCTAAGCTGAACTTTCTATTTGCCACACACCTCCAGTGCAAATCAGTTACTCAGACTTGTTCTTCTCAAGATGGAGTTCTGCCCTGCTCAGCAAGTACTCATTTCCTTTAAGTTGATTATTTGCCCATACATTACCAGAGCAATTCAAACTTTAAGCTAAATCTGGCAGCAAAATCTAACATACACCTAAAGAACAATAGAACTTTTGGTGAAAACTTATGTCCTTTTTTGTTTGTTCCTATTTTTTATAAATTAGACCCTTCTGCCACCACAAAAATGTCCAGCATCTGATTTATCTGCTATTTTAGACATGTCATTGTAGTAGGTTTTTCAGTTGAGTTGGTCTGTGTTTGCATTAGAGGTATCTATACCACTCATATTTTAGCTACGCTCATTTTACCTTCACTGCAGATCTGTAGAACTATACCAGTCTTTGCAAAAATTAAGCTGGGATCGTGGCACAGTAAGATAAAGCAAATGATATCTCATTTTTACAGCTACAAGAAAGTCCACTGTTGCGGCACCTAAGATGTACCAAAAAGCACAGAGTTTACATTACCATTTATATAATTAATGAAGTGACTTTTTATCTTACATGAGTTTCAGACCTCATTCTCTTGCTACTCCTCCCTCTCCCAGAAGCAGGAATAATTGTGACAGTACAGAAATTAACTTTGAACAATGCAAGTCCTAGTTTTGAGTTGGGCTGTTCCACGTGTTAAGCCTAGTGTGGGAACGGTAACAAAAGTGGACTGTAATACCTTTCTCCCTTAAAAGCAGCTGTTAGTTGGTGTAGTGTTGGAGCTATGATAATTACATGCCAGTTCAGGGGACAACCCTGCAAATCTTGTGCCTGACCTGTACTATTCGCAGATAGGAAGAGACCAACGATATAATCTAAACCAGTCTGGAACAGGCTGTCTGTATGCCCATCTGCTCACCTACAGTAACTGGATGCTGCATGGTCCTGCATGCCCCTTTTCACTCCTAGACATGCCTCTAGAGAAAAAAAACTTTTCTGTAGACCTCAAAGCTCTAGGGCTGAAATGCGGGTACAGTTGGGACCATATTTGTGCAGAAGATTTGAGTTGTCTTTAACTGAGGTAACAAACACAGTGACAACATCAAACACCTGCTGGAGAATCAGTGCAAAGAAGTTGTCTGATTAAGAGACTGAACGAGACCTGCCCTAGGAATCCTGGCTATACTTGAGACAGTCATTGTTTAAGGCAAGGGACTGCTTCATAAGGATTTGGTCTTTAACACAGATTTCATCATAGGCTGACTGACTGAAGCTTTCTCTTTACAAATTCACACATAATTCAAAATGTCACGTTGATTTGATACCTGCCTGGCCAAGTGAGATGACAGAGCAAGTCAATCACCTTGTTTTTCAGATGTATTTCCCCTTTTACATCTTGAAAATTCTACTCACTGACTTGCCGATCATGCGAAGAAAGAGGAAGCAGCATGACTCAGCTCCACACTACAATGGCTGGAGCAGATCCAGACCTAGCAATCCTTTGGGCTTTCCTTACCAAAATACAAATCTGCAGCTTGGATAATGTAAAGCATCCAGTATTTGTGTAAGAAATGTTAGATGGGCAGCATGCCAGCAGCAGTCCTTAAGCAATGTGCTAGTTCTTTATACTGATGGAAAATTATCTTCTAAAGAGTTAGGAAGGGAACAAAAAAAGCCAAAGGGCTGTGATCTTAAACAGTGCCTACGGAAGACAAAATGCTAAAGAGCAACACCCTCCTTGACTGTACTCCGTAGACATGGATTTACATGGAAATCTAGCAGTAGATAACTTATTAATTTAGCAAGCTTCACAACATGCCATACTGGGAAATATTTCTGTATAATCTGTAAATTGCAGAAGTCATAACAGAGGCCTAGGAAAACTACTGACCTTAAGGAATCCTGGAACGCTGAGTAAGTTTCAAGACACCTGAGTTCCAGTGCTTTGTCTAAACTGCTGGAAAATAGTACTCTAAAAACTAGCTAATCTAAAAACCCAGTGTCACCTAGAAATTATTCCTGATCCTCTACCATTTTGCTAACACCTGATCCACATATGTTTTTCATGAAGAGCACCCACATGGCAAGTTATACAACTTGAAGGTTATTTCACAGCAATACAACCTCAGAGATAAAGATCTCAAATGTAAACTTGTTTCTTAGAACAACGTTCCACATTCTGGTCCATGCTCAGAAGTTCTGGGCAATGGGAAGGATCTGTCTTTTCAGGCATTCACTGAGGGAAATCACGTATCAGTCACTACTTACATAAATACGTGTAATACCGTTAATAAAAGTAATAAAGAGGCATGATCCAAGCTATTTCTCTGAAATGGCCCTTGCCTTCCTACAGAGCAAACCAGAGCATTACTTGCAAAATCAGTCCTCTGGACTGTGTGTCTGTGAGTATGACGGAGACGTACCAGGTAACTCGCATCACATACTAACCAACCTCACACTGCATCAGAGGATGAGAGGCCAGTAGGCTTCTAGGCTCTCTGCTAATTTCAAAAGATGGTTCATTGAGCAGACTTCATGCTTAGCAAAGCTTAGCAGCTTTTTTCCTTACCCCTTCCCAAAACGTTTTGGGCACTGTCATATGATTGTACTACAAAACTTGAAGTTATCCAAACCCAGTTCACGAGAAGCGAACGGAAACATCTCTTTTCATTCCAAAGGAAAAACAACTCCTATGCTGTTTTCGTAAGTGAGCTGAAAACTTGGAGAGAAACCTAAAGCTAAAAAAAGCAAAGAACTCCAGAAGTTTCATATTCTGGAGTGTGGTTTCTGTTGCCTTAGCTCAAGGGGAAATATGTTCATGGGAAAAGAGCCTGCCTGGAGCCAGATTTTTGTCAACTCTGGCTTTTCTAGTTGGTGTGGCTTTAAATCAATACGTTGCTATTAAAATTATTTCTTCATGAACAAAAATATTCTTTATGGATTGTATGATAGTTGTTTACAATCGAAACAACCACTTGTACCGTGTTTCCTAGCAGTCAGTATCTAGTTCAGCTCCTATCAACCCTAGACAGACAGTGATCAGACAATTTAAGAGGCCTTTACAATGTTAGTTCTGAGTTTCACTGATTCAAACTGTTAAATCAATCACCTTCCCAGAAAAGTTCCTGAACGAATCCCAAAACAAAGAATGTCAGCTTTAGCACCTATGTTTGTATCTACACACAACTAAAGAAAACAACATCACACCTTAGAAAAACAGAAATGTTGTTGTATGGCTTAATTTGAAAGAATCTTACTGCCATGTTATTATGGACTGTCTTTAATACCGCAATTCACTTTTGTCTTTAGCCAGGACTAAACCAGATTATAAATATACTAGAATTCCACACTAACCCTGTGAAGACTAGCCTACAGACAAACCAGCCACAGGCAATTCAGAGAATTTGTAATTGTCTGTATAACACTGCAACAAGTGTAACAAAATGTGATCATGCTGCCCAAATACACTGTGCCAGACTCCAACAAGTATGGTTATCGTAATTATAGATGCTATATCAACAGCGTTTAACCTAGGGATTATGATTCCCATCATACATGTGAATTGTTTCCTGCATTAATTACATTTATGTTAACAAAAATACCTAATATGATCTTTTTTTGAGATTCCTCAAGACTTTTTAGACTAATACAGTAAGCTTGCATTGAACTTTAAAGTGAACTTCGTCCCCTCTTTAAAACTTCAATGAAATAATGTTTTAAATGGAAACCAGTTACCTGTGATCAATGATTGTTACATCGGAAGCAGGAATCCCCAGAAGAAAACAACTCTGTTCCAGTTCTTTCTTACGAATCTCTCCTTGATTGTAATAATTTCCTGAAAATAGCAAACACAGTAACACTGTCTTACAACCTGATTTCTTTCTCAAAGCAGTAAGCATGAGCACCACACCTTAAATAAAGGAACAGATATATTGCAGGGGACAAACTTCATAGTTTTTACCTGAGCAACACCCAGCTTAGCTCAGGCTAAAATGCTGAGGCAAAGTTCTGCCCACCTTGACTACATTCCTCATGTTTATTTATGCACCGAGTGTGGCTTGCAAGCCATCCTGGAGTATATTTGGCAAAGGCACCAGAAATGAGATCAGTGGTCCAACAGTCCAGTATCCTCATCCTAAGAGTTAAAGTTAAATGATTCTGCCAAAGACATAAGAGATCTTCCAAACAACAATTCTGGAATAATCTGCTTGGGAAACTGCTTCCAACAACATGTTTGGTTAGCAAATGTCTTATTCCTTAAAACATCAACATATCTAGATCTTCTGAGTTTTTTGTTTGGCCTTTTTGTTTTATTTTGGTATATGCCTAATCCACTTCTGAACATTGTTAAATTTTTGGCAAGATTTAGTATCTTTTTTCATGAACTCCACAGGCTGACTGCACTTTGTGGGGAAAGAAAAGGAGGCTTCTAATATGCATATACATGGACTAACTGCTTACACATTATCTGAATGGAAGGCACCAATATACTACAAAATAATTGAGCAAGATCTTTCCATAAACACAGGAGAAACCGCCTTTGCAGTGAGGTGACTAAAAGTCATTACCACTGGCAAATTTCCAGGTTGTCTCTGTAAAAGAGGTTAGTAGGATCGTAGTCCACTTGTTTAAAAATAAGTATTCACAACAAATCAGTAATAATTAATCTCCTTAGAACAGCCAAAGAGTCACTCCTCCTTCACTATTAGACATGATACTGTGAACTCCCGCCTGTACTCTTAACAGCATAGGCCCACAAAGCCAAGCTCAACAGCAAGTCCGAAGTACTTGGGACAGAATTGTTGAGATAACACACGGAAAGCCTGTCCCACGGCACATTCTATATGCAATTAAAGTTTATAGTATGGTCTGGGCTGCTTCTAATGAGTGCAGCTGCCTTATAACACTAGGATACTGCAATAAAATACAGTGATGGCACTAGATTTGAAGAAATGAGGAATTCAGTCATAACAATCTTTGGTTTAAGACAAAGATTTTTCAGAAGTGTCCATCATTCACAGAGGAAATTCAGACAGAAACAAGTATAGCAAGCTTCACACAACTTACAGAACCAAAAGAAGATTAGAAACCTAATTTAGATAAGGCATTTGGGAAAAGTTAGACTGAGACCAACAACTAGCAGGGAAGCAGGATTCATTATCTTTAAACACTGCCTCCTTCTTCAGTGAATTATTTTCTCATCTTGCCCAGACATTCCCATATTTTTTCTTGGCATCAGCCATGCAAAGCCCATGCCAGAGCTGTGACGGCCCCTTCCAGAATGTTGCCCTGTGCAGGGCAGTACTTGCAACCCAATTTTAACTTTGAAGTAATAAAATGAAAAAAAATGCAGCTGAGTATTAATGTATGATTCAAGTCTGTAGTCAGCTGTATTGAATTACACTGGAACTTTTTTATTGTTGTGCGTGTGAGTCATCTAAATCTAGCATTTCTCTCAAGTAGTGTTGCAATCTGAGCCATCCCCAGCAAGCTTTGTAAATTTTTCAAAGAGGAAGAAGAGTAACTAGAAAAAAACCACTCTTCCTGCAGACTGTGAGTGAATGGTTTTAGGAGTCTATGACAATGATTAGATGTGGGTTTGCTGAGGAACGTCAGCTTGGTAGTCTGCATCTCAGGTTGTAAATTCCAGCTTAAGCAAAATTAATTTAAGTGTGCACTTTCACTAGATGGATTAAATTGAGTACGGTGGGACTCACTTTAGACTGTTTTTTTGCAAGGCCATTAACAACACTAGTGTTTTAAGATAACATACCTTGTGCTGCAATGCAGTGCGATAGCTGACTGCAGGTGATGTTTTATCCAAATAGTACCACTGTTCTCAACATACCAAACTTCTGCCGAACTCAAAGGAATAGACCCATGTTCCACAGCTTGAGAAACTTGTCAGGACATCAGGAATGTATAAATGCTAACAAGAAAAAATGGGAAGCTATTGAGAGCAAAACAGCTGAATAGCTGATGCTGCTGGACCTCATCCATGGAGCACTCAATAGAGAGGCAGCTACTACAGAGAGCAAAGCACACACTGAGGTATTATGTCAGTCAAAGATTATTCAGTGCATAAAAGACTGGGTTTTTTTTCCACAGTGCTGTAATTCCAATTCATTTCTAAGTTATTTTGATTGAAATTTGAAAACTGCAAGTACGATGGTTTCTAAGACAATTTCATCTCAGTGTTACAATTTGCAGAGTCTTTGATCAACTCATTTGTCATCATCAATCATACAATGACAGGATGAACCATGTGAATCACCCAAAAGACTAGTAAGAGGCACAGAAAAATGTATGGGTGATTACCATGCTCAGTGAATGTATGCTCCTATATGGGCCGCCAGTTCCGTTACGAAGACATGCAAGGGCATACACAGAAGGCAGTGTCAAACAATGTTTCACGTCACTAGATCAGGAATAAAGAAAATTTAACAAAACAAACAGAAACACAACACTTATTTGGAAAGTTCTCTAACAGCAGGAGTGTATTAGTCCCCAAAACTGAAATGGCAGAGTTGCACTTCAGTAATCTCTCCATAGCTGTGAAAAAGCCAGATGGAATTCACAGACCTTTGTTCCTCAGCAAAGACAACTGAAAGCTTTGCACTAAATCTTGAATGGGAGGTATAGAGCGATCAGTAAAGCCATTACACCACTGGACTTCAACAATAGTTTAATCTCAGTCTTCTCACCTATATGGTCTGTTACGACAGAAAGCTTTCAAAACAAAAACAGAAAAGTTGGCAGTTCACTAGCTGGAGCTTTCAAAAACACAGAGAGCCCTTTTCCAAATGTAAGTAGCCATCAGTGTAAGATGTAAATGTTTGTAGTCTGAAGTACTCCTGTCAACAAATATAAATAATCTTTAGTTTTCACCCCAGGCTCATGAATTCTGGTATAGCAATATGGTCTGAAAGACTGATTAAAATGAGGTTGGTTGGTATGCACAAAAAACCTGACCAATGTAATAACCGATTAGGTATCAATTCTGCAGAAAAAAATAACCTGGAGCTTTGGTAGATCACGAGAAGCACACAGGAGTGTCACGTGCTATGAAAAATTTTTGTCCTGGGCAAACTGTGGAGCCTGTAAGAATGTTTTCATTCTATTCAGCCCCAGAAAGGCCTCAGCAGGAGTACTGCTTCCAGTTTTTGGTAACTGCACTTCAAAAAAGATATGAATCAACTCGAAGAGTCCAAAGGAGACTGATGAGAATGATCAGAGAAAACATGATTTATAAGGAAAGACTGCAAGAAACAGGGTTGTTTAGTCTGGAGAAGATAAGACAAGAGGCAGATAACAGCCTTAAAATATGTAGGAGGCTCTACAGAGATACTGTGATTTCCATGTTCATGGCAGAGAGGAAAAATAAACAAACAAGCTTAAATTACACGAATTATTCAGGAAAAAGTGATGTGAAGAAAAGCTCAGCCAGCACTGACCCAGACCACACAGGCTGAGGAACCTCCCCGGAAGTTCTGAAGAACAAACTAGACATCTGTCTGCAGCAAATGACAACACATTGATTCTGCCTTCAGGTTGACTGACCAACAATGCAACCTCGGGTTCCCTTCAGGCCTATTTTTCTGAGATTGGGTTGTCATGCAACTGTTATTTTTAGATGTGTTTCAGCAAATGTATCATTATGACTTTAAAACTGCATCATCCAAGCAAGTCCTCTCTCTACCATACAATGGAATTACAAGGAGATGCCAAAAGGTTGTGCTAAGCAGCACCTTTGTACAACTTACAGACACTTCAGCACAGTGTGAAAGTACCTCAGTGCTGCAACTGGAGGTCAGATTATGAAACCTCTGGCACAAGGTTCAGATGTGGGAGATTTTGCTACTGGGTGCAGTTGCAGAAACGCTGCAGAAAGTAAGTTTGACCAAAGCCACCAGTGTGTGGCAGCTCTCTGGGCTGCGCAGGATATGATGAGGGTGCACTAGGACACCAAACCGCAGATGGATGGCAAGGCGGCTCCTCCGTGGTGCCACACTATCATGGCAGCACAGGCCCAGAGAGCCATGAGGCTCAGCACAGCAGTGTGTGGCATCACAGTGACATCACACGTGGTATCGCAGCCCAGTGGGGTTGCCTCACGCTACCAGCACCGCTTGCTGCTCCGAAGCACTGACACGTCATCACAGCCTGGGGCTTACGTCACATCACGAGGCCACGGATGGGATGACATCATGGCGGCTTTCCCATGACATCACGGGCAGGAAGCGCGGCCCCTACGGGCAGTCGCGGCGGCACCTCGGGGGTGGGTGCCCCGCCGCTCCCAGCGCATCCCCCCCCCCCCTCACCTGCGGAGCAGCACAGCACCGCGGCGCGGCCGCCGGCCCTGCCCAAGCCGAGCACCGTGGGGGCGAAGAACATGGCTTCGTCATCAGGGTGCGCAGTCACCAGCAACGCGCGGACGCCATCCGCCCGCGCCGCCGCCGCCCTTCCCCTCGGGGAGGCGCGAGCCCCGCCGGTCGCGTAACGGCGCCGTAAGCGTCGCGCGCCACCGAGCAGCAGCGCGAGCAGCAACACCAGCGCCGCCGCCCCCCAGCCCCACGGCCCCGCTGCCATAGCGACCGCGTCGCGCTGCTCCGGCAGGAACCGGCAGGGGCAGCGGAAAGCTTCCGGGGCACACAGACTTCCCCCCCCCATACACACACGCCTCCCTTTTCTACCCCGCCTCGGGGCGGGGCCGCTGCCGCGGAAACGTGCCCCGGCTCGTCCCGTGCAGGGCTGCCTCCGGAGGAGGGGCGCACCGGGGGGCCTCCCGCCGCGCTGCCCTCGCCGGGCCTGGCAGGGTCCCAGCGGGCGAGCGGAGCCCCGCCGACGGCGTCTGAACAGGGGCCCTGCCCGTGGGGGGAGCCGTCGTTGCCCGGGCCCTGCAGCACACCAGCTGACCCTGCTGATACGTTAAGAAGTAACTTCATAGTGATAAAAGTTGAGCTTTTCAGCGTGTACCTTTTATCCCTGCGCTGTGCTACAGTGGAAGAGACACGGGTTAAGGGAAACCTCAAAAGCAGGGCAAGAGGAGCTTATCTTCAGGCACATTCTGCTACCTGCAGATCTGGCTATCCCAAGTGTGGCTGCAAGGGGGAAAAAAAAAACAAACCAAAAGGCAATGTTTGGATACGTACTAGAAGTAGAGTCAACCATTGGAGACGGTTGCAGAGCAAAAGGAGACAGGAAGTAGTAAAATAAACATGAAAAAGTCAATTGGATACATGATGGCCTGGAAACTGCTTTTCAAGACAAACAGGCAATATGGAAGGCAAGCATATTAAGTTGGCAATGGTGGAGTGTGTTGGGTAGGTTAAAAGAATGAAATAGTGAAAACAATTCAGAGGAATTCAGTATCTGAAGAGCAGCTAAGACTTCAGAAGATGTATGCCTGACTTGTCTTCATACTTTTATTTGGACACCTTAAACTTCCAAGTGGATAGAGGTAGTCATCAGCATGTGTTGGGATTAAAGACTGCAAACACCTCAGCCTGCAGCCTGTCATGTCACCTTAACGTAGCACTTTCAAGAGTGGAATCAGCTTCTGTAATAACTACATGCTTAGTACAACACACATTTGCCACAGGGTGAGCCCCTGCTTTATTCATCTGAATAACTAATTGTGTGGGCACACATCCCGGCAGTGTGGGATAGGACTGCTCGTGTTTAATAGAAATTTTAACAGTGAGATAATTTAATCTTGCCTAATGGTAACTCTTCCCCCCTCATAGTAAACCTGACGAGATTCATTTGTGGTCTCAGCACATCTGGAGTTACGTGTTCTCAGGTAAAACGCCACACAGTTTTGAAACATCTTACTCAAAAAGCAGGGAACATTTTACATACTCTTCAGTCATGGGTAGGGGGGGAGGAGGAATAAAAAGACATTTGAGATCTTAAACCTCTCACATTGCTCAGAAGCCGCTGGTCGCTAGAGGCGGAGGCACGGCGGCAGGCACGGCGCGGGAGTCTGGCGGGCCCCGGCGGCGGGGCCGCAGCCCGGGGGCGGGAAGGTCCCGGGGGTGCCGGGCACCCTTAGGGCGATGCTCCAGGCCCGGGGCAGGCTCCCGCCCCCCGTGGCTCCAGAGGCCCCTCAGTGGCGCGGCCGCGGCCTGCCGGCTCCGCGGGTGCCCGCTGAGCCCCCTCTCCGGGCCCGTTACCAGTTTTTATAATGTATATCGATTCATCCCTAACAAGGCGGGGGGAGAGCGAGGCGCTGCGGCTCCGGTCAGCGGCATCAGCGGCCGGGTCCGGCCCCTCGGCAGCGGCTGCCGGTGGTGGCGGGAGCCGCTCTCAGTCCCTCGCTCGCCTCATGGCGGCCGCCTCCCCTCGGCCCCTCAGCGGAGAGGGGGAGGGAACCCTTCCCCGCCGCACCGGCCAGCGGGTCCTGGAAGGAGCATAGCAGCCCACCCTCTCACCGCCAGGCACGCCCCCGGCTTCTAGCGAGCTGGCGCTGCCAGGGCAGCGCTGTACACCGGTATGGGGGGAGGAAAGGGCGAGACCCCACCGCCGGTGAAAACCACCGAGCGGTGGCGCCGCCGTTTGTTCGACAGCTGCCAGGACCTGGCGGTAGGAGGCGGAGCCCACCGAGCCGGGGGAGGGCAGGCAAGATGGCGGTGGCTGTGGCGCTGAGGTTGAGGTGAGACGCCGCGGCCGTCCAGCCCCACCAGAGCCTGCCGCCCGGGCCGCCCCAGCGCCGCGCTGTCGGTAAGGGCAGGGGGCCCGGCGGGGCGGCGCGGGGGAGCGGCGCGGCCCGGTGGGGCAGCAGGGCCTAGCGCCTCCACTGTGAGGAGGAGGAGGAGGAGGGGGAAGAGGCGGGGGCCCCGGCCATCCCTTCCTCCTCCCTCCTCACCGGGGAGAAAGCCGCTGTGGTCCCCGGGGGGAGGGCGCTGGAGCCCGGGGGGGGTCCTTGGGGGAGCCGCCGGGGGTGGGGAGGTGGGCGGGTCAGGTGTGGGGGTGCGGCGGGGGGTGCCCGGTGCCCGCCGGGTTTTTTCTCTGTTGCCGCTGTTTGTGTGTGGGAAGGGCCGGGGGTGGCCCTCAGCGATGGCCCTTGCGGGGAAGTTTTTGGAGCAATCCCAGAGGAGCGGTGTGTTGGGTGGTCATCCCTGGCCTGTAGGTAGGAAAAGTGCAAGTTAAAAAAAAATATAAAAAGAAATTAAAATAAGGGCCAGTTCTTCAAAATCGGCCGCTTGGACGCTGGGGCAGGAGCGCGGGGGCTGCTGAAGGCCCCCTGCACTGGGGGCTGCCTGCCCCGGCCCCGCCTGGAGTTGTTGCTGATGCTGAATTATTCCTATAGGACTTGTAAACATCCCCAGCTTCTGTCAGCTCTGGGCTGCCGGAGGGCACGATGGAAAGTGGCTTTTTCTAGAATGGTTCTGACTTGATGGTAAAGAACTTTGTGTTTACTGATTTTTCTGTACTTAAACCTGTCGGTTGCAGTTAGACAAGGTTCTTGTAGATGGACGTACATACTGTTAGTGTTAGTCAGGCTCAAGTAAGTAGGTAGTCTGAACACTGTTGTTGTCTAAAACCTTTTTCTTCTTGTTTCACAGATATGGTCTTAACAAGCATATTAACTTTTCATGACTGTAAATATTGGTGTAACCTAAGAATAATAAAAAAGATCCCAAACAACTTACTACAATGAGAAGGGGATGTCTAGTTCTGAAGATGGCTTTGTGGCAGCATCCTTGTATTATGCAGTATTTTTAGGTATAGCACTGTAGTTATGAACTGCTAGAGCTCAGGCAGGGATTTTTATTTGAGGCAGTATGATTTGCGGGGGAAAAAACGTTGCTATTATAAAAAACTTTATTATTGTGGTAAGTAGGATGGCCATGGGCACAGCATAAGCGGACACATAGCGTTGTGTCACTGCACATGAGGACCGTGCAGATCTCTTGCAATTTTGCACTGGAGTTTTATTCTGCAGAATGTTGTTATTCCTGATTAACTAAACAGCCTTGACATTTGGAAAGGAAGTATGTAATATTTGAAGTGGGTTTCTAGTTAGCTGAAATCTGGTATCTTGTTTTGGGGGATGAAAGACCTTCATGCTTATCCCAAGGAATCAGAAGTTCAGAGGAAACAAGGCAGCTACAGTGACCCTTTTTGCAAAAGCATGGTTAATTTTTTCTCCATATTGCTTTTCTTTGTGATACAGTAGAGGCTGCTAAGGAAAACAAGTTCTGTTGTGCTTTATGTGCAGTATAATTCACCAATTTGGAATATACTTTTGATATTGGTCACTAAAATACCTCATCTTGTTACTGAAGCATAGGAAAGAGCAGCATTTGGAATTGTGTTTCTAAGAGTTACATTTTTTAAATTGTGGCAAGAATGTGATAAGTGTTTGCTTCCACAAGTGTTACCTTCTCTCTAGCTTGTTAGTTATTGTACAAATCAATTAGAAGTAATTATCCAGGTTGAAATTACATGTGCAAAATCCAAGTGTATCTACTTTTCTATGTTGTGCTGCCGCTGATTTATTTTAAATACACTTCATCTCCTGCAACCACTCATTTTAGTTGCTCTTTCTGGGCATACATGTCTTTTGTTGTCATCTAAAGGGATCTAGAAAACTCTCTCAAAAGCTGTGGTAAAAGTAGGGACAGCCTCTAAAGCTTCCTTTCAGTTTCTTCTCTGTAGTCCCCTTCCAGTGGTTTTTTAACCTGCATCTTCTAAGTTATTTCATTTCTCAGTTACAGCATGAGTGAGAGATGCTCACAGGAAAGGAGGCTGACTCTGCTTCAGCTACTGCTAAATGTGTGAAAGTAACTGAAACAATCTTATGTATTGGAGAACAATATTTTCCTTTTTTTGGTATTATGTTCTTAATACTGGCATTTAACTTACTCTTTCAAAGCTTTCAGCCAAAGTTTTGGTGAAATGTTTTATTCCTCTTCTTTTATAGTTGCCTACAAAATGGTTTTAAAGAAAGTTTTCTTGCATGATCAGAAATACTATTTGGAGTTCAGGTGTGCACAGCTACTTAAATTTAAGATTTTAACAATTTCATAAGCTGGAAGGGATCTGTGCCTCATGCAGGTGCTCTGCAACACAGTACAATCTTGAGAACAGACTAGTAACCAGACAGTGGTTTCATAATGCAAACAAATGTTTCCTGGATGCCAATTTTGAACTTTTCAAGTCATTTATGTTCTGTAGTCAAGTATGAATCAGTGTTTCAGATGACAAGCTATTAACTGAACGTGTTACCTTGTCTCTCTACTGTAAATGTTCCAGATAAAAATTCTGACCTATGCAGGACTGCTGTCTATTAATATTTACTTTGTGCTATTTCTACATTATGCAAATAGCTAGGAATGTGCTGAATATATCTTCCATTTTAGTTTTTCTCTCCTTCAATGATTCTCCATCTAGTAACAGTGTTTTGTGATGTTTCCTTCCTCTTCTGTGCTAGTTCAGTGTTTATCCACCATCTGTTAAATGACTACTGTGTTCTGGGCCTAGTGGGGCTTAAGTTAAATGAGTTGGTATGCATACGGAAAGCTCAGTCTTACCTTGAAGGTATGTTTCCTCCCAGTATCCTAAGAAAGGTTTCTGTGTCCTTGAATAGCTTCACATCTAAGCTGCTCGTGTAATGTTGCCACTCCCAGACTGATTTGATATGCAGTTTTTTTCTTCAGGGTTAAGGAGGATGTTGGTCTGTGTGGTTTTGAAGTCGGTGACTTCACCTGCTTATGATTTCAAAGGGTATTGCAAAATTACGGTACTGTATTGGCACAAAGATGCATCAGCCATCTCTGAAAAATCCTATTGTTCGTAACTCTCAGCAGTAAAAAATTCAGAAATGAAATTTTTCTGCAGGCAGATTACTTGGGACAAACTGTTGACCAGAACTTAAAAGTTCTGTGCATGTTGAGTGACTAGTCTTGGGTAAAACTGAAAATGGAAATACAAAGATGGCGAGGGAAATAACACCTATAAATGAAAAAGGATGAAGTAAAGTATAACATATACTTAAACTAATACGGTGTTTCTTTTAGTACGTCCTCTTGAGCCATACA
Organism: Falco naumanni; assembly: GCF_017639655.2. Taxonomy (NCBI): domain Eukaryota; kingdom Metazoa; phylum Chordata; class Aves; order Falconiformes; family Falconidae; genus Falco; species Falco naumanni. Next base: position 108,476,188 of record NC_054054.1, on the reverse strand, counting down.
TTCACTTGTGCCTTATGCTGTGCTGCAGGGAAAGTGGATTTGGCTAATTCTCTTTGTAGTCTTTGGAAGTGTGAGGCACGCTAGTCCTGTTGGGAGTTGAAAACAGCCGCAGTGGCATTCCCTGGCTGCAGGGCACAGGCCACACGCTCCACATGAAACGGTGGGGTTCCTGGGCAGAACCTGGGGCCACACTGAAAAGCGGATGCTCTCTAAATGGATTAAAATGCATTCACGTTTCAAGGAAGATGTCTAACAAACGTGAATATAAATCAACTAGGAAACCTACTGATTCCTGTCCTGTTTGTCAGTGTTAGAAAGCTAAGGCCAAATAAGTTCATTATATGTTCAAGTACTGTTCGCCACACTACATATGTATATTATTACAGTTATGCTGTACTCTTGACTTCATTAATAGTAGTTATTGGGGGAGGAGGGGAGAGGAATTTGTTTAAATAATAAAAAAACCCCGTATATACTTGGTTATTCACTGTAGGGTTTTGTCTCAGGTTCATATTCTTCAACTCTTGTTTCTGCTTTTATGCTCTCTGAAGTGCTGTGCTGACAGAGACAGGGTGTCTGAAAGGTGGGAATTCTCCCATACAATCAGTGTAATTTCATGGCTTCACTTTCTTGGAATGTCATTCCCCAAACCTTTCTTAATAAATGTGGTCACTTATCTGTTTGATTATAGCCATTATTTGTATAGGTGCTGATGTGTCACTGTGGTCTCAAAGATCAGACTTAGGCATATCTAGAACCTTGAAGTTCTGTTGTTTGTTTTTTTTTTCCCCCCACAGATATAAAGGTTTACTTGTACCATTTGTAGTTCAAGATCTTTTCCATTCTTTGTTTTTTTCTGTGACCTAGAGGCTGTTGTGTGAGTCTCAATTGGAGTTACATTTTTATATATTGTTGCATTCCCTGTGAAGCAGAACATCTCAAACTTAATCATAAATGTAGTAACAATAAGCTTTGTTTCCAGAAGGCCCTGGTGTACTTCCTGTGGAGTGTCTGAATAGACCTAGGCATTGCTCTTAGGTACAGTAAAAAAAAATTCGTATTTTAACCTTATTTTATTTTTAGCTAAAATCTGGACTTGATTTTATCTGAACCCAGTCAACTGAGGAGACGGATGAGGCTGATAGTTTGTCCTGAACACTTCTTTATAGTATGTGGTTTCTCTTACACATTGTAGTTTGTGGAGCTATCGGTTTAGTCATTATGAATTAGTCAAGTAGTATTTCTTTTTCCCAACCAAAGCTGCTTTAAAAAGCTGCCACTACAGATATCCTTTTGATAACAAATGAAAAAAAGAAGAGGCTGGAAACTTAAAACTGTAACCACATAGATTCTTGCATGTTAGATGATGTCAAAAGCAGTTTTACCTGTAGACAGATTAACAGGGAAAGAATAAATTCATGTGCAGTAGTTGTTTTTAAAGTACCTGTGCTTTCAGTCCAAGAGGGAGAAACAAAAACTGTTTTGAAAGAGTATTTTATCCATAGTGTATGATATTTATTAAGTTTGAGATCATCATGATTGTTTCTAAATCATATGTGAAATGGGAGGAAGGAGGTGAATTTGAGTAAACCTCAATGAGTTGGTGGACACTAACTCATGAGCAAGGATGACTTGCTGAGGAGGGTTCTCATGGTTCTTATTGCTGCTGTTTGCATAGCATCTCTTGAACGTCTTGCATGCTACAGACTGGTACACTGGAGGATGCTTGGGTTGGTTTCTGTTCCACCTTAGTTTTGTGGGTGAAGTTTGAAGGCTTCAGTTGATGTTCCATGACCAGTTGAATTACTCCTGTGGCAGGGACAGGGTCCTTCAAAAGGCGTAAGGTAGATGTCTGGGGTTTGGGAACTGTTGCAGTTATATCAGAAGCTTCTTCCTTTGTGAATGAGAGACCTTATCTGTGCAGTGTTTGGACTTTGTAGGGTTTGCTTTGGACATTCAGTTCTGTAGATTCGGTTTCTGGGTTTTGGCTTATGAAAATTTTTTAGGGTGCATGTTAGCTGCACACTATTTGCTATATTGGGACAACCAAGAACAAGAATCTGGTGTTGCTGGGAAAACCAAAATATGTTTTCAATGTCTTTAGGAAATAAGCTCTCTACTCTTCTATTACATACTTTTAAAATCAGAAAACCTTGTAATGTTTATACTGTTCTTTGGTTTAAATCAGCGATTAGTGGTACTTTCAGTCAAGGAAATGTCTACATCCTTAATTTCCATTTCTGCATGAAGGGCTTCCTCCTACCTCTTTTGGATAGTTTTGGTGTTACTGTGACCCTCCTTGGCAGAAGGGAGCTGGATAGGCTCCTTCACAATCTGTGAGTGCTATTCACAGTTTTATATCCTCTATAAAACTTAGAAGAGGAGGTTTCCTCCCTCAGGAATTCTGTGTACCCCAGTCTGTTAGCATTTTAACTGGTGAGCAGATGCTGAAAATATGTACCCTTATTTGAAATGTATACACTCAGCACCCCTCTCTTCCTTTTTTTTTTTTTTTTTCTATTTTGTTTTGTGAGGCAAGTGGGCAGCAATTAGAAGCCTCCGAAGATGTCGTCATAATCTCAGTTTTTCCTATTATGATCCCTCATATAATATAGCAAAGTTGTGTATAGCCTAGGTCTTGATATCATGTATTAGCAACTTTTCTTTAAGATCATAAATTACAGGAGAGATTAAAATAGAATTTCCTGGAGAGGAGTATCTTGTCAGCTGAATTTGATCGACCTCATTTTGGTAGAGCACAAATTCTATTTGTATTTGTAGTTACCTAGCAGGAGAGAGAGAGAGAAACTGTTATTTTAAGATGAAGTGTAACGAGATTTGGCAACAGTTTGGTTGTAAATTGCATATGCAGGCATGCAACCCATATTCAACTTCTTGAATGGCAACAAAAATTGTTTTGAAGTACTCTTTAATACATACTCAATATTTAATGTTCCAAAACCTATTACTTAAGTACTTGAAGGAGTTAGTAGTCTGTTAATGGAAATTTTTTTCTATTAAAATTTGAAGTATAAAATCCTACTTTAATTTTTTAGCTATTGTGATGCAGATGGAAAAGTCTTGCTAGTATAGACTATATGTGACATCTTGAATTGATGGCTGTAATGTTCCTTGACTTCTGTCACTTACTGTAATTGGCTGAATTAAAGTATACCATGCTTACGTGTCATGGAGAATATGTCAGACAATGTGTAGCATAATTGTGAGTTAATGCTTTGGACATTTAGAAATAAGATGATATTATACACTAGTGGAAATTTCAGGAGTGTGAGAAGGGTCAAATTCAGATGTTAGGGCTTTTCTTAACACCTTTTTTTCAGATACCCCCATTGCTGTATTTATGACTTGATTCCTACAACATTAATAATTAATGGAGAGAGTGTTATTTAGTGTTGCTAGCAAAACATAGCCCATGTAGATCGTAATTTTTTTACTGTATTTCTAGCAGGGATAGAAATAGCAATTTTTACGTCAACCTTGTGAGTAGATGGCGTGCAACTATGTGAGATTAAAGTTCTCAGGAATTTATGGTATATTGTAAATATCTGTCAAAGAAGAAGGAAAGGCATTTGCACATGCAGGATTGTCATGGAAAATTCAGCAGTTAGTTGGTCTCAACTTGGAGAAAATATGTTCATTGTTTCTATTCATTCTAATAACATATGCCCATATGCTTTGACTATGAGCTTCAGAGTATTCTGCAACATAAAACCGAGTGGAAAAAGATTACAGAAAGTGTGGAAGAGGTCCTGAGCTTTGAGGATGATGTCTGTGTTCTGCAAAAATGGGAAGCACAGTATTCTGGAACATAATTTCAGTAATGGCTATTTAATCGTCTTTAATTTCAGTGTTGATCTATTAACAGTTTTTGCTTGTAGCATGCAGAGTCTTTCATCTTTTGGGGGATATGCCCAATGGATTTTCATACTTAAAAGCACACCTGTAACTTTGGATATTGTAACTGGAGTACGCTCCCTTCAGTTCTTTTTTAAAGCACATTATCTTGAATCTGCTCAGGCATCATCCTTCTGGTAGGTTCTTTGAAAACCCTGTCTCTGTTATGATTGTCCTGTGTAATGATTCTGTAGCTGATTTTCTCACTTCCCATCCCATCCCAAAATACTTAGCAGAACTTTGTAAAATTGACTTGAACGGTTAACATAGAACAGTCTGAATTCAAACTTCTTTTATTTGTCACCAATTTTTTTTCGTTCTTTTTCTGAGTAACTATAAGACTATGCTGATAATTGGACATTAAGGCAGTGACTGAAGGACTAATAACTGCTCTTGAAGTGTCAAGTGCTCTTTTAGTTAAGACTTCTGGAATGCTAAGTCAGTCCTAGCTTGTAACAGTACCCGTAATGTTCTGAGCATTGGAGTTTTAGATGGTAACACTTAGCCTTTTATTGTGTCTGTTAGTTTGAATAAATAATTTTTTTATATGGAGGTTGGACCTGTTAAGCTCTTGTTAGAGATCTGTCAGAAATGTGCATGTTAGTATGCTCTTGTGTGTGGCATATCCCCAAGATGCAAATTTTATGTTTTTGCTTGAGTGTTTGAACAGATTTATGGTTATCTGACAAAATAAAAAATATTAAGAAGACTTGTTTTGCCAATCTAGCAATACTCTTGAAGGGTTTTGCTTATGTGACTCTCTACTTTCTGTTATTGTATGTGAGTTGGAGCATTGTGTTTTGAAGGTACAGTGCATAGGTCTGTAATTCATGAAATCTAGTTATTGTGGTTAAATAGGTTGGTCCTTAAATGCGGCCTCTTCTGGTTTGTTTATTTTTTATGAGATTGTTTCATTACCTTTTTATAAAGTGAAAACACATAAAGAATTATTCACAAGGATTGGTATCACGCTTTGGATAAGCCTTTTGAACCACTGCTGAAACAGCCCGTTCACTCTTCATTTTCTCGATAGAGTAAACTTTGAATAAATATTCCTGAATTGATTTTGTGATTTGCTGTAGATCCCCTGCATAAGGCAGAGCCTTCCTTGTTTTGCCATAGGTTAGTTACATCAGAGCTCAATTTACTAAGGCTGCTGATCTAAAACCAAAATCCCCCAACTTGGTTTAAGGCTTATATGACTGTAATCTAATTCTTTGCGCTCCTTATATCACAATTATTTTGCTCAAATACAAGATGAGGAAAATTCCCAAAAGGGTATGAAATTTAATTAGCAAATGTTGGTTAAGTACTTCAAGATGGCATGAAAATTACTCTAAATGCAAAAGTGTTAGCTTGTTTCGTATATGTGAAGAAAAATTCAGTCTACCCATGAGACTGATCTTTTATCCGTGAAGGTGATTGTAAGAGTAGGAGACATGGGGTGTTCCACAAGCAGTGAGTAGGTGCCTCTGCCACCCGTCTGGCCTCTCGGCCCCTTCCCTCCTGCTGCTGTAAATGTTTGTGTGGCTGTGCATTAAGTGGTTTGGGCGAACTGGCCTGCTAAAAGCAGTCACGGGTTTTGACCTGCTGTATTTTCCCAAGTGAAGAACTGCTTTTCTCCAGCAGTGCTAATTTTTGCCTGCTTTAAGTGCTGCAAGACACAGGTCTGATTTCTGATTCAGTCATTGACTATTTCCTGGGTAGTCTGATAGATTTCTTAACCTTTCTGTGACTCATTTTCCCGTGTGTCTACTGAAGATAGTACGTACTGCTGCTTCTTTTTGAAGCATTTTGAGATCTGGAGATCAAGAGATATTGTTCAAATTAATATTACCTCATAGAAACCGAATCTGAAATTACACTATAACTGTTGCTATGATAATACCCAGTCCTAAATTATTTGTAATTTGCTCAAAATTCTCCGCGTATGACAAATTGTAAGTGCAAGCAATAGCTTTTAAGGGGAAGTCTGAATTGGATCTGTTCAGTAGTTTAAGCTGGCCAAAGAGAAAAATATTGTCATACCTTTAGAAATAAACATCATTAAATCATTTCCTTTGCCCAAGAAGCTCAAATTAGCACAGGGCCCAGTATCTGTCCACAGTTCCTGAAACTTACTCTTGTCACGGCTTTTTCTCAGCTAGGTATCTTTAGACTTCTTTTTTGACTCTTTGCTCCCACTTCTCCTGTAATTTTAATATTTTTTTTTGAATGCCTATTTGACACTACTGGGTTTCCCCATCCCTTATATGTTTTACCACAGAGTCTGGGGATGTCAGTGAAGTGGGGCACTACAGCAGAATGTACTGGGTTCTGAAGTACAAAACAAGAAATATTTTTCTGCTCCTTCTGATTGTCTCCATGTACTGCAAGACAGCAAATTCGCCATCCTGGTTGGGAGCCGTATGAAAGTGTTCGTGGCCTAAGTTTGTCTTTGTGAGACTTTTAAGGCAGAATTCCAAAGTCTGTAACAGCTCTTGTAAATGTTTGTGTGAGAAACCTTGCAGAATAATGTGCAAAGGTCTGAAAAATAGATTCTTGCTGTCATTGAGTGAGCAGGGTTGGAAGCTGATTTCTTGTATTGTAATTTGTCGAGGGTGCTGAAAATAAAGATGAGCAGCCTCTGTTTTGGCAGAGCAGAGGGAACCAGTAGGAGGATCAGAGAGGCAGAGAGAGTTAATAGTGAGAAGCTTTAGAGGAGGAATCTGATTGGATTTGAGTGGAGCAAGACTAAGTTTGTCATGACTGATGGAAGGATGCAGCAGCGAGGAAAGCCCGGATGAGGTTGTTTACAGTCTACACACGCTGTTACAATTTTATGCAAAAAACCTGCTGTATTTAAACACAATCTGGACGTATGGACCTTGGAGAGGTTACAGCAGGAAGCTGGCATTGCCCTCACTGACCAAGGAATAGATTGATTAAGAATTATGTACGTCTGCTGGATATGTGCGAGCAGATGCTGAAGAGAGGCGCAGATGTTTATAGATGAAAGGTCATAAGGTTGCCTGCAAAGAAACAAGAGCTGAAGTCAAGTACTTAAATTCACAATTGCAGAATTAAGGTAGTAAGATGGGGAGAGATGAGCAGAATATTGGTGGTAATTCTGTTATCAAATATTGGCAAAAACTCTCCCACTGCATGCCCCCTCCCCATATGGCAGAAAGTGTGAACAAGCTCATAATGTAGGAGACTGGGAGATAAGATGGGGTCTCCAGGGCATGTAGGGAGGTCAAATTAGGAGCGCGTGCAGGCACGTGTGTCTGTAGCAAGAGAAGGAGGCTTAGAGGGTGGAAATACTGTACTTTAATGGCATTTTACATGTTTTGTACTACCGTGTTGATTTTGTCTTGAAAGAAATCAGATCCTATGCAGAATCCCCATCCTTTAGTTCCCTCCCCACCTTCTAATTGCCAATATGTAACCATGTATTTTCCTCTGCTGTTACTGACCTTATCTCTTCCTGCTGTTGTGTCATTTATCTTCGGGAGGAAGAATAATGCAACCCCACCATTTCATGTTTTCTCTTTTTTTTTTTTTTCCCCTCTCTTCACTTTACATGTCTCTTATGGACCACGATTATAACCTCTAATGCTGTTTCTGTTGCCTTCCTCTGTTGACAGCTTTTATTTGTTTCACTTTTTTTTTATTATTAATTTTTATTACGATGCTACTAACGTAATCATACTTGCAGTTCTCAGTAGGAAGGCCATTAGACTGAATGTTTTCATATGTATTATTTAAAACTTGGAGGTTGTGTGATAGGGGGTCTGAGTTAACATTGTTGGATGGATGAAGGATGTTCATGCTTGTGTGCCATGCCCCCCTCCTCCCCCTCATCTTTCCATGGTAGGCCAGAATCTGGAGAGATGGGCAGGACCTCTCATGGCTATTGTCTGTGAAAGTTTCTTGTATCAATGAAGATTTCAAGGCTCAGTTTGACACAGTCCTAGCAATCTGTACGCTAAAGTTCTTGTGAATGGAGAAATAGCCTTTTTAGCATTGTACAAAGTGAGTGTGGATTGACCTTTCAGCACCTGGGTTAATGATCAACTTGTGGGTTTGACTGAATATTAAGAAAATAAAGAGATATAACTTGACAGAGAGAAACTAGAAAGGACCTTGAATCATGCAGTAGTTGGCCTATATTTGTGTGCGATTTTTCAGGTGGGTGCTCTCCTGATCCCCTCTTCATTTCCAGATTCTTCAGATCTACCTGTCTGTGGTGAGCATGTCAGGGAAGAGAATATGAACAGGATGGGTATTTACTATTACTTTCCCTGAATCTGGTGTACATTTCTGGGTCCCTGTGCCTCGGAACAGGTACCAGAGAACTAGAGAAGGTTTGGAAGTGGTTGACAAGGAACAGCCAGGCAGGCTAGGATTCTTCAGCATAGAAAAGACACACTGGAGGGATATGATCAGTATTTACAGAATCACATGTGCACCAGGGGGAAAAAAGAATATGAAATAGATCTGTTTGCAGGTCTATTGATCTGTTGCAATGTGGAAACTAGAGCTATCAAAGGAAGGTGACAGGTCCAAAATGAATAAAAGCTGATGGTTTCTCATGCAAAGTGACACTAAACTGGAAGTTCTTGCAACAAGCAGTTGTCAATGCTGAGAGTTTATACTAGTTCAGAAAACAGCTGAACAAACCAATGGAGGAGAAAGCCATTAAGAAATCTTAAACAAAACGGCTCTGACTCAAGGAATCCCTGAGCCACAAGCTGTGTCTCGGGGAGCCAGCAGAAGGCTGCAGAGTTTGTTGGGAAGGTATTGGTACATGCTTCATAAATGGCTGCTGCTGGCCATTGTCAGTCACAGCATATTGGGCTAAAGCGAGTTTTGGTCAGGCCTGGTATTACTGTCTTTATTCCTCACTACCATTTTTAAGGTGTAGCAGACATATGGATATATAAAATCCAGTTAGTCATTTTCCATGTTCTGATGAAGCTTGCATGTGAAGCTGGTGAGGTAGCATAAGTTAGGGCATCAGCAATCCACCAGGCTAAGATTTTTACTTTTGTAACCTTAAATTGTTTGAGTATCCTTATATCCTGGAGCCAATTGTTCATTTAATAATAAATGTTCACCAGGCTGTGATTGGAGTAGTTACTACATCAGTAAATATTTGATTGAGCTGACAGCTATATGCCATAGTTTTACATGGACTTTCACAGAAATTGAGAGAGAAAAATCAAAGGTTTTCTTTTTGCTGTGGTTTGGACTTAGGAATACATCTGAGTGTTCAGGTACTATAGCTTGCAACTATCACAACGTGTATTAGCTCAAACTGCTTGCTTCCTGACACTGCTTCTTGATGAAATGGAAAGCATGTGACTCAGACCTATTAGACCATCACGTAGTGGGTAAAGATGTACTGTAATTAATGCAGTATGAATGTTGAAGCATAACAAATGTTAATGGTGAAGAATTCTATGGTAGAACTTGACACTTGGATATGAATTATAGGTACTATAAAGCATACAACTAGTGATCTGTAGTATTGCTTTGAAAGAGAAACTAGTTTTTTCTTTGATTCTTTGTATCTGAAAATCAGATTTAAGAGAGAAATCTAAATTTGTCTCATTTTTTCTGATAGTCCAGTGTATGTATTTTTTTGGAGAGGTAGGGGGGGAGCCCAACGTGAGACAAACTTTAATATGTTTGTATTGCTCACTGTGACTGATCCTTTCCTGAGCTGATTTTGTCTATTGACTGTTAATGGAAAATTCAGTTCAGAAGTATAACTTTACATGTGATGTTTGTGAAAGGCTGCAGATTAATGTGCTTTGAAATGAAGCCATCTAGGCAGGGATCAACAGTTACTTTATTTGAAGGTCTGATACGTCTGTTAGGCTCTGGACCAGAGGCTGAGAATTTGTTACAGGTCTGATAGAATTCTGTAGTTAATACATAGGCTCCCAAGGATTACATATTTTGAGCTATTAGAGAGAAATATATTTAAAATATATATATAATGTCCTGCTTTTTTTGGTTAGGGCCATGATTTACCTGCTGAAAGCACCGGTGGGTGCAGTGTTTAGTCAATGTCTTCTGATCTTCAGCAGCTGCAACTACACAGCTTCATAGATGCTTGGACTTTGTTAGTGAACTTGTCTGGATTTTTTCACTACTTAAAATCTTCCCCAGATCAGTACACATTTCACTGTTCGCTGTTAATCTGTAGCTAGAGAATACAACAGAGGCAAAGTAGTCACTGAATGTTAACTGAGCAGGATTGTTTCAAGGCTTCATAGTATATTCAGTTTCTGGCACCCTATGAGACAAACTATGTTAGTTGACATGGTATTGTTTTTTTTTTCTTTGTGACTGCCTTTTTTACTAACTACTTCTGTAAAGCTGCTGTTAGATGGTTATAGTATTTTAGGGCTTGACTAATACACTGTGGTTTAATGAACTGTAGGTGGCATTCAGTAAAGCAGCCGTAAATACCTGAATCTGAAAGTAAGAAGCAGTTTAGAGAATCCAAAAACTCTAAAAGAAATGAAAGTAAACTTCATGTTCTGCTAAAGAAAATTGCTGTAAATAAAAGGTCTATCTATAGACTATTGTAACCTCTTTAACATTTATTTAGTGACCTACTTTTTTCTTAAAATCCTCCTAATTCAACTGGTAACTGGTAAAATTCTGTATTCCGCCAATATAATCCTCAAATCTTTGTGTAGACTATGCTGACATGTCTCATTTTGAGCCCATTTAAGACCCGTTAACATGTTTCAGACTAGAATAACCTATTAAATAAATACATCAGGAAAAAGCTTTTACTGGTAATGGTTGTTTTGCTTAGGTGACTATGGCTGTAATGTATTGTGAGTACATCTGGTACTTCAGTGCTTATCAGTGATCTTTTTTCCTTTAGGCGGTTTCCTAGAAACATGATTGCTTGCTGGTCTTGATCTCACAGCTTTGTGAAGACTTCTTCTCTGATAATGTCAAGTTCAGGCTACCCTCCTAACCAAGGAGCGTTCAGCACAGAACAGAGTCGCTACCCTACTCACTCTGTCCAGTACACCTTCCCCAGCACCCGACACCAGCAGGTAAGGAGACATGAGGGTTACAAATTTAGCAAGAGTATAATTTGGGTGTTTGCTGTACCAAATGGGATTAATATTTTTTTTTAAACCGATGTAATACAAGTCATTCATATTTGAAAACAGTGGAGTTGCAGACCAGTACACCCTGCTGAGGAGAGCTGCTGCCAGTGTCGCTTAGGTAAATAGTTGTGGGATGGGGTGGTTTGGTTTGCCCTCCTTTTTTTTGCTGAAAGCACTGCATTTTGCTTCAAGATTATATATGTATCTGCTTTTTTACTTGTTTTTTGACAGAAAACTGAGTTTTTAAATTCTGTATCTTTATCATGGGGAATTAATATAAACTTCCTGGTTTTATCATTGGTTTCTTGTACTTTGAATAAATTTGCTAGGGATTGTGATCATAAACTTTTGTTGTAGTCTTGGTTTAATTTATTAATGTTTAGTCATCATACTAAGTTTGTCCAATGTAAATGTGGCAGAGTCTGTATGCATCGATAGCAATAATGTTTCAAGAATGTGCAAATAATCTGTCTACAGTTAGTATGCATTTAATATGAATGCAGTGTTCTGGGTGTAACAAATACTTCGAGAGTCTGGACTCTTGAGGCTGTTGTGGGTACTAAATTTTTATGGGGATTTAATCTCTTTTTTTAGGCCCAGGAGCGTAAGAAGTGAACCCATAGCCATCTTTCCTTCTTCAGTGTAAGGAGTATTGGGCTAGGTTCTCTATAAGTTAAATTTAGTGCTTGACAAAGTCTGTGTGCAAGGTGGAGAATGTGAATCTGAAGTGTAAAAACTTGCATTATGCTCTCCATTTTGTCAAAGCAGATGTACTAGTGCTTCCAGCTAGGTGTGTTCTGCTAGCCAGAATTGAGATGGTGGATTTCTAAGAATCTCCTACTTAGTCATTTCTGCTGAGTATTCTGCTATCCTGTGCTCTCTATAGCTTGTTAGGCTGTGGAGGACTATCTGTTGGCTTTAGAACAGCTCAGGTTTCCCTTGTTTAATGAAATTCTCCTTCTGCTACAGATACTTTAGACGTTTTGTTCTACTTACATGTTTGCAAAAGGAAATTTAAGAATTGGAGCTTTTTGGCTTGCTCTGTATTTATTTTTAGATAACTTGTAAAAACGAAATCTTATGGGTAATGACCTGTTGTGTCTTGTAGAGCTTCTCTTCGGTTAATGACAGCTGCATATAATTTTTAAAAGCAGGTTGTCAAAGACCTGTATGTACAAATAAATTATCTTGTACTTTGCTTTAATTTTAATTTATATCAGTCAGAAGATGCATCTTGTCTGACTCTTAGTCCTAGTTAACAGTGTCTGATACAAAGAAGTCTTGAGGTGATAACGGAAGAAATTGTCTCAGGGTTGCTGAAATACGTTTTCATTTTACCACTTTGTAGCTGGACGTGCAAAATCGATATTAAAGGATATATTTTTTAAGGACATTCTGCTGCTGCTGACTCATTTATGTTTTGTTGAAGCTGTTAATAAATTAGGTGAAGTATGTAATCTCTTTAAAGTTCATTTAGAACTTAGAACTGCCATTTACAAACTTTATTTTTTTAGGTGAAATAAGGCTTTGGTGATCTGGTCTTCGTTTGTATTTATTATCTTTGGAAATGATAATTCTGTGACACCAAATGCTTTTGATCTGTCTTTTGTACCTTTGTTCTTGTTTACATGGAAGTGTGTTTCATTTAGGAATTTGCAGTTCCTGATTATCGTTCGTCTCACCTGGAAGTCAGTCAGGCAACCCAGCTCTTGCAGCAGCAGCAGCAACAGCAGCAGCAACTTCGGCGCAGGCCTTCCTTGCTTTCTGAATTTCACCCAGGCTCTGACAGGTGAGGATGCTGTTTTTGAAGTATATGAACATGCATCTTCTATGAGTCTGTGCTTTCTGTAAAGTTAGTTTTAACTTTACTGAATTTAACTGAATAGAAAGGCTTTTGAGTTCTACAGTTTTTTGTCTAAGTACTTGACTTTATTAATTGGTGCTCCATTGTCGTAACAGTGCCGGTCTCCTGTGTTTGAGTGTTGTAGCTGTTGTGTAATTCCTCAGTTCCTTTGGCTTAACTGATACATTTGTTTTGCAGACAGGAAGTGACAGTCCGCTTCACTTTTCCCACACCTCTCCTAAAACCAGTAACTTCTGAGAATCCAAGTGCATATTACAAACCTTTTAATGCTGTTTAGGCTCAAAGTGTGTGAAGCTTGTACCCTTGGATAATTTTAACTTACTGGGTAGAAGCAACAAGTGCAAGCGTTGTTACAGTGTGAATATTACCTGTCATATGTCCTAGATTAGGCTTGCTTGTTCAACAGATGGTATCTGTGTGGCTGGGCAAGTAAGAAACAACAAAGTTAATTGAGTATTTGAGTTGTAAGAATTGTAAAACGCTGAAATGTGGCACAAAATGGACTTCTAGGCACAGGGAACTAAATGAGTGTGTGCTGCTTTTGGTAAGACACTTGACAGCTTCGTATCATTTGTTCTAAATACCCTTTTTGTCAGTCTCATATACCATTTCTGTCTCTGTGTAAGTAGATACGACTGATCTGGGTCCAGCAGGTTAACTGAGGACAAGTGTAGTGAACAGCTACAGTGAATCATACGTTGCAATTTAGTTTCAGATTGGTAATATCCTACTTGTCAGTAAAATGGGTTACTTCATGGTGGCAATTGATGAATGTTCAGCACACATTAGTGTATAACTGTAAGGTTGATAGACTCAAGAAGGTTTTCAGACAGTGTCAAGCATTCATATGACTCTATACCTGAAGAATATTGGATGTACTTGGAAAACCAAATTTAGAAATCAGAATACGAATAACTGGACTGTAGGAAGTCAGCAAAAATATGCTTCTGTTTAGCAGAGAGGTTACTATGTGATTTATGCGCCTCAAATCTTTAGCGTATTGGTATGCTGATGTACAGTTGTAAGCAAGTGTTATTGCTTTTAACAACCTCATGTATTTTTGTCTTGAACTCTTGGTAAGTATATCTGCTAGTAGCAACTTTATATGCTGATTACTGCTAGCAGTTTATTTTGGCTATAACTGAGGTAACTGGTTCTGAACAAATACCAATGATGAATGTTATGTAAATACTGGTTTAGCTTAAAATCTCATTAGAATATTCCCAGAAATAACTTGATGATAGTGAAATCTGGGGCTTGCGTATTCCCTTCATCTTGTGTCACCAAAATGTCAGTAAGGCTCTATTTTTATTGCTGAGAATCCTAGTAGCGTTTAGAGTTCTCAAAACTTCAGTTTATAGCAGAAGTAAATCTCCCCCATCCCTCCCCCTGCATTGTAAATTTGTAAATCTTATTTAGTAGTTCTGGCAAAATACAGGAAACTGCTGTCATCTCTTCAGTGGCACTTCATAGGAAGATGTTGAAGCTTATGCAGTTCTTTTATGGACATCCTGTGCATTGCACTGTAAAGAAGCTAGTGATACTGTTCTTTTGCATTTTTCTGAGAAGGAGGAGTTTTTAAATAACTCGTGGTTTCAATCAGTGGCTGTTTCTGTCATTTAGTAGCATTTTAGTAGAGATCAAGTTCCAGATAGACTCATGGCTCATTTCAAGCACTCTGTGTATATTTAAAAGTTACTTGAATGCAAAAATGAAATAATGGAGCTGTTGTGGCCATCTGTGTTCAGTGGCTGTAGTACTATATTTATCTCATGGTTTGTTTGTTTTTTTTATAATTTGAATCAGAGCTATGATTTGAACAATATCACTGTAGCAGTGTTAAGTTTCTTTAAGGGTTTGTAATGATAGGGATGCGTTTAAACAGTGTCTTTTTAAGACTGAAGTTAATTTTCTCTTTTTCAATGTATTTTAACTGTTGTATTTCTGAAGATCATACTTAAAAATATGTCTGCCTTACTGTTTAGAGGGAGTTTCACTAAATGGCATCTCCTGTACATTTGAAAAGGGTTGAGGAACACAAAATAATTTTCTTGTAATGTAAATATATATTTAATATTTTGTCTTCTGTATATTAGGCCTCAAGAAAGGAGAACTGGATATGAACAGCAATTTCATCCAGGTCCATCTCAGACGGATCATGATTCACTGGAATCTAAGCGACCACGTCTTGAACAAGTCTCTGATTCCCATTTTCAGCGTGTCAGTGCAGCTACTGTCTTGCCTTTAGTACATCCTCTGCAGGAAGGGTTGAGATCTGCGGATATTAAGAAGGTAAAGCCATTTTCTAATATGATGCTAAAGATGTAACTTCCTATGTTACAGTGAGTTAAGAATTTTTTTTCTGTTAGGTAATTTTTTTATTTGTTTAGGCTCATTCTTGAATCCCAGAAAATTAATTCTACATACTATTACAAACTGCTCACGAGTCAGTGTTACTCTTTTATAAAAAGACCAAGAAGATAAATCTACCTCAAACACAGTAAAGAGACTGGAGTTCTGAGTTGCCCCTACACACTCTTTAAGTCATTAAAACCTCAGTTGCAAACATTACAGTATAGTGCATGAAATATTTCTGCTTTTCAATTGCAAGCTGCTGGCAAATGCAAGCAAGTCCATTTTTTCTGTAATTAATATTTGTACTGAATGGTTGAAGTACTCCCCTCTGCCCCCTTTCCCTTTTAAACATTTGAAATGAATCTGCTTATTTATGTAACACTAATTATACTTGTCACTGGCTCATTTTGGGTAAATCTAGGACAGTCTAGTTTGGTCGGGATATTTTCTATTGTAGATACTGAATATTGATTTGAGAAATTTGTATAGAGCAGACAAATGTCTCTTAAATGAATATTTAATATCTTCTCTCATGCATGCACACAGCTTCACACATCAAAAAGCTGGTGCATAATGGGTGTGACTTCTGAAGGTGAGCTCTCAGGTCTCTAAATTCAGATAATCTTAAAAAAATTTTCACCATGTAGGTTCAAAAGCTAATAGGCACCAGGATTTAAAAAGTTGATTACTTGCCTTGCTTTCTCTCTACCATTCCTCTTATCATGTGAATAAACTCTCTGTGAAGTAAAATGATAGCATGTGATTTCTTAGTAACTTGCTCTGTTGCATAGCAAAGATGAGATCAAAGTGGATTGAAGAATCTGAGCCAAGACATTCAATGTGAACATGCTTGCATGTAACTGAATTTTTATCCAGGCGCTACATATGGAAATCTACTGTCTCAATTTAGAAATACAGCCTAGTATTATCTTGAGGAGAAGTGGCATTTGGACGCGTCATCTTTCAGGCAGATTGGCTTGAATGAGCGATCTAGTGTTTGCCAGCTAGGTAGTCATGGAGCATGATGGTCTGATGACATAAACAAAGACAAGGTGCAACAGTGCTGATAGTAGAACATGAAGCGCGTTGGAATATGTTGTTTGGGAACAGACAAAAAAGCAGAGGCAAGAAAAGTGAAAGCCAAATGAATAGTGTAACCTGTTGTCATGGTTTAACCCCAGCCAGAAACTAAGTACCACACACTAAGTTTCACGCTTACTCACTTCCACCCACCCCCAGAGGTGTGGAGAGGAAAATTGGAAAGGAATGTAAAACTCGAGGGTTGAGATAAGAACAATTTTATAATTAAAATGAAATGGGGGTGGGAGTGACTCAAAACAATAATAATAACTATAACAATTACTATAACTATAATAAGAACGACAATAATAATTATGAAAAAGAGGGAGAAGGGGAGAGGAATAAAATCCAAAGGGAAAGGAGAAAAAACAAGTGATGCACAATAAAATTTCTAACCTCCCGCTGACTGATGCCCAGCCAGTCCCCAGGCAATGATTGGCTGCAGCCAGCTCCCCCCAGTTTATATACTGAGCATGATCTATGGTATGGAGTATCCCTTTGGCTAGTTTGGGTCAGTTGTCCTGGCTGTGTCCCCTCCCAGTTTCTTGTGCCCCTCTAGCTGTCTTGCTGCCAAGGCCTGAGGAGCTGAAAAGTCCTTGACTTAGTATAAACATTAACTAGCAACAACTACAAACATCTGTTATCAACATTATTCTCACACAAAATCCAAAACACAGCACTGTACCAGCTACTAAGAAGAAAACTAACTGTTCCAGGTGAAACCAGGGCACCTGTCTTCTCTTAAGTCATCACTTCTCTTTAGTCCTTTTATAACCACAGCTGACTCCAGATACGCTTTATCAGGGTGGTCATGTTTATCTTCAAGAATATCCTCATCTATACACGTGCAGAGTATTGAGCACTTGTTCTCAAGTAACCCTTGCTTTAAAGGAGAAAGATAGTGTTTACAGTTATGAAGACACGTTTTTTAAAGTGAGATGTTTTGATCCTCATTTTGGTTTCAAGGTTTGGTTTCAATGTTGAAATGTGCTGTTATTTTTAAAGGTAGACTGTGAAATGGGCTGTCAGTTCTAAAATATTTATAGTGTTAATAATTTGAAATATTAAGCTTTAACTTAGCTCTTCAACAGAGATACAGATTAACTGGAAATTCTTTTTAATTCACGCATGCTAGTTTGGTTACTGAACACTCACCTATGTTATCAATATGACCAAATCTCTCTCAATTTCTCCCCCACACCCCCACCCCATCTCCTGTCCCCATGAAAGGACCCATCTTTTGGAGGAAAACATGAGGGACCATCTTCTCCAATTTCTGGTCAGCCTTGTGGGGAGGACCAAAATGCTTCACCTTCAAAGCTGTCAAAGGAAGAATTGATACAGAGCATGGACCGTGTAGATCGCGAAATTGCGAAAGTTGAACAGCAAATCCTTAAACTGAAGAAAAAGCAAGTAAGCATAGCAGACACTACTGTTTTTATCTGCCACTGAAGAAGGTGTGGAAAAACTTCATTTGTTGTTGTTGGTGGTGAATTTTTGGTTACGTGAACCAACTGAACAAGTTAAAAAGGGAAGGTTATGTATATGATTTTGTTAAAACATTTAAGTGGATTGAACATCACATAGCTTCAGGCGTTTTTGAAAGTAGGAGAAAGCCACGTAGGAACACCAACAGTGGATGGCTTTATATTTTAAACTTCTGTTAGACGACTAGTGAAACAAGGGCACCATGACTGCAGTTTCAGCCTTAAAGATGACTGCTGGGTGAGGGGAGGCTGTCATCTTTATTCTTTCTCAGTCTGTGCAAGGGGCGAATCCCTTGCATGCATCTCCAAAGCCAGTGCTTGTACAGAAGTCCCTGGATCATCTGCTTTCACAAGGGCAAGAGATCCTAACATCTGGAGCTAAGGTCAGCGTTGGGGGGAAAGTGTAGTAGGAGGGGTGCAAGTAAACAGCGCAGAGAAATAAAGGAGGAAGTATCACCTTTTTTGGTATGGTCCTGGCTGTGCTTTGCACCAGAGCGCTGCACTTCAGCCTTTGGAAGCAAAGGAAATGTTTCCTGGCAGTAGTTGTTGCCTTCCCAGTAGCTGTTGTGGCCAACTAAACCCACCCTTTAATCTAGGCATCTGTTACTCCTTGGCAAAAACAAAGTCCTTGTCGTCTTTTCCTTTTATGACTTTCAAAGATCCAGATAGAAATAGTGCCAGCATTATGTTTTTTAAGTGGGAACTCTGTAGGAAATTAGTTATGCTATAGGATTTGTTAACTTGTAGGTCCAGGATAATAAATAGACAACTATTTGGAGTGATATGTTTTTATGGTCTGGAAGCATTTCATTCCATCTGAATTTTAATGACCTGTAAAGTGACCTTCAGCACAAAAATAAAAAAGTATGTCATTAAATACCTGGCTGTGTGTTAAACGATGCCTATCTTTTTGTTTGTTTGTTCACTTTTCCACAAAATCAGCAAGTACTATGCATACTATCTATGAAGGTTCATTTGTGCACATTTTTACTATGATTTGACTTCTTAAAAATTACAAAGTTGTCATTGCCTGCAATAATTGAGCCTGCTTATTAAGGCATTCTGCAAAAATTTTACACTTTGAATTCTTATGCAGAAATGTAGCATGTTCTAGCCAGTACTGTAAGATGGGATGGATCCCTAGTGTCAGTAGTTCTTTGTTGCATGTTTGTGGCAGGCATGGATGAAGGATATTGACAATTAAAAAAGGAAGGTGTCACTGAACCAGATTTATTTGATGTGAGAGTGTGTAGTGCAGCAGTGTAGTAGCTAGGAAAACATTACAGGGTGGGTTTTTTTTGCTGTTGGTATTTCTTGCTTGTTTGGTATTTTAACAATCTTGGAACTTCAATGCATGTGGAGTGGTTTATTTCTGCTGTGAAGTATGTTTAGAATTATGTTCTCTGCGGAGTGTTAGAAGGACTTTTGTGCTTTGTAAACAATGAGATAGTAGTAGTAATAATGACACTTGAATATCTACAATAGAAAGGCAATTTCCTCTGCGAGAAGGCAGGTTTGGTGTAACTTTCTCTGAAGTTAATATTTTTGTTTAAAGTTACATAGTGATAAATTCAAAAGTCACTTTACATGTCAAGCTGAAACAAGTCTTTTTTAAACAGTTAATTTGGTTTACCAATAGTACAAAAAATAGTCTTGTTATCGTCCCTATTGGCATTAAAACCATTTCATTCATTCCTTGTCAGTTAAAAGGAGAAATAACAGGCAGTGCTAACTGTTGATCAGATGCATATTTTATCTCTGGTGACTAATTACTGGTAAGGGTAACATGGTGCGGATGGCTGATTTTCTTTCTTTCGTCTCTTAGCAACAACTTGAAGAAGAAGCTGCTAAGCCTCCAGAGCCAGAGCGGCCTGTCTCCCCTCCTCCAGTGGAACAGAAACACCGCAGTATTGTCCAAATTATTTACGATGAAAATCGGGTAAGCGTGCTTTTCAGTTGACTGAGTGTAGCTGTGAATCTGACCCAATGTGCTAAAACTCATTGTGTCTTAACTTCTGTGGGTCAGTTTTTGCTTCTGCTGTTTTATTGATCTGCCCTTTTTATCCCTCTTTTAATACTTATTTACTTATTTAAATGAAAGATGCTTGCATGACATTTTTATTCTTGATCACAGGATTCTTCTATCTTGTAAGCCATCTAGGGAAGCACATCTATGTCTCTCATCCCTAGACCCTTGTGTTGAGATGTTTAGATATAGATATGTATAAACACACAGAGAGGTGCACACACACGTATGTATATATAGACAGATATTTGTATGCGTGTAGATAGATAAATTAAAAAAAAAGCCACAGAAATTTATCTTGTATTCTCTTTTCCTTACATAAATACTGACAAGCTTGGCTGAAGACCCAACATTTAAATTAACTGAAGGGGAAAAACTGCCTATGTTGTAAGATTCTGTGCTTTCTTTTTAAACTCTGACTTCTGGCTCTTAAGATCTAGATAAATGAACAGATATGAAGAAGTAGTATATTGGTGAATTGTGAGCTTGCGTTGCATAAGTCATGAGAAAAGTACAGGCGCTCAGTAATATTGCCAGAAGTAGCAAACTGCTTCCTGCCTTTTTTTTTTTTTTTTTCCTGGTAGTTTGAGATTAGGATGTTGGATATCTGCTGGTTTTGAGAGTAGTATGGTCTTTTGTGAGAGGCTTATGTTTGTTTAATTTCCCGATTTTATTTTGTAGGTTAGAGAAACAGCTAACTTCTATTACAATAGTCTATTTTTGAAAATTTGAGGTGGTAAAAACCTGCAACACAATACTAGATTTTTTTATACAGTGGAACTTTGTCTCAAGTGTTCCATGCAGCCTGTTCTCCCCTTCCCCCAGTTGTCTGTGAAATTTGATGTATTTACTTAATACAGGACAGTAGGGCAATTATTATGTTATAAAAACTGTTGTAGCCAATGTACAGCAATATGTTTACTTCTGGTTACAAACCAGTTTTACTGTTTTAAATCTCTTTCATGCTATAATGTAATAAAAATTATAAAACTCATACAATCACCTAACAAGACAAGCTGAGTTGCATGTTGAGTAGTAGGTAAAACTGTGAGTTTGAAGACACCTTAGTGGGCTGCTGTGCAACTTTCTCTGCTAACTGGTTACACGTGGGTTTTACAACAGAGTTTTTAACTTGCTGTTGCATTCCCCACATCGTGTACGTGTCAGTAGATGTGGAAACCCATTTTTATGTTGCCTGTGTCAGTGTATAGTTATCTGTTAGCTTCTGTCTGTGTAGCTGTTGATATAGTGTTCTATATCCAAAGGCAATTATTAAGCTTAATGCATTTGTGAATCCATTTAGCACTTGGTTTGAGTTCTCGTGTCAGGAATTACATGTACTGCAGAATGGCAGAGTTGATGGGGCTTAATACAAATAGCACGTGTCACTACTCACTGTCTTATTTAAAGGTTTATTTAAGATGTGTTAAGCCATTTGTGTACATAGTGCTTGTTTGGTATCTTTTCTTCTTCAGTTGTGCAAGAGGACAATCCCCTTGGCAGCTTTCATCTTCAAACCATGCAGTTTAGGATAATTACTTTAACCAAATTCCATCAGTAGTTGAATATTAAAAGTAATAGGGCTAGAGTTCAATTTTAAATGTTTTGAGACCAGAAAAAACATTCTTCCGGGGTAGTACTATAATATTTCCTTGATATATAATTATTTTGTACAGCTGTGAGTTCCAAAGAATTTCTCAAGATTGCAATTATATGGAAAGAGGTTAGAACTTAGCAGAACACTTTTGAATAGTAACTGCTTTATGGATTATTTTCTCCTATATTTTTCTTTGCAGATATCTGAGGGCTAGCACATATAACTGCTGGGGGGGAGGAAGGAAATTTGAGGGTCATTTCAGATAGCCTGGCTGTTGACAAAGAGCTTTGGAAGATTGTACAGGCTTGAAATGAGATTGTGAAAGCCAACTGTCTTACTTAGTGCTGCCTCCTTTAGGGTCAGAATTGTTTCAGGGTCTTTGCCTAGTGTGAGGTAAGTAGGACCTTTGACATATTTCTCTCTGTGTGTGTATGTACACATGGATTCACACTCCCACACTTGGCAACTGGACAATTTTAGTCTCTTATTTCCATTTTTTTGATGCTAGCTATACTTCATTTTACTGGACACCTTTTTTCCTCTTAATATTGATTTGCTATGTTATTTGTTAAATGTATGTTCTTTTTGAATTGCAGAAATCAGTTTCTGCGTTTATGCTCTACCAGCTTCCAAACACGGAGATCAGAGTAGTGACTGCACAATTCAAGTATGAGTTTCTTGATTTTCTGAGGCAGCACTGCAGAAGTAGGTTAAGAAGGATATAGTATGGTCAGACAGGGGTTTAGCAGCTAGCATAAGTGAAAAAGCTCAGATGCACTTTTGATGCTAACTTCAGGTGATTTACTTAGACTATATATTTTTAAAAAAATCTTTCTTGCAGAAAAAAGCAGAAGAAGCTCACAAGATTTTTGAAGGTCTTGGTCCAAAAGTTGAACTGGTAAGTTGTGGGGGTTTTTGTTTGTTTGTCTGTCTTTTGTTCAGTTTTCTGTGTTGCCAGTTGATGTAAATCTGCTGTGGTAAACAGATGTAGTTCTGTTTATGTATAAAAGTGGGTGTTTAAATGCACTGGTGAATTGGGGCTTTAGTGAACTGATTGGCCACATAAGTGTAATTTTTAAAATCGATTTGAAGCTAATTGAGAGAAGAGTTTGAAATATGAAAAAAATGAAATACTGTTGTACATGAGTAGTTATAACCTGATTCTAAGTAATGAAATCTATGCTTTGTGTTGAATATCTTCTAGTCCCTTCAGACTGCTGCATCTCAGGTTGAGTGCACTGTTGGCAGAATACTAAGATATTGTTAAATATATTGCATATACTTTTAGAATTACATGCATTGAAAAGTACTAAGCATACATTTCTAATCCAAAATTGTAGCCACTTTACAACCAACCATCAGACACAAAGGTCTACCATGAAAACATCAAAACGTAAGTGCTTTAATATCTTGTCACGGTGCCATTTAGGGCAGCTAGACTTAAACATTTGCTCGAATTTTTCATTGCTGTGATTTCCAAATAGTGTGTGTACTTTATCCATAATTAAAAGCTTCCAGTCCATGTAACTTTTGGATATCTATGTTGTAGAACAGTGCTGAAAAGCAGGAGTTACATGTATTGAAGGCAGAAAGAAACTGTAACTTTTAATCTGAACTTAAAGATAAATATAAAACTGAAGTTGGTAATGCTAGTGTTTTTCAGAGTCTAAAATACCACATCTGACATAGATATATCTAGTCAACTTTCCCTGAAAGTACCTTTCAAAGAAGAGTTTCAAAAGTTACCACTGTCAATAAACCTTAGGAGGAGTCCTGATTATTTTTTTTAATTTATTTTATTTTTATTATGTCTTTATTTATTGACTTAACCATGTAATCATTTTCTGTCGTGGCTATGAGCAGAGTTACTGCATGCTACACTTACCTGTTATTTAGGGCAAACCGAATTCAATTATTTGAAATAAACTGCTTGTCTTCTGAAAGAAACGTGGTTTTTGAGGAAAGTAATTTTTTTGTTTTTCATATAGAACTTGTTTCTTGAATTTGTATGAGCTGTGGTTTTTTAGTTTACTGCAGTAAATATTGTTTATAAATAGAAATGTAGTTTTAATAGATTAATTTAAAAATGTGCTTAATTGAGCTTATTTGTACTCAAATGTCCGTAAAAGAGACCTTCTTCATGGTGTTCGTTTCATCCAATTGCTTTGAACATCTCAGTTCTGCAAAGATGATGCTGAACTTCTCTACAAAATGTCATTCATAACGTAGAACAAAATCTTCCTTTTTACCTATGTATGTCAAATCAATATTGATTTCACTGTGTAGCAATGCTATAAAATACCAAAATAGTGATCACTCCATTGCAACAAGTATCAGCTTGTTTTGAAAACATGTATTGCTACTAGTGAAAGTAATGGCTGAATTTCAATGGTCACAAAAGTGCATATTTCTTGCAAATCTTCTTTGAGGAAATCCCATTCTATTGTAACTATGAAGACCAAGGCCTTTTCATGGCTTCTCTGGCACAGTAACTGGGAAAAAAAAATATTTACTTTCATGTCTCACTTTGCAACTCAAATATTGGTGGCGTTTAGACAAACTTTACTGCTGTGGCATGATTATCCCACTTCAAATTTCTTGAAGAACGTTAGTCTTTTCATAGGATTTGTTTATTCATAACCATTTTCTGTACTACCAGTTTTTACAAAGGAAGAAATGAATTGTTGGTTTCAGGTGTGAAGAAATGCATAATGAATTACATGCATATTATGAAGTGCTATAACTTTTACTAGCATTTCATAATATTTTCTAAGTACAGAAAAAATCCTACAGATGGCTGTCCTTTAAAATCTTCTCTTAGCAGTTCCAAAATACTGGGTTTTTTTGAGTAATACATTGTAAAAGTCTTAACTTTAGGATTGAATTACAAAGATTCCCCCCCACCCCGCTCCAGCATAATATCTTAAGCCAAATTTACTCATTTTAGCATATTGTCTCATTCCAAAGGAGAGCATGTAACTTGAAATTGTAAGCTTCTGTGTCTCAATTGCTTGTTCCAGCCATCTTCAAGAATATCCTCTCTTCTAAAATACAGTATTAGTTAGATGATTGTTTCATCAGAAATTTCCCCTCTATTTTCTACCTCAAAAATATTTTTCATAATAATGATCTGTCATCTAGGATCTATATGGGCTTTGCTGAGTAATTTTGAAGTGCTTGATTCTTACTTACTTTGTTTTTTGTTGTTTGGTGTTTTTTTCCCCTAATTTTGTTTTCCAGAAACCAAGTGATGAGGAAGAAGCTAATACTGTTCTTTAAAAGAAGAAACCATGCAAGAAAACAACGGGTAATACTGCCATGTTTTTGTAAAAAGAGCACGTGTTTGGTTTTGTCTGGATCCTTGAGTTACATTCCCAAATGTGTCGTGTAAATCCTATTGATTAGAAAAATAAGATCTTAAGCTAAAATTCAGTTGCTTTACTAGAAAATAAGCTGCGGGTTTATAACTGGTCTGTTGATTATTTGACTGAAAACCATCTAAAGTACAATACGGGAAAAGCTTTTTTTTCTTTCCTTTCCTTTTCTCTTCTTAAAGAGTATGAGTGGAAGACACCCAGTGAAATCTTTAACTGTCATGCCTGACCTCTCTGAACTTCTTTTCTTGTATAGCAGCTGTAGTATCTGAAAGAAAATGGGGCAGATCTCTGATTTTTGAAGTCTGACAGCACTTTTAATCTAACTCACACATGTTGGATACAAGTATTAATTGACTTAATGCTTTCTCTTGCATGCTGTTGTAGCAAGTGGCATACAAAGTCAAGAGGCCCTTCTGGGTGGTGTCTGAAAGATCATTTTTATTATTAAAAATAGCAAAGGGTTATACATCAAATTAGAAGATTCCGCTATGAAAATGCAATTAAGTGTTTTTCTTCTTATGATCCTAGTTTTTTTCATGTAGGAGCAGCTCCCTACATATCACCCACATTGAGGATATACTGCAGGGATTCCAGCCCCCTTCTGTTAATTAAAAATTTTAAATAAAATATTAAAAAAATCCACTAACTAAAAGCCTGGTACCAGAAGATGTGCAATTTCTGGAAGGCAGTAATAGCTGTTACCGAATACCATTGTGATGTGTAAAGCAAAGAAATAGTGTGTAATATGCAAAATCTGCATTTTCATATCCATTTCCTCACCTCTCTGCTGAAAATTGTGTAATGTCATCTTCAAAATGGAAGCCACTAGAGCAGGAAAAATATGTTTGTTCATTCTGGGAGCCTACTCGTGTTATGCATACTGATCACTTAGTGTATTTTTGTTTAGTTCAAGGTTTACTTTTGGAATTTAACAGGAACAGAAAATCTGTCAACGTTATGATCAGCTGATGGAGGCATGGGAGAAAAAAGTTGACAGGATAGAAAATAATCCACGTAGGAAAGCTAAGGAGAGCAAAACAAGAGAGTACTATGAAAAACAATTTCCAGAAATCCGGAAGCAAAGAGAACAGCAAGAACGATTCCAAAGGTATTACCATGGATTTGAAATATTTCCTACAAAATATCTCTCAGTACTTCAGTTTTAAGAATTAATAATAAAATTGGTTCATCTTAATGGTTAAGTTTTGTGTTCATCATTTTATTCCTTAAAACCCAGTATTTTAAGTATCATACAGTATCGAGTAAGATGTTCTTTCATTTATTTGCTGTGTTTCATGGCATTTTGGTCAAGTTTCACTTCACATCCTAAGGATCTTCATGATTATCTTTGTATATCCACTGTCTTAAGTCTCACCCTCTCCTGTCCCTCCCCACCAGCTTTGTCAGCAGTGCTAGCCTCGTCAGTTTGGTGTCCTCTTGGGCTGCCTTAATGTGTCCAAATTGTCCCTTTCCTATCCCTCTCTTCAGATCTGCCATCAAACCCCTTATTTTTCCAAAAGAAATACAGGAAAAGGGCTAATTAGCAAAGACTCATTAGGTTGTGGTGCTCGATGAGACCATATGAGTTAAAGCTGCTCAAATGCATAAAGGGGTTTGTGGAGTTGGACTTAAGATAACTGGAGCGTCAGCCTCATGCGAGCCTGTTTGGTTTGGTCCTACAGCCTAACTTGTACTTAGTATTTTGCTATCACTGGTGTCGCTCCTTTGTTTCATGTTCCCTATAATCATTAGCCTACACACTCAAAAATCATTTGACTTCTTTAATTAACAATTTGAGTGATCTTTTGTTGTACTTGCTGTGTAATTTGATTCTAGACATTTTTGTTTTTTGATGTATGCAAGCTATGACAATTAAGTCCCTGCTATTTAATTTTAATCTGTCAGGCGTTTGTTAAATGGAAATTATACAAAAAGTCTTAAAAGGAATGAAGCACAATTCAGTTGAGAGTTCACTTTATTTACAGTACTGTAGGTAGCGTTTTAAATTAGAATTAGGTCAAGTTTGATTCAGTTGTGTTGAAATCTGTTTATCTAATGTTTTGAATCATTTTAATACACCTTTGAGAGTTCAAGACCCATAAAGATTTCATCTCATTATTTCTTCTAACCATCTGTCTAAATCACCTTACTTCATAAAACATAGGAAAAGCAGATAGTTTGCAGTACGTCTTGGAGGCAGCAAGATCTGGCTTTGTGGAATAAAGAAAGAAAAAATGTTAGAATGGAAACAGCAGTCTTGTCTATGAGAAGCTTTTACTTTAAGAATATATTCAATCTTTGTAATTGCAAACTACTTGGGAAGGGGGCCATCTCTTTACATTATATTCATGTTCTCTAATGTAATGGCATCTTTGTCTGTAGCTCTGCTTGTAACACTATTGCTGCATAAATACTAAGGGTTTTTTTTTAACAGATTTTATGCAAATTGATTAGTTTGGTAAAATCTTTGAACAAATGAGGATATTTTGTCTGTCTAATTATCAATGATTTTTCTCTCTGAAATGCTTTTTGATCCACATGCTGTAATGTATTATTATGACATTCTTAAGTGTAATAATCGCAAGCTGAAAAATTCTTCCAAACTACAGCTCTCCCCATGAATTCAAAAGTTGAAAATTTTCCCTTGTTGTAACGAGTCTTAGTGCTGTATTAGTAACTTGGCCAAAATGATGAAAGGAAAATTTAGTATTCCTTTTTTCTTTTTTTTTTTTAAAAAAAAGCCACGGTGTATCAGTTGTAGTAATTAAGGTGATGGGTTTTGTGCCACTGAACATTTTTCATGCTCCACAGAAGCGTATTAATGTATCTAAGGCAACTACTTGCAATGGAATCAGTGGTAACAATCCTTTTTTGCTGTTGACTCGAGCGTGCCCTTCTTGCTGAGCTTTGCAAATTCACCTGTGAAACTGAGCAGTTGTTTGAAATTGCAGTGTGTGAACAGAGTCTGTACTCTGAGACTGCTTAACAAAAAAACAGCCCTAACTGATCTGTGAGACTGGTAACAGTTCTTTTGAGGAATTTTGAAGGTTGTCATTGTTGTGTACAAAGTCTGAAAATACAGCTGTTTTCCATTTTATCCTTACTACTTCTGTTTACCCCTAATTTTAGAGTTGGTCAAAGAGGGGCCGGACTTTCAGCAACTATTGCTAGAAGTGAACATGAGATTTCTGAAATCATTGATGGACTTTCTGAGCAGGAGGTGAGGCTGTTGTCTGTACTTTGCTATAGAAGCATAGCAAGTGACTCAATATATTTTTATTGGCAGTGAAAGGTCTCTTTCAGAGGGTTTGTTTTTTTTTGATAAGAGAAACATTTTGGGGCTGGTTTGAGAGAATATGCATGAAATTTACCTTGAAACAGGTCTTACAAATACTTTTAAGTGTTATGCTTCCTAATTGCATCTGTCCTAGATTTTTCTCATGCGTCGGTGTTCCTTGCAGGCTTGCTACAACGTAGTTTTTTACAGCTCTAACAAACATGTGAAAACTCTTCCTTTCTAAAACCCTGTGCCGTTTTAGTTTTTCATTTGTGACACTGTTTCCTTAAGCTGACTGTGTAAATGTTTGTTGGGATAGTGACAACTTCTAGAAGAGTTTAGAAGCGGACAAAAAGAAATTTCAAACTAACTATGAATGTATACTGTGGTGGAGCTTTAAAGAGTTGTATAATTCAAGAACTGTAAACATTAGTATCAACTTTTTGAATTCTTTCCTTTTCCTTTTATTTTTTGGCTGTAGAATAATGAAAAACAAATGCGTCAGCTCTCTGTCATTCCTCCCATGATGTTTGATGCAGAACAAAGACGAGTGAAGTTTATTAATATGAATGGTCTGATGGAGGATCCCATGAAAGTTTATAAAGACAGACAGTTCATGAATGTCTGGACCGACCATGAGAAAGAGATTTTTAAGGAAAAGTAATGGGCTTTCTTATCTTTTATTTTTATTACATTGCAAATGACAGTTAAATACCTAACCCCACAGTAAATGTCAGTTAAATCAAGAACGCTGAAGCTTTTGTGCAGTAATATTTGATAATGTTCTTAGTGGAATGAAGGAACCGTGGCAAAAGTTTTAGGCTTCTCCACTTATTTTTTTGTCTGAGTGGGCTCACATGCATTTAGTCCTTAGATAAGAACTTCTCTCAAAAGTGATTTAGTTCTGTGATAACATTAAAATGGGAAGAGTAGGTATATGTTCTCATTATGTCAGCTAATAGCTAATTTTAAGTGCTTAGTTCTAAATTTGCACAATTTGAAAACTGGGCTTCTTAGACTGATTTCAGTTGTGTAAATCAAAGGCTTGCTGATGGAACAGATTGTTTGGAAGACTGCTTTGCTTATATGATCATGAATTATGTTGTTAAACTTAAATAATTTCTGATTTATAAAAGGTTTGTCCAACATCCCAAGAACTTTGGTCTAATTGCTTCCTACCTGGAACGAAAGGTAAGACCTTTTTTAATATAAGTAGAGCCTAGGGTGGGATCCCTGACTTTCCAAATGTAAGTCATTTATCCCAGCATCATTTTCTCTTCCTGGAAAAATTTTAAGTCCAAAAAAACCCCCTATTACTGCTTTGACAGGACTTGATCAGTAACGCAATCAGTGCATGCAGACATCTAACAAAAGTTAGTGAAATAGTGAAATTACTATCGACAAAAATAAAAGAAAATGGCACTTCATTTAGTTTTGATCTTATTTTCTTTTTGAAGCAGGTAAGCTTAACTATCTCACTGTTTAGATAAGGACATAATTGGCTTTGCTGAGCCACTGTTCTATTGTAAGAAATCTTGCCACCACCTCTCAAGTCAGTGGGATTCTACTGCTGGCTGAATTAGTCTCTAGAACTAATTGTAGTCTCTAGAAATGACTGTGCAGAACTGATGTAAGAAGTAACAGAATTAGGATTTGTTAAGACAACAGAATCTTGAATACATACAGCTATTACGATAAACAAGCCTTCAAACTTGCAAATTGTCTAGTATAGATTAAATTACACAGACTGAAGTAGCAGAGGGATATTATAAATACATGAGGCTTGTGTTAAACACTATAATTTTACGCTTAGTTACATTGTTATATTTGTGTGTGAATTCACTTCCCTGCTGAGCAAACAAATCTAATAGAGTTTTATTTTAGTCTAGGGGCTGAATAGTTTAAGTGTTGAGAGAAATTAAATACTAAACCCATATTTTTTAATAGGAGTAAAACCTAAATATTTTTTGTGCTTTTTCACTTCAGAATGTTCCTGACTGTGTATTATATTATTATTTGACCAAGAAAAATGAAAATTATAAAGCCCTTGTGCGAAGGAATTATGGTAAACGCAGAGGAAGAAACCAGGTATCTTAAATGCATTCATCACTTGGATATTGCTATTTTATTGTTTCATATTTACAACTGTCTTACTATCCAGTATAGCAAGTATGTTATATGCATGAGGAAGTGGGAAAAGGAAAAATATTTTTTTCCTTTACTGCATTTTTGACCATTTTAAATTTAAATAAACCTGACCTCAAAGGGTGTTCTTTTAGTTTGTTTTTAATTCTGTGGAGTATTATCTTCCTTTGCACATTTCTGACTTCTTTTTTGATATGACAATTCATTTTATTTGAGGATCCTGCCATAAGACATTGAAGTTGAATCCATCATTAAATCCTATGTTGGAGTCAACAGAAACTAGATTTAGCATGTGACTTGCAGTGGAAAATATATATATAATCACTTCATAATGTTAGTGTTTGTCAAAAAGCAGAAATTAATAGTGATCTTTATTTGGTGGTCAGGCTCAAAGTCAAACTGGAACTTCATAGTAAGAAGAAAGAGACCAATTTAATGCATGCAAATAAAACTTCTGCTGATTCAGGAGGTATTCCTTTGGAAGTTTTGGAAGCCTTTGGAGGGGAAAAAACAGTGTATTATGGACAAAAAAGCATATAAATATATTTGCTGGTGTACCAGGTTTAATGTGGATATTGGAAAACAAACAAAAAAATACATTAAGAAATTTTGGATTTTTTATTTTTAAGAAAGCAAGAGGAGTGCTGTGTGTTCACTGAACATGTTCCCTACTCTTCCCATTCTGATTTCCCCTTGCATCTATCAAGTACTTAGGAAATACTGCAAATAGGATGAAAGATGTGTCAGTGACAGGTTAGGAAAGAAGGTCATATATGAAATAAAAGTATATGGACATAGTACTAGATACAGCAACAAAGCCTGCCAGGTATCTTGAGTTTGCATCCTTAAAATGAATTTAACAGCTGGAAACCAGTATAGATACGATGTGCTGAAGAAATACCCAGCGCTCTGTTAGAACTGAAGCTTGATGGAGGCAGGAGAGTCCTTTCAAATACGCAGACCTTAAAATCTGAAGAGTTGTGGGTTATTGGATTTAGTCATATTTCAGCAGCAATGCGAAAGAGAAAATTGTGGAGACTTTGAGGTATTCAGTACAAATCTGTACTGAACTGCAAAATAGCAAATTATATAAATATCACACTTCAGGATATTTGAATCCCCTTTTAAAATAATGTAAGTTTTCTGAGAGTCCCAGTAAATGTATTTTTAATATAAAATTGCTGCAAACAGTTTCAGTTTGTAAGTTGGTCCTGTTCACTAGATCATCATATTGTGTGCTTCTATGGTGCTGTTGTATAAATTATGGTCTGGTCCTCTAAGAGAAGAGGTCCTACCACAGGAGACTTGTCTGTACTGCACAAATTATGGATCGCTTGGGATAAGGTCATTGTCATTATGCACAAGATTTAGTTAGAGCTTCTACTGTGACTAATAGTGAACTACTGTGATGGGAGAAAATACTGGAAATAACCTGTATTTTGCCAGAACTTCTGTTAGGCGTTCTAAGTCTAATAATGCTTTTAATAGGAAAAATACATTTTCATGTGCCCAGTGATGGTGTTTGATTGCCATTAAAGTATGGATGCATGGAATACAAAGAAGATAGAAATAAATGAGATTGTCCAAAATGGAGACAATTGCTGTGGACGCTAAACACAGATAATGCTGCTGTTTTAAGTGGCTTACTTTCATATTCTGTTATAAAATGAGCTTGGTGTGATCACAGTAAGCATACACGTTGAGTGCTATCTTTGCCATATGCTGTTCTTCTGCAGCTGTTATGAGGGGTGAGGAGGCAGAACTGGCTCAAGCTGTAATGCAAAATAACTAAGTTTTGAGATATGCAGATCATAACTGTGTATTTCAATGTCTATTGTTAAAGTTTAGAATATTGGAACCGGTGGAGTTCAAAATTTGGATGGATTTCTCAATCCGTAAATTGTTTGTTTTCCTTGGATAATGCATATATAAATAGAAATATTTTTATTACAGCTCTGTACCCAAGGGCATAGATTTGTAAACTTAGTTCACTATAAAAGGAAACCCAAGGTGCTCTGCCTGTCGTAGGAACTGCTCCTGTGAATACTGATATGTGTGAAGTGAGTTGGAACACTGAAGCTGCTGTCGTTGTTTGTTCAACTCAAATTACTTGCTCTTTTGAATTTTAGCAGAGTTGTATGTCTTAATTGCTAGTTGTTGATCCACGTTAAGTACTGTAGCAGGTCACTGAACTTTGGGCAACTGCTTAATGTGTGCTTTGTTAAGGATGCAGATAAGCGTCGGACTTTATAGATCTGAAGAAGGTTGAGATGTACTTGCAAACTCGAGGAAATACTCTATAAACATTCTAAATGGGAAATTTTACCACTTCTGGAAGTTTAAATTCAGAAGTGTTGTAGTTTACGTCTTCAGTAATGCTGTAGTAAGGAAATACATGATACCAAAAATAATTTTTATATTTCTTAATTTTAGTAATGATTAATTAGCAACATGTAGAACAGCTAGTAAAAAAACCTGAGAGCGTTGAACTGCCTTGCTTGCCAGAACTTTTATCTTACGGTTGCAGAATGCAGCTCATCTCCCTTCTCCCTCCCATGCCCCAGCTTTGTGTGAAGCTGATATTTTTCATATCTCTGAGCAGAAACCTGAAACTTCCTTGCTGATTGGCAAACACAAGTCGTGTGAGATTTATGATGTGCTCAGAGATGTGCTTATGCCAATAACAGGTGCTTCAGCTTAAACTCTTAATAATAGTTCATATATTTTTGTAAATTAGAAGGCAAGCAATTGCAATATTGCAGTGGAGAAGATATTAATCATGGTGATGATGTTGAGATCCTCCAGAGAATGTAGTGAGTACAATTTGACTCAAGTTTCAGTGTGGGGGCTTTTACTTTAGCAAAGCTGAACGCTAGGTTAAGGCATGTCAAGTTAAGAGATAAGGCTTATTAAATTCTGATACATTGTTGTCCTCTAATAGGTCTAGAAAGGACTTTTTGTAAAAATGCTACTTAAACCGTTCCAGAATGCTGATAGAGGCAAGTAAGCAAGTGTGTCTTAAAAGAAATGTGACTTTTCAAATGAAGAGCAAGTTTTTACCATAGTATTGGAAGAAGGCATGGCTCTATGATGCTTTTGCATTGATTACAGAGAATTCCTTAAAAATCTCACTGCAAAGAGGTTCTTTCCAAGTAAAGTTTTCCATTGAAATTTGGTAGCAAAGCGGTAGTCAGCAAGAGGGGTGTTGCTGTGGTCTGGCTGCCCGGTCAGCACATCCGCGTGTCTATGGATGGAGCCGTGTGCCTTTGCAGCAGGTGGTACAGTCCGGTGATCTGACTAGACAGAAATTTGCTGTATGTCTGTGACGGCCAATCAAGCCGAGCTTGGTGGGGATTACCTCTGGTGACTCCGGTGAGATTAGAAGGTTGTATGTGAGATGGGCAACTCTGCTCTAGGCAGCTTAGGTGGCAGAATGACACAGTTTCCTGGAATAAACACGTTGCTGGGTCAGGCAGCCTCTGTTAAAGAGCTGTGTGATGTCGGTGCCGGTGTGGGTTTTGTCCTTTTGAGTTGTACCCCGAGTTAAAGCCCGTCCCCCTTGTCTGGATAGTAAAAGTTTTAATCAACTGATGAATGTGCAGGTACGTCGCTGACGGAGGCTTCAACTGTTTTAAGGTTTGTGTTTAACCTACACTTGACCTATTGCTTATGCATGTTAAATAAATTCACTGTGGAATAGAGAACCCTGTTATTTACGTAGTGTGATGTTAAGTTAGCAAGGCAAAAGGAACAGTGGATTTTCAGCGACTGCTTTGTAAATAATTATATGTAAAATACGGATCTATTTTTTTAATTTTTATTTTTTCCTTCTTAAAATGCAGTTTTTAACACCCTGATTTTGATGCCAGTCTATTTAGCACGATGGAAATAATTTATCTTAGCATGTCTCTGACATCTCGCTTGAAGGAAGGTTTTGCATAATCAATGCCAGCATCTTAAGTGCTAATAATTTGCAGCAAGATGATAGTGGTTAGTGTTTGGCATTTCTGCTCCAGTTCACATTATTAAAATGTCAAAAACAAGTCCTTTTTGTGATAATTTCGAGCCCCAGTTTTGTTAGTGAAACAGTGACACCTGCTGCTACACTTACAGGAAGGTTGGCTCCTCTGTGGGGAAAAAAAAGCCTATTTTGAGGAAATTTTCAGTGGACTGTAAAATCCGAGTTAATGAAGCCCTAAAACAGCAATCTTGTAGTTCTCTGTCCTTGGCTTTCCATGAATTGCCAAGTGTACTTTGGGTATTGGTTTGAAAGGTTCTTTATATGAATATTACATGTATTTTGCTTTTTGAAGTTGGCTTGCAGCATCTAATGCCCAGCAAGGAACAAGCCGGTTCTGCACACACCAAATTTGAGCGGGGAGCCTCTGGGTGTTGCAGTTCTTCTGAAGGGGTGACTCGAGTGACGACTGACGGAGGTGGTTTGCTTAACACGTTCAAGCCCCTTCAGTGTAAACTCCTGTGACTGGTTCCCTCTGTGTGGCCATATCTGACTCCACACCCTCTCTTACGTTCCGTAGTTTCTTATGAAAACAGATTTAAGACAGAATTTAAACTGTAATCACACATTTTAAATAAACTTCCATATTTTCCGCAAGGAGGAAGAGAGCTCTTTCTTCCTCTTCGCTCTCCCCTCAGCTTTAACTGGAGTCCCGCCTGCTATAACCTCAGTTGCAGCCTCAGGCTTTCTTTTCTCATTCTTGTTGTGGTGCTTTGTACAGAAGGCTTGGATTTTTTCATGGCACTTGGGAAAATCACCTTGTTACAGATACTGTTCAGCATGAACAGGCAATATGGATAAAGCTCTAGGTGATTGATGTGGGTTGCTGGCTTTTGAGGCCCATCCAGAGAGTTCATTCATTTGCCGGTTGCTTCATGTAAGGCTTCTGGGATTTTGGGGAGTGGGTTGCGTGGATTTTTTAGTGGCAGCCAACTACTGCTTGATATTTTAGCCTGGAGGGGAAGGAATTTGCTGGTGAGCTATGAACATAGAAGGGCGGCAGTGTTGGAAAGTAAGGTGTTTTGGGCATGTGCAGATATATCATTGTAGGTGGCAAAAAGCAATATTTAGGCTCCTGACTATATTTAGGGGGGATAACAGCAC
This sequence comes from Falco naumanni, assembly GCF_017639655.2. Lineage (NCBI taxonomy): Eukaryota > Metazoa > Chordata > Aves > Falconiformes > Falconidae > Falco > Falco naumanni. The sequence continues at coordinate 108,440,819 of NC_054054.1, read as the reverse complement.
TAAAACTTAAGGAAATTATTTCTGTAGTGACATTTGATAGATCTTTCCTAATACTTTACCCCCTGCCCCCCTGTATGAGCAGTGTCATTTTTCTAATGCTTTCTTACAACGCCACAGGATATTTGCCTTGTATAAGGTTAGATCACTTCTAGCAGCGAAGTCGAGGAACGTCAAGGCTAGGGGGTTTTTGTGTGCATGTCATAACGAATAGCAAAAACAATGTTACAAATTTTTCTAAATTTACATGTTTGGTTTGGTTTGGGTTTTTTTTAGCATCTGTAAGGGACCATGCTGGTAATTTTATGTGATCACATTAAGGAATAGAAATTTCTTCCATTAATTCCTGTTTGAAGCAGATTGTGTCTTCTGGAAAGTTTAAGTAAAATTTATGTGCTTTCTAATATGAGATACCATTGCACTGGTAGTTATCTGGATTGCTTTGAAAGATAAGGAGTGAGAGTCCCTTAACGGGTAATGCGTAGTGTTTTGTACTGTTTCCTTAGGATAATAACTCGTAATAGTCATTGCTTTGTCAGTGCTTAATGTGCTTGCAAATTATCACAATAAAGACTACAAAAGACTATAGTTGGAAAAAAACCAAACAACCCATAAAAATTCTAGGCTGTAGTTTTTTCCTTCTGTAAATGCGCTGGAAAGATAAGTCTAAAATTCCTGACCCAATCTTTTGAACAATTACATTTCTTACGACAGTTTTGAGAAGGGGACTTAGAGTTGGTCATAATTTTCATGCTACAAGATCTGCTTCTAAGTTGTAAGCTATCATGTTTCACTGTTTTAAAATGGACATCGTTAAAAATAAAATTTGAGAGGAGCAACACCATTACTACACGAAATGTTGGCCAGCCCTCTCCAAGCACTTCTAAAACATCGCTGTTCATTTTAGTGAAGCGTATGATAGCACGTGTATTTGTTGACACACGTAGGTGTACATTATCAGCCCTGTGCTCACGCTACAAAAGAAGCCTGTACCTCAGTGGAATTTATAAGACAAAATACCATATCTGAGTGGGGCATCTGACTGGAAGAAATGTAAGAGAAAATAAACAGAGAAATACTAAGGATATACAGCTAATATATAGAAACTGCACGTTCTGTGGCAAAGGGGACTTCTGAAGGCTGGGAGCCGTTGTCTGGTCCTTCACATTTGTTATGTTTCAGGGTGCAGATAGGTGTTACAGTTTCTGGCAGAGGCATTTTGCTGTTATGTTGACTGGTGTGCAGTAACTGTAACTTAAAATACCACCAAGCAGGAGGTAAGGCAGGGTCAGTGTTTGCAGTGCTCTGAGTACAAGTTGCTGCACCCTTGTGTGATGAAGTTGTGATATGTAAATCCCATTTCATTTCAGCAACAAATTGCTCGTCCTTCTCAAGAAGAAAAGGTAGAAGAAAAAGTAGAAGAGGAAAAAGCAGAAAAAGCAGAGAAAAAAGAGGAGGAAAAGAAAGATGAAGAGGAAAAGGATGAGAAGGAGGAATCTAAGTAAGTATATGTACTGAAAATGCATTTATTCACCCTAGATTGCAGTTTTTTTGCACAGATCAGAACAGGATTTGCATTAGCCTGACAGTGAAGTCTGGGCTGAAAAGTGTTCGTATTTAGGTTAGATTTTGTGCATTAAACAATTTTTTTGGACATACGGATTCCTCTGTTTTGTTGAACTAACCAGACAGGTGAAAAAAGCTGTGGGATTATTTTTATGCACACAATAATTTTTCTGTCTTTTTGGTTTGGGCTTTTTTCATGTTCTATCACAGAATTTGTATTTTGTTTGATAATATCATGTATCTTTGTTATTCTCTAGCAACTCTCAATTTTAGACAGTAAGTGAATTCAGTTTCACTAAAGGAGTCTTTTGGGTTTGTGGAGTTTTGTTTTATAGTTTGATGGGTTTTGGGGTTTTTTTGACATTGATATCAGGAATATCTGCCCATAATGGCTATCTGAATGTGACTGAATTATATTTTAACTACTCCCAGAGAGAATACCAAAGAAAAGGACAAAACCGAAGTTGCACCAGAGGAAACAGAGGAAAGGGAGCAGGCCACTCCTAGGGGCCGAAAAACAGCCAATAGTCAAGGTCGTCGTAAGGGCAGAATCACCAGATCAATGACAAATGAAGCTGCACAAGCAAATGCTGCTGCAGCTGCAGCCACTGAAGAACCACCACCGCCTCTTCCACCCCCACCAGAACCTTGTGAGTAGCGTTTATAGGACACTCGGGAACCCATCTGGTTGTCAAGCTCTTCACTGACATAAGGCTGTTTTCTGTGCATGCAGTGCACTTTTTTTTTTTTTTTTTCCTATTTAGTATTACATCTTTATTCTTAGGCCTACTTAGTTTTGTGACTGTGTGGTACTGTTAAACTTCACGAGTGTAAATGCATGAATAGTATCTGTGTAATCATATGACTCTGTTAGAACCATGTGGAGGGAATAAAAAAAGGCAGTTCAGCCTTTCTGTGATAATTCCATTTTCTCTCTTTGCAGGGTTAATGATGGATCTGTAGAGGTCCAAATGCCTTTGACACAGATAGACTTACAGGCTGTAGCTCACAGGATATTGTTGAATAAGTAGGCCTGATATTTGAGTACTTTAGAGAGTTTCATAATCTGAAATGGATCCTAGCAAGTTGTTTTTGTTGTTTCTGCATTAGATGGCAAGAGACTTACTTAAAATAAAATGTTACTTTCTTGGTATGTATGGTTAAAAAAGACTATGCTGTCTCTCACTGCATTTCTAAAAAGGCTGACATGATTTGTGGTGGTGCAGAAATACTAGCAGAGTACCTTGTGGCTAGTAAATAATTATCCAGGATGGCACGGCAGGGTGTGTTTTTTTTTGGTGGTTATTTTTTTTTTCTTGCAGTGCTTTGCTGTGGCAAAAGTTTGTTGCTCCTAGCTAGTTACAGGCAGCTGCTATTCTAGAGCTTGTAACAACTCTTTTTTTTTTTTTTTGCTCAGATATTCTCCATATCCTAAAGAACAGAGTCAGTGGGCAAATTAGTTCTTGTTTAACTGTAAACATCAGAGACTGTGATAGACATTCTTGCTCAGTTGATATGGTGGGTTTTTGTCAGCAGCTAGACTAAGACAGTAATGGGGTTTGCTTTTGTTTCTGTTATTTGGGGTGTTTTTTTCCAAACCATTTTTGCAGGCTTTTCTGGAAAATCTAAAATAGTTTTTCAGTGTATCAGATAATTTATAATGTCTTACTTTTATTATTTCTTAATGGCAGCTGTTGAAGGGTCCGTGTTGTATGCTGTGCATAATGGCCAATATTACGAAAAGGAAATGGAGGCTGTTGAAGCTTAATGCCATTCAGAAATTTAAACAGAATTATATCAAATGCAGAGATGTGAATGAGAAGTGTTTTGCATTTGATCATACTTAGTTTCCTCCTTGTTTTTACTTTTTATTTTTCTGTTCGTCCAGTAGGAGACTCGGTGAATACAACAGTAGATTTCTTCATACCCACTAACCAATAAATAACCATTCTAGTTCTTTCCACAGCAGTCAGTGAAGTAAGATGGAAGTAGCTTATAGCATGTTGGATTGCCGCTTTTAGTAGTTGATGGTAATTATTGACAGTTTAAATAAAATTTTAATGATATATATGCCCAAGTTACTTAAAAGTCTTCCTTGACAGATAATTAATCATAGTTTTGTAGGCAGTTTGCTGAGATTGTGGTGGTTCCTACTATATCCCTAACTTGGTTAATGGAGATTGACTACTCCCCACTGACAAGAGCAGCTTTTCCAAGTGACGTGAACAAGCACTAATGTAAATGGATTAGTTAACTATGGGATGCATGATTGGTGCCATAATAGTGAAGCCTGCTCTTTTTTTCTGACTAGTGTCTTTGTTTCTCTTTCAGCTTCTGCAGAGCCTGTGGAGACATCCCGCTGGACAGAAGAAGAAATGGAAGTTGCTAAGAAAGGTAAACCTTGTAAAGCTTTGGACTTACTTCTGAATACTTGTATTCAGTAAATTATTATCATTTTGTAAATAAAAGTGCTGTGATTTTTTTTGCAACACTGTGCTGAATGGATAATCTGAAGCTTGCTGTTGTTTTTTTTTTTCTTTTTAAAAAAAGCAAACATCTAACGACAGGATCCGTTTTTTAAGACTTACATTGGCTTTTTTCATGTGGGCTACTAAAGTAACTTATAAAAATTAAATTCCTTTTGTATAAGACATGCTTTACATAAAGAGGCTAATGTAGTTTATAACTTGTCTGTTCATTTGGCAGATACTTTTATCTGTAAATTTTATGCATAAAATCAATATTTTAGAAGAGGTATTGTGTATTAGCAACGGCAAAGGGTTAAGTTTGAAGGCTTCATAAGCAGACATTCAAGTTGACACAGCTTTTTTTTGCCCCGTAAGTAGTTACCAAGTACGCGGTCATAGCTTAAGGGCAGCAGTACTTCTGCACCTTACCTTTGCATAGGCATTGTTGTTCCATTTATTTGGGTTTCGATGGCTGAATTATTTAATGTAGCAAATATTGGTTTTTGTATGTTTGAACAGGCCTAGTGGAACATGGACGAAACTGGGCAGCAATTGCAAAAATGGTTGGGACAAAAAGTGAAGCTCAGTGTAAGAACTTCTACTTCAACTATAAAAGGAGACACAATCTGGACAGCCTCCTCCAACAGCACAAACAGAAGGTAAGTGCAGTGGGCATTTAATATTTTGTAGCAGAAAACTTGGCATCTTTCTAAAGTAATACATCATGCTTCACTAAGACTGCTTTGCAATCACCACTTGTTTCCTTTTCTACTTGTTTTTGTGGTGTGTCATAAATCTCCTAGAAAAGGCAGCTGATGCTCACTGACTGGTGATACTAATTGCTTCTTGCTTTAAAATGCAATAGAAAATTTTCTACCAGAACACTCAAGCCTGAAGAATGCTTTAGTGCTCTGAAAACCACATTCCTCATCAGCACACCAGCAGCTGTAGAAGTTCAGGTTATTGCTGTAGAATAGTTACCTTGAAACACAATAAACACTAACCTTACAAAACGAAGCAAGAGAATTGGTAGAAGACCAGGAACTGAAAGTTTTGGGGCATCTAAAGTAGAATC